>NC_137423.1:3112500-4447500 GCF_964374335.1 Astatotilapia calliptera | reverse complement strand
ACATGAATATGATGGATACTCTCTATTACTGTTCATATAAATCAGTAAAATTAAGGAAATATTTTTAAAGATTTATAAAAATCATAGCAAACACAGAACTGTTTAAAGTTGTACACAAAGGCCATGCATTATATAAAACTAGACATGCATGGGAAACTGCATTATAATAATTATTTATATTAGTTTTTAAATATCAGTATCATTAGGTTGAACAACAATTAAGTGATTATAATATCATGAAACTGTTCCCTTGAAGTCTACAAACAATGATATGAACTGTTTCCCACTCTTAATATTTTGTTTACATTACACTTTAATAAGTACACAGTCTTGCTAGATTCTGTTGTGCGTTTCCGTTTTCCCAGATGGGTTTCTACTTACAAAAAGAAAATTACATCATTACTCTGGATACTTTTGTACATGCTCTTCCTTTTTCCACACGTGGAATTAGTTGGGTAAAAAAATGGTGCTTTTTCAATTACATTTTTTGTCATTTGCCTTGACTTAAATTATCTATTATACCTCTGTTCTTATCATAGTAAAAATGGCAAACAAAATTTAGCAAGTGCATCTTGAAGAGAAAAGCAACTCTTTTGTGTGTTCGATGCATGTGGAGAACAAGCATTGACTCGTGGCCACAGAGCAATAATTGAGAAGCAAATCCTCATTGATCTAAACTCATTTCTCTGCCCTTTTTGGTGAGAATGCAAAACTGCCTAAACGTAATGGCTAAAATATCCCTCTTAATTAACCTAACTACTTACCACAATGTAGATTTGTTCACTTAAAAAAAGTTCAAAATATAAAAAGATGCAGTTAAAGGAAGTAAAAGACAGCAGCAAAAGCTATAATTAAAATGTCACTTCCTCTATTCTCTGTGAAACTATAGCTTGAACTCGTATCAGATTTTGCTTGGTCACTGTTGTTCATTTGTCAGCTTATGCTCACAGCTGGTGTTTTGATCTATTGTTTACACACAGGAACTCACACACAGATGGGAATGACAAGACTTGTACTATCCTGTGTAGACTACTCTGTTAATTGAGCCTCATTCAGTCTTTGTATAGTAATGCAAAGGATATTCATTCTGTGATACTGGACAACAGGCTTCCTCATTGTTTTTATGTTTGACTTTCCCATTGCACTGTCACTGCTTTCACAGAGATGCCAGACATACACAATGTACAAAGGCAACAGGGAAGTAAAATACCGGCAGAGTACTGGCCCAAAGTTGGAGTGCAGACATTTGGAAATTTCCATCAATGTGAGAACGAGTGAGAGAAAGAGGTGATACAGATCGATGCTAAATCAATAAAGCTCAAAGTCACTGCCTCAAAGGAGGCTGGGCCCAGTAACTCCTCCAAGCTCTGCTAAGGTCGGGCTACCACCTAATCTGTAATGCTTTGATGGTGAACTGAAATGAGTGTGTTGAGGTATATGGAAGCTCTGGAAACAAAACATTTACTTTCAAATTTGTAGGTCGTGTATATCAGTAGGAAGTGTACTTCACACCAGTGGTGCATATTTTGTCACCATGGCAACTAAGAAAAAAGAAAGACATAGCAATCGAATTTACTATGTATTTAATAGATATCAGTACCATCAAAAAAAATAACCGATTACTTACATAATATGCATACAAGACATGAGATATATATCACCATACAAAACCTATCCGCAGATTATACACCTGCTGAATTTAGTGTGAACCACACCTGAATGTTAAAATGACTACTGCAGTTACTTTACAGTACAAGTTTGAAATAGATCTGTTGACTTAAAACCCCATTTTTACAGTAATTAATGTTCTTGTTCATAATCTTTTGCATAATTTTCTTGATAGAGGGTAATTACTTTAGATGTGCCAGCTCCACATGACTTTGTTGCTGTAGATGCTATCGTTTGATCAAAAACCACTGGTTTATTATTACTTAGTTTTCTAAGGATATATTAGTGTGAGCTCTAGGGGGACAATTTAAAGTACAGTCTTCACCTCTGAAGGCCTGAGGGAAATAATTAAACGTTTATGATTATAAGGCCTCTAAACAAAAAAATCTTCAACTACTTAATAGCTCTATTGGGATTGGCTTGATAAAGAGGCTGCACTAAAAGTTGATAATACACTATCAAAAGTCCCATTTATCTTTTATGCAACATTGCTGAATGTTAGTGATGGCCTACTGTCATCCAGACATAATTCATGACAGTAAAGCCACAGTATATAGCCAATGCTTAGACAGTAATATATACTATGTATACTGTATAATAGACTTCTTTGGGAGATTGCACAGTCTGTGTGCAAATGACCTTTTTTAAGATGGTTATATTTAATAAAATGTGACCATAACCATTTCTTTAGTTTAAGAAAAATCTGATTTGGGTTATTGGTAAAGTGTTAAAAAATAAATTCTGTATGTCTGTTTACCCAGATGGCAACCAATCAAACTTTATGCAAATGTCCCAAACAAAATGCTGCTTTCCCTCCACTCCCACATTGGCTGCACAGAGCTGCACTTGTGTTTCCACTGTAGGCGTTAGAGCTTTTTTCAATGTCAAAGCCCTTCTGGGAAGCAAAGTAAGGTTGTTTTTTTTTTGTTTTTTGTTTTTACCGTTTCCCTTGAAAGGCACATGAGTCCTATGAAATTTTAAGACAAATTAATTCAAAGGCCTTCATAAATCAGATGGTTGTTTATCCATAAAATATCAGTATAAAGTATCAGAAAATTGCTGTTACAGTTTCCAAAAATGTCTGTAGGTTGCATTTTCTAAACGACTGTCCAGAATGATATGATGCGTGCTGCATAGGCTGGTTACATGAAACAAGATTTAGCTCTGTTCACCCCCTTGAGCTGTCATATTCATCAGATTCTCTAGCTTCAAAGAAAATCAAGCTAACCAACATTTGACAGCCTATTGTACTAGTTTTTAAAGTACATGTTGCATGAAATAGTATAAAAATATGTGTTGAAATGGTTATTTTTATTAGATGTCCCCTGCATCTTCAAAATAGTTTACAGGAAGATTGTGAATGTTCCTCGAGGGAAAGAGATAACAAGGCCTGAAAAGAAGATGTCCCCCAAAGACATGTGCTTATTAATTTATCACAGAAGGAGCAGCTAAACTAGGCTAGGGCAGTGAGCTGCTGCTGCTGATTCAAGGGCAAACACCAGCTTTACTGCCTTTTTTCCCTCCTCCTTACCTCACTTGCCCTTTCTTCTGTGACTTCATTAGCGTTTCTGCACGCAAACTGGATTCTGTTTGAGCAAGATAATTGCCAGTTTTCCTCATTTGGCATAAGAAAAATAAAAAACAAACAAATTGTAAAAATGATGCGCAGTCTTTGTGTGGATACACTACTCAATTTTTCCCGTGTGCTTTTCCTCTTCTTATTCTTTCAGCCATTCTGTTTAGCCATTCTCTTTATGATGCTCTTTTATTCTCTATAACTCTACTCCTTCTTTATTCCCCCATCTGTCTGTATCTTAGACTCTCAGCCTGACTTGACCTGCTGCTGTCTGCCTCCAAGAAATAGACTATAATTTCAAAGTTGTAAAATAAAAAAAAACTTTAACGTAAAATTAAAAATGTTAACTATCCGCAAAATATTTGATTTTGTACTAATAAATGACTGAATGCTAAATAATACTCTTCAACTCTAAAACTAATCTACAGATTAAGCTAGATAGAGTATAGTAGTATCTACTTGAGTCTTAGTAGGAAAATGTATTTATTTATATTAACATCTATTTATATGTAATCCTTCTATTCTGTTGCTTTATACACTTGCCATGAACAGTCTATGTAATAATTAGATGCTATTCAACCTTCAGGCTTTTTAACACAAAGGATAGTGCTATCTATGTATATATTGTTTTAAATTACTTAATATTTTTCTTAAATTGTACAAATTGAGAATAAAACAAATAATAATAATATTAAGTATCAAATTTGTAATTCTAGCAGCGAGAATCTAAATGACAGAGTATTTATTTCTCACCAAAATCCCTGCTCTCTGTTGTTGCCATTCATGCATTTTGCCCATTTAGAAGTAAGTCTGGTGGATAGTGAACATTATCTGCTAACAGCATGTCACTAAAATGTACAGATGAAGAAGAAGAAAACAAGTAAGTTATTACAACATTACAACAACATCCTTTTGCTGGGACAGGGTGTATTGTTAGGGTGGCTTAGTGCTACAAGGCAAATGAAAAGACTTGGCACTAATACCAGACAGCTTAAAATGTGCACATACAGGTTTTAGGTCAGCTTTCACACCACCTATATGTTTTTGATTTATATATGTTTTAATAGCTGTTGTATTTCCTGTCTTTGTGTTCGTGCTTTCTTTTACGGGCTCTCCCATGCAAACTGTTTATTTTTCGAAGCCCTATCTATTAATGTTTTGTATACTGAGACTGATACAGCTGTGTGTAATGTAAAAACACCTTAGCTGCTGGGATCAACATAATCACTAGCTGTGCTTAGCAGGTTTTTGATATGCTTCGTGTTATGCAGGTTCTTGCAAATTAGTTAAACATTACGAATGGCTAACTGGGCTCAAGGTAGCAGAAAATTAAAACTATTTCTGTGAGGTGACATGTTGTAAGTAGTGTCTGAGTAAACGAGTCTCAATTTAAAAGCCGCCACTTTGTGCTCAGTAACTCAGATTGCAAATCAGATGGCACAGAAAATGTTTAAGTATACACACCCTGAATGATAAATACCAATGTCTGATATATTTGATGAGTGCTTAAAGTGACGTGTCATCTTCATTCCTTCAGTGACAGACCTTTTTTGGGGGGTTGGGGTTGGTCATTCCAACACTATCGACTTAACAATCAATGGATACATGTAAGAAATGACTTGAGTCCAACGCACCTAACACAGTAGGTGTGTGTGGAAATATGAGGCCATAATAATGGTTTTATGGCAGACCATAAAAGTTGATAAAGTTTAGGGGATTCATGTTTCTTCTCACGTTTACCTTTTAAGACTTTCAGGAAGGAGAATGAAAATCTCTTTCCTGAAGATTTTTTTTCTTTGCATGTATGTATCGCATGTGTATTTTACATAGTTTTCTGTTATTTACCTTTTGTCTTATGTTATGTCTTAGGTCTTATGTTTCACTAAGTTTTAAGACTGGGTTTTTATTCTATCAAAATATTTACTTTAGTTTCTTTTTTTTTCTTTAATGGGATTAAGTAATATACTTGGCAAGAATTGTTCAGCGGCAAGGTTCAAGAAATTCGGAATAGATTTGTGAGGCAGTTGAGTCACGTAGACACCCAAGTTCCAATAAACTATTACACGAATTCACAGGAAATTTGTATCATTACCTTGAAAGGGAGACAGAAGCAAAGGCTGTTGTTGAACTTGGGGCACTGCAGTAAGGCCTACTGATCCTTAATGCAAGGTGCAGTTACTCTACCAGGTGGGCCACCAGGGCACAACAAAGGGCTTCTCTCTTTTTTAGTTTTTGGTTTAATATAAATGCTAAAAAAACTCCCAGGCACTTTGTTTTAAGTGACAATTAAAACACTCTATTTCTTATACCACTATTATGTTTAATTGAGAGAATAGAGTTGGGTTTTTTGTTTTTTAGATTGAGTATATGTTTTGTATGAGAATGAAGCCTTTTTAATTCTTCAGATTTTGACAAAGTCTATATATAATCTTCTGAAGAGCAAACAAAACCATTTTGAATCCAGGAAGCCAATCTGTGCAAGTATTTTTTTAAGCTCAGAAATTTAAGACAGTACATCATTGAGAATGAAAAACAGAACTACTGAAATGCAGGAAACAGGAGCAGTTTCTGGGTTTGTTCTTATGAAGAGAATTCCTGGCCCAGCTACTTCCTCCAACCTTCTTTTTGTCACCTTGTCCTTCCCTCATTTAGTTGGACCATGATAGTTTGGCACCTAATCAGACTGCAGAATTGAACCACTTTGATCTCTTTTATTCAGTAGATTTCACACCATGGTGCGCGTTGGGGAGAATTTGCTGATTTATTTATAATGCCCTGTGAATATTTTATTTTCATTGTGGTCATGGACTCTGTTTTAATGGAAAAGACACTGTTTTGCACATCAGAGGTTCAACTTAACAAGTCTTTTGTTCTCATAGTTCTTTCCTCTTTTTTTTGCTGCTGTTATCACTTGGACCATGTCAGTGAACTGTGTGGTCATAGTCATATTGTGGAACCTCTGATCTTTCTGTTCAGGTTTCATATCTATGTGAACACAGGTGCTGGCATACTGAAATGTGATACAAGTCACATGGCAAGGATAGAGTCACGATCCAGAATCTGATTCTCCCGGCAGGTGTAGTTGAACTGACTCAAATCACATGATTAGTTGTGACTATAGTCCCTGGAAAAAAAAATCTTGCCACCTTAACTCAGTTTCTGCAAACTCGTATTTTACTTCGAAAGTTCTGATCATAAGTGATTCATTTCAAATTTGTTTCTGTTCCTTCTGCACCTTAAGCTCAAAAACCAGAAATCCTCATAGTCAAACATTAACCAAGTCTTTTCGTTAGCAGTGTTTGACTTTCAGAGGGTGAAACAGTTAATTTAGCTTATCTTCTGTGCTTTCTTTAGCACATCAACTGACCGTGTTTATTCTAGTGAGACAATAAAGTACAATTGGAAAATGCCAGAAGACTAGCAGAGCCATAGCCATACGTCTGGAGGTTTATTAGATGCCAAAACAGTATGATGTTTTGGCATCTAATAAGCAAATGTGAAACAAATGATTCCAGTCATTTCATCCTCTATCGCAGCTGATGCGAGGGAAACAATAAGAATATGCCTGTTCCCAAATGACATGCATTCCGGTTCTTTACTGGACCACACGGTCCCTCCCAATTGAAATGTGTGAGCTCATGGCTTTTTACCGTCTTATTGTTTAGCCGTGTGTCTCTGTGTACACCTTTCTGGGTGTGTGTCTTTTTCTTTGAACACCTTCCTTCCTCGTTCTTATTCAGGTTTATTTTTCTCTCCTCAAACACTTAAAATTTATCATGTTCAACAATGCCCCTTAATGTTTAGAAGGACGTTGTAAAATGTATATGGGTTTAAGACAATCAGATAGAAGCATACAAATCAGTTCTATTGCTGACCAAACACTGCAGAGATCTTTTAAAGTAAATTTTCATAGCAGGCAAGGCTTTGGTTTAGTTGGTTGTCTAATCTCTTGATTAGAGATTGTCCTCATCTGTCTGTTTCCTCTGTCTGACATTGCTCAAGTGTTTTGAACCTGCCTGTTAATGTCAAGCTTTTGGTTCTGCTATTGAAGCTTTCAGCCTGGTGAATTAATAATCATCTAACAATATTCAGAAACGGTAGTTAGGGATTGCATAATGACTTTGTTTTCCGGGAACAAAGCTGTGTAGCTTGCGGGCTCTGACCCAGTACAAGAGTTTTAGCTGCAACAGTGGGATTTTCTCTGGCTTTTAAAGAGGCTTAGCAATGCCAGTTCAGTTGGCCTTAGAAAAACTGGAGGCTGAAGAATCTCTTTATTAGTAATAACTGTGAGCAAACACAAGGGTACTGAAAGGTCAGTTTGATGAACTTAAGTAAAATATCCTATGTAGTCATTGGGAAAGCTTTGATATTAAATATCACTCTCTTAGTTTTTGCGGACAACAGTTCAGTAAGATGGGAACACTGGTACTCAAACAAAATGGCAGATAGGAGAGTAAGTAAAACTTGAGTCCCCAAACAGACCATATGGTACAAGAGACAATAATTATGTGTGCTGCCTTAAAAACCAAACTTGAAAACAGTTGTTTCTATGTTTATTGCAGTTCTTTTCTTCATCACAAGGAAACATGGCTGTGCCTGACAATTATAATATGCAAACTCTGTTTCAGCTGAGTCCCACAAAACCCAGAAATTCGATTCCAAGTAATCTGATGGTCGATTTAGGTTTTATATTAACCAAAAATGGCAAAGAGCTCATTTTATCGTTAGTGCTTAAGTCAGTGCACTGGAGTTTTTTCATGGTTTTCCTGATTTGAGATTGTAGCTTTCATAACATGGCACAGGGCTTTATTTCCATATGGTTGTTGCCAAGGCTCTTAAAAAGGTTTGTAACTGGCTCCGTTTGATGGTCTTACTTACATGATCCAGATGACTGTTTATGAGATTTAGGTACTTTTGTAATTTTGAAATCTTACTGTTTTTGCAAAGAGAGGCAAATCTTTTATCTGTCAGTATTTTCCTGTCGTGCCAATTTCTGTTCCTGTTTATCTCTACTACTGCGCTTCTCTTATTGTAGAACTGTTGAATCCAAGTAGGCCAGGTGGGTTGTGTAACACACAGCCAAAACTGTGAATAAGATAGGGAAGAAAGGAGTGAAATGGAAAAGTGCATTTATACACTGTTTTATTGAGTCTGGAGCCTAAATGGGTCTACCTGCCTTTCCTTTGCTTCATCAACATAAAATACAGTTTGTGGTACATATTTCCATACTATCCAGTTAAGCAAAAGTAAACTTTTCCTCCTAATATACTTTCAGACACGTACACTCATCAGCTAGATCTCATTTTGCACGTATTCTAACATGCAACCATGTCCTGTCTGGGCAAATAATAGTTCACATTCATACAATGGCAGTATTGAGACACACATGCACACTCTAAAGGGGCAGGAAGTCAATAGGAACACACCTAATATAGACACATTAAATGGGACTCTTTGTGCATACGGGCAGGCACAGGTCTGTAAGACACTATGGCACAGCTTTCCAGAACAATCTTTATTGGTTTAATTATTGTATTCAGCTCTCCAGCTGACTTTTAGACAGCCTGATATCTCAAACCTTGAAGATTTCATTAGCGAGCAAGAAGAGCAGAAAAACAGAATGGGGAGTGAAGAAACAGGAAAGAAAGGATTTTAATGAAAAAAGATGAAAAGAAAATGGGCTTGGAGCATAGAAAAACTAGAAGAAGAGAAGGGAAAACTGAAACTCGCTGTTGTGGGTTTTTATTGCTGCGATTCCAGCTTTGGTATTGGGCCCAATGCATCTTTCATCACTAGATAAGATAAGATAAGATAAGATAAGATAAGATAAGATAAGATAAGATAAGATAAGATAAGATAAGATAGAACTTTATTAATCCCTCGGGTGGGTTCCTCTGGGAAATTCGACTTCCAAAAAGCACAGCAACGACCGAAGTTACAGAATTGATATATATATATATATATATATATATATATATATTACTAAATAACCATGAACATGCAATGTATGGATATAAAGCCTGAGAATAGAAACTGGAAGTGGAAAACTATAGCCCACATGAAGTAGCTAATTGTGTTTTTCAACACACCTGCGATTGGTTAATTAAAACGTTCCATCTTTTTTGTCTCCATCCTTATCCTGTCTTCTTCTGCCATTATCTCCTGTTCTTTTCCCCTCCATCTTTTTTCTCTTCCTGGTTCTCTTCTCAGTGCAGCTAGAAGGGAATCCTGTTCGAGGGATTAGCGGTCTGTCAATGAGGAACTACCGGCTCATCTTCTGCCACAACCTGAAGCAGCCATAGATGGTTCAGTGGTTTACTGGCTAGGGGAGGAGAGGATAGAACACACTTTCACTGCTACACGGTGAGTGCACACAAACACACAACACTTACCGAGCCACATCCGTAATTGAAGGGGAAAATAGACTCGGTGCATTTCTAAGCCATGATCACAGATCAGATGCACAGATGCACATCTGGGTTTTTTTAAGCAGTTTGGAACTTATGTAATACAGTCAACAGTGTGGTAAACTTGCCAAAGCGAGTTTATCATAATGTCTCATTGTCACACTTCCTTATAAACTATTTCTTAGATTTCATTTTATTATCTTTATGATTCTTGGTGCTATAAAGAGCCCAGATGTGAGGATACAAAGAGCACATCATCCTACAGCCAAGAATTAATTAGCTACAACCGATGAACTCTGCCAAGGGCTGTAAAATGAGCAGTCATTGGTACATGAAGGTATCCACTTAGTAATGCGAACAATCTGTTAAAGTAGGGTTAAACATAGTAGCTGTTGATATTGTAAAACAAACTGGATATCAAGAGAGTAAAAGAGAAGCACACTGAATATATGTAGCTTTATCTACTCATTACAAAGAATGCATTGAACGTATTTTAAATTATTAGTGCTGATATTTTTCTATTTTCACCTGAAAATCAAAATGTTTTAACATTGATGTTTGAAACTATTAAAATATGTACTCATATTGTATGTCATTTATATTTATATTGCATTGTATGTCATTATTGTAAACAAGGCCAGATTACTTGCTTACATTTAAAAGACCGCTATCATTAGTTACATAATACTGTAAGATTAGTTTCACTGGAACAAATTGAGATTACATTTCTGATAAACTGATGTTCCTCCCCCAGTGATGAGTGGACTGGACACCATCTGTCGATGTTTGCATTTAGATTACTCACCAAACAACCAACGTCAATATCAGACTTTTCATTTGCTTATTTTGCATTGATTTTCATCCCATCCTGAATGTCATCACCTCTAAAGAAGCTACAGAGGACCACAGAACACATAATATAAGACTGCAGGAAGCAAACAAAGCAATTTGTCATGCAACATTTGTTATAGGATAAAAACACTGGTACAGTATTACAAACTGAAAACCAGACAATTAGTCAGTAGCTATTTTGAATATTGACTACACATTTTAGTCAAAGAAAATTGGAATCTGAATGTTTGCAGGGTAAAGCTTCTCAGAAATGATTGCTTCTTTATTTATTGGTAAATTGATTATGCAGTCTTTGGAAGACTGTAAACAAAACTGACATGAGATGTCCTACTCCCCCACCTACCCTCTTTTTACAAAATCCCTTTGCAGGTCACTACCCTGTAGCTGTGGCCCTGCCCCCTCCCACTCACTGGCACTTAACAGTTAGTAAAGCCAGACAGTCCTGTATGTCCTGCATGACTGTTTACTGGCGCCTTTAAATAATTATTCTTGGTATCTATAAGCCCGCATGATCAGGGATGAAGATTTTATTTTTTTTAAGCCAGGCTGCATTCTGTCTTTCTCTCACATTATGTCTGATCTCACCCATTTCTTCCTTTATAAGACGTGAGGTCTTGGCGGGGTTGTGGTGAGGAGGAGGAGGAGCAGGCCATGAGGAAGAGCGTGTCTCCGTTGCCAGGCAACGAGGGCGGGAGCTCAGCCAGCACCACACGGGTTTTTGGTGTTCCTCTGGAGGATGTGACCCACACACACACAATCAGCGGCCATGAGGTTCCTGCACTAGTAAAAGATATTGTCGACTACATTGAGGAGCACGGTGAGTGACTGAGAACGCAGTTCAGTTCAGTTTAATTCAATAATAATAATAATAATAATAATGGATTGGATTTATATAGCGCTTTTCAAGGCACCCAAAGCGCTTTACAATACCACTATTCATTCACTCTCACATTCATACACTGGTGGAGGCAGCTACAGTTGTAGCCACAGCTGCCCTGGGGCAGACTGACAGAAGCGAGGCTGCCATATCGCGCCATCGGCCCCTCTGGCCAACACCAGTAGGCAAGTAGGGTAAAGTGTCTTGCCCAAGGACACAATGACCAGGACAGAGAGCCCAGGGATCGAACCAGCGACCTTCCGGTTACAGATGCGATTCCCAACCCCCTGAGCCACGGTCGCCCTAAATTCAGTCCTACATATTTGTTTAATATGCACATTGAAATGCATATCCTAGTCAAAAACGGGTCCAAGATTCCTCACAGTGTTACTGGAGGCTAAAGTAATGCCATCCAGACTTAAGTATCTGGTTAGATACCATATTTCTAAGATTTGAAGGGACAAGTACAATAATATCACTTTCTATCTGAATTTAGGAGCCGGAAATTGGAGGTCATCCAGGTCTTTATGTCTTTAATAAAACCTTGCAGTTTTGTGCGGTTTAACTGATTAGTGTGTCATCTGGCTTCAGGGAAAGATAGAGCTTGGTATCATCTGCATAGCAGGGAAAGTGTATACTATACATGTATAACGTAAACAGAACTGGTCCTAGCAAAGAAACCTGTGGAACTCCATAATTAACCTTAGTGTGTGAAGAATAGGGATGGG
Organism: Astatotilapia calliptera; assembly: GCF_964374335.1. NCBI lineage: Eukaryota > Metazoa > Chordata > Actinopteri > Cichliformes > Cichlidae > Astatotilapia > Astatotilapia calliptera. The sequence continues at coordinate 4,435,392 of NC_137423.1, read as the reverse complement.
TATCGTTTAGGTTTTATCTGATACCAGTACCAAACCGATACTTTTGAAACGGTGCCGGTGCTTAAACAGTGCTCGATCCGGTGCTTAAAGAATGGAGAACACAAACTTTGTGCAAAAACCTCTTATGTTTTGCTGTTTTTTTGTAAAAAGATAACAATGTTAGCCTTTTCTGCAGCTATGGGGCATATATGGTATCACTCTTGGCTGGAAGCAGTGCTTAAACAATGGAAAAAACACCAATTTTGTCCAAAAACCTCTCATGTTTAGTTGTTTCCCACTTTTTCTTTTCTTTGGTTATTTTAGTATCTGCCATCAAACAAGAAGACAGCCGCATGTAACTACGACGGTGTTTGCTAGTTCACCTTACGTGCATTAATTTATTAACGTGGTTAGCCTACTCAACGTAAATTATCATCATCATCGGTCATCATTTCTGCTACACTGGCAGGGCTAGGGGCCAGGACTCTCCTCTTCGGGTTTTTGGGGGATGTTGCTAACTCTGGTCCCATAACAGGCACCACACCCGCAGTAGATGTGCACGGTGTGAGGTCTCGCAGCAAGCTATCAAATACGGTGCATTTCTCGGCTTTTAACAAAATGCTATACGTCGCCAGGTGTTTCATCAGATTCGAGGTGCTACCTCCTTTGCACAGTATCACCTTAAAGCACTTGCTGAGTTTGCATCTTTTGCTGTGAAGTACGGCCAGACTTTGACCGCTTCGCCTTGGGCATTTTTAATCTGTAGCTCTGCTCTAAAAGAATGTACGTACCTGGGCCCGCCTACTACGCTTGCAAAGGTAAAGTGATTGGCTAGAATCCAAAGTGTGTGACATCTTAGGGGAAAAAAAGCACCGAAATGTGCGCTGCTTTTCGGTCTGGTTACTACTCTTTATGTCAGAACCGATACCGGTACCCGTCCCTAGTGAAGAAGACTCTCTGTTACACCCCGGCCTAGGCAACCGGGGTGCAACGTAGAAAAACAAAGATAAGGAAAATAAAACTACGAAGAAAAACACTAAGGCTCTCCACCAAAATCCCAAAACGAAAGTGTCTCAAAATGAAAGCACCAAACTATTTACAACACGGGGGAGATCGCGACCATGACACACTGAAACACAGGGTTTAAATACCTAGAGGGAGCAATCAGGAAAATGGACAACAAGAGGGAAACACAGCTGGGGCAACTCAGAACTGACGAGACAGGGAAACATAAACTGAAAAGACTAAGATAACACAGACTTTCAAAGTAAAACAGGAAACATAACAGTCACGCCAAAAACAACACACTGACAACACCGAAACGTAACAGTTCCCCCCACCCAAAAATCAAACATTTAACACCAAGTGAAAAGTTTGATCCAGACAGACGAAGCCGATGAAGGCTGGAGCGGTCCCACTGACCCTCCAGCAGACGACGAAGGCTGGAGCGGTCCCACGGACCCTCCAGCGAAGGCGGATGAAGGCTGGAGCGGTCCCACGGACCCTCCAGCGACGACAAAGGCTGGGGCGGTCCCACGGACCCTCCCCTCAGCGAAGGCAGACGAAGCTGATGAAGGCTGGAGCGGTCCCACTGACCCTCCAGCAGACGACGAAGGCTGGAGCGGTCCCTCGGACCCTCCAGCGAAGGCGGATGAAGGCTGGAGCGGTCCCACCGACCCTCCAGCGAAGGCGGATGAAGGCTGGAGCGGTCCCACCGACCCTCCAGCGACGACAAAGGCTGGGGCGGTCCCACGGACCCTCCAGCAGACGACGAAGGCTGGAGCGGTCCCTCGGACCCTCCAGCGAAGGCGGATGAAGGCTGGAGCGGTCCCTCGGACCCTCCAGCGGAGACGGACAGCTGAAGCGAAGGCAGACGAAGATGATGAAGGCTGGAGCGGTCCCACTGACCCTCCAGCAGACGACGAAGGCTGGAGCGGTCCCTCGGACCCTCCAGCGAAGGCGGATGAAGGCTGAAGCAGTCCCACGGACCCTCCAGCGAAGGCGGATGAAGGCTGGAGCGGTCCCACGGACCCTCCAGCGACGACAAAGGCTGGGGCGGTCCCCGGACCCCCCAGCGAAGGCAATCCCGGACGAGCCCCCATGTGTTACACCCCGGCCTAGGCAACCGGGGTGCAACGTAGAAAAACAAAGATAAGGAAAATAAAACTACGAAGAAAAACACTAAGGCTCTCCACCAAAATCCCAAAACGAAAGTGTCTCAAAATGAAAGCACCAAACTATTTACAACACGGGGGAGATCGCGACCATGACACACTGAAACACAGGGTTTAAATACCTAGAGGGAGCAATCAGGAAAATGGACAACAAGAGGGAAACACAGCTGGGGCAACTCAGAACTGACGAGACAGGGAAACATAAACTGAAAAGACTAAGATAACACAGACTTTCAAAGTAAAACAGGAAACATAACAGTCACGCCAAAAACAACACACTGACAACACCGAAACGTAACACTCTCCATTAACATTAACAAATTGAAGTTTATTAGAGAGACTCAAATCACTGCAGTACCTTTAACATGCTCTAATTGCTAATAATTAATAATCGAATGCTGCACTGAGGTCTAGCAGGACAAGCACAGAGATGAGCCCACTGTCATCGACCATAAGAAGATCATTTGTAACCTTCACTAATTCTGTTTCTGTACCTCTACAAATAAACAATTCTTCTTCCGATGATCTGTTAGCTGTTTTAAAACTACGCGTTCTAGAATTTTTGAGATAACAATAAGGTTGGTGATTATTAGCCTTTAATATAGCCTATAATTAGCTAAGACAGCTAGGTTAAGTGACAGCTTTTTAAGTAATGGTTTAATCACTGCCACCTTAAAGGCCTCTGGTACATAGCCCAGTAATAGGGAAATGATTTGGAGGAAGTAATTATTGAAATTAAATCAGAGGGAAAGAGTCTAAATAATTATTAATAGTACTGAAAGTAGCTTAATTCTTAAATGAACTTAAAATAGCCAGAGGAAGGTAGCCTAGTTACAGACATTCAGTGTGTACAAAAGAAGCAGAGAAGTTCTTGTAGGGATAAAGCTCCTCTCTAAATCTTCTGTGATTAAATTATAAGAGGTTCCTTAAATTTTGCATGTGGCTGAAGCAGATCTTTCACCTCATTTCTTTTTGGTAAGGATCAGCTGCATCTCCCTCAGTTAAAGTTATGAGTCATATTTACATGGAACGTTTAATTTGTAGCAGGATACAGGCATTACATAATCTTACATAATTACCACTAATGTTAGTTTACTTAATGTAGAAAGAACTCTGCGGCTGATGTCAAAATCCTTTTATTCCGTTTTAGCTGTAGTTTGACTCGAGGGGTTGCACCTGTAGGTCATTCCGCTTATTTAACTAAACACGTCGAGCCAAAGATTTAAACAATTTCTCAGCACAAAATGTTGGATGTTCAGCTAAATCAGATTCTGTGATGTTTCAGTCCTGCTTTTGTTGAGCTACAGTATCTTACATCATGATAAAACCAAAATATGTTGTTTGTGGGATCCAGTTTTTGATAAGATAAATTCTGAAGGCCCTGGCAGACAGCTCCACGGCTGGCTTCCTTCTGTTACATAACACTTCTGTCAACTTCAGCCTCACTTGTGAAAACAGAAGAGAGTGAGGAGAGTAACCTACCAAGCGCTCGCCCTGGATTTTCCTACAACTCCCTAGAACATTTCTGTATGAGCATCACAGAACAGCAACTTCAGTCTTCTGTCATGTTCTTACAAAAAGGAAGTTGGCAGTTAAGACAGCTCAGTCTGAAAGATGAGAAGTAAAATGCCTGACTGTTTCACTAGCCAGATCCAAGTTTTGTTTTTTGTTTTTTTAAACTATCCAAATCTGAATTGGGCTTGTATATTGGTTCTGATTAGATTACACTATCAGTACTTGTTTTATAGCTCTTTAAAACCTCAGCCAGATAGTCTTATGTATGCTAAAGATATGTTGTTGGTTTGACCCTTGTTATATCAATTAGACACTTGTATGTCGTTACCCTTACTGTGTGCAAAATTACTTCACATGAGATAAAAAATTGCAGAGCATGTAAAGATCAGTTGATGTACTTTGTATCATTAGAGATTGAAAAGCAATTCCACAGCTGTAAATATATCCCACATAAAATGAAGGAATTGCCTGAGAAGACAATAAATGGTTTAAAGTAATAAAAAAAAAGATTATCAGGGAGCATCCTGATCATTTAAGTAGGATTCATCTTTGATAGAGATCTTACAAAGCAGGTCAATGGGACGCTGGACACGCTGGATACATTTTCACGTTAAAGTAAATAAGTGTTGAATAAATACGCTTTTTCTGGATCCCCAAAAGTTGTCACTGAACTTTTTTTAAACACTGCTGAAATGAAGTACCACTTCAAATTGTTTCCAGTGAAGCAGGTTGGTGATTTGTGTAACTTGGGGGCTCTTTGACCACATGAGGTTATGCAATAAGTCTCCAGGGTCTCTGCTGGTGCAATAATTAGAGCGGTGCTGCCTGTCAGGAAGTTACTAAGACAGTGAAAAGGCCTCCGTCTCTCTGGGATGCCTGGTAGTAGTTGAAGCAGGAAAATGACGTGAAATGTCAATTTGATAGAAGACAGTTGCCAAAAGCTGAAAACATTAGAGGCATGTCTGAGCAAATGCCCAGTGTTTTAATGGATCAGCAAAGACAGAGAGACCGTTTTATTTTATTTTAGTGTAACTCTGCTGTCACTCGGTGTACCTCTGGTGTTCTTCATGTAGACGGCTTTGTGGAGATATAAAAGGGAGCAGGTCCCACGGGATTCCTGTCATCATTTGGACTTAGTTGATTATCTTGCTTGTTAACAGATAAGAAACTGGAGAGTGAGGCTATAATCAAATGTAATCCACACATCAAACCATTACCACTTAAATATAGTTTGAAGCATTTCGTGTGTTTTTTTTTGTTTTTTTCCTCCACACCATATATTTGTTGTGTTGTCAAAAACGGATCATTTTCGCACATTTGTGATAGCGATAAGTCATCAGATCTAGAACACTCACCACTAAACAGATGTTTTCAGGTGAAAATGCATGCAGTCAATGTATTTCTTTGGAGCTTTGCTTTTAATGCATTTATCAAATATTCCCCTTTTCTTTTGTTTGTATATGTTTCAGTACATTTTTTGGCAAATTTGTATAAACAACTTACAACTTACACGCTACTTCAACAACTTACAAGTGGTTGGTCAGGTAGCTGCAACCAAGTAGTTGTTACACATCCAGAAAAAGAACCAAAAATCTTTTGCAGCAGATTCATGTGACATCGCAGTGCATAACATCAGGATATTGTTTTACAAGATCAACTGATATGTTTGGTAAACAAGGGGGAAAAATGTTGGTTATTCTAAAAATGTCCTCTAAAAAGCCTTGACAAGATTTACAGATTGGTTTATCTTTTCTGTCACAAACACATGTGATGCTGCCTCACATGCGAATGATATTACAGTATGGTCATGCTTTTTCTGATAGATAAGGGAAGAATCCACATAACCAAATGTTTTTGCACACACACACACACACACACACACACACATCACTGTACTTTCTTTTGTTCATCTTATATAAGTTGTGTAACAGTGAAGGATCTGAATCATTCTGCATCAGCAAAATTACAGTACTCGGTTAGTTTTGACTTCCCTTACAGGTTGGTAATTTTCAATTCCTAATTTGGAAACTCTAACATGACCAAGCTGTATTTTGTTGCATCTTTATGAGTTATTATTGTCAGAAAAACATGCCCTGTGGGGGGGGGAAGCATATAAATCTTCACTGTTTTAAAACACCAATGACAATATAATAGTATTCCTGGTGCTAAACCTGGTTGTTACACTTTACAAGGTGACAATAAGCATGTTATTACAACATCGGTTTTGGACTCTGTAATGCCTGATTTTGTTAAAGAGTTCTCTGACAGACATGAGCTTGTGAATGGGCTCATTGATTGGATCCAGTGTCTCTGTTTCTCTCTGCTTTTGATATCAACTACTAAAAAATTTACTTACATGCAAAATTAATCCAAAGCAAGCAAACCAAACTACAGAAAGCAAGACTGTCACCTAGTAGGTATTATAACTTGCAAAACTACTGTAATGCCTGGCATACCTTCCTGATCACCTCTACAAGAGGACTTAATTTGACAAACCTTTAGCTGCAAAAAAGTGTGCCACACCTAAGCTACTGCCAAGACCTCTAAAGACCTAAGCATGCAAGCAAACACCTGTTTGTGAACCACAGTAGGGCTTTGATGAGGTTATCTTAACAATTATGCAAATATGAGAAAGGTGTGATTGTTATATAATAAATATAATTTTTAAAAATCCTGGTAAAAATGAATAAGCAAACCAAGTTAACCAAATACTGAAAATTGAACTGTATATTAACATGAATGGTTTTGAAGTAGTTTGAGTTGATAATTAACATATTCATAACTGCTGCTATGTGTGTCTTTAGGTCACCTGGACTTTGAGGGGCTCTTCCTGGTTAATGGCAATGCAGAGCGAGTGGATTGGTTGCGTCAGCGCTATGACAGTGGTGAGGAGGTGAAGCTAGAGAAGGAGGCCGATCTGGCGTCCGCTGTCAGTTTGCTCCGACTGTTCCTGCAGGAGCTTCCTGAGCCCGTTATCCCAACGGCTATACAGGGACGTATACTACAGCTCTATCAAGGTGTGTGACCGTGGCTGTGTTTCCTCTTCTCATGCTATTTTACGAATTTCTTCTACACTCAACCACAGTCTGTTTTTATCCAGTACAATGCAGTTAACCTCCTTTTTCACCCGGTCCTCCTAAAGTCCGGTTGGAGCTTTGAGTTTGTTCTGCTCAGTCCGTAAATGTACTTCCTATGAAAAGAGTGTTGACCATAGCTGTTATAAAAACAAGCGCACACTCTTCTGCATCATTTCTGGGTCTTCATCCAAGTTGATTTTGTTTTAAGCTGTTAAGGCTGTGCCCATGTAGGCTGATGCTGGTTATATAAGCTGTGAGTACACAGTACGGTGGTCTGCATGTAAGGAAAACTGGCTGAAACAAACTCTTTCATAACGAGAACCTGAATTATCTCTATGTTTGCATATCTGCTACGCTGATGCACAGCCTTTATCTTTTCCTTTCTTCATTCTTTCTGCCTCTGCTTGTCCACACTCTTCTCAAATTCAAAATCTAAGGTTGTGTTAACAATGTCCCAGAGAGAACTGCTGTCTTATTAATTCTTCATTTTTGAGGGATTTTGTGTATTTGGGTAAAAAATGATTGAAAGGCATGGGTTTCATTTCCCTTTTTTGTTTCGGCTCTTTGGCCTGTCCTCTTTCCCCTCTGTTTTTATCACAGATAATCTGCTCTAATCCCCTTGTCACAATGATGGTTGTTCCGGTTGCTGTCATCCAGATTATAGTAGAAGACTGGCTGTGTGTTTGTCGAGACTCCTTGTCATGCCATTTATTTCTCAGTGTGTTATATTCTGTAATGGCACCACTGCACTTGAAAAAGGATTGCCTTTTTTGCACATTTTCCTCTCTGTCGCCCTCCGTCTCACCTAGTTTCACCTCTCCCAGAGGTGAAACTGAGCATAATGTTATCTGTGTGTGCAGTTTCTCTTGATTAGATTTTTTTAAGGCTATCTGTGAAGGACCAAGAAGGACCCGATAACCCATAATTCACCCCACATTATCATTAGTTTTGAGAACAAGCTCTAAAAGCAACACAGACTACAACAGAAATTCTAATAGTGATTCTGAAATAAGAGCTTACACCCTTTTCAACTAAAAATAAAATAATTACATAAGAGATCCTGTCTGTGGGGTCGAGCTCTCGCCAGCTGTGCTTCATAGCAAGTACGACCTGCTGGTTCTCCCGGGAGCTGGTTTGCACAGTCCATCAAAAACCTAACGTTGTTTGATGATTTTAAATTGGCCATAGGTGTAAATACTCTTAGCCTTGTTAGACCTGTTGAGCTGTCCAGGGTGTCCCCTGCCTCTCGCCTAATGAGAGCTCCAGCCCCGGTGATGGTGAAGCGGAAGTGGTTAAGCAAAGAAATGAATGTATATTGGCTTAAGTAATGATATCCGGTTTTTCGTCTTCACATTGCTAGATTACGACAACGAAGAAGAGGTGTGTAGAAATTTGAAGTATCTGCTTCAGGATCTTCCCCAGTTGAACTACGGTCTGTTGCGTTTCCTGTGCCGCTTCCTGGCTAGCGTGGCGTCACTTCAGCAAAAGAGCTGGAACGTCGGAGCGCTGGCCGCCGTCTTTGGACCCGACATCTTCCAGTAAGATTCTTCTGCAGTTATTTAAGAATTTCGAATCGTAATTTTGATCATTGTACACAGCTACCGTTTCCATCTTACAGATGTTTACTTTTAACTTAATGAGGATGGTGTGGATATGTCACTAGTATATATTCAGTACTACATTACTTGTTTTAGAACTCCTGCTGCTTGTAGGGATGCACCAATACCACTTTTTTGGAAACGAGTATGAGTACGAGTACTTGCATTTCAGTACTCGCTGATACCGATACCGAGTACTTAATAAAAACATGATTTAAATTTGCAGGGAACAGCTTTAGTCCTATAATTTAACAAAAAACAAACAAACAAGGGACTAGTTTGGAATTAAGAACATTTATTTAAAATGAAAAGCATGTTGTATGCAACATATTACAGAATAAATAATTATAAAAAAACAAAATTTAATTTTAAATTTGTTCGTCTGTTTCTCTGTTTAGAAGTCTCACTAGCACAGTCACAGCTGGGATGACATCAGAGGCTAGTGCGTCGTAGCTGCTCACTTTTTTAGTTAGTTCCTCAAAGGGGGCGAGGATGGCAACAGTCGTCTCCATATGAGCCCATTGGTGAGCGGTGAGATAGTCAGGGAGTTCGTGCTCGGACACGCCCAGCACTCGCTTTTGCTAAATGATGGACTGGAGCATGTAATACGTGCTGTTCCAGCGCGTCTGTACGTCCTGCTGCAGTCTCTTTATTGGTTGGTTGAGCTGTCCCTGAATGTCCTCGAGGCGGGAGTAGGCTAAGGCGGAATGTTTAAAATGCCCAACTATTTTCCGTCCCACTGCTATAGCATCAGCTATGCTCCTCTGTGCTAATAAGCGTGGGTAAACTCTTTGTACCCGTTGTCGTGTTGGGATTTTAGGTGCTTGATTAAATTACTTGTGTTAAATGCGCTACCTTTAGAGCCTCCTCTGGACAATTTCGCTGAGCACAATTTGCAGTCCGCCTTTGTTTTCACGTCTTCGTTCACTTTGAAATAGTTCCACACAGCTGACATGTCTCGCCTCGCTTTCTCCCCGCTCTGAGCTGCAGCTGGGGCCTGGGGGCGGGCACTCGGCGCCTGTGATTAACCCCTTACATGCCGCTCAAACATAGACAGGTCTCAGACCGTGGTATCGGTCCTCGGTATCGGGGGACTTTTAACAAGTAGGAGTACTTTAGAAAATGTGGTATCGAGGCCGATACCGGTATCGGTGCATCCCTAGCTGCTTGTATTCAAAAGCTTCATTGTTACATCTTCAGTGGAAATGATTAATCAAGTGCAAATTATCAGATTATAAAGCTGTAAAGTCCGTGGAAGGAAACTCTTGAAGCCATATACCACATCACATTTAATGAAGCCACAGAATGGAGTGACAGCTGAATATCTATTTTTTTTAAAAGAGTGAAAGAAGTTTTTATTTTTGGCACTTGCAGGAACACGTTTACACAGAAGTTAAAAAAAGAGGGGTGTTTATTCTCATGGGAGTATTATTAATCTCATGGGAAGCAGTGTGCAGCCAACTCAAACTTTTCTGTCATTTTCCATCTGCAGTCTGTCAACAGAAGGAGAGGACCTTCGGGACCAGGAGTCTGTCAGCAGAGTCCTGGCAGAGCTGCTGGACAATCAGGAGGGCTTGTTTGACTCAGAGGACGATGATGTCTCCACCACCAATGACTACAGCTCCATCAATGAACAGGTTCGACCCATCTCTCTTACACCATGCCTCTCAGTATTGTTGTTTCTGCCTTGCGTACTGTCGGTGTCCAATAATATGACAATAATTAGCATAGCAAACTTTCTACACTTGATTTTGCAAATGCTTTTGAATTTATTAATGACTGTGAATGGTGAAGATATTGTAAATATAGCTTGTGCTGTCGTAGCAAAACATTTTATCACAGTCCACAGAGAGGTCGTCTATTTTCAAGCTTACTCGTTAATGCAGTTTTTGGTGTTTCCAGCCCACACATGTCTTCCCTCCTGCTGTAACAGATTATTTCCCCCCTGGGATCAATAAAGTCTTCTTCATCTATTTTTTGTTCACCCCGGTCATTCTCCCATAGGGGTCTTTGTAGCTTTTCTTTTATCCTCAAACAAACACAGTCTCTAAATCTAGAGAGTGATGGTAAATGCCTTCTTAACCTGATATAATAATTAGAAATCTGCAAACAAAAACAAAGTACAAAACAATCAAATGGAAAAACAAGACAAATTTAAAATTTCTTGCCAAGTTATTTGCAGAAAATAAAACTTTTGTAAAAAAGTTAATTTATTGGCATCAATCGTTACATATGAACAAAAGCGTGCTTTCACAAAAGCTGTTAGATTCCTCTTTGTCTTCCTCCTCTTTGTGTTTTCTTCGTCCTCTCTGGTGGCATTTGGCTGTAAAATGTGGCATTTAACCGTGCCAGGGTCAGAGGGGAAGTTTTTCAGCGCTGACGCACAGAGATAGCAGTCAAATCTTATGAAAAGCGAAAGATGAAATTTATAAATGTCACCCAACAGCATAAAAGAATTTAAAAAGGCTTGAAGTGATTGTTCCATCTAACAAGCATGTTCTGTCTTGCGCTGGGGTCTTTTTTTTTTTTTATAAATAATTAAATTTTGTTGTTGGCATCAGCAGCAGTAAGTTAGATGTAATAAATGATCAACCTTAAAGGCTAACGTGAGAATAACAATTCTGCTTTATTTTGACTCCAGTATTAGAAATCTAGAAGACATCACATTAACTGATTCAAACCTGTTATGTACAAAAACTACAGTGTGTCTAACTGGAGTTATTAATTAGCTAGAAGATCAGGCTGAAGTTTTGCTGTAAGGACATGTAAATAACACTGATACCAGCTGTACCCACTTCCTCTTGGTAATGTTGAAATGTAAGCAGTGGCGTTTAAGGAAAACAATACAGCATTTTTTTGTAAACAAAATTTTTCTCCGAATGATCTTGGTGTTCCCGCCCAAGGACAATGGCACACCCCTGCATACTTTACACAGAGCATTACAAGAATGTAGTTTTATAGAAACACCTGAGCCTAAACCAAACATTTTCCTCCGCTTTCTAACAGCTCGTTCTCTTTGCTGTCGTGCACAGTACAAAGAAAGGCGTAGTTAACTTTTAACTTTACAGTGCCCTTGTGCTTTTGTGCGATAACAAAAATACAACAATAAAGAGGCAACCCTTGATCAGTATCTCAAATGCTGTGCTACTTTAATTTAAGAGTACGTTGTTTGCCACAGCAGGGACTCTTTAAAGATAGCCTAAAAATGTTGGAGTGAAAGGGCAGCCTGTCATTGTGAAAGTATGACCACAAAAAGAAAAAGAGAAACTTTGCTATATATCTACATTGTGTCACCTATTCAAAACCTTTCAGCTGCTTGCTTTGTTTGCTCCCCTCTCCTTATCTTTTATTCTTCGCTTCACACAGTTAGTGTGCTCTTAACCGAACCACTGCAGACTTTGCTTCCACTTGCCTCGTAATTGTTCACAAGAAAGTCTTTTGAGTGTCACAGACTTAACTGTATGTACTTTGCTGCCTTTTACATCTCTCTCTGCAGTGTGTCTGTTTTCACTCTCACTTTCTTTCTCTCTCTGGCATTTTAAATCCTTTCTCACTTTCTTTGTCTCTGCTGTTTTCTCGCTCCTTGTCTGCCTTTAAATCAGATCTTTTCAGACCCCTTTTAACCCCCACCTACCATGCGCGCGCACACACACACACACACACACACACACACACACACACACACACACACACACACACACACACACACACACACACACACACACACACACACACACACACTTCAGCTGTTGATTCCTGGTGGCATTACAAATGGCATATTGAAAAGTGATCATTGGGACACTTTTTTCCCTTCAGCCTGTCATACTGACGTGAGTTGAAGTTATGCACCACTGTGGGCAGCTGTGAGCTTGTATCTATGTGTGTGTGTTTGTGTTATTTGTGTAATAAACAAAACAACAGGAACCCAACACCAGCCTGACCAGTCCTTGGAGTTATTATCTGCCAAATCCTTCCTTTTATTCAAGGAAAAGTTTAAAGCCTTTGCCTTGCGAAAGACAACTAATTAGATTGTAATTGCGCTCTAAACAACAACAACATAAAGCACAAGTTCTTTCAAGCAACGTCATATCATTCCCTCTGTTAGCTGTTGACCTCGGTTTTATTGTCTGATTTGTCAGATGAATGAGACTATAATCTAAGAGAGGAGGTGAGAGCAGATGAAGAATGAGAAGACAGAAGCAAATCTGTAAAGACATTTCTGTGCACTGATCCATGTGTCTTATGTAATAGAGAGGGCAAAAAAGTGGGTGGTTTGAAGAAGGAGGGGGAGAGAAAGCAGCCAGGAAGATAGGGGAGAAATGACAAGAGTGCAGAGACAAAAGAGGAATAACTGAAGGGAAGGAGAGAGGGAGGGAGGTAGAGATGGTGAGACAGGGGAGGAGGATGATGTAACCATGTAACTCACACCTCCAGTCCCTGCTCTACACCGGGGATGACTCTCATGAAGGGGATTATCTCCCACACACACCTGCTTTCACACAGGAGACCTTGAATCAAGCCTGGTTACAAACTAAAGAGTAAGTTGAAAATGCTTGGTCGAGCCTAGCTAGCACACATAAAAGGAGCCAATTCATCCTAAGAAATGGAGAGACATTGTAAAAGCAGCGTAACAGAGAAGTACATGAACGATAATGAGCGGAGAAAGGTGGAAGGCAGGTGTTGTTTTTATGGTGTGTTTGTGCTCACCTTTGGAGCACAACAAGGCGGGAATAGGTCTGACAAAGATGAATATAAAGATGGATTTTAGCTTGTTTATCGCACAATCGGAGTCAGTTGAATTTCTGCTTGGGTGACAACAAGAGTACGCTGATGCTTGTTGCTGTTGCGAGGATAATAAAAGGTTTGTTTTTTAGTTCACACTTCTTCGTTTCAGGGTTTCTGCTTGGAATATGAAAGAAAAATATTCTGGATTCTCTACTGAGATGGCTTGTGACATTTTTGGTGCAGCTTAGCTTGGCTTGGCTGGACTGTCTGATAGTGTGTTTTGATTCCTTAGCCCACATTTTTCTTTGGATACACACCAGCTTGAAAATATATTATTGCTCTAATCAACCACAATCCTGTGGCACTAAAATGCTGCTCTGTTGTGACTCATAGCTTTTAGACAGACAGCGACACTGCAGTACCAATATTACAAACATAAAAAGTGTGCACACTGTCCCATCGGAATAATAATATCTGTGATGCACAGTGCCTTGCGTACTGGGGCCACAGTTGATATTTCTGCAGATTAAATGAGGCTTGTAGGCTTGAAGTTAATTTGACTGCTGAACCTCAGACCTTTTCCTCTTGAGCTCTTTTCTTGTTACATAATTGTTCTGTTTCATGTCTCAATAAGACCTCAGATCCCTTTGTACATCCCCTGTGCCCGAAGTGGACATAAGTTAAGGCTTCAGCAACAGATGTTTTAAAATGCATTTGTTAGGCAGCTTGTGAGAAGACTTAGTATGTGGGTAGTTGTTTCTGTTATTACTTTTCTGCTCCCTGCTGCGTTGCTGTATGACCCTTTAATTGCACCAGGTGTCATTTCTGTTTAATGCAGAGCTGCAACGATTCATGGAGTAATTCATATAATTCTCTTACAAAAAATTCTCGATACAAATTCCTTTCTTTGACTGCTTTTGTGCCGTTGTCACCGTAGGAACGTGAGCGCTTTGCGACTTAAAGCAGACCTGCAGTACCAACAGATTTAGGAGCAGAATAAAAAGTTTAACAACATTAAGCCCACACAGTTTTAAACAAAAACCCTGATGACACAACAGCAGCAGCAGTGATGATGATGCTGGCACAGTTTAACGTGTAGTGCGGACGCTGTTTACACACCGCGAAAAGAAAAGAGGAGGAGCCATTACCGAGACTTGCATCCAAAACAGCAGCGCTGTTCCTGTGATCACCATTTAAACCTTTACTGGAAAAATGCTGGCAGAGTCCAACAAACGCTGACATGAGGAAAATTGAACTCTGAAGCTGCTCCATCCACCACTGTTTGTTTTAAGACAGCAAAAAAATCTTCACTAACGTATATTAAAATGTGCAGATGAACTGTTGACTATCAAAATCGTCACTACTCGATCCGTACCGGAAACCCGATCGGTACCCCGCATGCGCGAAAGGTGTCTACTTCCGGTCGTAGCATTTTACGATAGTTATGGGTCAGAGTATCTGTTAAGATGTTAAGAATAATAAGTATATCTTAAAATGTTTGCAATAATGAAGCATTTCAGAACAATGTAGACAAAAACGAAAAATAAAAAGATAGTTACGGATCGGGACCTGCTGACCGAGCGAATGAACCCTATTGTAAACTGAATTGGCGTCATTACAAACGTGTGTTAAATTTGATTTAGTGATAGTCGAGTGTGTTTATGCTTGTCTGTGTGGAGAGGATTGACTGGAATAGTGATGATGATGATGTCCGCTATCACTGTCAGTTGTCAGTAAACACTTAATCCGGCTGATGAATCTTCACGTGACACATTGCTAAGTCAATATTATTAAGTCTGTAATTAGGCGCCATTCTTCGTATTTTACGGCGCTGTTGTTCAATCGGGGGACGCTCTCTGTGGAGGAGAAAAGCATGAATTTGTTTGTATACGGAGGTGTCCATTGTTTAAATGTCCCGGGCAGTCGAAAAGGAGGCAGAGCTGTTGAGAAATGCTAGGAGCTAACTGGGCGCTAACCGTATCATTCAAATATATTGAATGTCGCAATCCGGTTGTTCAGTCTGACGTCACTAGCCGTGTCTGGACCTAAACTCCGCTGCAGGTCCATATATCAAATGATCACTATGGCATTACTGAGAGTTGAAAAACTGTCTAAAGTCTTCCATCTTTAATAAAATGATCAGCGTTCTGCTCTACCAGGTGTAATGAAGACAGAAAACTAAACAGCAGTGACGTTTGTAGGGTTACTGAAGTTTGGCTAGCTGGTATATAATGATGTGCTACGTGACCGCTACAGCTATGTTAGCATAATATAAACAAGCTAACTTTTTTTCCACTCGATAAAAGTTACCGTGAGTGTTCTCGGTGGTCAGGAACAAATGTAATCACATGGCAGGATGCTGTAAAAGGACCAAACTTCAGCCAGGAGAACAACTGAGATAATCCACCCACAATACGAGGTTAGTCATTCATATACTGCTGCATGGGCTGGGCTGCAGTTACAGCCTAAGGTTTTAAAAACTGAGCTTAAATAAATGATTAGCGGTAATAAAAGCTGAGGGAGGTCAACAGGGATCACTGACTGTTTTAGGAGCTTTTTGAGATCAAATAGAAGAAAATACAAAACATTAAACATGTTAACAACACAAAAGCCATATTAAACGCAGACTACTTTTTTTTTCTTTTTTTCTTTTTCTTTTTTTTTAAATATTAAACTTTATTAAGAAACAATATACAGAACATGTATACAATCAGAACAAAATTAACATATGCCAGGGGGTGTAATACAAAGAATTACAAACATTCAAATAATTTGTAATTACTACAAATAGTAATAGTTTTCATAGCCTTTTTGTTAAGTGATCCACTAATCAATTTTATGTAACATAAAACATCATTATAGTAATGTTTAAAATTAGGTTTTTTGTTACTGTATTTGCATTTGTGAAAATAAAATTTAGCTAAGATAACTAACAAGTTTATTATAAAGTAAACATCTTCTTTTTTTGCCTTTGAAAGAAACAAAATACAACATTTTCCCATTTCACAGTAAAGTCTTTATAGAGATGTCCAGCAATGAATCTACTGAAGTCTTTCCAAAATGTTCTAGCGTATGAACAGATCCAGAAGAGGTCTTGCACAGTCTCAGGATGGCTTCCACAAAATCCACAGTTCACATTTATGTCCCTTTTGAACTTTGTCATGTAATGATTAGCAGGATAAAATTTATGCAGCATTTTAAATGAGACTTCCTTCACTTTATTCGTTACCAGATACTTGTTAGGAATTGTCCATACTCTTTTCCAGTTAATGTCACTGACAAAGAAATTCCAATAAGAGACCACATGTGGGATATAAACGCAGACTACTTTAGGCCCGGAAGTAGGATTCGTCGTGTCATCACTGAACAACTGGATGTTGACAAAGAGAGGAAGTGACGTAAGATTTGCGCATGCGGGGTACCGATCGGGTTTCCAGTACGGATCGGGTAGTGACACCAACAGTTTCCAACAATGGCGGCAGCTAGTTAGTTTTAATATTACTCTTATTCTTCTTTCTGGGTCACAAAATAAACGTTTAACATATTTTCAGGCGAGAATGTAGCTGTGTAAACCTCAAACTTTTGCACAGTTTATCAAGACACCACATATTTTCAAAAGCGCTCTGTCGTTTTCGGAGACGTCTGTTACCCACTAGCTCGTATTTTATTTTGTATTTTATTTGTTCCTGAGTAAATCGGTTTGGCTGAGATTAAAGTTATAGTTTTTGCACAGCTGAATAAACTTCAAGCAGACAACTGATTATCAGAAGTGTGAGATGCTGGAGAATTTACTCCAGTGTCCTGTTATATTTTAGATAGCAAGGAGTTTATTAAACTTCACCGAAACAATCTGCAAATTTCATTAAAATTTAATAAACTATCATCTTGTCTTTATTTTTAGTTAGCACAGACCTGAAACACTTAAAGCTGTAAGCTAATGATCGTTATATAAGAGCAGATGCTGCTGGTGCAATAAGCTGTAGTTTTACGTCCAATGGATGATGATCTGATTAGTCGACTAATCGCAAAAATAATCGGTGACTAGTCGATTATCAAAATAATCGTTTGTGGCAGCCCTAGCTGAAAGCAGCCGTCCTGTTTTACATTGGAGCAATACCTGTAGCAAACAGGGGTGAGTCTAAAGGGGGGTGTTGGGTGTACTAGACCATGTATTATCACAAGTATTTCTTATCTGATTACTCGATTAATTGATGCATTAATCAATAGATTATCCATCAATGGCTGCACCTCCCTGAACCTGTTTCTTCCTGTTAAAAAGGGAGTTTCTCCTTCCCACTGTCGCCAAAGTGCTTGCTCATAGGGGGTCATATGATTGTTGGGTTTTTCTCTGTATGTATTATTGTAGGGTCTACCTTACAATATAAAGCTCTTTGTGGTGACTGTTGTTGTGATTTAGTGCTGTATAAGTAAAATGGAATGGAAGAGATTACTCTATTACTAAAATAATCAATAGCTGCATTGTAGTGCAGCTGCAATGTGTATACATGCAGTTGAGTGAATGAAAGGTTATAATTTTAAAACCTAGGAAAATCTAGGATTATGTGTTCCATGCATGAAAGACTTGTCTGTCTACTTAATTACTGTCTTAATGAAAGCACAGGTGTGGTCAGAACTGTGAACAGTAACTCCAACTGGGTGGATGTAGTAAATTCATAAATATCAAGGTGTTCAGCAGCAGTGAACAGCCTGCTTAGGATGGAGGACACACACTTGCTTGGACCTCTGACACGAGTGATAAATTATTGAGTGGTAGCCTATTTAAGTTTGAATGTGGAGTTATTTAAGGAGGATCTGTTGGCCTAGTTGGACAGTAGAGGAGATGTATAATAGCTGTGGAGAGATATATAGTATGAACACACAAAGATCTACGGATTTTTCAATAACGTCTTATGAATACACAGCTACATTCTTGATTTATTTACTTTGACTAAGATCTAGATCACACTGCCCACTCACTGCAGGAACATTAGGCCAGAGGGCTGTTCTCCAGTGGTACTGCTGGAAGTAAACAGTGCAGTCTTGCAAGCAAGAATGAGCAATAAAGCACTGAGAGGAGATTCAGTTGAACAGTTTGGACCTTTACACTTCCAGCACCTTAAAAAAAGTCCACTTCACAGTTCAGCTTCCACTCTGCAGTAGATAAATCTGAAAATGAGAAAGAACTGCTTCTCGTCTTTGTTCTCTTTAGTCTCATACCGCTCTGAACGTACAAATGACCCCTTGGAAACCGCAAATGTAGGCCACAGTTTGAGATCGGTAATGCCCATCCCAATCAGTTGTTCTGTGATTGTTCTGTGTTCTTGGCCCACAGACAGTTTGACAGCCAAGCTAGTGATGTCAGTGCAGCTTGTTCCTTGTTCTCCATCCTGAAACTCTGGATTAGACTGCTAAATAAGGGCCAATGTCGTGACCTTTTGTTCTAGAGTGTTCTCTCCCATCGTTTCACCCACTCGACCACACACACACCACACAGAGGCGCACTTGTCTATCATCACTGGGACTTGATGTCTAAAAGCACTGCATCTTCTGTTTTTAAACATTAATTTGATAAGTTAGCCCGATTAAAGATTTCCACAGCCCTAAATGGGGGTGGGGCGGGGGGTTATAACTGTTTAACCAACCCAATGAATGACCAAGCAAGGTCATCTTGACAGGGGGATTTAACCTCTCTTATCCTCTAATATTGTTACAACCCCTCAAATGCTTTCTGATAACTTACTCAGCACATTGTTGACCATATTCATAACTCCATTTATACCATTTGAATGAACACATCTAGCCCAGGGGGAAGTTATACAATCAAGATTCATTGTTCATGATGTCAACCGCTAATGTGGATACACAGGGGCTTTTGTATTTAAAGCTTATCCACACCAATTTTTCCATGTCACTGACCAGCAGCCTGGATAGAATATGCTTCTGTTAAATCTTTAATCCCAGTTCATGTTCATTGAATTCAATATTAATTTTTCGTGCAGAGAATTTTTCATGAGTTTTGCATAATTTTAATGTTTAACCCGTCTTTCTGTGATTTCCTGCTGTGTGTGTTTGTATCTGTTTGTGGCAATCACATAATCTGAAATTATTTTACACTCAAAATATTCTGATTTGGATTATAACATCAGGAAGGTGTTTACTAAATGACAGTTTCTATATTTATTGTTTCAGCTCTCTGGTTGATAATTATGTGTATGTCCGGGTCAGCGGAGAACGTTTTAATGAAAAGCAGCTGAAAGAAGCAAGCCTGGAAAGTTGGGTTCTTATATATAAATGTCTAAGATAAGAGATTAATTTTCTGCATTCATATATAAACATCCAAAACTGGAGTTTTAATAAATCAAAACAATATTTCCCGATGGTAGCATGGTTTCCATCCATTCTCTTCCACGTATCCAATTCAGGGTCGCTTCTAGAAAAGTCCAAGTATGATTGTGATGTGATGTAAAGGCAGAAATGAACAGAGTCCTCTCTTAACATCACCATGAGCTGAGCTGCTGCTTATTTTTCCAGCTCCTGTGAAACATTAGCATCACTTGTATTTTTTATGTGTTAATAGCAAAGGATGGTCAGGAGATTAATAATTGTCTGTCAGGCTTCCATATAATTTAATCAGTATTTCACACACCTACACGTAAAGATAAGCTGAGCTACGGGGTGATAATTAACTGCATGCTGGGATAAAGGATATTTTCACTTCTCAATTGAAGCTCTGTCATAAAAACTGAGACTGAAGCTGTTTAAAAGTACGTTCTGCACTTGGTCTCACTTAGACACACACACGCTCTCTTACTTCAGGGAATCTTGTGAGTCATCCTCCTAGGTCTGCACATGTGACGATGCAAGAATTTCCCAACAGCCAATCAGGGCTTTTTTTAACAGAGGTGTTTCCATAGTGACAGTACAGTGACAGCAGCAGATGCTGAGAAGACCAAAGGAGAGAGGCACAGGAAAGGGCAAACAGGGTGATGTTGTTTCCTCATGACAGTGAATCTGATTTAACCTTTTAGTCCACGTTCCTTTCTGGGTTTTTGTAGTTGAGGTCAAACTTGTGTCTAATGCAATGTGAGCATAAGGTGTAGCCTGAAGACATAGCTGATGATTTTACACAGGAAAAAATATCTGTTTATAAAAGTCATGTTTTACTAAATCAACAAAAGAAATCCTTGAGCTGGAGCATAAAGTACAGCTTGTTCACATGCTGTCACCTACCAGAATGATGATGAGTTATTTCTGTCAACATATTTATTCCCCCTCCCACCTTCTCTCCTACATCCATCTCCTTCCCGTCTCCCTTTCTTTCTTTTTACTGGCAGATTCATTATCACTCTTCTTCTTTCCTTTCGGCTCGCTCGCTTGACCTTTTCCTCATCGTATTCACACCTTCTTACATGATCTTAGCCTTAAAACCGGAGCTGCGGCAAAAGAAACTCAATAGTTTGTTGTCGAGTTTAGGTTGCACTAGAAACACGCAGCATCAGCTCGTCTTTTTCCATCACCCTGTTTCCTTCTCTGTAAAAGCTTTGAATATGTGGCTCGTGCAGGCCAATCAAAGGATTTTCCTGCACCTACAATAGGACATGTGCTCTCTGTGAGTCAAAGGAAAAACAAGACGGTGATTTTTCCTTCTGGTGTGTGTGTTGCGTGTTCAGTTTTTCACAGAGTTTGTGTGATATGGTTGAGTTAACATCCAGAAACCTCCGCAATTAAATAAAATGTCTTCTGGTGGTTATTTTTCTATATTAATAATCAATTTTTGACCCATTTCTGTGACCTTTCTATATTTGCAGAGTACACAGACCCACACGTATCATACATGTCAACTATGTGCTCAGTGTGTTTACAGCTGTGGATGCAGTCTGACATTTAAAAAAGGTTGAGTATCTGCCATTTAGAAGAAAAATGCATTCACTTGTTAATTTTTAATTTATTTTATATCAAACAGCAAAGCTCCACGTGCTGCATACCTTGTGGTCTGGTTTCTCCTTATTACAGTCTTGGAATGTGACTATCATGCATCGGGACATTGCTACGTCAACGAGAAAATGATACATCCTCAAGCCCGAATTTAAACCCTCGTTCCCGTCCTTCTCCCTCCTTCTCGTTTCTCTTGTCCACTCATCGCCCCCTCCATCTGTCCGTCAAAGAAATGTTTTTTCCCTCCCTCCTGAAGACTACATCTGTGCTGTCAATGTGTTACTCATTAGCGTCGTCTATATTTGGATATCTAATTGAACAAACGGTAACATCTTGGTTCTGCCTTGCAAACACAGAGTATATACAGCTTTATATGAAATGATTTTATCTCTGCAATCACTGGAAGTCCCTGAAAAATAAAAATATAGGATATGTTCACATGCTATTCTTATAACTGTAAACCTAACAGTGAAGTTGGCCGTCTTCATTGGACTCCATCGTGAGGCTGGTTAATGTCAGCGTGTATATTTCCACTCAGCATGAGATACAGATAAATAAAGTTTCACGTTACTACCCGAAATCTTTATTGCAAAATAAACATGCATCGCATTACCCTTTAAGAAACCGCTTTGATAAACATTTCTGGATTATGCTACACCCGCAGTACAGGTGGTTACCTGTGCTGTAACCTTTGTTGTTCCGTAATGTAATCCTGTTTTTAAATCTAATTGTTTTAGTGCTTGTAGTGCTCCTCATTTACATCCTTTTATATTTCTGTCTGCAGATCACAGAGCTGTTGGATGATGAGAAGTGTGAGGCAGAATGTGAAGAGCTGCCTCAGGACGGGGAGGACGGCCCTGCCTCAGATTCACCGCAACGCACGCACACCGATGACAACCCCGCAGTCAGGTGCGGTCACACATCTCTGTCTTTGTTATTAGATCACATGATGTGTCAGAGTCATATTAGGCAGAGGATATGACATGTGATAAAGGGCATGACATGTCTTGGATTAAAAACCAAGACGTTCCAGTTCTGTGTTATTTTTCGACAGCCCTTCAGGCCAACTAGCAATGTGGTCATTTTATCAGCTGCTCGTCTCAGTCTGATTAAGAGAGATTTTGTTTGGTCTGTAATGGACTCTCAGTGTAGGAACAATAGCTCATTCACTCATCGAGTTATTTCATTTTATGATGCCCTAGAAATAGTGATTTTTAAAAAGACAAACAAATATTTTAATCCCAATTTTAAAACCAAAAGACAAGCCAAACTTTCAAGGCACACCTGCATGCCTACATGTGGAAAATAGCTTCTTTCATGTGAAATATCAGTTCCTCTTTTATTTATATATTAGCAGAAATGGGCATCTTTTACAGCACATTTGTAGCATCTGGATCGTAACGCCTACAGATTAGTTACTTCTAGTTTGCTCCACACAAGAAAGCAGTCTGTTTTATGTTCTCAGTCAGACCCTTTTGATGTGTACTAATATAGACAATTTAGTGTTTTTGCAGTTGCAATGTATTTAGGTCAGTGTATGCTTCTGAAGTTAACTGGATGATATCTTGTTTGTGCTGTGGTCCCATTTTAGCCCACTGTGAACATATTTAACTGTGTTATAGTATAAAAGGTCAGCAATGACAGCAGGGATCAAGTTGGAGTATGAGTGTGTGTATCTTTGGTATTAGCAGTTAATTTTTTGTTTGTGGTTCAATACAAAATGCTTTCCGTGACTGTGTTTATATTTATGTGAGCTTTATTAGAGGAAGATTTAAGGTTGCAGCTATTGTACCACAGTGCACAGACTGCCAGTGAAAACAAAGGGGGGATTACATGCAGTAAATTCTTTAAATTAAACAATGCACATCAGATGGTTTTGATCCTGAAGTCACATGGGATTGATTTTAGTTGGTATTAAATCTCGGTTAGCCGTGGCTAGCCTGCAGCCATCATCCCTTTGACCTCGACTAACCTCTTGTCTGGTCTGGGGGGGATTACTGTGGTATTTGTAGACCATGGAGCATCCAGGGTACTCCGCAGAGCCATTTCAATAATGCACAGATTTAGAGATTGGTTTTTTTTTTTCTTTTCTTTTTTTAATTCCTAGTCCTATTTAGTCCTCTCGAGTCTGGTTATGTGAAAAAAAAAAAAAAATTGTGTTTTCAGAGTTGACATTTTCATAGGCTTGTTAAATTAAATGCATAAATGTTTAGAATTTGAGCATTAAGGATGGTACTGGTTATGATTGGATGGGTTTGTTTTTTGTTTTCTACGATTATAACCACCACGTTTTTGGAAGCAAGCTGGAAACACTTACAGTCGAGTCTATTAATTTAACCCACGTGCTTGATCCAGAGCCAGTCCTGACCTCTATGGGGCCTTAGCAAAGTTCTGCCAAAGGATCTTCCTGACAGATCCATGAGCCATTTTAACTATTTATCATTGCCACATAATTACACCAGTGATCCCACTACAAACCTAACTCCCTAAACCATTTAAGGATAAGCACTGCTAGGTAGAACACAACGAGATGTGGACGATAAACAGTGTCGTTTCTATAGAACTACATGAAGTTTTAACATCAGATTTGGAGACTTGTCTAATTTTCTGTTAAAATACACAGAAATGTTTTTGTTGAAAATCAGGTTGGGTTGTTTTTTTGTCCTCAAACCTTTTTTTGAGTTGAGCTTGCTGTTCCATATATGTATATGCCATATGCTTTGACAAGGCTCCAAAAAGGTAAGTTCCCATCTAGTGATTCAGCGTTAACGGTGGCTCAGTTGTTTGTCTAGACTTGACAGACAGGGAAGGCTGTCCTCTGTGGCTGTTGCTGTGCCCTCTTAATAGACTCTGACAGCCAACACACACACACACACACACACCTTAGATTCCAACAGCCTCTACTCATTTCAGATCTATATATATATTCCCTGGAATTTCTCTTCTGATCTCTCTTCTTACCCCATCACTACTTCCCTCCCTCTTATGTTCTCTCTCCATGTGTGGAAAGTATTTTTCATGGGATCACTGAAATACCCTGGCAGCATGAGAAGCATCACCCTTAGAAAGCACGTCTATGGCTAAAGGCGGGAGGAGAGCGATGGATTAATGGAGGGAATGGAGATTCAGGCAGCTAAAAGCGCCACAGTGAGATAAGAACTGGAAAATGTCCCTACTTGTGAACGATTTATTGATTTTCAATCTAAGTGATAATGCAATACTAGACCTCAGGAGGAAAAATGTCAGCCTGACAGTAGATTTTAAAAAGATTAGCAAACGTTTGTCTTCAATTTTACCTTTGAAGACAAGTTGGCCTCAATTTTTTACTTTTTAGAGCGTCGTACCAGTCTAGCGTGACTGACCTGTGTAGCTCTTCGTGAAGCAGATTACATCTGTGTACATAAAAATCATGCGTGAGATTATTTTGTGTGACTGTGGAAATGATTCGTATATCTCACTGGGACACCATACCAGGCTGGAGAGCCTTGTTCTGTCCATTTGTGCCAACAATTTTCATGTGCACGCACACATATATGTCTGACCTCGTCCCTTCTGGGTCACCTACACTGGCTTTGACCAAACTGTCAATGGTCACAACAATTTGGATATTAATAATCATGAAACTGATCTGTGTTGGTCTGGTCCTAGTTTTGGGCAATGTGCAAAGGAACTGTTTATATGTTTGGGAAACCTGCAGTGAGCTGAGACTGAAGAAGTCACTTGGATGAGTGATGAACTGTTTCTCCAACTGAAAACCCATCGTTCAGATGAACAGAATCAGCTTTTGGGGATTTCCTTACCTGGATGATTGAGCATGCATCGAGACAAACAGTCACTTACTTTTTTACCTGTGTGAATTGGATGTTGAAAGCTTGGTTGTGTATTCTGTATCGTTTTATGCCATATTGCACTGGTCCAAAATGATCTCCAAACTGACCGCTGGAGTCCTTATCAGGTGTAATTCATAGCCACTGTTTTGGATTAACAGGCACAAATTGTACCACAGTCCCCTTACAATTCTTCCCTCGAGTTTGCACAGTGTAAAAGGGCCTTTAAACTCTCTGCACATGAGGAACAGAAAGAGACAGAAACCATGGTTAGTTTTATATCCTCATCCAGAGCTGAAAGCTTGTGATAGCACGATCTATCACAAATGCTGAAAGAATCACATCATGTATAAAAAGGAGAGAAAATGTCCCAATTCAAACCACCCTGTCTTGTTTTTCAAAAGCGAAAAAAATAATTGCGGATTTTTGTGTTCAAATCCAACACATAATTAGCTCTGCTTCCCAGGGCTTTGCTGCTTCCTGGTACAAATTGATAAGGTAAACCTGTTCTGGGCTGTCTCTGCTCTGCAGTCTGCTTCCAGAAATTTTATAAATAACAACCCTTCAGTAAGTATTGACATGTGTTGATGCTGTTCTCCGTTAGGTTTTCCTTACTTGCACCCTGCCCATGCTTAAGGTAACCATTACTCGAATATGTTGGCTATAAGATCTCTGCGTGACCTGTACATGGACTGTATATGGATAGGTCATGTTTGCTTTATTTTCAAAAGCTGACACCAAAAGAAAAAAGGTAGATATGCACACAGACCAAGTTGTTTTTAGATTCTTTTCTTTCTTTAGCATTTTTAAATTGTGATGTATGTTTCTATAGCAAAAGGAGTGTAATGCACACAGGAAGTGAGGGATCAGTACATAATCAAAACATTTAAAAGGATACACAGAACTAGTCAACACTGTCATAGTGTGTTTTCTTCAGCACGAGAGGATTACTCTAACAAAGAGGTCTGGAACATGGAGGGGGCTGGATCAGCAGGTCAAGGCAGTGGGAAAGTAATAGGAGACATAAAAAAATGTACAACGCAATCAAATAGAGCTAAACAAAACTGTCATTGCAGTTAATTTAATGACAGAAAGCTGTTGCACAGCTGTCGTCAGCTCCACTCTCCATGCATCTATATCACTGTGACACTCATGGAACAGAGATTAGAGTGAGCTGGAAACGATAACACAAGCCTTCAGCTTGAAACACCTAAAGGAGAAAACACACAGCCACAGCAGCACTGCAACATGGCATATGATGTGCATCAAGTGACACGAACAACGGCCAAGTGTGACTCGGACCACGTTAAATAACCTGTCTGTGAGGGACAACAAAATCCCATGTGCATCCACCATTTGAACTTTGATTTCTTAGTTGTAGAGCCAGTCTGCAGAGCCACACCTTACCAAGTTTATAAGTGTAGGTGAAGGGTTATTGCAGTTGTGTGAAATGTCACGCACATCATTGTGTGACTAGTCACAGCAGGGTTTCTAATTATACATAGAAAACATTAGAAGCTGCTGTTTTGACACATGCCATTCAGCAGCAGTGTGTTTCTGGCTTTAATTATATGTTTCTATATCACTGCATTAAGTTGATGGGACTGGTTTCTTATGGCTTGGTGAATTGTTGTCAGTACAACCCAGTGAACCCATTAATAATGTTCAAACAGGTCTCCTGGTCCTTTCGCCCTTTGTTTCTAGACTGTGGCCTTGGCAGTAGCTTCGGGCACAGTGTGTAAAATGATATACCAGCTGACCCAGATTGTACCGCTCATTGACGTGCTATCAGTGCTCATCCACAGTTCGGGGACAGCTGTTCTATCTTTCCAAAGAGTGCTCACGTTTCTAAATCACAATAGATAAAACAGTTATTCTGATTGGCTCTGAAGCCTCTTTGTCAACATGCTGCCCCTGTTGTGTGTGTATGTTATAAATAGAAGATAAAGTTTTAGTTTAGGCGTCACCAAAGTCAGCGGTAATACCAGGCAGGCTGAAAGTCAAAGTAGTGTTAATGATTCATGAAGAACGCTTCATAACATTTACACATTCTCCTCGTCTGTTTCTTCCCTTGAGAGATTCCTGGAACGTTGTGTGTAGACAGGTGTATCCCACATGGAAATAACAGAATCTAAAGTTGGGTCCTTTAGGAAGTTTGGAACTAGCAGGATTTGTACACCACTGAGCGGATTTGGTGTATTGCACATTTCTTATCTATGATGGTCATGAAAAAGTTTTTTAAATTTTTGTAGTCTGTCAATAATCTGCAAGTCCATGGTCTTCAAATTGACGGCGGTTAGAGTTATATATAATAATACCCAGTCGTCAAGTTTAAAGTGAAGTTTTTAAAGAATTTATCCAAACTGTAATCATTGAAGTTGTGCTAACTAATTGAAGGATCAGTTGAATCATAAGCACAGAACACAAAGTGTCAATACAGATCTAATATGTCGAAACTTCCTTTTAAAAAATCATACAGAAAACAAAAATTTGGATCAAACTTCTCCTAGTTGCTGTATGTGAGGGTTAAATTTTGCTTGTGCAACTGTAAAATCATCAACTTTTAACTTTCACTGTTCTTTATGGAAACTTCCAGAAGCTTCACCTTACAGTTTGTCCAGAACAGAAGAACAGAGGCACACTGTCTGATATAAACACACTGTGTTCATAGTCACACTGAAGCTCCCAAATGGAAAATGCTTATTTTTTAAGTGTAGTTACTTTTGTAGGTACGTTTTGCTTAAACAGACAAAATCAGTATTTGGTTTTCTTTTTTGTAAAATATGTACCTAGTCTTGTATTTAGTATTTAGTATTGCCTTTTACCCAGCAGCTGTTTGCTCAGGATGATTCATGATTTTTGTCTTTCTGCTGAGGTCATGCTTAGTGAGCGCTGTGCCTCTAAATCTCAGGGGCTATAATGGTTTTAGTCTATTGTTTTCCTTCTCCGCTCTTACTACGAGACTCGAAAGTTCTCTAAAACTTCAATATACATCTTTTAAAAAAGCTTAATAACTTAATATATACAACCATGGTAATTATAGATAACAAAAATATTAACAAAATAAGGAAAAAACACATTTTAGTTAACTGAACTAAAAAATAGACTAAAAGAAAGAAAACTAAAACCGATAAAGCCATCCAGGAAAATTCTTAGATTTTTGACTTTGTCAGTTTAGTTTGGCTGATCGGCGAGTGGATATTTTTGTCTTTATTACTTCTCTTTTGAGGGAACCCACAGAAGTTTCTTTAGGATTTCTGATCGAAGCGGTTCCCATTCAGTTTTACTTGCTTTGTCTGAGTCATGATTATCAGGGATATTTGTAGGCAATGAATCAGCACACTGATAGGAGTCTTCACCTTTAGTCCATTTGTGTCATACTTGTTCTCTCTTTTGTTCCTTTTTAACTCTTCCTTCTTTGACTGGTATAAATATTTTGGCCTCTTTGTTCCTTCACACCCTTTTTCTTTCGTACACTGTTTCTGTGCCTTTTTAGTCTGTATTTTCTAAATGTTTTAATTCTTCTCTTTTGGAAAAAGCTCATACAGGGTGTTTTAAAAGACACAGGCATCTGTTAGTTTGTGTGCATCTTGTCTGTGCGTGCGCGCCATTACACAGCCCACGGGGCTGACTGTAAACTGCTGAGTTCATACTCGGCACTGAGTGGACAAAAAAAATCAACCCTCTTCCCAGTTTCTGCCGTAAGATTGGCCCACATAGCTTTCCCTCCCTCTTCCCTCTTTACAATTGGGTCTCAAATTCAGCCCCTCCCATCCCATTGGTCCTCCTGGGGTTGTTGCCTGGTTACATCAGAAGCTCATATATTTGAGCAGAGCTCTGGATATTTACTGCAGCACTTGCAGAGTGCAGAGTGAGGCAACCTCACTCACTCACACACACACACATCCACACTTGTTCATAAATTCAAGACACACACCGTTTTAGAGGACGCTACAGCATGCACCCTGCTGACACCGTGGCTCTGTTGCTAGACCTGCTTGTACTGACGCTGACACCTCAAAGTGCTCAATTGGGATAACCTCTGAATACAAGGTTGATCTACAGACCTGCCAGGTACTCGAAGAAGGAAGGAAAAACTGAGGGTTCAGGAAGAACAAGCTTAACAGCTGGATACTGCTGCTACAGGAGATGTGTCAATTGGTTAACAGGCAAAAAGAAGAGAAACACAGAGATCGTGCAGAGTTTGGCTAAAAGTCAAGCTCGCTTCTCACACTGGACTTCAATAACCTACAGGTTGGCTTGCTGAGTACAGTGGAAAGACGAGAAAGAAGATACTCAACAGAGAAACTGACAGAAACTGAACCGCCTACCGGCTTGATCCAGTGGCATAAAAACCCCAAAGCTAAACAAAAAGAGTAGATCACAGTGAGAGGAAACACAGCTGGGAAAATGAGAATGGCCTGTGACATTCTGCTGCAGAGGTAAACATCAGGGGTTATGTAACTCCTGTAGTCTGACTGGAATGAAAGATTTCATGGATGAATAGATGGATGAAGGAGAAAGCAAATATGTGGTTGGATGATTGATGAAGTGAATAAAGAGAAGAGGTGGGGAAAAGTGGATCGTTGTGGATTGTTTGAGGGAAAATGACTGTAAGAAGCAGCAGGAAGAATAGTTGAAGTTTTGATTTAGGTATGAATTGGTGGAAATGTTAGGAATTTAAAACATCATTGTACATGGAAAACTGGAGGGGAAGGAAGATAGTTTGTGCTTGTTGCTCAGTCTTTATTTACCAGAGAGAAGAAAGAGGAGCTGTATAGGAGTCCAGAGGAAGTATATACTTGACAGCAGATTTTTTTAAGTTATGTAATCTGAATATAAATGACACAAGAGTGCATGATGACAGTGTGTCAGCACTTTTTGCACCATAGAAGGAAAGAAAAGGCAAGTTAGTAGGGAGTAATTAGGCGTGTGGAAGTTTATCGACAGAAATTTTGCTAACTGATTAAAGTAAAACAAGTCTTGATGTGCCAAATGCCAAACCCCTGTTTCCTTCTGCTCAGATGTAAGGATTTTGATGCCGTTCAGCTAATGATTAGCAATTAGAAGATGTGACCTTGAGCTTTTTCTTTTTAATGCTGTTACCTCACATTTTACAAGCAAATCTATTTAGCAAGAAAATAATCATTGATTCATTTTTGGCTTTTTCTGACATGGAAAAGAATGTGAATTAAACCATCAATATGGAAAAATATATATAATGCATAGTTGGATGTAAAATAATCAAAACAGTGAGGGTATCTGTAAATGTGCAAGCTCTTAACAATGTTGCATCAGTTCCTCGTGACTGGTGAATGGTGGAATGAGGAGGATTTGTTGGGCCAACTTAACCAAAATCAAATCAGTATTCTCTGATGGCCAAACTGCTGCGGGACAATTAAGAGAAAATGAATGAATCTGAGCTGCGCAAAGCAAATGATGGAAGGAAACAAATGAGCATCATGGAGGCAGTGAAACAAACAGATGTTACATCTTTGACCTGGTCTGTGTTTAGGTTGCGATCTGAATACAAACATCTGTGACGGATTTTTGGCGCTTCCACGAAGGACTATAAATGTTTACAGTTTCAGACGCAGCCAGGAGAGCTGTTTATGAGATGTAAGATGATGCTTATGAAGAAGAGTGGGCAAGTGAGTGTGTGTTTCAGGTTGTGCTAAGGAAGGAAAGGCTTATGCAGGCAAGGTGTATTTATGTCCGAAGTGGGTAACGAGCTTAAGCAGTGAGCTATGTTTTGTTGAACATGCTGGTTTATATATATATATATAAATATATATGTATGTGTGTGTGTGTGTGCGGGGGCTGCTGCAGTCACTATTACCTCCCAGCCAGAGCAGAGCCGAGTCAGGTTTGCTGACAACAGCACATCTTTAAAATCATATCTCACCTCTAACTTACCTTACGCGCGCACACACTCGTATATTCTTGCCTTTGCATCAGAAGAACCATTGAAAATAATAAAAGTGGGTAATTGATTAGTTATTTTATTCTTTAGTGTCATCACTGATAATACAAAGTCCCTCTGCTCTACTTTGCAGTAACCCACAATCTTTTAGCTGTTTAGTCACCAGTCAGCTGACTTGATGGCGCTAATACACAGCACAGTGGTTCACCTCTGCAGTTCATGCTCTTATCTGTGCAAAACTGATACCGGTGTCCTAAATTTGTGATACACACAGGGTACTGTAATGTTTTAGATTTCAGATAATTGCACAAACTCAAAATAGAGTCGAGTAAATACTGCACATTTCATCCACATTTCTCAATGATTTTATCTCCTAATACCTGAAGGTCACGCCCCGTGCTGCAAGTATAAAATGTGTGATTGCGAGATAATATTAAATCTTACAAGTTTTTCTCCATTACTGAAAGCCAATAGGAGATATTTTTTAAAACAGCTTTGTTGAATAATGATTGAATTACCTCAGCAGCACGCACAGCAGCAAATGGAAGGATAGCTTTCAACACAGATGGAAATAACAGTCGTGTTTAGACCGTGGCAGTGCTGACTGAGATAATCCTTTGGTGGTAAATCAGCAGTAAATATGTTATGAATGTATAAATATTGCTCTTCACAAATGGAAACCCATGTAATCCAACTGGAGAAAAATGGCCAAACGTACATGATAGTTTTATATTTATATTGATTTATTGATATTGATTTATATCAAGTTAAGAGCTGAGTTGTGATGATTACTATAACCAAGACTACAAAGTTTACACAAGAGTGCTAATTGTGGTGGTGTGTAAGTTGGACTGTGTCCACTGACCCTGCTGCGGGAGAGATGTTTCTAGCAGAGGGATCCAGGGAGGAGGCAGCAGATTAACCTGATGCGATCTGAGTGATTCTGGCAAGCATCCCTTTTACTCTGACGCGCTCGTCTCTGCACCTTTAAGACGTAGATAATAATGCAGTTAGTAAAATCAAAAAAATCAGTCATAATCTGTTTGAATAATACAAAGTTTAGTGGTCATCATATATGTAGAGACTAAATGTAAGTTGAACTATTTATACTTTGGTCACTAACAAAGGGTTTAGAGTATTAATGCCAACAAATAGCCGTAAAAGGTGTGGTTCCTTAAAATGTTATTAAGGGCTTATCTGTGTCTGCCGTCGAGGCTTTAGGAACTGCTCTAATCCAACTACTTGAAGCAAAGCTGTGTGTGTGTGTGTGTGTGTGTGTGTGTGTGTGTGTGTGTGTGTGTGTGTGTGTGTGTGTGTGTGTGTGTGTGTGTGTGTGTGTGTGTGTTCTGGTTGACTCATTGTTAGGTCTCTGCAATACGAGCGCCTTCCTTTTTGTCTGTCCTGCCTTCACACTCACTCATGATCAAGGCTACATTCTCAGGAAGGGAATGTCGGATGTTTGCTGCCTTCATAGTCAGTAAGATGGAAAAAAAAAAGAAGCAAAGCGGAAGAGAAAGGAGAGCTCAAGAGATGCAGTAATGAAACTAAAAAGGCTTTTTGGGGTTGAGTGAGCATGAATGAAAAGAAACAATAGAGTGATAAACAGAAGCAGATTTGATTTAAAACATAGCTAATGGAAGACAAACACCCCAGAGAAAGAAAAGAGAGGGAAAGTAGCAAGAAGGAGAAGAATAAAGAGAGGGCATTATGGTTTCCTATCTGCCATTAATAATTCAGTCATTATCGATCAACCTGAGCACTTCTTGTAGCGTTAAAAGTGTGTGTGTGTGTGTGTGTGTGTGTGTGTGTGTGTGTGTGTGTGTGTGTGTGTGTGTGTGTGTGTGTGTGTGAGAGAGACAGACCCAGAACACACATACACATGAAAGGCTTGCATAACGTCAGCTGTTGTTTTTCTAATGAGTCGAGTTTGCCCCCTTGACTGACACACACACACACACACACACACACACACACACAGCAGAAGGTCGTTCGCATTAAGTCCAAGAGCACCGACACGTCTTAGGTAGGTGTGTGTGTGTGTGTGTGTGTGTG
This sequence comes from Astatotilapia calliptera, assembly GCF_964374335.1. NCBI lineage: Eukaryota > Metazoa > Chordata > Actinopteri > Cichliformes > Cichlidae > Astatotilapia > Astatotilapia calliptera. The sequence continues at coordinate 4,402,587 of NC_137423.1, read as the reverse complement.
TGTGTGTGTATTATATAAATCCTGGCGTGCCTGTCAGTGGGTGTGTTTGTGAATCAAGTGATGAGACACATCACAGCCAACTTCTTGTTTCATGCCGTGTACACATGCACACGCACACACTTCCCTGCTTATGGAAGAACAAGTATGACATTACATACACAACTGTCTATCTGATCAGCAGGGTCAAGCAGAGCTCTGTAGCCTAAATAACAATCTGCCCACTCAGAGTGGCGCCACTGACTAAAACTGTGCGCGTGATACATTTGCTGAAATTGTCATTTCAGGGCATCTCAGACATCACTGTGCTAATTTTTACATGTTTTTCATTGATTTCACCTCTACTACCTCAGTGCTCGATCCCTGCTCTGTCTCACTAATGCACGTATAGAATACACAGACATACTCATTGTTAACAGCATTGCTAACATTCTTCTTCCCTGTTTTGACTCTTGCGGCTCGACACCCGCCTCCTCCAAGGTCAGTGCGGGACAGGAGTCGAGGAGTGCGTGATGTTCTAACCTTGTTGTGCTTTTCCTCTCTCTGGCTCTACAGCTCCCACCTCTCCCCTATATCCATCCTGCCTGCTGACTCCGCTGAGTAAGTCTCCACATATTCACACACACTCTCAATGGCATACTTAGACATAAACTCACGCTAACATACGCATTATATCACAACAACTTATCATAAACATCATAAGCTGTAATAAAATATGTACTCAATAATTCTTAATATTATATCCCGCAAAGGCATTTCATGTTAGAATATAATATTAATGAAACTGCAAATAATCAATAAGAGAAAGACCGAGCCATATTATATGTTAAGCGTGATGAGGCAGTCAAATAGCGTTTTCTCAAGAGGCGAATAAAATAATAGAAATCGAGATTGATGTGCAGCCGCTGCTGAGACAAGTGAGTTTTAAAAACTGTACAAGGTTTAGAGGAAGAGACGAGCAGGAAGGAGGAGAGCCGGCCTTGTGTTTTGATTAGGAAGCTAAAGTAAAGCGTTTTGCATGGCGTGGCACTTTGACGGTCTCAAGGACACGAACTGCAATCACATGACAGTCAGGCCGTCTCTTCGACGCTGCTCAGCATGGACGCAGAATACAATTATTTCTCTTTGTACAGCGCTTTAATGTGGGTTTACTTATTAGACTTAAACAATGAGGAATTAAACATAAAAGCTGGAATTCACTACCAGCAGTCAAAGGAGTTTAAATTGTCACATGTTCAGCTGCCCACCAATTTGACAGAAAATAGTAAAGATGGTTTTAAAAGAAGAAGAAACACATGATGATGGAGATGGGGAGACAGTTTTTTGCTGTGCAGATTTTAAAAAAGCAGTTTAATCTATTTTCATAACGCACATGCCAATAAAAAAAGTTTCCCTTAAATTTAAAAAGAGGGACCCTGCAGGTCCCACCGAGTTTCCCTGTTGGGAGGTAAAAATTTGGACGCTGTGTGAGTGTAAGTGCTTCTTTCTGTGTCTATGTAAGTAGGAAAGAGTGCAAGTGCATCATCTTTTACTGCTTATGTGTTTATTTCTGGAAGTGGCTGTTTGTGTGTGATGTGCAGTGTAGTTATTATTGTAGAGCTTCCTGGAGGTGGAGGCGAAGTTTGAGTGTATGTGTTCATATATTGACACCTACATTTCATTTATCTCAGCTCAGTAGCTTTATGAGTTTCTGCCTTAAATGGACATAGCAGAAAATCCCCTACAGCTATTTTTCCAGCATCAGGTACTCGATGTGTTAAATTCATGCGTATCTACAGTACCTGGGACAACTTGGTGTCACTGTCTGGACATTTACTTTGAGGATCAGCTTAAGGAGCAGAAGTTATATGATAGAAAAATAGAGGAAAAGTTGGAATAACACGTGATGAAAGCAGATGAAGTGAGTGAACAGTTGGTATGGGGGAGTTGGGTCTTTTCCCATTCAACTTAGGCTCTGCTGCCGTCTAAGCTGGAACAGTGACAAAACTCACAGACTGCATGAAGCCAGAGTAAATGAGGGAGGAATACATTATGATCAAACAAACATGGTCCAGTAATTGAAGCCAGATAGATGGAATCTCAGTAGAGCCGGTGGATCAGGCGTTGCATGTCGGTGCAGAAAAGGTCAGCGTGTGACTGCCGATGTTACCTTTTATAGGCTCTAACATCCCCTCTTTTTTTTCTCCCTGACTCCATATTAATCCTTTTAGACCAGGGCCGCACCATTGGCTTAATAAGGACTTGTTAAATAGCTCAGAAGGGGGAAAAAAGAGTGAATATTATTCACTCTTAAACTTCAATAAATGTCTCTTATATGTACCTAATTACTATATAAAGATGAACATATAAATGCCATTTATCTGTTAATTGATCAGCAGAGGTTCCAGACACAGAGGTAGTGCTAAAAACAAACATCTTAATTAAATCTGGAAAAACAGCCCTCTAACCTCGTCAGTATAACTGAACTAAGGATGTCATGTTGATGTCAACAGTTTTAGGCATTATGTGAGCGTTTTTAAAGCATGTATACTAATCACTAAAAAAAACATGTTTAACTGAAGGATTAAAAAAATAGTGATGGTAGTGCTGTAATGTTGGGTAGTTGTTACTCTGCAAATCAGTTTTTATCTTTTTAGGTTTTTGATACATCGTGTCCTACTGCAGTTCAGAAATAAATACATACACAAGCCTAAATAGTGCGCATGATTCTGGCAGGTGGACGACAGATGGAACTTATCGGTCTCCAGCTTTGACTATTTGCAACATGGTTGAAGTATTTTCGTTTTGGTTATCAAAACAGTTGTTGACGTCACAGACTTTTTCTCTGCTCGATAGAAGTCAGAGAAACATGCCCAGCATCTTGGGTGTTTGGATTATTGCTGTGGCTCGTTTTATGTGGATACTTCAGGTGGATAATGTTATTTTCAGGTTATCTATTTTTGTTTTTCTGTGGAGTTGTTGCACTGAATGAACAGGAAAAAAACATGGTCACTGGATCTCATGCAAATTAGTTATGTAAACCTTGGAAACTCTGCTTATTCCCTTTTAAAAGTAGTCTGAACTCTTTGGACAGTGGTTAGTGTTAAACATCATTTTAACTTGTATTTCTGCTTTGTTTCCCAGTATTATTCAGCGGACCATCAGGGCTGCAGTGGAGCAGCACTTCTTTGATCTGAAAAACTCCATCGACCAAGACCTCAGCAGGTACGACAGCCAGGGGTGAGAGTGCAACACAGGCAGACCTGAAACCACAAAGTTTCTATGCACGCATGAATTAAATGTCTGTTGCACTTTGTAGTTGCACCTGTTGGTACAAACATGATTGCTCAGTGTTTTAAAGTGGCATCAGATGACTCTAAAGAAGCATTTCCAAGATAGCAAATCTCATGTACAAAGGCACAAAGCCAGCCAGATGGTTCACGTTACAGATAAACACATTTAGAGGTTACTTTAGCATTATGCTACTTTGCATAGCATTCCCCTGGATACAAGTTATGAATTTATATTTAAATAAGGGTACTTTCATTGCTTTATTAATCTTTCCATTGTGATATGTTAGGGAGAGTCCCAGTGAGCCTGCAGACCAGGGCTGTGATGGAGACGAGGAGCAACAAACTGACCCTGAAGACAGTGCCTGCGACACAGAAGGGGGAACCCCACTCACACAGCCTGAGCAGCACATCCAACAAAATCAGCGAGAAGCGCAGGTCAGTGGGGGGACGTCATGACGTGATAACCAGAAAGGGAATCTTTGTTTTAGTTGCGCGCGCTGCCTGTTACTGTAACATTGGCCGAACAGCAGCTCCCCTGTGTTCAAACAGAAAGTGACATCAGATGATAAGACACAAAAGAAAATCGTAGCAAGCTGCTGTGTGGGCTCAGAGCATGCTTCCCATAGCTAACCTCCTTCCCATCTCAGTGTGTCGCTTCATTCCAAGGCGAAATGTGTTTGATATTATCAGCACAGGCCCATCTTTGTTCTGCTCTGATCGCTACAATAGCTGGAAATTTACTGGGAAAGCGAGAAACAAGAGGGTTGTTTAACAAATGCAAACACGCAGACACATTTAGTCATAACTAAATGTTAATAAGGTCATTTTGTACTTGGAAAAAGTGCTGAGTAGCTTCTTTCTCAAGGTTTGGCGAACACATTTGCCACTTTTTATACCTATCATATGCCAGGATGCTATATTAAAAAACAAGGAGCTACTTTCAAGGGCTTTGGAAATTCTTGACCTTGCTTTCTTCACATTTTGGTAAGAATAGATACGAACTGATAAAATTATTATCCAGATGATGATGCTTTGAGATGCATTATCTGTTTAACACATTCTGAAGAGTAGTAATGTTTCTCTTTATTTTCAATATCTAGTTTTAGGCAGACATACACGGCACATATTCTTTGTATTCCTGTGCACATCACATACATTTTTATTGAAGCTGTCTCATTGGAAATCAAAACCCTGTTACTAGTGCCCCCCATTCAGCCTTACTGGCTTTTATCCCAAGAACCATGTTAGCTTCCAGATGGAGGGGTGAGGAGGAGACAACATGGTAGGCAGGGAGATGAGAGCCACGGCTGGAGGAGAAGCTGTCACAGAAACAATAATCTTGATCCAAGTCCTTAGATAGATCAGCCAAGAGCCAAAGAATGACAGCTGCTCCACTGTACTACATCATCACAGACATGCATGTATTTACACTGGTTTTATGTTTAAAAAGTTGTATAGTTGTGCCATGTGCTATTAACAATGAGTTCAATATGTGTATGTCCACATAACATACACGCTGTGAAATGTCTTCTCATTTATGATGAGGACTTTTGTGTTCCTACAGAGTCGTCTGTATAGGTTCTCAGTCATTCAGGTGATGCTAGTCTTAGAAACTTGAGGGGGGGAAACAGAAGGTATCTGGACGTCTTTAAGCTTGTGAAGACATTTCATTCTCATCCAAAACTCCCAAACTCTCTTTCAACGATGCCAATGTTCACATTCTGGACTGAAAAGACAGATGGCTTGAAAGAGGAGTAAATGAAAAAGATCTATGAACAGAAATGGTAGCTTTTTCTTCCTTTTCCTGTAGCGCCTACTCAGCTTGACTTGACTCTACTTGGTTTCAGTCATTTTCCATTACAATTGATTACCAACTTATGTGCATGAGGTTGTTATAGCAACGTCCTGTGACATCTTCTGTATCTGACACAAAAATGCATGTCGCTCTCATGACTCATCGAGTGATGCCACTGACTAGCCAATCGGTGGCATGCGGTCTGTTAATGTCACGTTTTCGCCTCAGACTGCTCAGAAGCTGAGTAGGTACTAAAGAAGTGGTACCCGTTATTACCAGCTAGTGGAAAACCCTAAAAAACGTATTTAGCTGAGCCAAAAGCCAACCTGCCTTGAGAACCCTTCCCAGGTTTTTCAAATCTCACTCACAACTTACCTCAGATGTGAGTCAGTAGGTCACATGATAGGGTGGGGCAAGGTTTCACAGTAGTTTCACCCTTAACTTCCCTGATGGTATTAAGCCACACCTTTTTTCCCACCTTGGCTCGTGACAATGCACATGACGTGATTAATACTGGGTCAACGACTCTCCAAACCACCTCCAAAGAGAACAACCCCCATGTTAAATACGTGGGACTCTCCACCTTTTGTTTTCAGGACTGAAAAGCCTCACAAACTTCAAGAAGTCCAGTAACTTTTTCAAGGTTTACAAAGTTGTTGAAGATGAGCAGAGGCATTTTTAACCTCTAATTTTTAAGGAGCATTAAATTCTTAACTATTTAAGGTGAAAGAGCTTTATTTAATGCATTTATGATTACCTCACTGTATTCTGGGTATTTTGTGAACATTTGATCTGTTGGGGTGCTACATCTCTGTGTTGTCTCATTAACTGAGGAAGTGAAGCATTACAGTGTTTTACTTATTTCTGTTAGACTCCAGTGTGTAGCTCAGTTTGTGTTCTTGCCCATTCCTGTCTCTTGCTCTGCTTATTCCTGTTTAAGTTAAACAGAACATCTTGCTGTCCTGTCTTTTTTCCTCCAGAATTCACTGGACTCTGTCCCCACCCTGGAGGAGAGCTCAGGAATGGACCTGGATGCAGAGTCTGTCACCGATGCAAAGAACAACTTAAACACTGCCAGGTGAGCTGTTTACTTCACAAACACCAGCTGCCTGGATTTACCCTCAGAGTTTAGTTTCGATGCAAAGCAAACGAGAGGCAGCAGTGTTGCCGTGCTGATCAGACACTTGCCTTCTGCAAATTGCTTTGACACGCTGTTTCAACCAGAGCTCACATTTTATGCTGCATCTGAAACGCATCTTTATCTCAGTCTCTCTCACTCCCAACACTTATTCACTTTTGCTTCCTTCTTGTGTATCTTTACATGTCATATGATGATATTACACCGCCATCAATGTGGCATGCAGTGTTAAAACTGACAAATGCTGCTTCACACCTATTTATTTAAAACAGGCAAAATACTGACTACACAAAGCACTGATTTTGGTTACAGCTTTGTGAGTTTTTTTCCTCGTCGAATTATTCGTGCAGCGGAAAGATTTCTTTGTTGTGTGACTGTGGTGTGACTCTTCGTCAGCTGTTATCCAGGCAAGGTTTCAGGAAGACTAAATATGGTGAGAGTGATATGATTGGACAGCTTTTATAAAAGTACACTTATCCAGATGAGTCTGTACAGGGGTACCATATTAGTACTTCTTGTTATTGGACCAAAGAGTACTGAAAACGTACATCCCCTGGTGGAGTGTTAATGTGTTTATCTCCTTTATGGTTTAATTTTGAGTGTTTATCTAATTTTATTTCATTCTAATCTTCATTTTCAGGCAGGACAATCAGCCTCTTGTGACGATGGAGCACACTGTCACCATAAGCTGTGTAAGTGACAGGATGTGGAAATGTACACCTTTCATAGACTGTATATAAACAATGGCTACAGCCATGGTTATGTCATCCACTGGCTTGGACCTTCACAGTAAAGCTTTTAAGTATCTGTTAAGGCCTTAATTACACGGGCCTACAGAGCAGTCAGTGACCCCATGGAAACCAGCAGATGCTGGGGGAAAATGTTTATTCCTGATTTGTTGGCAAGTGGTTGCTGGAAGTTGCTAGGTGAAATTGGTTACAAAGGTGCTGGTCTGAAAAACACCTTAGGCCAACATTCCTTCAAACACTTGCAAATTTACCTTCAGTTATTTGGTCCATTTTCCTAATTTCTTTTATCTCTTATTGATTTTTTTTTTTTTTACTCCTCCAGGACTCCAGTTCATGTTGCTGTGATCACAACGCCAACACCAGCCAGCCCAACAGGAACCACCTGTCACCATGCCAACCAGACTCCTCCCACCTCCAGCTTTTTCCCAACAACCAATGGGAAGGTGAGTTCCATCATATCCTGGGAATTCCAGCTTGCTCAGTGCAGCATAAATATTCATAGAAAATTAAAGTGGCATTGGAGAAGTTATGCAGAGGAACAGACTTTTAAAACTTTAAATTAATTTATTTTATCTAATAAAAGTGACATAATGGGAAAAGTTAATTTCATTTAGATTGTTGTATGAATTACTCTTACTTAAATATAAAAATTATGGAATATTTTTACTCTAAGCTTAAATATGTCGCTGAGATCTCAATTCAAACCTGCTCAGTTGGATAAATTCTCTCATATAAGTGATGAAAAACTGACGTTGGTGGCATTTGTTTGCAATTAAACACAACACACATTGGATGAATGCTGGTGAGTGAAGTTATGAATGACCTCACTGCTCCTCTTCTGTGCTATCTCTCTCCCTGTCCCTCTTCCTCCTCGTCCTTCTACTTCTCCTCCGTCCATCCAAACAGCGTCACCCCCCTCCCATCTCCACCTCCCTCCCATCGACTTCTCATTGATGCATCTGCAAAAGGAAGGCCAAGGTAAGTCATTTCATAAGCGCCCATTCACCAGTCTACCCCTCCCTCCTTTCACTCGTCCTTGTTATTGTTTTTAATGGTGGTCACGGGTGACAACAATAAAAGAAACTATATTAAAATATAATTAAAATAGCCTCGGCTTTTCAAATGTGCGCGTGGTGACGCTGATCGTGATAAATCCTTCCCTGTAACATTCTTCCCTCCATCAGATTTCATGAGATAGCAGGCGAACTTGTTTTTTCTTTCTTCACTCTTCCCTCTTACTTTTTTAATTTACACTTTGATTCTGCTGCTCTTATTGGTCACGACCCCTCCTACACTCTCTCTTCCTCCTCGATTCAACTTGGCAGCATAGCACTGACTGTAAATACACCGGTAATCAGGCTTAGCGTGAGTCAGCAGGTATGGAAGTAAACAAAATAAAATGTTGCTGTACATATCTGTCCATCATGATATGTATAACACCTCTCTCTCTCTCATGCACTTGCTAGAGAGGGATTAATCGTCTGGCCTCTCCCTTCCTTCTTGTCCTCTTTTTACTTGGCTTGATTCCTCTCTTTATTTCTTTCCGTCTTCTCCAGACCCCGTCCCAGCTTTTAAATCCTGGCAGGATGACAACGAGAGCGGAGAGGCACAGCTCTCCCCGCTGGCCGGTCGCATGGTTCCTCTCCCTCCGCTCCCCCTGGAGGAGGGTGGTGAAGAGGAACAGGGAGAGGGAGGGCAGGATGACTCCCCTTCCTCTTCCCGCTCCCACCCTCACCTGCTGGCACGGCGCTTTCTTGATTTTGGTGTGCACGGTGCCCAGAGATTTCTCCAGCAGGATCTGGACGCCACTTCACCCACCAAAGTACATAGGTATGATGTGTAGCTTATTCACTGTAAGACTGGTGTTTTGGGAGGGTTTAATGGTTATTACACCCACAAATCGTTATCTTTGGTCTGAGACCCGAAGGGTTTTTTTGGGTTGTTTTTCTTTTTTGGTAGTTCTGTCATGCTGGGGGGGGTCGCTGTGGCTCAGGGGCTAGAGTGTGTGTGAAAGTGGCTTGTAGTAAAAAGCCCTTTAAGGGCTGAGCTGGAGTCAAAAAGAGCCATCAAGTACCAGTCTACTATTTATCCTCAGGCCCAGGCGAGCATCGTTTGGTTCCAAAGAGGCGATGAGAGGAGGAGATTCGGTGATGCACCAGCTCACCAAAAAGCTTCAGCATCTGAAGAAGAAAATCAAACAGTTTGAAGAGCAGTTTGAGAAGGAGAGAAACTACAAGGTAAAATCAGAACTTTAATGGTTTTTTAGGTAGTAATTTAAAAAAAAGAAGAAGAAAAAACTGCAGGAGCCAGTCAGTTATTGCTTTCTTCAGGCTGTTATAGCAAACAGTCATCTTCCTCTGCATCAGAAACACCAACACATTGTTTAATTGCTTACACTGTCACACATTCTGAAAATGTAATTTTGTATTTGTGTCTTAGCTGTTGTTGATGTTTTCGGTGAAATGCCAACTCTTGGTCTCTGTGTGTCCCCCCTCTCTGCAGCCTTCTCATGCAGATAAGGCAGCTAACCCCAAGGTCCTCAAATGGATGACTGACTTGACCAAGATCCGCAGGCAGATTAAAGGTACAACTACGTTTTGCTGTCGGCATGCATTCATGTGTGCTTGACGGGGTTAGAGTGTCTGTATGCCATCCTGTTCTGTGCTGGACATTTTGACCCCACTTTCAACCTTTGACCTTTTGTGACAACATGGCATGTATGCTGGTCTGACAGACATAACGCAGACATGCACGTGCTCAGGGTCAACGTGGCTCTCACATGCGTGGCTCCCACCCTACAGTGTGCTGGTGCGTCCTTGTGAACCCACATTCATTACCTGCAGGGTGAGTTCAGTCAGGTGAAGCAGCGGAAAACACACAAAGGAAGTATTTGAAAATATTTGGTCAGAAATCCCAAACTGTGGTTGCAGAAGCTTTTGGTTTGGCTGCCAGTCAGCATGTCCAAAATCAGATATTAAAATATAAAATGTATAGAAATTCTTTTCTGCCGGCGGATGTTTCTCCTCCCGTTGTTTCACCACACTGAACGAACCCTGCAGGACGCCCGTCCACCTCCTTCCTGTGAGGTGCCGGCTCTCCTTTATGGAGTAACGCAGCGGCCAAAACATTTGTCACTGTTTCAAATCAAAACTGAAATCAATAATGTGAGAATCCGCTCTTCACTTTCCTCCTTCCTCCTACTGCCCAACGACCCATTGATTGATTGATTGACTGATCGGCCAACCAGGACGCCAGCACCACCTTTTGCCCAGAAGCACGTTGAGGCACCAGGCTTTGATCCATTCACACAGATGCCACCATGCTCCCTCCTCCCCTTCCTCCTCCTCCTCCTCCTCTATCTGCTCACCTCCCCATCACATACTCACCCCCCCGCTCCACCCCTACTCAGGCCTACTCAGCTCTAGACCGTTTCACCTCAGTAAGTACAAACCCCTCAGTAAGTAGACATCTCAAACACTACTGACAGTCACAGCGAGGCGGCTTTGTGAGAGCATCTTGCTTCCTTGTTTCGGTGTCTGCTGAAACAGCTTGTTGGCATGGGATAATTAATGGAGAGGTGGTGAGAAGTGTGAAGCATCATGATGAAATTACACATTTATGGTTCTGATTTCAAAATACAAAACAAGCTCTCTTTTTTGCCAGACATTTTGGGTCTCTGACATGTTAAAAATGTTGGCAAACTGCAAAAAAACATGTCTAACTGCTGGTATCAGTTCTTTAAACAAGAATGCTGCGGTGCTGAAGGTGCAGAAGTGTTTCACCTTTACAGCCATCAGGGGCTTTTGAATTTAGTGATTTTACTGTCTGGAAAAAGTTTGCTCTCTGTCTTTGGCTTTGTATGTTGTGTGGTGGTGTGTTTGTGTGTTGTCACACTGTCTTCTTTCTCCTTATTTCTGATGGGTTAATTGTAATCGTGACGGATAAATTCCTGCATGCCTTAACTGACTTTCTCTGTTTTCTACGTCTCTCCCTCTCTCTCTATCCCTGCCCTTATTTCTTTCCTCTCTCCTCAACCTCATGTGTTCATCCTTCCCCAGATGCCAAACACCGTGCAGAGACCGAGCTCGGCCCTCAGACTCGGCCCCGCAGCAACACCTTGCCCAAGAGCTTTGGATCCACACTGGATCACAGTGCTCATGACGCAGCAGGGGAGCTCAAAGGCCCGCGGCCTACAAGGGAGGAAACACTGGAGCTGATCCAATGCAGAGTCAAAGACAAGAGGGAGGAGGACGGCTGGCCGGATGATATCAAGGTAAGGACCAGATATTTTCCAGCAGAGCCACTGCACTTATCCAGGGCTCCAGCAACAGGACAAATAAAAAGGATGTGGATCAGATATATAGTTGTCAAGATGGGGAAAAAGAACAGAATATAACCTATAGAGTTTTTTGGGGTTTATGAAATCCTTTAGAAAAGGTCTGGTGTAGGTTTACATACCTAGCAGAACTAAACATGTCCAGTTTTATTGACAAAAACGTTATTTTTACATTTCAATTCATGCTTTTAAGTTCTACAGGAAGAGAAGAAATCTTTTTGATGGACATGCACAAAATTTATAGACTACAACTTACAAACTGCTGGTATATTGTTTGACTATAACTTTAAGGGTAATTTAAATAGTTTGATTGTGAACTTCTCCCATCACCAGTTTAAATACTAGTTAGTTAAATGTATTACTTTTGTTTTATTAACATACAATGGCAGTTACCTGCTGGTTCAGAGGTGTTGCAAGGCCATCAGCCACTAACAGGGCTCTGCACTGCGACAGGAAGTTACAAGCAAGATGGAAAGTAAGCAGTGACGACGCAAGATTCTGCAGCACTTTGATGCAGAAAATTAGCAAATGTATGAAAGCTGTTTCAGAATAAACTGACCCACAAGCGCGCGGCAGCTCACCTCAGCTCGGTGATGTGCAAGCACATTGTGCTCGGGCATGTGGACGCGGGCCTGTGCTCTGATTGTGAGGCCCTACATTTCAGCAAAAAATTCTTATGTTTTTAACTACACGTACATTATTTCTACGTCTCTGTGTTTTAAACTAGTCGATCTTTTTTTCCCCTTCCTCACATTTAATGACTAGTAATATTAAAACCAGGAAAGACACTGTTGAGTGTTAAATATCTGTGCATCTCTGTAGAAGATGACAAAAGAGCAATTAACCTGTGAGAAGACTGTCCTGCAGAAGAATCTGCTGCACTACGAAGGGCTGCACGGTCGACCGGTACGTTCAAAAACCTAAATTCTGCAAAGATTTGTCTTTGCCTTAAAAAGCAAAAAAGAAACCCCTTCTAACCAGGTCTGTCGCTTCACCTGTCCTTCTAGGTGACCAGAGAGGAGCGGCTGGTAGTGAAACCTCTGTACGACCGCTACAGGCTGGTCAAACAGATGCTCACCAGAGTCAGCATTACACCTGTTGCAGTAAGTTCACAATCTCCACCAGAGACACAAAGTTAGCAGCACTCATGCAGCAGACAACGGATCAACTGCATCTACCTTCCTTTCCCTCCTCTAGGTATCTCCATCTAGTAAGAGGCGGAGTAAAACCCTGCAGCCAATCATTGAGGGTGAAACTTCTCACTTTTGGGAGGAAATTAAAGAGGAGGAGGAGGAGGAGCAAGAGCAGAAAAGTGGAGGAGAAGAGGAGAGGGATGAGGAGGAAGAAGAAGAGGAGGAGGAGGAGGAGGAAGAGGGAGAGAGCAGCGGTGGTGAGATGCAGAGCCCCGAGGTTATCATGGCCATCGACCCAATGACCTCGAGTGACGGGCCCGTGAGCAGCCAGAACCAGTCTGACCGACAGAGCGACTGTTCAATGAGAGAAAAGATGGAGGAGGGATCGGGGAGGCTGGCGCTCGACCTGCGTCTGTCCAGCTCGAACGCCTCATCCATGTGAGAGCAAAACACACGCAGACGCATTCATAGACATGCATTCATGCGACATTAGGGCCTAAAAACTGATGTGTTGTTACGCTGAAATTTTGCTCAGCTGTTTATCATTTTAGAAATACTGAATTTGGGTGATATTGTGAATTTGAATACATATTTGTTGCAAATGTAAAGGTCTACAGTTGTTCCTCTCAGTGTAGCTGCAAGTTCACTGAGCCTCTGCCTTCATCTCAAAGACAGGAGAAGTGTAGCCTGCTGTGTTCATTACTAAACCCTGGAGAGGAAATGTTCACGTATCCTTCTGCTTTGCAAACTGTGCAGATACAAGCAGGAAGTGTGACACAGTTTTCACACAGGTTTCAGCAGCTGAGGTGTAATCTGTTTAACGTGTCACAGGATAATGCCTGGCATTAACATACATAGACTCACACCTCTGATCAGCTCAGGTTCCTGAGTCCAACTGTGATGTGTTTCTTATAGGTTGTGACTCCTGTTTAGGTCACTTCCTGCTCACACTGGTCACCTTCTCTCTCTGAATTCAAGTTTTAATTTCTGGTTTATAAGCTAAGTGATTATTAGTGTTAAAGAGAGCAAATGTTGCTGAGAATAAAGCTGTTCTCATGTCTCCACACCACTGTAGTGTTACGTGTGGTTACAGCATCCTCTTCTATCCCATCATCCTCCAGGCCAGAGCTGCTGGAACAGCTGTGGAAGGCCAGAGCAGAGAAGAAGAAACTGAGGAAGACCATCAGAGAGTTTGAAGAAGATTTCTATCAGCATAATGGAAGGTAGGTGGGACACACGTTTATTTAAGGAATGAAGTCCAGCTACATCACATATGTTCAATGATTTCAGCTTTGTCTTTTTAAACTCAGCAGAGATTGTTTATTCACTGAATCAGGACAACCTTTATGTAGGATGTATACATTTGTGACGGACTCCCTTTTCTGTATTCCATGCAGCTCTTTTCTGGTCTCTCACAGCTTCTCTATTGTGAAAAAATAAATACCACACCTTCTGACAGGCAAGTCTTTGTGTTAGAGCTTTGTCTGTCTGGATAGATCAGCGAAAAAACAGTCTCAGCCTGTGTGTGGCAGGTAATTTGGCCAAGCTGTGAAAATGAAAGCCAGGCGGGGTGTGAGAACTATATAGCGAGGCAAAAAAAGTTTTTTTACCTTCATGATATGTTCGAGATGTCACATCCTCTCACTGTCGGTACAGTGATCCACTGACTAGAAAGAGCAGAAGTTTCTCCGAGATCAGTTTTTAGTCAAGAAAAATATCCTTATTGAAGCTCCACCTGCTTGGCAATAAACACACTGCATTTCCTGCCAAAACAAATTAGCTGAAGTGAAGGAGCAGCTGGATCAGGTTCACCATGCTCAGCAGTAACTTAACAGGTCCGACATGGCTGAAAGCGACCAGCAAACTGAACGGCAGGGAAATTCAACTAATAAAAAGTCTGCGTTTCAGATGGAAGCTGCAAAAGTGCTGAGAGCTGAAAAATAAAAACATAAAACCTCACAACAGAAACCTCACAACTCTGTCTGCTCTCGTTCCCCTTTTAGAAATGTTCAGAAGGAGGACCGGGTGCCGATGCTGGAGGCGTACAGAGAGTACAAGAGGATCAAGGCCAAACTCCGCCTGCTGGAGGTCCTCATCAGCAAGCAAGATTCCTCCAAATCCATCTAGACCCCTTCCTCAAATATCCGCTATCCCCGCACACATCAGCTGTCATCACTGCAGCGACGCTACGCCCAGGACGTCTAGCCTGTCATCACGCCTGGAGAGTTTAACAAAGACTGCAGCCAACAGTCCAACACACAACAAATGACCTCCTGTTGGTACCCTGCAGCCACATCATGGGGAAATTAAGTCAGCTCTGACTGCTTTTATTAAAAAGTAAAAAAATAAAAGTGCCACCGAAATCGTAAATACGACATATGGTGTAGCTAAGCTACAAATAGCCTCACAAAAATTAAAATGGTACGGAAACACCCAAAATATTCACAAAGAGAAACACATAACTGACTCTGCCACATATCAAACAGAAGAATATTTTAGGGCGGCTTCAAGTGTCATTTCCTCAAATTAAAAAATGGAATGACATCTCAAATGTTTTTTTTAAACTTGTTAGTGATCCAATCTGCCAAATGCCTGCAAGTGTGTGAGGACAAACACTGGAAAAGTAAAGCCGTCATTTAATGTGTGGCCAAACCGAGGTGCTTTGCCAAATATCTGAAACCTAGGTTTTAGTTGAGCATTTTAAAGTTAAATGTGCGTTCTTACAACTTTTTCCCCCTGATGTGAATGCAGCACGGCCGCTGGTCAAACTTAAAGCAACTTCCATCATCCATCCCCGCTGCCTCAGTCTGCATATCATCTGAAAACAAACAGCAGTTTAAATAAAAAAGACAAAGAGAAACTAATCACTGTGTGTATCATCATCATCATCATCATCTCACCAATTTGACTCAAGACTCTGCACTCGTCTCTCACCTCCTGGTTTTCTGACCAGGAAGAAAAAGGCAAAAGCATTTTGACTTTTTGATTTCAAGAACATTACTGTTGTCGTCGATCTTTGCGTTTCTGAGGAATCTCATCGGACAGCTCGAGGACTGGCATTTTAGACACTCTTCACTCAACACACTTCGGATTCATCTGGAACGTCTCGCACTGCGCTTCAACCTCTTTCACTTGTCATTTTAATAATAGTCTAACATCCTTACATCCTGGATGCCTCACCTTCTGACTGATTTTAAATATTCATCCACAAGATTTCAAAGCCACTTTGTTTTAAAAAGATGATGTACACCGTACAAGATTTATTCCAACAAAAGTATTAATTCTTTTCGTTATTTTCTATTCTTAGGCGTTCTCTTCTACTTTTTGTTTGCATTTCAAAAAACAGTGATGTGGGAGCATCTTGCAAAAAGAAAAAAAGAAATGCTGCTTTAAGTCTTTCGACAGTTCCCAAGGCCTCATTAAACAGAAGATGCTCACAGGAAACAGCTGTGACTTGGCTCCTTGTGTTTCATCCGTCTCCTGTTCAGTTTGCCACATTGTAGTTCCTGAGGAGTTATGGGTGATAAATAGGTCTGTGTTGTTTTTCATCTGAGAATCCAAAAGCATGTTGGCAGCGGGCATTAGTAGTCTTGTGACTAATCTGGAGGTTTTAATTGAAATTTGAAGCTGAGCAGATCATTTGTATGTTAGCATGATGTCCTCAATACTGAGAGAGCTGAGGGTGTTTTTAACGAGTGAACGGTCTTTAGGTGTGCCTCTGACCTCCGGTCTGCAGTTTGATTTCCTGCTGGCAGGTCAAAGTAGGGCAGGTGAGGGGAACAAAGTCTGATTTGAGCTCTTCTTTTATTGTTTCCAGTAAGAGTCGAGGCGTCACAGCGTGCTTTAAAGTGTGGGACAAAAGTTTCCGACAGTCACTGAATTTTGGTTTTAAGCTGCGAGCTTGTCAGTCAGCTGTTTGTCGTTTTTCTTCAATCTGCACTTGCATGTTTTAGGCGCACAGGACAAAGCTGACGCACAATTCTCTGCCTGGTTCAGAGGAGGCTGCAAGTCTGTCTGTCGGTGGGCATTCAAAGCTATGAATGAGGTGAACCTTTTGTGTTGTGTGAAGATTATTAGGAGTGTGAGAAGTTGGGACAGTTGAAGTTAAAAAGTTTGATGTAAAAAGATGTTATTTGCACAGCATTCACAGAATGCAGCCCTTTTGTGTTTTATAATTTTTTTTCCATTTGTATTTCTAGAAATGAAGCACTACTTCTATACAGAAATTATACTGTACATTTAATAAAAAAAAAAAAAAGAAATACCCGAAGGAATGAATGTCAAAAGAAATGTTTAAATTATTTCAAACATTAAGTTTGGCCCCCTTTGGTTTATTATTGTTTGTGATGCCCTGAGAATGTGTTTTTTATTATTATTATTAATATTATGAATACTGCTTGTAGTATCATAACCATTATTTTGTGTGGTAACGACAATAATAATCCTTTTGTATGTACTCACTAACTGTAAAACCAGCTGTAGACGTTAGTCTGGCACTGTGGCGAGACGCACATGAACCTGCTCTGTTTTCTGAATTACTTTGTTGCTCTGTGTAATATAAGCTAATATAGAAGCTGTACTGTAGTGAGCTTGCATGGCAAACAAGAACATAATCATATGAAAAAAAAGTCACATTGTTTCCATTATTTGTGCCATGAAGAAGCAGCAATAATATGTTTGTGTTCTCTTTAACACAAAAAAGCATTGTGGGTTTGATCCCGAGTGAACATTTGAGGTACGATGTTTTCGGGGTTGGACAGTGTGTTTTTACCTCTGCGTCACGCCGGCACTGCTGAAATCCAACGTATCAATAAGTCTGTGAAACTAGCAGGGATTGAAAAGCCAATGACAGATGTATCATCTGAAAACATTCCAGTTTTTATCGTCATCAAAAAAGTGAAGAAAAGCGATCCACCGTCAATATCTGAAGGGCTTTTATTTCTGTCGACTTGTTTTTCATTGTGCCTGTAGCAGAGTGGTAAAATTCACAAATGTAAATGTATTCTGTCGGTGTACAGTATGCTTCATCTCACACTTACCCATCTGACGTGCATGGTTGTTTTACACACCAGGAATTCAGAGCAAAACTCCTCTTCAAAGACGTCTCCTAGGTCCTCCTGGAGATACTTTAGAGATTGGACACATTTTTACTAACTGATTATTTAAAGTGATTTAAATAAAAGTTGTCCAGAAGTTAGTTTAAAAGACAGAAATTATGTTTTTCCTTTAACTACAAACAGTCTGAAGTCAAGAAGAAAACCTCAGGACATCCTTGAGATGGGATTTTGCTATAAATTCCTTCAGTCGAGATTTCAGGAGGGATGTGGCATCAGACGCTCCCTCCCATTTCCTCCAGTCGACCTACACGTGATGCGTTTTAACGCATTAATATATCGTATGTATCTGTAACTGTTTTCTTACTTTGTGAATGCTTTTTCAGTTGTTCCTTCATTGACGAAAATGAGAAAATACAATCAGTAACAAACATTTACACATGAAAATAAAATTTACAAGCTTGCCACACCACTTCTCCCGACTGTTTTATTTTTTAAATGAAATATACTGGGACCAGGATGTCCCCTGCAAACTTGCCCTGAATATTAAATAACTTATGTCCATTTTTAACAAACAAATCCTTAAGATGACTCATTTACCACTTTTAGCATTAAAACCCATCCAGGTTACAGACTGGTTTTGTACTAGGTTAAATTAGAATTTAACCAGCTCTGCAGCCATTTTTCATCAATCTATGCTAATTTTTTAAATTACTTTAATAAGTATTTAATTTGTCTTATTATCACGCAAATATGATTTATAGCGTAAACAGATGCATAGACATAATGTCACTTGTCTCTGATAATTTTTCTTCTTCAACATTATGTGTGATGTTCTCCAATTGCAGGCTGTAGTTCCCATAAAAGTAGTTCTATGCTCTATACATCTACAAATGGATAGCGTAGTAGTAAGACCACGCTCCTTTGGAGCAGGAGTTGCAAGTTCGATTCCCACCCGTTCCATTCTATATACAGTAAGGGAATCTTATAACCTTAGACCTATGAAATCTTCAATACCCAACATCCACAGTTGATGGCAAAACAACTAATAGCTCTGTGTTCGTTTGGAAGAAGGGACTGCTCCCACTGCTAGAGACTGACGAGGTACAAAACACATGCTACGGCAAGGGGGAGCCAGGACGCCAGGTCAGGGGGAGAGATCATCACCCCCACCCGAGATTGGGTACCAATTAAACAAAGAATTACATTTGTTGAGCTCAGGCATCAAAGGTACATTTTTTATTTCAAAATGTCAGTGATAATATTAGTGTTTTCTCAAAACATCAAATAGATGCGAGTAAACTAGTAATCTGATTACTGAAAAATCTGACCAACCCTTTATCACAGAAACCTTTTAACCTGATTAGGTGAACTACAAATTAGTAATCAGTGACCTCTAGTGGAAGCTAGAGAACACATATGCTGCACAAATACACTCTTCCTTCCCTTTTTCCTGCAAACTACAAGTCAAACATACCAGTTAAGATAAGTTATATACCGCCCTTTGTTCTAATTTTGTTGAGACGTCTCACACAGTCAACCATTATTGTTTTTAAAACATATTTTAAAAGTACAACAAGTTGTGTCCTCCAAGTTTCACAGCCTATGAGATCCCACAACTCGCATCTATTTGAGAAAACACTAATATTATCACTGACATTTTGAAATAAAAAATGTACCTTTGATGCCTGAGCTCAACAAATGTAATTCGTTGCTTAATTATTTGATTTATACATAACAGCGTTATAACATTAAGTGACATTTAATATAATTTTCAATATTTTTAAGCTTAAATTGTCCTCCAATTGTAAAAAAAAAAAAAAACACCGTGAATCCATCCTACCTGGAAAAACATCCTACCCAATGTTTCTGCGCAGACGCGGCGCATGCGCACAACACCAACGCCAAATTAACTTCTTTTTCTCTCACCCATTCTTTATGGTTAGGTTTAGTCGCAAGTCACCGTCAAACTATAATAGGACGTTTTGTCAGAGTAGGATGGTTTCTCAGAACACCGCCATTAGCGCTAGCTTAGCAGGTTTGGCTTACAAACTACTAAAACGAGTACTTAACAAGTCTGTTAATTTATTCCAGTATGCAACAATACGGCCCCTCTCTGTATCCCACCTGGTGTGGTCATTTAAAGTTAAAAGCATGGTAGAGAAGGAAACAAGTGACGGGAACGAAAATTAATTCAAACTCACCTCCCGCTAGGCTCTTCTTGCGGCACACACGTTTCCTGATAAATCCTTTTTCTTAATTATATTATTATTAAAATAGTTCAATGGCTAACTGTTAATAGCAACTGCTACATTCGGCACCGTAGCTAATTAGGCTCGTTGCACCTGTCAACAAAACCAAGACCACGCCCACATGGACCCGTTTCTTTTTTCATCCGAACTCATTCAACTGCTTTTAAAACGCACACCTTTAAAAGAAATTAAGACATTAAGAATGTCTTTTCTCCTTAAAGGTTTGCTTCTTTATAAAAGGAAATAATTTCCCTTAAAATAGATCATGGTTTTGTTTTATATGCTGCTTTGTCAAGAGGAAGATGGCATCATGCAAAGAGCACAAAGAGATGTAATGATGGAGACATAGAGAAGGCCAGAAGGAGCTGCACAGTCTTTGTGGATTAGACAAAATCATATAATATTCAATTCAATAAAACTTTATTGATCCTGAAGGTTGACCCCGAAGGAAAGGAAGGAGGGTATCTGCATGAAGTGATGGTGCTTTTTACTTTAGTGCGAACAACTCATGAATTTCAAAGCTGTTCTAACAGTCCAACACTGGTCTCTCAATCTCCCGTTGGAGAGCCGTGAGCTTTCTATGATGTTATCCAAACTTACGTTCTGTGATGTTGTCGTTCTTTTTGCTCAAAGAGCAGGTTCTGAGAACTCACGACCGCAGTGCACTTCCCCAAGATGTGATTGAATTTGCGCTCAAAGGTGTTGTTCGAGCTAGCCCCTCCAGATGTAATCCAGTTTTTCACTCAGAGGTCTTGTTCTGAGTGTTCACGGCAGCCGTGCGTTCTCCAAGATCTTCTCCGTGCTGCACTCAATGAGCCCATTTTGAGAAACTCACGCCTCGTCCCATCATTTCAATCCCAGCGGGCAGCCTTGTGGGGGTTTGAACAGCCGGTTCCGCTTCCTTAATTCCTTAATAAGTCAGGGCCAAGCCAGCTCCGATCCGCCAGAACCCTGTTACCATGGTTCCGAATAGGTAGATATCTTCAGCAGTCAGGCTCACCCGAGCCCAGACTTCTCGTTGAGAAGGGGTGTCGATTGCATTCAGAGACCAGTTGATCAAATCCATAATTCTCTTTTAGGTTTTAGAGAACAGACTGTGAGAGACTGTTCAGGGAAAAGTAATACAAAAAACACGAGACTAGACAAGGACATAAGAGGCTAAGCAGGGAAGCTAAGGGAGAGGAGGAGAGGAGAAAAGTGCGACCGCCTTCGTCAAGAGCAAGAGCAGACAGGTAATAGGTTGCAAATAGAGGATCTTAGAAAGCCCGGAGTGGCAGAGAATATGAGAGCGTGGTGCAGGAGATTTAAGAAGACAATGAGATAGTGGCGAGTAGTGACAGACGGGTTCAAGGTTGGGGTGGGATCATGGAATCTCCCTGGCCTATGAGTTTTGCAGATGGCAACTGCAACCTGTTGTGAGAGTAGAGAGCCTGGAGAGGTGGGGGGAGCCAGCAGAAGAAGGTTGAGCGATTTGGAGACAAACTTAGTGATGCAAGGCTGGAATGTTTGGACACGTGCAGAGGTGGGAAAGTGGATATATTGGACTAAGGATGTTAAACATGGAGCTGCCAGGAAGGAGGAAGTTCTCCGAAAAGATTCTGTTAGTGAAGGAGGTGTGCAGAGGGTTGGTGTGACAGACAGGACACCATCAACTGTGGCAATAAATGTTATGCATTTGGGCTGATTAGAAACCACCACTGTGCACTTGCTCACTCAATACCAGCTGCTTACTACTTTTCCATAGAAGGCAAAGTCCACTTCATACAAAACATCCTTAAATTTCCACACAGAGTCAGTTTTAAGCTCCTCTTGCACATTAGCTCAGCTTCATTTCATGAACACATTGAACAGTTAACAAACTCACAACAGCAGCCGTTTCAGTCACAACATCCACAGTTTATATTAAAAAATATAACATCTGCTGTAAGAACATCATTATAACCTGAAGCTTCGATAAAAATCGCCATAATCATGACCAAATGGGTTTAATTTGCCATCTACATGAAACTGCATATTGTTATCATAGCTTTGTTTTTTTTAGAAAAAAAAAAAATCCCAATGCTTCTGGTAGAGCAATGTGAACGTCCGCTAATAAACACTTAGATTTGCTCGAGACAGATGCAAGTGTGAGTAGGTTTTATTTTTTAGGTGAAGAAAAGATCTAAGAAAGCAAAAATACTTGGTGATGCGTTCAAGTGCTGATGGGAGGCTCTGAAATCACCTCTTATTGCTGCCAAGTGCATGTCTCTAAAGTTTCACCCATTTTAGTTAAGTGTCTAAAACTCTGCGTGCGATCTGTGCTTTAAGTAGTGCCCTGAAAAATAAGAAGAAATTTACACACATTTCACCTAATCAGCGTTGAGGATCTATAACATAGGAAGTGGTGAATGCTTTCAAACACAGCAGAGGACATGAAGGAATAAAGAGCCTCTAACCTCACTGAGTGACATGGACTCCTAAATGCACCACGTGGCTCGAGCCACTTGCGATACTACACAGTGTAGAGGTTAAAGTGTTAAAGGCTGTCCTGATGCTGAACTCTAGCTCTTCAGATCACTACCCCAAACTGGAATAGTCACAGTGATCCATTCATACATCTCGAGCAAATTCAAGTCACTCCAAGTCTGAAATTTTAAGAACTACGTAGTATTTATAGTTCTCTGTGAGACTGCTTTGAAAGGTTAACCATTATGTCATGATTTTAGGGAAATCAAAAACAGAAATTACAAAAGTCGACGTTACATAAAACTTTTTTTTATAAAACTCTCTTCAGATCAAAAGCCATGGCACCAGTCAGTCATCTACATCTAAAAGACACCCACCATCATCCAGACGGGGGCACAAAGTGACATTATGATGCTAAGACTTGGATGCGGATGAATGCTGTGTGATAAAAGTCAACCAAATAATAATAATAATAATAATAATAATAATAATAATAATAATAATAATAATAAATAAAATGTTAAATCTGCATGTTTTACACATTACAGCTGAATTACTACAGTGCATTTTTGACACGATCGATTCTTAATTTACTTAAGCGGTAAAAACATCTCCAGCATTTTTTTGATTACGATTCAAACTGGCATACAGTTGTTGTTGTTGTTTTTTTACAATTATTGGCCTTTAAGAAGTGAATGTAAAAGCTCCTGTGAGTGCGATCAGAAACAGCTGAGCGATCAAGTTCGTTGGTCAGTCAGAGAGAGGTCGGTCGGTGTGTCCGCTCCGCCGCTCTGCGTCAGTCAGTGCAAGTGATCAGTGCTTCAGTAGTGTGTCGACAACAGCAAAGTCCCATCAACCGGCCTAGGTCAGAGCCCCTAAAAATATTAAATATCACTCTTAATTTGCATATTTTATACATTCTTTACACTAACTGTGCAGCTCTCCGGGTCCAGGATTCTTGGAGGCGAACCAGCTCAACTCCTCAGAATAAAGTTGAGCAGAGTTGCTGGGTGAGTCCTATAATTTAAAAAAAGGAAGAAGAAGAAAGGTCTCAACTGCTCACCCAGATTACAATAATCTTGTGAATGATGTTCCTGCAGCAGCCAATCACAGGCCAGCATTGGAGCGTCGAGATTATCGCCTCAACGATGTTGTGAGCAGTCTGAAACCTTCGTGCAGTCCATCGAGTCAAGTTGTTTCTTTTTTCCTTCCTCAGCTGATGTTTCAAAGCTTTAATTCTCCAGGAAATTCTCCAAAAAAGAAAACCGTACGTCTCCATTTGGTCCACTAGGATCACTTCCTTCCTTTGAGTCTTATTACAGCTGCTGGTTGTGTGCTTAGCATTTGAAAAAGCCCACTCTCCTGTGGCTGCTGCTTCTTATCCAGTGCAACACTGCCCTCAAACAGGATCTGACACAGCTTGAATTGAAATGACAAGAAAAACAAAATAGATGTACCCCCCTAAAAAAAAAAAAATATAATAATAAAATCATTTCCGATCACGTTAGCTGAAGACTGAGGGCGTCTCGTGTTTGTTCCGCTTTCCCGATTGCTTGCTGAGCTTCAGTTCGCTGATGCGGAGCAGATGCCGTCATAACAGCTTGTCAATCACTGCGACTCCTGAAACAACGAGACGACCAATCAGAGAAAGCAGATTTGCAAACAGGTAATACGTGTTCAGCCCGTCACGTTCATTTCTCCCGGTACTGTAGAAATACTGCCTGCAAGGAGACCTACCAGCATAACTTCGTCCATTGCTCATGTTGGTGGGAATGAGGCTCCACTTGTCTGTGGCTGGGTTGTAAAACTCTACAGAGGACAGATTGCAGGACCCGTCATCTCCACCGATCACATACAGCAGCCCGTTAATGGCACAAACACCTGGGGGGGAGCAATGTAACATGTTTATTTTAAAGATCAGCACAGGAAATTTGTCCCATTTATCATTAAATGACCCAATTTACAAAATAATCAGCGTACACCACGTTTACGTATGTTTTATTAGCAATACAGGAGAATAAAGGTTTTTAGTCATCTCTTACAGATCGAATATCTTTAAAGAACAGGCCAGTAGAGTACATGAACATCTTAAAGCCAATCTGAACATCATGCAAGAAAATATTGTAAATATTTGTACATGTAAATCTAACAAATGGCTCTCTTACCCATAAACGGCAGCTGAATAGTTATTTATTAGTAACAATTTAAATAACTCAAGGACCAAAAAGAAAGGCAGTCATCAGCTTTTCAGAGGGAGAAATAAAGCTTTAGCCAGAGCGTACGATGAATAGATCGATAGATGCTGTGACCGCAGTCTGACCTGCGTTTCGTCGACACATGTTCATGTCGCAGACCAGCCTCCAGGTGTTGGTCTGTGGGTCGTACACCTCCACACTCTTTCTCACCAGAGGACCGTCATGGCCTCCTGCTGCATACAGCTGACCACCCAACACACCCACACCTGGACAGAAATGTTTTTTAAATAAATATCAGGAGACTGTGACGGTGAAATCCTCCAAAACCCCAAATATAGTGCAAATTCACCACAAATGAAGAGCTTTAACAAAACAAGTTCTGATTTTGTTCAGATTATTTTTACAAAGCAGTTAGCGTCCACCAGGGGGTGCTGTTTCTACCAGTTAAATGGTTAGAAAAAGGCCAATTCACCATCATAGAGCGGGATGATTAGATGCTTCTAATACTGATATTACACAACACATTATGATCAGAGCATGTGAGCATTCGCTTGGATCCCACTGATGGAAATTTCTATTTTTCCTGAATACTAAGGGTTGAGCTGTGATGCTGCTCCCTGTGTGGATGTACAGTAGGCAGGATACAGTGTGTGGTACCTGCTCCACTTCGCCGTGTGCCCATCTCAGCTACATAGCACCACTGATTAGAGACTGGGTCATATTCTTCCACTGTACTGAGACACTGGCGTGATGCACCATCATAACCCCCTACTGCGTACAGTTTACCTACAGATAAACACAAACCGGTTAAAAACAGCATATACATATTTAAAGCTTGGATTTTCATTCTGATGGCATAAAAGGTAGCTGACACACAAGTCACTCTTACCATCAACCACCCCTACACCCACGCTGCTGCGTCTGGTGTTCATGGAGGCGACGTACGTCCACTCGTTGGTTTTATAGTTGTAAACCTCGACTGTTGACAAACCTGAGACACAGATGCAAAGAAAGAAGGGAGAGATGTAGAAATGGGAAAGACTGGAAGCGAAGGTCTGCGGTAAAGGGTTACCGAGTGCGTTATCACATCAGTCTGTGAGCCTTCTACACCCAGCTGGTAGATGTGTTGTGAGAAGAAAATAGATCTCCTGCCTCCTGTGTTTTAATGGGGTTTAATAGAGCATAAGAGCGCTGTGCCACTACAAGCAAATGTATCAAATGAGGAGAACAGTCAGATGATGATACCAAGGAAAAACAACTTTTTTTCTAAAGGGAAAATATTTTTCTTCACTTGCATAGAAATTTACCTTAATTTCCTTCAGTATAAACAGTTCATAATCAGTATTTTTATATTAATTGAAGGCAGTGCAATGAGATCCCTGTGAGCAGCAACTGGATGTGTGATAGTTCTCAAACTGCAATAATGTGACAAATGTATCTATTCCGACTGAAATTTACTAAACTTAAAAATGTGTTTATTTGAGTTACCAACAGGCACATTATGCATAAACCCACTGCTATTAATAGCTACATGCATTATGTGTACCTATGCTTCCATTAAAGCCTCCCACAGCATACAGTAAATCGCCCAGCACAGCGGCTCCCAGCGTGCTGCGTCTCTCCTGCATGCTCGACACCGCACTCCACTGGTCTCTTGTGCCGTCGTACACGTCCACCGTACGCTCCCGCAGCGAACTGTTGAAACCTCCAACCGCAAACACTCGGCCCGCCATGGAAACCACACCTGGGAAACAAGACAAAGAATTTGGGGATGAGATCATAGCTGGTTAAATTCCAAAAGTCATTGCTTCTATGAGGAAACCACAAGAATGTTTAGAAACCAACATGTCAGAAATGCACAAAGTCTGTCTTGAATCCTTGTATCTTTAACAGTCTTTGTTACACCCTTGCTGAACCTCCTTCATAGGACTCTACTAGACCACAGCTGGTCTGCTGCATTGTTCTACTGATTGTTTCTCCTTTTTTCAGTGCTTTTGGAGTAGGGCTGTGCGATATGACCAAAATCTCATATCCTGATATAACCCCGCTTTATTGTGAAAGGTTTATGTGGAACATAAACAAGCAGACACGCGAAGGTGTTACCGTCATTGTTGCTAACCACAACGCATAAAAACAGGCGCTTGTAGTGTGGTTATATTAAATATAAGAGAAAGAGAGAACTTTAAGAAATTAATACAGCCACTACAGTGACCATCAAAACAATGAAAAATATCGCCGTGAACAGTTTAGTTTATTTTGCGACACCACGAAACAAACGATAGCGTAAAATGAAACGACAGATGTTTTTATATCGTCATATCGAACAGCCCTATTTTGGAGTGCAGGAACCAAAACCATAATAAGTTTACAGAACTTTTTGGGGCCGTTTTATCTGCTACTACAGAGTCAGTAGTTTTGGTCCATACATATATGTAGGCTTGAGTAATCTGGATAAAGCAAGACTAGTACAGGTATACATGTATATAGATTGTCATTGAACATAAATGCAGCACAAGCCACCAGCATTGCAAAAATATACATGTAAACCTTAAAAAGTGGATAAATAAGGAAATATTAATGCACCGTAAATTGATCCTATATAATATACATTTTAACCTGGTATATAAGACCATATATTCCTGTCAACATAGTACAGGGCATCCAACACACTGCAAACAAATGTAGAAATAAGAGGTGAGAAATAAGGTTTGGGCGGTACACAATTCCCTGGGAACAGTGCAGACAGTCCCCAAAACTGATTGAAATGCAGCCATTATTTCTATTTTTCCATCAGAAGTGCATTTGCAGCAGTGTTATCCAACCCGCTGTTTTCAGATGTCACTAGACACACCAAGTAATGAACTAACCTGCCCGGCAGCGTCTAGAGGGCAGATCGGCCACTTGGTACCAACGATCTTCCTGGAAGTCGTAACACTCCACGCTGCGGATGGCTTTGGGAGCCTGACCACCCACTACAATCATCACCTGCACGTCCACACAGACCCACAGTAAGAAAATACAAGCGCACACGTGTATTTTATGTTAAAAACCTTCAGCTTTGGCACATTTCTGCGTGTACCTTTGGGATGCTGATCGGAGTTCGTGGTCGCGTCCTATCAGTCTTTATGAGGTGACGCTGGTCAGCAGGCAACAGGTGATACTTCATTGCTTCTATGAGGAAATCTTTACAAGTGTTGTTGTTCTTTATCAAAGCTTCTTCCTCTACAATCTGAAACAAGGATCAGATTTCATTCAAGATGAAGACAGTAGATTTCTGTTGAGTACTCAGCCTTTCAGTCTCTGGAGGCATTTCTAAATGTAATAACTCCTTTCATCAAGTCCCTCTGTTGTTGCAATACCTGTTTAAAATGTGGCAACAGTGGCAGAGACATGAACACTACAGGTGGGAGGCGAGAGAAAAAAAAAATTACGTGGGAAACCGGTTTCTTGTGTGTGACTTGAGCAAAAAAAAAAAAATCAGTGCTGCTGAAAGATTTGCATGTAGGCACACTAATTGTAGCAGCTGGCCCACAAACACGATGACTAATGTACTGCACAAAGACGAACAAACAGTGATTTATTTCAGCATCAACTCTTCTTAACATACTGTGATGAAAACCATTTGTAGCTGTGGGAGTGACTTTGTTATCCAACCTAAAGGCCAGAAACTAGTCTAACATCTTAGTAGAGCAGCGATTCCCAACTGGGACGAGCCATCAAGGTACGGCAAACAAAGCTATGAGCTGAATTTATTGTATATCACATTAACAGTGGGGCTCTCAAATGTAAAGCGGATTGAGAAACTAAACAAGCAAATCATTAAAAATCAAATCAAGGACAACATAATGAAGGAAATGCTTGATACACTGGTGTGATGGTCAAAGTTGTGGGTTGGCCAGAGGAGATTTTTAGCTCACATAATGAGCGATAGCAGTCTTAGGTTTGAAAAAGCTCTTTTGAATATTCAATTATATCTGATGGCACGGCTGACTGAAAGCCATGATTAACCCCCGTCCCCTGTTGGTCAAAGACCGATAATGTTTAAACAGAATTCGTTTTACCTGTACCAGGTAATCTCTGGAAAGCAGTGGAAGTCTCACATGCTCCATTAGTTTGGGCATGTATTCCAGACGAGCTGGTTTATCATGTTTGATCCACGATATCATTGCCTCGAACACCTAAGAACAAGGAAAAATATGAAGGATATGGAGAAACTGCTCCGAGGTAGAAGCGACCACAGCAGTTTATTACATAGACTCTCAGTTACTTTGTTTGGCCCCACTTTGTATTTACAGGTGCTTATCTACATCAGTACTCCACATTTTCAGGGGTGTGTGAAAGTTTGAAAACTTTTGGGATCAAAAACTTTAAAACTGGGAACAAAACCTGTTGACACAAGCCCAATTTTATCCCATCCCCTTGAAGTTAAGAGGGCGTGACAGATTTTTCTTGGAAGCTGCTGGATGTTAGAAATGTGCAGGCTGAGACTGAAACAGTGAGACTACCAGTGTATAAATACACGACACCTCATAATCCCAACGACTTTCCTGTTTTGTAGATGCCGTGAAGTTTCAAGACTGATCGCTCCAGGGAGCAATCGACAGAACAGAGGCTGCAGACACTAGTTTCATGCCACACCACATTCATATTCATTGTGCCACTTCAGTCCCATTTATCTCTTGATTGCCTGTAGGGCAACTCCACAAGAGCAAAGGGGGGGCTGCGTGCCCCTCACATTGTGCACAAAGGACTCCAGCGATGGTAGCATAAAAAGACTCACCCAACTCAAGGGATGCACCAGTTTTTCTCTAAACATAACAAACAACCTAGCAAAAAAAACTGTTTTAAATCGCATCTTTACACAATTCATTACTAGAAAGCCTGTCAGAAATGCAAACACAATTTGTTCCCATTTCTTTAGCTGAATCTTTGAAAGAAAAAAAAACACCAAAGATAACAGTTTGACGTGCATAGAAATCGTGTTTTTCCACCAGTAGGGCAAATACCAAAGTGCTATTAGGTGGAAACCTAACTTACTGTGGCAGTATGCACTTCAAAGATTAGAGGAAACTAGTCAAATAGCAGAAATGGGCAACTGGGAGCTAAAAACTACCAGCAAATAAATCACTATCTGAAAGTTACGTCCTTAACAAATGAGACAAAATCCAGCAAAAACCCAACTGGCCCTTTTGTTGAGCCAGTTGTTTGTTAAAGCCTCGTCAGAAATGGTGTGAGGGGAAGGGTGGCTGTTAAGAAGCCATTCTCATGGAAGAGAAGTGGACTGAAAACCAGTGGCAGCGGTTTTGATGAAGTGATGAATCCAAATTTAAATTTGGACTGGATTAACCAGAGCCCAAACCTCAACATTACTGAAGCAGTGCGGGATCATCTTGACACAACAGAACAAAAGGCAGCCACCAACATCCAAAGCCTGGAGAACTACTCCTGAAGACAACTCAGACAAGCTTTCTAGTAATTTCTTTAAGAGTCCGGCTGTTTAAGAATAAAGGTGATCATAGCAAATACAGACTGTCAAGCTCCTTTGTGTTTATACCAGTTCTGTTTTTGCCTTATATGCTGTATTTTTATATAGGATTGCACATTTCAATCCATCACTGCACCCATTTTCAATTTTCCTTGCAAAATATAAAGAAATAACGGCTGATGCAAGACTTTTGCACAATGTAAAGCAATAAAAACTGCAATTTGGGTTATTCTCCTCTCAACTAAGAGGTTAATAGAGGGGGAACCCTGTTTCAATGATGCATGAACACTCACATGATGGAAGAACAAAGTCAAATTGAGACAATACACAAAAATGACCTCAAGAAGTTAATCCACTCACTTCATTTAATCCACTCACAAAACAGCTGCAGCAGGTAAATCAGAGCTAAATGACTGTGTCTGCTGATGCAGTTTGTTTGGCGCTTCATGGTTAGCGTGACAGCGTCCAACTCCCCGCGTTTATGTTTGAATCAACCTTTGCTGTCAGTGCTCTGACAGCAGCATGTCACACAGCTGCTACATCAAACTCTTGCTGTTTGACAGGTTAACTGCAGACAGATGCGCCATCCCCAGGAATATACGTCTGCTGTCAGATTCAGCCCATCATACACAGCAAGTGTGGGATGACTCTTTTTTACTGTCCCTTTTTCTGAAGTCTGCTTTACTTCAGAGATTTTGTGATCACTGAAGTGAAAATCTGTTATGGATTTCATTTTCACTCAAGCATCTTTAAAAAAAAAAAAAAAGAATAAAAATCTCTATCTTTATGGTGACGCCTGACCTTTTCCTCTGTTGACACGGTGAGTTTGTCGCTGGAGATGAGGCTGCACACCTGCTGCAGAGAAAGGCTCAGAAACTCCTCGCCCTGCACCACATCAGTAAAATGCTGCTCTGAGAGACACAAACATCCACAGCACACATTAAACACTGTCCCAGCAAGCGAAGCTTAAATGAAAACATGTTCGTTGTCTTTGCTGTCCAAGACACCTAATGTATTCCCTAGACTCGTGTCAGATTTTAAACACCTCATAAATCAGCCAACTCACAAAGTGACACATTATGTGGCGCGAATAGAGAAAGAAAAAACAAAAATCTTACCAGCGTAAGCATGAGCCTGGTTGAGAAGCTGTGTGCATGTATGCAGGTCAGCAAAGGCTCTGATGCCCAAGCAGTTGGTGGGATGAAGCTGAGATTGCAGGAATTCGCAACAAACCTGACGCACATCCATCAGCTGGAGGAGGCTGGCTGCAGGCAGCAGTACCTAATATTTGTTTTTTTTAAAAAGTCACAAAAAGTTGAGTTAGCAGTTTACCTCCACAGCCATTCCCTGTGTACACAACTCAAGACTTCATCAGCACAGCAGGTCTGTTATTCAGTGAGCTAATCAAACAAACTCAAACGCATCATTCAGGTTAGGAAGCAAACTGATACCCGGTAAGTTTATCAGTAGGATTAACTTTAAGGATCGGACAGAACTGAAGAAGCTTCTCGGATGAGAGGTGAATCGTCTTCAAGCAACTTTAAAAAAGTCCAGACGCTTTTCTTTGCAAGCTCCTTAAAGTAGAGAAACTCACATTTGGTTTTGATCTCTACTTTGAATGAGGAGCTACTAAACCACTTCCTGCAAGACTTTCAACTTGGTGCAAGAGCCTCTAAAACGAAAGGTCACAAACATGTCAGCTATGCTTGCCACTTAGAGTTTATAAACACAAACATCATGGATTTAACAATTTTCTGCAATTCTTCATCCCTCTATTTTCTTTACCAGCAATGAAAAATAAATAAATCCAGCCCGGGACTATAATCAGCCAATAGCCATAGTCCTTGGTCCTGACCAGAGTCGACCTCATATATGATCACAAGCCAGTCCGATTCATGCATGCACAACACATACACGCTGACAGCCACGCGCCAACATGAAAGCTTCTCACTGGGCGTGAATACACAACACTGCATGGCGACGACCCCAAAAACACTTGAAACAACAAACCTAATCAGACACTTAAAATCACCTTCATCTCGCTGAACACTGACATTAACTGAGGCTAACAAAGGCTAAAGCTATCCAGAGCTCAGAGCCAGGACTAAGACGGCAGCCTCGGTACGAGCAAAGGCTCAAAGCAGAGACAAGTGAAAAAGAAAAAGAGCTTGATGTCTGCTGAAGTTAGGAACACTGGAAACATTATTCAAGTACCTGAAATTGATTTTGTTATATAAACCTGTTGAACCTGCTTCTGTTTGGCAAGTAAAAGTGGGTGTGCAGCAACTCATTTTCAGTTACGTGTACCTCTTTCCACTAAAGAAGATCCTGCAACTTACTGCAATTAGGGAGAAAAGCTTAGCCTTCACTGTAAATCTGCCTCCCTTTTTTTGTTGTGTTAAAAACAAAGCAAGTCCTTATCCTTTACAGCAGAGCGCTTTCACCCCTCCTTGGCACGCCAAACCGAGTCCCTGTTTATCGCAGCTCAAATAAAGGTAACTAGAAAAGAGCTTTTTATCAACACGATATAAATAAAGTCCTAAATAAAGAGTTATCTGAAAAATCTGGCTCCAGTTCGCCTTCTGCAGCTTTTGTTTGTATTGTGATTTTATTGTTAGAACACTAGATATTATGCTAAACTCATCACTGTGACATAAAGATAGACGAAAAAGAAAAAAGATTAATAAGACCAAATAAGAGTTTGCACACATTCAACTGGCAACACTTACTGCTCGATCAGTACTGACCTTGGCCACTTGAAACTATTTTCTAGACCAGCCCTCATTTTTTTGGCTACGGCTATGTTTTTAAAACGGGTGCCGCTTTTTGTCCATTTCAACATTTGTGACAAGCATCTAGGGAACTGCCGAGAAACTGATGCTAACAAAGCTACTCATTAGTTTAAGTAGGTCAGTGTCTGCCTGCCTCAACACCTCGCTGTTTCTTCAGACACACACACTCATCCACTGAATGAGTATTGTCACTGTGTCCTCTGTTTCCTGTACACAGCTGCCCCGAAGCCTTGCATCTTCTAAAACACAGCATCAGGCCCAGTGAAACTCTGTTTACAGCAGCTGTGACACACCAAAACACACACGGCTGCAAGCAAAACAAAAACACTTTTAGTACAGAGAAATGCTGACTTTCAAGAAAAGAAAAAGAGTCTAAATCCAACTTTTGACAGATTTTTTTTTTTTTGTCAAAACACACACACACACACACACACACACACACACACACACACACACACACACACACACACACACACACACACAGAGAGCCAATCAGCGAGGCACGCTGCTAACAGTTGGAGGATTTCCTGCCTTGTCCATGCACACTTCCTGCACTAATAATCAGAGGAAGTATCTTGCCTGCAGCTGGATCAAGCTGAGCTGTGAGAGAAGTAATGCAGCTACCACAGGTTAATGCCACCGAGCTAACCAAAGCCTCAGCGCTGTGCTTTCACAGCAGAAAACCCCACAGAAAGCTCTGTGTTTGTCCTCTGTAGTAAACATCTGCTCCTCAAACACGGCCAATCGGACCATCCTGATAAAAGGGAAAGACTTAAAATGACGACAATCCCTTTCAGGTATTATGCAGCTGTGTCTGAAACACATTTATGATTAGAAACAAAAACAATAATATCATTAAAATGCTTTTGTGAGCAACACTTTTATTAAAATTAATTTAGGTCTTAAAACAGGTAAATAGAGGCACTTTCCCCAAGAAGGACAGTTCAAAATATGTGTTTAGTTTATAGTTTAGCAACAGTGTTTAAAAAAATTAAAGCTTTTATCCACCCCAAACAGGATTAATATGCAGTTATTCTTTCTTGTACTTAAACTGGTGAACAAAAACAAAGGTCAGGATAAAGAAAAGGGCAGCAAGTTACAAATTTCCTTCTTAAAACAAAGGATGTTTTGTAAGAGCCAGACTTATGCTGCGATCGTTTTGCTTGGAGCAGCAGCAGCACCACTTTGATATAATTATCTAACTTGTTAAACAAGTGTGAAAAAAGAAAGTGTGACAACATGATGTTTTAATATGCAGCTCCCCAGGCAGCTCCATGTTTACTTCTCCACTGTTAACCATTAAACAGAGGAGACGACCAGCTTACAGGGCTAGGCGTTATTAGCAAAGGTGATTATGTTATTGCTGCTAATATACAAGAGTCGTTTTAAAGCACAAGCAGTCTTCAAATGAACACACAAGCCACCATAAGAGAGCAGAAACGGGAAGGAAATCTAGGATTCTCACCTGGACGTTGTCCTCTGTGACCTCGATCTCTGCTGTGTAAATATAGTCGACCAGTTTTCTCAGAGTCTGACCGTCCACCTCTCTGATCTCCACCTGGTGAGCTTTACTCTCACTCATATCACCTGCGCACACACAGACACACACAGCTAAGCATACACACAACTGTGTGCAGCATCATACACAATGCACCAACAATAGTGTGCATGTACCTGTGAACATGGCACAGAAGTAAGGGCTACAGGACGCCAAGACCACCCTGTGAGCTGGCACTTCAACGCTCCCGGCTACCAGCTGGACGTCACACAGCATCTTTTTACTGGAGGAAGGACAAACAGACGGCGTTATGTACGAGAACCTTCAACTGACGATGTCCATAACTAGACATCTGATTTTATCGCTTGCAATTTTCAGATTCGTCATTATTTTTGTGCAGAAACACTCAATTTCCTAATGTTACACACCTACAAACACGACGTTTATTAGAAAGTAAATCTAAACAGACATGTGGCAGTAACACTATGAGATTAAGGCATTGAAACAAAGAGAATTTAACTCACTTTTCGATAAAGACTTAAAAAAATTACTGACATTAGAACATAAATATGTCACAGACATACGATAAACACAAAATAGAGCAACAGATAAGCATTAATGCTTCTGGTCATTCCAGTTGCTTTGTCAATTGAGAGTTCTGGAAGGATTATTTGAGTTGCGTCAAAAATATAAGACAGAATTATTAAAATGTTTTTTGTACAAATGTGAAGTTAAATCTGCACTCAAGAGCCGAGCCAGGGAAGAGGGGCACCTTTGAAGTAAAAAAACTCTGGTATTCATCACCAGTTGATGAAATATCACAGTAAAATACATGAACCTGGGCCAGTTGTGTTGAGGTTCACATTTCACAATTAACAAGCCCACAGTCGTTTTTGTCATGCATGTGCAGAATAAAACATCCCCACCCAACAGAAGAGGTTTGCCAGTAGCTGTTCGACAGTGATTTGCAGTTGAAGTCGCTTCTTTAAAAACGCAGCAGTTCAGTTCAGGCAGAAGTCATGTACTGCTGCACTGACATTTTCAGACAAGCCAGGTGAACAAGCGAAGACTTGCATGTCCTTTCTGGCTTACAAAACTCGATACGGCCTCTTCGTTCTCAAGTTAAAACGAAACGGTAGAAACCACAATTTGAGCTACGCACCTCCTCAGGTCGTTCATCAACTGAAACGCTTTCCTCATGTGCGTCTGGTTGAAGGTGTGCATCCCTCCATTCACCGTGTCCTCTTCTGAATCGGTGGCACATGGTGGACGCGGTGAGGCCGGTGTGGCAACCAGACTGGTAAGACATAAGAGGCGGTGTCTGGATCAGCGGATAGCGATGATGACAAAAGGCAACCACAAACCATAACAAAGCCTCCACCATCTTTTACAGATGACTGTAGACACTCACTGTTGTACATCTCCCCTCACCTCCTCTGTACATATGGATGATCTGAACCAAAAATAATTTTATACGGCTTCTTCACTCCATAAAACTTGTTGCTACAGTCCAGTTCTTATGTAATTTGGCATAGCTCAGCCTTGTCTCCTCATTTCCCTTCCTTAGGAACAGATTTTGAACAGCCACATATCCAATGAGACCATTTCTGATAAGGCTTCAGCAAACAGTGGACAGATCAACTGAAGGTTCATATGCATCTCTCAGATCCTGTGTCACGTCTTTGTGTAGATACAACACTGGCTCATCCTTGAGTTAGGTGCCTTTTTATCCTTGAATGGTTAACTGGTTAGTGTTAAGTAGAAAGTTTGGATTTCTCAAGACAATCAAAACAACAACAACAACAACAACAGAGTCTGGCTTCTTGGAAGCAAACTACAA
The DNA here is from genome assembly GCF_964374335.1 of Astatotilapia calliptera. Classification (NCBI taxonomy): domain Eukaryota; kingdom Metazoa; phylum Chordata; class Actinopteri; order Cichliformes; family Cichlidae; genus Astatotilapia; species Astatotilapia calliptera. Next base: position 4,366,606 of record NC_137423.1, on the reverse strand, counting down.
AAAAATGAGTATGTGTATACTCAAAGCTGATCCATTAGACTGATGGATGTCATCTTCGCGTTAATCCAAAGGTACCAAATAACCATTCAAGCATGTCTATTTAACTGAGGATACCTGCTCTATTCAAGATGATTGGAGGAAAGGTGTTCTTTGACCCTATCCTTTATTAAGGATTAAAGCTGGATACATTTTATGGTCAGTGCATCCTTTAAAAGGGTAAAAACAGCCACAATATATAGGGTTTCATTTCTTTTAACGAGCTAAGCAATTAGTGCCTATTTGCTGTGGAAGATTAACAAACATCTGCCACACAGATGGCATGTGCATATTACTGGTAACTTCTTTTACACAGGGACTGCACAGAAAAAGAAGCCCTCACACATGCTTACAAGGAAATGGGGGGAGAAAGAGCATGCAGACCCGAAGCTTCAGCCCAAACCTTAGGATATTAATTTACAAGCAAATGTGACCTGCAGCGAGCTGAAAGCACATCTGATAGTGTCGGACAGAAAAACCGCTGTTTATTTAAACAGTGCTTGGCCGTCTCCACCGTGCATGTACTGTACGATGTGCTATCTTAACTCTCAAAACAAGCCGTCTCTTCACCCACAGATAATCAAGCATTTCGAAGAATTTATGATGCTTCACTGAAAAGTCCCAGTAGCTGCCCGGTAATTCGTTTTTGTTTAACAGCTTACGGTAAGCTTGTCTTCATGCGTCCAAAAAAACCAAATCAACAGGAAGCTGTTCAATTCATTTTAAGTTTGTTGTGGGTTAAGTTAGCTAGCTCCTAGCATTGCTAACCAACATATAACCTTATGACAGCCATGGATATCAACTGAAATCGTATTCTAAGCTACTTTAAAAATAATTACAAACCAACCCACTTTCAGTCAACTATCTACAGTCTGGTTTGGTTGGCTGCCATCAGCTGAGCAGCCAGTGATGCTAGCTGACTAACGGGCGCTAACTAGTCAACACAGCTAGCCCCGAGTTCGCGTGCTGTGAGCGAGCTCTCGAGCTGTCCGTGTTGGGTTTCTGGCCACTACATCGCGTAGGTTCAAATGTCATCCAGCAGATGCAGAAGCAGCCTGAATCCCATCTTTAGAAAACATAATCCCCACCGATGAGCCAACTCACCCCAACGACACACCGTCCATCCTCCCGGAGTCAGAGAACACAGCGGGCATGAGCGCCGAGCGGCCGGCTGCACGCAGATCGTCTATTAGAAAGATGAGTAACTCCGCAAGACTGGCATACACAGATGGTTTTATATGGTGACTCACTCCCTTTATTTTTATGCACATTTTTAAAAATAGTTATACAAACTGTATTAAAACACAGTAAGCCAACCTTTGAAAGATAATAAGTAATGACAAGAATTATCAACAAGACCACAATTTCATAAGAGTTATAGGGTTCATCGTTCTTTCTTTGTATCATTCGTCTTTTGTTGTCATTTCCAGTGAAAACAGGATCAGGGATCAACATTTCCCTGAAATTACTAAATGCTCCTCCCACGATAAACTTGAATTTCTCTTATCTTAAAAACACAACTGATTTGAATTTAAATTAGCTGGATGATTATAATTCAGATATGGGGTATGCAGAACTATTTCTATAAGTTAATTGTTCCTATTTTAACAGCACAAACATGCATTTAGTTTACTTCAGCAATAACAAAAAATAACTTGAGGAACTTTCTTCTATCAGTTGAGGTTAAAATAAAAATGCTTATAGGCTTTGTATTAGCACTTTTATGCACTATTTGCAAGGGATTCAGCAAATTATAAAAGTGGCTCAAAAAATAACTCTTTGGACTACAGTTAAAAAAATTACATATCAAGTTCTGCACGTAGTGTAAATAATGGTCGTCTCTATAATAAATCTTTCTAGCTCCACCCACTGTTTGACTTAGTATTTTACATTCACAGTCATCTGTCCAGTGATCGGAGCTTTATTCTGGCTTCCTGTGAGTCAGAGATTTTTCTGCTGTTGTAAAACACTGAACGGGTTGGTGTCAACAGCACTCCTCTCACAAACTCTAAAGGGAATAATTATGAGTTATACACCGGAACCTTCTCAGTTAGCCTCATTTAATATTGCTAATCTCACTCGCTATGAATTGAAGTTGACTTAAAATCCTATTTGTAACCTGTGAAAAACAAAAAAACCTGCAACCCTGTGCCTGAAGAACTGAACTCTGTGTGACCTTTGGGGAAGCTGTACCTAGATCCCTGTAGGGTGGCTTTGAAGGGAGGTTGTCATACAGTTTACAGGGAGTAAACACTGGGAAGCATGCTGAACATAGGCACGCTCAAATACACTGGAAAAGCAAAGCTTGGCCTGATATGTTTGGCATGTGAGAGGTGCTTCACATTAATATGCATTTAGAGTCTACGCTTGTGCACAATACATGTGGTTAAATAACAAAGAGAGAAGGTGTCAGCGGCACTTTGTCTTTCTCTGCTGCTCGTGCTTAAGTCTCGACACCCCAGGGGATCATTTTTACTCCTTAGTTTTTTATTTTACATTTTCTATTAGGATCTGTTAATCTGGTTTAAATCAAGCATTATATCTAGCAAGATTATGCTCAAAATACTTTGCAAAACAAGCATTACAAATTAACGCTCAAACCTTTTGTGAAGTGTAACTTTTCATTAAATATATTAAACAGGATACAAGGCAAGGCTGCACAGAAACGTTAAAATCATAGGTTTTCCAGGCCTGTTTTCTGCATTTATTTCTGATTTCCTTCCTGGAAATGCACATTCTCATCTCCAGGCCTCTTAGGTCAGGTTTGTGATGAGTATGTGCATTTCCATGTACTAAACTGATAACAGAAGACCAGCATTCAGTTTTAAGTTCGCTCGAGGTCTCTTCCAACTCTCATTCCATTTAATCTAAAGCCAAAATGATTCAGTCAAACAATGAATGTATGCTACTAAACGTGCTTTATAAAAATCAGGCATGAAAGGAGTGATAAAATGCAGTGTACAGCTGTAACAACATCAGGTTATAACACTCAATGTTAAAAAGAAAAATACTTTCATATAAAAACACCCAGTATTTGGATATTTTCCAAACCAGAAACAGGTTCAGAGTGAGAGCTCTCACTTTATTCTTCCTTTGCCTGTGCACCTACTTTCCTCCATAAAATCTTGTAGGTCATGTAGGTGTTGCTGATGACATCCAGCCCTTACACAAGCGGATTTGGTACACACTTTAGCACCATGGCCGGTTACGTTCATCTATATCTGCCAATACCTAACACCTCTCCCCTTTGTTTGATGGACACTAAATACTGGTTGCTCCCAGGTGAAAATATTTATCAGCTGGCTGAATCTGTGAGGGTTTTAGGAGCCTGATATTGTGAAAACCTGTCATCGATGCGTTTCTGTAGATCAATATGGAGGAAAAATAAAAAGACAACTGGTAAGTCTTAAAAAAACAAAGCAGTTAATCAAAATGAGGATGCTCGTTTATTTTTTATGTTGTATAGGAATAACAAATACTGCTTTGGTGATTCACCACCTCCAAAATGGCCGATGTAGCAGAAATCCATGATTTCCAGGCAATACTACCTCCTAGTGGTCGTTTCCTGAACCCAATTTAAAGAGGAGAGTTTAAGGATTTAAAAAGGAAATAAAAATAATTGTTCCCAAACGTTCCCAAAGTGGGGGGTTTAAAAGCACTTTCTGTTGATCTGAATTAAGACTGCGAGATTAGATAGATTTTTAAAACATTAAAAACTTTAATAAAAGCAGAACATAGGGGGTGAGCTGAACACATGAATTTCAAAGGATTTTAATCTAGGCAAAACAAAAAAAGAAAACAAAAAGAAAACTGGGACGGGAAAGTGGGGCAAGAGTACAGTGAAAATAGTCCCTGACATTTCTCAAAACAATAAACAAAAGAGAGCAAAGAAAAAAGTTTTAGGGTCAAGAAGCTGAAGAAATCCAGTCCCATGCTGCCGGACACTGCCACAAACTTTACCTAAAACCCTGAGTTCATGGTGTGAAAACAGGCAAAACTGACAGATCTGCAAATCAAACAATCGATTTTTTCTCATTTGAAGCAGTGACTGACAAAAATTATACTTAAAGAATTCAACATAACAAAATACAGTTCAATAATTCACAATTCTTAGTATTAAAGTCCATAACGTGTGGAATAAGAGGACAAGAAGGGAAGTCCTGGTGGGGGGTGGATGGGATCCAGAAAGCAGGCTGTGTGGGTGATGGGCGTTGCTTCCTTTTTAATTGAACTCGAAGACCACCTCTCACCCCCTACCTGGACATGTGTAGCTCGTGTGTGTAAATCAAGTCCATTTCAATTAGAAATGAATCTCTCATCGTTTGAGGGCGCCATTAGTAGCCACTGCTAAATCCACCACCCCTGTTATAAGGAGCCCCGCTCCGGTAAGAAGTATAGTTGCCCCCCTTCATCGCTCCGTAACTGGAGTGCTGCTGTCCATAGCCGTCCCCAAAGTCCCCATTGCTGTACCCGCCACCCATCTGGCTGTCGTATTCGTCGTATCCCCCGTAGCCTCCGTAGCCATCCCCCCCGTTATAGCCCCCGCCGTAGCCGTAGCCACCCCCGTAACTACCGCCGTAGCCGCCTCCGTAGCTGCCGCCGCCGCCTCCTCTTCCGCCGCCGTAACTCTGCATCCCTCTCCCTCGACCCCTTCCTCCCCGGCCGCTGGTGGACATTTCCTGCTTGGTTAGAGCCTTTTTCACCTCCACCTTGTTCCCGTTGATGGTGTGGTATTTGGTCAGGACCGCTTTGGTGGCGGAGTCGGTATCCTCGAAGAAGACAAAGCCGAAGCCTCTCTTCCTGCCGGTCTGCTTGTCGGAGATGATCTCGGCCTTCTCCACCGCGCCAAATTGCGAGAAGTACTCGGTCAGGTTCTCCTCAACGATGTGGTCTTTCACGCCGCCGACGAAGATTTTCTTGACATTGGCGAGTATGTCCGGGTTGTTGGCATCCTCTCGCGCTATGGCCCTTTTCACCTCCACGTTGTTGCCTTCGACGACATGTGGCTTAGCGGCCATTGCTGCGTCGGCCTCCTCCGGCGTGGAGTAGGTGATGAAACCGAAACAGCGGGAACGTCCAAGCTGCTGGTTCATGACCACCACGCAGTCGCTAAGGGTACCATACTGCTCGAAGTACTTGCGGAGGCCTTCATCGGTGGTCTCCACGTTCAATCCCCCAACAAAAAGCTTACAAAGTTTGGATGTCATGGTTCCTCCGGAGGATGGTGCGCAGCTCAGACCGTCCCTCTTCTTCAATGAACCGACGTAAGGGCGGGCCGTTTCACTCACGTCTTCGTAAGACGTTCCTCTCGCTGATTGGTCACCTTAAACCAAATCACCCCCTCACAATCGGCGCGCGATTGGCGTCACTGTCCTGTTCCCTTCAGGTCCCATCGGAAATCTTAATTTCCTGAAAAAGGACCGCGTAAATTTCGACCTTTGTTTTTCTTCGAATACAGTAATAAAGCTACACCCCCGATAAATTAATTTTACTTAAAACACATAAAACGTCAATCCGTGTTTTATTTTGTGTCGCACTTTAGACCCACTGGGACAAAATATATTTTTTCCAAGTGTGTACGTGAACCACGTTCAACCCTAAAATAAACGAAACTCATAAGCCTGAATTTCATGTTTTATTTTTTTAAGTGTATATTAGCTCTGCACGACTGGCTGTTTCCAGCAATTACAGCTGTGAAATGCAGTCATTTCGCTGTTAAACTATTATGATCAGAGAAAATCTGAAGTCGCTACAGCCTTAATAAATTAGGTTAGCTGGAGGCAGGCGCTTCACAATAAATGCAACTTCTCTCAGCGCCCCTCCCCCCTTGTTCCTGGAACACGATTTGAGCCCGACAGAAGCGAATAACTCCCATCACATAGTCTGACACACGAAAAGCATTTTTCCTATCAAATTCAGCTTCTTAGTTTGATCCACCTAATTTCTGATTGAAAAAAAGACATTTTGATAGGACACCTTGTGGAGATTGTTCTGCAAGCCATTTAAACTTCAGTCTTAGTGGTCGTGCAGATCTGAAATGTAAATTATGTTAATTTAATTCTATGTGAATTTTCAGTAGTGGTAACTGAGATTGGATATAATTTATTCATTTAACACATAATTATTTATCTTGTTTGGCAAACATGTTGCAAAACACCAACTGTAACCAAGTGAAAATATAGTTAAAAGGTACCACCAAGGTTTTATTATTATTGCCACTATTGAACTATTATTTCAGCTAGTTATTTAGCCAAAACATGCAGCAATGTGCAGGCAAAACCAAAGTGGAAGGAGGCCAAATAGGAGTGATGGTGATGGGCAGACCTCCACAAGGCACCTTCAAAACTGGCACAGTATGTGCTATGCATATGTTAAAACCATGAAATCCAAGCTGTATTATGGAACACATGGGATGGACAGTAAAGAAGGGCACTCTGCATGTTTTATAAAACACCCCTAAAACAAAAACACATACCAGCTTTACATCTCTGGGCTCCCACCTCTGCAAACCCTCCACCCAACAGATTGAAAACAAGCAATCAGACTGCCCTCAGTGTAAAAAAGCAACATAACAGACATGTTGATATACAAAAATATATTGATTTATTGTGAATTCATAAAAAGAAAGGCCAACATAAGTTTCCTTTTCCTACAGGGTGATCAGAATTCGCCAAGCACCATCATCCTATAAAAAAAAAAAAGGTAAGAGAACAAAAGCATAATTTACACTCATGACCACATCAAGCAGTTCCTTTTTAAATCAGCACAAAACCTCAGATTGGTTTTCATTTTTTATTATTTAAACCCTAACAAATACTTAAGATTACTGTGGGAGTTTTAGTCAACTCTTGTACTGATTTTCTAGTGCTCATTAAAGCCAAGACATCAAGTATTGTCTTGCATTTTATCATTGAAGCGCTCTTTAGAACATCTTTCAATTAATCTGAGAAAACTGCTTCAAGAACCACAAAGACCAAGATTCACTTTTAGACAGTGGTCAGCAGACTTGAAGACTTAAAGCAGTGCTGGAAAAACCAAATAGCTGAATATAACAGTCCACTCTGTGTAGATGACTAGTTTGGTCTACAGTGTTTGTTTATGCAAATTCTGAGTGCATTATGGCTTTTACCTGATACAAAGTAGCATCATCTCCCCTCTGTTCAATTATATATGACTAACGTTCATTGTCAAATGTGGAGGCCGTTTTAACAGCTAGCCCACTTTGCAGCTGTTGAACACTTTAATAATTTAGGTAAGAAGCATTGAGCTGCAGTGGGGTCTGCCACCATCTCCCATGTTTTTATTCCCCACCCCTTCCATTTACTGACCCGTCATGTTTTAATTTTACAACCATCCATTACCACATTAAAACCCGACAAGTGGGTTATTTTAATTACTTATTTGCAAGTTAATAAAATGAAATGTGAAGTCAATTCTGTAGAAAAATGTAGAGTCAACTGTGTTGTTTACAAAGATCAACTAGATTTTTACTGGTCTTGCAAAACAAGTAAAACCAGAACTACAAGAGCCATTTGAACAGTTTCCCTTTGGCCAAAACCCCACAAAGCATGTGACTGACTTGAAATGCATCTTAAAAAGCTTTACAATTATCAGCTTCAAGTGTTAAATACTTTTGAAACAGCGCAAAAACGCCCATGCTCCCTATGAACATTGGTGGTTTCCAACCAAGATGTTGAATCAAGTAGAAAATTCTCAGACTTGACCTCAATTTTATTTGGGTACTGTTACTCAATGCCAAGTTCTCCTTTCATACGAGGATTTATTCTGGTATTAAACACAAGTTAATAAGTTACCTAGATGAAAGTCAAAACTGTAAAAGCTCAAATACACCAAAAAGAACACACTAACGAGGACTAAGAAAACGCTTTATTTTAGAAGGTGTTCCAGACCAAAAAGGCTAGAAAACCCCGATTTGGATTCAGTACTTATTTTTTTAAAACAAATGCATCAAAGGTGTACACTGGTTAGTCAGTAGCACTGGGTACTGTATAATCAAAATTCCCTGGAAACCCAGTAACAGTTCACATTAAAAAGCACATTAACACTGCCTTTGACCACACCGGGGGAATCCTCTGAAAACTGACTTCACCTGTGGGGGAAGAAGGCACAACCACTCTTTGGTCCCCACTGTCAGCGTGGAGAGACACACACCCCCCATCGTTTCGGGGGTTACCGTCCTCGTGCCCAGGTTACAGAAGCAACCTGGAGGAGATGAGAAAGAAAACAACAGGGTGAGATTCTGCACCGAGCAAAGCTTCTCTGGAGGAGACTCCAATTTACTTGTTCCATCGTTTCATTTAATTATGGAACAATACTTGGACCCCCTTCCAACCCCCCATCAAAAAATAATTAACCCACCCACCCCTCCCTTTTATTTATTTTAAGATTAGCTATATAAGACGCTGATAAATTAAATAATGGCACACGTGTGCACCATCTCAAAGATATGCCATACAATGACCAACACAGAGTGAAGACAGGTTGATTTACATACCTAGTTTGCTGGATGTGGATATCCTAAAGAGATATTTCAGACTCCTATCACAATCGACCCCAGGTAATCAACAGGGTCCTGATGTAGCCTACAAACAAACTGCTACGGCTATTTTGGCTGGGATAGCCTACTGGAATAAGAGTAAGAACACCTAAATGTAGGAATAATCAAAGATAAATATCAGAGCCCTCATGTCCACATAAATATATGTATTCAGAAGAAAAATAAAGAGTTATTAGCAATATCTAAAAACCACAATTTTAAAACAACGTCACACCCTACAAAGCCTACATGCATTGGCTGTGGGTAGACAACCATTAACCATTTCACCCACCTGAGTGTAAGGGAATAAACTGTGGGAATGATGCCATGTAACTAAAGAGCAACAAGGTGATGCCACTTATATACCTGTGGATGAACTTGAGGAAGCCTGGTTAAATAAGTAAAATAACTAAGCTAAGTGGTATAACGTTTTATTTAAAATGAACATACATGAGCATAGCAAATTGTTTTTTTTTTTAACAGTAGGTTTTGTTCTCCAGACATGAAAGTATACAATATACATTAGATATTGCTACAGGTAAAGGAAACATGAACAATATTTAGACTGAGACTGGCTGAGAGGTTTGGTACAATAAGGGAGAAGGAAACAGTGGTCCTGCATCCCGTCCCGCCTTTGCTGAATGACCCAATAAGTAAATAATACATGTCCGTTATCAATAATGACATAGCTATGAAAAACCATAAACATGCTTTCTCATCCTCATACATTGAAAAGTCACACTAAGTTTTCTGCAGAAAAAAACAAAATCGAAAACGAACTGCTTTAAAATGCAAATATTAAAAATAAATCAGAACTTGTCAGAAAAACAATCCTACATCGAAAAAATCCAAAAACAACGAGTGAACGCAAATAAAAAATAAATTCAACTCTAGACAACTAGACGCCGGAGGCGTGAGTACATAATAAAAAGCGATGTTATTCTTCGTCTTAATGTGTCCTAGTTGAACGGCAACAACCGCTTCTCGTTATAATCAGGTGTTCTGGGAAGTGACCTTCCTACCTGTTTGGGTTTGGAGGTCTTCGTAATGATTTGGGGGAGGGGGTCTTTGTGTCCGTATCTCTGCCATGGTTGGATTTCACGGCAGACGCCCCGTTACTGGCTTTGACTCTTGGCGTCCAATTCCGGGCTGAGGGGAGAGGGCAATTTGTGGGACAATAGTAGGGGTTGCTTTCCATCGTGCAGTCTCATTTAATAGCCGCCGCCGCCGTAGCCCCCCCTTGCGTAGCCGCCACCGCCGCCGCCGCCTCTGGTGTAGGGAGCTGCGCTCCTCTGGCCGCCGAAAGGTGGCCCTTTCATGGGGCCATAGCCAGAAGGATGCTGACCATAGCCGCTGCCAAACTCATTGTAGCCGTTGCCACCGCCATAGCCACTTCCCTGATCTCCATAGCCACCCCCATATGGCCCGCTGCCGTACCCTCCGTAGCCGCCACAGTTGTAGCCTCCGCCATTACCGTAGTTGTAGTTTCCGCCATAATCCCTGCCGCCGTAGCCATTTTGATTTCCTCTCATACCTCTACCGCCTCTGCCTCTCGGTGTCATAGAGGTTCTGTTGGCTGCCTGCATCTCCTGTTTGGTCAGGGCTTTCTTTACCTCAACTTTGTGTCCTTTGACGGTGTGGAATTTCACGACAACCGCCTTATCGGCCGAGTCGTGATCGGTGAAGTACACAAAGCCGAAGCCCCTTTTCTTTCCGGTCTCCTTCTCTGAGATCACTTCGGACTTCTCGACCTGTCCGTACTGGGAGAAGTATTCGGTCAGATGCTGCTCTTCGATGTCGTCTTTCAGACCGCCAACGAAGATTTTCTTCACCTTAGCGAGGGCCTCGGGCTTGTTTGCGTCTTCTCTTGCCACGGCTCGCTTCACTTCGACCGCGTTGCCATCGACGGTGTGCGGCCTAGCCGCCATTGCCGCGTCGGCCTCCTCCGGCGTGGAGTAGGTTACAAAGCCGAAGCAGCGAGATCGCTGGAGCTGCTTGTTCACGACGACAACGCAGTCGGTGAGCGTGCCGTACTGCTCAAAATGCTTGCGTAGGCCATCGTCGTCGGTGTCCACGTTGAGCCCACCGACGAAAAGTTTACAAAGCTGGTCGGTCATTTTTGAAAAATGGCGAATCGATTACACCCGAACACCCTCAACAACGCTCTGAACTCAAGATGGAGGTGGGGGAGAACGCAGCTGTATTTATATCATACGCGCTGTGACGACATGCTAGGCTGACTATTAGCGCCGCCTTTTCCGGTCCACTGCTGTTTCTTTTGTAGAAAAAGACTGAAGATACATGAATAACCCATGATTTAAAAAGACTTAACTACAGTGAATAGTTTTGGCCATGCTACCCTTTTCTCACGTATTACCAAACCACATCGATCTCAAAAACTTAGACCTTAAAACATGGAGGTGGGGAACCTTGTTATGTATTGCGTATCTCCTCCTCATTATTTTAAAGAGTGCGAGGCTATGACCCAATAAATCGGATGAACAAAAAAAAGACTTATTCTCTTTTCTATCTCTCCGAAATATGGCATTGGAAGATTTGCTAATGAAATTACAATTTTTATATTTGGTTTTATCTACGGCAGAGGATTAGGGCCACTGGGGAAAAAAAAGTGGGCACGTCTTTCCCCCCTTTTCCAGAATCCTGAGATTGAAGTCAGAATCCTGAGATTGAAGTCAGAATTCTGACTTTTTTTCTCAGAATTCTGGAAAAGAAGAAGAAGAAAAAAGACGTGCTCACTTTTCCCCAGCAGCCCTAATCCTCTTCCGTATTTATCAAGGTAAGAAAGGCTGTAGAAACTGAATAGGCTCTCAACTAGTGTGTGAAATTGTAGCAGACATTATTTTTCACTAATTTACACGTCAAACAGAAAATGAGAAAAATACTGGATTAATCTGGAGAAGAAAACCTTGTCAGTGGCTGATGTGTTTTCTGCAGAAGTTGCAGGTTTCGGTTGTAACAGATAAGCCAATCGTCCTGCCTATTTTCCCCTTATCTTTCCTGCCACGATCTCCATGTAAGTGATCAAACACAAAGAAAAGGCCAATTCCCCTCGAATCCCGACGTCCTCGGGCTATGGCGATGTAGTTTCAGGTGAAAGACACGGCACTTGATTTAATTACCTTGTGCAGAGAATAACCACACCTACCAACAGCTTATGGTAATGCAGATTTCAGAGCAGACAAGAGCAAAGCAGACGGCAAACAAAGAAACACCAAAATCAAAGTTTACTGAAACCTTTATGAGGCATATTGCTCATGAAACAATCCCCATTTCTACTCTACCAACACAAACACACAGGACAGTCTGTGTCTGCACAGATACAGCTCCAAACTATAGATGGACACAAACGAGGTGACTCGTGGTTTGCTGATAAAACAACAGATGGAAGAAAGGACCAACCACAAAATTGATTATGTTAACCTGCATTTTTTGAGTATTCTGGGTGTTCAGGCTTGATTTTCAGAGTGACCTTTAGGTCCTTCTCCATATTATTTTATATCCCAGTCCTTCTATAGTACGTTTGAAAGCCATAAAGGTTGAATGTGACTCCTCTCCTCCTCCTGTCTTTGTAAGGAAAGACAAAGTCTTTACCTTCAGTAAAGGCATGTGAATGTATATTAAATGAAATGGTCTTAAAGCCTGTAATAATGGTGCTGCAAGCAGCTTCAACATAGAGTACAAGACTGGTAACGCAGCGCCATTGTCCTTCTCTTTATTATCGAGGCTTCACTGGGAAAATAGTTATGAAATTCAGACTGTAGGCAACGTCCAGTTGACTAAAAATCACCCAGAATGTCTTTTTTTAAAGGCAAAATTTCAAACAAACTGAAATAAACACCAAACCTGTCACACCAAAAATGGGAAGACTGTTTTTGTGTTTTTCATTTGGAAGCTAAAAACATCAGAGATGGTTTTCTTGTCTGAAAACTTAGTACATTTCTTTACGGGAGCAAGTACCGCTTAATTTATATTACTGTCTGTGAAACTACGAGCTTCTCCAGATATGAGAAATTATAAGCAAAAACCGCTTGACTTGAGGATATTGAAGGCTACATCAGGTTTTAAACACCCGAGAAAACACTCAAATTTACACAGCAATCTGTGCAGATGGCAAATATTTTGTTTTTTTAAAATGACATTTCTCTAAAACTCCTGAATTTATAAATGAAGATCAAGTCCTACCTAATATTTACATTAAAACTGAAGCCTTTTGTAGCCCAAAACATCCTCCAGTTTCAATCGTGAGGGAGATAAATGTAATTAATCCAGTTAGGTAGTTTAAAGGAAGCATTTAAAAATATTCCCTAACAACCAACATAAACATGGCTATAAGACAAACGATGCAGACAGCATGCACCACAGGAGGAGATGTGACTAGGAAGCCATGTCTGTTCACAAAAAAGGCTCAAATCTTGTGTTAATGGTTAAAGCAGCGACTTAACACATTTCTGCCACATTATTTCAGTAACAAACAACATTTGTAAAAGGAAAAAAGTCAAAAGTAACCTCAACAGGATTTTATTTGTTGTAGTAAAATCAAACATCTATCTAGCAGTTTTTCCACTCTTCAGTCTTTTTCTCTACTCTCTAATCTTCAGTGTGAAGGCCTGTAAGATAATGACAATGCTGATAGTCCATGTGCTTGAATGGATCAGATTAAACAACTTCTAGCCACATCTAAAACAGAGTCTTAAAGGAGAGGAGCCCAGTTTGTCAGATAAAATGGAGGGGGCGGGGGGGCACGGGGTCTGGATGGGCTAACTTGAGCTGATCATGTAGAGGAACTGGATGGGTTGGGGTGGTGGAGTCTCCACGGACATGTGGGTTTTGTCTGTGGGAGGAAGGGCACTGGATCACAGCTCCACAGGTGGCTCTGAGCAGGCCGGGTCACAGGTGATGGGCGACGGGCCGTATCTGATGTGGTTGATACTCAGAAGCGTCATCCGAGCAATCACATGATGTACACTTTCTCCGCCTGAGAGAAGTTGAAGACTTCTTTGGTTCTGGGACACACCACTTTGTCATCTTGGCGAATGGACAGAAGAGACTGGAAGAGATAATAATGAAATATCAAGGAGTGTTTTATGAAACTTTATCATCCTTTAAGTCTGCATTTTAAATTGCTTCAACATGGATGGAAGCACCTTTATACAGTCCCAGCTGGCATCATGCAGTTTACTCACATTGTAGCCGTAAACATATCCATTAGGCAGCATCATGGGAGGGTTGTTTTCATTCATGACCTCTCCAGAGATTTTACAGACTAGTCTGGAATTGGCGCAGTGGGCCATGGGTAGAGGCTGAGCCAACTTGTTAAGAGATTTACTGCACACTGGGCAGTCTGGGTTTTTAGAGGTGCCATCCTCCTTGTAGCACTGACTGGTTTGGAAATGGGAGTTAAGGATTAATGCAGATTAGGGAATAACACACAGAATAGACCCCCCTTAGAACAAAAAGCACTATCCATCTTCATATAGCTTAAGAAGTTGAAATGACAGGGTTAAGAGTAACCACACACTGGAAGGATACGGTGTCTTGATGGCAGACAGACCAGCCTGCAGGGTGATGGTGAAGACAGAGTTGTTTCCCAGCTGATGCAGTCTGTAATTGTCATATCGGAACTGCTGGATCAGCATCTTCCAGCGGGCTGGATCCAACAGATCCTGATAGATCAGAAAGAAAAAGAGAAAATAAAAGGAAGATTTTTTTTTACAACTGCATTTCTGAAAAATTAATAAATAAATAATCACGTTTAATTTGGCACAGGGGGCTTTTATAATTTGTACAATATAAAAAAAGTCTGAATTAAACAAAAAGGTCTACTTTTGTGTATAAAAGGCATACATTTGTCTTTGGTCTGCTAAGCTGCTTAAAACACAACTGAAGCTACACCCTGTCTGGTTAGTAATGTTGGGACACCACAGGGTGCACCTTAGACTTCACGTATAAAACGAAATTTATGGTCGAGCAGAGGTTTGTTGTCCTCTCCATTCCAGGAGAGCAAAGTTATAACATACAAAGAGCTGAAATTTCAATGTTTAAAACAATGAAATTTGTGTTGCATTTTGTGTGGCTCAACAAATTGATTCACAAGGCTGGACCATCACTGACCATATTCTGGGGGGGCACAAGATTCCACACATATTCATCACATTTATCTTCTTGGAGCAGTTTCTAAGCTACTTTTATAGCAACAACAACAATAACAATAATAGCAACACTATGACACATTTTTACTTCCTCCAGAGTCTATTACAGTAATGCTCTCTTTTCTGGACCACCTAAAAAAAAGAAGCCCCACTGAAAGTCTTAGATTCTGACTTGGTCTTTAATCAGCGATGTTGATTTCAAGTGAATTGTGATTAACGGTTTTTCCAAGAACAGCTGAGACTGTAATCCTATCAGTAATGTAACTGCGTTGTCTAAATTAATTACAGTTTAATCCTTTTTAATTACCCCTGGCAGTATTTTTATTGAGCATGATTATATTTATGATTACTTTTATTATGATCATAAGTAATCATGACACTGAGGAAAAACACTATGATAATAATGAAAGCTACTAAGCTCTCCCGTTAATAGCATACTGGCAGGGAAGAGAGGCTGTTTCTGTAACTCTGGCACAAGCAGCTGGCACAAACACTACACTGGCTTGCCTAAAAGCGAAAGAAAAAAAGCCTTGGTGACAGTGTGCCATAGTACAATTCAGAGGATGTTGGAGTGGAAAATTAAAAACAGCAGTGCCACTGAAAGCCTGTACAAAAAGGGAATTGAGCTTTTTGTAAAAGACAATGGAGGCCCTCTGGTGGCTGGTCTGTGTCTATAGCGCTTTCTCTTTACTTCAAACACACAAGAAGTCAGGCTGGTTTGGTCACAGCTCTGCCCAAAGTGGTACCAATATTTCCACGAGGACAGACCCATGGAGTTTAAAGTTTTTCTCAAAATTTTCCCAAGTGTTTTTCTTTCTTCTTAACACAGAGCAAGAGATTTTCAGCATTTCTAAACATATCAGTTTTCTTTAGAAAGCATAAATTATCTATATTTGAACACAGAAACAAAACAAAAATGACCAGGTCAGAATTATCAGCCTGACTGAAAATCTGAGAAATCTTTATTGAGCCAAAGCACAAACTATTGCTGTGTAATGACTTCTGATCAAATCAAATGATATCCTTGTAGACATTCACACTGATAAAGACCACTAATGTTACCTTGTATGGAGAGATGTGCGTATCTGATGGAAAGGCCAGCATGCCCATCACCTGCCGAACCTCATCCAACTGTCCACCTTCTGCTTGGCTGAAGTGCTTTCTAGCATGTCTAATACACACAGAGAGACTCACAATCTCAGTAACACAACTGCAAATGTGGAAATACGTGAGTAAAAGGCTTCAGGTGAAAAAATTATTTGTGTGTGTGTTTTAAGTACCGCACTGCATCCATGCGCTTGTTTTGTCTGATGAGCTCAATGAACTCCTGGATTCTCAGACTGAACTCAAGACAACTCTGCCAGAGAAAGGAAAGATGGAAGAGGAGGCATCGAGTTTAAAAAAATGAGGCGACCCCCCCATGGTTAATTAATAATGTCCATGGAAATCGAGACAGAACAAACAGCAAAATGATCTGTTTATATTTTACCATCTAAATGGACTGAGCAGGGAAAAAACCCACATCTGTTACCAACTGGAACTATAGTTTTTCTGATTTACATATTTCCCAACTGGCAAGAAGATAAACTAAACCAAATTTTACTAAAACAAAGCCACGTCCATATAAATAATTAACAGCCAACAAGTCAGATTATTGACTCCCGTCTGAATTCTACTGAGGACTCAGACCCTGTCTAATAAAATAATGTTGGGATTAAAATGGGAACTTGCTGAGATTCTCAGCAGAGCGAAAGCTACAAGAAAAGCAATCAAGACTTAATTTTTTGCATCAAAAACCGGTTACACTGCTGACTGTTGTTTATTAGAGCCAAAACTATGCAATGTAAAAAACTGATAGCAGGGTTTTTTTTTCAGGGTTCACTGGTATCAAAGCTAGTATTAACAATGCCTTGAAACATCATTAATTATTCTACCTTCATCTTGCGGAGGCGGGACTTGTTGTCATGGCACCAAGCCAGGCAAGTGGCTGTCTCCTGCCTCTCCAGAGACTCCTCCACCTCCTTAGCTGTGAGGAACATCTCAATGTTCACCAGATCCTAAAAACACAACAGAGACAGAAAAACACAGGTTATTTCTGTATGTGAAAGGTATGTGTGAACGAGAAGACTTTTCTTTTAACTAACAAGCTGACAAACAGCTATGAGGATATTAATTTAAAGAAGAAGAGATCTATTAAAGTCTGATCTTCGCTACACATTTTTCATGAAGTCAATCATGGCTTAAACAAAAGAAATCTCCGAGGACCTCAGAAACAAGGACGTGATGCTCATTAGGCTGGCTATTGAGTACTCTCTATAGAGGCTGACAGACATTGTACAAAAAAAAAAGAGAAATTCAAGACCATTGTTACCCTCCCTGGGAATACTTGACTAACAAATATTCCTCAGAGAGCAAAATGTGTAATAGTACCCGAGGTGACAAAGTAACCCCGGGTAACGTGCTTCTCAGAAACTAAAGGCCTCTCACACTGGCTCACGCTCATGTTTTTGAGCCCACCATCAGCAGAACACTGAACAAAAATGTTATCCATGTCACGGTTGAATGGAGAATGCCACTGGTCTTCCAAAAGAACACAGCTGCTCATCTGCTGTTTGTTAGAGAAAAGACACTGGAACTGTTTGGTGTAAATCATAAACACTACATTTGAAGAAATAAAAAGACAGCATTCCAGCATCTGAATCTCATCCCATCTGAAACGCACTGTACTGTTCGAGTCATGGTTTGTAGGCCTTGTCTGCCGGTCCTTAGTGGGGCGATTCATTTGATTTATACTACAAAATTCTAAAATGTCAGGATGTGCCTGTAAAAAAAAGAAAAAGCAAACTGGGTCGTGCAGCAAGACAGCAATGCTCAGCACATGTCATTCTACAAAAGAAGGATTAAAAAGAGTAAAGGTAATGTTTTGCAACATGTGCTGAGCAAATTCAATACAAATGCTCTGAAAGGACCTGAAGCAAGCAGTTCAAAACGATGAAGCCACTCAGAATTTCTGTATCCAGCTGGAGGCCATTAAAGTCCAAGACAAAAATCACACACATCTTAGATGATTAAAAAAATATTATAAATATTTAAAAAAATGTTCTGAAACAGTATCTCGAGGACAAAAAACTGTAAAATAAGTGAGGGGAAAGGTTTTAGAGACAGGCATGGATGGGGGACGTCCTGTCCTGTATAGTAATCACTAATTACAACTAGTTTGGTGACACGGTTTTTAAAATACTGTGTAGATTTCATGCATTGGCTCATGAAATCACACCATTCATAGCAAAGTGATGTCTGTGCTTCAGTATTCAAGTAGTCGTTCTTCCAGCAGAAACTCTGATTGTGTGGGCTGCATTCAACTGAATCTTGCAGAAAAAGAGAAGCACTGTAATGCTTTTGGTGTGTTTGGCCAGGGCATGTTTGTAAATAGACAGTTTTAACTGACAGCACAATTTATTTCCATGCTTTTCAGTAGTATTATCCACAGACAAATGAACTTCACAGTGTTTGTTTAAAACACTGCATTTAATCTTGTAGTGATTCCACATTACAGAAACAGTACTCTCAGGCTACGTTCACTCTGCAGGTCTTGATGCTCAATTCAGATTTTTTGATCAAATCCGAATTTTTTTGTCAGCGTGTTCACACTACAAATAAAATGCGACAGCAAACGCGCTCTAGTGTGAACGCTCAAAGCGGCCGCATGCGCAAAAGAAGATGTCACACACAACGCGCTCTGTTTAGACCCAGAGCAACAGTATTGTTTGACTGATGGCCCTTAATATAAAGACTTTGGACTTTACGTTTCCCAATTTTTGCTTTAAGTTATTTTGTTATTTAAATAATAATGTAAATAGCCTAATAATGATCCTTATTGCTGTTTAAGAGGAGCGCTGCTTCAAAGGATAGCTGCAGATTTCTGTCAGAATCTGCAGATACAAATAAAATGTTCACGTTTCTCCAACGTTTTTTTTCCCAACAGTTTCACTGACATCTACACTGGATGGCCAGGAAGTGTTCATGGTGTCTACTCCGGAGCTGATAATTGGCGTCTGTCTTGTGTCAGTGACGTAAAAGACGGATTTAATGCGACTTGACCGTCAAACAGCAGTCGCTTTCTGAAACATCGGATATGTATCGGATTCAGTACCACATACGAAAGTGACCCCTGTCGGATTTGAAAATATCGGATTTGTGCCGTTCACACTGTCAGACCATGATCGGATATGAGTCGCACAGGGTCAAAAAAGTCGGATTTGATGCGCTTTCACCTGCAGTGTGAACGTAGCCTAATGCAGGCTCCCTTTTGGCCATTTGGCTTGTTCTCCCATTAAAACTACCCCCATTTTAGATTTCCTATCAACAAATAGATCAATATCGCTGCAGATACAATTAAATATGAGTTGCCATTATCACTGCTCTTCCTGTTGGATAAACAAACTAATGTTTATCCATTATTAATGTAAAACCACATTCCTACTTAGGGGTGTCTACATGTTGTAGCTGTTTATTATGAACACAGGGCAGTGGGGAAAGTTGTCTTGTTCGTGTACGCGCTGTTGTTGGTCTTTTTGGTTTACCTTCAACTGCAAGTCTAAATCATAACAAAGAGCTTTTTATGGTGTAAAGAAACAGAGTGTTAAGAACAATGAAAGCTGTCCAGTGTAGCCACAGCCTGTACTTCAAGCTGCTGCTGAATTCCACTCTTGCTCCCTTTAACTCTACCTCTGCCTATCATCACCACCGTAGTGCCACATGCTGCTGTTGTTTTGAATGACCATATGCAAGGACATGTGCAAAGACAGAACATCCATAATCCTTCACTCTCAATAGCCAAAAGCCACAGAAACACAAGGACAGTACCATGGATTCTGCTTTAAGAGTCAGGGCTGTATTCACTAAATCTCCTAACAGCCAAGGAGCAGATGGAGATCCAGCAGGGATCTGCCACAGATCTGAACAGGGCCTGCCACTGACCAACCAGCTGGTCTGTATCAGCGAAATCCTTCTTGGAGTTAAACACTCTGTATATAAGGAACTGGTTAAAAGTCCTTTAAACTGATGTGCAGAATGACAAGTTCTGCACATCAGAAGTTAAGTTGCAATTACTCCTGCACTACATACTGACAGTAAAGGTTAATACCTTTTCCCCTTGCAGATACATAATACTGGATCAAACCCTCAGTAAATAAATGTAAATCATAGAACAATTTCTTTAATTAGGTTCTCTTTTTAAAAAAATGATTTCAGGTCATATTTATGAAGAAATACAGAAAACCCAAAACCTTTGCCTCTTTCTGTACATGAACTGTAGGAGCCCTGTAATTACCTCTATACCGCTCTGTCTGGCCAGTTTCACAGCTGTGTTGTAGTAGCCACAGCGCAGCAGATGCTCCACCATCATGCGGTCCATCCGTTTCTTCTTCCACAGGTTAACTGAAGCTGGCTGGTCGCTGCTGTGCTCCTTTAAGTGCTCGATGCGACGCTTACACAGCTTGGCACTCTCGTCTTCTGCTTGAATGGACTCTGCAGCCTACGGGACACAAACACAATCACGAGAGCTACAAAATGCTTCCTGTTAATCGTTTCTCTAAGAAGGATAATTAAAATGAATTATGTTTATGACATGTAACATGGTTGACTTTAGAACAGGAACAAACCCTGAACACTGAAACCAAGAAGTCAGAAACCTTGAACGCTGCTCAAGTTTCGTTGGAACAAAACTGCTGCTTTCTGCTTCACAGACATGGCAGGATGGAAATTATGGATCACAACCACAAAGGAGTAATTTCTTTCCACTGTTACATGCAGTAAGGACTCGGTGATCCTTCAGCACATAATTACAATCCTAGGCTCGCTTTTCAGCACATCTTGTACTTTTAGAGTAAATTGAAAAAGAAACAAATATAAAATTGTATAACACCAATTTAGATAAGCATTGTTTTCCTGGTAGAAATGGAACAAAGCATGATTTATTTTTCACTTCTCAGATTTCAGATGCCCAATCAGTGCAGTGTCTAATGACATCATCTGATACACAATTAAAGTACCCCCCCTTCCCCCGCCCAAAATGAACCTTTTGTATCTGCTGAGAATGTCGACATAAAGGTAAATTTTTTATTTTTTAAAAAAAGCAAAAGTGCGATTTGACAGCTCAACACACGAGCCACCCTTGGAGCATTCCTTGGCAAACAAATGCAATCCACCTAATGAGGTGCTTTTGCTAAAACAGTGATTACTGTGGTTTTCCATGGTCGGCTCTACGTGAAGCAAGATTTTGTTTGTAAAGAAGATAATACGTGTGATGCATAGATGTATAACAGCTTTTCTACTCCAGGTTAACAAGATGTAGGTGGTTGGTTCTGCTTTACCTCTTCACACTATTTTACATGTTAGGCAAAATGATGGTGTGCAGACGGGTTCGAGTAACTTAGAAAGGCCCACAGAGCACGACCAAAATTTAGCTGCACGATTGAAGTACCTCTTTTAAGGCGTGCACTTTATCTCTTTACAAAAAGCATCAAATTATTTCTTCCCTCAATCGCATTCAAACAGCTGCCAAGGAAAATTGAGATTTCTCTGGCCTTCTGGAAACCGTTTTCTCTCTTTCCAGAAGCGAGATTTTAAATAATGCCAGAAACATTTTAAAACACAGGCCTGTAAGTGTAGCAATGACAACATACACAGGGATGACTATTATGATAGAACTATATACAGCTGCACAGTTGCACTTGAAAGCCATCTTCCTGTTGGGTCTGATTATCTCTGTAATTGCCTTTTTGTATAAAAGCAGTGCTTCTGACTGCTTCCAGAGAAAAGGCTAAAGTTGAAACTGATAGAACCTCTATTGTGTGGTCAGCTTCAGTGGAACAGAAAACAAGCAACCGCAGAGAGTCAGCGCCATCGGAGATTTACTGTTAGGGATGAAAAGAACATGTGCAAAGCTATGCATGTTCATAAAATCAAGTGTTATCATAAAAGGTGGCGGAAAATATCGACTTTTATGCCTTCAAAAACATGATGTTCAAGAGCTGCAAACTCCCTCACTAAAACTAAAAGGAAACTTGGCACTCTTACCAGTCTGGAAGGACTTGACTGTTACACTTGGAAAATGTGTATGCCTGTATCTCTTACCTTCCTCTTCAGGGCACTGAGTTTCTCCACCACTCCATCCAGCAGGGACACCACCGAGTCAACCACGGGGAAGCTGCTGAGCGTTTTCTCCAGCTCTGCAACTACCATTGTGACGTGACTCGTCTCCCTGTCGATGTTCTTCTGAGCCGCTCTAAAGCGTTTGTTCAGAGTCTCGTATGGCACCTGTAGACATCATAAATGTTCTATTTCAGACATTCATTCAAGGGGATTAATGCATCTTAGTGTAATTTTATAAGCTACGATTATAGCTCAATATGTGAATTACCTCAAGACAATATGGTAGAAAACTGTTTAAATACTAAAGCTTTACTTTTTCTTATCCTTGATACAGAACAATTGGCCATCATTATCCTTAATTTGAGATGTTCTGTTCTCTAATTTATGCCGTTTCATCTGGAATGAAGAACAAAAACATGATGCTAAACTCTTGCTTAAACATTTCCTAATACTTAAACTGAAAAACTGCAACAGATTTCTGTAAAAATGTTACTTTCTCCGTCAGTTCACTTTAAATAAAACTTCCATATCAATTTATGGTCATTCAATTTTAGAAAAGCAAGTAAGCTGTCACAACAGATTCAAGAACTTCATCCAGACCACAAAGAGAAGGGGGAAAAAAACAAAACACCATTTCCCCTCACCAGTTGGCACACACTGGAGCGCAGTCAGAGTCTGTAAACTTCTGAAAACTCAGCTTGAAAAAGCTAAAAAAGCATTCGAAACCACGTCCTTTTCAGAGAAACCTGCTTTGTTAAATGATGTACTTATTTTCTTTGCACAACAATAAAAGTACTTAACTAGTTTCATGTGATTCTTGATATTCCCTCTGCTGACATGCTGGATCAACAAAAGAAGTGCTTTGACCGATTGAAAGGAGCGTTTCTTTTAACTCAGAGCCAAGTTTATGTCACAGATTACTAAGATGGCGAGGAAGGAATCGGGGGGGACAAACTGGAAAATGCAGCACCAAATGGGCCGCATTTCTCAGATAGCTTACTTTACCACATATTGGTATATACTCCAAAAAAAATTATTGGATGGATTTTTCGTATTACACTAACAGCTCCCATCAGAATATAACAGAGATTAAACATTACCTTTATGTCAGCCTCCACTCCCTAATATCTTTCAGTGACGACTACATTAGAGTCAGGATTCGCCACAGACAAGGTTTATACTTACTTATTGACCAGCAAATATTCTGGTTGCCCAGATCAACAAATAACTACCGGTACTCACAACTCAAATTTTTCAACACAGAAGACGATGATTTTAGCAAGATGTAAGGAAGAGCCGAGGTATATTTATAACGTAGGTAAAAGGTTTTTCCTGGCTCAGAGAGGGTCATTAGAGATAATCAGTTTGCATTACGTCAAAGTCATTTCAATATGTCTGTGTTACATTTTTAATATAAATCTATTAATTGTCCTGCTGTTATTGGCCAGCTGACAGGCACAAATGTGTAGTCTCCTCAGTTCACAACACTTATTGAACATGTCAATGTTTTTGATTTTGTTCTGGGGAAAAACACATGTAGCAGGCTTTGGTAACATAGTAATATAGTAGCTAAATGGTAGATTGGTAAGCTCTAATTAACTTTTACAAAACTCGGTGCTCATTTTTTTAAAAAGCTGCTTGAAAATGATTACATATTTTTTCTGTGGCAGACTCATCCTCATGGCAATTCAAACAGACTCATAACTTTTTCTGTAGGTGGTCATGTCAATGGCATACCTGCTGGCACAGACTGTGCTAACCCAGGGTTTTTCCTGGCTCAAAAAGAAGGCTTTGAGGGTGGTGACCACACATGGAAGCACACATTCTCCTTTATAATTTAGCCATAAAGTCTTTTGTTAACAGCTTTTCAGATACATTTTTATAAAATAAATAACACATATTCTTAAATAATCCATAAGGCCCATGTCTGCAAAAAATTTTTAGCTGCATGTTGGGAAAACTGAAATATCCCCTTTCTGAATTTGACTGGCTACTAGATGTTATAACATTGCTAAGATTAGTAACCCCTTTATGATATGACCTTGATTTAGTCAAGAGTGAACATGTAATTCAGCCATGAACACAAAGCAGACTGTTATCACAGTAAAAGCCATACAGTATATGAGTATGGTGGTTATCATTCATAATTGTTTTAAGTGAATCCTTGGAAGAGACAACAGGAAGCCCATTTCAAACAGCAAACATTACATATTAATAACAATCACAGTAATAATCAATACAAGGCTCAAGTGATTTAATTATCATTTTGACTGCATTTTGCTGTCAACATTTTAATACCTTTGTGTCTTAATTGTGAGATCTTTATATATGCTTAGTAATGCAGAAATACAGATCAGATGTTCTAATCTGATCTGTATTTCTTCAGTTTCTGGGACAGGCATTATTACAATGATAAAATTCTGCTCAATACAGCTCCAAATGTAATCAACACTGCTGTCCTGCAGCTGTAGACTCCCATTTGATGCCAATTACAACCATCACTCCTGTCTTAAAATGGTGCCCATCATCTCACTGCAGCATCCAACCATAGCAGCCAGAGACATCCCCAAACCAAAGCCATGCATGCTCAGCACAGAGGCATTTTAACATCAGCTGCAGCAGGAAATGCCTCTATCCATCATGCAACATCACACAATTAGTTACCACACAAAAGCAGTAAATGCGCCGGTACTCACAGCCCTGCTGTCTTTATATGACGACGCTCTCCTGATCACAGGAAGCAGCCCGGACCTGTCTTTTAGCAGCGGTGTCGCAGCAGCAGCGTTATGTGGAATGGAGGAAAACCGTGCGTGTGTGCGGCGGCGGCAGGCTGTGATTTCTCTCACTGGCCATTTTGAAGTACAGAGAGGCAGCAGCAGCAGCAATCTGATGACACTGCGCTAACTCACAGTGCTGCTTCTCCGCCTGACAGCACCGGGTTAGGGGATCTTCCTCCTCCCCCGAAAGCTTTAAACCCACGTATCTCCGAACCAGCCCGGATTTCGCTTGCTTTGACGTTATGAATTGGGCAGGCTGCTCGTTAAACACGACAAATACTGGTTTTAAGTGCCGTAGCTAAGCTAACGGCCGAGTTAGCAGGCCAATCACGTTTGCATGTCACTTCTCTGACTGGGGGCGAGTAACCATGCTGCTTCCATGTAACCATATAAACTGTAACCCTTAAACCTCCTATCCCAGTGTCTTTTTTAAATGTCCAGGTCAGCGCAGGAGACAAGCTGTACACTCGCACACATACACTACACAAAAAAGCATGCTTCCCACAGGCCAGCCATCTTTAAGGTGATGCACCCTTAGGTAGGTGGTAGGTACTTAGGTGAGCTCACGAGCCATGGTTAAAAGGATAATCAGGCCAAACCCAACAAAAAGTCAAGCGATCAGCTTTTGGGCCTCTGACGGACTCAGAGTCCATAATAAAAAGAATTAACCCAGCAGGAAGCTAACCAACTAACCCCCAGCTTATATCATTTAGGGGACCACTCATATTTTTACATCCGTTCATAAAAACAAGCACTTTACGGACACTGGGTGCCTGGCTAAGCTAATTCAGCTAGCGTTAGCCTCCCTGACGAGTTCACTCGCTATCTAATGAACGACTAATTCCGATTTCTTTCCAAGTGGCACAGCACGCATCGCGTATTTTTGCAACAGCAGACTCATTGGGCTATCAATATACACCATTATGCGTTTGTGTTTACCTTCAGGGTGGGATATTCTTGGACTTTGAGAGCCATGGACAGTTGAGATGCTGTCTCCTGCACCGCCATCTTGGTTTTGTGGTTTTCTTGTGGTTGTTTGTGTTTTTTTTCTATCAGCTCAGAATGGGCTCAGCGCTCACTATCGCCATCTGGTGGGACGGTGTAAGTACTGACTCTGAAGACGTTCAGGATTCAGCACTTACTATGGAAACATAACGAAGTGACAGTTATACTCCCTCCCTAACCTTGTGCACAACATTTACACACAGCACAACACGCACGGACGTACATACACAAACAGTAGGAGGAAAATAAATAAAAAATAAATAGGATAATAGAAAAGTATTTCTATCTTACAGTTATTTGCTTGCATTCCTAAACATAAACGTTTTTGTAGTTTGATTATTCCTCACTTTTCAGAGAAGTCCAGTGTGTTGCCTCAAACTTGGGTATAGAACATTATTTTGGTGGGTATTTCTGTCTAAGTAAAAAAGGATGTAAACAGTAAGGACATAAGACATTTAAACAAGTGCAACTTCCACCAATACTTTCAGATTTGCAACTCTGAGAAATGAAATGGGAAAAAAAAGACTAATACACCTCCAGGAAGAAGTACAGAAAGGTGGTGACATCCAGGATGAGCGCTGCACTGTTTTAACCCATTCCAGTTTGTCCTGTTTAGTGAAAGGTGATTTTGTTTTTCTGTGTGTAAGGATGCGTTTCAGCCTATTTGCGTGTTTGTACACCTCTGAAGTACCTGCTTGATGGGCGAAGCTTGAACAAATGGAGGTCTGGAGAGTCTTTGTGGCCTTCTTCACACAGCAAGTGGTGTAAAGATGATCCAGATATGGTAGCTCTGTGCCCACAATCTTTCCACAACATGCTGGAGGGCCTTTTGTCAGCTTTGGTACAGCTACCACACCAAGCTGCGAGGATGCTCTCTACTGTGCTGTAAAAGCTGCAGTGTTGGTGGCAGTGTGGTGCGCAGTAGACTCTCTCTATGGATGTGTAGTGGTGTGTCTGTGGTTTTCTTTTTGGTTCGGGACTCTATAATCATCTCTTTGGTGTGTGTGTTATTAAAACACACACATGACATATTGTTATGATGTCAAATTGAGTGCAATGGCTGTCGTATCATCTGTAAACGTAACAGTGGTATTCGTCTTGTGCATGCACTGATGGTCATGTCTGTCCGGAGCATACAGGAAGGGTCTCGGCACATAGCCTTGCAGAACTCCGTGGTCAGAGTGAGGATGGGGAGTGTTTGCCTGCCCAGGCTGACAGTCTGAGAGCAGTTGGTGTTAAAATCTCATACCTGGTGATCTACCTCCGCTGTGACGCATAGCTTTATGTGATTGAATAGCAGTCTTTCAAAGTATTTAGGAATGATCATGGTAAGAGGAATTGGCCAATAGTTGTTGACACAACTTACTGTAGATTTTTTGGTCACAGGTTCAATGATGGTTAAAAAATTAACCATCATTGTGTTTTTAAAAAGTTTGAAGTTATTCAGCAGGAAGAAAGAAAGCATCAAGGGAAAGGGATGAATGACTGAATAACCCTTTAGTGTTGGAAACATGTAAACAGTTTTTGCATGTCGGTAAGAAACATTCTTATTATTGTTATGAAATATCCCTTCTTTAGGGCTGGGAGGACACAGACCCAGTGTCAGTCAACTAACCCCCAGCTTATTTGTATTTAAGGAGTATTAGCGTACTCCCAGTGCCAGTCCCAAGCCTGGATAAATAGGAGGGGAGCATTCAGAAGGGCATCCGGGGTAAAAAATGTGCCAAATCAAACATGTAGTTCTATCCGCTGCAGAGCCCCTTGGGTAAACAAGGAAGCAGCCAAAAGAGCCCAGCCATCATCATTATTATTATTGTCCTCTAAGTGTTGAGACTTGTGAGAATAATGTAAAAAAGAAAAAGGCATATTTTGTCATTTCACAGCCTTGAATGTCATGAGCAATGAAAGAAATCTTCGCCTAATGGAGTCTCAGGGTTAGTTGGTGTGTGTGTGTGTCTAAGTAAGCAGTCGAGAGGGCTCAGAGTCAACTGTAAAGTGTCTTTAAGGAGAGCATTATCTCCGCCGATTTTCTCTAGTCCCTCAGTGAGGGGGAAACCGTATATGGGGTATCCTACTATTACCTGTTCTGGATTACCCTTTGAACAGACATAACAGTTACTGTTTCCTAAATCACGAGCGGCTGTTCTGGCATTTTCATACCAGGAGTTAACTCCTGCTCTAGAGGGCGCATAAAATGGTTTATTAGTGGCGTCTATGTTGCTATTTACTGATTGTGAGGAGCGTATTAAGTAGGTGTCTCGCAAAGTAGAGCATGAGGTATTGTCAGCAAAATATGACCTGCAGAAATGTGAACATGGTTGCAGTTTACAATACAAAATAGCAAAGAAAAATCCTAAGGTTAATGCGATAGATATGATAAATAACCTAAATATATAAGAAAATATATAAGAAAAACAGTTCTTCACTCGTCT
The DNA here is from genome assembly GCF_964374335.1 of Astatotilapia calliptera. NCBI lineage: Eukaryota > Metazoa > Chordata > Actinopteri > Cichliformes > Cichlidae > Astatotilapia > Astatotilapia calliptera. The sequence goes on along the minus strand of NC_137423.1, from coordinate 4,338,474 downwards.
TCTGGCCTGGTCCCAGGTTCGAGAGACATAGAATAAGCGTCGTATGATGACAATGGGCATTTCATTTTCTCCATTATCAGGATGGAATGAGTCTAGCTTTATCAGATTAGACATCCTGTGGTACTCTCGGCTTTCTATTCCTGCTGGATGTTCGAGTACCTTGCTGTGGCTCTTTCAGACGTTGTGTGTTAATCAGTGATTGCGTGTGTGTAGGTGGATTGGATCCGGGCGCTGGCTCGCCGGAGATGTCATCTACCTGTTGTGTGTTTATTTGTTTTGGTTCCGGGCGTTGGCTCGCCGGAGACGTCGTCTGCTTGATCCGACGCCTGAGATGGTCTGGTTGGGCTGGTCTTAACCCTGCTGGCATGAATCCACTGAGGTTGTCCGTCTGTGAGGATGCTGGTTCTTCGTCACTGCCAGTACAGTCTGGGGGCTGGAAAACGCGCGGCCTCCCTGAGTGTCCTTGGTTTTAGCGACTTCACCAACACCGCATCTCCTGGTCTCCACTGGTGGAACTGTGGAGGGGAGAGGCTGAGAAAGACAAACTTTCTGATAGTTATTATTCAGTTTTTCTACCAGATTGTGAACATAGTCGGACAATGCAATATCTACATCACCTTCTGATAGCGGTGCCCCTCTGGAAGCTGACCATGGTGTTGGAAATAGTCTTATTTCAAATGGAGATAATTTGGTTACTGCAGATGGAGTCATAATGTATGAAATGGAAAATCTGGTTGTGGTAAATGCTGATGTTTCGCTTTTGGTCTCCCTATATTAGTTCGTGCACATGTTAGACAGGTTGCTAATATGCTTTTTACTGCATGTGATGTTTTCTCAATTACAAATCTTGATTTTATTGCCCCTATTACCCCTCTTTGTCCGACATGACTCACACAGTGAAAATGTCGGACAAGGACTGGCATCAGGGAATATGGGAGGGCAATCAAACCCTCAAAATTTTGTATAGGCCATCTCTGTCATCTAAGGTACAGTCATTATCCTCCCAATAGGTGTAATCAGATGCAGAGGCCTGCTCTTGTATAAAGTTTAAATCAACATTTGTTTCTAAATAGTCTGGGAGTGTAACAAGTGGCAGCTGTAGGGGCACAGATAATACTTCCTGTGGAGGTGGGAGCTGCGATGCAGCTGCAGCCTTGGCAGTCACGTCTACTAGAGCATTACCTGCTGCTTCGTCTGTGTCAGCTGTACTGTGTCCTTTCGTTTTTACAACTGCAACGGCCGATGGCAGCTGTATAGCCTGCAAAAATCTTTGAACAAAATCAGAATTTAGCAATTGATTTTCCGTCAGCAGATCTAAATCCTCTTTGTCTCCACAATGTGCCAAAGTCATGTACGACGCCAAACGCATAGCGGCTGTCTGTGTAAATTGTCACATGCTTATCCAAATGGAGCTCACAGGCGCGTATTAAAGCCATGAGCTCTGCTTTTTGTGCTGAGTGAAATGGTAATGAGTGAGCCTCTAGTATGATGTCAGGCAATGTCACCACCACTGAATAGCCACAAAGAAATGAGTTGTCATTCGGCCTTGAACAGGACCCGTCCACATAAACCGTGGCTGAGTCTGAGATAGGTGTTTGCTCTAAATCTGGACGTGGTGCTGTGGATTCCTGTATACGTGTCATGCAGTCATGATCGTCAAGCCTGTCTGAGCCATCCTGTCGGTCAGAAGAACACAGCATATGGATCAATAAATGTGCTGGCGAATTGGGTGTGCTGTTTGCTTTTATAGTGAGATTTGCATATGTTGTGTAGTTATGTTTGCTAGAATGGTCGTGACCTGGTGATTGGTGTGTAGAATAGTGTCATGTGAGAGTGTGAGCTTCTCGCAGTCCCTTATCATGATAGAGCAAGCTGCTACCGCCCTCAGGCAGGCCGGCATTCCCTGAACAATCCACAGGCAGCACCTTTGAGTGGCGGAGGTCAGCACTCCCTTTAATTGAAAGAGGCAGTCATTTCTGTGGACCACAGTATTCGAGGAGGCTTGTCTTTTTTACAACAGTCACGCAGAATGTGGTCATGAAAAGAACAGTCTGGTATCCACTGTCTGCAATAGTTCACCATGCCTAAGAAGGACAACATTTCCTTCTGTGTAGTGGGCCGAGGGACGGAGGTCACAGCTTTGACCCTGTCTGCAGTCATGGAACGTTTTCCGTGAGACAGTGTGAATCCCAAATATTGAACAGAAGTCTGACAGTACTGCATTTTCTTTGCTGATGCTTTGTGGCCAGTCTTTTGGAGGTGCTGGAGAAGCATGTGTGTAGCAGTTTGACATAGTTCCTCACTCGGAGCACAGAGGAGGAGGTCATCCAGTACAGCCCTCCGGAGGAGTGAAGCTGTCCAGGGTAGCACGGACCACCATTGAGAAAGCCGCAGGGCTGTCTATCATGCCTTGGGGCAAACGAGTCCAAGTGTACTGCTTATTTCTATGTGTGAATGCAAATAACGGCTGTGTGTCTTCATGCACAGGTACTGAGAAAAAGGCGGAACACAGGTCCACCACGGTAAAATGTATAGCTGTGGATGGAATATATGTCAATATGCTGGGAACGTCTGAGAGGTGGCAGAGGCATAATGACTGCATTAATTTGCCTTAAGTCTTGTATGAAACGCCATACGCCAGGTTTGTTAGGCTTTGGCACAGGATTGACAGGAGTATTATATGGAGATACTGTGGGCTTTATTACTCCTGTAGTCAATAAATCTCCTATGATGACATCTAGGGCTGAGGCTTTTTCGGAAAGAAATGGGATATTGCTTGACATATACTGGCTTGTTGTTTTTCAGCTGTGCGTGATAAGGTGTGCAGTCAATAAATCACTGGTGTGAGCAGTTATCATGTTGTTGAACAGTGTGAGAGAGACAAAAGTGTGGCTTGTTATATTTGTACACGTTTTTTTTTTTTTTTTGGCACAGTGTGTGACGTGGAATACCAGAAAAAGGATGTTGAGTTCATTCTCTGCTGAGGCGTCCAGCTGACACAGAGGCTGTTCCTTCTCCATCATGTCGGTGCATAGCAAAGAAAAAACATAAGCTGTTATCAGTGTCAGCAAACATTTCACCCTTTGTGTTAAATGAAATACACAAATTCATTTTTGCTCTGGGTGTCTGCGGCTGCTGGAAAACTGAGCTAAATTTGCACCTCTAGCTTGTCTACCTTGTGGGTTAAAATTCAGGTTGTAAGGCTGCCTAGATGTGGAGCCATTATTGCGTGCTTCTTGTGGTTGCCAGTTACCTTGACTGGAAGAGCTCCGCTGACGCCTAGTGGCAGGAACTTGTCCTGCGTTCTGTGGTCGAGGCGCGTGTGCCCTGTTGGAAGCTGCAAATCGACACTCCCTAGACCAATGTCCTATCTTCCCACAGCAAAAACACATATCTCTACTCTTATCTTTCCGTCCTCTGAAACTTCCTGGCTGTGCTGGAGCGGATGATCCTGCATACATTAGTTTCTCACTTTCTTCTGAGCCTTCAACATCAAAATTCAACATCATCTTAACACTTTTAGCTTTTGTGGTAGTAGGAAAAAGGTCTGCACTGGCCTTCAGTTGTACAAGCTTTAAGAAAGCATCTTTACTCAGTTCGTAGAGATTATCAGTAGCTGTCACTTTTAGCAACTGAGAGCATTCAGGGTGGATATTGTTCAAAAAGGTAGTAATGAAAATCTGATCATTACCATCCTCTGGCATGCATGCCTCGTTAGTCCAACAGTGCATAAAGCGTTTTATGAATACTAGGATGGATTCATCAGGCTTCTGTTTACACATAGTTACTGCATTTAAGTCAATTTTGTCTCTGGACATTGTTAGCAGGAATTTCTTTAGATTCTTAAAGAAATCGGTGATTTTGTCATTATTTACCCACAAAAACTCTGCAGTTGTGGATGCTTTATCATGCTTTGGGTCTAATTCACCTATCTCTTCTATGAGTTGTGACTCGGTTACTCCAGGAATGCATTGACACAATATGTACCTGTAATCTGGACCACCCAAATGGTGATATCTGGTACTTCTCTGTAATGCAGAGACAAAGGCTGTAGGATTTTTAAGAGGATCGGGAAGCTCTTTAATAGTTACCACTAATTCTGAGATTTTAGGGGGCTGAATACAACACTGATCTCCTATTATCATAAAGGGGTAAGTGTCATTGACGTCACTAGATTTTGGTTCTGTTTGTTTATTACCGCGAGTGTTGGCGTAAGGACCTTTGTCATTCTGGCTTTGTTTTTCCTTTTTCCCTTTTAGATAAGTCTTTATTAAAGTTCGGGTAACAGGTATTTCTTTAGCTACCTCTAAACCTCTAGCTACGATATCGTGGCGTTTCATGTGGGTGTCTATCGTGGACACTGCCTGATGCAAAAGTTTTTCTTCATAGTCGTCTAAATTGTTTTTCATAAGTTCCTCACATTCTTCTTTCAAAAGTTTTTCTCTTTTTCTATGTTCTGCTAATTCTTCCTCGCGGCGTATATATTGTTTTTCCTGATCTTGTTCAATTAGGTGGCTAAGATCCGTTGCATGTGATTCAGGTTTTTCGTCACTTTCTTTTAAGCTGGTTGGATCAGAATGCTGACATTGTTTACGTGCAGCTGCTACAGCGACTATTAATTCGGTCTCATCTTCGTAAGGGGGTGGGGCTGTAGGCTGAACGGCTGAGCATGCAAGACTAGCTTTTCCTGCGGTAGATTTATTTTCTATGCTAGAGCCTGCACTAGTTTTATTTGATGTTAAAGCATCTACACCTGGTTCCGGTCCCTTTTTCCATAGCGGTAACATTCGATGTATCACGTCGCGGCATTCTATCATATATTTTCTACAGGACTGTTTAAGCAGACTACTTTTCTTATCACAAATGATATTCAACATTTCTACTGACCTGTTTTCTGGCGATAATCGTTCGGGATAAGGCTCCGGAAATAAATTAAAATGCATTGAACTTACAGTTCTTAAGTTGTAAACAAAGTCAGTCACATAAGCACTTCCACATGTTCTGGATACGTAATCATGGAAGTCTTCACCGATTCGCGGACGTAGGTTACACGTCACCGGAAGTGGGAGTTGTACTGAGCCGTTATTTGTGATTTTATATTTTATTTTATTATTTTTTGGTTTTACAGGTAATTTCGATTTTTTATCGGACCTGTCTGTGGTCTTTGAATTATTCTGACCCATGTTCAGTGATTTCCAGAGGGGTTTACACGCTTGAAGGATTTATGTTAGTATTTTGCTGCGGCACAGCTGAGGTTACTTTAAATTTATTGCTAGCAATTTTTGTTTGGGTGAGCAATTTCTCACTTAACGAGCAACTTCTCGCAATACAACAGGCAACTTCCTGTGTCTTTCTGCTTTTAATTTACTTTATTCGGGGACTAAAGAAGTCGTCAGTGTATCTCTCTGGATCACTAAGTGAAACTTCGTCAGCATATCCCGTTTCATTATAGATCGATCACTGAGAGAGGTATAATACAGTCCCATATAAATATTAAAGACGTGTATTTACCTTCGTCAGCCGATCCCACTTCTGACACCAAATTGAAAGAAATCTCCGTCCCGGGTTTCTCCATGGATCGGGTTTCCTCCAAGGCGTGAGCACCGATAAGCAGAGTTCTGTATAAAATTTATTATTCAAAGTAAGCTCAGGTATGCCGTTCAGCAGGTTAGTTACAGCGCCGGGAATAGCTTGGGAGAACAAAATGACACAGAAACTGCTTCAGGTTGCTCTTCCAAAATCAACTCAAAGGTTTATTCAGTACACAACAGTTTATATAGAGGAAAAAAAAGGTTCGTGTGTCAGCAGATTCTCAGTTCAAACCGGTACAGACCAAATAAGGAAACGTCTTCCTGCCTTCTGAGCAAAGAAGTATCCTTTGTGTAGTTTATCAGTTCAGCTACAATTTATGATCATTCCAGCAAAATACACTCCTAGACATAGAATACAGAGTTCTTTCATTAGTGAATTCTGAAACAAACCACCTGGCCTTTAACAAGCTCTTTTCTAGGAGATAAAGAAGGGAGGATGGGAGTAAGGAAGGGATCTCTGTGGTGTTTTCGACCTTGAGGTACCATCCTGTGATTCTTACACATTAATTCTTGGGTCACAGAGAAAGAGAAAAACAACTAGTAAATGGGCCTTATTGAGTAACAGTTTTCCTGTATAATATCACTATAAAACAATATCCTGTAAATGCTACCATGGTATCAAAATATCACAACAAGCAATAATAGAGAAAAATAGCTTTAACAACCATAAGCACCCAACGTTACTGTGAGATATTTCTGTAATGAAATCAGTAAATAAATAGTGGCTATATTTACATGGATCTTAGTTTTTAAATGGTTTAAAAGCCCAGATAAAGAAAAATGCTTCAAATAAAGAAACTCAAAAAAAATTAATGGAAAAATTAGTGGCACGTGGGAACACGAGCCAAAGTCATAACAAAGATGTTGAGGAAGACAAACAGATGATGCATTTAACAGCTTTGATGTAAACAGCGCGCAGTATTAAAACCATATTTCACATGAACACCTGGCACCAAATCTTCCATCCAAATAAAAATAATAATGTGTGATTTAATAACCTCTTATTGTGTTTATTGGTTTCTCTAGGCTTGTTTTATTGAATCATCCCTTTCAAGCAGAGCTTAGTTTGATCCTTTTTAGTCACTCATCACATTTATTTATATATACAATAGAAATGCAGTTAAATGAAAACCAACAGGGATAAGAGAAAAACGAGGTTTTGGGCTAAAAGCAGAACGAATGGATGACACTGGAGACACTTAAGCTGCTTTCAACATGCACTGCATCCCTGAACATTTCTAGACTTTATCCTTGTGTCTCTTTGGTAGAGGAGAAGCAATTTACATGCATCAACCAGGCAGGAGCAGTTCTCTTACTTACATGTTGGCCTCAAAAGGACGACTGTAAATATTCAGGTGAGGCAGCTGCCAGGGTAGAGCGTGCAAGAAGGCAGACTCTTGATGCCCCGTGGTTTACTGTGAATTTACTGCGTAATTACATGAGTTGTCTCACACATGCAGACTTTGTAAAAGTCTAGAAAAGCTCAGAGCTGAAGCACAAAGCTGTGGACACAAAGCCTGGCCCAGAGTTCTTGTATAACTGCATAATGCTTAAACAATTATTGAAGCTGGTGGAAGAACAGAAAATTTGCTACTCCTACAATAATCAGGATGAGATATCAGTCTGAAAACAACATTTTTATCTTTCCAAATGCCAGAATTCGGCTGCTTTCATTGTTTTAAATCAGCATAAAGGATATTTTGAAGTTTGCAGGACAAAATAACAAACTCAAGATGATGAGCTGGAGTCTGGAAAATTATACACTACAGTAAAGGCTGGTGACGATGACAACGAGTTATATGTGGTGCACAGGAGTGACTCATATTTAAACATTAATAACACGTTGCTACATTTACAGAAAAGGCAGAAAGAGATAAAAAAGGATAAAGATGAAAAAATGTTTGTGGCATAGTGTAAACAAATGACACTGATGGAGAAAAAGCTGTTAGTTATTCATTTTGTTCACATTAGTCTGTTTGGAAACCAACTCTGGGTTTTGTTTAAGGACGTCCATCTAAAAATAAATTGTATGTAATCAATTTGAAAAAGAAAATGAAACAAAATTGTAAAAACATATTTACACACATGCACTGAATTATAGGAGGTACTGTGCAAAGGCTCGGCCACATTTCTTTTCCTGTGTGTGAGCGAGAGCGCCCTCCCCCAGCTGCGCTGAACATCTTGCCATTGGCCACAGTCCAGTACCAGGCTGTGCTGATTGGTTGGCTCCAACTCTAATCACTTACAATTGGCCCATTATCTACTGCATGCCACACCTCCCGTACGCACACACACACACACCTCCACCCAGCTTTGGGACACAGTGGAAGAGTGGACACACTGAGAGGAAGGTGATGCAAGGTTTGTGATGTATTTTTGGCCCCATATCACAGACTTCCTGTGTGTAATTTTCTGTGTGTGTCTATGTATGTGTGTGCAGGTTTGTGTGATAACAGCGGCTATTCTGTAGTGTGTTTAAGGTCTGAAGAGATAACTCTGTGCCAAGCTAATAAGGGTGAAACAACCCCCCCCCCCCCCCCCCCCTTCCTCTGTGTACTTAACAGTATGAAGGCTTGGTTGTGTGTGAATGTAAGAATTTGTTTATTTTTCTGTGAAAGGGTTGTTGTTTAGTAAGTAAGATGTTTGCAGAGACGTGGGGATTACTGCTTCGATGAATTCTACCCAGAAGGGTTTTTACATGTTGCTGCTGGTTATATAGAAAAAAGTCTGAGTATCAGCTCTCATCGTATGACAAATACAGCATCTAAAACATCCTTATGAACCATAAATAGGGAGCCGATTAGAGAGCGAGTCTTTAAACGTAAGTGTTGAGAGGGCTGTGCACTCCTCAGCGCATATGATCAGTGAAGTATGTGAGGTATTAAGAGCCAAAACCACTGTGAGTCCCAAAAATTAATATTAATAAGCTTAGATAGGACACTTCATGCAAAAGTTGCAAAACCCCTGTTTTACTGTAGCTAAAACATTAAACACAATCTATAACAAAATAACTTAAATAAAGTAGAAAAGCTGAATGAAGTGAATACAATATAACAAATGACACAAAGGAGCCTAATAGGTAAAAATCTAAACAAAATCCAATAGATCACCATTAATAACACGGTTAAAATACAATAATCTTGTGTAAAGAACAAACAATTTTACAGGTATCTCAGTGAAAAACTAAAAACTTAGTACACTTTGTCTCAACAGCTTGCATAATTTAAAGTATTTATTTACTGTATGGCTTTATCAGTCTCTCACACTGATGTGGAGGAACTTTGTCTCACTCTTCTTCACATTATTGCTTAAATAAATTCATTGAGGTTTGCAGGTATTTGTTAATGCACGGCTCTTTTATGGTTCCACCACAGCATTTCAATCGGGTTGCAACCTTGATTATTTTCTTTTTTTAAACATTCTGTTGTAGCTTTGCGTCTGTGTTTGGGATAACGGACCTGTTGCATGATCCAATTTGGGCCGAGCTTTAGCTGTCGGACTGACAACCTCACATTTGGCTCGAGAACACTTTGGTATTCAGAGGAGTTCACGGTTGACTCTCTGACTGCAAAGTGTCCAGGTCCTGTGGCTGCAAAACAAGCCCAAATCATCACCCGTCCACCACCGTGCTTGACGGCTGGTATAAGGTGTTTGTGCTAATATGTTCTGTTTGTTCTTTTCCAAACATGCTGCCATGTTCTTTTTAGAGAACAGGCTTTCTTCTCCTATATCTTTTTTTGGCAGCTTACAGGGTTTTAAATCATCCAGTGCCCAATTATTATTTCTACATCCACTTATAAGCACTTGGGTCCGAGAGATGTAAACGGTGACAGCGAGGGTCTCTGCAGATGTCCGCAGAGGATTTACATAACAATGCACCAACTACCCATGCGCCCCAGGCGGCAGACTTCAAGAAGTATAACAGGAATGACTGCTCGGCCGTTGCGCCTCAAGCTGTCTGTGCTTGTATATGATCAAGGTATAACATGATCGGTGTCCCAGCCACTAGAGCGTCAGAGTATCCAGTTTGTAACCACTCTCACGCAGCCTTGTTTGAGCCCAGATGCATGGTTCTAATCTTTACGTTTTGGTCTGCTGTTTAGCATAATGAAAACATCTAAAAGAGTCCATTTCCTCTTTTATTAAACAGCTCAAGAAAGCAGCTCATCCAGTAAGAACTGATTTTTGTTATGCTGATCAGACATTGGAGCATTTCTCATTTTTAACCTCACACTCTCATACTGTTATTGAGTTTTCAAATAGGTTCTTTTCTACTCCTTGAATGAAACAGGAAGATAACACAGCACAAGTTTCAGACCAGAATCAAAGAGACTACTTGACTACTTCCTTTATTCTTTTCTTACTGTGCCCATCCTTTTGCACTCCTCAACTTCCTCTTCCCCCTTCCTTTTCCTTTCTAGCGCTCTGTTCCTTAATCTCTCCCGTTGGTCCCACCTAGTCAGCCTCTTTTCACTCATCTCGCCCCCCCTCCTTCCCTTCCACATGTTGGCTGGATTCTTCACGCCTGCGGTACCCATCTCCACCTACAGTAGATTAGATTGTTTCTGCAGTATCTACTCTCTTCTGTAGTGGCATCCACATTGTTCTGCAGCTCACTGTCAGCATCCATAAATCCAATTTGTTGCCCATGCGTGTGTCTGTATGTGCCTGCGTCTGCATGTGTGCTTCAATGCGATGCAGCTGCCTTACGTTTAGTTGTCCGCGTGAGTGCATTTAAGTGTCGCAGGCATCCTTTTGTTTGTGTGTGCTGCAGAAATATTATTTCCGTGTACCTGCCTTTCAGTGTCAGTACGTTCGTCTTGCATGAGTGTGCATTTATTAAGCTTGTGTCTTTGTGGATGTGCAGGCGTGTATCTTTGCAATTGTTTGTGCGAGTGAGCATGTGTGTGTGTTAGCGATAGCTCTGGGTCTAGTTCGCTGTCAGTCTTGATAAGGCCAGTGGTTGGGAGGCGTCAGTCTGCTCGCCTGGCCTCTGCGTGGTGGATCTGCTGAGGAGCCGAACCATTAGACACGCTGCAGTGACTACAGAGAGAAAAGGAGTGGGAGGGTGGAGATGTATGGTGAGAACGCCTGAGAGTGGGAAAAAGAGAGAGAGAAATGCAGGAATGAGGAATGGGGTAGGGGTGGAGTGTGTCGTGGTGGTTGATGGAGTGTGAATAAGATCAAGATAGAAACTGGGAGAGGAAGATGATAAAAATCATCACAGTCAGATAAGGAGGGCAGATGCAGGCGAGGTGAAGGCAGTTAGAGAGAGAGGATGAACAGGAAAAACCAAAGGAAGTCTATCCCCAGTTCTTTCCCTCTTCTGTTTCACCTTTTCCCTCCTGAAAATCATTAAATATTCAATCTCTTTTAAACTATTTTTTCTTTTTTCCCTTATATCTCTCTACTACCCATCCACCCCCCTTTGTTTCCTCCTTGCTCCCTGTGGAGCTTGAACAGTTCAGATATCCCCGCAGTGTCGCCTTTCTCTGTCCTTATTTAGAAGCACCAAATATGCTTCATATTTCTTCCATCTCCTGGGGAATATTTGTCTCTCGTATGTTAGCTGAAGTCGCTGTCAGCCTCAGAAACAAGATAAACACGTCTGTTGCTTCTCTAGTCGACACAGGGATGTCAGTTTGCATTTGGTCTGAGACCTCGAGCACCTAACACATTCCTTTTAATAGGATACATGCAACTGTGATGTGTCAGAGAGACATTTCTCAATTACTAATCAGTTTAACTACTAACTGGCATAATTTGTTGAGTTCAATATATCACGGTTATGATACTAAAATACGAGACAGCTCGGGTGCTTCTTCTTGAAACAGCAAGTGGCTGATACATTCTGCAGTGTGGAGCAAATCTCACAAACCTCCTAATCCCACAGCAAATTTTTAAAGTATCTGCTGCAATTTGCACCTAATTTATACGTTGGTTCGTGGGCTTTTCCTCGTCGCAAATTTGATCAGAAACACATTTAGTTACACATGTTTACAGTGCAGAGGTGGAAAACCTTGTTTCTTAAGTTAGAAAGCGTCTCAGGTCTGTTCCCGCCAGCTGCTGCTACTGGCTGCGATAGAAAAGATTACTTCAAGTCAAGCTTTACAAGAGAAACATTCAGAAAATGCCATCGCTTGCCACTGTTCGGTGCTGCAGTGTGAAATAAGCATGAAAGTGTTGTGGAAAAAGCCAGGAGGACCCAAAACAGCCAAAATAAAGTGTTTTAGTACATCAATTGTCACGGTTGACAGGTCTCTGGTTCAGTATGTCAAGGCTACTCATATATACGTGCCTCATATATTTGCAAATATGAGGCAATCTGCAGCTCGTTCCTTTGACCTGTTTTTTTTTAGCGTTGTCTTGTCTAAACTGTGTTTTTTTCCTTTTACTATGTTTACCTTTGGAAAATTTGGAGTCGACGTAATTTCCATCATAGTTCTTTGAACAGGGCCAGAAAAAAGAGGTTGGGTTATTTTATTTAAAGAAAGAGGCAGTGGCCCAGAGCCATGTATGGTCCACTTCACTGTGTAACTAAAGGGGGGAAAAAGGTAAGGGAGGAGGGTACTGCTCATTTTTAATTTTGTTTCAAACAATTCAACAGTGCATGAAAGGAATGATGGGAGGAAATGCTGGTGTTGAAAACAACAGTTTCGCTAACCCTCTGCCTCTTTTTGGATTTGAACAACTCGCCCACTGGCTGTCTGTGACATTTACCAATAGTGAGCGTGTGATGTAACCATCATTGCTGTTAAACTAGGTTAGGCGCCGGCAGTTAGAGGGGCGTCTGAGGCCGCTTATATCACAGCCGTTATCAAGTGGCTAATGTGTAGATGACAGGAGCTCTAAAGCCATCACTGCAGTCAGTCTGGACAGGTATTTACTGTCGGTGACCAGACCAAAGCACCCAGATGGAAAATTGGAGACTAATTGGATGACACACTAGCTGTTGCTTGCATTTTTGGACACACCTATGAGGTATTATTAGGGAACAATAGAGCATGAAGGAGAGAACGGCCATATTACATCACTGATAAGATTTCTCCTTCTGATAATGGTCTACTTTAAAGGCTTAGTTTTTATGCGCAAAAGGAATCAACAGAAAATAACATGATAAAAATGGCGAGGACATATATACTCGCTGCCCACTTTGTTAAGCACATCTGTTCAGCTGCTCATTAATACAAATATTTCATGCAACAGCAACTCAGTACATTTAGGTATACAGAGTTCAAAACGAGCATCAGAATGAGGAAGAAAGGTGATTTTTAAGTGGCATTGAATGCAGCCTAGTTGTTAGCACCACAAAGATTGGTCTGAATATTTCATAAATTGCTGATATTCTGGGATTTCTCCACATAGCCATCTGTAGGGTTTACAGAGAATGGTCCAAAAACGAAAAAATATGGACTGAGTGGCAGTTCTCTGGCTGAAAATGCCTTGTTGATGACAGAAGTCAGAGAAAGTAGGCAACAAGAACTCAAATAATCACCTATTATAACCAAGGTATGCAGAAGAGCATATTTGAACCTTAAAGCAGAGCAGCAGCAGAAGACCATACCAGGTACTAATGCAGTCAGCAAAGATCAGAAAACTGAAGCTACACTTCACACAGGCTCACTAAAATTGGACAAATGAAGCTCTGATCTGGTGAGTCTGCTGTAAATAACATGACGGCATGGATCCACCCTGCCTTATACCAATGGTTCAGGCTAGCAGTGGTGGTGTAATGGTGCGGGGGAGGATATCGGCAATTCAGTAGAGCAACTTTACATTATGAATGTTCAACCAACAAATTCATATGGATTTAAGCATCTTTTAATCTACACCATACAAAAAGCAGTTCTGAAGGCAAGAAGACGTCAACTAGGTAGTAGGAAGGTGTGCCTAATAAAGTGGCCAGGACAGCACATAAACAAGATAATTAGAAAGAATAGTAATAGTAATAGAATAGTAACATTTTATTTTTAAATAGATGGATGATTTAATAAAGAAACACCATAATGCAGTAATAAGAACTTTTCACTTATAAAATTTAATGTTCTTTTTCTGGAGGAAATCATTGTCACAGGTTAAATATTTAGCCAAGCAAAACAAGCTAAACGTATATAACAAGGAACTATAGCACAATCAGCACATTTCATACGCTTACTTAAGGCGGGGTAGACTAACAGCACTGACTTCCTCAAGTAACTTCCTTAAAATATAAAAACATGAACCTGTATTCATGCATGGCATAAGCACAGTGTATTTACCCATATAGAAAGTGTGCATTACTCATGGAAGTGGGTTAAGTCAAAAATATAACTAATCCCTCGCAAAAATAAAAAGTTTGAATGTTCTCAAACAAACACAACGCAAGAGTAAACTTATAAACCAAAGATGGTGATTAAACGGGTGTTACTAAAGGCACACATTGATTGCAGTGTTACAACTTGTCTCCTCATTATTCAAATTAAGTTTTGTTATAGTTTCGTTTTTATCACAGAGAACTAGTTTTTCCTCTCTTGCTTCAGCCTTGAAATTGCACAACTCTTCTTTCTTTCGTCTTTCCTCCTCCCTGTCGTCTTTCAGGAAACAAAAGATGAATTTTGGCCCGCGTTAGCTCCTCCCCATTCCTGCTCTCCCTATCGCTCTCTCTTTTTTTCTATGCTATATACCCCCCCGCCATCTCTTTTGCACTCTCCCGCTCTCATAAACGCAGCAGCTCTTGCAAACTGTGTGTGCTTCTTTTTTTGGTGACAGAGAGCTGGAAAGACAGAGAGATTTTCTGTATTAGAAAGTGAGAAAGGAAGGGGAGGGAGGTACCTAAAGACAGCGGGGAGGGAGGGGTAAGAGATAGAGAGAGCAGGCGAGCGAAGGGGACGGAAGGGAGGGGAGAGAGAGAGAGCGAAAAGAGGGGGAGCACATGTGTATGCTTGTCACTAAGGGGCTGGGAGAAGGACTAAGGGAAGCGAGGTAGCTGGCCACAGCCGCCATATGCTGACTGGATTCCTGTTCATGTCTGCTGTGTGAAGACTGTAGGTTTCTGTTGTGTGCTGGCCGGCTGGGGAACACACCATGGGAAGCTCACATCTCCTCAACAAAGGCATGCCTTTAGGTAAACAACCAGCACTCTGCTTTTATGTGGGAACTGCATATCACTGTGTGTGTGTATGAGTGTGTGTGTGCCAATATTTGTGAACTCAGTGTAGATCATTCTGCCTCCTTCTCCCCTCCCCCTTCTCTCTCTTCCTCTCCCTTTTTCCGTCTCCTCCTCCTCCTTCTCTTCTTAATGCACTCACACTGTTATCTTTTGTTTTTCCTTAATCGCTCAGCCGCTCTCATCACACAAGAATGGTTAGTCCTTTCTCTAAAGATCTGTGTGTGTGTGTGTTTGTGCGTGAGTGAGTGTATGTGCACGAAGAGGCAAATCTCTGCTATTGAAAGCTGCTTGAACACCTCTGTTTGCGGTGACAGAAATAGATCTCCCTCTCCTTCGAGGGCTAGCAAGGACATGACACATATTTGCCTTTCATTGTGCTTCTTTTAATGGAAAGTGGTTGCCTTCACTGAAGTGTGCGCACAATTTACGTGCAAGCACACTTACACACTCTCAGACATAAAAGGGAACTAAAGTGACACACATATTCAAGTATAAACATGCATGCCCCCAGCCGGATTCACAGGTAATAGATGCACCTTATGATAGGGGCTGCAAAAGACTGTTCTAGAAAATGGGATCAAGGTAGGGCTGCTAGGAATAAGAAAGGGGTGGGAGGGGAGGAGGAAGAGGGGGGTCGGGTGTCGAGCAGGAGGATGAGGGTGTGAAGATAAACGATCATTCCCGTGTTATCGAGTTATTATATCAGCTAAATCTGCATTTGTGAATCCAGTTCTTCTTCAAAGAAAGCAGACATTATTTGATGTCATCAAGAGGCTGCAGGCTCTTTTTCCTGATGACATCAAAGATTAAAGTTGCAGCTATTATCTTACTACCCCCCCCACCCTTTTTTTATTGCCCCTCGCTTTGGGCAGATATCTTCTCCACATCCACGCCGGCAGCTTGAGAATCCAAGGTCACAGGACTAAATGACTGTGGCTTAGCAAGGTTTGTCCTTTTCAAGACGCTCATGCACAAATCTCCACCAGTCAATAATCGTGACACTGATTGGGTCGTGGGGTCTGTTTCAGTGCACGGTGACAAGCACTGAACCTTTAAAGGGTGCTGTAAAATCAGCTTGCAGTTTCAGGTGATTGATTGATTCATCTTTCTGAAGGCAGGGGAGCCTCTGATCTCTGTGTTGTATCGTGTCTGAGCTGATTATGAAGGCCTAGATGAGTGACACCCCTCTAAAACCATGTTAAACCAGATCTGCTGGTAAAACACAAAAAATCGAATGTTGGTAAACGCATCCCATGAGGCCTTTACACTGTAAACACGACTGTTATAGTTCCAGGCAGTTTCCCACTGAGAGACGCCTAATGTCAAAGGCAAAAATCGAGGGAAACCGCTCATGTGGTGGCATGTTGTTAGTTTAGAGAAATCCAGAGTAATCTGAAACGGCTATTAGATTACAAGTCACTACACATCTATGTTGGAATGTGAAATAAGGGCTCCAGTACCATTTCACACACTTATGAAAACAAATACAGGTTTTTTTATACTGCACTACTGCCATATAAAAGGCAGGAATCTCCTCAGGTGTAATTTACAGCACTTAAAATCTATAAAGTGCTCAGCAAAGAGACTGTAGCACTAAGAGCCATTAAGATGCTTGGTCTATTATGTCAAATGCTTACAGAAAAATGACTGAACTAAAATGGGAATCAATAGTGAAAGATGTGCCAGTCAGAACTAATACATCTCACTCTTTTATTCAGTCAAGGTTAGCCTTATGTAATACTTGCTAGCTGCATTTGACAAGTTCGTTTTTTATTGAGAAGGGCTGTTCAAAGGGGGGAATGTGACTGAGACAAAGTGGCAAGATCAAAAGACGAGTACAGAAAAAACAAAACACAACAAAAAACCAACAGACCTACAATTTACCACCCCAAAACAACAGTTAGCAGGTAGGCTATAATTCAGCTATGGTAGGTAATTAGCAGCTTTGCATTATGATGAGTCCGTGCATACTCGTTATTAATTTATATGTCAACACTGTCAAGTGAGTCTGATTGGGGTAAAACCTGCAGATTAAATAACTTTTAAGATGATACCTGTAAAATGGCTTTAGCAGCCTCTTTAAAACGACCAAACAGCACTTTAAGCAGTTATTTTAGCTCAGCTCAAATAAACGGTGCAATGTGTGAAACTAAACCCTTTTTTCCTTTTGCTGGGAATACCCTTGAAACCGCTCAAACGGCCCCCTGCGGGTCCCCGCACTTCAACAAACCCATAATCTAAATGCAGTAAATGCTTCATAGCCTTAATAATCCATTACGGGGAGGCGTTTACACCAGAGTGTCCAAACTGACCCAATCCAATTGAAACTTCAAAGTGACTGTGATTTAAAAAAAATGTATATTAACAATTAATCCAATGTAACAGGCCAGCAGCCATACAATAATCCAGTTACAGCCTTATAAATGTATTTTTTTTCCTCTAGTGCAAATACTGTTTAAGCCAGTACTTATAAACAGTTTATGAATTCCTGCAAACAAACAGTGGGTACTTGTGACATTCGTGGCAATCTGGAAATTGAACCCTAAGTCATGTCAAATTGAAAATGATTGACTTCACAATTGTAAAATAAATATTTTCCAGCAGAAATAGCTTCCAATAATAAATTATTTTTAACAATTACAATTTATTGATCTATTAAGCTAGTCTCTGGAATATTTAAAGTATAGGCACATAGCACAACTGGAACTATAGCCTGCCTCATCAAACTTTGAACTGGTTGCCATTACTGAGTTGCTGTCAAATGTTATTGCTGGTTTGCTGCTGGTGTCTTTCATTATGAGAACAAAGACCTGACAAACCTGAACTGCTTTGCTGACACCATACCTGCAAATGAGAGCCCTGCATGGTGATCGTTTCTATGTGTAAGCACCTGTGTGTGTCATACATCACTGTATATTAGTCATGTCCAAAAGCACTGACTGACGAGGCAAAAGTGTAATACCTGTGTTAGTGTGTAGGTGTGTGAGTCCATGAAAGAAGGAGGACCAGTGGTGATGGATATGTCTGTCTTATTATTTTTCCTTCCTGGGAGTTGAAGTGGGGGTAGGGGGAGAAAGACGAAAGACAGAAACATCAAGCCACCCCTGAACACTTTGTTCCTGGATATTCACCCGCTTTTTAGCAATATAAATACAACTATTATACAAAGCACGCCTTTATGAATTGCTAGGGAGTTGTGCAGAGCGGGAGAAAAAAAGAAAAACGGCAAGGGAGATGAAGAAAGCCTGGGGAAGTGAGACTGAAATGAGAGATGGAGACCAAAAAATGAGGCAACATCAGATGAAGAGATGTTGAGACGAACACTGAAGGGGTGAGAAGGAGGATACGGGGGCTCTTGTGGTTGCTGCACGCCACAAGAGCCAGTAGCATTATAAATCAGCCATGCTGTGGCTCGATGATTGGTTTCTACGGCTGCAGGCGACTTGAGCGATCACAGGTGCCGACAGCGATGTCGTCCCCGCTTTTCTTCCTTTCCTTTTTCTCGCTCGCACAGTGAAAAATAAAAACACTTGATCTGCTGGAGCTGAATGTAGTCAGACGAGGAAAAGGAATGTGAAGATTTGTTTTTAAATATTGAAATGAAGAAAACGGGAACTATTCTTCTAACTATTCTTAGCTTATAGCTTAATAAATAAACTGTAACAATAGTTATGACCTTTTTTCAGCTGACTAATAGTTCAACACAGAGGAAGCCCTACAGATGCTTCGGAGCGGTTTACCCTTGTTACTAGAGTGCATGTTCTTGTGGGAAAAATCAGGTCCGCTGCAGCTTGTTTTGGCAGATCATTCTGCATCGAGGCTGGCCGACGTCCCGTTGACCTGTACGTTTAAAACGCATGAAATTAGCTGATCCTTTTAATTGTCTTTGTTGACTGACAGTGTGAAAACACGGTCTCCCTCCTCGGGGACAAAAATCCAGCTGTTCCTAAGAGCTGGTCAATGACAGCTGGATGCAGGCAGGCCGCAGGGCTTTCCCATTGGCTCTCGTGCTGCAGTCCCAGCAGTCACTGGCAGATGCTTTTTCAATTTCTAAATGTCAATCAAATGGCATTACCATCATTTTGCTACTTTGGGATGGAGCCTATTTTCATATCCATGATGTCATTTGATCTTGCCCCCCCTCCCCAGGCTCAACTGTTACTGTACAGATGGTTATTGTATTATAGTGAACAATGAACAAAACTTTCTTTGTTTTCGCTTTTCCCAAGTTGCAAATCACTACCACTGCTTTGCTGCGTTTACTCAAAATGTCTACTGTTCATGCTTGTGCATCTGAGTTAAAGAGTACTTGTTCAGAAATGCTGGATGGAAAAGCACGAGCAGAGCTGAAGCTCTGGCTGTCAAGAGGCCTGTTTGCACCGTGAATGCCCCCAGCAGTCACCAAGCCCCGGGGCTACGGGAGAGGTAAAGACAGAGTGAGAGATTACTGGAGTATTTAATATAATGAGAGAGGGAAAGGAGAGGGATAAGCGTTTACAGTTAGGGAACTGGAAGTCTGGCCAATTATTTAATATAATGAAGGATTTAATGAGTGTTTAAAGTGACGGGAGAGCGAGAAAAATACCAGTAATAAAAAAAGACCAAGAAATAATGACCATTTGAGTTGGAGGATTAATATTTACAGGGCACTGCTGTGGTTTGTGAGTGTGGGGGAAGAGACAGAGACAGTGAATAAAGCAGTGTTTTATTGCCTAGTACTACTCAGCAGGCTGAAGTGCTGGTACTCCCAAGGTCATTCATGGGGCTGGAATGAGAGCTATTTCCTCCCTCAGTCTGACCAAGTGTGTGCTGGAGAAATGTCTGGAATCTCTGTAACCCCCCCCATAAAAATAATACCAGAATGACAAGATTTCATGAAAATCCTGTCTGCTCAGTTACTACTACTTTTTCCATGTCAGTGCCAAAAACTGAGCAGCGCGGTGCCGTAATTCTTCTCGCTGCCGCTGTATTCCATTTTCTAAGCTGTGCACCATAGATTTTATATTGATGTGTAAGTGCAGTGGCCTCCAGGCAAATCCTATTAGGTATAGCTGATGTTTTAGCAGGCCACATAAGGCACCATGTGCAAGATTTGAGTTTCACCTCACTGGACTGCTTCATCAGATCAAGTTTCATGCTGTAATCTGACAATGCAGATTTAAGAGACAATGCAGAAGTCGAGTGACGGGTCGCGCGATGTTGGGAGCTATTCTTTGTCGCCGTGCAGCTTCTGAGTGCTCTTGCTTTTCTTTTTTATCAGTGGAAGTATGAAGGAAATGCCCACATTAAACCAGGAGAACGTGCTGTGGGCAAAACTGAGGTGGAAACCAAGTTTTAGCTCACGTACAAGTAGCTGAGCTTCTGTTGTGGCTGCACGACAGCTTCATACCACATGAAACCAAAACTGAAACGTGTTTGAACACAACTGTTGGTGTTAAATTCCCGACAGCGAAGCGTCTCTCTATGTATTTTGTCATGCACTTATAGCGTGCTAGTTTAAAAATAACCACGCGACTATGCTGCTTTAAACAAAGGGAAAGTTAACGGTAGACGGATCAAACGAGACACAAACTGAACGCAGACCCCTTGTATCGGTTTTCTTAATATAGACTGTGAAAGCTTATTTTGTGTCACAGCAGAACTCTAATGGCTGCAGCCTAATGAGACGTACGAGCTGAAATGCAATGTAACGCTGCATACATTACTTCCTCATGCATGCACACCAGTGAAAACTGCTGCAAGTATGTGGGGGAGAAAGTCACAGAGTTTCAACCTTAATGACCTATTTACTTCCCACGGTGGGCCTTTCACATGAGAAAAAAATCATCATCCATCATCATACATACTTTTATAAATAGAAGTTAATTGGATGTTTTCCCCCAGTCTGCCCCTTTTCTCTTAATTATACAGTTACACTTATTTACTCCTAGTGGTTACAAATACAACACAGTCCTCATCTTGTAGTGAAGCAAATGGGAAAAAAAGATCAAAGCAGCAACCAGTTCCTGGCCAAATGTAATTAATGTTAAATGCAAATTTCCAGTGTTAACAGAAAGCCAACAAAGATTAAATAATCAAAACATCAGTGCTAAAGGTCAGGCTCAGACATCACTCCAAATCAAAGAGCAGAGGTGTCTCTCTGAACTGTTTTGCAGCAACATAAAACAGTCACACAGGAAGAAATCAATCCGCTGCAGGAAAGGTTGGGACACCGACTTCTCCAACAACAGGATGCAACCTCAAAAAACATGTTGCATTACTCAAAAGGTTTAATAAATTGGAAAGTCCCTTTATGTTTCAGTCATTCTGAAAGTTGCATTCATTCTGCTTCTTCCCCCCCGCCCCATGTTTCTGTCTTCAATAATCTGAAAAGCATGAACTCACTGTTTGAAGTAGAGAAACGCAGCCTTTAAGTACAAGAAAACAAGTAAACAGCAGCAAAACCCAAAATGACAACGAGCTTCAACTGGGCTCTCGGTGAAGCTGTAGCTGCCAGGAGAAGAGTGTTATTTTTTCAGATTTCTCAAACTAATTCATAAGTTAGGAGCTGCCAAACTTCTGTCCACAAGTACGGTTCTCAGGGATTCTTGGCATGCAAAGTATTGCGTAGACCCTAGAATCTTGATTTCGTTTAATTTAAATGACTGGTTTAATAACTTGGCTTCTTTTGCACGATGTTGGTAATGCAAATGGAAAACACACTAAAACTCGGGGAAGGTCAATTGTGTATCCTTTGAGTTTTGAGTGGAATATTTTGAGTGAACTGACAGAGGAGGCTGCTTATTCGAGATGTCAGACTGCACATCTCAGATGGGGGGAAAAGTCAGCGATGAATGATGGGTTTGTCAGCATCAGCAAAAACAGGCATAACTCTGCACTTATTTCATCTGCAGTGTTTCAGAGGGCTGTCAAAACTTTACATGTCAAAAAATCCCAATTACACACACACACAGCCAGGACTTTCTTCAGAATCTGCATCTCTATGTCCCTCAGATGTCTTCTGTCTCAGGCTGTAAGGCCCTCAGTCATCTGGAATAATTATTCCATCGGTTATGTGGAAAGAGAAAGGGAGGGAAACGATGCAGGAAAATGCAGCAGGAAGGAATATTCAAGGAAAACTAATAAATCCACCTCCTATCAACCCCTGTTCTTGTTATAACTTCAACAAAGGCCCACTAGTGGGGTCATTTGGCATATCTTCATTGTTAAATACCATTTTTCCTCCTGTACAGCCCAGCAGCACTCTCAGGGTAATGGTTTAATCTTTAGGCATGATTTAATAAAACACCCTGCGGCAGGGGTGCAGGAGGAGTTCGCTGTAATTCGGTTATTGACAGATTTCAGTCGGATTTCAGAGACTCGCGTGGCAAACCGCTCTATCCCTTGCGAACTGTTGCACTTCCTTACGCACCTGCACGTTTACCCCTTTCAGCGATGTTTCGATGTTTTTCTATTTGCATTTTTCTTGTATATTTATAAAGAGACACTTGGTTTCATCCAAAATGTGCTGCACAATAAACAACTGAGATATAATCTAGTGCTTCAGGCTGCATGCCTAGTTATTTTCGTATCAACACCGCCCCATTTTTTCCAAGTAAGCAGCTCCCAAGATGCACTCTGAGTCCATGGGGATGAGCATTTACATTCAGTATATAAAGACTTGTGAACAGGCTGGAATAAAAAGTATTCTTCATTATCACAGGCTGTTGTTTTTCCTCATTATTAATAACACTAAATTCATATAGCAAGATTTGCCTTTTCAACGCTATTTTCTACTAGAATAGCTACGACACCCACCTCATCCATCTTCTAAATTACCGCCTGTTTCATAAAGTCAGCAAATTTAATCATAAGTCAGCAGTAATTAAGCAAAAACAGTGAAATATTTCAAAGTTATGAGGAGAAAAACAGCTGTGAAACATGACCTCACACAAGAGGAATTAGCTCCGCAACAGGCAGACAGCTGCTCCGAGAAACAGCTTTTTTTCCTCCACGCCTATTGTCACTGTTGGCATGGCAACCACCACCTCAGAACAGAAACATTATGGGATGCAGATACAGCCGCGGCCTCGTGTGTGCCTGGGACCTCATCCTTATTTTCACTTTAAAATTTCCTACACAAAAGTAAACGCTGGAAGTTTGAATGAAGTACAGAACAAGTATCCCCATTCCTTTTGTAGGAGATTTACACTGGTGGTGTTTCAGCACCACAGCCTACTTTTCCACCCATGTCTTCCCTGTCTTCTTTTCTTCTGCCGATCTGACTCTTTGTCCCTCACTTCTTGCGTTTTTAGGCATCAGGCCCCCCATTATGAACGGGCCCATGCATCCGCGCCCCCTGGTGGCGCTGCTGGACGGGCGAGACTGCACTGTGGAGATGCCCATCCTAAAAGACGTAGCAACTGTAGCGTTCTGTGACGCTCAGTCCACACAGGAGATCCACGAGAAGGTAACATGCTTGAAGTAACATGTACACATAAAGTGCAATAATAATTCTATAATTCTATCTGGATGTTTTTGTGTTTCAGCTAAACAGAAAAAAAAACAGGCAAAGTAAAGCGTTTGCTTTTACTAATTTTGCATATATGGATTAAACAGAAAGATAACCAAGTAGCTGACATGAAACTTGTCACCATGGGCTAAAGGAATAATGAAAGCAACGTCAACCAATTCAGAAACCAGTGATTTAAAACTCTCTTTTCATGCTTTCCTGACTTAATGATGCTGCCATATCTAATAGGCTTAGAATGCTTAAACAGATATGAATCGGTAAAGCAATGGCACCAAAAAGAAGATTTAATTTAAAGCTTTGAAATATAATACTGCCTAGCCCAAAAAAGTCACCATCTGGATTTAGCTAAGAAACAGGTAACAATACACACACAATGTCAGAAGAACTCAAGGGATTACGACTAAACAGCTACACAGTCTTTAAAAAGTGAGGGTAATCGGAAAAAAAGGCTTCTTTTTGTCCCGAAGGATAAAGATTGTAGCGATGGAAAAAGTTCACGAGACTTGAGAAGCCCAGATTTACCCTGTTTCAGGGTGATGGGAATGAAGAGATGTGGATGAAGTGATTTACCCATCACGCCCAGTGCTTACCATACAAGTCTGTTGGGGCAGTGTTATGTCTGGGCTTCCTTCAGTTGGTCAGGTCTACATTCAGAAATGCTATGTGCTCAAAAAAAAAAATCAACTGAATATACCGAATGACGAGGTTTTTCCATCAGGATGACAAAGGCAGGATTCGCCAGACTCAGACTGAGAAGAGTGATTCAGGAAGCATGAGACATTATTTTCACACTGGCCACCACAGAGCAGAGACTCTAGCCTCAATGAGAAACGTTTAACCTAAGAGAAGAGTCTAAAGTTAAATAGATGATGTTAAAACAAAAGGGATGCACAAAAATCAAGTACAAACTTGAATGTGGGTCAGATTCTGCAACAGTCACTACGATTGTAAATGGGTTTGTATGTCTGGCAGGGTTATGTCTTGTACTGGGTGTCTGCCAGGCGCACCCTCTCTGTGAGCGCGCTCAGTAGGCCACAGTGTGGGAGAAACAGATGGCACTCCCTCCCTCGCAATCCTTCTCTTGCTCTCTGTCTCTGGTTCTCTAATAAGCAGCCACCTCATTGTGTAATTAAAAGGGCTTCTTTACTGTAATTGAACCGCATGTCATTTTCATCCCCTCGCACATATGAACCAGGGGGCTGGCAACATTACAGAAAGATCACACCAATTAAAAGGTGTCGGCTCTGTAATGTATTCAATTCTATATGATAATCTTATTATCTGCTTCTGAGCCATTACGGTTATTGTCAGACAATAAGCTAGAAATGATTAAAAGTCACTGACAATTCAGTGTGAATCGTATTAATTCTAATATTAGACAGTTCAGATAGATGCAGACACCTTATCTTAATTTATCTTAATCTTACTTCAAAAGGCAAAATATCAATGAAATGTAATTCTTAGGAAAAAAAGTTAATAATAATAATAATTTCTTATATGTTAACTTGCTCTATATGTTGTGTTGTGTGTGTTTCCAGGTCCTAAATGAAGCTGTAGGAGCGCTGATGTACCACACCATCACTCTAATGAGAGAAGACCTGGAGAAGTTTAAAGCGCTGCGTATCATCGTCCGAATCGGCAGCGGTTATGACAACATTGATATTAAATCTGCTGGAGAACTTGGTAGGAACATGCACACATACGTGCACATATTTGCATAATAGCAAAATAGTTCTTCCCAGCTGTTTCAGTGCTCTGTCTTAAAGACACAGGCAGAACTGGCACAGATTTTAATTTTCCTGTTAGTAATCTAACAAGAAAGAAGCGTCTCTGACAATTTGGTCTACTGTATTGTTGCAACAGCCAAGTTCGACTTTCTTGTTGCCAAACCTGTTTTACTTGTTCAGCTTCTTATTATATTTTATGTTTTAAAATACTTAAGATGAGCATTGGCGTATGAATTTATTATTCAATAAAAAACGATCCAGTCTTTGGTATGACCCACTGTCTCTCCTATGTGAGGGGGGGAGTGGCCTCATTTAGTAAAGAGATGCTTTTTCCTAAATTAACCACAAATTTCATCACACTTATGCTGTTCCTTACTTTCTATTGTAAATTTACTCTTGCAGCTATGGATGTTAACTTTTGATGTGTCCAAAATTTTAAATAAAAAAGACAAACAAAGTTTTTTGCATGCTTTGGGAACAGATCTTGCTATAAACACAGAAGTAACACCCACCTTGTGTTTAAACCTTTTGTTTTTGCGGAACAGCCAATCACAAGAATCCTGGCTTAAAGAGTGTGAGAAGTGAGCCAGATCTGTAAAGACATTTTCGAAATTAGAACAATAGGGCCCCTTTAAATACATTTTTTAAAGTAATTTAATATATGAAACACGAAAAAGTCGACTGTAAGCTGTGTAAATGCATGACCTAAACATTAAGTCAAATTTTAAGCTTCCTAGCTACCAGTTCCTGTTGCCATGTTTGCAAAAAATCTGTAATAGAAAAAAGGAGAACTTTTTTAAAACTCAGTTTGCTCCTGCAACAGCCTGAACTTTACTAACTTCCCTTATCTTCTTCTACCGAGAGCCTCTTCCATTTTAAAGTGTCGAGTAGTTTTGTATTTTGCACAGGAAAAAAAACTGCTGACACCTTCAGCTCGTACTTCCCCACAAAAATAGCTTTCACCAAACGTCATTTCTCTCTCAAAATGGTTTTTAAAAGCTATTACCAATCCTTATCTGCTTTCTGGTCCAACAGGCATAGCTGTTTGTAATATGCCAGCCGCCTCCGTGGAGGAAACGGCAGACTCCACGCTGTGTCACATCCTCACCTTGTACCGACGCACCACCTGGCTGCATCAGGTTTGTAGCTCCGTGTGGCTGATAAAAGAGTCTCAAATTAAATGGATTTAAGCGACTTATTTTAAATGTCTTGGTTAGTGGTGTGCATTCGGTTATCACAATTTTAGTTTCGACAGTTACTAATCAGAAAAATTGAAACGTTCATTCATTTTCTTTAGAATGTGGCTGTATTTGAAAGACGTTGATGTAAGATGTAGAAGGTACAGTAAAATGATTTGTTCCTCAAATCATTATTTAGACTTATCACCTGAAACGACTTAGACTTTGGTCATTGAGTCCAGATATTATGATGTATGGCTGGATCATGTTCAACTGTAACGTTTGTGTGCTCTGCCTTGTATATGCGTGTAATAACTAATTGGTATTCGTGCCAGGCTCTGCGGGAGGGGACCCGTGTTCAGAGTGTGGAACAGATCCGTGAGGTGGCATCGGGAGCAGCGAGGATCAGAGGAGAGACCCTGGGACTCATCGGGCTCGGTGAGTAACAACAAAGACGAACGTATGTGAAGCAGAGCTCAGCAATACACACCGAGGTCAGCATGCTGAGGTGCTCACAGTGATCATACTAACACGCAGGTACAATGTTTGGTCAGCTGGTCAGAATGTGCTGTCTGTTTTTACATTTCCAGTGATCGAACATTTGTTCTGTCGTTTCTAGTTTTGTCCTTAGCTCAGCTAAATTGGCTAAATTGTACATTCTAAAGGGTTTTTCCAGTAATAATGAGCAAACGTGGGTAGCAGTCAGAGAATCGCAGTATGTAATTTGTGCTAGCAAAAGACAAAAAGCGGAATATTAGATGCACGTGGATATAGTCTAGATATATAGGTTTTATATGTTTGCAGTTTTTCTAATGCCCCTGCATGAGTATTGATGTTAATGTAATTCCACGCCCGTGGGTATTCCTGTGTTTCTAGGTCGAGTGGGCCAGGCTGTAGCCCTGCGAGCCAAGGCCTTTGGCTTCAGTGTGATTTTCTATGACCCTTATTTGGCTGACGGTGTAGAAAGATCCCTGGGATTACAAAGGGTCACCACACTACAGGTAAAACACACACTTGTGAAACCATTTTATATTTTAAACATCAGCCTCTTTTCACTTTTGTCAGCTCTTCTGTATAATAGAAAAAAAACCCCAAAACATCTTTTAACAGTTTATTTTCCATGGAGTCATTATTTTCAAACGGTAACTCCATCACTGTTTATGCTGTGGAAGCACAAACAGGGTACTCCTGTCTGAACGCAGATAGAAAAAATAAGCTCCGCCTAGATTTTACCATGTGCACGTCACCTTACTCCTCAACCATTTGAGAGAAAATCGAAATGGTTAATGAAAGATTAGAATGATTATTCTGATTGATTATTATCTGATTGATATATAATGATTATTTTTTTACAAATTTTGGAGCCAAAGTTACAATAAAAGTCCATTAGTCCTGTGTGAATCTTGATCAATAGAAAGTTAAACTCATAGGCAGCCTTTTCATACCTCTGCATCCTTGACATCTACAGGCATCGGTCGTATACACTATGTGACACTGAGACCATAAAAGAAGTGAAAGCTAATTAAATTCCACAGCTAATTTGATTTTGAGTGGATTTAAGGGCTACGTTTAATGAAAAATTACAATGGCTTGTGAGTTACTACTGAGAATCAGATTTTAAGGGGGACGTGCTATGCTCATTTCCATCTGCATATTTGCATGTTTTCACTGATTTTCACAAGAAAGAATCCTTATTTATACATATACACTAATACTAATATATACATATATTTACTTATACTTACCTATACTTATACTGGGCTTTGGTGTATCTCCTCAGTTCATGCTTTGTGTGATACAGGCAGTTTTAGCTCTTTTTCCTTTAACTTTATTCTGACTGCCTGCCCCTAACTAACATGTGAGCACGACCCCTGAGCCCAGCTCTGACCGTATAAAGGCTATTGTTGACAACATAGAGACCCAACAGTGCCAAAAATTGGTAGAAAGCCAGTGTTTAGATCAATGTGAAGCTATAGCTGTCACAGTATGCACATGACAGAACATGAGGAGAAGCAGAGCAAAATGCTTTGCACAAATATCAGCAAAGCACCTGTCACACAACAATGCTCACCTGGCGTGTGTGCCAAAAACAATTTCCACTCAGCTCGTATTTAACCAATAAGAGCTCATCACTAGCACAGCATTTAAATGGATTCAGACTAAATCCTCTTTTTACAGGGAAACAAATCCTTTGTCTCCAATTCTCTTTGCTGACGAGAATGCTTTCTCCACAATCCGCCGTGACAAATAGGCATTTATTGCAATGGTGCTGTGACCACTGTGTGTGGAAAAGTAACAGTAACTGTCGTCTGGACCTGGTTCAACATTTCTGTTGGGATTGGGATTAAGTGGCTCCTTTTTTCTCTTCCTCAGGATCTGCTCTTCCACTCTGACTGTGTGTCTCTGCACTGCAGCCTCAACGAACACAACCACCACCTGATCAATGACTTCACCATCAAACAGGTAAAGATCGGCATTCGCACTCATCGCCCAACACACGCGACACTGAGCAGGTACACTGAAGCATAAATGATTTCTTTGGCCTCAAATCAACTACTGAGTCCCATAGCCATAAATATTAAAGAGCCTACACCCAGGGAAGCCCACCATTTTACAGATTAATGAGGTTCTGTACCACGTCTGAAGGACTATCAGATATTGGCTTTTCTCCTTAAAGGATTTTAGCTTTAAACACTTCTACCCTAACTGGGAGAGGATAAGTGAAAAGACAATTGCTCAGTGTAGGCCTATAAAATATTACTGGAAATTCTGCACTGTGAGCAGAAAATGTGATTTCTTTTTTATTAGCTTTACTGAAAGGGATTTGTTTCATATTTAATATCACAGAGTCTTTATGTACAGGGGCACCGATCTTAAAATGTAAATGTGGTGTTAAGCTCAACTGAACATATATCACTGACTGTGTGTGTGTGTGTGTGTGTGTGTGTGTGTGTGTGTGTGTGTGTGTGTGTGTGTGTGTTAAAGATGCGTCAGGGGGCGTTTCTGGTGAACACAGCAAGGGGGGGTCTGGTGGATGAGAAGGCTCTGGCTCAGGCCTTGAAGGAGGGAAGGATACGTGGAGCTGCCCTGGATGTTCATGAGTCAGAGCCTTTCAGGTAACCTCCTGTTTTAACTGCTAGCTATATTTGACTTTATCGTTAATGAATTCATGAATTATTCCATCAGTGCTACTGGCCACTTTATTAGGTATGTAGTCAACTGCTGGTTAATGCAAATATCTAATCGGCTAATCGTATGGCAGCAACTCAGTCAAGGCAACCATCAGAATGTTAAAGAAAGATGATTTAACTGATTTTGAACATGGCATGGTTTTGGTGCCCGTATTTCAGAAACCGCTGATCCGCTGGGATTTCACACAACCATCTGTAAGGCTGACAGAAAATAGAAAAAGAGAAAAAAAATCTATTAAGTGGTAGTTTTCTGCGAGAAAATGGCTGGTTGATACCAGAGGTCAGAGGTCAATGGCCAGACTGCTTTGAGCTGATAGGATGATAACAGTAATCTCAACTAACGACTCAGCGCAACCAATCTATGCAGAAGGACGTCTCTAAATGCACAACCCATTGAAACTTGAATCAGATGGCCTACAGTAGCAGAAGGAGA
This sequence comes from Astatotilapia calliptera, assembly GCF_964374335.1. Lineage (NCBI taxonomy): Eukaryota > Metazoa > Chordata > Actinopteri > Cichliformes > Cichlidae > Astatotilapia > Astatotilapia calliptera. The sequence goes on along the minus strand of NC_137423.1, from coordinate 4,308,694 downwards.
ACAGGACACTGAGGCTAAAACTCACAACGGTTCACCAAAATTGGATAATAGAAGATAATAGAAGGTCTGATGAGTCTCAATTTCTGCTGCAGTCTTTAGATGGTAGGGTCAGGCTCTGAAAGCATGGATCCGCCCTACCCTGTATTGGAGTGGGGAATATTTTCTTGGCACACTTTAGGCCCTTGCTGTCAAGTGAGCATCATTTGAAAGCCATTACCTAGCTGAGCATTGTTGCCTACCCTCTCTAGCCTATCGTGACCACAGTGTACCCATCCTCTGATGACTGCTTCCAGCAGTACAACACACCATGTCACGAAACTCAAATAATGTCAAACTGTTTTTTTTTTTTAACATAGCGATCAGTTCAAGTCCTCAAATAACCTCCATAGTCAGCAGATGTTCATCCAATATTACTCCTTAGAGATGTGATAGAACGGGAGATCTGCATCATGGATTGGCAGCTGATAAATCTGCACGATGGTTTCATATCTTATGGACCAAAATCATTGTTGAATATTTGCAGCATCTTACTTCACTTCCATGAAGAATTAGGGGCAGTTTACAGGAATGTTTACTAATTTTATAATATCATGGTATTCAATGACATTTGTGCCACAGCATAGGTCATCAATAAACACAAAACAAAAGCCTTTTGTGGTGCACAAAATCATTTTTGCTGCAGCTCAGAGTGATTGTACTGCTTGTGTATTTGTCAGTTTCAGTCAGGGTCCGCTCAAAGATGCCCCCAATCTCATTTGCACACCACACGCTGCCTGGTACAGCGAACAGGCATCACTGGAAATGCGAGAGGAAGCAGCCAGGGAGATCCGAAGGGCTGTGACAGGTAGTGCACACACACGGTCACAGAAACACAAACTTTAGCAGACAGCATGATTTCTGATGAAAAAAGCCCAAAAAGTGGTATTTTAAGGAATTCCATGCTTCCTGTCGAGGAATTTTAAGGGCCTTCTTTCCTTTTCTTCTATCCTATTTTTCTTTTCTTTAAGGTCGCATCCCAGACAGTCTAAAGAACTGCGTCAATAAAGAGTTCCTCACCCAGAACAACCACTGGGCAGGTGTTGACCCAGCTACCGTCCACCCTGAGCTCAATGGGGCATACAGGTATCAACCAGCAATTACTTGACTGGGTTTTTAGTTGTTCCTTCTTTTGGCATATTTCTACATATTTTCCAACTATATGGAAACCTTAACCCTTAAGCTTTCAGGGTAAAAGAGCTACAATCATCAGTTGATGTTTGTTTTGGTCTTTCAAATGTACTCGAGCTTTAAAGGAGCATGTTGCTGCCCTGTTGACTTCCAGTCTGTTAGTACTCGCAGATGTGATGACAGCTCTGACTACACACGATAAGAGAGGTCACACGGCAGTCTATAATTATACTGATGGGTAGACAGCGTCGCTGCCTGCCATGAGGAATTCAGCCAGGCAATGTCAGCACAACAAAACACTGGCTGCTGGGGTATTGAAAAGTGCTTGCAGGGTGTATCACATCCTGAAATAGCAACACAGTTCAGCTTACCAAACACTGCACTACATCTACTACGCAAAGCACTGTTTGGTGATGTGAAGAAGGTAATGAATATCCCACTTATAATTATTAGTTTATATTCAAATCAGATTTCTGCAAACCACAAAAAATGGAGGCCAAATTTCTGTACGTACAGCAAATCTAAATATTCCACAGCGACACACAATAATCAAACATGCTGTCGTAATCGGAAGTAGTGTCAAGTGTCCATGGGGTTTTTAAGTGGTCTTTAATGTTTAACATGTGGACATGGTTATGTCTAGGGCTGTGTGATATGACCAAAATCTCATGTCCCGATATAAGAATTCTATCGTCCGATAACGATATAAATCACAAAAATGTAACATTTTCTGTAAATTCTGTGAATCTCGGGCAGCTCGACTTGCGTGAAGTGTTTCCAGCTGCGCGTCATGTAGCTGGAGTCGAGTGTTTTAACCGATACATGAAACGATACATTTTTAGACATAAGTTGCCGTAAACAGTTTATTTTGCGACACCACGAAACAAACGATAGCGTAAAATGAAACGATAGACGTTTTTATATCGTCATCCGATATATATCGATATATCGAACAGCCCTAGTTATGTCACTCTTTTATCATTTATGCGATTCCTGTTTTTATCCATTCTAAGATGTTTAGTGTTTAGCTTTGTTTTTGTTGAGTGCTTGAACTGAATAACCACCTTGGTGGGGGTGTCCTCTTGGAGCTGGACCTTAGATTTACTGACCCACCCTGTAATCATGTGAGTCATCGAAGGTCATATGACCCAAGGTGTGGGTTATTACTGTCAAGTAAGGTGTGAATCCTTTCTAAGACACTACCCTGTGAGTTATTAAGGTTGCATAAGTGAATTTACAAAATGCCTTTAATCATATTAGTTTAACTGCATTTAAGATGACTCAGTTCTTATTCTCTCAGATTTTATTCTCTCCCCATGTCTGTTACCACCAGGTATCCCCCAGGAGTAGTGAACTTGCCATCTGGCGGCCTCCCTCCCCCTGTTGAAGGCATTGTACAGAGCGCCGTGCCAATCGCGCACACCCTTCCGCCCGCCGTCACACACCCTCCTCACGCCCCGTCTCCCGGACAGAACACAGTGAAGCCACCAGAGGGCGACAGAGAGCAGCATCCAAATGACCAGCTGTAGCCCCTCCACAAACACAAAACACACACGTTCCCGTGTTGTCTAGTGACTGGTGGTGGTTGGCACAGCAACCGGTGTCATTGCGATAAGTTCTCTAGTGACAATTGTTATCAGGTTTGGTGTCAGATTGACCGGTTGACGTCCCAATTACAATCAATTCAAGAACTCTCTGGCAACTGGTTTCCAACAGCCGGTTCACACTCCAAAGAGGAAGACAAGGAAGGTGGTGATGAATTAAAGAGCAAGGCAGCTGTCTGCTGCCCCGACCAGAAGTTGGTCTTCCGATCGCTGGATGATCTTCAGATTCTGTGCCAGAAGTAAATAAAAAAAACAACAACATAACAATAACTATCTGTTGATTTGGGAAAAAAACTAGGATCAAATTCCTCTGTCTTAGACTGTAGTGTGTCCAAAGTTAGAGGGGCGGGGTTTATGTCTTTCTCTCTTTTCTGTGTCTTTTCCTTAGTTTGATGTACAAGCAAAGTTAGTAGGTTATAAAATGAATGTAACCTGTCTGTGTACAGTTTTAGACTTAAAGCAAGAAGATACTGATATTTGTATTCGAGTCTTAACAAAAGCAAAAGTGATCTCTCTATGTAGCTGAACCAGTTGGAGAATACAATATCCGTTTTTATTTTATTTTAATGTCCCCAAATTAGCAAGCCCCCCCAAAAAGAGGCAGCTTTTTGCACACCATCTCAGGAGAGTAAGTTTCCGCAGCTGGTATATTAGTTATTTTTTGTTTCTTTTTGTTCTTTTTTTTTAGTTTTGTTTTATAAATTCTTTTTTCATGCCACTTAGTGCTTTTGTTTTTCTACCTGCTTGCCTTTTCGTGTCCCGCTACATTAGAAAAAGAACTTTAACAAGAGCTAAAGTTGAACTGATGTTTGCTTTTGTTAGTTATGTTTAAGGGGCATGTGACTTTGCTCTTGGGACTTGTCTAAATGCTTGACCGAAATCAAGAGGGTTGTGGGAGGAAAGGCTGCAAGAAAGCGGTAAAATGGTATGCCAAGGCTGGGAACTTATCTCCTTGTCTCTATTAATATATATGTCGACAAAATGATGCACTGAGAGCTTGTAGCAGACCGCACTTTGAGAAACAAGGATGTTTATCTTGTCCTGTCTAATGATACAACAGTACCCCTATCACACACAGTAAATGTGCAGGTCATGGAGCATGAACAGTTTGATGAATCACTGAGTCATGGTTCATCATGCTGCAAAGTCAGTATATTACTGAAGTTGCCCTTGCAGATATAGATCTCTCCAATCAGCCCGAAGAGTTGCAAAACACTCAACTTTCCATTTGAAGTTTTAAACTCACTCCCAGATGTCACATCTAGTTAAGCAAAGTTAACGTTTACTGACAGATGAGAAACAGTCATGCGCATGAACTTGAATCAAATGAAATCTTCATACTGTTTAGGACATTTTAAAATTCAAAGCAAAGTCAGTAAATAAAATAAAAATCTCATTTATCCAGACTACTATCCCTTTAACATTTCAAGATGGGTCCTTCCTTGAGTATACCGTTTAGCCACTCTCTGTGGCCTCCGTGTCTATGTGTACATATGGTGTTCTGCCTGCCTGTGTCAATGTGAGTTGGTTGTATCTGTGTCTAAAAAAGCAGCACTGGGAGGAGGGGTGGTGGCTTGTGCTCTCCACAAACATCAATACAAAGACTGCCATTAACAAAATACTTAATACGAAACTATAAACACCTGAAATTGAAACTGATTCCAAACTTAGCCTAGCAATCTCTCAGAAATTAAATCTCTTACAGGTTACATTCCCACATAACAAGAAGAGTACAGTGTCATGCAAGCGTAAAACTCTGCCAAACCCTTTTCTCGCGTGCTGATGTTAACCAGCCATCTGAGTGAAGGTGCTTTCTGATCCCCTCCTACCAGCAGCTGAGTAGTAAAAAAACAGTTTACTGTTGCCTACCTGGTCTTCTTCATGGTTAGGTAGTAAGCGTAGCAATCAGGGATGGAAATTTTGCCAGCGATATCTGAAAGGGGCGCCTCATACTGAAGGTACTGCCAGGCTAGAGCCCCAAAATCCTCAACATCATGCTGAACTGTTTTGAACTTGAATCTTAAACAAGATGCCATTCTTTTTCTGTGGACGAAAGTCTTCTGCTTGTTTCTTTCTAAAACAAACTGCGAGCATTCCTTTATTAAAATGATGGGCGCCACATCAGATGAGCTTTTTAAGTGTCGAGGTGCTCCTTGAATTTCCATCCCTGGTAGTAACACACAGTCCACTGTTGCCTACCTTGGTCCCCTTTATGGTAAAGTAGTAGGCGTAGCAATATACAGTATACATAATCTATATTCTACAGTAAATATCATTATTTTTGGTCAAAACTGACAACCTGACAAAGATACGTTTGTGACTGTATGCATTTGTATGAATTATTTTAAAAGAAATAAACTGTGGAAAGGTGATGGTTGCTTCCTTAATGCCAATGTGTTTGGTTTTAAGGGGAAGTTATGAGTATGTACAAGAGTATGAGAGAATTTCTGATTTAAAGTAAGCATGAATTTTGGTAAATTTACCAAGAAAAAAAACGATTACTGAATGTTTATGGAACACACACCACAATTTGATGTTTGAAGCTCATTCTTTAAATTATTAAGTTAAAACAAAGAATTGAGTGGTCAATACAACATGATAAGTAACTGTTTTAATAGTTTAATAATCGTAAGGTAGGGTAGTTAGTCCAGCAATGGGCAGCATAGTGGCTAAATTTGTTAAGTTTCAAATCTCTACACCACGAGGTGACCAGCTCTCCTGGTCAAAGTTCTCAACTGGGATTTCCAACTTGTAAAATTGAAGCTGTCCAACCAACCACAACTTAAGAATATAGGACGTTGGCAGTGAATGCAAATGTAAATGCCACTGTAAAGCATAAGCAATCTGTACTGACAAGTGCAACTGTGAGTTTCTAAATACAATACATGGAGAGGAAAGACTGAGTTTTATCCCCCCAAAAAACAAGCACCACGGTGTAATGCTAGACATGCACGAATGGCTAAAGAGCAAAACAATCCCTATTTTTTCTTCCTTTTCCGACTTTACTCCTTCAACGCGCTCAACTGGGTAGTGAAGTGACTCCCAACTCTAAAATCAGGCTTCCAAGGTAAATGGGACACAGCATTAAAAACCAGGTTTGTATCAAACATCTATATATTAAATGCTCAAGCCATTTAAAGACTTGAGTGAATACAGATCTATAGCTTAATAGAAGCAACTGCAGATAGGTGACAATCAAACGATTTTTGAAATTCCAGCAGCAGCATTTTGAAGTAACTGTAATTGTCTGAAGGTCTTTTTAAGGATGCAAATAAAAAAACATTGCAATAGTCAACCGAGAATAAGAATTAAAGGGATAAACAAGCTTAGTTATTATTACATAATATTATCCAGAACAAAAAAGTCTTCCTTTATGCTCTTCTACTAAACATGACAAGTACTTAAAACTGCTGTCACATTTACTACTACACTGCTCAAAGGTGGCACATTAGATAGGTTTCTCTTTTTATAATTAAGCACAACACACTCTGATCTTTTTACTTAATCAATATGATTCATTTGGAGTTATTCAACCTTGAATATATATCCTACTTTATTCCACTAGATGTCACCAGCACAACTGCAACAGCCACTGTGACATCCAAGCCAGATGTAACATCTGAATCTGCTCTGCTACCTGCATGTGTTAAATGTATTCACACCAAATTTATGTTCATCTTTGTGTCTTATTCCAGACTTATACCACGCACCTGTGTCACATTATATGTGTGGGTGTCAATATTTCTTGCTGGACTGCTCAGCCGACCACAGCAGTTATTGGCAGCTCAAGCAAAAAGCCTGGTGCGGAATATTAGGTAATAGCGTGCAATCATTAGAGAATTGTTTATGAATTATATTTTACACAGACAGAAGAACAGGGCATCAAAATTATTACTTAAAACTCTCAAAATCAATAAAATGTCATCCATATCACTGGACTTTTGAGTAAGCAAACAGGAAGTCAGATGTCTTTGCAAATCTTGTACAAGCTACGGATCCACAATAAATAATGAATTTCATTTCAATTCAAAAAGAATAGAAATCTATCAGCTATGAGGCAGATAGACGTAAAGGTAGGTCCGTATACTTTTCTGAACACTGGCATAATTTTTGTAATCTCACCTCTGTACACCAACACAGTGCAGTCCAAATCAGACACTCAGTATGTGAGTGATGTGCAAACTTCATAAACGCACAGCATTGGCTATACGTGAGTTCCAGCCAAATTTATATTAGTCTATTTAGAGGCTTAAATTAATTGGACAAATTAACATAATGTGAAATATAATGACTACTTTTAGTACCTGCGATCAATGATCAGCTGAAGTTTAGAAATCAAGGACATCACCAGCTCTGCTGGGCGTTTACTGCAGCCACGTTCAGTTGCTGCTTTTTTGTGGGTCTCTCCTTCAGTTTTGTATTTAGTAGCTGAAAAGCAGGCTCTACTCTGCAGAGGTAGGTGACTGCCTTTGCTGTTGTAGAATGTCCTTTTTCTTCGCCTTCAGAAACTCTTGGGTAGCTTTTGCAGTATGTATTGAAAACACAGATGGGATACAGAAAGGTGAAAATTTAAACTTTAACATTTAATAATAAACATAACTTGAAAGTTCAAAAACACAAACAATGTCCACTTTCACAGAGTCTGTGGTTATTTTAAATAATGCACCAGGATAGCTGCAAAATAGAGCCCTGGTGACATTTTATGTTGGGTGCTGAACAACAGGACTTCGACAGAGTTTAATACTAGCTAATATTAAATGTATATGATTAGAAAAAAACTTTAAAGACATCTTAAAGATATTAAAAAAAAGAATAATCTGCCATTAGGTAAATATTTTAGCTTTGTCATGATCAGCTATTGTGGAGCAGCTGTTAAGTTTTAAGAGGATGACTTTTAAGTAAACCTAGCACACCAGCACACTCTCTTGTGTAGGGAGGACACAAATGCACAAATCCCATACATTAATAAGAAATATAAAGGATAATAATTAAGGGTAAAAAACAAAGAAAGCTTAAAATACAGATAGTAGATAAATACAGATACAGTAGATATTGAGACACCTTTTTTGGGCTTGACACTGAAATGAAAACACGAAGAAGTTACTAATGGGAACTTAAATTTGTTTTGGTTACTGATATGTGATAACTGTTAGTACAGAAAATGAGCTTGTGCAGCTGTTTGGTTTGGAGCTAGGTTTGACTGCTTTGATAAGATGTGTAACTAGTAATACGAAGCAGGAGTATGCCTCAGTGACTTTCATTTTGTCAAATTAGCTCTCTAAGGAAATCATTTTGGGAACTCCGCTTTACTCTAGATTGTTACTTTAGATAAATAAAGCCCCCAAATGGAAGAAGCAAATGGACGAAACCACAGAAAGAATAAGAGAGGAGGTTTCCCTCTCCAAGGCAGACAGATATGCATCAGAGTGATGATGTTACACAGAAAGGAAAAATACAATACAGATGGTCAAGTTATAACATTTTTTTTTTAACTTTTATTGCCAAAAATAACAAGGCAATTCACATCAACAACATGACCTGAGACCAAATCTGCAGCATATAATGGTGAGGGTTATGCAAAAACTTAATTTAAAAGAAAAAACATATATACATGTATACGCATACATACATACATACATACATACCAATACCTAAGCACAGGTATTCTATTTGCAATAATGGTTGTAAGAATTTTTAAATCAACACAAAGCAGGCTGATAGGGCGATAAGACATGCATAAAGTCGGGTCCTTGCTTTCTTTATGGATAGAATAGAATAGAATAGAATTCAACTTTATTGTCATTGCACATGCACAGGTACAGGGCAACGAAATGCAGTTTGCATCCATCCAGAAGTGCTTTAGTGATATAGATATATTACAATATATATTAGCAATAATATAGATATGTGAGTATATTACAGAAATGGGTCTATTATGGTATGTTATAATGTACATGGTATGAAGTATGTTGTGAATATTCTATAACTATAAGTATGTACAGGCTGTAGTGAGTACAAGCTATGTACAGGATATGAACAGGATATAAATATGAAAAACTATACAGAATATGAAATAAATAACTTTACAGAATCTGGGATATACAGCTATACAGAAATGGGAACTATGCAAGTTGTAAACAGTTGTAGGATTAAAGATTTTCGAATGTACAGAATGATTATTTACACAGAGCTATACAGTAGTGCAGTTAAGATAAGTGAGGGTGTAGATAGTTTCTACAGAGGCTATATAAAGTGCTAGTGGTTGTGAGTGGTGGTTCAGTCCATGTTATTATTGTGTTTGAGGGTACAGTTGTCCATTGTGGGTGTGTGTATGTTCAGTCCATGAGTTTAACGTGGGTCAGATGTCAGGAGGCAGAGTTCAGGAGTCTGACAGCTGTGGGGAAGAAGCTGTTCCGGTACCTGGTGGTCTTAGTCCGGAGGCTCCTGTAGCGCCTCCCAGAGGGCAGGAGGGTGAAGAGTCCATGCGATGGGTGACTGGGGTCTTTGATGATTTTCCCAGCCCTTTTCAGACACCGCTTCCTGTAGATGTCTTTTATGGCAGGAAGTGGTGCTCCGGCGATGCGCTGGGCAGTTTTCACGACCCTCTGCAACGCCTTCCGGTCCGAGGCAGAGCAGTTCCCGTACCAGACTGTTATACAGTTGGTCAGGATGCTCTCGATGGTGCAGCGATAGAAGTTCACCAGGATGTCTGAGGACAGGTGGTTCTTCCTCAGAGTCCTCAAGAAGAAGAGGCGCTGGTGAGCCTTCTTGACCAGCTTGGAGCAGTTGGTCGTCCAGGTGAGATCCTCTGAGATGTGGACTCCCAGGAACTTGAAGCTGCTCACACGCTCCACAGCCGTCCCCTTAATGTGGATGACACTAATAATAGCTTCAGACCATGACTGGGGGGGGATCACCTTTAAATAATGCATAATTATGAACTTTGCATAACAATGGTGTTAGCTCTTTTTCAAAAAATTGTAATACTCCCCAGGCAGGCCATCCACTCCGGGGGACTTGTTGTTTTTCAGTTTTCCAATACGTTTTTTTTATTTCTTCAATGGTGATTGGATTTGTTATTAGTTCAGCCTCTTCCTGAGACAGTTTACTAAGATTAATTGGGTTAAGAAATTGTTCAATCTTTTCAATCTTATTTGGGACATTTTCTTCTTTATACAATTCCTGATAATACAAAGAAAATGCTTTTGCAACTTCCTTAGGTTGGCATACAATTTTTCCGGAGTTTGGACATTTAATTTTATGAACAACCCTACTTGATTGCTCTTTACGCAGCTGAAATGCCAGCAGTCGGCTTGCCCGATTGCCGTATTGGTAGTTTGATTAACAAAGCGTAGTTGTCCCTCCGCCTTATACGTTAGTAAATCATCCAACTTTTGCCTCTGGTCTTTCAATGATTTCAAAGTCCCAGTGTCTTTAGTTACCTGATAGACTTTTTCTAATTTCTTAGTTTTGCTTTCTAGTTCTGTTTGTTCTGCTAGTCTCTCCTTTTCAGTCTTGATGAAACTGCTATAATATTACCTCTCAAATAACTTTTGGCACTCTCCCACAAGATTGAAGGAGACACCTCATTATTATCATTGAATTGAATATATTCAGTCAGACTCTTCTGAAGTTCTTGTCGGGTTGTTTCATTATTCAAGATAGATACATTGGCTCTCCAATATTTAAAATGATTGTTTGGATTCATTCTTAATGTCAGACAAACCGGGGCGTGATCAGAGAAAGTGATTGCTTCTATGCTACACTGTCTAGTCCTATAAAGGTTCGTCCTAGGCATTAAAAACATGTCTATCCTTGAATGGCTGCGATGTACATGTGAATAAAAAGTAACATTTTGTTCTTGGGGGTGGAACTGGCACCACACATCCACTAGGCCCAATTCTTTAATCATTGTATTTAAACTACAAGATTTTTTGGATTTGGGGCCATTGTGTGCCGGGAGTCTGTCGACAGCTGCTTTCAAAGTACAATTGAAATCACCTCCCACCAAGATCATTCCTTCAGATTTTTCTGCTATTAATGATGCAATATTCTTGAAGAAATTTGGACAGTCCTCGTTTGGTGCATATAAATTTAGTAAAGTAATTTTAGACCCCCCCCTAGAGAGCCAATCACCATTACATAACACCCTTCCCTATCCGCAAATGTTTTTTCATGGTGGAAATATGTTGACCGGTTAACAAGAATTGCAACTCCTCTTTTTCTCCCATCCTGATAAGTAGAGCTATACTGTTGTTCAACCCACTCTCTCCCCAACTTCCTGTGTTCCCTTTCAGAGAGGTGAGACTCCTGGAGCATTGCTATGGAGCACCCAAAGTTTTTCAGTTGGTTCAGTACCTTTTTTCTTTTAATTGGACTATTCAAACCCTTTACGTTATACGAAACACAAATTGGATCTTTCATATCTTAGACTCATATCCTATACAGACAAAATTAAATTATTGTACTCAATGAAATAATGGTCCACAATTGGTCTCAGGCCAAGATAAACAAAAACATTTAGAACTAAACAAACAAAGAACATTAAGAACAGTAGCTTCCACGTACCCGACTGGATTAATAACAACCTGAGTAATCCAGTCCGCGGTGTACCCTGGGCGGAGGGTGATGACGAGTCCTCCGTGGGGGAAAAACACAATGTGTTATTTCGTCGCTGTTGCCCGCTCGCAGAGCGAGTTTTAAAAATTGTAGTTAGGAGTAATGTATTAATCTGGACGGAGCTCGTTCCTTATGCTGCTTGACTAGATCATGGCGTCACCGGAAGCCGAACACTCCAAGTTATAACATTTTTATTAGGTATTATTATAAATGTATTATCAGTTTTAAAGAGTTGGGGGTTTTGTGTGGGTTTCTTTAAGCTTTTGTTCTCTTTGCGTGAGAAATAAAGAGATTTAACCAGGAAACATGGATTCCTGGTTATCTTAAGAGTACCTTAATATTAGGTCATGATAGTCCAAGGAGCTTGGAAAGAAAACAACTGGACTTCTTCAATTCTCAGAGCATCTTAACAAAACCTAAAGAACTGAAGAAGCCTCTTAGATGAGAGGAGAAACGTCTTCATGAAACTTAAGGAGGTCTAGTCGCTTTCTTTCCAAGCTCCTTAGAGAGGGTTAGTCACTGACCAATCTTTTTCCAAACTTTTCCATTACTTAAAACAAGCCACCATCTCTTAAATCTACAAGCTTCACAATGGAAGATGTGACTGCTTTGAGCTTACTGATGGTTTTGTACAATGTCTCCAACTACTGAATTACAGCCTGTTGATGGTCTTGAGGTTTATGCACCCTATTTTTTTTCCCTGACAAAAAGTTTTATGCAGTCTCATGAAAACTCCTCTTCCCCTTTGCACAGTGCCCTTTGGAGATCCCCATGCTAGCCGAGTTAAACGTGCCCTATGTTTGTTTTCTTTCTTTCTTTCTTTCTTTCTTTCTTTCTTTCTTTCTTTCTTTCTTTCTTTCTTTCTTTCTTTCTTTCTTTCTTTCTTTCTTTTTCCTTTATTGCATCTGGTTCCCATCCTGCTTCCTGAGGTTTAGATTAAACCATCTTGAGTTTCCAGCTGCTGAGGAGCCTGTTCCAGTGGTTGTAACCCCGAATGGATGAACCAGAGAAGGAGGAAGAAATAAAGAAGAAAAAAGAGAGCATGATGGAGAGATTGAGGGTAAGCTAAGGGCAAAACAGGGATCGGTGCAGAGAAAAGCAAAGAGAAGCTAAAGCACACGTCTGTTTCTGCACCAGAAGAACCTTTGGTCTCGCTCAAAATTCGAACTTTAAACAGTTTTAATAGTTTATTTATTTCTAATTTTATTAAAGACTTCAACAAGACTGAACAGTAATATAACTTGAATAGTGCTTTCATCAGTAACTACAATTTGGTCTCTTTTTTTTGGTCAACAACACTTTTACATTTTGTTCTTTTTGTTATTTTGTAAACCACTAAATAGTCTTTTAAATCCATTAAGATCTGATCAAAATGCAAACTTTCAGCTGCCTTTTATCAGCTTTTGATAGATCAGATCACACAGCACCAACAGCACAAAGACAGCATAGATCCAGTTTAGTGAATTAGTTGGGATCTAGCATACAACAATCAGTCGAAAGGAGAAACTCTTTCCTGCAAAACGTACTTTTTAATGCAATAAAGTTAAGAATTTTAACACAGGAGTATTTTGGGATCTTTGGGGGATAGACTGGCTTTGGTTTTTAGCCTCAGAGGCTTCATTCTTCTTTTTTACCTGCACATTTTGTCTCTATCAATTTTGCTGCTACCGTATTCTCCCTTGATTTCACGTTCTTTGAGTGTGTCTGTCTTAAAATGTCTCTGGTTCTATTTAATTTCCCGTTTTGTGCGCCAAATATAACTGACCTTAATAATGACGCATTAAGGAAAATTACATTGGAGGATATTTTAGAGCATCCACAGCCTACTATATGCATCTGGTATCAATTTAGTCAGCTGCAGTCAGTACAAGGAAAACCAGCTTTGATTATAGACTACACAGTCTGACTACTTGATGAAATGTTAATTCATTGTTGTGTCAGATTTGAATGCTCACTGCAGAAAGAATTTGTGAATTTAACAAAGCTTGTGCCAGGCTTTAACAGATGAACTGGTTGATGATGGAAAAGGAATAAATCGGGTGGTTTTCACACTTCCTCTCTGCATCTCCTATTCCTGTCTCTCTGCTCTTCTCACCTTTCCTCTTACATCTCCTCTCACCTCTCTGTGGTTTTTCCTCCTGACAATATTCTCCCTTCTGTTTTCTACTCTGCCCTCCTCTCCCCTCGACTGGTCACAGTCCAAATAAAGCCTGACAGAGGATTATTATGTGCAGAAGTATAGTGGAATACAGTGGCAGCCCTAACACTGAGAAGGTGAGGCATCATGCTGAGATGAGTTCCCCACAAAGTGTAAGATTTCCATTAGAATTTGTTTCAGTGGTGGGTTTCAGTGTCCACTGGGCACACACAGTGTTTCATAGGGTCCTTCAACCCTGCCAAGAAAAATGTCTGGTGGTTAATAAACACCAGCCACGTGCTTGTAAATGCTAGCTGGTGCCTGAAAGATGCCAACTCCATCGGCTGCTTTGGCAGGTCATCATTTCGTAGTTGGCCAGTAGAAAAGGATTTAATTCCAATACGTCTGCAATTTGTAGCATTTTATACATTTTTACAACAATCACTCCCCTTAACACCAAGCATGCAGGCCTTTGTTGATTTTTTACTTTTTTGCCTCAGATGTGCCTCAATGAAAATCTGATGTTTTAATGAGGCACAAAGACTGGCTCTAATTCCTCAAATGTGTCTGTTAAAGTCAATTATATTGTTGTCTCTGGTCTATTGGGTTTTGTTAGGCCCATACAATGTTGGAAGACCCTGTGCACTAAAAAAATAAACAGACTGTTGGATAGAGCTTGCACTGCTGGAGAAACCACAGGAACTAAATGGGTGGATGAAGATTATGAGAAAGGCAGCTTTAGATAAATATAGAATAAACATGGAGATGACCGTGAATAACTTTTCGGATTTAATATTTTAGGAGAACAATAAAGCTTTTTTTTTCAACCATCCAGTTTACATTTTTCACAGGAACTCTAAGTCACGTTTTAACATTTTCCCTCAACGTGAAAGAAACCTGTGAAGGTGGTGACCCACTTTCTACTGCCAAGTTCCTGGGGTTTGGGTTTTTTCTTCCCACTCGTGTCTGAGGTGGGAGGAGCTGACACTTGACAGTTGCCATGTGGTCCATATAAACATATACATAGAGAAAAACACACACTGGTAGGACTACATATGTGCTCAATGAAGTTCTTTATATGCTTCAGAGTCTGTCGACTAGTTTCACTGCTGGTAAGTTTCTCAAAAAGTACATCTTGAAACCGTAACACATTTATTCTGTTGTTATGTCCTTTCAAACTTCAGTATTAGATCACAATCACACTAAAAAGTGTTACAGCAAAACTGATTTGTGTGTTTTTGGTAATGTAATGCCACTACTACTTGCAGAGTAGATGAACCGCTGTAATTGGCAAACTACATGTGCTAGCTGACAGATTTAGTGCAAGTTTCTATTCGTTCCAAAACACGTTTGCGAGCTAAGAAAAGGTAAATGGAAACAATTCAATCAGGCTTAATGTAAGGGCCATTCAAATTTCCATGTCTGGTCTGACAATCCTCATATTAAACTGTGAAGATCAGTTATAATCCACAAAAACATAATAAAAGACAAATAATCTCCATTCATAAATTGGTTACCACATACAAGATGCTATTTGCTTAAGCCAAAAAACAGAATATTGTTTTTATAGACCTCGACCCTGTCATTTTTCCAGAGAAAAACCCACAAAAGGCACGCTGTTAATCCAAAAGCAGGATATTTCCAAGAAACATTTACCCAACAGCAGGAGTGCCCAACATTTAAACAAATCTTGAGTCTTCTTGTACTTCTAGTCGGTGAAGAGCAACAGATACACTGAAGCACTGCCAATAATGGGGCAGTGCTTCATTCCTTCAAAAATGAACAACATCATGTTTTCCAAATGTTGATCCAGTAAGATGTTTAATGTCCTAGAGGCCAAGGCAGATTGTTGTAAATGTTATAAACAGGAATATTAAGAACAAACCAACAGGAATGCAAAATGAATAAATATTAGCATGTGATTATTTGCACAGATCCAAGCCTGAGTAGTGATGTCTGCACCTATGCGTGCAGGCAGCAGAATATAATCCTCACCTTAGTGACTGTGGATTCAACAAGGTCGTGAAATAACGTTGGTCCATACTGACATGACAACAACACTTTGTTGATGCCATTTTTATCTCTTTGTTGCTTGGCTGGTGCAACTAAACCCGATTCTCAAAATTCACCTTAAAGAGCAATTCAGCAGTTAAGACCAATGTTAGTAAAGACCAGTCGGAGCAACCACCTGCTGGATTTTCCCATGAACTGCAATGACTGTGATCAAACTCAGTGAGGGAAATTAAACCAACTTTAAAAAGCAATCATAAAATCGAATCAATGCTGTCTTGGCCAATAATGTCCCTTTATTCAGAGATGGGACAATTCAGATCAAAATATTCCCATTGGAGAACAAATGAGTAGATTGTTATCCTTCTGGTTTGGATTTGTACTTTGAATTCAGGTTGAGCAGGTCCACACAAGACATTATTGAGATCACCACTGAGTACTACTTTAATAAATTCAAAGAATAAGATCACATCCATGATTGGGAACTTTTTCCATGTCACCAATTTTACTTAAAGCAAGGCATGACTTTTCTAAAAAGCACCTTTGCTACGGTTTAAAAGTTTTTAAATTAATTGACAGATGAAAAAAAAGCAAAAATGAGAAAATCTGAGTTGATACTTTTATATCATTCATGTTCATTCATGAAATGGCCAAAAAAAACTCTTGTTCTCATTTGAATAATTCACCAAGCTGAAATAAGCAGCTTTAGGTTTTATCATCAAGCAGTACAATTGCTGCATGTAGTTAAACCTCAGTGTTTTAACTACAGAGAAGAAAGAGTTGAATTTGTGCGCAGCTGATAAACAGACTTGTTGCTTGGTAACATTTCAAACTTCATGGCTGCTCTGCGTGCCAGATGGGTATTTTTTTCCAGCTTTTTACGTGTGTTAGACCTCTGGCTTTAATGGACAAAGGCTACAATTGTTTAAGATAAGATAAGATAAGATAACCTTTATTAGTCCCACACGTGGGAAATTTGTTTTGTCACAGCAGGAAGTGGACAGTGCAAAAGTTATGACGCAAAAATTAGAATACAATAAGAATAAATACAGTACACAGCTGTACAGAATAGAATAAAATAATATACTATATACAGTAGAATAAAATAGAATAAAAATATACAATAAGATAAAAATAGAATACGAATGCTATATACAACTGAGTAAAAATACAACGATGCCAGAAAAGATTATTGCACTTAGTGTTATTGCACATGTGTGGATGTGTGTGTTTGTTCAGTTAAAGTCTTTGTTGTGGAGTCTGACAGCAGTGGGGAGGAAGGACCTGCGAAATCTCTCCGTCCCACACCGTGGGTGCCGCAGTCTCCCACTGAAGGAGCTGCTCAGTGCTGTCACAGTCTGCTGCATGGGGTGGGAGACGTTGTCCAACAGGGATGACAGCTTAGCCGCCGTTCTCCTGTCACTCACCACCTCCACTGGGTCCAGAGGGCATCCTAGAACAGAGCTGGCCCTTCGGATCACCCTGTTAAGTCTCTTCCTGTCCCCAGCAGAGATGCTGCCGCCCCAGCAGACCACACCATAAAAGATAGCAGAAGCCACCACAGAGTCATAGAAGGTCTTCAGGAGTGGGCCCTCCACCCCAAACGACCTGAGTCTCCGCAGCAGGTACAGCCTGCTCTGCCCTTTCCTGTAGAGGGCGTCTGAGTTATGAGTCCAGTCCAGTCTGTTGTTCAGATGAACACCAAGGTACCTGTAGCTGTCCACAGCCTCAATGTCCATACCCTGGATGTTCAGTGGTTGCAGTGGAGAATGCTTGTGCCTGCGGAAGTCTACCACCAGCTCCTTGGTTTTACTGGCGTTGATCTGGAGGTAGTTCAGCTGGCACCAGTCCACAAAGTCTTGAGTCAGTCCTCTGTACTCCTTGTCGTCCCCATCAGTGATGAGGCCGACTATTGCAGAGTCATCAGAGAACTTCTGCAGGAAGCACTGGGTGGAATTGTGGGAGAAGTCTGCAGTGTAGATGGTGAAGAGGAACGGAGCCAGAACCGTTCCCTGTGGGGCCCCCGTACTGCAGACGACCCTGTCCGACACACAGCCCTGAGTCCTCACATACTGTGGTCGGTCGGTGAGGTAGTCCAGGATCCAGGTAGTGAGGTGATGGTCCACTCCAGAGTTCACCAGCTTGTCCTTTAGAACCGAGGGAAGAATAGTGTTGAAGGCACTGGAGAAATCAAAGAACATGATTCTCACAGTGCTTCCAGCGGTCTCCAGGTGAGCGAGGGAACGATGTAGGAGGTGAATGACGGCATCATCCGCTCCAATGCCAGGCTGGTAGGCAAACTGAAGTGGGTCCAGTGATGAGCTTATTAGGCGCCGAAGCTGAGCCAGGACCAACCGCTCCAGGGTCTTCATCAGGTGGGATGTCAGAGCCACCGGCCTGTAGCTGTTGAGGTCCTTGGGGCGTGAAGTCTTTGGCACTGGTACAACACAGGAGGTTTTCCAGAGCTGTGGGACTCTTCCCAACCTCAGGCTCAGGTTGAAGAGGTGCTCCATCACCCCACACAGTTGGTCCGCACAGGACCTGACGACCCTCGAGCTGATGCCATCTGGGCCCGCTGCCTTCTTGCCATTAATCCTCCTCAGTTCCCTCCTAACCTGGGTGGTTGAGAGAGACAGGCTGGAGCCTTGTGTTGAGTGTGTATTGGATGCTGTTGTTGGGGGTGGGGAGGAGTGAGCAGGGTGAATAGAGGAGGTGTGAAGTGTCTGAGGTGTCAGAGGTGGAACAGCAGCAGTGGGGGTGGGTGAGTCTGCAGCCGATGTTGTAGACTGTCTCATGGTTGAATCAAATCTGTTGAAGAAATGATTCAGTTCATTTGCCCACCTCACATCCCTCCCAGGCAGAGAGTTCTGCTGTTTGTGGCCTGAGATGGTTCTGAGGCCTCTCCAGACTTCACCAACGTTGTTTTGCTGAAGCTGGTTCTCCATCTTCTGCCTGTAGCTGTCCTTCCCATTCCTTATCAGTCCCCTCAACTCTCTCTGCACCCTTTTCAACTCCTCTTTGTCTCTGGATTTGAAGGCCCTCCTCGGTTTTAATTTCTGGGGTAATCCAAGGTTTGTTGTTGGAGAAACACCGTACAGTCCTGGTAGGTACGGTGTTATCCACACAGAAATTAATATAGTCAGTAATGCATGTAGTAAGGCTGTCGATGTCCTCTCCATGGTCGTCACAGATCACCTCCCACACAGTCGACTCAAAACAGTCCTTAAGAGCCTCCTCGCTCTCCTCTGACCATCTCTGCACTGTGCGGGTGGCTGGTGGCACCCTGCGCACTAAGGGCTCATACACAGGGACAAGGTGCACCAGGTTGTGGTCAGATTTGCCCAGTGGAGGGAGAGGTGATGAACTGTATGCCTCTTCAGCATTGGCATACAGTAAGTCCAGTGTTTTATTGTCTCTGGTTGAGCAGGTCACATACTGGGTGAAGGTGGGCAGTGTGGAGTCCAAAGAGGCATGATTGAAGTCCCCTGATATTATGAGAAGGGCTCTCGGAGATTGTGTTTGCAGTCTGCTGACCACTGAGTGGAGAGTGTCACAGGCTGCATCCGCGTTGGCCGAGGGGGGGACATACGCTGTTATTGCGATAACATGCGAGAATTCCCGGGGCAGATAGTACGGACGCATGCTAACGGCTAACAGCTCAATGTCTCTGCTGCAGAGTTGTTCTTTCACAGTGATGTGCCCAGGGTTACACCATCTGTCGTTCACAAAAACTGCCAGTCCCCCTCCTTTCCTCTTACCGCTCTCTCTCGTCCTGTCCGCTCGCAGCATCTGAAATCCCGGTAGTGTCACGCTTGTGTCCGGAGTTAGCGGTGTTAGCCACGACTCATCCATCTTATTGGGCAAAGATCTTACGTTTCCAATGATTACAGAAGGAAGAGATGGTCGATAACGTCTCCTTCTCGGGCGACGGCGCTCCTTCCCAGCACGACACCCCCGTCTTTTCCTCCTCAGCTCGCTGGGAATGTCGGGTCTGTCCGCCGGCAGTACCGCTGCGGGACGCAGCGCTAACAGCTGATCCTTACTGTAAACAAAGGATCCCTGCTCTGGGTCCCCAGACACGCGTGAAAAAAGTAGAAATAAACTAAGAAAAACGACCAGAACTAGCACAAAACGGTAGAACATGGTTGCAGAGTCTAATTACTGATACGTTAGTTATAAAAAATTACGAGAAGAAAAGATAAGAAAGAAAGAAACTCAGATTGAGCAGAGCTGCTGTAACAGGCTGCCGCACACGGGGGGCGCCGGAAGATGTATTGTAACGTTACTGCAAAATAGCTTTTGCACTCTCAGTCTCGAAGGACGTCTGTTCTTGTATTCTATCCATAGGAAGTAGGGCTGCTCAATTAATCGAATTTTAATCACGATTACGATCTGGGCTTTCAACGATCATTAAAAATGACTGAGCCGATTATTAGCCCCTCCCTCATTTATCCGCGACACCTTAAAGGCCGGTCCGTGAAAATATTGTCGGGCATAAACCGGTCCGTGGCGCAAAAAAGGTTGGAGACCGCTGATTAAGAGGACCCGAGGGAAGCTCGGAAAGCTAAGCAGAAGTTATTTGGAGAGTGACTGCCGTTGGTTGAAAAGAGAGTTTTAAAAAAAAAACTTCAGTGGTGTTGCACACTATTTTATATTATTTTTTTAAAGTCATTGTTAACCCTTTAAAGCAGAGCAGCACGCTCCGTTTTGCGTAACTATTTTTAAATCCCTGTAGAATCTGAACCGTGTAAGCTAGCGCAATAATTTGTTTTGCATATGAAACCGGAGGAGTTGTACTTACATCTGATGCCATCAGCTTGTCCTCGGTCACGGTTTCCTTCCACATATAGCTTTGCAAAAATTGCATAAAAAGCGCTTGCAGGAACAAAAACATAATATTCCAGAAACACGCTTTGTGATCCGATCAGCTGTTCGTAACACTTCCCACAGTGAAATGATGCACATGCTGTTTTCTTTGCAAATTTGCATCATAGGATTGTTTTTTGTTTTTCCTGCAGTATATAAAAATTGGTGTATCTCCAAAATAAAACTATGAAGACACTCAAAATAAATTTCCTGTGGTGGGAAACTATTTTTTTGCAACTTTATTGTATTTAAAGTTTTGAGGGATAAACCTCTTAAATTTCTCCAAGTAGAAATATATGTAAACAAAACAAAAGCGATTTTCAATTTTTTTTGTAGTTTATTGCACTTTTTTGCAATTTATGTAATTACTATGGACTTAATGCATACATATTATTAAAATATGGGCTATAACAGTTGTATTGATGTATAGCAACTTGAAATGCTCCCACAAATGGCACTACAGCATGTCAAAAAAATAATATAAGCTCTGGTGGACTTGGTTCTATAGTAGGTCTTAAAGGGTTAAATAAATATCGTCAAATAATCGTGATCTCAATTTCAGTGAAAATAATCGTGATTATCATTTTTGCCATAATCGAGCAGCCCTAATAGGAAGGGATTTTTACATCTAAATACAGACAGGATTTCACTCCAGTCCTGAAATAGGCTCAGTTAGGTTTACGAATCAAAAACTCAAAGTATGCCACTGACATGTAAACATCTCCAACCTGGAGTTTGTATCTATTTGTCAAAAAACTGCTCAGTTTTAGTCAGACTCAGAGCCACAATTGTCTTTTACAAGGGCATCTGTTCATACTTAGGTACTCTCAAATGCCTCCAACTATACAGATAACAAGCCCTCCAGTGAACAGATAAACAAGTTATTTTAATCACTCTTCAGATTCAAACTACATCCCTACAGCAGAGTTGAAACTAAGCACACAGTAATTATTTATACACCTAAATTTGAGCAGTTTGCTTCTGTCTTCATTAACCTCCCAGCATGGCCCACACAGACAGGAGTGGAAGAGAGACAAAAGCCCACAAACATAGGTGGGCAGGCTTCCTCACAATCACCCCCTCGGCTGTCAGAGTTCTGGTGAGCACGTCTCTCATCTGTCATCATTATTTCATTAGAATAGAAACCTGAGAGACACCTTCTGGCAAGGCTATTAACACTGAATATTGTGCAGTAACTGCTCACACCTATGAAAACAAAGTGGAGACTCTATGGCTCTGTCAAGATGTCAGAGGTAGGAAGAAAGAGATTAAGGTGTTACAGTAATCTCACTTAAAGCACATACCATCTTATCTCACTGTAACATTTGACAGATATATGAGAGAGGTCATTTCCAATTACATAATGCGCATATAATTCAGGCATCTGTTTGCATTTTGGTAAGTATGGATAAGTGTCAAAGTCACAAACAGCCTCAGAATTAAAAACTTTGCTGATGAAGAAACCAATAAGTTATGGGATACAAAATAATAAATATACTATAAACTGATTGTCTTGTCTTATATTTTGTAGTTTGAAGGCAAAAAGTGTGCACATTCAAATTATTAGCACTATTGGCACTGAAGACATGTATAAAGTTGACAGCTTTTTACTTCTTTTTTTCCACTAATGTCAATACAAATGAAGACTCTTGGTTTGTCTGAGAAATACGTGGTCATGGAAGAAATAGGTCAGAACTAACCGTGGTAATGTTGTACCCATTACAGCTGAGATTGTTAGCTCACTTAGTGGCATACTGAATTTAAGATGGGGAACTGGACAAGCATGCGCTCAGAGCTGTGATTATACACAATCTGGACTATTTTGGGTCTTACTTTGTAATTCACAGTTATCCTGTTAATCTACTGTAATACTACATACTTGACATCAGAAATACAAAGGACAACACCATTACTGTACAACTCTGCAAAGAGTTTCGACTCAAATCTGTGCAAACTTTAGTCATTTGGGGTCTTAGTGCAACCATCTGGACCGAAACATAGTCTAATGGTTTAAAATCATTAACCATTACATCAACAAGGAACAGATTAGGCAAAGGAGAAGGACGCATACGCAGGACACATGAGACGCAGTTTCCAGGTTGGGTCTCCATGTGGAAGTAGTTTGATAGATGAACAAAGCAAATGAGGTGCAGGCAAAGGGAAAAGTACAGACAACCTACCACAGGGTCACGAGCAGAGCTATAGACAGTGAGGAACTGACAAAATACAGAAATACACAGAAGAAAAAATAATCTTGACTATGAGAACATTGCTATCTAGCAAAGGAAACAAAGGGAAACAGGGGTTGATCGGGAACAACTGTTGAAACTGAACAAATGTTAGAAGTAGAACTTCCAAAAGTACATGATAAACAGATTCTAAACTAAAACAGAAACACAAAAACCTGCCAGTTTAATGTTTTTTGTAAACTGACGGTATACAAAACCGTCAGTTTACAAATGTAGAAATGGAGGCTGCAGCCTGGCTGCCCTTCAGTTTGTTACCTGCTGAAATTCTGGGTCTGGCCTCTAGGCTGGGGTCGACATTCAGTGTTAACATACCTACTGTGCAAGTGCTTGCAAAGAGTCGAAGTTGTGTTAACAGCATAATGCAGCCATTTCTGTCCTGGATGCAGTTTGGACTTCCTTTTGTGGAATAAAAATAAAAATAGTGTCCATATCCACGGTGAAAACTACAACTATACTATTTTCCTCCTCCGGCATACAAAATGAAATCAACTGATTGTAGCGCAACTTCAAGTGGAACGGATAAGCGGGATAGGGATTGATAGGCAAGCAGACTAACAACTCCAAGGAACTGAACTACTTCGGTTCCTATCTCTAGTTGGTACTTCATTAGTCCAATAAGGGTCTTCCCTCAAATTTGAATCTCCATTCCATAAAACAGTTAAAAGCATAAAGTTTTCTACCTCCAAGTCTTCAGAAACCAAAAAAAGTCGCAGAAAATAAATAAAGAAATGCAATCTTTGCTTTAACTTAAAACTTGCTGATGACAAATGACAATAATGACAAATGTTACAAAAAAGTACAGTGAAAGTATGGCCCATTGTCTCAAATGACTGTCCCTTTGCACCCTTTGCAACATCCTATTGAATGTCTTGAGAAATGTCACCAACACAATCCCTTTTTATGAACTGCACTCTGCAGTTTTGGTGACTGTGATATTGAATTGCAATAATCCATGTATGAACCAAAATCACCTGTCAAAAGCTACCATGGCAAAGAGGAATTTATGAGGTGATTAGGTGAGTGAGGGATCATAGGTTTTACCTAGGTTCATTTTGGTTAGCACGGTTCATGGAAACAGCAGGTGCTCCTGATAGGTTTTCTTGAGAATCACAGGAGTTCTGGGCAGTGAAGCAGCATTACTTAACGATTCCTCAGAGAGGGACAGTAAATCCCTGAACAGAGACGAAGACCAGAGGTACTAGATGATCCCTCTGGCTGACTTACTGAAAGGGAATAAGGTGAGTGAGTGTGTGTGTGTGTGTGAGAGCTTCTATTATGTCACTTTTGCTGTGTGCATTTGTATGTCGTGTGCATTAAAATCTCTTGTGTGCTGTTCTTCAATAATACCACGAAGAAATGTCTGTATTTTTACAAGACTGCACAAGTGTGGGTCAGTAGTTCTGCACTTTTTCTGCAGAGAACTTCTCCTTTTGCATAATAACAAAAGCAGAAGGTCGACTCTTCTTTCTGCAGACATCTGGTCTAACATCAAACCACATCTTCACCAAAAGGTTTCTGAATGTGTTCTTGCATTTTTATTCATCCTGTTCAATATTCATAAGTGCAGTCCTGTCACTATGTTTGCAATAAAAATCAGCGATGTGCACTGTTTTGCAGACATTGGACTTATTATTATTACAGCCTGTCAATCAGGGTTTGATTTACAGCAAGAACTAGCCAAAGTTTAAAATGACACCAAGGGATTGGGAACAAAGAATCACTGTCCAGATGCAGTTACACAACAGTACGGTTGTGTGGAAATCTCCTATATTCACATTTGGCTTTTGCTTCATTTTCACCTTGACTTTAAAGCTGACATCATCCTCCAACATGCTGAGGGAGTGATATGACCTTTGTGTCTGCAGAACCCATTCCATTACCCAAAAAAAGGCCTCACCATGAAATAAGAATTGCTTTTTTCTTTCTGCTGTGCTGCAAAATCAATCTATTGTAACAAGTCCTTCAGTGCAGAATGGAGGCTTTAAACCTTATTGTGCAGAAAGCTACTGAAGCAAAACCTGGCAGGAGACAGTGAAGTTTGCTGAAGCAAGCTGGTTTGTTTAAGCAATTTTCAAGTAATGTCAGCTTGATAATCCTGAGATGATATTATCCGTATTTCACAATGTCATCGCTTGTTTTTAAAACCACTCTGGTAACCAGTGAAATTATTTCACACATTTTCACCTCCTTAAAAGAAAAACAACATCTTAAGAATTTTTTCTGCATGATGATATGTCTTCTGGGATTTAAGGTTTTGAGGTTTTGTTTTTACTTCAGTGATACTTTAATATCCTTCCTTGTCTCTTTATTTCCCAACTATTAGTAACTCATCTGCAAAGCCTGACAGTTGGATAGAGGTTTCTCCTCTTCATTGTCAGTGAAAGAGCTTCAAACAATCACAAGTCAAAGTACGTAATACAGGATCTTACTTAGACTGATTTCTCAGTTTTTGTAGGTGTCGTCAATATCACATTTTGTTGGGACAGCTTAGACACCAGTGTTCACAGCATATCTCTGGCTTTGTTATCAAGTCTATTAAAAACAGGGGAACAAACACAAACCTAATTAGGAACAAAAAAAGCAACAGTTAGTTAACCGGTTACTCTAATTTAACACAAGTTAACTGGCACAGTTATTACATTATTACATTTTTACATCTGTCTCCTTCGCTGTGGCTTTTAGAGTGATTATCCTGCCTTCAAAGCTGTTTTCAGAGCAAACCAACCTCTAAACTGGAGGTCTAGGGATCATTCTGGGCCTATCCTCTACTCTTTAACTCTTTCCAGCATGGGTGAACCTACCTGGGATAACTCTAGGGTTCACTGAAACATGCAGGCTCCACGATCAAAATAAGGTGGCAATCCAACAGTTTTAATTAGCTACAGGACAGAGGACTTTGATGGTCCCCTATAGATGGCCTACTCCCCACAGTGTGAAAGGCTAAAGAAAAAAAGATACTTTTGAAGGCTGACGTAGTAAAAATATACTTATTTTTTCATGAAGAGAAATGTCATCTGCATTCATTCACAGGGCTGGAAATTTGTTTTTTTTTCCATGCAATACTTTTTTCATTTACTTTGAATATGGGGACTCCATGGCCTACCAAACTGAATTGGGAATGCTTTGCTTCACTTTGTTTGTGGTGCTTGCAGTGAAGAGTTCAATACTACAATCACCGGTACAGATGCCAACAAATCAAATCACATTTATTTAAATTGCATTATGAAAATATCTCATACAGAGTCAATGAGAAAGGGATGTGGTTGCTGGTATAGTTTGTCATGTGACATCAAAATTGACTGTTGTTATTTCTATGCCCATTAGGCATGCATCAACAGAAAGCCAGCATGTGAAAGCAGCAGAGTAGGGGTTCATTTAATACCTGCTGCAAATGTGAAAAAAACAAACAACAAAAACTAGTCTGTTATGTCACTATGTTAATGATGTTATATAACAGATGACTATGACTTCTTCAGGCATACATTAATCAAAAAAGCTCTGTTTGATTATTGATGTGGACGATAAGCTTAAAGCCTCTGTCTTCCCCCAGTTGTTCTGCAAAAGCTTTCACCTGTAACCACTAATGGTTTTACAATACAGTTACATGAGAACATGACAGCATAAGACAGCATCTGTAGAGCAAGAGGAAAAATAGAGTGATCCACCATCACTGCATGTGTGTGTGTGTGTGTGTCCTACAGAGCAGTGAGCTCTTTCCAGGAGCTACCCAAAGGTTATATTTACATATATCTAATGTAATTTGTGATGTGGGTAGTAATTTACATTTATATGTTTTTAACATTAGTCAGCAAAGAGTGATGCCGTTATATGGTAAGTCCAAAGTAAACTATGGAGGTGCATCTTGGTTTGGTATGATTTCACTTTGATTGGTTCATTTGGTCATTTAGGTACATCTGGTCATCTCACTAACCATTAAGTGGTTAGCGAGGTGACATAGTGGTAAGCACCTCACCGAAAAAAGGTTCAGTGCCCAAATCTTTAAAAAAGTACGGCTTAAAGGTGATGGCACAGTATTAGTGTAATCATAATGGGCCATATTTGCTTTACTGTTTCATTTAATAATACATGTGAACAGCTTTGTAATTTGACTGTACTGTATGTTTGACCAGCTATAAACAGCTTACCAGTTTGTCCAATTAAGTGCAGGGCTGGAGGCGGCTGAGTAACAATAAATTATATAGATCGATCAGGCATAGCATTATGACCACTGACAAGTGAAATGAATAACACGGATCATCTTTTCATCATGGTACCTGTTAGTGGGTAGGCTATATTAGGAAGCAAGGGAACATTTTTCCCCAAAGTTGAAAGAAGCAGTAATAATAAATGGAAAGCGTAAGGATTTGAAGGCGTTTGGCAAGGCAAAATTGTGATGGCTGTGACAGAGTGACACCAAAACATTTGGTTACATGCATAACTCATGTTCTCTGACAACCTCACTCGGTATCTCACTATTGGAAGTGCCCTCTGATTGGTCATAAATGGATTGGTCATGCCAGAGTGCGCTTCCCACACTGAGTGAGTTTGAAAGAGAACTGAAGCTCTTGCTATCATTTAGTTTTTGATGATTGTTTTTTGAGGATCACTTCTGTCCTAGTTTGTCTCTTTTCTAATATTAGTAAGAATGCTTGTGGCAGGGTGTGGTTTGTGGTTGTAGAAGGAGGGGTGGAGCAGTGGGTTGAGGGGGTAGTGCCAGGGGAGGCTGGCTGGCACAGCTGTCAGCCATCACACCAATTATGCCTTCCCTATTTCAGTAGCCCCCTAACCCCGGAGAAGAAGGCTGTGTGGTATGTGTGAGTTGGAGAGGGCAGCTGAAAAGCTTTCTGTACATGAATCACTGTAAATAAAAACAGTTTCCTGCCAAGTGCCAGGTCCTTCCTACCACAAGGCTATTTTCTTTTATGTTATTACTATATCCTCCAGCGCTCAGTTTGTATTCTAGTCCATCTAATTATGTATCTTCTAGTTGAGTCCATGTGTCTTAGTTATGTAGGATTTTTCTCTGTTTCTGTTTTTCCATTCCTGTCCCCATGTTTGTCTAGTCTCTCTGTGTTCTGTACCCATGGTTGACTGGTTTCCCCATTTCATTGTCTCAAGTTATTCTTGTCTTCCCATTCAGTTATGTCTCTTTGGCATGTCACTGTGCATTTAGTTCTCTGCCTGCTTTGTTGATTATACCTTTGTTAGTTCCCTTTTGTATTCCCATCCGGTTCCCTTGTCTCTGTTTGTTTTTGTCCCTATGTCAGATTCGCTTGTGTGGGTCTGTCATCTATTACTTCCTGTTTTACTTTGGTGGTTGTTTGTGTCATGTATTTTGCATCTAGTTGTGTCTACTTCCCTTCTCTCAGCTTCTGAGATCAAACCTTGTACACTTTCAAAAGGACAATGCACCATGCCACAAAGCAATCATTGTACAAATATGTTTAAAGCAGCACAACAACGAGTTTTAGATGTTAACTTGGCATATAAATTCCCCAGAGAAACAAGTCAAATCCTGAGAGGCTTCATCTGGCATTTTACAGGACTCAAAGAATTTGTTGCTAACATGTTGGTGCCAAATACCATAGCATACGTTCAAGGTTCTAGTGGAGTCCATGCATTGATGGGTCAGGGCTGTTTCCTTTCAGTCGATCCACTCTGTGCAACACGCAAGTTTGGTATATCACATCCTCGTGTGTCCTGGCTGAAGAAACCTTTATTCACGCCTTTTTGACCTGTGATAACATATGCACAGCCCTGCCTGCGCATACATCCCCTGTCATCACATCACCCAACAGTGACCAGCATCATGCCTGTCCTGTTTGCTGGGGATTGTCCATGCTAGGAGAGCGTTGACAGAGCCCAAAGCCTGTGCATTCTGTCACCAGCACCAGCGCTCAACCCTGGAAAGACGGATGATGTTTGTGGAGAAAGTGCTGGGATGGACTGCTGTCGCATAGCATGACCCTCTCCTCTCGTCTGGCATCTTAACGAGGTCAGAGTCGCCACAGATTACATCCTCTGTGCGTCCCACTGTACAGCACTCTCCCAAGTCAGAGGGATGGCTTCAACAGTAGTGGCCCAGAGGCACCTGTGGCTGAGCCTCTCTGATGTCCCAGACAGGGACAGGGCTGTGTATCTGGACAGACCAGTGCAACAATCGATCTAACAGATGCTTATTTTCACCCAAACCAAAGGTAGTTTCACTGCATTCGAGGGCGTAGCCTACCAATACCTTGTGCTGCCGTTTGGGTTGTCTCTCGCTTCTCGGACCTTCGCGAAATATGCCAAGGCAGCGCTAGCACCCCTCAGAGCACGAGGGGGAGGAGGTTTCACCCTTTGATGGTGTCCCAGATTTGGATCTATTTGGGTAGGCGTAAGTAGATCTTTTTGCCTGCAGGGTAAACGCTCACTGCCCCCTGTTCTTCTCCGTAATTGACCACGATGCACCCTTGGGCATGGACACAACAGTGTACCAATGGCCAGACGTGCTCCTGTGTGCATTTCCTCCAGCTGAAATGATATCTCCAGTTCTAGAGAGAGTGTGTCGGCAGTATCTCTCAGATTCTAGTGGCCCCTTGGTGGCCTCCAAGGCCGTTGCATACAGAGATAATCGGTCTGCTAGCAGTGAGTCCTTGGCAGCTACCTCTCCGTAGGGACCTTTTCTCTCAGGCGGGAGTAGAGGTGTTTCATCCGCACCTGGATCTGTGGCACCTTCATGCTTCAATTTGATTGCTAAGGGTCTGCCACCTAGTGTGTTAGTGACAATTCAGAGTGCTAGGGCGTCATCCACTAGAGGCTTGTACGCTTACAAATGGCAAGCCTCTGAGCTATCGAACTGAGGGATGACTGTGATGACAGTGGGTATATGTGCAGGTGGGGCTCTGCGCATGTCAACACAGCTCATCTGCCTTAGAGGCATGAATAAAAGTTTCTTCAGCCAGGACATGAGAGGGCGTGGTATCCCATACTTATGCGTTGTACCTCATTCCTCTCCTTCGGGGAACAGAAGTTATAGATACAACTGTTTGCTTTGGCTGCAAAAGTTGGACCAATACATTCGGTGTTCGATGTACATTATATTAAAGAACAGAACTACAGTATGATAAGTTGGCATAATTCAGGCTTGTTGAAACATGTCAAAATAGAGAACTTCCTGTTCCTTGAATGAACTTCTGGATTGCATTGTTTTATCAGGTATCTACATAAATAATTAGTATAAATTCTCAAACTGGTAATTAATCATCAAGTAGAGATAGACTCTAGCCAAGGTCTCTCTGCACAGTACATACAAAGCTTGATTGTTTTACCACATCATGTTCAGAGAAAGCACTGCCATCATTTTGCTTCAACTGTAACCCTTCAATTACATAACCAGAATTTATGACCTAGAATGTGCTTTAAAGCTATTTAAAAGGCAGCTTTAAAATGTGGTTTTTTACCTATTGAATTGTACAGTCATTTACTCTGTTCAACGTTAACTGTAACCCTTTTTATTTGACATGGAAGTTTAATAAACTACATTTTATTTTACCTCTTCAGTTTTGCTATTGCAAGCAAATGAATTTCAACAATCTGACTTTGGGAAGCACAATAACTGTTAATAGCACTCCAGCGGCACCATGATGTTGACATCGATTCAATGGATTACTATGAATCAAATTCTTGTTTTCATGCAAGATGAATGTTACAAACCTGAACCATTAGTTTTCCAAACAGCACAGTCATCAGTTCAAAATTCTATTTTCTTTTGTGATTTCAATTATACCAACAGGATCGGATCACAGACAGGATCCAATCTCGTCTCTAGTCTTGTTTGGGGGACGAGGGGCAGGATTTCAAGTTATAGACGTTTTGTGAACCTAAGAACAGCTTCCCTTCTTTTCACAGATGATTCTGTTGGATTCATCGAATCGTGACCCAACTGCGAAACAGCTATAATGGAAGTGAGCAAGGCAAAGTCTGAGGCTCTATGTTGGATGTAAGCTCCCTTTGGGTCAGGAGAGAAAGGCCACCCCCAAGTGACAGAGTTCAAGTATTGGGATATTCTTAACCCATAATGGGAGAGCAAAGCGTGAGTTGGACTGACAGATTAGTGCACAATCAGCAACAACGTTGGTGTTGTATCGAACTATGAAGGTGAAAGAATAGCTTAGCCAAAATATTTACATTTTTACATCAAGGACAAAGATCTGGGTAATGTTCAAAAAAGTGAGGTCTCAAATACAAGCAGCTGAAATTAGTTACCATCGCTGGCCTTTGCATGGTTGGGCTCAAGCTTACAGATAGGACGAGGAGCTTGGACACATCAAAAACCTCACAGTTGAGCCACTGGTTCTTCGTGTCAACAGGAGCCAGTTGAGGTGGCTCAGCAGTCTGGTTAGGATGCCCTCTGGGCACCTCCTTTTGCATGTTTTTTTGGCACAACCACCAGGGAGGAGACCTCGGGGAATACCCAGAACTCATCATAGAAGCTATATATCTAATCTGTCTTAGCCTGCTGCCACCAAAATCTTTGAAAGATGAAAATAATGGTTGGATGAATGGACTATATATTATGTTATCCTCACTCTGCTAGCTGGCTGTAGACTTTTAGTGTAGCATATATTTATAATGTAAACACATTTAGGACAGTTAAACATCTCCATATCTAATCATGTCCACCTATAATTATTAGTTTGTCATTGCTTTAGATTTTTTTCTGTTTGACATGCTAGAATTTCCTGTTACCTGGCACTGTGTTTTGTTATTGTTCTTCTGTAAGTTTAATCAAAGGTCACCTTTGTTTGCTTTACCTGCCTGCATTTATATTAGTACAGTCACTCAGGTTTATTTATCATTTATTTTAGTTTAGTTGCATATTTTCAGTTTCTCATAACATTTGTTAGATTTGTAATTACTTTGTTTCTTGTTGTGTTTCCATATGTAAAAGCCTTAATGGGTGTTTGGGGTTTGTTTTGACACTGGAGCACAGATATACTGGTTTGTTTCCAGCAGTAAAATTTATAGGCTCAGCCTGTCACAACTTCACAGTGGTTTTATTCATGAGGAATGTCTGTCTGGGTGTTGTTGTTTTTCAAATGACAAGAGAGATGAGATGTTGAGCAGCAAACAGTGTGTGTCTGATTACGTAAGAGCATGGTAACCTCCCTAATCTTCCCAACATATGGCTGTGAATTAGTGCTTAATAGCATAATACTTGAATTTCACTCACTAAAAACTGAAGCACAACTTTGCAGAGAGTCTGTATCAGACAGCAAACCACATCATTTGCCAGTAATTCCATTTAAAATGCTCCAAATGGCAAAACACCACAAACATCATTCAGTTGAGTGACTCGAATCGCAGACGTAAAGACTAGCACAAACCGATCAGCTTACAGCTCTCTTTGTCAGCATACCTGTCAATCAAAGCAGCTGAATTTCCTATACTGAAGCCTTAATGGTATCCAAGTGTGACGTAGTCAGACTCGAACGTCAAGGAATGTGGTAGGGAAGTAGACTACTCAGGTGGCAGAGCAGGTCAGCCACTAATCAGAAGGTCGGTGGTTCGATCCCAGGCTGCCTCCTGGCTGCATGCCCAAAATATCCTTGGGCAAGATACTAACCCCATGTTTGCCTACTGGTGGTGGTCAGAGGGCCCGGTGGCGCAAGTGTCCGGCAGCCTCGCCTCTGTCAGTGCGCCCCAGGGCAGCTGTGGCTACAATGTAGCTCGCCATCACCAGTGTGTGAATGTGTGTGTGAATGGGTGAATGACTGAATGTAGTGTGAAGCGCTTTGGGGTCCTTAGTGACTAGTAAAGCGCTATACAAATGCAGGCCATTTATCATTTCCAAAGGCGAGCAATTTATTTACAGTGAACTGAATTTAATGTATAACTAAACAAAACGTTCCCCCCCAACAACAACCCCAAAAACCCTCACCAGCCCATGGATCTGGTAACACAACTCACCTCTCCTCTCTGCTGCATCTGGTAAAGACTGGCTTTAAATAGGGCCATCAAAGGTTTTTAAGGATAAACCATCTAGGGATAGTCAGGTTATAAAGAGTCTCCACTTTGGTGGCCTTTTATTTGCAAACTGTAGTTCAGCAGTGGTTCAGTTTGCACTGATGCGGTTTAGAGCTGAGTGTGAAGTGGCAAGAATGAGAATGAGCATTTCCAAATCCAAGACCATGGTTCGCAACCAGAAAAGAGTGGACCACGAGATTGACATACAGTTCGCATTGCCAGAAGAATACAGTAGAAGCAATCTGTAGCATTTCAGGTTTGAACTGAAATAACATTGAAGATCTTGGTCACAATAACAACATCCATAAGGAAATCCACATGAATCATTTCTGATCTCACCTGAATCACATAACAGTTTTGAGGTTAACAGCTCCAACTGCAGTTGCAGTCCACACATGACAGGTGTTTGGGATTTGATGTTATGTAAATACAGTGTTGGGGAGTAACGGAATACATGTACCGCCGTTACGTATTTAAAATACAAAATATGAGTAACTGTATTCCGTTACAGTTACCGTTTAAAAAGGTGGTATTCAGAATACAGTTACTTTGTTGAAATAAATGGATTACACTGCGGTACTTTCCTGTTTCATTTTGTCGCGGGTCAGGACTGTTTGGGTTTTGTTTGACAGCTACGTTCTGTTGTTCCAGGCGGCAGCGTTACGGTTGCCATGGTTACAGGGCGACGCTCTCTCTCTCTCTGCGACTGTGTGTTTCCTGGGTGAGAGAGCGCCTTTTCGTTGTTGTTGTTGTTGTTGTGCTAAGCTAACAGGCAGAATGCTACAAGCATAGCTCTAAAGAATGTAGCATCATGGGCAGTGTAGTCCGTGTTGCAGGGAGAATGGACTGCCATACACGTTATGTGTCTGTGAGCGCGAGGAGGGAGAAAAAGGGGAGTGGAAAGGTACGAGTTGTCATCGAGGAGAAACGGGAGCTGGAAGCATGTAAATATAATAATAACCACTGCAGCCAAGAAGAGTGCCTGACGAGCCCAGTTGTAAGTAAGCTATTAAGACTCGACTGTACACCGTGTTCGTGTTTTCCTCCGAAAACAATAAGTTCCGTTGGAGCAGCCTTTCAACGCCTCTCTCTGTCTCTCGCAAGAAAAGTTGACCCACACAACAAAGTAAAGCTATTTTTTGGCTACGAGCCGACAGGGACCCCGCCGTATTAGTCAGAGGTCCCTTTACTACAGTTCAGAGTTGCGGACCTTCAGTAATAGTAATAAATCACACAGCAATAGTACATTCACGTTGTTGTAAAAAACATGGTAATATATTAAGTAATCCAAAGTATTCAGAATACGTTACTCTCATTGAGTAACGTAACGGAATATGTTACAGAATACATTTTGGGGCATGTATTCTGTATTCTGTAATGGAATACATTTTAAAAGTAACCTTCCCAACACTGTGTAAATATGATACGAGGTGTTAAATACCGCAATGATGTGAGGCTATGATTTTGTGGCATGTGGTGAAATATCAGAACCTAATTTTTGCATTTAGTGCAAGAGTCTCATCCCAGTCAAACTAAACAAGCACAATTAGATATTTATACCACATAAGAGTCTGGAGAGAAAACGTCGGGCTTTTTACCTCTACAAATTGACACCTTTCAGCTTTCCAGTGTAAACAGTCTTCTGCTATTGACCACGGACCTACTCCAGCTGACCAGCTGGGGTTAAAATGTCTTTGTTGCTTAGGGATTAGAAACTTTTGTTGATTTTTTTTCTTCTTAAGTCTGTCCAGAATGTAAATTCTTGACTTTCTAGCCACAGATCTCCTGCTCCAACTTCCAGGCTAGATTTTTGTACTATTAAACAGAATCAGTGTTTGGCTTCAAACTCATAACTGATTATAATGTATAACTAAATCAAAATCAGAAGAAAGCATTTATTCTGGAAGACTTTGTAGTGTTACCTCTATTTGTTAAAAACATCGTGATATGCTTCCAAGGTTCTACAAAATAAAAAACATTCCAGGGTTAACTGGTATCTTGGATTAGTAATTCAAAATATTATTAACTAAAACAGCCACTGTGTGATGTTTTTCAGAAAGAATTTTCCTCTATTCCAGACTACCAAACATCTAGTACTTACTTCTGAGAAATATTGACTGCAACGCCAGTATTGTCTGATCAAAACAGAATTCCACTGGCAGTCATGTAAGTCCACATTTTATTTTGATTTTGTCATCTAAAAGCAACCCAGCTCCACTGCTAATTCACATTAATGATATGCTTGCAGACAGCTTTCCAGGACACTATCTATTTAAAAATTAAAAATCAGGTCATTCACCTTTGAGCTCTTTTTCAACGTGTAGAAGGCTGCACAGTTCAGCTTCACACTGTATATATTTATGTATGTATAAGTTTTTGCTGCACAAGATAAAAAAACGAGACTTCATTTAACTGGGACTTCACACCCCATGGTTTCTTTTAAACCACAGCATCCCTGAGTGTCAATAGCACAGCCCTGGGCCTTAATGTTTAACTGTTGTTCCCACTTCCTCCCTCATTTGGTTCTCTGTGCTGCCCATCTAGATATGTCAACAGAACCCATATGGAGAAAACCAAAACCAGCTTTAACATTGTTTTCTTCTCCTGTGGAAATGCATTTTGGCACTTTTGCAGGATGACAAAATTGGACCACACCATGTCGTTGTTGAACTGACATATATCAAGTAAAAAAAACCCCAAAAAGACCCCAAAAACACTGACGAGTGAAACCTGCATTGAAGCACAGGGCTACTGTGCTGGAAAACTGATCTCTCTTTTTATGTCTTTTTTTCTTTTTTCTTTTGCTGCAAAGGAGCCCTGTAAATCATGTCCTTTATACCTCCGGCTGGGGGTTCAGTGCCTCACCACAGGGTGGGAGGAGAGCATGATGGGAAAAACATGATGGGATCTTACTTTAGTGCGTCAGACCAGACAGCGGGAGAGAAAAGAGGGAAACGAGAATGAGAAGCTCCAAACGGGTAGAGAGACAAAACCAGCAGGAGGGTAAAATATTGAAATACAGTCAGAGAAAGACAAATAAAGACACAAGACTATGAAGACATAAAACTGCAGTAACAGTAATAAAAATTAGACTTACTCTTTCAAAACATTTTAAATGGCCAGCTCGGTAACTCTTTAACTCTGTAATAGCAAAAGGGCACAAAATGTAATGATATACTAAAACATCAGCCATGACCTACTCAAAAACAAAAAGGAAGAAAAAGGGAAACCAATACATAAATCTTCCTAACTCCTTATTGGTTCGACCATCATTTTTTCAACAATAGCACAATTTTTGTAGCTGTGTTGTATTTGTAGATTTAAATAAATAAATTAAGATACAAATGAAGTGCAGACTTTCAGTTTTGGTTCATGGGTTTTAACAAAAGTAATAACTGTTTCTGAAGTAATAGTCATTCTTATATACAGACACTCATGAAGGATCAAAATTAATTGGAGATCCAGTTTCATGGCGAGATGACATCTGTTTTTATTCCATGAAAAATTAAGAACATAAAAGTTCTCGAGTTGATTTCAACTGAATAAATGAATGTATTAACGGAACGCAGTGGCTAGCTCGGCAACACCAACAGGCCTGAAAAACCACAGAAGGAAACTGAAATGCACGATGACTGTTATTTTCTATGGTTAAGAAAAACAACTTGACATCTAACAAAGAACACTCTCAAAGAGGTAGGTATATCATTGTCTAGGTCACAACTAAAAGATGCTTTCAAGACTATGATGGAAATGGAATGTGTCAAACATAGTTTCTCAAGGTAAGGGTATTCTTTAATGGTCAAGTCAATCATCTAATTTGAACCCATTGGAGCCCACCTTTCAGTTATTAAATGCAAAACCGAATGCAGAAATACCAACAAACAAGCAACAACTGTAGGTGGCTGCAGTAAATGCCTATCAGAGGGTCTCAAGAGACGAAAAACAGCATTGGGTAATGGCCATGAATTCTGCAAAGGAGTTTGATCTAAGTACCAAGATGGAGCATGAAAATGATTATAGAGCTTATAGTGGTTGCTAATTTTCCACCCTTGTCCCATGTTTGTAGATATTTTTGCCAGTAAATAACCTTTGATAAAAAAAAGATTTAAGTACTCAAACTAATGATAAATGTTGCCTTTTAACCTGTGAGCAAGCCTCATTAAAATCATCATGTTTGAATGTCCCCACAAGAAAAAGTACTGTGACCTTTTCATGGGCCCTAGCGTTTTTTAAAGTTTAAAAGTGTCTCCTACTCCTATGGCAGATATGGTTGAACAAAAGACAAAGAACGTGAGAAGACAAAACATGTATTTATTTATAAGGGATACTGTACTTCATGAAATGAGGGCTTGCCAACCAACAATTTCAGGATCTGGCACTCAGGTCATGGAGGCATTTCAGAATTTTAAAGTATACCTAGTGGCCATCTGATGCAGTTTTTTACAATTTTTCATATATAATTTCTCTTTAGGGTTTTATAGCCACCAACAGTTACTCGCACAACGCAAGCTCTCTAAGAAGGCAAAGAAAGGCTTGCCAAAAAATAGAAATAGCAAATGTTATTGCAACTAAGAAGTAAATGACACGAGTCACTAACCACAGCGCTTCTCTCCTCTACATGAACCCTCATGTCTATTTGAAGTTACCCTTGTGCAAATGTTCTCTGTGAAGCTTTTAAAAGCCTTCCAACAAAACCTAGACGACGCAATCCAGGTGCCAACTGTTCGAAAATTGCCACAAAAGACACAAAATCGAGTAAGAGGAAGCTGGAACAGCAAGCTCAGCAGCTGTGCGTTCCTTGTGGTAAATTTACGTGTTGTGTTTTAATACTCTTCTGTCACCTAATACTCTAAACAGAGCTGTTCATCCATAATTCTCAGATATAAATCGCTTTGGTCTCGACATCTAATATTGGCTTGTCTGAATGTGGTGGGTTCTGATGATTGATTGCACAAACATTCAACAAAGTCAGTTATAATATTCTGTTCCTGTGGAGGCAAACGGTAGGAATCATGAATGATTCATTACAGAGTTAAGGTAGGTCAGAGGGTTTATGCGATTAAACTTTTTTTTATTTTTAGAATTATCATTATAAGAATCCAAATTTAAGATCTCAGTGATTTAAAACAAGTAGCAATTTCAGACAGACATACAAATGGGTTATATGTTTGTGTCATCATGTAAATAAATCTGGGACTCTGATAGTACTGCAGCCACATGTCAGCAAGCCATGTGCTACATAGATACAAAATACCACAATCAAACTTGTTGTCTCTTCTTTCTGTGCTGACCTGCTGCATCCATTAGACGGGGCGTGTGCGTGCACACACACATGCATATACGCAATTTATCCAATAATGTGCAAATTAATGCACAGGCACAGATTGCTCCCACACAGCTGAGGAAATTATTCCTGGAAATCAACAGCGATTATTACAATAACAAGGACCTGGGGACATGCTGAGTGAAGGCTTGTAAAGAGAACAGTGTGAAAAAGGTTATATGGTGAGGAAAGGGTCTAAGGAGCTTGGAAAGAAAAGCGTCTGGACCTGGAGACGTTTCACCTCTCATCCGAGAAGCTTCTTCAGTTCTAAGGTCAAATGGTGGAGAGTCCCAGATTTAAACCCAGTGGGAGTTTCCCCCCACAGAGGGACAAAAGGACCCCCTGATGATCCTCTAATCATATGAGCCAAGGTGTGAAAGCGGGTGTGGGTCACAATCAGCCAGGGTTTCGGGTGAGCTCATTGTGAAACCTGGCCCCACCCTATCATGTGATTTCCTGAGGTCAAATGGCCCAGGATGTGAGTGGGCGTTAAGGCGTCTGGGAAGGGATCTCAAAACTGGATTATAGATGGCATTATATATCTGGGATTATAAATCTGGGACTCTCCACCATTTGACCCTTAGAACTGAAGAAGCTTCTCGGATGAGAGGTGAAACGTCTTCAAGCAACTTAAAGAAGTCCAGACGCTTTTCTTTCCAAGCTCCTTAGAGTACGATGACCTGGATGACTGAGAACCTTCACAGACATGGTGAGGAAAGGTTTCAGCTCGAAAAGGAACAGGTCAAATATATATATAAATATATATAATGAATGACTGATGCGACTTTTGTTTTAATTTATTACAAGCTGTCACGTGAAGCACCGCACGCATCTCTGTGTGTTCATGTCCTGACACACGAGACTCTAGATTTGTTTGTGTCCTCGTGTGCATGTCTGATTGCGGATATTTCTTAGATGAAGCCAGGACGACAAAACAATGACCTCACATTGTGTCACTACAGCAACCCTGGCGACGGACCACACAATAACATCTCTGTTATTTTGTTTACAGGCTGTACGGTCCATTGAGTGGCCTCATGGTTTGCATCAGGGGGCCTTCAATATCTTCACCCAGTCGCTGAAATCAA
The DNA here is from genome assembly GCF_964374335.1 of Astatotilapia calliptera. Classification (NCBI taxonomy): domain Eukaryota; kingdom Metazoa; phylum Chordata; class Actinopteri; order Cichliformes; family Cichlidae; genus Astatotilapia; species Astatotilapia calliptera. The sequence goes on along the minus strand of NC_137423.1, from coordinate 4,269,623 downwards.
TGCGTTCAACTCTGTTTCTTACTTTCTGCTAGAAAGTTCAGTGATGTTACTTGGCTGCAAAACCAATTCCAGCTTGTAAACCAAGTTTGGATAATATTTCTTAGCCGTCAAAGTTTGTGTCATAAAAAGACTGAATCTGTTTCATAACCTGATATGAGCACTAGGTAGGCCACTGGGTGCAGCCAGGGGTGAATAGTGTACTGGATGATCTGACTTTTGGCTTGCAAGATAAAGAAAAGAATCATCCACTTTTCCCTCTGTTGTGCTATAAATTCCCAGAGCAAAACATTCACACTCCATTTGTCAACTCTAGTGAGTGTAGTGCAATCATTGTGTCTGTACTTCCAAGAATAATTGGGACAGTGCCTGACAGGTTCATAATTAATCACAAATGATTTAATTATTAAAATAGTGCTTAAATTTAAGCAAATCTAAGCTGCTAAATGGTTTAATAGGGTTATTAAAGCATTTAGCAGCAATAACTTGAAGTAACGTTTGGGCTCTCACATTATTATGGAGGACTTTTGGCCCACTCTTCTTTACAGCATTGCTTCAGTTTATTCAAGTTTCCAGTTATTCATTTATGCACAGCTCTCTTAAAGTCCTGCCACAGCATTTCATTCAAGTTGACATCTGGATTTTGTCTGGACCAGCAACTTGATTCTTTTTTTCTCATTGTATTCTGTATACAATGGAGTTTGTGGTTGACTCAATGACTGCAATGGTACAGTCACTGAGTCACTGATGTTTTGTCATTGGCTTTTTGCAATGTCTCTGAAGGTTGCACGTCTGTCTGATTACACATAATTCTAGTCTTTCTTCTTTACAAGACTGCATATTCATACTTGTTGAAGAACATTATAGTGTTTCATATAGATTGCTTTTTTTAAGAACCCAGCAACATTAATTGAAAAATATATTAATGACTATTCCCTAAAATTACATTTGACAAAGTGAAAGTATCAACAACAATTCTAACATAGTAAATATTCCATTTTCATAAGCTGACTGTAAATAAACTCACAACTTAAGCTCTTTACAGCTTCGGGCATGACATTGTTTTATTTTTTGTTTGCCAGCTGCCAATTTCCACAATCTGTGAATTAAACCGTCTATTTTATTAATTCTTCAATTCATTTAAGAAGAACTTGGTCTTCAAAATTGCCATATTACTCTTAACTTCAGAGTCCTGGAGTCTTAGAAATTTATAGAATACACCCACCTCCATACCACAATATGTGCCTATATCCTTTACACATGCGACCGACTTTGGCTGGAGGCCCTTGTTGTCTTTTCTGAATGTTTTTTCCTTGATTCTTGATTTTTTTTCTGCATAAGATGACTTACATGTCAGACCTATGTGTTTCTAAATCAAGGCCAGCTAGTCAGGGTCGAGCTTATATGATGAAAAAGTAGAGCTGAAATGGGTGTGTCCACAGCATCCCACAGTAACAGAAGAGACAACAATATAAAAACAACTTGAACTTGGACAGTGTTTCCATTTCTCTCTAATGCAAAAATATCACCACCATTTTCTCAAAAGCCCTTTATTTATACTTTCATTATAAAAATGGTTTTAGAGATATGAGCCCTCACACAACCACTCTAAGTGCTTTCTATCTAACATTCACATGCATTCATACAAGCAACTTGGGGGTAGTATCTTGCCTAAGGGCTTTTGGCGTGCAGACTGGAGCAGACAGGGAGTGAACCACCAACCTTCCATTTATGACCTGTTTTACCACCTGAGCGACAGCTCTACATTTCTGCAGCAACTTCTTGTTTTTAATCTCAGTAATGTCTGTAACAATAACCTCTTTATTGTTTTAGTTTATATTTCTCTGACAGCTGCCACGAAACACAAATGGAATTTCAAAAAGGACAATAAACAATATAATAATCCAATATAACTAATCCATCTGTAAATCTCATCCTCCACTCGCTTGTGAATAAAACCCTGAGATACTCAAACTGGAGGCCATCACCTGATGAAGCCAGGTGATGCCACCAAAACCACATCGGCAGATTAACAGAACCACAAAAAACAAAGACAATATCTTGAGACCATCAAAGCACAGACCCTGTACCACTTGGCTACAGCAGAGTATTATAATTATAAGAATTATAAACAGAATTGGTGACAAAGCGCAGCCCTGGAGAAATCCAACATGCATTGGCTTTTGCTGTAGTTTGCAACTAGCCATACTCCTGTAGTTCCCCTCATACGATATCTTGAGGGACTTGGTCAAATGCCTTCTTCAAATTCCCAAAACACCTGAGGACTGGTTGGGTAACCTCACACACACCCTTGAATATTATCCAATCCAGGATATCCAGGATAAAGAACTGGTCCACTGTTCTGCGACTACGACCTTTTAAATGGAACCATCCCCTGCCAATCCAGCACCGCCACCGCACGCAACACTGCAGAGATGTGCCAACCAGGACTTCCCAACAAACTCCAGAGCTTTTCAGAATTCAGGGTGAACCTCATCCTCCCCTGTGGTTCTACCATTAAAGAACTGTGTGACTATGCCAGTCATCCCCCTTGTCTCCACACACTGCTTTCATTATAGAAAGTGTCAGTGGGATTGAGGAAATCTCCAAGGGGTTACTTCCACTACCTAACTATATCCTCAGCTAAGTCAGCAGCACTTCTTCCCCATCCTGAGTCACTTGATGCTTTGCCAGAATTACTTTGATAAAACTGAGCACACTCCACCACTGTCAGCTTGGGTAATGAGGGTGGTAATGAGTTAACTTTTCCTTTTCAAATGTTACTGGGTCAAAACAGACTGAATTCTACAGGCCAAAAATTAAATCGTGGAAATGAGGTTGAGTGAAGGCAACTGGTCTGTGTGTGTGTGTCTGTATGTGTGTAGGTGTTTTGGTTGAGGGTTTTTTTTTTTTAAAGAAACGTGACCATATGGAAATCATTACATGTGGGCTGATTCAGCATGCCAACATATTTTTGTGTTTGCACGTGAGTGTGGGTCTGTCACCTCCAAGTTCAGCAAGTCAAGTACCACACCCCCAACCTCCACCCACACACATACAAACACAGAGACATAACAAAATGTCCTCAGAAATCTGGCTTAGACTAAATATTTGACCAAACAAAAGTAAAAAGTATCTTGCATACAAATACTAAAGTATGCTCTATAAGCTGACTGGGAGACTAACACAATGGGAGAAAACTGCAACTGTTAGTTAGGTTTCCTATAGGCGTGGAACTAAAGCATATTTAACAATACTTATTTATAGCCAGTCTAAGCCAAAGTTTGATCAAAAACACTCAATGCTTATCATATTTTTGTAGAAAACATGCGAGTTGTTCTAAAAGTGTTCAGAAAATAATAACAAAGAATCATGACACTGTTACAATTAATGTAAAATCTTCCAGAAATAGTTCGGAAGAGTAGCTCTCTGAACAAAGGTGACCAATCATGGTAATCATTGCAACAGCTCAATACAATTTATACAGTTTAATACAAAACACAGCTCATCACTTTTCAAGTACAACTTAAGCACAACTTCTTAAACCACTGACTATACTAGATCAGTAAGTTTTTTGCCAATCACTTACCAAGAGCCACCAAAAACACAATCTTGTTGTGTCTGAAACCCTGTAACTCCTCTGCATTTTGTAATATAATGCTGACTGACTTTATAAGCCCCTGAAAAACACATCAAAGAAAGTATGCAAATTGACAACGACATAGGCAATAAAACTTCCTAGGTGACTTAAAAAGCAGCACTGGGACTGGATCTAGTAGCTCAACTGAAATTCAAAAATGTGACCAAGAAACCGTTAGAGAATAAGTACACCATTAACCTCATTAGTCATATATGTAGGTTTAGAGAGCTACAGTATCAAACTGTGAACTGAAACTCTAACCACGGACTGCATCGGACCCCTGGCAGTGCACGCAGAACTGCTGAACGCATTATTCATTTAATAGGATACTTATAAAGAGTACGGGAGAGAGGAGGAGGCGGGTGAAGGAGGGAGAGCCAAAGTCAAAGGGCATGAAGGGGGCAAGGAAGTCATTTGCATGAAGATAGAGACTGAGTGAAAGCGTGGAGCAAGCTGGAGAGGGGAGTGGAGCCCAAGGGGGAAGAGGGGGGGAAATAGGGGAAAGGAGGGGAGGAAAGCGAGGGGTGAAACTCCTAAAACACATAAATAGGCGGAAAAGGACTTGGAACTTTGCAGTCACTCGTCCCGACAGCCACATCCACAGCTCTCCTCTCCCCTTCTCCTTACCTTCAGCCCTCTACTCCACTCAGCTGCAGTCCATCATTCATCTGGAACCCTGAGCAAACCCAGTGAGTAGTTTCTACAGCACACATTTACCCTGTTTCTGCATAGCCTTCCAGCTAAAAGACTGCTTAGACTACTAATCTACACAAATTGATGGATGTAAGAGTTGAACCATAGGTAGCTACAGAGCTGTGAGCTATTAACAGTTTTTAAGACACAGGACTTTTAAACAAGTACAAAGTATTTAAGTGATAACATATTCAGAGTAAGCAAAGGTGATAAAAAATGTAAATGTAGCCATTTTTAATTTAATTGTAAATATTTAAATTAAGAACAAAATGTTAAAAGAATGGAAAAGCTGCTAATTCTGAAAGACCTGGCAGTGTCAAGATAAAGTGTCTTACTTGCTCAGGGTTAAATACTAAAAATGTGTTGCAATCTATGCGAAAGCTGTTCATTTATATACCCTCTGAGAAGCAGGGATGCAGCACTTGAACTCTTCATTAAACAGTGACACATATGAGCATGAAAGTGATACTGCTAACTGAACGACTAAATCAGAAGACCCACACTGGAGCTTTAATGACAGAGTTCAGGGAAGATGCAGCCATGACTGGAAGAAGGCAATAATGAGATATCCAATGGAGAAGAAGAATAGCTTACTTCTATTTAGTACCTTTAATGCAGGTAATACAGAGATGGATGGTTTAGCAGACTGCAAGTGCGATTACACTTTCGCTGTATGTATCCTAATAAATGTCAGATTTCCTTCTGCCACTTTAACAACGCTAAACTAACTTTACAAGTATAAAAAGTGGAAAGACTGCCTAGAAACAAATGTCCCTTGTATAAAGAAGTTGTTAAACCCAATGTTACTGGTGTCTGATCACAGTTTTCTTGGTGCTGATCTGTCTTAAATATATAAGATTATAAGAATCAAAAAGAATGAGAAGACTTTTATTTGGAAAACCAATATTTATGGTTAGGCCGCTGTTATAAGACCTTTATAAAAGAAAAAAGTACAAAATAGTGTTTACTGTGTAGTAACTGACCAGGTACTTCTTTGCAGCTCTATATTATTACTGACTAGTCTTCCTTCTTTACCATTTTCTTTTATGCACCTCATTCAGGTCTTCTCCCCCGATCTACTCTTATCATGGACACCACAAAAATGACTATCTCCTTCTCTGAGGCACTCTGTCACCTGATTGTCTTGATGCTAAGTCTGGGCCAAGGAATTCATTCGATGCCTGTCCCTACTGACATCCCCATGTGCACAGCTTCAGAAACTGCCCAGTATAGTCTAACATTTACTGGCAAGTGGACCCAGGCAGCTTTTCCTAAGCAGTATCCTCGCTACCGTCCTCCTGCACAGTGGTCAAATCTTATTGGTAAGTGCATCTAACCTAAGGCAAGTTATTAGTCACATTATTTTCAGGTCAATGTGGCAAGATCTATTGGGTGGTTGAAAAACAGAAAGCTACAACATAAAATGTCTTTTGAATAAATCAGAAGAGGAATGCACCAACTGTTTACTATAGAGTTATTAAAAAACAATCCTATTTTTTATTTGTATCACATTTTACCCACTAGTAGGATGCTATACATCTGCCCAATTCAGTCCAAAAACACTAGAAAACAGTCACAGAACTCCATTAATTTCCCTTTGCCGAGATGTACCGTACATGATCTCACTATTCAGACTAACACCTGCTGAAACAACAATTTTTCATCCTTTCTTTTCCATTAGGGGTGACCCACAGCTCTGACTATCACATGTGGCAACGTAATGAGTTTGCCAGCAATGGAGTGAGGGAGTTCACGGAGAAAGGTGAGGCTTGGACGCTTGTGAAGGAAGTTGAGACGGCCGGTGAACGCATCCAGAGTGTTTATGGGATCCTCTCCGCTCCCGCTGTCGTGGGCGGCACAGGCCAGATGCACACTGAGTTTGAGGTCTTTGCCAGGCACTCCTTTGTAAGTTTCTCAACAGGGCATTAAGTGCATGCAAGGCTTGTCACTGACAGGTCAGCATAGATAAGGTGGTGTGAAGAATTCCCAAATAAGCACTTAGAATCATAGCTCTGTTTAGCCCAATAATAAAGCCTTACAGATAGGTACCCAGACCAAACAGGTTTCAAATTTGACCATAATATAAATAAACTGTTTTAAAGTGGAAATTATCATTCTAGGAATCAGCACCACATCAGATTATACAATAACTTCCACTGTAGTTTGCAAAGGTTACAAATATTTCAGTGTCAGTGAAGTTTTCAATGTTTCACTGTTATTTAAATTTCATGTAAGTGCAAATAAGAAATTTGGTGTAAACTCGGACATTATTTCTACTGAAGATGTTTTGTTGCTATGTTATATATTATATGTTAATATATATATCAAAATTGCAACCATTTTAAAATTTGCATCCAGTGTCTTTGTAGTCAAATAATAACCTGCCACACTACTGATAATTGTTCATAATATGAAGTTATACTGTGAGAAAAACTGCATAATGCCTCTTTAATTAGGCTGATGCAGCAACAAAATGTTCCTATAAAACAAGCTCCTGACAGTTATTTTTTCCTGTAAACTACACCAAAAAGCGAGCTTCTGTAACTGTAACAAGTCTAATTAATGTCTCTTCGAATTATGTAACCTCTGCAGAAGTTTGCAGTTAAACTTCCCACTGATGAGTCTCTGGGTAGCTAATAAAACCTCTGGCACATCTGACGAAAATTTGTTAAGCTTGGAAAAAGCCAATTGGAAACATAAGATGGTCACCAAAATAAAAGCAAGCCATGCTGGAACAAAAGTGCACTTGTAGAGTGGTGGATCCGGTACAAGACTACGAATCTCTATTATGTCATGCTTAAAAAAAGAGCATATTAATGCACAATAAAATAAATCATTGTAAAACACAGACATCATATATGATTTAGAAGTATTTAGTGGTCCTTGAAGGAGGTTTGAGAATTAAGATGTTGGAAAGATGTTTGGAAAGGATTTTATTATGTTTTTCTTTCCTTTTCTATTCTCATCTCTGCCTGTGGCTACATTTTAACTCACTTCTTATGTTTTACTTTCTCCATTCACAGCTGTCATTTATTGTACGTCTCGTCCCAAGCCCGGACTGGTTTGTGGGTGTGGACAGTATAGACCTGTGTGATGGCGACCACTGGAAAGAAAATGTGTCAGTGGATCTTTTTCCATATGATGCAGGAACTGACAGTGGGTTCACCTTCTCGTCTCCCAACTTTGAGACCATCCCACAGGATAAAATCACACAGGTGGGCAGCACAGGTGCATGAATCCATAGTAAACCCGGGTATTTAGAAATCCTGATTGTCAACAGCTAGTAATGAAAACATTAGTGTTTCTATTAGACTCATACAGAGATGCTGTATTGAAGTGATGTACAGCAACACTCTACGGCTGCTGAATTTGCCCAAAAATTACAACACTGCTTTAACAAAATAAACTACACTCATTAGAATATTTATTTCTGCACATTTCAACCAGAAAAAGCAAAAAGAATAGAGACATAACTATAAGGCTATATTTAAGGTAAATTTAAACATAATTATAAGTTTTAAAATGCATCCCTCAACCAATAACATGGTGTAAGTCTTATCCATCAGTACACTGCAAGCACAATGGTCCAGGGATAATTTAGGTCTGGTCAATACCAGCATCTTTTTTTCATATTTAAGACGACTTTTTCATCAGCTACAAATGTTAAGTTAGCTGGTTAGACAGTAATGTCAAAATAGTACAAAAAACTGAAAAAGACTATGAATAAACAGGGAAACAAAACAGAAACTTTCTGACTTTTTCACAATTTGGTCATATTGCTGAATTTATATTATAATGCACTACAGTGGAACCCCGACTTATGAAATTAATTCGTTCCCGAGGGTCTTTCGTAAGTCGAAAATTTTCGTAAGTCGAAGCACCCATCGCGCCTTTTGAGTGAACGATAGGCTATAGGCTAATTGCTAACTGGAACACCAATACGTCGTTCAAGTGAAACAGCAAAGCGCAAGTACGAAAGCCAAGGGGGTTGTCACATGATTCGGAAGGCATTGTGGGCATTGTAGGCATTCTGGGCTCAGCCAATCACAGCCAGCGGATTTCGTTACGTGGGCATTTTGCCGTAACGCGGGCAGAAATATTGCTGCGAGTGCCTTCGTAACTTGAATTTTTTGTTAAATGGGGTATTCGAAAGTTGGGGTTCCACTGTATATGGAAATCATCACCAGGCTGAGTTCAGTGAGACATAACAGAAAATCAATTAAAGTGTAACTAGTAAACTATATGAGAGTATTTGAGGTTTAGTAATGTTGATAAAGGTAATTAAGCCACCACCGACACAGCTGTGTGCACTATCTGCCTCCAGGAAGCACCTAAAGACATTTATACTTCCCTAAATCCTCCAGCAAAAATCAAAAGAATATGGCAGCTGTTGCCGTGATACCAGCTTTCTTTTCTATTAAACTGTAATTTCAACTTTTAGTATCAATTGTAAGCCCATGCAGCAGCAAAATCAGTCTGAAGAGGCTTGTTACAACACATATCTTGATAGATATTCCTTGTCCATTTTCCTCTTCACAGATCACTTCCTCTTTCCCTAGTCACCCAGCCAATTCCTTCTTCTACCCCCGCCTAAAGCACCTACCACCCATTGCGAAGGTCACACTGACCAAAATAAAGAAGACCAATAAGATCATCAGCCTGCCCATGGAGCCCACTCAATCCAACCAGCTGCCAACAGGAAATGAGATTGAAGATAAGCTCATAAGTAAGTCTGAATAACAAGTAAATGAAGAATTTCTGTTTTTATATGATTCATCTACTTTCTTTGAAACATGCATTTTACAGCATAGTACAGAACACAATAACAAAAGCTAGAACTCAAGGATGTGGCAGTTAACATCTCAGTTTGGTCTCAGTTTCACACTCACTAGAGTCCTATGTTTTGGGAAATGTTTATGGGAAAATTAGGAGCAGTCGTTTAAATGGCATCATGTCCTCCTTTATGTCTTAACACAGATCCATGCGTGAACCATTACTCGCGTAACCCCGGTTCTCTGAAAACTGAGTAATCTACTGAGTGACAATTGAAAGAGAACTCTACACAGGGCTCTAGAGTGTGACCAATTTGGTCGCAAAAGCACAATGTTTCCAGAAAACACATTATATTATATAAATTATTATAAAATTTGTGTGCGCCTAACTTTTGTGCCGGTATGCCTAACTTTTTAAAGTTAGGCGTACCGGTACGCCCATGGCAAAAAGTTAGTCTAGAGCCCTGCTACATTAATCCCAATCCTCAATGGTTCTCAATCTGACCTGGTTAACACACCAATAGGGATATTTTTATCCCCATATATTTATCTATGTTTTATTCTGCATTCAAGATACTGTCTTGGCAGCTACAAGTCATTCTGGTGACAAACCCTGAATGCATCCATAACTGAATTAGGCAAACATATGAGACAAAGACAGACTTCAGAAGAACACCAACTCTATAGTGTCTTTCTTATTCTACTGATACTATATATATTATATTTGTTGTTAAAGGCTAAACTAAAAGTATATACAGAACAAAATGAATACAGAATTCTACATGCTTTGTCAAACTCAGGTGTAAGGTTTTAACATAAGGCAGGGACTTGCTCATTTTGGGGGAATTTAGGAAACATTACAGGCCACACACAAACTAAACTGTTTCCAACCAAAGACCAGAAAATCCAAGCCAGAGTCAGGGTACCAGAAAATACCAGAAACACATCTGGCATCTAGTATAAGAGGCAAAAGATGTGTGATAAAAGATGTCAAAGAGTACTTTATGAAAACTGTGTAGAAATTATATACAGTAAATTTTTAGTCATGATGCCAAGTGGGACATAAACACTGGAATTTATTTCATGGGTGAAGCTGGATATGTGGGTTCCGAGACTATTTAAGACTCTTCTGTAGAGAAAGGAAGAATACAAAGACATCTTGGAAAATGTACATGGAAAAGCTGTATCAAACTAAAAGTTAGCAATGCAGCAGACAAGTAACTTTGTGTGAATGATGCATGTGATAGGGAGGGCAAAACAGCCTTTTATAAAAGCACAATTCACCATGGAAAGTCTAAATAGATGACTTGACTGGGAAAAGTTTTTTTAAGGGGGAAAAAGTAATAGATAGCATGTTGGCCTGGCAAAAGAGCTGACAGAGCATTAATCAGAAGCAGGGTTGAGGGTAACTGCAAGGGTCTGAGTCAGCATCACAGACTACAAGACCGTTCCCCCGACAACCCATCAACAAACAACAGAGAATGGCCAACAATCTGTTGGGGTTTCCTCCCCCTGTTCCCAATGCTCCATCTTACCCTTGTGTCTGTTTATCCTACCCCTGTCATTATCCCTCCATCGTATTTGTGTATTCTCCCCAGAGCTTGAACAAAACTTTTCTTTAATGATCAGTAAGCACCTGTTCTAGATCTGTGAGACACTGATGAAAAATCAGGTTAAATCATCTTTGCGTTTCTGCAACCTTTTGTCACATTAACCTTCACTTTGTTATTCTTGAACATAAATTTTAAAGGGAGTTATCAGCCTTTCACTTGATATCCAAATGTCCATCTATGCAGCTTCCATACAACCTCCCTTCCTTCTGCTTTTCTACTCTCTAACTGACAACTGCGATTCATATTAGCTGCATAGAAGCCCACCAAGAGCTTGACTGAGGTACATCAGCAAGTAGTCTGAAAGCACCAAAAAACATGATGTGATGATAAGACTTTAAAAGGATTACATTTTTATTAGGTTAGCTGAAAAAGCAGAAAGTCAGAGGATGCTTCCTTACCCTCTATTATAATTGAGGTGTCTCCTAATAAGGGGCTGAATCATGATCTGTTGCAGAGGAGTCATTAAGTAGCAGCACTGTTTACTCTGAGGCAAAAATAAAAAAAGTAAGCACAATGAGCAAAAACCCACTCTACAAATGAAAGTAAAGCAAAATGAAAATTAACTCCAGCAGTGCAACCACTCAAAGAGTCTATAATGAGAAAATGTGGGTTCATAAGCCCTACACACAAAGCACGGCAACACCCTTTAATAATTTTGTGTTATAAAAAGAAAAGAAGATTTTCCTGATTACGACATATTACTCATCTTATAAGTCAGTGGAAAAAGTTAAGAGCAACAAATTAGCAGAATGGAAACCTGATTGTTAATATGATTGCTATGCTGCCCGCCCTTCTCTGCAGATACCCCTCTGGACTGTGAAGTGTCAGTGTGGTCTCCCTGGGGCTTGTGCAAGGGCAAATGTGGAGAGTCAGGCGTTCAGCACCGCACGCGCTACATCATAATGCACCCAGCCAACAATGGAGCAGCCTGTCCCCTGCTGGAGGAAGAGCGGAAGTGTTTCCCAGACAACTGTTTATGACTAGGCCAGGAAAGGAGGGAAAAGAAAGAGAGGAAGGAGAGGAGAAAGAAGAAGGAGAGGAAAGCCAGAAAAGGGAGGAAAGGACGAAGACGCAACAGCAACAGTAAAAGGTCCACGATTTAATCACATGAAGTTTAACCATCACAAACCAGCTTCCATCGGCTCTCCCTGACCAAACTGTTTCTGTGGAAATCACTAATATACATACTGATTATGTGACTGTTCAACTGGGAGAGTGTGCCTTAAAAAAAATCCTTAATCTTCCCTTCATATTGATAGATCTGACAGCACTAAAGAGGTGTAGTTTGGCAAAATAGCCATTAGACGCCAATTCAGTTTTGGCAGATGATCAAAATTGTCTGGGGAGAGATCAATGCTGTTTGGTAATTAGAAAATGAGCTGAAAACACAAGTTGGCACTGTAATTGGATTTGCTTTGACACTTCTGAAGATCACAAATATTTGTTTGCTACTCCCAGCAGCTTTTATTTAGAGGATTTAGAAAAAATCCTGGCATAAGATCCAAAATTATACAAATTATATCAAACTAAGAAAAGGTGGAAATACGGTGCTTCAATAGCCCCATTAGCAGAAGTAATATGATAACAAAAGTGACATATACACTTTCCTAAATTTAAAACATAATGTTTAAAGAAACATTGCGCTTGTTTTCCTAAAGAAAATGGATATATTTATTGACAGGATTTTAACCTGTAGTGTACAGCATATGAAATCTGAAATAATTTGTATTCCTTTACGTTACTGAGTTAAAACAGAAAAACTTGCTTTGTAAAATACTAAAACACTAAAAATATGTGTATTTTTTTTGTAAAGGTCAATAAAATGTAAATACAACTTACAATACTGTTTCCTCTTTGATTCCTGTTTTCTCAAGAAACAAATGGTGGCGTCGTTTAATTAAAACTGTCATGGCCTGTTGATTATCACCTTTAAATATTAGGCATGCATTAAGTTAATATTACTGATGTTGCGTTTGCAGGATCCAATGGAGTGTAGAGGACAAGCTGACCTCGGTTCACACGGTTTTGGACTGAATTCACCCTAATGAAGTGTTGGTCATAAAGTGAACACAAGTGATCTCCAGTGATTAAAGAGTTCATGAAATGTTTAGAACTCAAAGTTTAAAATCTTAAAGCAAGAAATTAATTTCACATAAAGGCTATAAAGCATAAATCCTACTGCACAAAAATAGATATGTACATAGAAAAATGACCTTTTCCTTCAGGGCATGATGAAGACGACATAATTTTAAGTAAACGATATTAGCGTAAATATGTAGAACAGATATTCCCACCAAGCCAGCACTGAAACTACAGACGGCAGACTGAATAGCAATAAGAACTAAACATCTGGGACATGAGGGATGTCCTTCCGTTCGGAATGACGAGGGAGAGGAAAATTACTGAGCTAAAGATGTGTGTTTTAGCATTTCTATTGTAGGTTCACTAACTATGTGTTAGAAGTAAGAGTAATGTAAACATCCAGTTTGGTGCAATGTCATGAGAAATATCCCTGCTTTGTTTGTGAAATTGAATTTTTAACAGACACAGTATAAAACCTGTGGTTATTTTATTGGTATGATAAAAGTACTGATTTACTATTCAAGCTTCCTGTAAAGTTACCAGAGTGTGGGATGAGAAGGAAATCTGATTCTTTGCTTACTTTAGAAATGACAACTTTTGCAGATGCTAAATATGAGATGGGTTCATTCAGTGTGTGTGGGAGTTTTCTCTGCATGTGACCTCATCTAAGGTAAACATATGGCATTTTACGCAATGGACTTGATTACATTTCCTACACTGATTACTAGGGATGGGTATTGTTTAGGTTTTATCCGATACCGGTGCCAAACCGGTACTTTTGAAACGGTGCTGGTGCTTAAACGGTGCTCAAACCGGTGCTTGAAGAATGGAGAACACAAAATTGGTCCACAAAAAAAACCTCTCATGTTCAGCTGTTTTTTTGTAAAAAGATAACAATGTTAGCAGCTATGGGGCATATATGGTATCACTCTTGGCTGGAAGCAGTGCTTAAACAATGGAAAAAAAACACAAACTTTGTCCAAAAACCTCTCATGTTTAGCTGTTTTCCACTTTTTCTTTGGTCATTTTAGCCTTTTTGTCCAGGGTGAAGGGAGTATCTGCCATCAAACAAGAAGACAGCCGCATGTAGCTATGATGATGTTTGCTAGTTCACCTTACATGCATTAATGTAATAACGTGGTTAGCCTACTCAACGTAAATTACACATGAACAACATTAAGCTACTCACGTAGAGAAGAACGGCTGCTGCTGCATCATCATCATCATCATTTCTGCTACAGTGGCAGGGCTAGGGGCCAGGACTCTCCTCTTCGGGTTTTTGGGGGATGTTGCTAACTCCGGGTCCGATAACAGGCACCACACCCGCAGTAGATGTGCACGGTGTGAGGTCTCGCAGCAAGCTATCAAATACGGTGCATTTCTCGGCTTTTAAAAAAAAACCCGCTATGCGTCGCCAGGTGTTTCATCGGATTTGAGGTGTTACCTCCTTTGACAGTATCACAGTATCGGCTTAAAGCACCTGTTGCAGGCTGCTGAGTTTGCATATTTTGCTGTGAAGTACAGCCAGACTTTTGACCGCTTCGCCTTGGGCATTTTTAATCTTTAGCTCTGCTCTAAAAGAACGTACGTACCTGGGCCCGCCTACTATCCTCGGAAACGTAAAATGATTGGCTAGAATCTAAAGTGTATCACAGCTCAGGAAAAAAAAAGCACCGAAATAAAGCACCGAAATGTGCGCTGCTTTTCGGTCTGGTTACTACCGTTTATGTCAGAACCGGTGCCATCATTTCACTGGATACTGGTACCCATCCCTACTGATTACATAATGGGACACTGTCAAACAATCAACTTACTATATTACAATGTGCTAATATTTTGCATATAATTGTCCTTTGGTACTCTAAAGTACAGAAAAAAACTGGAAAGCACATTCTTGAATTTTACTGAGGTAAATGTAAAGTACATCCTTGATAAACACACAACATTTTTTATAAGTGACACTACAAATTGTTATATGTGACCAAAAGTTCATGATGCTTATTCCTACCTTGTGTTAGTGTCAGAATATAAATATAATCTGCAGTGAAACGAAGAAACAGCTAGATACCCTATATCAGGTACATGCTTGCCATTGCAGCTTTTCTATTGGTTGCCAGGTTAACCAGTTACAAAATTACCAGAATAACTTGTCACACAAAGTAGCACCTGTGAGTTTCTCACACTCTCACATATGGACATCATTAGATGGAAAATACCTCAAACTTGAGCTAGAATTTGCAGATCTACATAAAGGCTCTACTGGAACTGCAGGCAAAGCATTAGGTCACTGTTAAGTGTAATCTAATAGTTTGCTGTTAACATAAAATGGGTTTGCAAGGCACTGGCTTTCTCCTTCAGTGTTACCTGATGCTGGCTGCTGCCATGTTTTTTCATCTTGGAGAGCAGGAGGAGAAATGCATCATTGAGGAGATTCCTGAAGACACACTAGTGACCGGTGAGTGTTTTAGATGGGGAAAAGTCCTCCTGAGTATCATTTATGATACCCAATCATAGCAATAAAAGTGGAATCAGTGATTGAGGGTGAATGTAATTATTTACAAATGTTAAAAACCATGTGATTTTTGAATCACACAGTAGCTTTACATGCACAATATTACGTTTCTAATTTGAGCAAGTGCAAAAACCATAAAAAGCTATTCGAGCCTTGTTTTAAATGAAACACTTCCAATGTATCCAGTAGTTAAATGAATACAATAAAGAAAGAAATATAAAGAGCATTCCACCAACTGCAAGGTTCATGGAGTTGGAAATCAAAATGAGTGCTTTTTAAGATCTCCTCACGAAAGAACCTCATGAAAAAGCAGTGTATTTAAGGATGTATAACCAAGTAATAACACCTGGGTACACAGCTACCTGAGAGTCGCTAAAACAAACTGTATTTGGTTCTTATTTACCACACGGCAGTTCAGTGATTCTCTCTGCAGTTTTCCATATTTACTGAGCTGCATGTGTGCCAGTGTTTTGCGATACTTTACATTACTTAACATTTCTCAGATCTTTTTTCCTTGATGTTCATCGCAGACTATTTAAGACTTTTTAATGATTACGGTGAGTTTTGATAACCACAGAATAAACAAACTGGAAATGATCAATCTTATCATAAGCATATGTCACGAATCTTGCAAGCTTGCTATGGGTCTTTGCAGTTACTGTGTGTGTAATTTTGTTTGTGTATATGTCTGCACTCATGTGTGTGTCTCTTACCTTTAGGCTTTTTTCTTTTGGAGCCTTGGGATGTGAAGGCGTTATCAAAATTATCTCAACTTGGCCTCACTGTGACAGTAAAAGATTCAAACAGTGAGGTACTGGACTCAAACGATACGGGGTCACTTGAATGTCTTCACGTGATGTTACACTAAAAATATGTATCTTTGGAAATGAAAAAGAAACAAATAAACAAAAACAAGTGCTTATTACAGCCTAATAATAATAGTAACTTTCCTACTTTTCAGATTATGTTGTCCAAGCGATATGGGAAATTTGGTAAATTCACCTTCACAGCTCACACTTCTGGTCAGCATTTTCTTTGCTTTAAAACAAACTCGACAAGTTTTTCTGTCTTTGCCCATGAACGTCTGGTGAGAAACGTGGACACACAGAACAAATGTTATTCAAAACAAAGCAAAATACATAAATGGACTCCCCGTTTAAACACTGACTAATAGTTAACATTAACTTCTGTTTATCAATTTTGCTACACAGAAGCTACATTTGGATGTACAAATGGGAGGGTTCACAGTTGGTCACAATACTGATAGGACCAAGGACAGCATGGAGGCCCTGGAGAACAGTCTTAGACACCTGACGGAGCAGATGATTCACATTACCAGGCAGCAGGAGTTCCAGAGGGTAAATAAATATTTTACTGCACTGTCTTAACAGTTGTTTAAACCTGACATACAGTAAGGAGACCAGTATATCAGATATAAGCTTCATTTTACGTCAAGAATTGTGAAGTACTTTTTTCCACTGCTACCAATGAAGGAGAATATATTCATTTTAAAATGGTAAAATTACATCATATAACAGGTTATCAATTCTATTCTTCTCTCTTTCTTTTTATTTTGTTGCCTGTTGTCATTCAGGAGAAGGAGGAGGTATTTCGTCAGATCAGTGAGAACACCAACAGCAAAGTGTTGTGGTGGGCTGCAGTGCAGACCTCCATTCTGCTGGTGGTTGGTTTCTGGCAGATGAAAAGACTCAAAGACTTCTTCATCGAGAAGAAACTGGTCTGATGAACAACTTTGACCAGCCTCATTGTTTTTACTTTTATTTCACATACCTGTACCAGTGAAGTTTGAGTGCTCTAGGGCTATAATGCTTAATAAAAAGGCCAGTTTTTACCAAACAGCTGGTGCGATGCTCTAGAGTATGGTGTTTAAGACTATTGTATATACAGTTGTGGTATGAAGTACATACATTCGTCATGGGCATGAAGTTGTGGTGATCTGGGGTTTTAGTGATTTCTGTGAACTGTGGAATGACTGTGCAGCACACATTTTTAATGATTATAATCAAAAATTGGGTGCTCAAGTTTCAATCTATTTTGGATTTCACAGGGTCACAATTATACATGTTGGATCAAATATATACATATACCCCGAATCATATTTGATTAGCAAGACCCTTCTCAAATTGCATCCGCCACTTTTAGTAGCCATGAAGGTATAATTTTGGCTGGCTATTTCACCACTCTACTTGTCTAAATTGGTAGGTGTCTTGTAGATCGATTGCTTTCTTGGCAAAGATCCAGCTTTTAGGCATAGTTCACAAATTTTCAATAACGTTGAGGTCAGGGCTTTGGGAAGGCCACTCCAGAGACCTAATATTAGCCTGCTTTATCAATTCTAAAATCAGTTTTGATGTGTTTGGGATCACTGTCCTGTTCTAACACCCAATTGCATTCAACCATCTAGTTGCTGATTTGAGGTAAAGTTGAAGAATTTGGAGGTAGGCCTTCTTCTTCATTATTTTACCCACTTTGTGCAATGTACCAGTACCACTGACAGCAAAACAGACCCAGAACATGAGGCTACCACCTCATGCTTGTTAGCTGGTAGTGTTCTTAGTTAGAGTCAGGGCTTCTTTCTTGGTTGGCATTCTCTCAATGCATGGCGATATAAAACTCGCTTCACTGTTGACAGTGACACTAGTCTTCCAGCAGTTTCCAGTTCGTGGTGTAGAATAAGGAGGGGATGTTTTTCTCATTATCATTTAATATTTTAATATGTCATTATTAGTTCATTAGAAGTATATAACCAGCTTTGCATTAAGCATGAATTGAAGTTTTTGATCTTATATTATTCTTTGCATTACAGTGATGGTGATAACTTTAATTTGATCTTTCTTACAGGTATCAGAATAATAACATGATTTTCCATTGCAGATGTAACCATGATCATTCCACACACATTGCAGTTTGTTGCTCATTTTAGAGTTGTGCTCAAGGTAATTAAAGGTTAAAAGCTACAGCCAGCGCGAGTCTGGCTGATCTATGGAGGGCAAAGGCTTTGAGCTTGGAAGGCCGCACGCGCTTACACAGCACTTATAAGATGTCATTCTTGGTGATTTTGTGCTTAGTCATGTTTTAATATGTTTTAAGTAGAAGTAGCTGATCCAGCAATATTCATTTAATATTATATACTTGATTTAGAGCAATACACACTGATGGTCTTAATAAATGAAAGAGTCCTTGTAGCTGCCATGTTGTGTCTCAGCAGGGTACAGACGGTTCCAGGAGAAGGGGGGCAGTTAGCGTCTGCCCTCGGGAAGGAGACAATGTTATTCTTTGTGTTAAATAAAATTGTCAACATTGATTGTATTACACCTGTCACTACGCATGAGGGGGCGTTCTAATACCCTGATTTCATAAAACTATGGAAAGGTGTTTTTTGAGATGAGATCTGAGACTGTCTGCATACAGTGTCCATCTCCCACGTGTGTGATCATTAAATCATCGTTTGACTCAACCCGACCGGACCAGTGTTGTTATTGTGGGTTTTTCCTCTGGTGTCCATCTCCAATATTTTTGAACCATAACAGTGGCAGGCTTGATCCTCATTCCCCCGGTTGTTCCTCAACATCCTAACCAATTTTCTTTCATGACAGTTTGTGTCTTCTTTCAGAAGAAAGAAAAAGTGGTGAAACATCCAAATAACATTTGTACAATTGTTTGAACTGATGATCTTGGAAACTCCAGTTGTTTAGAAATTATTTCCAAAGATCTTCCCAACTTGCGTAAATCTACAATTCTCATGTTTAAATCTGAGTTCCTTGGACTTTCTCATTGGTCAATCTAATCAGTGGTGTCAATCAAATCGTTTTTATGCTAAAAAGAGAAACTAGCAGTTGTAGTTAATCATGATCACAAAAGTTAACTGGCCTTGGTCTTGTCAAGTTAAAATACAGCATAAAACATTTAGCACCGTTTATTAAAGCACTTAAATGAATGTGGACATATATTTGAGCCTGCATGTTTTCTCTTGATGTCGTGGATTACAGAAAATCCTAAATAAATAAATAAAATCAAGATTTGGGTGCATAGAGCTTGAAAGTATTTAAAGATGTATGCTTTTCACTCTGGAAAAAGAACAGTTCAAAGACATGATTAAAAGTCCAAAGTTACCATGACATTCATGACCACGATGAATGCATGTAAACTTCTGAGCACAACTGTATCCTTTGCAAATTAAAATGTGAAAAAATTGCATAAAAACTTGGAATGGTGCTTGCAAAATTTTTTTTTTGTTCTTTGCAATGTTTTTTGTTGAATAAAGTATTGTTTGAGGCATTAGGTCATTGTAATCTTTGATTTGTGTGACATTAACTCAATATAATCGTTTATATTACTGCAATTTTGCCCTAAATAAGGTGAAAATCATAGACAGCAATTAGGAAAATATACACAATGTTTACAAAGGTTGAATGTGTTATAATTAGGTACCATGATTTTAGAAAATATAAGCTAATAGCATAAGAATCATCATGTGATTATGATGCATTTCACTCATAGCTTACCTGGTGTTCAAATGTCCAACAGGCATAATCTTAAATAGGTATTTACAGGTTTTCAGCAATTTTAGTTAGAAGTTGGACAAACAGCTTCAACAACAATTGACCATCAGCGAAAAGGTGAAGTTACCTTTATTATAAGCAGTGAGGACATATATTATCCATTAATGACTCTGGGAGTAGGACAGAGCTAATATAAGCTAAATTAGCCTTTAGCTTCACCAGCAGTCACAAGGTTTTCAAAGTAATAAATATAGTTATCTAATAAACCTTAATGAAATATGGCTGTAAAAACGAACTATATATAGAAGATATGCAGCAACAATTTTAATACGCATGTGTAAATAAGAGTTAGAAGACCGTTTAGCTAAATCTGCTAATTCATAAACGTAATTTAGCAAAGAACGTTAGCTAAATTAGCTCATTAACTCCTCACCTAATCTTATTTTCCTGCAGGTTTTGAAATGGCTTCCTGGGTTTGCTGCAATTCCTGCTTTCTTCCTCAAAGTGCCGACCGCAAACTGGCGGTCACAAGCTGTGGCCATGTCATCTGTAGTGGTTGTTATCAGAGAGGTTATCAGAGAGGT
Source organism: Astatotilapia calliptera (assembly GCF_964374335.1). NCBI lineage: Eukaryota > Metazoa > Chordata > Actinopteri > Cichliformes > Cichlidae > Astatotilapia > Astatotilapia calliptera. The sequence continues at coordinate 4,249,207 of NC_137423.1, read as the reverse complement.
ACATAAACAGTTTTGTTGCAAACACAGTCAAAACAATCACTGTTTGGAATACCTGCATATATTTAAGCACCAAGTCTACAGCCTTCCTACTCCCCAGCAAATGAAAGTATGATTAGACAGGGACATCTGTTGGGCTCTAAGTGATATTGCAGAGCTGATTATTTATTTTTTGCACTGAGTGTTGCATGTTTCTAAGTTGTCTCTAAAGGAAAGGATCTCCCTAGGGGTCTATGTTTAAAATAGATTAAATATCAGTGTTAGAGATTGTTATATTATAAAGAAAACCAGTGATTCTCTGTGATTATATGTTTCATTCAAAAATTGAGAGTGAAATTACACCATTCACCAATGGATGGTACTCCTGGAGGTCCTTTAATCACTATTCATTAGCCCTGGAGTTGTTCATGATTGGTCTCACCTTAATCAGACTATTGACTTTGTCTGTCTCCCGTGGTTAGACAAACCCATTTAACTGATTTTGTTTCACAGACAGAAACCCTTGATGTCAATTTTCAGTCCTTCCATGTCTTCCTATCCTTGCGAGCCAGCATTATATTCTTGACTTTGTAATTTTGGTTTAAATATAATCTTTCTTTCAGGCCAACCAGGCAGCTGTTATATCTGCAACGCTAAATGCCAACTGTCACCACTGTCTGACAAAGTAAGCACTCTTTTCTCATGAAATTCCCAGGTAACTGTGGGTGTTGGGGTGGGATAGCCACATTAATAATCAGACTGTTAAAAGTTGAATATTCTGCTGTCATTAGAGTTATGTTAAATGTGCTCGTTTCAGAGCAGCCCTGGTGTGAAGGCCCTTTTCTCAAACATCAAGGTGGTGGCAGCCAAGCACTTAACGGAAATCAGCCAAGTTCAGTCATTTTCTTGCTTCATATAAACACCTATAATCCGATTGTATATCTCCAGTGACCTGTAAACAATTGTGCTGTATAGCATTTAAATATATCCAAAAGATGGAGATTTAAATGCAATAGTGTAATGCAGAACTTGCAAAAACAGCACTTATTCTGCGTTTTCCCAGGTTATAAAGTACCAGGAAAAACATCAAAAGAGGCTCTTCACTCACTACGAGCAAAGGGTGATATTTTTCTTATTATTTCTTTGCCTTAAAATTGTATTTTTCAATCAGTCTGCAACATTTAACTCATCTACCACACTGGCTGTCTAGCTCTGAAGACAACAGTAACTGAAACAGATGCTTATGCCACCTAGTGTACCAAACTCATCAATTAATCACTTGCAGAATGAAAAGCTGGAGGAGGCAGTAGTGAGGATGAAGCAAGAAATGCAGCAGATGACAAAGTAAGTTAAATTAGATTTGAAATAAGCTGCAGTTTGTGAAAAGATGGAAGGGTTTCTTATTTATTTTTCCAATTAACAGGAAGCTGAATGAACAGAGTGCCTACATTGCTAAGCTGGAAAATGCACTAAAGCTTCAGAGGTACAACACTGAATAGATAGTTAACCCAATGTGTAATTGTCAGTTTCTGCCTGCTAAAGCCAGTTATTGCTCCCCTAATTCTTATTTTATGTTTTATTTTGATTAACAAATGTCTGGCTAAATTCCCTGTGCTGTAGATTTGAATACCATTTTTTAGGGTTTTGCATCAATAATAATGATGTTAAGGTAAAATAAAATTTAAAAAGTAGTAAATAATGATTAGTGGAGGCAGTTAAAAACCTGTGATTAAAGACTTTTACAACCAACTGGTTGTTCTTCCGCACCGTTCACTAGGTGTCACTCCTGGCACATCTATGGTTCAACTATAGTAATGCTTTAGTGTTTCCATGGGCATGTTGAAATGAATTCAGCAATAAAAATACAGACTTCTAGTCTGTGTAGAATAATCTATAAAAGTACTACAGCTCCATTCATCTCTTATGTCTTAATCCACTCTGATTTCATGCAGAAACGCCATCATCTGCTATCTTAGTGTAGGTTTCAGCAGGTGCGCTTTGTGTAAGTGATTAACATTATTTATTACTCCTGTTACTCAGTACCAAAGCTTCATCTGGGCACCATATGAGCCATAGTTCCCAAACCCCACATGGACATAAACCAGGTAAACTATCTCTTATTGTATTGGCAACTGTAATGATCTGTTTTTTGATGACGCCTGACAAACTATGCAGACATACTGTGTACCATTAACAATTTTTATTACTAATTCTGTCCTATGCAAGAATTGTATATGTGCACTCACTGTCCACTTCACAGATATACCTGTTCAACTGCTTGTTAACATTAATATCTACTCAGCTAGTCATGTAGCAGCAATTCAGTGCATTTAGTCATGTACACGTGGACGGGACAACCTGATGTTCAAATTGAGCATCAGAATGCGGAAGAAAATTGATTTAAATGACTTTGAACGTGGCGTGGTTGTTGGTGTCAGATGGGTAAAGAAAATATCCAGTGAGAGGGAGTTCTCTATTGCTGATAGCTGAGGTCAGAGGATAAGACTGCTGTGAGCTGATAGGAGGGCAGCAAAAGAACATCTCTGAATGGATAACACATTTGACCTTAAACACCACACTCCACTCCTGTCAGTTAAGAATAGGAGGGTGAGTTTACAGCTCCCATGGGCTCACCAAAACTGGACAATACTAGTGGTAGGGGTCAAAATTTCTCATAAATAAGCATGGATCTACCCTTCCATGTGTCAACAGTTCAGGCTGGCGGTGGTGTGATGGTCCGGGGGGGATTTCTTGGTATAATTTGAACAGAATACAATGCCTTTTATTGTCACTATACACATGTACAGTGAGATACAAAGTGTCTTTATTCAGTGCAGACACGTGGGAAAAGAAAGGGGGGTGAGGTACACAGTTCTGTAGCACTACAGTATGTACATATGAACAGTATCCACAAGTAAGAACTCTGCAAATATACAAACTGGGGGAAAAATAGTGTTATATATTTACAGTGTGGGTTATAGCCCGTAAATTAAGTATTGCACAGAGGTGATGGTAGTTGTGTAGTCTGTGTATAGAGGGAAGTCTTTGGATTGGGGAGTGGAACTGTGTTGTATGAGTGAGTTCAGGGTGGCCGCTTAATGCCAATTGTTTAAACACCACAGTCTGCCTGAGGATTGTTGATATTATTGATGTCCAGCACAATAATGTGCCATGCGCAAAACTCAAACCGATTTCTTTAACATGAGTTTACTGTAAATTGGCTCCACAATCACCAGATCTCAATCCAGCAGTGCGCCTCTTGAATGTAATGGAATAAGAGAGTTTCACGGATCTGCAGATAACAAATCTACAACAACTGTGTGATGTTGTCATTTCATTATGAATCAAAATCTCTTAGGAATGTTTCCAGCACCCTGTTGAATGTGTGTTATGAAGAATTAAGGCAGTTCTGAAGACAAAAGAGGGTCCAATCATTAACAGCATGGTGTACCTAACAAAGTGACTTTTTTAGTTATTATACAACACATGGTTTGTTTATTTTATACACTTTGTTAATGCTACAGTCAATGAAGCAGATAAAACATCTGTTATTAGAATTAATTATAATAAAAGATTATATTTATTTAAATCTATGAGTGCTTGTTGCAAAAAAAAAACCATGCACAAAGACCAGAAACTTTTGTAATCTTATTACTTTTAGACTGTAAAACAACCATCTAAGTGGTTCATTTTATGAATAACTAAATAATGTCTGTCACTAAGCATACAGCATGTTTTAAGTTACTTTAAATTTTGCTCCTTCTTTTTCGTCTAAGTCTTACAGATACCATATAACTCCTCTGTGTCCCTCTCACGACACTCTTCAGCTACTAATGTGTGAGTATAGTCTCTGTCTACTATTTCACAATTTTCCTTAATAGCGCTGACCTTCTCCTTCTGCTCATTTTTGATTAATACTCTCTTCATTCTATCTCATGCTGCTAATTTTTCTTCTTTGGCCTATATTATTCTCTTACTATACCTCAGGCTTCAGAGAGAGAGAGAAAGTAGGAGGTAGTTCACAGCACAAACATGTTATATCCTGGCTTCACTACTGATGTCTTATGTTAGCTTTCGTTGCCGTGAGCTTTGCCCTGCCCTGCGGCTATCCACACACCTGAATAAGCTGATCTTTGCTTGGGTTTAATCAGGAAAACGTACTGGGTTTCCTACACAGTACTGACACAGGACTGATTGAGTGTCAGAATTTAATAGTATTATTGTTATTTTATCCACTGAGACACTGGCTTTAAAAGATGGAGAGCGGATATAAATGTCATTTCCTGCAGGGTCGATTCAGCCGCTGGCACTTTAGTCACTGATAGATGTCTTTCTGCTTTGCTGGGTGGCAACGCGGGTGAAGTGGTGCCATTATAATATAAATTTGGTCTCAAATTATTTTGATCTTGCTTAAAGTATCACAGAGTGAATGATTTATATTTTGAAAATCCCCCAACTCAAATAATCTGTGTTTTCTCTCACAAGTACAGTAAACTACACACAAGAGTCATGATTTTGGTAAAAATAAAATGTGAATGATATAATTTTTGAAGTTCATTTACAGTTTTTCTTCTACAGTTTAGTGTAGAATTAAAAAAGGATTTAACAAATTATCTAAAACTGTTTAAAATGCGTATAGAACATAGAAGGTCAGATTTATTTCACTACATTATACCATGTTTTCTTGTATTCATTTGTACATGAATTTTTGCAAAATTTCTGCAACGTCCACTGTTCACTAAGGATGTGTCAGTGTTTTACTATTGAAAAAATAAATACTAATGTAACTTTAAATGTTGTCCTATTAAAGAAAAATCGAAAGCATTCAGGTATCGGTGCACTGTTAAAAACACTGAAGCCAACAGAACTAATGAAGTGTGCCTTCCTGTCTGGCAGCACTGAAAACATGGAGGTGGATCAAAGGAGCCTGTTCTGGAAAGTAAGTCCCAGTTACTTCGCTCGCTGTCTATCATTGTTATGAATGAGATTCTGTCGAGATTACACAGCATCCTGACATTGACTTTAAGGCTTTGGTATATTATGATGGAAAGTATTAAGCAAATAAAACATTGTGATTTGTGCTGTTTCTCTGTGAATCTGTCTTTCAGCCTAACTCTGGCTCATTTATCAGAGCTTCACAAGATGGATGGACTGGTATGTGCTTTCTACTGCCTGTTATGCAGCTACTGGTTTTGGTTTTAACTAATGGAAGAGGTGTCATCTGTGTCAGATATTTCCATTTGCTGGAAATGCTGTCATTGTACACTTGTGTTTATTGCTATTTTGAGACTTAGAAACTGATGATTTGACCACCTATAGTAAATAAATCAATAGAGATAAATAAGGTGACAGTCCTTTAGTTGCTCTTCCTTTATCACTTTAGACATTGTAGATATCTACTATACCTACATAGCAGTTTAGTTCAGGACATACGCTAATATACAAGAGGATCATTTTGTAACCATCAGTGGATTGATTATGCTATTAAAAATACTTTTTACAGAAGATTTGATTGATGGTTACTGCAAGATAAGGATGAGCTGTGTCATTAATTATAGACCTAACTGCTGCAGAGGCGCGTGTACAAGCTTTAGGTGTTTTGCCTGGTTTGTTGGTAGCAACATCTGTGCAAGTTTGATGCAAATTACTCTGGAAGATGACTCACCTGTTTATCTTGCCATCTCTGATGGTTTTCCAAATGAAAGCTCGTGAGGTGGAACAAGAGACACATAAGCCTATAATGACCCAGGAATTTTTTTAATCATTGTGAGCCATTTTTATCTGACTTGTGTTAAGGATTAACCATGGTTTTATCTTGTGTGATGTGCAGGCACCATGCCTCACAGATCGTCCAACCCAAACATGTCAGCCAGTCACGCCGCATGCTCAGCCACAGTGAGGTAACAAGTTTAATTCATTAAATACATCAAAACAATATCATAGGCAGCATGGTGATGTAGTGATTAGCGGTGTTATCTCACAGCAAGCAGGCTAGTGGTTGGAATCTCCGGTGTGGCTGGGGCCACTGTTCTGTGTAGATTTTATATCCTGTGAGCCTTTCTGATGTTTTTTTCACTGATTAGTTTTGTTTTTTGTGTATTCGTTTGGGAAAGAAAAGTCTGATAATCTTCTGCTAGTTTAAAAAACACTTCAAAACGTCTCAGGTTTTCCTACGTTTATTGCTGGTGCTGATCATTTGTGTGCTTTTCATTTTGTAGAACAGTTCATTTTTTTCAAGAAAAACATGCGGTGTCATGACTGTGTGAGCTATTTATTTGTGGACACAATTTCAGAACACACAAAACGGCAGGAGTAAACTCAAAATGAGCATTTAATTCTCATAGTCTAAAAATACACAGGAACAAACAGATAAGCCAGCGAATGAACAACTCTAAGGATTACTAGGAGATACAGCGTCACTGTCAAACTCAGAGTGCCGAGGTACTGTGGAGAGCTACACACAGCTATGAGGGATAATGAATAAACAGAGACAGAGACAATATATATAGAAACAACAGATAACGAGGGGAGCGGTAACAGGTGAGTATAGAGCTGAAACCAACTCAAACATGGGCCATCCAGAAGAAACTTTAACTCAAAACGCAGAGAACATGTAGAAATCTCACTACTGTGAAATTTGTGTTGATTCTGCCCCACATAAAACACAACAAGAAAACTGCATCAATGAGAGCGTAAAAAAAAGAGAAGGTTACATTTAATGACATGTAGTGTATCCAATTATGCCTCGTTGTTGTTACAGTAGATTAACAGTTTGCCTCTCTTATCGTCTCCCAGCCGTTTTCAAGGAGGACCTTTTACCCCAGACGTGTCATTCGGCCAGAGTTCTGGATGGAAGTCTCCAATCTTTAGACCACCGTCCTCCTCCAGGCACTCCATGTCCTAACTGGTCTACCACCTCCTTAATAAACACACACGAAAACTGTCATGAGGTCTCTAGATGAAGTACGCCTAGCTAAAATGAGTCACCACCCGGTTTATATGTTGGTTTCACTCACACACCTGTGAATTCACAGACACAATTAAATGTATTTAGCTTAAAGCCAAGATTTGTTCTTATGTACATTGATTACAAACCTAAAATTTAAGTTTGGTAAATTGTGTTCAATCTACAAATTCAATAAACAGATGATAAGATAACACTGCGGCTTGTTGCTGATTGAAATGGTTTCAATGTTTTCTATTTTTGACAGAGTTTTAGCTCACACCAAACTTTGGCGTTCTGGTGAAATCTCCAACTGACTGGTTTGTAGTCAAAGGTCAGAATATTCAGGCCAAATTACTTTGAGTAATCCAGTGGAGAAAGGCCTCAGCCCACAAAGTCTTACAAGCTTTTAGCTAAAGGCACAATCTGACATGACGTTTTCTTTGCCCGCTGGATTTAACATTGGAAACACAAACCTCATATCTGTTACAAAGCAAATGCAAGTGAAGGCGAAGAAAAGTGTAGCCGCGTAGAAACACGATATCACCTGAAGTCATCTCAGCACGGAAAAGCTTACGCAGTGAAGCGGGTGGCGAGGACGCTTGATGTGTTCAGACAGGTCAATTCTGTCTTTGAAAAGCTGTGTTTTCACCTCTATTGTTCCCGGCTGTCAGGGTGGAGAATGGTGTCTATTCAGGAGGGCTCAGGTGGGACTGTGTGTGTGTGTTCTGGGTCTGTGCACGCTATGTTCAGGCACTTGCATTTGGGTGTGTGCTCGTTTGTAAAGTAAGAGAATTGTAGGCCTGATCCTCTTCTTCGCTTCAGTGGGATTTGAAGACGTTTCCTGTTTTTTAAGGTCCACTTAGAGGGAAATGGCTCCCCAGGGCATGTTCAGCTGTCGTGGTGTCACACATTGACAGCTAGAAGACTAAATCAAAATAATCACTACCTTATGGGCGCACACAAATAAACACACACAAAAACCAGGTGAACTCTTGTGCTATTAAGCTCAAGAAACTTCAATAAGTGTTATACTGTTTAATGTGTGTAAGTTTATTACAATTTTTCTATAATTTCTTTTTCTCTCTCTCTTGGTCTCTCTTTGACTTTCTCTGTTGCACTCACACACACCTCTGCATGGCTCCAGGCTGTACAAATGAGCTGTGCCACTTCAGAGAGCTAAAGAAAACTATTCTGATGTCAGTGGTAATTATTCAGCAGCATGTTCCCACAGCTTGTCCACCCCTCCCTCTCTCAGTCTCTCTATCTTCACTCTCCTGTTTGTGTGTGTGGATAGAGTGTGTGTGTGTGTGTGTGTGTGTGTGTGTGTGTGTGTGTGTGTGTGTGTGTGTGTGTGTGTGTGTGTGTGTGTGTGTGTGTGAGAGAGAAGGAAAAAGCTTCTCACTTGATCTGATCCACACTTTGTCACTCAGTATTTCAGTCTTATAACTTTGGTGTGGTAAGTGTAATCCCCTGTAGGCAAGACAAGACATGAACTAAATGATTTCACATTTGAATTATTTGTCTTAGTGAGGTGCAGAGAACTTGCTTCTATATAAAGTCGAATCACTTTTAGTGTCGAAGATGTAATTTGAAAAGCAAAGAAATGTAATGAAAGTGTTTGAGTGAACAAGTATTGACAAAGTTTTATCATTCAAATTTTGCATTTACTTTTATAGATCATAAATGATTTACCTCATATACTGTTTACTGTTTAAGAGCAGTGCAACCCCTGCGGTGGTTTCATCTGCGCTTGTCATGTTACACCTCAGTGCAGTGCTTTCCATACTGTTGATCGCAATATTTGACTACAGAGATGAGAACACACTTTTGGTTTTAAAGACGATATGCTACACCGGTTGAAACTGTATTTATTTGTTAGCTTGTAATTTTTTCATGCATACTCAATCATCCAGGTAAGAAAATCCCAAAAAGTGAACAGAATCAACTTTTTGAAATGTAAACAAAGTGGGTTTTTGTGGGTTTTTCTGCACTTTCTTGCCCAGTCACGGAGTTCCACAGGGTTTGGTGCTGGGACCAATATGTTTCATGTTTTTATACTTCCTTTATGCAGTATTAGTAGAAAACCCTGCATACATTTTAATTGTTATGCAAATGACACTCAGTTCTACAAAATTTATGTGAAGTCAGATGACACAAGTTAATCAATACTACAGGCATGTTACAAAGGTGTTAAGCCTGGATGATCTGTAACTTGTTACTTCTAGATTCAGAAAAAACATATTGTACTCGGCCCCTAAAGCTTTCTCTTGGCCTCCAGTAACACTATGAGGAATATTGGAGTCATTTTCAAGCAAGCTATGTCATTGAATGAACACATTAAACAAATATATAGTACTGCTTTCCTTTATCTGCACAATATGTCTAAAATTGGAAAAAAAAAAATCATATCTCAGAGTGATGCAGAAAAATTAGTTCATGCAACTCATTCTAGGCTCAACTATTATATTTCCTTATTATGGAGCTGCTCTAAAAGCTCCCTAAAAGGCATTCAGCTAATCCAAACTGCTGAAGTAAAACTAGAACTGAAGATCAGATATCTTACTTATTCATTTCTCTTTATTGGCTCTGTCTTAAATACAGAATTTAATTTAAACTCCTCCTTCTCACATACAGTCATGAATGATTATGCCTTATCATATCTTGGACCTTTTAGTAGGATATCAAACCAACAGAGCATTTCACTGTCAGGCTGGAGAGGCTTCAGCTTTCTGGCCGCTCCCCTGTGGAACCAACCAGTTTGCATTTAGGAGACAGATAGCCTCCCTATTAGTTACACATAAACTCCCCTTTCTCCCCCCTTTTTAAAGCATATAGTTTAAAGTATTTAGTTTATAGTTGGATCAAGTGACCCTGAACCACCCCTAAAGGCTCAGGATGCTGGGGGTCTCCCCATGATATACTGAACGTTTCTTCACTTCCTTGCGTTTACATGCTTTTGCTGCATATCATTAGCTTTTGTCTATGGCTGTATTTGTCCCCCTGCATCCTCCAGCCAATCATACAGTCATACAGATGGCTGCTCCTCCCTCTGCCCTGAACCACCCTGAAGGTTTCTTCCAATTAAAAAGGGAGTTCTTCCTTCCACTGTTTCGTCATGTGATAAAGATGAGATATGCTTTTATTGTAACATAATGTTTAATAGGTAAATTGCAAGTGACCACCCTGATGGGTTTACTGTTTGATAGCCAAAGCTTCTTCCTCAGACTTCTGATAATTACAGAGCACCATCCTTAATATGCATAATTCATATACGACAAGTGACATATCTCACTTGTTGCAAATTGCCATCACTTGAATAGCGAGAGAGCAAAAAAACCCAACCAAACAAATAAATTTAAAATATACATAAACCTATAAAACATGGACACAATAGACAATGTTTTTAAAATTGATATCCTTACTTTATGTCCTTACTATTTGAGGTCTATATATTATTATAGGGAATGAGAAAGTATCAGCAATGTCAACATTAGAGAAAAGAATTAGGGTACTAAGCCACAAATCCATGTCCCTTTTTTTTAAGGCCTTTAGGTACTAAGGTATCGAGGGTTTAAGGCAGATACATTTTACATCTTCACTTTTTTGATTTGAAAAACGAATCTAATCTGTTTTCATGTATACGACATCTTTTTTGATTCACAGCCACCATTTTAGCAATGCTATTGCCTAGCTTGACAAATCAAGTTGAAAAAGTCAGAAAATAACGGTGTGAGTCATTTGTTCTATACTGTAGTTCACTGCATAGCATGTGGAGCAGGTTGATGAATAATCAACAAAGCTGAACGCAAAGATTTCTTCCAACAACCTGCAGAGCTGAATTTCATTCAGTAAACAGTGGACTTGACATTAAATTGATCTGCCTTTAGATGGGGCTATAGTCCACCGCTGCCTTTTATATAGCTTGATGGCTCCACTATGCATTCCTTTGCTGAGTGTGAAGGTCTGTGGACCACAGCTGCCACAGATAGGGATCTGCAGGATGAGGAAGGGACGCTCAAGAGGTCACTTGCACACAAATACTCACACAACCATGCAAACACACACGAATGCAATCGTGCTTCCATCAGTTTAGACGGCATTAAACTGACTTATGTGCATTTCCTCAGGACATACCCAAACCACAACCTGCCTTACACTAATGATATATGTTATAAAGGGATATTAGCCCCTTCAGTGTGACTGTATAGATGGTTTTATGCCCCCAAAACATGAGTAATTCAAGTATGCACACACTCACATGCACCTACATCTATTCACAACTGCTTCTTTTGTAGAGGTTAAAGAGGATGAGACTGAGGAACTGTTGCACATGCACATACAAACACACACCCACAGGAACTCCTGTGGCATTTTGGCGGAAGAGAGCTGAATGGGGGGCTTATGAGGGAGCGAGAAACAGGTGAGGACTGGTGACCGAGTCCACTCATGTATTCTTCAACATACACATACATGCAGGCATCCCACACGTGAAGTCGGCTGTTGCCTTTGGAAAGGGGCCTCCTTCAACTGCTCTATGTATGTTTAAGTGATGTCAGCACAACTACGGAAAGATTCCTTTCCTGTCGTACACACAAACACAGACTCAGACACACAAATTTTCACACCAGCACACACTATCTTGCTTTGCCATTTGACTGCTCTTTTAAAAATACACACACATGCACGCTAGTGCCCTAACTGTTAGTTTCTTCCCTTTTTACTCTCCATGAACACACATGCAGACACAAACTTGGCAGGATGTGAAGGCAGAAAAAGGGGCCGAAAGACAACACTGAGATTAGGAGGCTTTTGTCACGGCTCTGTGGCAGACTTTAAAGACCTTGGCTCCCTTCCCCTCGGCCAGATTTCTTTCTTTTCTCACCCTGCCTGTCCAGATCCCTCTCTTTTCACAGGGGAAGGTAAACATTCAGTACAGAGAGACAGAGAAAAGGGAGGAATAGAGGAAGGGAGGGATGGGTGGAAGAAGGATTGAAGCCGCCTGTTGCCCTCTTATTGTGTTTTTGTTTTCTTAGTTTTATTGGTGGCTTTGTGGCTGTGTGGAGGATGATTAGGGAGGGAGAGGTATGCAAACAGAACAGCGCTTCAATGCTAGCCAGGTGTCTGCGTTGTTTCCATCTGTGTGTGTGTGCAATGACTGCATATATCTGTGCTTTTGTGTTTGTGCATGTGTGTGCAAACTCCTATAAGACGCTGTGTACACATGTTGCATATGAACTTTACCATTACTCTCGTCCAGGTGAGTGTGCAGATGTGTAGGTATTTTTTTCAGGTTTTTATGAGGAGATTTTGTCTATGTGTTTTTCCCCCCAGGTGTGTGTGTGTAAGTATGTGAGAGACAGCGATAGCCCTTCATGGTCACTGACTCCATTCACCTGAGCACTCCTTTCACACTAAAAAGGCAGCTGACGGTAAAAAGCTCTTTGGACAGCTTCTCTTCATCACCAACCACAGCTGTTGTTGACTCAAATACCCAGGAATCTCCTCCCTGGGTTAACACCCTTTTAACCATCCAACCACATACCAGAAACCTCCACCAGAATACAAAGGATCCAACTAAACCACAAGGTAAGAAGGTTCAAACATGCAGAGGTTTATGTCAAGATGTAGACATTGGCTTCAGCCATGACTGTGGCTTACTTACTCAGATATTAAAGTGTGCTCATAGTGATCATGAGGTCCATTAGAAAACTGGACTTGGAAAAACCAGAATAAACACAAGCTATTTACATGGTTGTGTTACTATTCCCTTCCTTCCTCCATTCAGTGAGTAATGTTACCTGAAGAATCAAGAAAAACATTTAAATTGAACTTTTTCTCTCATTTTTTCTTTTTATGTAAAGCACTTCTAATAAAATCTTCACCAGTTTAGCTCTACTAGTGAAAGCAAAAGGCCTACCATGTTCAAATACTTTCTTCATAATATTAAACACATCATAATAGGATTTACAGCTTGTGAGTCATGTATGTAAAAAGCATTAAGACTGAACTCGTTCGTGACCTCTGAAATGGAAAAATATCCCTGTGTGAAGCCACATAGAGCAAGGTCCATAAGTTTTTGAGCAAAAACAATTTTGAGTCTTCAGATAGCCGAGACAGTCAAGATGTTACTGAAGTGGGGATTTTCATCATTAATCCAAGTGCTTTAAGTGTAGCAATTGCAGTCAGTTTTACATATAATCCTCTGTTTTCAAAAGTAATTGAACAGATGACTGACGTTCATTGCAAGGTGAGGCCTGTTACTTTGTTATTTCCAAGTGTTGAAATTGCATATTTGTAGCTGTTCACTGGAAATCTCAATATGAGGTCAGGCCACCATTAGGCCGAAAAATCTAAACGATCATATCAGTGGGAGAGAAAAACTTCTGGAGTGGCCAAATATACAATCTGGTAAATTCTTAACAAGAACTAATGCAGTGTAGCTTAATAACACCAAGAGAATTAAAGTGGATGATTGCAAAATGATTTCAAAGGTTAAGAAAAACACCTTCACGACATCTAAAAATCTAGAGATGGCTTCACGAATGTAAAAACAGAGGGTTACCGCAAGATCCACTGGTTACACTCAAGAACAAGAAGCCCAGATTAGACTTTACCAGAGCACATCTGAGAGGGAATGTGCAGTTCATAAAAAGAAAGTAAAAATTCTCAAGGCAAAAAAATGCGATCTTTGTCCATTTCCAAGGCAGTCAAGTGATCCCGACTCAATAGAGCACTTTTTCACTTACTGAAAACAGTCAATGCAATACTTTTTAACCCTTGAGTTGAAAGGTCTGCTGAAAGTCTGCACTTCAATCGCATCTTCATTACTGACTTAGAATCCACCGCTGTGGTGAACAGAGGCACAAATACAACCTGTAGGGCTACTCTGCACATACACACACATAAATAGGGTAAAGTAGGCCAACCATCGAAAAACTTGCACTGAATATTTTTTAAAGATAGTCTTAAGTCTTAAAAATCTTTTGTGAACGAGCAGTGAAATGCTCACGAAGTGACAAACCAGAGCGAGGGCAGATGGGATATGTGTGATAGATGGGACAGGTTGTATCTGGCCTCCGTGACATTTTCATCTTCCTTCCTGTTGCGCATTTCTTTCCTCTCACACTTCCACACTCTTCACTGATCTCATCTCCTCTCATCAGAGAACACCAGTGAGCTCAGCACATCTATCAGCAACTCCGCTCTGTGTCATCCTTCTCCTCCTCATTTCGCTTTATCTTTTCTCCCTTGTCTGTCCTCCCAGGTTCTTCTCCCCAGCTCTTCAAGTCAATCAAACTACAAAAACTAAAAAAAAAGAGAAGCCCACACAGACAAAAGCAGGAAAATGTTAATCTCCCAGATAAGAAACATACTCTTTAAATGTTGTTAATTCTCTTATCTCACAATATGTACATGCATTTTTCACAGCTATCATGGATCTGTCAGGGATCCAGGATTTGGACTTCCCTGGTTGAGGTCATACAGACATGGGTAACTGCTGATTATTGCAAATATTAACAACAGCAAATTCCTGTGAGGTATTTTCATTCCCTGCACTGTTTTTTTTTTCTTAACCCTTCTCGCCTGTTTCCATCCTATCATGCCGAACACCCCGCTCACTCTTTAATGAATCCAAGAAGTTAGGAAACAGTGTGTACACATCATCTAATCAGTTCTGGGTCAAGACGAGGAGTTCAAAATATTTTCTTTCTCTTTTATTTTAATGTCCATTCACTTGTAACTCTCTCCAAGAGAATATATTTAAATGTTTTTTGTTTGATAAGTAATTTGTAGATAAATTCATGACCTGAACTTAAATTAATTAATTAATCAAACGAAGTCAGCTCTCTGTATGGAATTACTATTAACTAAACTAAAAGTAAACTGATTTACTTTATAACATTAAAAATGGCTTATATGGCTGCATGTAATATGGAAATGATTTGGGTTTGGACCCACAGAAGATGAACCCCTGAATCTGCAGGTCATCATTCTCACCACTAAAGTTAAGGTTTGAGACTTCTCTGAATGCACCAAATCATATATTTCACATATTTTTGAGATTTGGCTGCGAGTGCAAAAGCTTCACCTCTCATTGTTTCAACCTTTTGCTTGTGAGGAACAAGAAAGCTGGCTTAAAGGCTGGGCGATGTTAATGCGCATCTGTGACTAGTGCTCAACAGAATTTTAAAAATGTTGCTTGCAGATACTAAAAAGTGTAAGCAGCAAGCTCTTTCAGAACTACACTGGACTCTCATAAACTAAGCGATGGAGCTGAACTGACTTTGTTCTCACATCCTGCCCTGTAGCCATTTCCACTCTTTAGCAATGCCCCATCCTTTCAGCAGTGTTTTCTGTCATCATCTTCCTCTTCGGGTGAGTCAGAGAGCAGAGAGACACTGCGCCTTCACACCCTCCATCTGCACGCAATACTTGTCTGTCTGTCATCCCTCCAGACAGACACGCTGACAGATGAAACGCTGGCTGCAGCTCGCACAGCCAAAGAGCTTTGACTATTTAGAGAAGGACATTCACTTAAAGACAGTCCCATGGTGCTCGAAGGTATTGTGCTGGACTAAATTGGAATCCCCGCCTGCATCTGTGTGACAGAAAATGGATGCAGCAGCACAGCCAGTGAATGCCTTTCAGTGCAGAAGTGAATCTTTAAGAACAAAAAGGCAAATCAGCCAGATTTTACTTTTTTTTAATGGCACCAATAAAACGATTACAATAGGAGGAAATCATTTTAAAACTAAATGACAATAGACTGTACAACATTGTCAATATAAAGATTATCAATAAAATTTTGTATATTTTGTCAGCATGTATAAATACAGTATCTTACAAGGACATCAAAGTGGTATTTGCTACATAGCTTACATTATGACTAGAACACAGAATCAATTCATGCAGTATAATGCCCAATTATACGAAAATAAAAATAATAATAAAAAAAATGTCAAAAATAAAATAAATTAGAAGCACACTTTCTTTTTCTATCTTTAGCATTTACAACGTTTCGTGGGCCAATGTGCTGCAAGAGCTTCTGTATGGTCCAAACCACTAAATCAACTAACATTGTCTATTATTTCAACACTAATGTCATTCCATGTACATACTAGTGGTGAGTGCACATATACACAGTCGGTCTGTTGGCAGTTGATTAGCTTTGATGCATATAACAAGTAACAGTGACAGAATGAAAGGTAACTGTTCCAATACAAGAAGAAAAAGAGTAAAGTTCACACATTTCAGGGTGAGCGTAACAGGAAAAAATGGAAGATTTCTCACGAGCAGGGAAGTGAGATCTTTCAAACGATGTTTTCTGTCAAAGAGGCATTTAAATGAACTCCCTTTTGCAATGTACAAAAAGTCTTTAAGTCTGTAAATAAGAGAGTGACCTTACTGCAAGAATGATGCAGGGTGTGGTGTTGCATGCTTGAGATATGCAGGCAGTCTGATGTATATAATGTAAAAGTACAATTACTCTGTAGATAACAGTATCAAATGTACTGAACTTCTTTTCTGCAGGTGACTTAAAATGAAAAAAGCAAGCAACCGGAGGCTTAACCAGCAGTTGGTTCTACATGCGTTCACTCAAAGCACCGCAGGCAACTAGTTCTTGGTGACACAGCCAGGCATACCAGTGAGTAATATAAAAATATACACAGGAGTAAAGTATCTCTATAAAAATATATTTGTACATTGTCATTCTTGAGATTAAAGATTTATGTGCAAAAATAAATTGAAGAACAAGCATTAAAGTTACCAGATGATTCCGATATATCATTTCCTTGTAAAGTTCTCGCTGTTGTATTTTGTTGAGCCCTAAGGAAGGATTGCAGAGAGAAATGTTGCTTTTATGCAGACTGGCGTGGCAAGCATAGAGTCTGATTCATATTCCACATGAAATTTCTACCCTTCTTTTTTTTATGTTTACGCTCTTCTGGACAGAGTCCCCCCACTGTTTCAACCCGACACATGGCTGAACGTGCCTCTCAGCGAGCACCATAATGTAAAACACCTGAAACCTAAATCTTATCTTAGCGTATCGGTTTACACAGTTTTATGAAGTGGTCAGATTCACGAGCAGACGCAGAGATGGATACCTGAGGAAAAAAGCAAAAGAGAGTCTGCTGAAACTTGCTGTGCGTTAATGTTTGCTGCAGCTGCTTTTCTTTGATGTTCTGTTCAGGGTAAATGTTTTTATTTCTGGTGGGTGCAGGTGAACATCCCTACACCAACCAGGAGCACTGAGGTATAAAAAGACATGCAGATAAATGTCATCCTTTGACTTGTGTGTGTGATTGCTGAGACTGCTTTAGTGAAGGCGGTTGAACCCTTTGCCAGGTGTTTTCAGTTAATCTACCCAATTAGGCCCCTGCCCAGGATAATTCAAAGATAAGTAATATAAGAACATAGCTAAGCCTACAAAGCGTGTTTTAATAGGAATGAAAAAGGTCTGACTCATTCAAACTTAAAAGTGGAAGAAAGGTTACAACTCAAACTCAGACTATTTCCTTTTCACGTTGATTGGGGGAGGCTTTATCAACCCCCCAAAAAGCACCTGTGTAGATGCACTATGCGGGTACAGTATGGCAACCTTTGCAAAATCAGAAAAAAATGAAATGAAATGAGGCAAAAAGGTGACGATGCAAAGCAGTAAAGAGATTTTCAGTGACAGAAGAGATCAGGAAGAGATCGAATGATTACTGCAATCGGTTTTCTGACCTTTCACCGCCTTGAATCAAATCTAAAGTCTAATGAACAAGACTTGCAAAGCATCCAGATAGCAGCTGGTGATTCAGCAGAGCGGCTGTCAGCCTGGAAGAAGAAAACAAAAGCAGCCCTAATCCATGCTGGGGTTGAGGATATAGTCGAGTTTGCCTTGATTTGTGTTTTTCATGGCTCAGTTGGGCTGACGCCTGAGATATGCTCTGAAATTAAGCTATTACATTACACACGAGCTACACTGCTCTTTATAGATTAACAGGAAATAGCCTGCCGAATACCACATAATCATTTATATACACAAGTAGCTATATTAGAAATCCTGTAGTAAAGAGAAAGTTTTTGTAATGTGACTGAGGAGGCTGTGTGGTTATGATAACGACATATAATGTTGTTTTAAGTTACCTTTAAACTGCTCACTTAATTGTGTCTTCAAATAGGACCTTTGAGCAAAAAAAGGAAAAAAAGTGACATCATAAAAAGTTTGAATAAAACAGATTTAGGGTTTTTCTTCCCCTCACAGAATGAACTGAATGCCAGGTTGATTAAAAATAAAAACCATATTTCTTTACATTCTTCATTGTTCTTTTCTTAAGTCTGTTCATGCACAAAATGTGGCTGCAGCAGAGTTGTATAATTCCAGGCTTTTGTACAGTCTTTGCATGTGCTTTCCTTGTCCTTTGCTCTGTACACCAGCAGTTAGTGTGGATTTTGATGGCTGGATTTAAGAGCCGAACGTGAAACACCAAAGCTTCCTACTAACCTCACTGCTAACACTGGTAATGAATGTGCTGATGCTGATGCACTTTCCCATCCACATGTGAATGTGTGTGTGTATGTATGTCTGTGTAGATCTTTGGGTAGATTTTGGGAGCCAATCCGCTGCCTCCCTGAGCCAGGAGGAGCTGCTGGTGGGCAACGTAGTCCTCGTACGAAAGACAGTCTTTATCCCCGCTGGCTGGCGGAGGAGAGACCGTTGGGCAGGTTCGGTCACGACTGGCCACGGGCAGACGCTGAGCAGAAGGGAGAGCAGAAGACGATGAAGAAGAGGAGCAGGTGCGTTTTAACTGGCAGAACCAGAGAAGGGCAGCGCCTAAGATGAAGGCGACGCATGCTGGTACTCCGATAATCACAGGCCAGGGGAGACTTGGAGATAACGGTAAAGGAACTGAGTTGGGGGGAGGCTTCCGATCTGCAGCGGAGAGAAAATAAGAGCATTAATGACAAGTGGAAATAAGACATGCTACATGAGTCATGGTGACTAACTTTACAATACTTTTTTGCTGTAAGCTAGCATGTTGTTAAATAAAGGTGGCATTAGAGACAGAGGTTTGTAAGAAAGGAGGTTAGCTAAGCAGATTGTAGCTAGGGATTCATCTGAAATGTGGATGTCAGTTTGAAGCTGAATCAAAAGCTTGAATAATTTTGATTTATGAGGCCAGTTTATTCAATTCAATTCAAACATCAATTGGCTCAATAGCAAAGGGCAGACTGAAAGTATTTCACTTCTGGTACAGCAACAGTAAACAGTAGCCAAGTGAGCTGAAAACACTGTGAAGCTCAAACAATGAGGCTTAACGTTTGCCGGGAAGCTTTTTAGTGCATGTACGATAAGATAACGAGTTGTGGTCAAGTGTGTGGTAAGAACTGATGCGAAGAGCAGAGAAAGCAGAAACGAATCGCACTGGGCTGAAATGCAATGAGTGAGGTAAATCGCATAAACCGTCTGTTTTATTTATATTTTAATCTTATTAGTCTTGGTCTC
Source organism: Astatotilapia calliptera (assembly GCF_964374335.1). NCBI lineage: Eukaryota > Metazoa > Chordata > Actinopteri > Cichliformes > Cichlidae > Astatotilapia > Astatotilapia calliptera. The sequence goes on along the minus strand of NC_137423.1, from coordinate 4,229,789 downwards.
GGGCGCCACGGTGCTCCAGCGGTTAGTACGGTCGCCTCATAGCAGGAAGGTCCTGGGTTTTAATCCAGTCTGGGGTCTTTCTGTGTTTGAGTTTTGAATTTGCGTGTTCTCTCCGGGTACTTCTGCTTCCTCCCACAGTCTTAAGACATGCATGGGCTTAAGTTATTTGGTGATTCTAAACTGGTTTTAAGAGTGAGTGGTTGTGACAGACTGAAGATCTGTCCAGGGTGTACCCTGCTCCTTTCTGGGATAGGCTCCAGCCCCCTACCCTTTATGGTCTGCTCCACATAAAGAATGGTTAGCAGTAAGGAGTATAAATGAATAATTAACACTTGTATGGATCGGTTCTTGGTATCCACAGTTACAGTTATCTGTGCCTCTATTGGAAGAAAGAAAGAGCATACATCTGGAATAAGAGCCACAGATTTCTGCTCACATAAGAACTTTTAGGTGAAGTTCTTGTGGCTTTGTAAACTATAAGATCTAATAATTCTGTCTCTGCAGGCAGCACGTTTCTTCCTCTGACCTGGAAGCACAGTGAGGTAGGCACTCCTGAAGCTGTAGCCCATAGTGTTGGCTCCCATGCAGATATACATGCCGGCATCTTCCTCCTTGGCTCTGGTTATCAGAAGCTTGTTGAGGTATGATCCATCAGGGCGTGACCAAACGTCTCCTGGAGGCAGGACCACAAAGTGATAGTCTCCAACCTTGGAAAAAACATCAATACACACCTCAAAGTTAAAAAAGAATTCAGTCTAATGAATAATGCTGCTAATTTGCTTCAGAAAAGGTTTTTTTGTACCTCTATGGTGGAGTTAAATTTGTTTTCATCACCAGGTTCGACTCTTTTAAGCCACTGGATAACTGGCTTGACGTCACTGCGGACTTTACACTGAAAAGACGTGGTTCCCCCATAATCCACGGTGGTGTTGACAGGGTGAGTACCTGTCAGGATGGGTTTAGAGTTGGTACGTTCTGAAGAAAGAGACAAAATAGACAAACGTGCAGAAACAGAAACAGAAACTATTTTTAATGTTGTATTCTTCAAACTACAAAAATGTGAAAAATGAAATGGTTTGATTATTTTATTTTCTAATTGTCTGCTTTATTAAGAAGTAAACGAGGAGGTATACACTTGTAATCAATTTATTTGGAGTAAATTACACCAGAGAGAGTAATAATTTAGGTAAAGAGGATTATTTGCTGTATTCACCTTCCCCTGCATCATCCCTGTCTGCTAAAGACATGCAAACAGATCATTTATCTGTAGCTCTTGTTTCTTCTTTATCAATTCACACAGCTGATAAAAAGAGGCCTTGCAGAGATACTTAATCATCTCCTTTCCGTTATCTGTTAATCTGAGAGCAACAGAAGCCTGAGTGAGAAAGGCTTTTTGGTTGGTGGATTACAGGATTAATTAATGAAAGAAAACCAGCTTTCAAACTTAGCTTAATTTCTACGTGGTGGTGATGATATGGAAACCTTTTCTTTGTATCTGATAAAGAGTTCAAAGAATACATTTTCCCCTTGTAAACAGCAGTGCTAGCTTAATTTTCATGGTGCTGGTATAGACTTTAAAAATGTTAATGTAACAGAAACAAGCCCTGAGAAAGCTGAGGTTAATTCCATTTAAATACAGAGGGGTTGTCATACAGCTGAAAATTCACCTCCGAGCACAATTTATGCTCCTGCTATAGCGTCTTGCATCTCCACTCACAGGCTATACATGATTTTTAAAAGCTTTATTGGGTTTCTGACCCTGTGTCTCTTTTTTTCTAGTTCTCTTTCTAACAGCTGGGAATGACGGACAGTTGGATGAATCTCAGCCGATAGAGAAAACGTCACATCTGACACAAGCAAGCAGCGGCTTGATTTACTTTCTTTTTATTTTATGTGCGCTTGTGTGTGTGAGACTACAGCTGTGGTTTAATATAGAACAGATGTGTGAAGTGGAGTGAGAGTGTAGAGAGCTAGTTTGAGCTTCTCAACAGAGCTATAACATTTGGTTACACGCAGTTGAGTGGACACACGCACAAAACCGACACCATCTCTCCACCAAACAGGTCAACACTAAGTCGATCGATCTTCCAACACAACCTAATACGGCACAAAACACCCACAAGTCGCCATAACACACATTCGACCCTCAACAGTAACAAGACTCTTTTTAAAAAGCGGATCACACTGCAGCCTGAAAAGCCCGCTGAACATTTCTAACCTGTTGGACCGATGTTTACAGACAACACTAGTGGGGGTAGGGCTGCCACAAACTATTATTTTGATAATCGACTAGTCACCGATTATTTTTGCGATTAGTCGACTAATCAGATCATCATCCATTGGACATAAAACATACAGCTTATTGCACCAGCATTCATCTGCTCTTATATAACTATCATTAGCTTACAGCTGTAAGTGTTTAAGGTCTGTGCTAACTAAAAATAAAGAAAAGATGATAGTTTATTACATTTTAATGAAATTTGCAGATTGTTTCGGTGAAGTTTAATAAACTCCTTGCTATCTAAAATATAACAGGACACCGGAATATATTCTCCAGCATCTCACACTTCTGATAATCAGTTGTCTGCTTGATGTTTATTCAGCTGTGCAAAAACTAACTTTAATCTCAGCCAAACCGATTTACTCAGGAACAAATAAAATACGAAAAAAAGCCAAACAATAACATTTTTAAGTTATCTAACTCCAGTAGCGACAGACGGCGGTGGGTTTGAAAACGATTTGCCGGGAGTCCGGTGTTCTCACGGCTCTACTGAGCTAGCTATCGAGCTAGTGGGTAACAGACGTCTCCGACAACGTCCGAGCGCTTTTGAAAATATGCGGTGTCTTGATAAACTGAGCAGATATTTGAGGTTTACACAGCTACATTCTCGCCTGAAAATATGTTAAACGTTTATTTTGTGACCCAAAAAGAATAATAAGAGTAATATTAAAACTAACCAGCTGCCGCCATTGTTGGAAACTGAGCTGGGCTGCGCTATGAATTCTGGGACAGCTTCTTCTTCTCCTTCGGGGTTAAACGGCAGCTGGCATCCTTGTACATGCAGTGCTGCCATCTTCTGTTTCAGTCCGTTATTACACTCTTAAACCCTACTACTCATTCCTGCATCTTTTGTGATCTTACAAAGCTTCAAACGACACGTCGACTTTTAAATCAGTCGTCGACGATTTTGATAGTCGACGTAATCGTGACTAGTCGACTAATCGTGGCAGCCCTAAGTGGGGGATCAATAAAAGCTGCTGAAAGAAGACTTATAAATAACCTTCTATTCTTAGTGATAAGCCAGAACCTTCTCAATTATGAGCACTTTTTATCCTGTAAAATATAAATGTTTGTCAGCACAAGTTAACAGTCATCAATTACAGCATAATTGTAAGCGAAATCTGCTAATGACTACCATCTTAATGTCATTCTCTCTTTCAATAAAGCCTGTATGTGAGCATGAGCGGTTGCTTCCTGGCAGCAGACTCTTTGACAACAAATCATTTAAATGGCTGAAAAGTTAATTATAGTGATTTTGATCACATGCTCTTAGACATCCTGCATAATCACTGTACCGTGAGTAAGACTGGAAACAAAACCCATTTCAAACCCTGCTATTTTGTCACGCCGGCCCTTCAGTAAAACGATGATGTGTACAGCATAATGTGTATTATTGTTTCAGTGAGAGACATTCCTACTGGTCTATAATATAACAGCAGGAATGCTAAAATACTTGCACGCCACATTCCCCCAAAATTTGCTTTTTGATGTGTCACAGCATGAGATGACCACATATAGCCATATATAACGCATACACTGAACATTTCACGAGCATGCTTCTGAATGGGAGGCGGAGCCTTAATCGCTTTACCTGTAGAAGCACCTCCCAGAAGGAGACACCTTGTTTCTAGCTTTCTAACTAGGTTTAAAGGTTTCTTTTTAAATAAAACTCCCAGTTAGGGCTGGCTCCGGTCACTCTGAGCCCCCCTTTAGTTGTGCTGTTTCACATTCATTCAGGGTGATGGGGTGTCTGTTGCTCCTAATAGCATTATCTCTATTTCTGATGAAGCCTTTGAAATTTCCAGAAAAAGCTTGAGTGTGGCCCTCAGGTTACCATTGTTTAGCATTACATACTAACTGGCAGTAAGGACTTGTGATGAGTTATTTACTAGCCCTGTTTATACTGTAATAGTATTCTGACCTTTGAGGAAGGTCTCTGCTATTTTAAGAAGGATGATAGTACATTTTGAAAATACTCCCTGACGTCAGGCTTCAGCTAATGGCTACCAAAGTTGAAAATGTGGTTCAGCATCACCTGATAACCTGAGCTAATCTATACTCTATACGAGACCAAGCATTGGTGACTTACGTATGACTTCCACTTTGTAGGTGGCGTTGATCTCTCCCGCTCTGTTGGAGACGTGGCAGGTGTACTTCCCGCTGTGCTCCGGCGTCAGATTCTTCAGACTCAGAGTCCATCTCTTCTTCTTCCCTTCCCCTCTTGCTCCATCTTCCTCGTCTACCAGTGGCCTGTTGTCCTTCAACCAGACAATGTCAGGGCGAGGATTACCGCTTGCCGTGCACTTCAGCCGCACAGAGCTGCCTACTGGGCGCGCGATGACGCGTTTCCTCATCTTTGCTGGCTGAGTGAAACGTGGACGAACTGCAAGAGTAAAGAGAAGGAAAAAAAATGCTCATTAATTAGAGAAAGAAAATAAAGCTTGATTTGAAACCACTCAAAAACATACAGAAACAAACACTTCATTTCTCTCTCTTAGTCAGCTGCAGGTGGGAAAAACGGTCTGATGCAAATTAAATTGTTAGTCGTAAATAGTTTACAGAGTCAATTTACAGATCTTGTTGCTTCGACCAGTAAAACATTCCTGAACTCATAACAATTTCAGTTATGCTACCTGACAGTTTGTGTTACATGTTTGTGTTACAGTTACATGTTTATTATTTATTATTCCCCCCCCCCCCCCACATTCTTTGACGAATAACTGCAAAATGCCATCTCTGGATAATTAATCCCTCCACGGGGCTGTTAAAAACCTTTTATTATTACAAATGTTTGGGATTACAGATTCATTTTATGTCCCTCCAACTGCCAGAGCTTGTTCATAATCATAAATTATGCACCATGAAATCACCTGCTTTGCTGTTAACAAAATTTAACTGAGCGAGGACTGAGACTTGGTGAGTGATGTACAGTTTTTGCAGTGCGAGGAGCGTAAAGCAGACTGAAGTCATTTCTGCGGGCAGTGCCAGGAATTCCATGTTGTGCTGTAACAACATATGGCAACGTGCCTCTTGGTATATACAGTGTAATTTGCTGTAATAAACCCTAATTGTTTTGTTTAAGAAAAAAACTTGAATCGCTTCCTCTTCTCCCTGACACAGAAGACTTACATCACTGAAAACACACACATTTTCCACTGATCCACATTGGTACCCCTCTCCTGCTCATAAAAAGGCCATGCATTGGACTTGAAATCAAGCGTCCATGGGAACTGCTTTCTAAAAACCAGAAAGCAGCTATACAAGAGCGAAGCATCACTTTAAATACTCGGTTGTTATTGCACAAGTCATAAAAAGCTAGACAGTGACCTAGCATCACACCGAACAGCCATTCATTCCATGCATAAAGCTATTCAAACATCCACATCCTTCTACCGAATGCAAGAATTAACTCCATTTAGTACCACAAATATTTCATTGCTGAACAATACCTCAGTCTAGTCTATTCATACATACACATCGTATTTAAAAAGCATAACAATCAGTGAAAACAGATCAAAGAGGTAAAGAAAAACCTAAGCAGTAGACAGGAGAGGAAATCACTCACAGGAGCGCTTGATTTTACAGCCCTCATATTTTAGCCACAGCAGATAGCCATCAACCGGGAAGGTAAATCACCCTGAAACTAGTGCAGTTTCATCTCTTTCTTTAGACACAGTTATTATTCTAGCTCTGGATAAACAAACAGGGAGAAGAGTTATGTGATGGGTTTGTGCGCTCAAATTAGGAGATTTCAGTACAGCTGCATTACTCAGTGGAAACACAGCTCTCTGCCGACAGGCCTGAAGCTGGGCAGGATAACAAAACAAACATACCGGAAAGGCTTTTAAGTCTCACCTCTGTGCACCCTGAGTCTGAGAAAAGCTACCGGACCACAGCTGAGCTGTGACGAGACAGAGTCAACATATCTAACAAAGAGCGAGGAAAGAAAGTAGCCTGGATGAGACAATGATTCATAGTTTAATGTACAGCTTTGATGGGTACACAAATTCAACCGGTGCATGTGTTTAGACTGAAAATAACTGGTAAGTCTGGGAAAGAGCCAAAACAAAGTTTAGTTGAACTAGACTGGACAAAGATGAGACTGGAAAATGAATAGAATACGGCGAGGTGTAATGGAAATAAACTGATTTATACTGTCTAAGATGAACCAAATCAAACACAAGTTAAGAGGAAAACAGATGAAAGGCAAAAAAGTGAAGTTCATATTAAGGTTAGCAGCTTCAGAAGACTGATCGATTGCCAAGAACAGACAAATAAAACTTGAAGTGATAGTTAGAAAAAACAACGATAAAGAGACCGAGTTAAAACAATAAAAAGCAAAGGTAAAAGAGAGGGCACGTGAACAAGCCGAAGAAAAAAACACAGAGGCGAGAGAAGCAAGGGCGAACAAAAAAAGCCACGATCGAGAGAGGGGAGAAGGTGAGAGCCAGAGTGAGCAAAAGGGCAGGCTTGTTCTGGGTCTCGGGGGCCACTTCAGCGCCACACTTCACAGTGTAAAAATACTGCTGACCCTCCGACTGACTGCCTTTGATCAGGCGGTGTGCCAGAGACCAAAAGTAGGAGCGCCACGGTGGGACAGAGCGTGCGTGCGAGGGACAGAAAGAGCCGTATGAAATCCAGCACGGATTTTAGATGCTATACTGAGATAGACGAGATAATTCCCAACGCGAGTAGTTCTGGTGAGGTTCTGTGGAGGGTTAAAATAAGTTAGGGTTAAGATTTAAGTAAAGATTTAGGTTAAGAATTGGACTTCAGGACTAATAAGACTAATAATACCAACTAGATTCTTAAATAAAGAAAAGTAAGGACAAATTTGTTCAAAAGAATAAAAAAACCACAATTTTTATCTTATATAAAGATTAAATTTAGTTAGATCTACTGGCTGCCTCCAACTGATTCCTGTTGAAAAACTAGAAATCTGTTTTTTAACAAAAATGATTATGAGCTCAATTTTATAAGGTTTTTATAAGTTTATGAGGTGTTAATAAAACTTTTTGGATTCTGATTGACAGCTTATTGAAAGTTAGTTTGAACACTACTCTCCTCGGATTCTTTAATTGAACTAACACACTTTCTTGCCTGTTGTTTCTTCTCCCAGTAAAAAGTCAGTACGTATGATAGATGACAGCCTAGTATCAGTGTATCCAGTAATATTTAATTGATTTATTTTGATACCATTCTTTTTATGTCTGAAAATAACTCTCCGGTGTTTCCACTATCTTCACTTTTCATTTAACTCTGGAAAAAAAAGGTTACAAGCGTAATACCATATATGGTGTAACTGTTGTGTTAGTGCATGCACTTAAGATGATTTATCATTCAGTTTAGATAATATGCCATAAAAGGTCCTGTAAACACAGAGCAAGAATTTATGTTGATGTTTATATATAAACGTATGTTTGGTTGCTTAAATGACCACAGAAGAGAAACAGAAGTGCAGCAGAAGTGTGTCTGAACTGACAGAGCAAAAAGAAAGAGGTGAAGGTGAGAGAGTTTGATGAAGTGATAACAACAAGTAAAGAAAGAAGGGTTAAGCTACATGACAAGTGGGTCCAGGAACACTTGGGAGGGGGGAAAGGAAGGAATGCGTCCGCCCAAATCACACCTCACACAAATAGACTGCTCTCCACTCTGTCAGAGCCAATTACTTGCACAAACAGCCACCCCGATGTGTGCCCGCGCGTATTTGTGTGTCTGTGTGTGGGCAGAAACCCTCATCATTTCCCCTCCTGACAGTGTGCAAGGTGTTTATTGCACAATCGGCTACTGTATGCTGTCTCAGGTTTCACTTCTAAGCTTGTTTCTCATTTTCAAATGTTTATATCTCGATAGTGATGAGAACCGAGAAGTCACGAGTGCTTACCCAGTTTCCCGGCAAGCTCTGGGGCATGTTCAGAATCACTGTGGGCTGGTCCTGCTCCATTTCTTGAACTGGAATCATCTGGTGAGGGAAAAAGAGAGACAGGAAGACAAGAGGTGGGATTTGAGGATTGACCCTAAATTAAAAAACAAAACAAAAAAACAACAATAGCTGAAATTACTTGTTTTTAAAGTTACTATTTTAAACAGCCCACTTGTACAGCTTAAGTAAAATAAACATCTTTCTGAATGCAAAAGTGGAGGTTTTATTTTATCGGTGTCTGACTGCTGTTTTTACATGCTACAGCTGCACTAAAGGACCAGTGTTTCAATGTAAAATCAATTCAGTTCAATTGAATTAAAATGTACTTATATAGTCACCTCAGTCACCTCAAGGCGCTACATACTGTAAGGTAAAAGCCCTACAATAATATAGAGAAAACCCCAAAAAACAGAGAACCACCTATGAGCAAGCATTTGGCAACAGTGGGAAGGAAAAACTCAATTTTAACAGGAAGACGCCCTCAAACCAGTCTCAGGCAGGCAGCCATCTGCCATGACTGACTGGGGTGAGGGGGGACAGAACAAAAAACACACTATGAAAGAGAGTCACAGATTAATAATAACTAAATCAAGATTATTTGCTCGATTCCTGCAAATTACAATCAGAGGACTGTTTTATCTCCTAACAGCTGGAAGGAGAAATACAGAAGCATCATTGTTTTCACTCTAGATATGCAGGTTTTTAAGTGAGATCTCTGCAGCAATAAAAGTCGTAAAACAATCCTAGAAATGATGAAGGGCAGGTAAATTCAAGTTAAATGTGTAAAAGCTTCTTGAGAGCCAAGCAAGAGTAATTTCAGTCAAAGCAATATTTAGAGAACAATTATTTTACAGTATACTGTGAAGTCTGGCTTTCACAAACGTATTTTCCAGCCAGTGTTCTGCTCTCCACCGTGTAATTTTAAACCACTCAGCCGTGAATCACCACCATATACTTGTTAAATGAGGAAACCAAATGATAAACAATATGATTCAGTAAGTTAGTGCATTTACCAGCAATGAAAGCCTTGACATTAATGCTACTCCCCTACCATGCTTACCCAAGGCCCTGCAGTTTTTAAACCCTGACTCACGTCTCTGAGAAACCGTGGTCTTAAATTTGGTCCTTCAACTTTGTAGCAAAGGGAAAATTTCCCCTTGGTGAAAAATGAAATGGAACAAGCTTTTCTCTTCATACAATGTGTTCAATCACACACTACAGTATCACACTGCTTTAATGCTGCTGTATCAGGTTCCCTCTCTCTCCACGTCTTCCTCCAATGATTATCAAAAAGACACAAACATCTGTCTGAACCTTTATGCAAGGGAAAGCTTCAAGATAGAGTCATTGCATCCAAAAGGGGCCTTTAAAGGGGATGGCAGGGAGCTGGGAGGTCTGATACAGTCCAATATCAGGTCTGTCAGAATACATGTGGGGGTTGTACGTGGTTTGCTTGGCTTGAACCTGAAACTTCAACCAACACCTGATGCTGGTTATGAAAGGAATAGAAAAGGGAACCAAACAGCCTTGGACCACCTGCAGAACGTGTGTGTATCTGTGTGTGATGTTTATTGTGCATGCTGGTCTATACCATTTTTGGGGATTTTAGAAGACCACCTGAAAGCTTAGAGTGTTTAATGCAGCGCCAAATGTCTTTAAAGCATCACTTTTTGTATGATGGAACAAAAAACACATGAAATGCAAATACAAGACATGACCTGCATCTTCTGGGTTGGTATTAATAGTATACTGGGAGTCCACGTGGTGGGGCTCCTGTCTCTATGGGTGTGTGTGCGTGTGTGATATGAATTTCTCCGTGGGTGTGTCAGTGCATGTGTAGATGTGTGTGTTCTAGCATTATTTAGCTAAATGGTAACTTGAGGTGCCGGTATTCCTGTCAAACCTCACTCCTCCTTCCCTCTTTCGGACTCCCCCTTCATCTCTCCCTCCTGCCACACGCACGGCTAGTTCTGAGAAAAGGCAGGGTGTTTGAAGCTGAGCGGCAAGGGGGTCTAATCTAAAGGGGGAACGTGGTTTAGCACTCTTACCAGAAAGCAAACCCTCCCATCGCCATCTCCTGCAGACCCACTCACAGATGAAGGCTTTAAAAACCTTCAACTGTCCATACGGCACAGCCAAACAGAATATCCAAAGTACTTAAGTGACCATATATTTCTTTAAAAACTACAAAAAATGAATGATTATGTTGCGTGATTAAAAGATTGTGGCTTGTCGGTGACTTAGTCATTAAAACCTTGGAAATATTTATTACCTGTAATTCAAAACTGTGATGACATTTAAGATGAACTTGTTCTTCAGAGATGCAAAAAAAGGTCTAAATGTCTCCAATTTCTCTTTTCTACTAGCACCTCAGCTCAACTTGACTCGACTGGTCATTTTCCATTGCAGATGAGTCCCAAGATGCCATTTGTATGTGACACAACCACAACACAGCAATGGAGGACATTGAGGCGATGGTATACCTGCTGCTAAACCCATAGTAAACGTCTGTATTTTGTCATTGGATCACAGCGTTGTCATTGCTGGGTTTCAAAAATGGCCGATTTAATTCTTTCGAAGAACTCTCATGACTCATGCAGTCACTCTCTGGCCAATCAGTGGCATGCAGTTTGTTCACGTCACATTTTCAATTCAACTCACTTGGAACTACTGGTACCAGGTCCTTTTTAGAGACTACTAAAAAGGACCTGGTACCAGGTTCTACTACTTAAACAAAGCTACTAGAAATACTTCTATAAATACAAGATGCTTGTAGACGGCTTCGACTGAGAGACTCTGAGACAAAAGAACAAACCAAGACTCAACTGCACTAAATATTGTTCATGTTTTGAATGTGACTGAATGAGATTTGCAGTCTTCTTGCCCTTTAGTGAGTAAAAATACATATTTCAGTGTGAAATCTGCAATCTGTCAGCACGTTCAACAACCAGGCTTTCAAACGGTTTCTGCCAGCGGAGCCAGTTTCATACCTTTCTTCAGCTCGGTTACATGAGTGCAGGGCTGTGGGGGCAGACTTAACGTTTTGCTGTTTGTTTCAAGTTGAACACACACATAGTCGAAAATATACCCTCCCTGCTTCAGCTGCTTTTAATAAACAAAATGCTTTCTTCTGATCTTGTTCCACCTTCTAATGTTCGGCCAGATACGTTGCCTGGTGCTGACAACAGCTAATACACACACACACACACACGGACACACACACACACACACACATGAAGACCAGTGTGTAAGGACTGCCAACAATGAAATATTCAGAAACAGCAAAGATGAGGATGATGAGGGTCTAGTGGTGAATAACAAAATGTTGGACATTGGCCAAACTAACTTCATACTCATTGCATACAGATGCTTGTTCGTGATTCCTTGGTATCACCTTTGAATGCACCAAGTGTCCCTTTAGCATAATGTTTCCACTACTAGTGAGGTATATGGTAGAAAAACAGGTTAAAAAGAGTCTGGAAAGTACAAAAAACTATGGTTAAAAACCACAATTAAACCAACACTGCACAATAAAACAAGAAACAAGAAAAGGTTTGACTTTGGCCCTACCTTTTGTATTTTCCATCTGTTTTTGGGCCACATGTTTCTGGTCAGTGTCAAATTATAACATCATGTACATAATATCTTTGTGCTTGTCTCTGCTGTATCATTGTGAAGATTTATAGTCCTTGAAGAAGATGTGCAAGGACTTTATTTCTGTGTCTGTACAGGCAGTGGATACAAATCCATATTTTCCACTGAAAGTATGCAGTTTGCTACCTGTTGTGAAGTGCCATAATTGTAAAAACATGTGCGCTTGTAGCTTCTGATGTGCAAATCCACAATGAGTATAAAATTTATGGTCGCGCTCCTTTAAATATTCCTGCCTGGCTCTGAACTGAACATTCACTCCTTCCTCTTTCTTGTGCTTTGCATCTCTTTTTCATTTTCCGCCTCTTTGCTTCTTTGTTTCTTTTTATTCATCTTTGTCTAAATCTACATCTACAGGGGGGAAATGGTTCAACAGCGTGCTACATTTCACACTTTAACCGGCCGCATACCCCTCTGAGAGTGTGTGTATTTGTATAACCTCTTCTTGTATTTGCTTTCATGTCTTTAGAGAAAAGGCAGCAATTGTACATGAGCACGCTCAGAAATATGACTCCCACAGTCCAGTGTGTGTATGTATCTACGAGTGTGTCCAGGGGGCAGTGTTTTCCTAAAGGGTCATGTCCTTCCACGTTTTAATAGAGAGACATTGGATATGTGGACAGAACCTCCGTGCGTGCGATTAAGCTGATGTGTGTGCATGTCTGAGGGAGAGAAAATGGTAAATGGTAAATGGCCTGTATTTATATAGTGCTTTACTAGTCCCTAAGGACCCCAAAGCGCTTTACATATCCAGTCATCCACCCATTCACACACACATTCACACACTGGTGATGGCAGCTACATTGTAGCCACAGCCACCCTGGGGCAGAAGCGACAGAGAAAAGGATGTTTCTAGGTCAGCCTCTGCTGACCGCTGGTTGTTGCAGCTTCAGGGCCAAAACCAGCAGTCCTGATGTGAGTTTGTGTGTCTGACAAACCCTGTAAACCACTGTTAGTCCTCTAAAATTGACCATCGTCATAGTTTCAGGCTTCATGCAGCCACAGCTTTCTTCACTAACTTGTTTGACTTCTTATTTCAGACAGGAGCTACCACAAGCAAAGGCATTTTACACAACACTGAAAGGAGAACCATTGTTCAGTTAAACCTTCATCCAAGGAGGACTTAGTTTCACTTAAGCTCCCTTTAAATATTGTAGAGCAGCGGTCCTCGGACCGGTACGTGAGTCGTTTGGTACTGGGCCGCGAGAGTTGAGGCCCAGGTCTGAAATGTCTGGTTTTCAGGGTTTTCATCGGTTTTCAGCGTTATTTTGTTATTACTTTTATCGTTAACTCGGTTTTCTTGGGTCTTTTCACGTGTGTTATGAATAAATCTTCTTTTTTTCTGTACCGGTACTAGTTTTATTTTGTTGTATTTATCCGCGACACCTTAAAGGCCGGTCCGTGAAAATATTGTCGGGCATCAACCGGTCCGTGGCGCAAAAAAGGTTGGGGTCGCCGCTGTTGTAGAGGGTTGCAGTTTTGACCAAAGCTGGATCTAAACCACAGTGCATGCTGTGCAAATGATCAGAGAGGCCACAAAATAACCTTAAAACATTACACAGATTACATTTTCATTTTAAAGAAGAAGCTAAATCAGCAGTAATTATTAACTGTTTACCTTGAAATAATATTTAATATTTGTAGCTTTCAATCATATTTTAAAGTTTTGAACATATTATTGAATTAGATATAGATATTATTCTTTTCAACAGATGTAGTTTGACAAGCTAAAACTTTCTGTTTTCAGTCAGACTTTATTCATTTTATTAAGAAAACCTGTCTCTATTCTGTATGTGATGGCTGTACAAAAAGACCATTCCCCAATCCCCTGAGTTAATAATAGCACAGCTTTACTGAAAGCTCTGTTATAGTTTCCTTTGATTTCCTTTTTTTTGAGCATGCTTTGTTGTTTGGCAGTAGACTGGCGACCAGTTCAGGGTGTACCCTGGAAAAGGCTCCAGCTCCCCAGGAACGCTGAATTGAATAAGCAGAAGAAAATAGATGGAAGGAATTTGTTGTTCTCAATGACTTGGTGTTCATTATTATGAACCTGCAGTCAAGACCGCAGTGCCTAGAAATCTGGATGAGAAGTTCAAAATATTTTAGTTTTAAAGACTCATTAAGCCCAAATACTACATTTTGCATTGCAATTCATCTCATCTACCAATAATAAGCAATAATATAATATGCTAAAAATATTCAACTACAGCCTTTACATGCACATGACCACTGGGTTGCTTTTAGTTTATCAGTGGTGAAAAAGCACCTGTGCACATTCTGACCTTCAACTAGGCCGAGCAGGGCACCTATTTATTATTTATGTGACTGATTTAATCTAATAATGGCCACAAGATGGGCTGATGGCATTTAAAGTGGACAGTATTACAATAATATTTAAAAAAGAAACCTGGGTAAGAGGGTGAAATTGCAGTCTAAAAAAAGAACTGAATGTTTGACAATGTTAAATCCCATTTTTTCAGTACAGTTGTGTTAGCATACATCTTCCTCCAAACCCATCTTTTATAAGAGCCAGCAGAATAAACAACATTTGTCCTTCGGCAGCTGTTTGGCCTGTCAGTGCTCTGACCCTCTACCTAAACACACTATCATTATAATTCAATCAGTTCAATGAGACTCTGGAAACAATGAAACCACATGTTGTGGGTTTCTGTCTTTTGTTATAAGCCTACTATTGTGGGAGATGGAATAACACCAAAGGTTACACACATTTTTGAAACTTAAATGGCAAAGAGAGAAACATCCAAAACTTCTCTTTTTACATCCGTCTGTTTCTTTTTCACAAAGTATTACACCATAGCATCTCGAGCCTACGTTCCAAACATACTTTTCTCTCCAGCAACATTGTTTTTCAGAATATTTATGCATAGTCTGTTGCAACTCTACACCAAAGTGATTATAATAAATGGTTAGATATACACAGTGTAGCTCTAGATAAATATAGGACTGTGGACAGATTCTGCAGTATGGCTTGTGTTTAATATGTAAATAGCAGCTCATGTAATCCTCTAAGTGTGTGGGAACAAACAAAAGCCTCATCAAACACATGGCTATAAATATGAAAGTGTCAATAAAAATAAAATAATGAGTGAAAAGCCCGAGTTTAGGTCTATAACACACAGCACCTAAGAGCAGGGTTGATATTTTGACAAAACATTTCTTCTTATAGTCCTCTTTCACTTTTGTGTGGCTCATTGAAAACTGTGCAAACTTGACTCTTTGAACTCCACGACCCATATCTGCAAACGTAACAAAATGCCAGTAACTGCCTGCACCGAACGACTAATGTTTTTCAGTCTAGTATTCCCCCGGTCAGTTATTTACTTGGTGTTTAAGTATAATAATGTTTAGAGTTGACTGAGAGTCAATCAGCACACACATCTGATCGAGCCCACTTGTCAAATGTGAAGAAAATAGACAAAACAATAAACTGGATTCAGTGTAATCGCAGATAATCTGATGACATTTGTTTTCTCCAAATCAGATTTTTCCGGTTTAAAAGTTTAAAGATGAAGCGATAATAAAATAATGATCAGATCTTATCCAGCAAGTTTTAACTAAACTTCTGTTACCTTTCCATCAACCTTTCTGTTCTGTCTTCTTTCTCTCCTTTAGCTCGCTTGCCCAAAACCCATTTTACACAACACGTTTGCACAATTAAGATTTGCCCCCTGATACATGGTGTATAGGTAAAAGCAGTCACTTTATGTATGCATAAAGCTGTCATGTTCTCCAGAGAAAACAGTAAGTGTACACGTGTGCACATGTGTAGTTCATTCCAAAATGCACACACACAGACGCAGATTTCCACTACTGGCTGTGCAGATGCTGTGTAGCCTTATGGAAATGATTACAACTTGTGCTGCTTTGTCCTCTATTAACAGCATGGGAGTGAGAGACAGTGAAAGGGACTGCGACACAGAGAGAGAGAGCAAACAAGACGGGATACGACTGACTTTTTGAATAGGTCAGGAGGCAGCAGGAGCGAAAGATGAAAAGAGAGTTGGAGAGAAAAAGGCAACAGTATGGAGAGAGAGATTTATTAGCTGTATCCACAGGGCAGACACTCATACACTGCAGTTAACTTCTGCTCCGTGTGAGGAGCAACACTGGCTTAAATGACATATTAACTGCTTGTACATTTGCAAGCTCAGACTACTTAGTGGCCAGTGATCACACTGGTGACGTGTGCTAGAGGTGAAGACATTTTCCATCATGCATTAAAGTACTAATTCACGCACACACACACGCATAACTAATTTTTGAGCTGAAAAAAGATCCTTGTATGCTCATAAGAAAAACATCTTTTGCTCTGAAATGTTTCAGGAACATTTGATCTCATTACCCCTCAAATGCAGACACACGCAGACATGCGCACACCAACACCTGATGGAGTTTCTCTTCCAGCTAACCCCATTCACTAGTCCAACCCTTTCCACTGGCCCCCGTACACCAGTTTCTTTTTTTGTTTGTTTTTTTACGAGAGCAACTTTACGATGCTGTTTACAAATGTGACTACACGATGTGCCATCCTGGACTCTGAAATATGATGAACACACATCAGTGTTCGGCAGGGAAATTGATTCCAGCTTTCTGACCTATTTGGTGTGAACAAATCCAACAGAAACACGCACTCAACTAATTCACGAGGCGATCTAAATATGGGGTTGATTACCTAGCATTCCTTAGCAGCATGTGTTTTAAAATAAGGGAAAATCTGAGACGGCTCAGGGTGCATGTGTGTGAGGATAAAGGTGGGGTGACATCCAGGAAATCTTTAATTCTGATTTTGTATTTTAAAGCAAGGTAAGGACTCTGACTGACTAGAGTCCCGAATGCAATGTAACTTTTTAACGCTGGATGAATTTGAAAAGAGGTGCATATGGCAGATCATTTTGGAAACCAGCAGCAGCTACTTTTCAGTTTTTCCAAACTCAGTAAGCTCCAAAAACATTTTCCTCATTTATCCATATCAGCTCATAAGTTTTAGTGGAACAAAAATTAGCAACATTTACCTCACTATTCAGCTATGCTGCACCAACAGATACAGCTAAGCCAGCTTTAAACACAGAACTGTCTGTGGGGTTGAAATAGAGGCACCAAAGGCATATTTTAGTTAGCTATTAAGCAAAATACGTCAGACAAAAACCTTTTTTTATTATATATTAGATCCAGTTTCAAATGAAACTGGGGGAAGTCTTTTTTTAAATACTGTAGTGGGCCTCGGAAATTGGAGATAAAGTAAGAACAATAATAACTTTATTTGCATAGCATGTTTCAAAACACAGAGTTCTAAAGTGCTTTACAGTTCAAATAAAAGCCACACACTGAAGATAAGTGAACTTGCTCAAACATACAGACACGTAATCAGTCATACCGGCAGGCATTCATTCCAAATTACACACATACATGCAAATGGTTGCAAACTATGGCCAAAAATGAAGGGGAAGGAGAGGTTAACCTATAGAAATGAGTTTTCAGCAGTCGTTTGCAGCAAATAACAGAGTCAGCCGGCCTGATTGACCGAGATAGGCTGTTCGGAGAGGCTGGCTGCATAAATAAGGTCTTAGAAAACGTAAAAAACAATGTTTACAATAAATCAAAGCCTTGTAAAGTTAACTGACTGGCCAGTTGCACAGTTCTGCACATATTCTGCTCATATGAAGGCGGAACATCTATGGACTATTACCAAGTATATCATTGATGAACTAAAGGAACACAATGAAATAAAGGAGTTTTACCACTAAGTGTTTTTACCATCAAGGCTTTCAGAAGACTAAATAAACCCAACCGAGAGACGGAATGCCAAAAAAACGTCAAATAAACTCACAGAGAAAGCTCCCTGATCACCAGAATGAAAAAGCTGACCGCTCAGAGCTGTGTGATTTTCTCCAGCAGCATTATTCCTGCTTTCATAACCTTGTTCCCAGCTGTGTAGATTCTGCCTACCGTTGCAGCAAAAACCAAATGTGTGTAGTCTTATGGCTGATTGGAGATGTTGAACATTTCAGGCTTATCTAACCCATAATCCCCTGCTCTCCACCTTCTCTCTCTGTATTCTCTCCTCGCTGAAGTAAATACTTACACAGTGTGTAAGTTTCTGCTGTTAAGTCAAACAGAACTCTTTTGAATGAGCAGACTAAACAAAAACATTTTAAGGGGAAGCCTCTCGTATGCCAGCATCACATTAGAAACACAGCATGAGGACTACAGAGCAAAGGTGCGTGCATCAATGAATGTGGTTAAGTGAGTATGTCTAACTCTGAACAGGGCTCTGTAGTTCCTGAAACTGAGCGGCCCACAGTTTGATCTTGTGCCATGAATGGGCTCTACACACTAATTACAGCCACCTGTATGTGTGTGTGTGTGTGTGTAAGGTATGAGTAGATGCATGAGAGAGGAGGGTGACTGTATGGTCATGAATAAAGGCAACCTGCTGTTTCCACTCTGTCTACACACACACACACACGCACGCACACACACATTTGTAGGAAAAAACTATCATAGCATCATGCGTTGAGGAGGTAGAGGTGCTGCTTTCCACTGTTGGGTTAACCATCTGTGCGTGTGTGTCTGGTTTATGTCAGATCTGTTACATTCACCTGAGGCTTGGCTGTATTTCATAACCACGCAGTGGCATGTCTGAGTCTGTATGTCCAACTGTCAGTCACTCAGTAAGGTCAAGAAGAAACCAGAAAATATTCTAAAGCTAATCATACGAAAAACCCAGATTTTCTGGCTACAAAGAGCGGAGTTTGACAGATTGGGAGCACTCCATAAATCCACAAAATATACATTTTCTTGAACTCTAAAAACCGATGATGTTCTTTGCTGATCTTTTAATCAAGTGCAAGTGCGCATACATGCTTTAACAGTGCAAGGAATACAGTCAGAGTACTATCTCATCAGTAACACTTGGGTAGAAAGCGACAAAAAGCTTTCCTACTACAGTGACCTTGTGGCAATAGTTCAGATTTCTTTGCTTTAGATAGTCTAATATAGGATACACTTGCTAAGAACCAGCCTGCTACAAATAACCAATCATCTTACCAAATGTAAGTTTTGAAACTATGTAAAAACGCAAAAAGAATAAAAAGGATTCAATAATGGAACATGCGGCTCTGGTCTACAACTTACATAAGTAATTTCTGGTAATTTCGAATACACAAAATTAATTAAACCTTCAGCTTTCTAAATGTCTTTTCACGTCTATACTGAAAACACACATGGAATAAAATGCTTATAAAACAAAAGTTAAAAATCTGCTTAGTTGTTCTTTGTGTCAGTAACTTGGCCTAAATGTTCTTTAAACAACACTTTTGTAAAAACTAACGCAGCACGTTACTTAACTACCTCCTGGAAAAAGTCATTCGTTACTTTCATGTTGCTCAGTGACATGAATGGAAGAAAAAACAAACAAACACTTTTTAACCAACCAGCATGCAGATAACTGAAGAACCTTTGCAACACAAGTAACAACATAACTGTAATGTGATTACTGCATTATTAAAGTAACTTGTTACATTACTGCATTACTTAAAAATGGAATGCAATTACACTAATGCAAACTTTAATCATTTGTTACACCCAACAGTGGTTGCTATGACCTGAACTGCTGTGGTGCTCGTGTGTTTTGCCCCTCAAAGCACCCCCCTCCCCCCTTTTCATTTTCTTGAAAGCACAACCTGCTTGGATTAAGTTCTGACTGCATGTGTAGCTACGAGTGTTGAATAACAACAACAAAAAACCCATTGAGAACAGAAAAGCCCTTAAAATTCCCAGTTCCTATGCACCAAATCCTCAATTAGCTGATGCTTCCAGGTAACTAATTTAAGCCAGAGAGTTGGGTTTTGGCTAAAAATGCTTGGCAATAAAAAATTGTTCCAGGAAGTAAATCCTACCACCCTATAGGCTCGCAACAGCTACAGACTTCTCAGTACAGATCCACTGTACAGCTGTATTAAACTGTAGTGTTCCCTTTGTTCTCTATCTAACAAATCCTTTTCTAAATTAATTCATATTAAGTTTATAAGCTACAAGTCAGTGCTCTTGTCCACACTGTGTCTGAAGAATAAAGCAGGACAATAAACTCAAATTTCTCCTCATTACATGCGTTTACCACAGTGTCATTATGTATGTAATAAATACTATACTTGAAACACTAGTGAGCAGTGAATTTATATTTTTCATAATCAATGAAAGCTGTTATGATACACATTTTCTCCTCTGTAAAATGGAGCGCACTTGTGCTGCCAAAGTTCAAGTTTAATGGAAAATTATTGTACGTTTAAAAACACGAGATGTAGGGCTGGGCTATATCATACCATTCACGGTAATACCGGTGTAATTTTGGGCAACGATAGGAAAATGAAATATCGCGATAGTGACTTTGTTTACATACGCACATGGCGGAGACGCAGAATGAGAAGAGCAAAAGCGGCTCGTTGAATGACACGGATGAACCAGAATTGGTTTGTAAAAATGCTGCAACTTCAGTGGACCTGTTTAGCTTTCGTCCGTCAGATACACAACAAAGCACTATTTTTGGTAGAGCATGCTAGCGGGCCGTCGTTATTACTGTGTTGTTTGGAAAATATGGCACACTTAAAATCAATCCTTCGATTTTTCTGAAACTCGACAGTGATAGTAATAATAAAAAGTAGCTGAAGGTCTGTGCCATAGTTCAAATTACTTTCAAATGCAACTGCTATAGAAAACTAAATGGACTCTATCGGTATTATGGTTGCATACATATTAAGTGGTAACCAAGTGCTAACCAAGATATCCACGACATCTAAGGGGTGTATGTCTACATATAAATATATCTATATATATATATTAGGGGTGCAACAATACTCGTATCGATATTGAACCGTTCGATACAGTGCTTTCGGTTCGGTACGCATATGTATCGAACAATACAAATTTTTTTATTTATTTTATCAACTTTTCTTCTGACGATGCTGTCTGTGTTGAGCGCTCGGTGGATCTGCGTTCAATTACTCCGCCTAGGCTGCACTGTCGAGTGCAGATCCACTGAGCGCAGCACAAGCTAGCAAGGTAGAAGCTAAGCTCGTTGCAACATGGCAAATTGAACCTCCCCCACCCTCATTCAGAGCTGGCGTTTGGAACTATTTTGGTTTTCATGTGACGTATGACCCTGAAGGTAAGCGCGTCATGAACAAAAGTAAAACAGTATGTCGAATGTGCCACGCAATGCTCAATTGGTGGGAACTAGTGGGTTAGCGCAGTTATCTTGTTAAGGTGTTGACGCTGTCCAGCTCCACGCACAGGGCAATCCGCGGTAACTTGTTAACGGAGATTTGCTGCTTCATGGCGTTGACGTCATTTTAATGAGATTAACGCTGACAGCACTAGTGGGAACACAACGAATATGACTGCACATTTACGCCGACATCATCCTAGCGCAAAGACAAGTGGAAGCAGACAAAAACAACAAGCATGCATGCTACAAACTTTACCTGAGTCATTTAGACAGTGTTAGCACATGATTCTCCTTATGGGGACCTGATATGTTTAATATGCTGCTGAGAATATATCCCAGAAGAAGCGTATAGTAGAGCTTTTATTTTGGAAAGAGCCATTTCTCTGTAATAAACTCTCTTTTCCAAAGATGAGTGATTTCTCGATCAGATAGATTTATTTTTATTATTATTATTTTGTTGTTTCAGCAACATTAATTTTAAAAACTGTACTTTTGAGTTAAAATATATATTTATAATTTTAATAAATGACAAATTAAAAAGGCATGAACATTTTTTTGTATCGAAAAAATATCGAACCGTGACACCAAAGTATTGAACCGAACCGAACCGTGAATTTTGTGTATCTTTGCACCCCTAATATATATAGTTAAATTATCTCTCAGGTGGCTTACCGGTGTACCATTAATAAACCTACCTACACGTTAAACCTATAGAATAGAGTAAGGCAGAATAGTTTTATCCATATAGTGTCCTGAATGTATTGAAACGTAATATACCAACATAATAATACACAATTGAGGGCTTCTACCTGTTTTCCTATTGCTGAGCCCAGGCCCTAACTAAAGGAACGGGATTTTTCCATCTGGGATCGATAGCAATTTTATTTCCTCCTCATTTCTGCTACAATGAGTCAGTAGTTGCAAAAAGATTCACCAGAATGTGCCAGAAGAATATACGGTAATGAGAGTTCAGTGATATCTGTTCCAGCTGACAAAGCACAAATCCTGTCTTATTCAATCACCATTTGATATTATTTAAATACACAATATGTGATTAGCATGCTAGGTTTTTATGGAGTGTTAATAAGTGCAGATCCGTTTTGCAGCAGTTGTTTATATGTATGGTATATTTTCAGAAACTGTGACCCTTGGCGGTCAGACTTAATACAACAATGAGGCCTCGGTTTAGTCACGAAAAACCAACACATGAAGTATCTTGAGCTCCTCCAACCCCGAACATGGACTGTGTCAGAGCGTAAAATATCAACAGGGTGGTGAAATAACATACAGGCACAAGTGGTTCCACACACTCCCTCATAAACATCACACAGCAATGGGATTTATGAGTTCTGAAAACATACAGTAAAGGATCAAGTTTTCAATTTTCTTTGTGTGTTGGTTAATGTGAAGTACGTGGGTGTGTGTCTGTGTAGCACAAGCATCTGGCTAGGTTTATTTAGTTTTTTAAAGCCTCAGTATGAAAGTAAAGTATTTAATTTGTTCTTCTTACTTTTCCTTTTCACCCTTTTTTCCATCTGTGTGTTACTGTGATGGTATATAAATCTTTGCATGTGCGCTTATTCGTGTAGCTGTTTTACATCACTGTTCACACTTCGCTGAAAGAGGAGCAGGGTCAAGCACTGAACACAAACAGAGATTAGCCAAAAATGGAGACAATATGGACGCCATGCAGGAATCTGGCAAACATACAGCTGCAGTGTAAAGCTTTAGCCATGATGGAGGCAATCCAGACAAGGTCAGAAATGATTCAGTGGAATTACTGAATTACTTCACGTTTGCTGCTCAGAGGGGATGACGGAGGGCCTCTGAGATAACAAAAGTGGAAACCAAGTGTGTCAATGTACTATATAGATGGGTTAAACAATATTTAACATGCATGTGAAAGGATGCACATATGCATTGCTGTAAATGAACTGGAGCGACAAGTTTCAGCAAAAACACAGCACTAAAGAATGTGGTAGTAACAATAACAGCATTCAAACTCGAAACATTTGTGACTAAAACACTATTCGTCAATGATCTGGACAACGTGCATGACTTATTTTCCCACACACTTGTCCACCAGGTGTGCTTTACATAAGCGTTAAGTCTGACTAGTTACCAGTGACTTCACCAACAAACAAAAAACAAACAAACCAAAAAAAATAAAAAATTAATTACATTAAAAAACTATTTGAAAAACTTGTTTGAGACATTGCTTTACAAATATACTGCAGACCGATAACTTAAATAGACACTGAGGTATATGATCTGATAGGATGCAGAAAATGCACCGGCTCTTAATGTTGCACCAAGTCAGATATATTTAGTAATTTGCTCCAGCCTCAAATCATCCTGGCTCGTAAAACAACTGTCATCTTCCAAAAATAGATGATGTCTCCATCGATAAATTATTGCTTCCTCGCCAAGTGACAAACCTGCTGCTCAGCAGGGGGCAGAAACGCTGCAGCAGTTCCTCAAGGATGCGAAAACAGCAGCAATGTGCTTGTGTCAGTGTTAAACGACTATTATGCGTTAAAAAGCAAAAGAATAAATCTGGCTGCAAATGAAACATTTAATAAAGTTAAATGTATGTCCTACAAATTATTGTTTTTGTACCGACGGGTTTGTATTTATGCATAAAATTACCTGAGTGTGCTGAACTTGTAATTACTGCATCTGCCTTGATTTATGTGTGTGTGGGTGCCTATAAGCATACGTGCGCTCTTTTATGTCTGCGTGTGGACAGCATTTGTACCTGGTTGTGTATGCTTTTGAGACTGTGTGTCCGTCCAGCTGCTGCGCGTGTAACCCTAGTAAACTTCAAGGCAGTGCTCTGCTCTGCAGAATTAACGAATCTCTCACATCCATCGCCACGTGCCGCCTTTGAAACAGACACCGACGGCCTCGGCTCAGCACTTTGAACTCTCAATCATTCTCTCGCTCGCCCACCCTGCTCTGCCCTGTATCAAATTATATTCTAGTCAAATATCTGCTCATTAGCAAAAGTTTTGTCCCCAATTAACCTTTTTTCTCTTCTTACATTGTTTAATTCATTTTCACAACAGGCAATCGGTGCAATCAAGGCGGCTAAGGAGCAATGAGAGGTAGATGAGGCTGAAAACAACCTTTCTACCTGGGTTTCCTCCCAAATCTCAGTTTCTACTTAAAATAGGACTTGCCTGTTGATAAAGCTGATCAAAACACTTTCTTTCTGAACACTTCCATAAGAAGTAAAAACAACACAGTGCTTCAAATTTGTGCAGAGAGTGAAATGAAGAGTCTACAATACATAAGCCTGGAAAGGTCTGACCATATAAAACAATGTTCTAAGATGTTTGATGTTTGGTAAAAACCACGTGGTACTGTATGATGTGCCCTGCACCTGCTCACTATACATTTCTCCCTTCCTCTCATGTACAATTGGGCTCCGTCTTCTACGCCCTCTTCCCAACAATGAAATTCAAGTTGACTGACAGCTATTTTGTCACAGTGGACAAACAACAAGTAAAAAATATATTTCCTGACCAGCTGAGGGTGTTGCACCAAAAGCTAAGTTTTGAGTGCTGTGATTGCTAGCAGATTGCTGCTTAGACCTCTAGTTTGCATGGAAGATGCAGACTTGTCTGCAAACACTTGGAAACAAACCACTGAGCAGTAGCGAAACCTTAAACGTGTCACGCAAACTGGAAACAGAGAGCGTCTGTCTTCAAAGTAAAAGTTATGCCTCACTGCTGAAGCAACATATTCACTTTAAATGAACAAATGGTCTCTGTTTCCAGGGTGAGGTGCACTTTTCAGTTTCATTAGCCGTTAAGTGTTTGGCAGTCATTTCCATACAAACTGTGGGCGACTGCGGCAATCTGCTAGTGAGCAAGGCAACTGCAGCATCATATACCTCTTTGCAACCAATTTCAAGCAGCAACAGCCAACAACCTCTCACCTACACCTTTTTTCCTTGTTACCAGTGGTTGCCAGACAGTCGCTAATACAGGGGTGTCGAACTCCAGGCCTCGAGGTCTGGTGTCCTGCAGGTTTTAGATCTCACCCTGTGGCAACACAACTGAATCAAACGATTAGTTCATTACCAGGCTTCTGGAGAAATTCAACACATGTTGAGGAGGTCATTTAGCTATTGAAATCAGCTGTGTTGGATCAAGGACACCTGCAGGACACTGGCCCTCGAGGCCTGGAGTTCGACACCTGTGCGCTAATAGGTGTCTAGGCCTGTGTGACTGGGGCCTTACTTGTCAACTCCTAACCTGCCAAAACCCGCACCAAGCTGGCGTTCTAATAATAACTGTAGAATTTTTTTAAGTCTGAAACCCAGAAATTACTATTCCCTAACAAAGAGCCCGGTCTGTAGACCACTGCTCTGCTTACTGCTGAACTCTGCTGTGATCCGTGCTGGAATGTAACTGTCTAGCCACACTTCAAAGCGAACACCGAACCTGTTGAGCGTGAATATGCCACAAGTGTGCGGATGAGCTTGTTAACTTTGCACAAACATGCACGTATCACCGTTTCGGCACGGATCTGCACGGGTGCTCATTAGGTGTTCCAACGTGCGTCCCCATGCTGTTGTGTATGCATTTAATTGCGTACATGCTGACAATATGCGGTTGTCTTCTTGAACTTCAAAGTTGCTGGCATGCTCTGCTGTGTGAGGCTACATGCTGAGAGGATGTCTTTGATGAACAACTATTTACAACAATGTAAAACTAACCCTCACATCACGATGCGCCGCTGGGCCATGTTTCAACATGACTCACCCCAATTCCTGCTTTGTTCAACAGTCATTCTTGTTACTCAGAGCTGTTTGTGGATTAATAACAATGCAACTTTTTTGTCAACACTCAGTGGGATGCTTTCTTGCTCACCTCAAACTGTCGTATTTTACTCCCCTAGAGAACATTTTAGTAGAGAAGATAACTGCATTCATTCTGTGTGTGTTCCAAGTACACGCTGTATCCCAGGACCTATTAACTACATATTGACATGCACTTCAAAGTAAAACAAAATAGCACGTTTCTTTGATAGTGAATAAATTCTGCTAACAACCAGCAAAACCATGGTGACACTGCTGGAAGCCTGTGAATGACCGAAGGACACTGAAACAGACGTCTGCCTTGATCCAATCGATGCAGTATGTCGGACCGCTGTCTTTTCGACCTAATGAGGTGTCTGAAGTCATGATGTAGCAAACCATCACTAGTATAGTAAAGAGAAAGGAATCTGATGGGTCGACTGGATGTTAACTTTCTGGCTTGTTTAAATTATTTAAAAATTGTCTGACAGCAGCGATACACACTCCTTTCTCACTAATATTCTTACTTCTGTTTTACCTTATAGCTGATACTAGTAACTATTCTTTTGGTCACTAAGAGCACAATAGTTTAAATCAGACACACGTAAAGCTAAACGTTAACTGTCAAAAAATATTAGCCTTGATTGCAACTGTGCAGGCAGCACGGTTGCACGGTGGTTAGCACTGTTACAGCACAGCAAGAAGGTCCTGAGTTCAATTCCACCATCAGGCCGCGGTCTTTCTGGGTGGAGTTTGCGTGGGTTCCCTCCGGGTGCTCCGGCTTCCTCCCACCGAGATAATGCAGTTTATGAGGATAGGTTAATTGATTAATCAAAATTGCCCATAGGTGTGAATGCGGGAGTGAATGTGAGCACGAATGGTTGTCTGTCTCTGTGTGTTGGCCCTGCGACAGACCGGCGACCTGCCCAGGGTGTACCCCGCCTCTCGCCCTATGACAGCTGGGATAGGCTCCAGCGCCCCCCGCGACCCTGAAAAGGAGAAGCGGACGCGAATGGATGGATGCAACTGTGTATAATCTTATGTCAAAGTGCTAAATTCAGTATGTTTGATACATAAACACTTACATGGCGATGAACACAGAATAAATCACAACACAAATTTAGGATTGAGATGTTCAGGCAAAAAAAAAGGAGGGAGGGAGGCTGACGCAGCACTTAAATCTCCAAATATCACATACTCATTAAAATGCAAACAGCGTTAGAAAACAGCATTGTGGAGAGGAGCTTGAGGTCACGGCCACAGAGTGTGTGGTGTGTGTTTTCGTGTGAGTGTATCAGTTTTCAGGATACTGTCACACTGATCAAACTCAGGCCTGATAGCAGAGGCGCCGTAGACCCATTGCTGTATTTGCCTAAGAACCATGGGGAAAACTACACACACATCTTACCCAGAGAACAGAGAGGGAAATGTATTGTGCATGCATTTTGGTGAAATATAATGCGCTGGAATGCTGCAAAATTATGCAAGTAACTACATGCAGACGCACACCTGATGGCTCGGAACAAAACCCGTCTGTTGGAGCTCATTTCTTCTTTAATGGTGACGTTATCTGTTTCAAATTACATGTAATTTCTTAAGATATTTCTGTCTGCGGTAATTTTCTCTAATCATATTTTTTCTTTGCTTATTTCATTCCAGCTATGCCGAACGTTTAGAAATAGGCGAGATAAAGCATTTAATCAAACTTCCTGAAGCTTAAATAGATATGAAATAGAGGCAGCTTTAAAAAAACTGTTTAGACTGCATACCTATAAACACATGACAGGAAAACACTGACAAGTCAACAAGGCTTCATCAAATCCAGATAGAGCACCAGCTTTGGGATGCATAGTTCAAACTGCGATAAACATTTTGATAAGTGGAACAAGTTTTTCCACGCCTGCTGCTTTTTATTCAGCTCAGTGTGAGTTGTTCTGTCGTATCCTGTCCTGCTTGCTGTCAGTGCAGTGACATCTGGAAAAGCCAGATGTAATTGCTGGAATCCGAAAAAGTGACAAAAAGAGAATAAAGGAGGGAATCGCTGAGAATAATTTGCTCTCCATGTCGTCATTAAGACATCAAAGCGAACGCAGAAGATACAGAGCCTTTCAGCGTGGACACAAATGCACTTTGGAGGAGAAGAGTAACAAACGAGGGAAGAACAGAAAAGAACAGAGGGGAAGGGAAGAGGAGGAGGAGGGATGGTGTGTGCTGAAGAACCTGTCTTTGGCTTTGATGACGGCACAACAGTGAAAGCAGCAAAAGCAGACAAAAGTTTCTAAAACTTCAAACGAAAGCTTTTTGTAGCACAGGTCTGCTCGCTCTTTCTCCCCCAGTTCTCCATTCTTCCCCCCCCTTTTCTCTTCAAACATGTCTTTGCTAATTGCCAGACCCTGTTCTGCCCTCCGCAGGCTCTCCACTCCTCTCAGGTCTATTCAGCACGGGGGTTGTTACAGAGGGAAGGCCTAATAACGTGCTCTAAGTGGACAATGGAGCCTGCGGGGCCAGCGACAAAATCCTGGTCTTAATGAGAAAAGACTCCTCGAGCGAACAAGCAGGTCTGTCAATAGACTGGCCTATTATGGAGTTACAGGGCAGGGTGGGAGGGTGGGGGTGTATGGCATGTGTGTTCCAAGTTATCTGCGCATGAGTTAATATCTATGTGATAGAAAATAAATAAATAAATAAATAAATAAAATTAGTGTATAAAAAGGAAAAAAATACACGCGTCTAGGTATGGCAGCATGAATGCTTGCGTATTTGTGTGTGTGTGTGTGTGTGTGTGCTGCTACCCCCTGAGGGTAACAATAGTTAACAGGACTAATCCTCTAGACCGTATAATGGCCACTAAGCTGTCTATTCAGAAGTTCAGCTCCCCTGCTAACTCCTCCGATCAGGCACGAATACCCACACTCAGCCATTCACTTCCCTTTCCTTCGTTCTTTGTAAAACTTTCGGAAACTTTTTTTGTTGTTGTCTTGATCAGTATATCATTTGATTCATATCACATAGCTAATCGCATATTTAAGTATTTTTAAATGGAAATATCGTGCTGCAGTATCCCTCATGGTTTCAGCAGTTTAAAGTATTGTTTATCTGTTTAAACAGAACCCAGAGATACACTATTATCCAACTATTATATAACTTACATTATTCACAGATTTATTTGACGTACTACATGTTAGTTATCTGTTGCGCTACTCCCTCCTCTTTCTTAATCCCTCATTTCCTCCCTCCTTCTTCCCTCCTCTCCTCCATCTTCCCCTCCTCCCAGTCATTTGTAGTGTGTGTGTGTGTGAGAGACTTCACCAATTAGTTTTTTGGAGAGGTTAACCCCACTGCTGTGAGTTTGTAGCGTCATTGTTGCTCTGTGTGAGGGACTGCAAGTTATGCAGAGAGGCTCTCCGAAGCACCTTGTTTGCTTTCATTTGCAGGTGGGGTGAGGCTTTGGAGTGGCAGTGGGTGGCTGTTAAGTGATGGGGGTGCAGGACACATCTCCCATAAGGACCCACTCTGGAAACAGCGAGTGTCTCCTTGAGAGGCTTTGTCGATGCCTCTTACAATTGCACCGAGCTCTCCCTGCTAAATCACCTGCTCACATCTTAACTTGTTGATTCTCTAACAGCAGGCTGTGATCTCTAAATGTATCATTTGTTTGTTAAAAATGTATACTTTTATCTGCAGTTATCTTTTGTGGTGTCTGATGTCCAGGATGGACAGTTATCAAAAAATGTAAGTTTGGATTATGACTCTTTTTTGGTTTAAAATAGAGATTAAATTGGTAATCATGCTGACATTTTCTGTCTATTCAAAGTTAAGAGGTTAAGAGCTTCTCTTAAGCTTATACGACTGTGTAAAAACTTTGCAAAACAGAGCATCTTAAATTAAAATGTTTTGTCACACAGTAATCTCTGGTTCCTATGCTTAAAGACAGTTAGATTTAAGGGTTTTAAACCCTTTGGAAGCAATTTTATGAGTTTATAACAACCAAAATCAATAAGAATTAATAAAATGTTACTGAATTTGCACTTACCTATGTCATTGATGGTCATCAGAAGCACACAGCGCACTAATTCTTAGTACCCCATCGAAAAAACAAGATGTGGTTCCGATGTCTAGTTCGGCATAAATGTAATGCGACATGTGTTCTGTGAATTTATTAAAAATATAGATTTTTTCCAAACATTTTTTAATTGTCCATAATACAAAATGGTAGATTTTTATAGAAAAACATTTACCTTTAAGACCTTTTAAAGAATTATAACCTTAGCTCTCCACTCTTCCACTTCAAACCCAGTTTCTACAATTATATTTCCTCCAGTCTAGCTTGCTTTCATTGTGATATGTCCTCACCCTCCCTGCCTTTCAGATTCTCCCATCTTCTATCACTGTTGGACACGTCCGCCTTAATTGACAAACTGAGATACTTTAAAGCATCTCGCATCCTCAAATTTTCAGTTTCGTGTAGTTTTACCCATATCTGGGGACGGAGTGCACTTCATGATGTGAGTGATGGGGCACCAAATGATACATATAAAACCCTGCTACATTTCTTATTAGTCTCATGTTTTTCACTCAAAGGACGCTGCTGTGCCAAAACACACAGAGAGGTAACATTACACCTCAGATTAGCTGTGGGAGAGTTGCTGTGGAAACCAAGGGTGAAAATGTGTTTGCTTTAGAGTTTTGAGGAGCTGGTAAATGAAGTTAAGATCAAATTCCTTCCTCAAACAGAATTAACAGAGCGCAGAATACAGCAAAGAGCAAGACGGAGAGGATACGTAGAGGTCGAGTGCCAGTAAAACAGAAATACTCTGCATACTGAGCAGTACTGTCTTTACTCAACAGCTGTATTTGCTATTAAGTTGACTTAAAAAAAAGCAATTACAGCATTAAATTGCTACATTATAAGTTTGTCAGAACGTGTAATTTTAAAGAAAGTTACCTGCACTAAAGCTTAATGGTTTTTCCCAGCCCATTAATCTTTCTGACACACGTACGGCTCTCACCTGATAACCCAACAGTAACACATTAATACAACATCTATGAATCAACCACAATGTTAAAACTACCTTGGTAATACTTAAGCAGTCTGGATGGATACTTTGGCTCCTGTGGATCTGTTTGCTCGGCGCACACACTCTTGACGGCACTGAGATCTGTGAAGTTTGGAGGCCTGGTCAGTGCCTTGGCCTCTGAGCTGTTACCGCGCAGTTGCTGTGGTGCAGCAGGGCACACCGTCCTGCTAGTCTTCTAGATTCTTCCACAATCAAGCAGATGGTGCTTTTCGAAGTTTTGGCCATATATTGTCGATACCAATATGCATTTAGCTTCTACTACTAGCAGTAACTACATTAGAAGTAACGAGTGGGAAAGTGGAAGCAGATGTCAGTTTTCCCTAACTCTGAATCTAACTCTGACACACGACAGTGAGAGGAATGGGAGGATTTCATAGAAAAACTGTAATTTAAAGAGTTTTCAGCCTTCAGTTAGACATACCACTTACACTCTCTGTAATCATATGAAACGTGTGCTTCACTTCAGTTTTTGGGTGGATTTTCTCCTCAAAATGAGTCACTGCTTGGGCCTTGAGAAAAAGGCTTGTTGACTGACAGATGGCATCTAGTGCGGAGAATTGAAGTCAAAGCTAGCACGGGGTATTTAAGACCCATTAGGGGTCTGTGTGAGCTTTACTTGGCGTACAATCAGTAGAGAAAAAGCCATATGCACTCAGACACACACACACACACACATGGTCATACACAGATGTTAATGGAGCATGAAGGCAAACAGAAGGCAAAAGAACGAGGAGGTGAAAGACGCTCAAGAGAAAAGACGTCTCCTCTTGACTGGTAATGCTGAAGGAATCCAACTGCAGGAGGGTTTTGAGAGAAATACAAGAAGGATATTTGAGGTGGATGAAAAAAGGACGGGAAAAAAAGCAGAGAGAAGGTGACTGTGAGAAGAGTTGGTTGTAGTTTGCATGAGAAGTTAAGAGAGATAAGTATTCGTGGCTACTATTTTCCACAGACCACCTCAGTGTTAGGTAAAAGGAGATGCAGCAGATACAACTCTCCTTATCCCTACACTGCTTTGAATGCATCTCAACCTGTTAAGACAGCTTTTCCAAGACTTCCGTAGATTTTATTGTTCTCTTTTATTCTCCGGCATTGTTGACGGCTCTGTTTTCTTTTGCTGCGTCTCCCCCATGTCCATCTTCTTTCCTCCTCTTTGCTGGAAGTGAAACGAGGCAGAACGAGAGGATGTGGGACAGACAAGCGTGAAATGGAGGCAGGGGCCTCTGAGGAGTGTGCGACTGTGCTGATGTCAGTTTGCATCTGTATTTTGTCCACATTTGCCGGTGACATGTGCATGTGAGGGATTGGACAAATATTTTCCTGTCCCGTCTTGTTGACATGTATATGCAAAAAGATGCAGTAAATATATCCATGTGCATCTTAATGTTTATCGTTACAAGAAACAACAAGGTGGTAAACAGCTTTTGAAACCTGAACCCGTTCTTTCTGCTGCGTCATATCTGCCTGAACACGCACGCATACACACCAGCATGTTTACATCTCCACAGTGCCACCCTGATATCCGGAGCAACAGCTTTGTCTACTTCACTGTAAGGGCGGCGTGTTGTAACAAAAGCAGGACCAAAGAGAATGGAACAAATGTGATGCGGAACCGAACAAAATGACTGTGACAGGCGAAGAAACAGGCGCACATACACTCTTTCAACTCTGCCCTAACTTTCTGCAACTGTTGGCCGAATCAAGCATAAGCTCGTGTCATTTTTAAATGCAAAGACTTCTGGAATACAATGTAACTTATTTCTGATTTTTACCATACATTATTAAAAATTCCCAGCTGAGACTTCTTCAGTTGAGAATCTAATAAAATTATGCGCTATAATGAAACAGGTATTTCCATAAGGAGAGACAAAGGAAGGGAACTTCTCCTGGAACCAGATCCCCTGCTATTAAGGCATCTTTAAGTTCAAGAGGAGGAGGGGTAAACAACGTGATGATTTCTGGGCTCTATCTTAAAATGACAGCTTTTTTAATGTTTTGCGCTTTTTACTGAGGACCTACTTCCTGTAAGGCCTCAAATGCTAGAGTGAACACCAACTAACCTGAGCAGAAATGGTTAATTTGTCAAGTAGGTGGATGAGGTAGCGAGGGCAAGACACTGGGTTACTTGAGATTCATTTTAAGCTCTGCGCAATCACAGACACATACTTTTCTCTCTTTGCGTGTGACTCACACCAATTAAGTTGCAAACCTTGGCTGCCACTACATCCTCTTCAGATGAGGCACCAGATATCTCAATTAAAAAAATCAGAAATTTGAGAACACGAAATAAGAGGGGGCATCAGGATGGAGAAACTGACG
Organism: Astatotilapia calliptera; assembly: GCF_964374335.1. Taxonomy (NCBI): domain Eukaryota; kingdom Metazoa; phylum Chordata; class Actinopteri; order Cichliformes; family Cichlidae; genus Astatotilapia; species Astatotilapia calliptera. Next base: position 4,196,486 of record NC_137423.1, on the reverse strand, counting down.
GATGGCGAGATGATGTTGGTCTGCAACGTGATCTCATGTGTTAGCTTCTGGCCGGAAGACAGCTGCGGTCTCACACATGCAATGCAGTTTAATGAAGAAAGACTGAACGTGCAAAAACGAGCTGGATTTGCTGTCAAAGAAGTGCAGGCCTACCAGGAAACAAGCAGTCTCAGGCAACGATGTGAAACCATTTATTTGGTGTGCAGTACCACATTAAAGTTTCATGACAAACAGGGCGGAGCTGTGTGATGTCAGGAGTTCACTGCTATTACTGGGCTAATCCTGGCATTAAATCACCAGATGTTATTGAAGAAACAATAATTTTCTAAATCAATTTTCTTCATAGTCCTGCTTTGGTTTTTGCCATTTGTCATGTTTAATGTTGTGATTTGTCTTGCTTCAGTCTTCATTACGTAGCCACGGCTTGATGAACATAAATCATGTACAACCGTATTTATTCAAACATACGTTAGGTCGAGGTTTGATATCTTTCTCTGCCTGTCTTTGCGCTTTGTTCTCCAATTATGAACAGATGTCAGCTGCTATGGTTGAGCTCTTAAATCACCACAAATCATCATGTCACCCACTTGCGAACAGACCTGCATATGCACACTGACACACACGCACGTGCTCATTAAAACTCAAAACCGCATTTTTATGCGCACATGCACTGAAAGCACGCCTAAATGCAAGCATGCACGCACACACACACGACTCCAAGCCATTTCCTTCCGTCCTTTTTATGCACAGTTTCCCAATTCTGCTCCAGACATGCTTTCATTGTCATCGCATCTGGTTTAAGCTATAAATGTTCTATAATTCATTGCTCTAGTAAAAGAAAAAAAAATTCACAATATGAAAAGACAAAGTTAAAGAAAAGCGAATAAGGGAGAACAAAAGAGAAGAAACTGCACGAAAAGACTGCGGGAGTACGAAAGAGAAGCTTGCCTCGCCTTTTCAGTTTTTTTGAAGGTCACTGTGGTTTGTAGAGCAGAAAAAAAATCTTTTTTGGTTTCACTTTATTGGTGGTCCAATAAATCTTCTCACAACGACGCATGAACATACGCGCATGCAAAAGTCCTCAAATAAACAACCACACACTCACACAAACACACGCACACATTTTACTTACAAACATTTTCCAACCTACACACAATAAAAGAACTAACCCTTCAAAGAATCTTCCAATTTCCCCACATCAACAAAAGCCTGCCTTCACAAAATGCCTCTCCATGCCTTCCAACCACTGAGGCGGAGTACAGTGGGTGTTTTACGGCAATCGAATGCTAAAACATCTGGGGAAAATAGGAAACTGTGAAAATATTGGTACAAATTAAACGTGGTTGGAGGAAAATGAGCCAGCTGACTGGGGGAAGGAGGAATGAGCGCTGATATTGGGTGCTAATAAGAAAAAGGTGTTAAATGATACTCTTGGTTAGAAATTGAGAGGGAAATACAATAAGATGCAGGTGTGGGCTCATTACTGTGAAACAGACCGGTCATAAGATAATTAACACAGGACCACACAGGTAAGGAGGGGAGATGAAAGCGAAGGGGACGTGTGGTGGAAGCAAGGAAGCGAAACAGTGAGAGAACCCTTAGCAGAGCAGCAAAGTACATCAAACAGAGAAACAGGTAAAGGTCCACAGAGTAAGGTATTACAACAACTACTGCTCCATGCTCTGAGCATCCTTACCAATGTAGATTGATCCAGCTACGAAAACAGTTTCCAGAGTCTGCAAGCCACGATCATTTTCTATTGGAAACATACAAGTTACATTACCCTGCTTGGATTTTTAATTAATTACATGTACATGTACATGCATGCAAAACTCTCAAGCCAATCCTTGCTGCTCTAATGAGCTTGAAAGTCAATATATTGTATGACTGTCTACTTTTGCACAGTTTACTTTGCTTTAAGTGGAAAGGATCCTATTCTCAAGTTTTGATGTTGTAATTCACAGGATTGGTTCTCATTACCAGTGAGACTGACAAACACATAATATACATACATTTGCCCAATTAACTGTGCATAGCATGAACGTGTGTGTGCATATGTGAAGTGAGTGAAAGGGACAGTGAATGAGGGAGGGGAGAAGGGGGCAGCAGCTGCTTGCCTGGATGACCTCAGCGGCAGCTGTTGCCCCCCAACCCTTCCACCACCGCCCCCGCCCTCTGTATGCCAGCTTGCCTTTGAAGTTCAGGTCAAGACCGATGCAGCTTTGAATGCATACCGATAATAATTACAGGAAAATAAAAGGATATTTTCGACCGGCAATATGCAAATTTATGGAAAACTGGGACTGAAACTGTATTGTTGACACTATAACCGAAATTCAGACCTGTCATTTCAATGATAATAAAATCTATGCTGTATCTATAGGAAGAAAATCTTCATATTCATTGATAGATAAAACGCTGCATCATTAGGTTTTCTGCGAGTGTTGTGTTGTCTAAGATTTCAACCTGGCTCCTGTTAACTTTGGTGCATGACTTAATTTCAAATTGAAGATATACTTTTGTCCTTTTAAAACACCGAATGAATGAATTTGCATCGGAGCATTTCACTCAACCCAGTCTTTGAAGTGCCGACGCAGTATAGAGAGTACAGCTTTAGTCAGATTCTCTGGAACGCTATGCAGCCTTAATCACTCTGCTGGCATCCACTCTACTGACTGAAACCTGACACACACACACACACGCGCGCGCGCACGCACACACAGAGACACACACAAAATCGGGTGGCATGTGCACAAACTCGTGGAATGAAGCGCGCGCGCACACAGACGGGTGTGGAGGTTCACCGGCACACAGACCCAGACACACGAGCAGGCAAAGACAGAGGCTTGCATGTGTAAATGTACGCTGACACACTGTCCTTCCAACAGGTATTTTGTTTACATGGATAAGAGTTGAGGGAAGTGGTTATTTGAGTCCATGTACATAAAATAAAATACACACTTGTATTTGTGCAACAAGGTTGTCAGAGGAGTCACAGACTACTGCCTCCACATAACAGCTCACCCACCCAGACACTAACAACAATACAGCCTTCTGGGCATTGTATAGGAAAAAGAAACATGGCACAACAAAGCCTCTTTTATAGTGACATTAACATTGAGACGCACACACAGATGAGGAATTTCCATGCCTCCGGACTAACAGTTTGCATCGCCTGCACTGGTGCAACTCAATTTTACATTTACCATTTACTTGAAGCACAAAATGATTCATTTCGTGCTCAAACAGTTCTACTACGTAATTCATCCAAAGGTTCACATTGATGTCTCATGCACCAAACACTTACCTATCACAATAAGTGTGTAGTTGACATTTACGCTGCCAAACCCATTGGTGGCCTTACAGATGTAAGTTCCTGCATCGTCCATCTCCACCTCCTTAATACGCAGAGCGTGCTGTGACACCCTGAACCGTGTCCAGCCCCTGTGGATGTTGCGGCCATCTTTGGTCCACATGATGAGGGGAGGGGGGTCACCCTCCACAGGGCAGGGCAGCTTAACCGTGCGACCCAGACGTGCGCTCTGCCGATGGTTCACCCGCTCTGACACCCTGGGGGGACCTTGAGGGTAGAAGAAAAATGAAAACTTTAGTACCGGTAGTAGCATCAGCAGTAAATTCAGCCTGGTTATGTAAGACCTGAATAATTAGTATATTAGTATACTGGGCATGAATGAAGAGTGTGCAACTTGATCTACGAGAAAATGGATCATTCTGACCCCTCCAAGAAAAAGACAAAATACTACAGTTTTGAACAAATTTGTTGTTTGACAAGCTCATAAGTTAGATTATAACTTAAATACAAAATACAATCTAATTATTCCAGGAAGTTCAAGAAGTAAGTTTACTCCTTGGTAAATTTACAGTCTTAAAAGCATCCATTGGAAGCAAACACAAAGCCAATTAGTAAGTTTAATATCATTTGATATGCCACACTGACACGAAGCCAGGCATGACCTTGACCGCTCGGTAGCCGCTCTACTGTGAAATAGCACACTAGGAAAACAAAAGGGATTAAAGTAGCCTGATCGAATTGGAAAGGTGGGAGGAAATGATGGAGAGAAATGGAGGGGACAGAACAAAGAGAGGGGGGGAGAAACAGAGGAAGGAAAGAGGGAAGGTAAGAGGAGAAGTGAGGAGGAAATGAATAAGGGAATAAGGGAGTATGGAATTTAAGGGAGTAAGTCTGCGAAGAGAAAGGGAATGAAATACGAGTGAATAGGACAGGCATACAAAGAAAGACAAACAGAAACACAGAGAGGTGGAAGCAGGAGTGGCGTGGGAGTTAACTCGTTTCTGAGCATCTCTGTTTGACCTTGCATTACTCCCTTTAGGTTAAAACAATACTCTCTAAATATAGCAATAAAAACACACAGTAGGCCACCATGTAGCAAACAATTTCCCAGCAAACAACAAAAGGCAATTGCAAGAAAATCCACCCTTAAACAACTAACTTCAGGTCACGTCCTGTAGGTTAAACATGTGAAAGAAAGGACAAACGGCGGTCCATGAAAACAGCGCGCCTGACAGACGTTTATCAAATCGATGTGGCCAGATACAGTTCAAACATTTCAGGTGCGTTTAATTCATTGCCCCCTTTGATACTGCTTAAATGTGTGCTTGTCAAAAAATGATTGGTTGGCTGTCGGGAACTTCTTCTTATGCTGTTTTTTGGTTGGCTTGTGATTGTGTTAGAGGTCGTAGTTGATTTTTTGTGCAAGGGAGAAAAGGAGTAGCCTGGTGTGGGGGGTTGAGAGTGAAGAAGAAAAGGCAAAGAAGTGCAGACTGTTTTAAGTGCAATCATAAAAGGTTTTAGGGGTAATCATTATAGTAGCGATCCACTAAGAACAGTGAAAGATTGACTAGTTTTATCACAGCTGGCATTCCAGTTTTTCACTTCTGTGTGGCTGGCGTGAGAAACAGGAGCGACGAGAGCCACAACAGATTATTAAGTGCGGGGCAATCCCAAAATTAAATTGGGTTTTTGAACATTAAGAAAATACATCATTGTCCAGCCGTGGAGCATTGGCGCGCATGACATGCATAAATCATATGACTGTATTTTTAGGCTGAGTGGCATTACACAATCTATATCTCTTTATTTTCTACTAAGTGTGCCAAGTGAAAACCATGAGATGTCACAAGCACTTTTATTAAAACACACTGATTGAAATACACCACAAAAACATAGTTTCCTTACCCTGTTTCAAAATATACGCTCTTCCTGCATGTTGCTAAAGTCTTTCCAGAAAGTGCTAAGGCTAATAAACATGTCCATCTCCAGGCGGCCAACATCTGTTTACTTGTCTCTTTTCTCATTGCCCACACCTAGACGTGATTCCATAAAAGCCAAATTCCCAGTGAAGCTGTTCTTATTTATATTTATCTTTTTTTAAAGCTCTGGGTACAATTAAACAGTTACTGAACTAAGATGACATTGTCACTGTTCAGTTCAGTCTGAATTCAGTCATTTCAGCAGTGTAGGGGCAGCACGGTGGTTAGCACTGTTGCTGCACAGCAAGAAGGTCCTGAGTTCAATTCCACCATCAGGCTGGGGTCTTTCTGTGTGGAGTTTGCATGTTCTCCCTGTGTTTGAATATGTGAATGAATATGCTGCTGCAACCTGCAGACAGAGGTGTGCCTGTGGTACAAAAGCAACACCTCGTGGGGCTAAAAATGTTGCTAAATGTAGTTTGGAGCAATGACGAAGATACATAAGTGAGCTAGGCCTGGTTTAGTCGCTGACTCTGGGGGTGGGGCTTTGTGTGTAGAGAGTGAGAGCAGATTATGGGTTATGGAATGCAACACCAGATTTGTTTAAATATATAAACAAAAACAAAAAAAAACCCTTAAAAAGGCTAAGCTGGAACTAGATTCATTCCTTCACTGTGCAGCTGCAGAAGTAGGAGATGAACAAGATGAAGAAAAAAATCCTAAAGAGGTGAGAAGAGAGTTATAAAAATGGGGGAACCGTTACAGTAGTTCCTAGCTTGTGCTAACAAGGAGGGCTGCTATTTAAACATGGAAACAGGATGTGGACACAGTGATGGATGGATGGAAGTGAAATGTGTGAAAAAGACATTAGTCATACAGGTATTCAGAGGAGCCTGCTCTCCTCCAAACTCATCATTCCTGGATAGGGGAATGTGTTCGTTCATCTGTATGGCTTTCTCATTAGGGGCCCGAGAGTTCACTCTTTCTCCTTTTCCTACCCTATACATCTATTCTTTTCTTTCCTGGTAATGTGGTTACATATCGCTGGATCTCTTGGTCTGCTTTTGTTATTTTCTTCTGATATATATCTCTCTGAACACACATAAAATCCATTTTTTCTTTACTTAGTGTGTCTGAAATATTTTCCCATCTTTCTTTTTCTTGCACACATTTACCTCTTTTGATTGGTGGTATTACTGCCACACAATCCTAATTCTCCTTTGTATTTATTTATTTATTTCTATCTTTTTTCTTCCTCTAAGATTGTAATCTTATTCCCCTTACCTCTAAACTACTCCACTACCAATCTTTTTTCTTGTCCGTAACCCCCTCCCTTCATTTTCATTTCCCCTGACATCACTCTTTTCCTTTCTGCCACTCCACTTTGCTCACTCTTTTCCTCTTTCAGCACACTCATTCACGCCGTCCTCTTCGTTCACTGCAGACTCTTTTCTTTTTCTCCCTCTCCTGGCTTTTTCACATTTGCGTGCGCACACGCATACACATACGCACACTTCCTCAATTTCGTCCCCAGGGTATCACAGGAACAGGACCTCTATCCAAACCTCTCAACTTTCGACAGTTAACCTCTTCTACATCTTCCTCCTCTACCTCTAAATTTTCTTCCTTCCCACTCTCTCTCTCCCCAGTGATGGGAACACACGAACAGCAGCCTCTTTTCCTCCTCCTCCTCCCCTGCTCCCAGGTCTTTGACCACAGAAAAGTCTTTTTAAATCTGTCTCTTGGGGGTGAAACTAAAGCAAGTAAAAAAAAAAATCTTTCCTTCTTTTTCACGAGACGCAGTTCAGGTTGTCTATGTACTTCTGCACATGAGGCTCCTATTAAGTAAATGGTAAATACGCAGCTGAAAGTAGGTTTACAAAAATATAATATAAAAAAAACCCAAAACATAACCTTCAACAGGAAGAAAAGCATGTGAATTTAAATAAATATAATGCATATTTGTCTTGAATTACGACACCAACGAATGCTAACTGGGGTCAGGAGTGACTAACCATCCAGTCCAAGTCCAGTCACTCGAATAATCCTGGAGGTGTGGGTTAGAGATGTGTTGATTTACAAAAAACACAATTTTATTTCACATTGACAAGAAACATCTGCTAAATTGAACCACGGCTCATAAAAAAGAGGTCCTGGAAGACTCCGACAAGAAACATTTGCTTTGCATAAAGTAACTTTAATGGGTGGTAGATATTTATCACTTCACAGTTAGACAAACTGTCTATGAATGCAGAATTTAGTAATGAGTCATCTGCGATGTGCACAAAGAATTCATCTTAAATGAACGCACACTTTTAATGAGATAGAAAAGCAGCTATTTTCCAATTAAAGAAACTTCACTACACACCTGATGTTTACACGGACTGATGTAAACACAAAGTGTAAAAGATTCCTGCACACTGACACCATCCTAATGAAAAAATACTGAACAGGAAGCATCATAATTTGGGAATGCATTGTTGCCTATGGGTCAGAAAAGCTGAAAAAAATCAGCTTTATCAAGGTATTTTATAGCATTAGGTCACTGTGGTTGTCTGCCAGCTGAAGCCCAGTGTAGTTGAGTAAAGCAGTTGGATAGTAAGCCTAAATATTGATGTAAATTGGAAACAGACAGACTTTACTTTTCATCAGTCAGCAACACTGTAGACAGGCCAGGCAGAGCGGTGACTAGAAAGATGCTCGATGTGGACGAGGCTGTGTGTATGTTGAAAAGTGGCCCAGAATAGGGACCCGAATAACAGCGGAGTTCAACACAAATTGGAAAAGCACTAAAAACATAAAATACTGCGTAAGAAGCACAGATGGAGGCTGCATTGTTTTTAACACCTAGTTTTACTTTAGCGCTTTATTTGTTATAACTTTGCTCTTCTTTGCCGCTGGCTGATGGACATAAGCAAGCGCAGCACACAGACTGGTTGTTTGTGACACTGCCCCCTGGTGACAGTAAACATATAGATTATAGTCTGCAAAGTTATCTGTAGGCTGTCTGTAGGACCACCACTTAACCTGAACTTGGGGTCACAGGCTCATTTGTCATTTAGATAAAGACTGGACCACAGTTTACATCCAATCACTGTGAAGACCAGGTCATACTCACAGATCCCATTTACAAACTTTTTCTTAACATTGTATATAGTCAATTACAGTAATTATGAATTTCAGAGTGCCTGAGCATTACTGTCTTATCTTTTTGGGTAGTTGGCATCTTTGAGAAAATTGCAGGGCTTTAAAATGGGCTTCTCTTGCCCACAACTGACTTCCCACAATAATTTAAAGCTCCTTGAAGATAGTTTGTTTGTGCCCACATATGCATAAACAAATGCTCACCCCCTCTCTGTCTGCCCTATGGTTATACAGTACGGAGTATGTAGACAGACTGAATATGCACGTTGGGTATTCTGCAGCTTAACTACAGGAAAATATAGCCCACGTCAGACGCATGCTATTCCTGCAGGGACAGAAGCTTCCTGCTCAGAGCTGCACGATCTCTGCATGGACTGATGGAGAAAGTCTGAAGGCCAAATAAAGAAAAAATTAGTTCATACTGTACATTCTGTTCTTTCAGCAGTTACTCCCAAAACAACGGCAAATGCGAAGCTCAAGTTCCAACCTGGATGATGAATTAGTCTGTATTTGGAGCAAACACATACTTTCATGCACATTAGCTTCATCACTTTAAGCTCTTACTTCTCAAGATAAAATCAGTAAATTTATTCTGGATTTATTTTATGTAAGTTTACACTATCAACAGAATTCCTGGGCAGGTTTGGCTGTTTAGACGGACTATAGCAGTATAATCATCAGTTCTTTAGTAAATCCTAAACTACCCTCACCAAACGATGACCTTATATTCAGACAATATGGGGAATATTAGTTACTGTACTGTAGTTACTGTAAACAAATACTTAGAGTAGTACCTTAATATGCTACAAGCATTTATTTTTTTTAGCAGAAGCTATGTCACGAATAAACTCTCTTTCACCAACTACACCCAATTATCCAATAGCATATGTACTGTGGCACTATACTGACTCATTTGAATCCAGTGCAGTTCAGTTTTATTTAGACAGCGCCAAATCACAACAACGGTTGCCTCTAGGACCTTTATATTGTCAGGTAGACCCTACAATAATAAATACAGAGAAAAACCCAACAATCACATGACCCCCTATGAGCAAGCAGTTTGGCGACAGTGGGAAGGAAAAACTCCCTTTCAACAGGAAGAAACCTCCAGCAGAATCAGGCTCAGGGAGGGGCGGGGCCATCTGCCGTGACCGGTTGGGGTGAGAGAAGGAAGACATGATAAAAGACACGCTGTGAGTTATTAATTCAACAGTATCTTACTCTAATACTCCAAATCTCCACTGTCCAAGCTGGGCATATAGAGAGGTGGAGGTTCTCATGTATAATACATATTATGACACCATCATATTGCCGAGCCACCATCTACCTATGGGCTAAAATTACACATTTTAAAAGTACAAACTTAGAAATGCATCATATGACTTTAATTTTATGACAATGACGTGCAAGTTTGCTCGACAAAACATGTATTATGCATGACATTATGACATCATCACACTGCCTTGTGACTACATTTAAATTTATATACTAGAGCAAGATCTGAGCATTGCAAGGATCCCAAAAAATGGCCTCAGTCGATATAATAGTCTTGTATGTTTGTCTTGTAGTTCTTCTCTGGCTAGTTAGCCCTGATGTAACCGGCCGTGCCCCACAGAAGGTCGAGTAAACTCACCTGGTTTGGCCCCATGTCCATTATTCTATATTCGCTCTAAAATTGGACACTTATTAGCAAAATTAATGCAAATGCAATTAGTTGTTACACTCAAGTACAAACAGACTGTTTTTCTGGCTCTGGGTGCCAAATACCACGAATACACGTCTGTGTTTTCTCACGCTAACATTTTGTGATATGACACAGTGACAAATTAACTCGCAGTTCTAATGTGTTTTGTCTGGTTCTCTATTTTGCATTTGCAGAAATTCGGTGATGATTGCCAGTGCTGTGCTGTTTATTCAAATCAAACTCACGAATGCATTTCACATAAGAATTTAAAAATTACAAATTTTCTTAGCATGGTAAAAATACTATCTATAGCGTAACTAGCATGGCAAAATAAGAGCTGCAAAATATCATCAGAAGTAGAGGAGCAGCATTCAAACATGACTTTTTTTAAAGCGCTAATTTGGTCATTTTTTGTTGTGTTGTATATTTTGGCAGAATGCAGTCGCTGGGGCTGAACCTTTATGTTTTTGATTGAGAGTTCTGGTCTTTTATTGCCCCTAACGTTCCAATGGTCTTTGAGTCAGATGGGTTTGCAGAGTCCAACACAACGTTGTTGTTGGCAGGCAAGCGAGACTGGGGCGAGAGGGGAGAGCCGAGGAATGCTTTTCATGGAGAGCTCTTGACAGCGGGACACAGCGCTGATGTACCGATCAAGGTAGAGGTGTGTGAGCATGTGTGTGCATCTGTAAAATATTGTGTGTCTCAAAAGTTTGGAACGCTGCAACACAAACGAATCCTCAGGAGCTCATTGTTATTACCAGGTATGTTTGAAAAGTAACATTTACGTCTTTAGTTCTGCCCTGTACTGTAGTAAAACTTAAGATTTTAAAAACCAAACTCTATGTGTACTTTCCTGCAGTACGCTTCAGTGACAATTTGTCTGTTCTCAGGCTTAAATTACACCAATACTCACAAGTGTGCTATTTATGCCTTTGGAGAAACCTTGCTGTTATTGTTTATAAGCCATATTCCATTATCACATCCATAGTTTCTAAACTGATTATAAACCAACAGGACTTCTTTTTGCGTAAGGCCACATTTAGCCTTTCAGGCAGCTTATTGGACAGAATTAACTCACAAAAAACTGAAATCTCACTTATCCTCTTCCTTCTTTTTCACTGACACAATCGCACAAACATAAAATAAGTTGATCTTATGTTAATTGAGGCAGAAACTGCAGAGCACAAAGTGTACAATCATTTGTGTATTTCAGGAGCTTTCTCACACAGACGGACACACAGATGCTTTCTTCTTGTTCTGACCCATTCACTTCCACTCCATCAGCAGGTCAGCTGCTGCTTGTTACCCCATCCTGACAGTTAACTGTGTGCCTGAGGCTGGCACAACACTGCGGGCTGCACGACACACATACAGTCACACACTTTACGTAAACCAAAAGCATACACTTGTCTCTCTCTCGCTCTCTCACGCACACACACACAAAAGAAAAACACACAGCGGACAGAAAAACTTTGAGGAATCTGCTGAGTGGTTTGTTCAGCAACTTGATCCCCTCCGCGACTCACACCATCAGTTCCCGAGCGCACACACACACACGCACAATCAAAAGGTGTGAACTTTGGATTATTGCCTTTTCATTTTGCTTTTATAATAGATTTTACAGTTAAATTATACCGTCAGACCTTTCAGAGAGACATGATTTATTTTCTCCTACATGTTCGCACTTTCTTTCTCTTTTTACAGTCTCTGATCTGTCCTTCTCTTTGTGCTCTTTCACTATAGCCTTTCTAATAGCTAGTTATTTTGTTCCGGCTTTCCTCTCTTCTCTCGACTGCACCTGTCTGCCTTTCCCTGGAGGAAAGCTCCTCCATAATCAAAAGTAAGAATCAAGGCTATCATTTAGAAGAAACTTACCAAACAAGTTGCTCAATTACAAAAACAAGGGAAAACTTGAGGTTAAAGATTTGCCCTAACCTTTGTGAAGAAATAAACCCTCAAAACTATACCCAACAATCCCGCTGAACATGAAAACTCTTCACGGTTACCACATAATTATGGACTTCCTTCCAGAAACAACGATCAATATGATCAATGTTCAAATTTCAGATAAATGATCTGAAACCACTTGTGCAAGGTGTGAAATCTACCACCGACCGCTTCTTTTCGGGTTCATGCTCCGTTAAGAGGAAAACATTTGCTGGAGAAAAAGATATGACTCATTTATAATGACACACCCCACCCAGGAGAGAGGTATGAAAGCTATTATTTTACTTTACTTAGGTTTAGAGTTTAATAGTAATACATTTTCACTTTGTTCTACATTATGCAGCTGTGAGAAAATGAATGCTGATCAGGTTATTAAAAAGGTTGTCACTCTTCAGACGGCTCACTGGTGCAGCTGCGTGTAATCTAAGGCTCCTAGTTTCTGAACCTTACGCATATGTAATTCAGAAATGAACATATGTCTTCATTTGTAACTATACAGCATTGTATGAGTAACACATTATTGCCTAACTTCAGGCCAAAATCTTGAAAAACATGTTAAAATTCCACAGTTTAGCGTTTTTACATGGACCTTACTGACCTAAAGGTAAATGCAGTAAGTATATTAGGTATGCCCTGCAAGATATTTTCAACTGCTCCTTTATTTTTCAAGGGATCGCCACAGCGGATGGATCGGCATGTTTGATTTGGCACAAATTTGACAAAGTATGACCTTCCAACCCTCCCGTTTATCCAGGCTTGGTACTGTGAGTAAACTAGCTTGTGACGCCCTGCGTCTCCTCCCGGTCTTCAATACGTGATTTCTCACATGTAAAGCAACCAGGTCTGTGTTTCTGACAACATTAATATATACAAAAAGTTACATTCATAAGAAATGTTTAAGCAACCATTGAAATTCTGGTCTGTTGAAATATAAACAGTGGAGTAGTTTGAACTCATAGAGAAAAGACAGAAGATACTTGAACATGGAAAAAATGGTATAAGAGGCCTTTGGAGGAAACATGACTGTAAAGTTCTGCAAACCAACAAGAACCTGAGAGCACTTTAAACCTTGAGCATTCTTTTAAAGCTTATAAAGGGCTTTATGAAAACCACATCATGCACAGTATGCACTTGTGAGAGTGGGTGTGCAGGAATACTGTGGGCTAACTACATAACTGCAGACTCAGGGAAGTGAAGAAAAGTACAGTAAGTTAGAAGAAAAAAAGAAAAGCACTGTGTGAAAGCCAGCGGAGAGGCACCACTCGCGCAGAGTTAAGGGATGAAGCCATGGAAGGATGAACAGAAAGCAAATAATCCACATAAACAGCTACCTGCTAACATTTGAGGATTTACAACTAAGCTGCAGACTGGACGTGCAACTGACATTTTAATGACTACCTGGGGTAAAACTGTGAGAGAATATACTTTAGCCTCTGTAACCCTGTATTTTCTTCGCAACCTGTGAGTTAAAAAGGAAAAAAGAAAAGGTAAAGATTGACAGTGCTGGAGAAATCTTGCAGTCCTGACTTGTTGGAAAGTGATCGTGTAGTTGCTCACGAATGCACAAAACTATGCCCCTCTGTCACTTCTGTCTTTGAATTGCTGGAGATAAAAAGAAGACAGGAAGTACATTAAGATACCGTGTCTATCTCCTGTGACGACAGGGTCTCCAAAACATCCACGTAGCCTGATAAGGTTTGTTTACACAGTTTATGCATGTCATATCTAAACACTAAACAATAGATGCTAGGCCTCAACGAAGGTTAAAGGCCACAAACTTCTAGTTTAGTGTGTGTATTTTTATGCCTTCAAAGTTCAATATCTCCTAATCAGAAGGTTGTCAGCTCAATAACAGCCTGCTCCAGTATTCCAGTGAGTAAGAAATACTGTCTGCTTGAATACTTTAACTACTCAAATAGAGTAAAAAGTATTACCACCATTCCTGGCTGGCCAGTGCATGGTGCAAAGTAAAACACAGAGATGTGCTGAGCCTGAATATGATGGCACACTCAGCTCACTTTCATCCTGATTCAAAACAAACATTTATTTGGTTTTAATAAATGTAACATTGACTTAAAAAGAAAACAACTGTTCAAAAGTTTCAGATCATTTCACTCCAACCTTCAGTACTGAACTCAAACAAACATTCATTAGGCTGCAAAGCCTTTTCCCCAACAGAACAGGAGAGCAGGTGGTCTGATTGTATGCAAGGAATCCAAGGCTGGGGTCAATTTACTTATTTAGTCACAGTCAGGTTACAGTCACTGTGAACATAACTTTGCAACGACCCAGGCACCAACAAAAGGAACACTATTTACACGTACAGTACGTGGCAAAAAACATTCATTTATAGTCTACAAATCTCTGTAAAATAGCCACTGTAAATATATACATCTGTATCTTGTGTGTCTTTTTGTGTTACGCCTTACAGATAAGCCAAGACATAGTTGACGTAAGATAAGAAATAGTTAACACGCTTGATTAGGTGCACATTTGGGTGAATGTGTGTAAAGCAAAGCGATGTCCTCGACCTGGCATTTATCAACATTCTGGAGGCAGACACTGTAACTCATTAACAGCGAGTGATAACGAATGCACACACACACACACACACACACACACACACACACACACACACACACACACACACACACACACACACACACACACACACACACACACACACACGGTACCACCTGTGTTAAGCACCTGATTTCAGTGGTAGAAAGCAGACTATTTACTCTAAGGGAGCCATCCATATTGACATAACTATAAAAACAAGAGACGAGGGATAAGCGAGGGCGCAAGAAAGAGAGCAATAGTCATAAAAATAGCTTATAGCTCCCCATGTTGTGAAAGGATGAAGATTTAGACAATTCAGTGATTTCAGAGCGATTTGTCATAAAACATAAAAAGAGAATTTGGGTATTTCATCATTTCCATTACACAATATTGTTGGTCATCATCGCTAATGTAAGAAGATAAAACTCTACCATGCCAAGAAAAAACAAAAAATCCAAGAGCAACGATTCCCGCCACCTTTTTCCAGACTCAAGTTCATTTAAAGGTGAACTGAAGAAATGACCTGTAGTCAATGCAATACAAAGGCTTATGCATTGAAGACTCTGTGAAGGCAACGTCAGTGCTGAATGGTTTAGCGACATATGCTGCCATCCTGGCAACATGATTTTCAGGGAAAGTCTTGGTTATTTCGGCAAGACCGTGCCGTATCTGCACATAGCATAACATCAATGGCTTCATAATAAAACAGGCTGAGCGGTGAACTGACCAGACTGCAGTCCAGACCTGTCAGCAGTTAAATGACTCTCACTCAGGCAGTGTTTTGTCCAAAAGTGAGAAGCCTACTTTGTTAAGGTGACAGAGTGGAGTTAGAAGTAAAGCTCATCAAATTAATACTTACTTGGTTATCACTTAAATAAACATGTCTTTTCTTTCTATTTGGATTTGTTTTGTACTCGTCAGTTTGAGCATCACACTTTGAAGATCAGCGATCCAGCACTCATCTTTTTCCCTCCTTCATCATCCTGCATTTCCTCCTCTCCCTCACATCTTTCCACCTCCTCCTCCACCTGTGTGTTTTCTGGTTCATTGGGTGGGGAGTTAAACATTCCAAGCATGCACATAACACACACACACACACACACACACACACACACACACACACACACACACACACACACACACACACACACACACACACACACACACACACGCATGCATGCACACACAAATTCATGCCCCCCTCCCACATTCCACACCAATCCTCAGCCATGACTAAACTCCATTTGTTCAGCTCTGGTCACTGTCTTAGTCCACTGCTTGTGTTTGAGAGAGGGGATAAGGTGCTTGTGTGAGATTGCATGTGCTTAAGCCATAGTTCTTTTTGCTAATCTCTTCTTGTCAACTGACATCTAAATGTCCCCCAAAACCATAAAAAAAAAAAATTACCCCAAATAAGTTAAAGCCTTTGTAAGCGGCTTGTTGTTGCAACATTCTTGCCTGTGCTGGATTATGGTGATATTCTATATATGAATGCTTCTGCTCAATGTCTTCGAATGGTTGATTCTGTGTATCGTGCTTCTCTGAGGTTCATCACTAACCGTAAATCTCAGACTCACCACTGTGAGTTATACTCTCAGGTAGGACGGCCTGCTTTGGTAAGTCGGAGGAACTCTCATTTATACAGTTTTATATATAAGGCGATACTTGGGTTGCTGCCTTCTTATCTATGTTCCCTGCTTGTAATGAAACATGCTGGTCGGTATTCTCTTCGTCCGCATGGCTACTTGTTGCTTTCTGTTCCATTTTCCCGAACTGAACTTGGTAAAAGAGCTTTTGTCCATTTAGCACCCTCGGCTTGGAACGAACTGCAGAACGACTGGAAAATGACTGAATTCATTTCATTAAGTGCTTTTAAATCTAAACTACGAATCCTTGAGGCCAAGTCCATAACATGCAACTGTTTCAATTAGATTGATTGTCATTTTAACAGATTTTTTATTTTTATTTGAATTTTATTTTATTTTGTTTGTATTCTTTCACTTATTGTTGCATGTGTGTTGTTGCTGCCTGTGTTTGAGTCATTTCTGTAACTGTGAGACATCTGCTGCTGCCTATCTTGGCCAGGTCTCCCTTGAAAAAGAGGTTTTTAATCTCAATGGGATCTTCCTGGTTAAATAAAGGTTAATAAATAAATAAATAAATAAAACACGACTGAAACAAGACTGGTGGTCTCAGTACTACCGTGGTGTATGCATGTTCCACACTTACATCTTTCCAGTTAAAACTTAAAAGCTAACATTATCTTAATCTTGCGAAGCTCAACATAAAGTTGACCAAGTAGCAGTATTTTAGTGATGTTTAAATGTAAGTAAATGGATCTCACTCATTCGTGTATTTTCATCTAGCACAGTAAGAAGTAAAAGTAGTCATTATGCTAGTTTAGTCTGAAGCTTTTGTATTCTATAATTTGCAGCTTGCAGGTTTAATCTACAGGTACATAACATTTCTGAAATGTTGCATCATGCTTATAGGTAGCTCGAAGTAGCAGATGAGTGTCTCCAAAGTTATGAGTGTCTCTAGTGAGCTTTTTATCAAGACAGTTTTATCAGGGAAAACCCTCTGACATGTAATGTCTCAATATTAACATTGATTGTTATTCTCTCAATGACAAATTCAAAAACTGTGGTCAAAATGTTGCCATAGGAGGATTCAGTGGCACTGATCAGGTCAATCAAAATAGCATCAAGTACATAAGAAACTCTATAGAAGAACTGACCCGAGCTTCTTAGTAGATAACCTGTTTTAGACAGTAAGGATAATCAAAATGTAAATTGGTACCAGTGATACTGACCTCTTGAATCAAGAGGAACCAGTTGAGTCTGTCAATCATTATATAGTGACGTTTAAAAAAAGACCCTAATATGATAAATAGAGTTGATTATATATAAAAGCAAGAGGATGAAGATGTGTTTTAGAGACAGTCCGATACACACTGTCAGCATACTCCATTACTGACAGGTCTAACATTGCATGTAAAGCAGCATCTGGAAATATCCAAAAGGCAAACACCAAAAGTACGTTTTTCAAAACATAATCAATATGTGGTGTAAAAGAAACCTCAGCTCTCTTTCTTTTACAGACGCAGGATTATGGTCCTTTTATTCCATCTCGCCCAAATTAGAGACTCGATGATCCGAGACATGTTGCAAACAGGCTTACTGTTCTTAACCACAAAAAGCTGTTTATTCAGAAATACATGGCTGCATCGGGACAACAAGCTGAAAAAAAGTAACGAAAATGTAACTTCCTCCCACTGGTCCATTAGCTGACAGTTAAACTGTAATTCCCAGGTTAAATTTTCAGTGTGTAATAGATGCTGTTAAATGTTCAAACCTAAACTGAAGTGCCGCTGTATTCTTATGTGAGCGCTTTCCTTTCCCCCACATTCTCCATTTTCCACTACATCCCACTGCCTTCCCTAAAGCTCCAACAACACAACAGTTAAATCCCAGAAAGCAGCTCATAAGGACCTTTGTTAATTACATATAGAAGAATAGGCCCGTTGTGATCTGGTGTGATAATGGTGCCAGTGCAACAGAGGGATTACCTTTGGATAATAATGCACTGAGCTGACCAGTGTGATGAAGGGCCATGTAGTGGGAAATAATTAACACAGCTAACTGTTCTGCAGACCCTTCAGCAAGAAATCAGCAGGATGTGGTTACTTGGAGCATATTAATGTCCTGAGTTGCCTCAGTGTAACTAATATCTGTTTTCAAACTCTGTTTTTGTAATCTTTTACAGATCTGGTCAATGTTTTGCCTTATTTTGGGAAAAAAAGCAAGAAATGTCAGTTATGCAATTTTCTGCTGATTTTTAAACCACTGACAATAAACAACAGAGGATATGCTCACTACTTTGGCTGCGAGTACTAAAATGGCTGTAACACACAGTGTAAGGATCTTGCGAGCACTTTGGACACCAATTTCACTCCTTTTATTTTCTATGAAACTTATCCCTTCATGCCTAAAATGGCTCGGATGTAACTCTACCCCCACATGCTGCTCACATCCCCCTGCCGTATGGATTCTACAGCAACAGCTGGCACTGGGGATAAAGATAGAGTATTTGTGTCCCCTCTTATGTAGAGGTTTTCATCTGTTTGTTGCGGTGTATTTTTTTTAATTCAATTAGGAAAAAAAGACAGCAGAAAAATGACTTTCTATAGAAATCGTGATTCTTTCAGGAAAAAAAAAACAGCACTGTAGCGTTTCCTCCTATTGTAGGCATGGTATTTACTTTCATAATCCTTCCAAATATGAAATCTTTAGTTGTTATAATTTAAAGCTACAGACAAGCTGTCCACCTTAACATCCTGTGCAATTAGTTCCCACTCCCTAGAGTCAAAGGTCATCAGTATGTTTGACAAAATGAAGAGAGTGTGGCCAAATGTCTATTACATGTCAATCACATTTGACACCAAAGGTGTAATGGTGATAATGCTGGTCAGGCTGGTGTTGGGTTCCTGTTGTTTTGTTTATTACACAAATAACACAAACACACACACATAGATACAAGCTCACAGCTGCCCACAGTGGTGCATAACTTCAACTCACGTCAGTATGACAGGCTGAAGGGAAAAAAGTGTCCCAATGATCACTTTTCAATATGCCATTTGTAATGCCACCAGGAATCAACAGCTGAAGTGTGTGTGTGTGTGTGTGTGTGTGTGTGCATGGTAGGTGGGGGTTAAAAGGGGTCTGAAAAGATCTGATTTAAAGGCAGACAAGGAGCGAGAAAACAGCAGCGACAAAGAAAGTGAGAAAGGATTTAAAATGCCAGAGAGAGAAAGAAAGTGAGAGTGAAAACAGACACACTGCAGAGAGAGATGTAAAAGGCAGCAAAGTACATACAGTTAAGTCTGTGACACTCAAAAGACTTTCTTGTGAACACTTTCTACTGTTTCACCTTTAAAATAAAACAGTTCATGGTAAAAGGTTTTAAGTGTAAAGGCTAATAATGATCCAAAGTAACCTGGAGCATCATTCCACTGGGATATTGATGGATAAAAATGGGGTGTCAGCAGGAGTGTTTTCTTAAAATACACACTGCTTATGGTGTCTTTCTATTCATCTGCTTAAAAACACTTTCTATCCATTTCCAGTTACTACAAACTGGTATCTAGAAAGTCCATGTGGGTCTACTGGAGACTAAAAACACATTTTATGCTTCACACCTGCACAGCAGATTAATGGCATTACATTTATGAGACTGTTTGCTTACAATTATCACTGCTGTCTATGGCTATATAACTAATTTTATTAAATTCAGTGCATAATTTAAACAGATGTTTTATAAATAGTTAATAGGAAACAATAAAGACAATAGATTTCAATCATTGTAAGCAATTTTTGTTGACTTATAATCACTTCACAACTGAGGTCTTTAATTGTTAAAACCTATGTTATAAGTTTGGGATAATTTATATTACCTCATTAAATCTATTAATACATGCTTGATGAAGTTTGGAACACACACTAGAGACAACGATGTAAAAATGCAGTGAAACTAATGCGTGCTGTCCTGTGGAGTTCCACCAGTGTTATTACAGACTCCTCTGGTGCCAGCATGTGCTTTCTCTGACCCTGCGTTACAGCCACACACATTCACAGTGTGTGTACATAAACTGATGCTCACACTCTCCCTGACCCCTCCCTGATCTGCCAGGTGCCCTCTGACCTGCTGTGCTGTAGCGTTGACCAAACATACCCCAACCCCACTGAGACCACAATACAGCACTGTGGCGCCACACAATAATGCACCATGTAAGGGAGAGACAGAGAAGCCGGGAAAGACGGAGAGCTGAAAAAAAGGGAATTGGGGGAAAATACTGCATATAAATAAAGCGGGAATGAAGAAATAATATTAAAAAGCTTCTGGAATTACAGATGTGTTGCACATGCTGGTCAGAAGAGAAATGTGTATAATATTTAATGTTCACAAAAACTTACTTTGTCTTCATATTATGTCCTTGCAGCATCATACTAGCAACTGTAACTCTCAGCCTTTCATTTTTAGACATAAGTTGTAACGGCCGCCGTTTTCTTTGTGAGTATTTATTACACGGCGTGCTGCGGGGAAAAGGCGGCTCTTTTTTTACTTCTCATCCATAAATAATCTGCATCTTTCACGTGATTCAGTTTATTTTGAAAAGTCTCAACAGGATCTTGAGCTTTATTGTGAAAGGTTTATGTGGAACATAAGCAAGCGGACACGCGATGCTGTTACCGTCGTTGTTGCTAACCACAACGCATAAAAACTAGCTTGTCCGTCCGTAGTGTGGTTATATTAAATATAAGAGAAAGAGAACTTTAAGAAACTAATATAGCCACTATAGTGACCATCAAAACCATGAAAAAATATTGCCGTAAACAGTTTATTTTGCGACACCACGAAACAAACGATAGCGTAAAATGAAACGACAGATGTTTTTATATCGTCATCCGATATATATCGTTATATCAAACAGCCCTATGTTAGACTACTGCTATTAGGGGTGTGCAATTATTCTAAAGACATTTCCAGTATTTTTAAATGATTACAAATTTAGTCATGAAGTCAGTTCAAAACTGTCTGTTAAATATTTCTGTTTCTTTCTCAGTATTTTTTCCACACTGCCCTTTTCTATCTTATCTTCTCCTGTTGCCTTTCCTTCTCCTGCACCCCCTCCACAAACAGGCATCGCGTCTTAGCAATACTGCGACACAGCGTCAGCCCCTGCAGAGAACGTCCAGACAGCCCCATTAAACCCCACCATTAGCAAACTCAAAGCAAACATTGACTTTATCTAAATGTGGGCTAATAGCCTTCAACATTAGCAGACCCCATAAAACAGTGAGCTGCAGGACTGCTCCACAAGGTCCCAGCTCGTTGCCCGTGAAGAGGTCCACATCAGTGCTAGTTAATCTGTAGGACATGTCATATTGTAGAATAAGTTCTAGGTTTTGAAAACTCACACTTTAGACTAACACGTAAAAGGGACATGCACGAATATTTCAGGTCTCTTCTTTAAAGTGCATTGTTGGTATTTGGAGTTTTTTTGACAGCCACAGCTGCACCAGCCCAAACAGCCAACAACATTTGGCCCTGACGTTAGGATTTAACAAGAGGAACTGAAAGAGTCATTTGGATCCTTTGAAGCTTCCCTTTGTCAGTTAATCAACCAGCACACACACACACACACACACACACACACACACACACACACACACACACACACACACACACACACACACACACACACAGTCTGTTTCTTCTCTCAAATAGAGGATAAAAGCCTCAGTTAAATCTTAAATTAAAGTGCATAATCGTTTAAACCATTTACTAAAGGGCTCTTTAGTTTTTCCATAATACACTAACAAAAAACTCTGTAGGTTAAAGGTAAAAAATACTGGTTCCACGCAAGAGAAGAAACATTTTCTAAGGCCTAGCGTGGATTCTGATGAATGTTTCAGCCATTTTGGGTAATCTAGTTTTAGCACCTCCTGTGCGAACACTGAGACTGGCAGGTAAACACCCCCAGGTCATATAATGGTTATCAGCATGTCAAATGGCATTTACAATTGTTAGCTGTGACTAAGGACACTTTGAATGCTTAAACTAGTGAGGTGAAAGAGATTCATTTTATGTGAGCCATATCGCATACTAGTCCAGATTTGTATATATCAAACTGTAATATTGTGATACTATTATATAGCAATGCCTTTTATGTTCCCTAGTGCGCACAACAAGACATGCCCGGGCACTGAGGGTGAGCGCCGCGTGTCACCCTCTGGTGACAATTTGGTACCTAAAAAGGAGCTACCTCGACAACCTCCAACGAAGCAATACTTTACCAAATATGCAAGAAAACTGGTGATGTGCAACAAAAACTATACAAGTGACTTCACTGAGCATTATTCCATATGACAGGAAGAGCAAACGGTGAATGAAATTAGTAATATGTTTACATGATGGAAAAGCAGGGCCTTGGTAAGAAGTTCAACTCAAGATACAACCTCTTAGCTACTTTTGTTATGCGAAAACTATTTCACTATAATGCTAAAGCTAGCACGATGTTTTTAGTAGATTCACTCTCTGAATTAGGTAGTCTGTCCTTAATAATCCTAATTCGTGGAAAAGGATGGAAAATACCCTTCATTTACTTACACTGCTGCTACACTGTGATAAAATGTGATGCTATATTGCCCTTATAATGCGTCTTGTTACAATGAAGCACAAAGCAGTGGTCTGAAAAGCAGCTGTTCCATTAAAGAGGAATCATTCTGCTCTCTTCCATCTAAATCCACTAAATGTCAGACAGGCAGAAACTTACTGCTACGTTTTATTTTATCTTTAAAGTAGCCATTATTTTTTAAAGTTGTTGTTCCAGAGAGTATCTAATTACTACACCTAGAAATAAAAGCCAATTCTGTAGTTGTATCTTTTGTTTTTACCTCTCTTGGTATACTCGACTGATGGCTGGATAAAACAGACATTTTAAATTGTCGTCTTGGGTACTGGGAACTTGTGGCAGGAATTTTTCACAATTTGATGACAGATTTTTAACCATTAATGACAAACTTTAAATAACTGATGGAAAAATAAAGGGATTGTGAGTTGTAGTTTTCATACCTATCACTTCATCCTGCCCTCCAGCCATCTTTAGCTCTTCTAAAAACTTAAAACCTGTGCTATTTATGTGTTCCACTTACCTCTGATTACTGTCTCATTCTCCACTCTTTACCTAACCACAGTTCTCTCCTACATATCACTGTTAGTGTTAGCATGCTAATTACATTCCTCAGTAGTGAGTGTGTGGGGCAGAGGGTTGTTAAGGGATTGGGGGCCTGTGTGTGACTGCTTATATGTTAAATTATATTTATGGGTAGAATCTTCTACTTGTATATGTTTCCAGCGTCTGTGCATGTGGCTGTTTACACTCTGCACTTTCTGTCTGTCATTTCCTGCAGTGACGATGAACTGTTCTCTCTCTCTCCCCCTCTGTTTCTCAGTGTGTGTTTGCAGTGTTGCTTCTTTGGCAGCTTTCGTGGAATGAAGATGCATTTTTAATGTGGCTGTGGGCTTTTTTACACTTATTATAACAACAACCCACGGCGATGAACCCTCTCATTGCCGTGTCTGTTTCTCTCTCTTCGTCCAAATAATGGGTGGTCTATACGGCACAATCACATGGAAAACATGAAACTGTTTAGACAGAAGAGTACATCAGGAAACCATGTACAGAAACCCACAAATCATCTCATTTCTGGGTACGTCTTTTTTTTTCTGAATTTGCTTCCAGAGAGATCTAAGACTGTGAAATGCCATTTCAACATATAAGCTCGTACAAAGAGGAAAACAAAAATCTGGTGGATTAACTTCAATAATCACATTAATATCATCCTACCAGTCGTGCACCAGTTGTTTGACCATCAAGCTGCAACAGCTGTCTTATATAAATACCAACTGACAGACTGATAACCATCTGACATACACATGGCATTTTTCATCACATAATTAATCTATCTCCATATTTGTAGATGCATACACAATAACAGCATATACACTAATAAACCACAACTGGATGTGCTCAGTGTCTAACACATTTAGTAGATCGTTCAGCTGCGTCTTCAGAAAGCACCAAAGCTAGCAGTTTAAGTCAGTAGAAAGTCAAAATGCAACATCTGCTCTACAGAATCTGGTTTCTTTGTATAATTGTTTAATGCTGAGGGAAACTGGACTTGAAGGAGGCCATTATTTTCGAAGTCTAAGGAAACTCTTGGAGAGTGTATTTGTAGCGGCAGTGGAAATATTTGGAAGTTGCATTACATCTGCTTCAATGTGCAAATCTGCCATGGTTTAACATTTTGTGAAATATGATTAAAATCACTACCACTCTCATGTCTATAATGTACATATTAAGGTACAGAAGGTAGCTTAACAGCATAAAGATCAGAAACAGAGGTAAAAAGTTTGATTCTGCCAAAAGTGACAAAATCCAAAGAGCAGTTCTGAAGTTCACAAAGGATTCCTGGAAATGTCAAATATTTGATTTGATCTGGAATCTAACTCTGTCCAAAGCTGCAGGCAGCCTCAAATCCACTGGCCTACTACTTTTTGACCCCTGAAACCAAGCTCGGTGCTGTTCAGCTAACAGGCGAGAATGCTAATCTCTCAGCTGCTCAGTCTCATGCTCAGCTACACACACTTATGCACGCAGACCCCAGTTCACACAGTGCAGTTGTGTAAGCCTCTGGAGTGCAGCAACTCTACATCTGTTGCAAGGGGCACCAAAGTTGCCTCTTTATCACTAACTGCCTGTCTCACTATCTCCGTGTCACTTCCTCGTTCCTCGGCACAATCCACAGCAACCGTTATTAGACCCTTATGTTTAATAATTTATTATTATAATAAACATTTTCTCTTTAACAATGTGGTAATTTTAAGGTAATGCTTTTTTACATAATGTCCTAAATTATAAAATAGCTTAAATTTACTTTAACTGCATCTTGTGTAGAAAGGCTAATGGTCTGATAAATGATACCATGAGACCTTGTTTTCAATTTGAAATGTCCTATTGTGAGCTGTGATATTTTTACTTTTCTTGTTTATTGCTGACATAGCTGGCATATTTCTCTGAGATATCTCAGTAGTCACACATTTAAAATGTTTCTTTGTATCATTTCCTAGAGTGCAGTGGAAAAATGTAATAAATAAGCCAGTCAGATTAAGATTCTTTTAGATTCTTGTATTCTTGTAGATGATATCTGCTGCTAACTTGTTGTAATTTGGATTCTATTATGCAAAAAAAGTTGGTGACAGGGAAGATTTGTGAGATTTGCAATCTTTTTAATGCTATAAAGCTCTGTTCGCCTCGTGCTCTCTTGCCCCCTTTCTTACACTCTCTGCTGTAAAGTGTTTTCAGCCACTGTCCATTTCCCCTCCTATTCCTACCTCACTTGTACCCACTGGTTTCTTTTCTCACTAGGTCCCTTCTATCATCCATTCTTACTCCAATCTCCCTAGTCCTGCCCCCCTTCCTTCCGATTTCTTTTCCACGTCTTTCCTCCATTCTCCTTAATCTTGCTCTCTGTCCTTCTCTGCTGCCTGACTAAGCTGACAGGCTGCAGTCAGTGAGTGGGAGGATATGCATTGTACAGCAAACATCCCTAATAGGCTAATCTAATCTCATCTCTTTGCGGTCTATGGCCCTGTGTTTACTTTCGGCCCCGTGTCTGCATGCTGGCTCTGCCTCGCCTCGCTGAATGCAGCTTTGTTCCGACTAAAAACTCATCGTTGGTGTGATCTGAGGAACGGGCGCCAGCTCCACAACTGTCTGCCCATAAAGCCTGCAGGCAAGCAGGGAATCGCTCTCATCTATGTACAGCTTGTTGTTGTTTGTCTCTATTACACTGATTTTCACTGACAAAAAACACATTGTTGAACAAAGTACAAGGAGCTGTTCTGTAACCGATGGTGGTGACAGACCCCCCTATACGGCTGAAGAATTCAGTTTGTGATCTGCACGATTATCTGAAGCTCTGACACTCCAGACATAAGTTATGTGTTGAAGGCTGTACGGTGATTTTTTCATTTACAGCCACGTGACTCTATGAGGTCAGGTGAAAAACTCAAGTACATCCCATGATTCAATAGCTGGTAGAGTTCTCATGCCACAGCATTTCAATTGGATTGATGACAGGACTTTGCAACGCCATGATTCTTTTCTTTTTCAGTATTCTGTTGCAAACTTGCTGATGTGTTTGGGATTGTTGTCCTGTGTTATGACCGTATTGCTGTCTGACAAATGGCCTCCCATTCGATTCTAGTGCAGCTGGTAGAGGTCTGTGAGTCGTTTGGTACTGGGCCACGAGAGTTGAGGCTCTGGTGTGAAATTCATGGTTTTCAGGGTTTCTATCTGTTTTAAGTGTTATTTTTTAAATCGTTTTGATTGTTAACTCTGTTTGCCTTGGTCATTTCCCGTGTGTTATGAATAAATCTTCCGTATTTTGGTACCGGTATTGGTTTTATTTTGTTGTATTTATCCGTGACACCTTAAAGGTCAGTCCGTGAAAATATTGTCGGACATAAACCGGACTGTGGTGCAAAAAAGGTTTGGGACCGCTGTTCTAGAGTGCTTTGTTGTACAGGAGTTCACGCTTAACTCAATGACTGCAAAGCAAATCGAAATCATCACTATTGTGCTTGATTCTTGGTATGAGGTGTTTGCTCTGATATGCTGTGTTCGGATTTTGCCAACATGGTGCTGTGCATTACAACTAGACATCTCCACTTTGGCCTCATTTATTCAAAGGACATTGTTCCAGACGTTTTGTGGTTAGTTCAGATGCAGTTTTGCAAGCCAGAGTCAAGCTGCCATGTTGTTTTTAGTGCAAAGAGGCTTTCTTCTGGCACACCTTCCAAACAAGCCATACTGTATACTTATTCAGTATTTTTCTAATTCCACTGTCATGAACTTTAACATTTAAGAAGCTAACTAAGTAGCTCTTGAGCTTTTTGCAATTCCTTTCAGAATTTTTTGGTCTGTGGTGGATTTGCTAGGATGTCCACTCCCGGAAAGACTACGGCATTGTGCAAATGCTCCAGACCAGCAAATTGCCAGCGCTTTTGCTTTTATAGATATGGTCACACTTGCTTTTAATTAATCAAATGCATTTGATTAGCAACCCCTGGCTGCAATTTACTTTCTTGAGTCCAGTAAGCGATAAGGGTGTAGTTAGTTTTTCACGCAATTCTGTTAAAACTGTATGAATAAAACAACCACTCAAAGAGAAAATTATAGTCAGCAGCA
The DNA here is from genome assembly GCF_964374335.1 of Astatotilapia calliptera. Lineage (NCBI taxonomy): Eukaryota > Metazoa > Chordata > Actinopteri > Cichliformes > Cichlidae > Astatotilapia > Astatotilapia calliptera. Next base: position 4,169,103 of record NC_137423.1, on the reverse strand, counting down.
ACAGTGACTGAAGTGACAGTGACTACATCTGGAGCTTATGGTGACATGTAGCTATATATACAAAAGAGTATCTGAATCCTGAAACTGAAAACCAAATAACGTTGCAAAATATGAAGATCTGAATATTCCAATAGTCAAAAGGTTTTTTTACTTGATTGGTGTCACAGTAGCACCCTTGGGATAACCAAGAGGTCCCAGGACAGCACAGGAACATCTCAGAAAATGTAACAACCAGACAGTGTTTGGATCTATGGTAATTCAGTGACGTAGAGTTAAATGAAGGAATGCAAATACATTATAGTTTCTGAACAAATATATCAATTCTGAAAAGAAATTAAGAAACCCAAGGAGCAGAGGAAGATACTGACAAAAAGAATACACTGATGTAGCAGTGAATAAGAATGCACACCATGAAAACATCCCCACAACTATTTAACTGCACCAACCTTTATAAGGCTGTTGGATAGTCACACAATCTGACTGCAATACTCTACAGTTGTTGATTTCAGTACTTTTGTTACTCACCCCTGACAGCGGTGGAAATAAGGACCATCTCCAACAACAGACAGACCCGGAAAAGCCCCATTTTTGTATTTTTATGAGGAAGAAAAAACGTCAGACGATTTGATCTGAAAGGAAATTAAATGACAAAAAAGATATTAAGATTCTTATTAATGTATAACACCTGTGGTGCTACTGAGTTCCTGCCTTAAAGGTGCAGTTTTTTTTTACATTTCTGTATGTAAATGATCACTTAATCAACCACACTTTTCCCTTCTGTCTTCACAGTCTCTGGTCACCTTTATCATTTCAACATTTGACGCTCTCTTATGATCAGATGCTGTCAAAATAGCTGCTTGTGAAAGGAAATGCAGTACCAAATGGTGAAATGAAAACCTTGCCAGGAATTTTAAAAGAAAAAATGCCCCAGAAATAACCCCAGAATCTCTTCTTTTTGATGCATCATATGTTTAAAACAATTTCTTGATCTAATCAGTGGCAGTGACAACAAAGTAAGGTGTTCATCCACGACCAGACAGGAGAATAAATCTGTCAGAACACTTTCTGGAAGTCAGACTACTTTCCTTGCAGATTTATTCTGTCCACCTGTCCATAAGTCTCTCCTTACTCCGTTTTTAATCTTTCTGCTCCATAAATTTCCTCCCAAACCTTATGAGATCTTATTTCAATACTTCACATCTTTATCTTTGATCAGTATCTGTCATCCGCTGGGTCTCAGCTCACTAGGAACTGCTACTCACTTTAAAGTGCAAGATAACTGATTTGGCAGGGACTGAGAATTAAGCTGAGATCTTCAGTGAGGTTAAATTTTATTTGCGTTAAACACCTTACTACAAAACGTTTTCATAAGGTGTTTTACGCATTTACAAGTACATTATTACTATTAGGCAATTTCACGTTATTTCTAACCAAAAACATTAAAAGTATTTAGAAAGGGAGAAAATTCTGTATTTTGTGATAGCTTTCATGAATATGAGTCCAGACTGGGTATCTGTACGTGTATGAAAAATGTGGACGTATTATCATGAAGCTGCCAATATCTGTCCGTTTTAAAACATTTGCACGATATGAATATGCTTCAAAAATTGGTTTTTACTTTAGTCCCTGGGAATTTGGTTAGAACTGCAACAGTTCTAACCGGTTACCAATTTCTATAGGATATGTTGTTTTCCAACATGCAAGCTAATAAAACTGAAAGATAGCAAACAAGTTCACTGTGAAAGTCACTATGAAGTGCAGAAACATTAACATTAATGTACTTTAGTGACTTTAGAAGACGGACTTACTGTTCTGTTCTCAGCCGTGTTGCGGTATCCTCAGTATGTTACCCGCCGGGGGGGGCACCACGCCGTTATTCCGCAAAAAAAGTAATTCACCTTAAGTCCAATGACTGGAAGACTACAATAACTTGATTGTGCAGACACGTGTTTGTGACTGAAATACCAACTTGTATTAAGTCTACTTGGACAAAGTAAAGCGACAATCATGCGACTAAACGCAGAAAACTGAATTCATGAGCACGGTCAAACACATGAGCGCTCAAAATGTATCTGTAGTATTTCTGAATGACAGCCCGCATGTAAACCGCTCCAATGAGCGGAGTAAGAGAACCGGGAAAAGAGGAAAGAAAACAGAGAGAGAGGGAAAAAATGCATCTACACTCTCCAGTAAACTATCGAGATAACTATGTGTAGAATAAAAACCTTAATATCATATCCTCATCGCCTCCAGCAGCGGTACGCCGTCTGTATTTCAGCCGCAGGCGAGAAAACAAAACTCCAGTCGACGGATTGTCCCAGCACGTAACTTTCAACCAATCAGAGGGCAGGCCAATCAGAAAATAGACCAATCAGAGAGCAGGAGCGTGCAGGACAAATTTGGAGCGGTTTATAGCTGCGAGGAGGGGGACACTTACTCAAATGATTATTATTAATAATTTTTAGTTACAGCAATAATGCACAAAAGAACAGAAACGTTACAACAGGCACTCCAGGAAAGCTGAACGAGTCTTTAAAAAGGAGATTTTTATTACAACTATTATTATTGTTGTTATTGTTATTATTATTATTTTATTAGTAGTATTAGCAGCAACAGCAATAAGAATGGTATCTATCAATATAGACTTATACTACTTTGACTAATGTATAATATATGATTTCACTATTCTATTCTATTCTATTCTATTCTATTCTATTCTATTCTATTCTATTCTATTCAAGCCCATCTACGATTTCGCGGACCCCAATAGACGTCTCCAGGTATGGAGCTACATTGCCCCCTAGTGGCACTTGTACGTTATTACAGCTATAAAATAAATAGGTACAACACGCAGAGGCGGTATATGTTGCACAGTGGCTTACAGACACTGGCTAAAAGTCGACCTCTTTATATGACTCCCTGTGATGAAATTAACACGTAATACCATGCTTCAAAATTATATAATATTTGCATATGCAGACACAGGGCGCGTACCAGCTTTATCTTTGAGATGATCAGTGACTCAGAGTGTGAAGGCACACTGAATCACTGATGTAAATGTAAAAAACCTGGAGAAAGTTGGGTTTTTGTAGGAGTTGTCTGGCAATTAACTCATTCCACTGGACAGAAGAATTATCAAAACAAATCTTCTACATTGCAGCTCTAAAAATGCTGCTGAGTGATTTTCATTGCAAAAACCAAGTCAGTTTCCAGGGAACAAAAGAAAGCGTCTACATTGAATGTGTATAAGTCTCACATGTTTAGTGCAAACTGTCACATTACCACAGCTGTTTGTTTACTTCTTTGTTCCACCACCAGAAGAGGATGTCTGGGTTAATGATGAATATGTTAATTGAGTGTGCAAAAAATTATTACATTGAATACCAAACAGATAATTAAAATAATAGATAACCTTTATGAGCAAATTCTATTACCCACCCAGCCATTCATTTTCTTAACTACTTATCCACTTTGTAGTGGCTGAAGACTAGCCCAGCTATCACAGTGTGAAAGGCAGGACAGGTCATCATTACAGGGCCAACACAGAGAGAAAGTAATCACGCAGTCTAACATCCCCACTGACATCAAATTAAGAAACTAGAATCACCAGTCAATCACATTCCCTCACATGCCTTTGGACTGTGAGGAAACTTCTTGTTGCATGGTGACTGTACTAAAAACTACATCACTCTGTTTTCCATCATATTCTATTCTATTTTAAAGTTGCAGTGACATCTCCTGGTAATAAGACCAACAGCACTTGTCATTGTTACCCAGAGTTCTGTTGATGTTGGTATATACAGGAAATTATGAGGAAATATCGCCACGAGCAGAATGCTTATCATCATTTCAACATATTAATAAATACATAGCACAACAGAACAGCTCCAAACAAACCACTTCCATCACTTTTTTCCCTGTTGATTCACAATCATTCGTCTGTAGGCACCTGTGACAGCTTTTTGGCTTTCAGCTTAAAATCTGGAGTCAGATTTAATCAGCTCAGTGCCAAATCTTGAAAAGGATTGGCCATTTTTGAGGCACGAGTATGGCCACACATATATATGAGTGTTGCATAGATTTGGTAGAAGCAGGCTGTTGCTGCACTGACAAAGAACAATGCTCCACTTAACAGCAACTCAGGGTTATTTAATCGAGTGGATAAAGATCCATTTAACTTATTTGCAAACCAGTTAAATTTGAGGCATTAATGCAGGCCTCAGTGGGGTTTAGGTGTGGTTTTCACCACTAGATGGTAGCAGAAGATTATGTTAAAAGGACAAGGACGCATGCACACACACACACACACACACACACACACACACACACACACACACACACACACACACACACACACACACACACTCTTTTAGATTTTACATACCGCTATACTTAAATCTTCTTAAAACTTCTTAAATCTACATGACAGATGGTGGGAATATGGTTGAGTTTGCTCCATTGAAATCCATGCACTGTGACAGGCAGCAGGCTGGAACTATTCCTGGTACAGACTCCTGTGTACGAACACGTATGAACAACACCATGTGTGTGATTTCTGTTTTGCTACCAACCTTCGAACAGACGATTTATGGACCATAGTATGTCCAAGTGTATATTTGTTGACAGTTCTTTGTATCTGTAACACCATCACTAGTTTTAAAGAGACACAGGGGTATAATACATACTACATAAGCAAAGTTGACTCTACACATAAAGTTGCAGACGTTGATGGTTTACCTTACATATCACTGTCATGAACATGAATTACATTTGCAAACTTCTGCTCAAGGTTTTGTTAATATCACTTACCTCTGCCTGACTATAGTTTCTACTGTTTCTGCCAGAAATCTCCTTTTTTACTATACATAGAGAGACCAAGACGAGTGGTCAGACAGCAGTGATGGTGGGTGCCAGTTTGTTAAGGAGGAAAATATCATAACTCAACGTGTGCAGTACATCACACTCAGCAGCATATTTCATACATACTGCATGTGCTGCCCATCAGAAAAACACCTCTTAAAGAGCAGTCTGGAACCTGTAATTTTATATAATGGAAAATGCTGATTTTTGTGAGAGGGAGAGTTATAAAGAAACTGTAGAGCACTTTCAGGACTAAGAATTTCCTTACTCTTAACAGGTTAGTGCAATATGGCGGTTTAGCTATGGCATTTCAAGTATATGCTAATAAAGAAAATTAGAGTTGGAAGTTCAGGTGTTGTGGATTGCCTGGCTGAAAGGTGACATAAGTGATGTATGTACTATGGAGGAAATTTATAATTTATTGGACAGAGATTCAATTTATTTAGTTTTGCCTCTGCAGATCAACATAGTGGATGTTTAATCAAAGAGTAAATGTGCACTGCCTTTCAGCTTTAATTCAAGGGGTTTCAGAAAGATTGTTCATTAACTGATCAGGAATTACAGCCATTTTTATACTTATTGCCCAACTTTCAGAGCCTCAAAATTAATTGGGCAAGCTAGCATCATTTTAAATTTAAGAAATGTTTTCAATACTTGAATGAAAATACTTTGCAGACAATGGCTGCCTGAACTTTGGAACTCCTGAAATGCTGTTTTTCCTCCTTTAAGACCTCCGCTAGACCTTTACTGAAGCCACCTTCAGCTGGCGCTTGGCTGTGGTCTCTCTGAACTATTTAACATCCCAAAAGCATGCTCTACTTGGGTTATTTTTCCAGTATACTTTAGGTCATTATCTGTTTGTGCTGTGAAGTGCTGTCTGATTAGTTTGGAGCATGTGGCTGAATTTGAGCAGACAGTAAAGCCCCGTACAGTTCAGGATTCATCCTGCTACTTCTATCAGCAGTCACATCATCAATAAACTCCAGTGTTCCAGTTTCACTGGCAGCCATACATGCCCATGCCACAACATTGCCTCCACTATGGTTGACAGATGATGCAGTATCCTTCAGATCACGAGCTGTTTCTCTTCGTCTCCAAACTTGTCTCTTCCCATCTTTCTGGTAGAAGTCCATCTGGATTTCATCTGTCCAAAGATTTTTTTTCAGAACTGTGTAGGCTCTTTTTTCCTCATTTTTGAGCAAATTCTAATCTTCCAAGGCTCTTGAGTGTAACCAGAGGTTTGGACCTTGTTGTAAATCCTCTGTATTTACATTCATGTAGGTGTCTATTGGTTGTCCAGCCAAAAGAAGGAGAATTGAGCCTTCTGTTTTTGGCTGCTTCCTTTCCTCCATCGTGCCCTATTCCTAACATCCTCCTCTGTCAGACTAACCTTCTGCATGTCCTCTTTCACTACATCCATGAGCCTCCTCTCAGGGCTTCCTCTTTTCCTCCTGACTGGCAGCTCCATTATCAACTTCTATTGTCCAGTATACCCACTATTCCTCCTCTGCACATGTCCAAACCATCTCTACGTGGCCTCTCTAGCTTTGTCTCCAAACTGCTCACCCTGAGATGTCCCTCTGCTGTACTCATTTCTAATCCTGTCCATCCTAGTCACTCCCAACAAAAACCTTCAATTCTTCCACCTTCAGCTTGGTCTCCTGACGATCTAATAACTTGTCAGTCAAATGTCCAATTAATTCTGAGCCTCTGAAAATAGGAAACTACTGTATGTATGCAAATTACAGCAATTCATAAACAGTTAATGCTAAGTTTTTGCCAGCTCCTTGAGTTAAAGCGTAAAGTTTGCACTTCACACATGAATTTACCTTAGTCCAACAAAATATGGTCACGAGTGTATGTTTTTGTTCTTGTGGATCAGCCTTTAAGGGAATACAGTGACTATCAACTCTCATAGTGCAGTCTGAGTGTGAATTAATACTACTGCAAGTAGTAGTTTCTTCTGTTGGTCAGCAGGAAGAAACCTGCAAATATAGCCTTCCAATTCTGTTAAAGCAGTGGGACATGGTTTTTTTCATTATTAGGTTTTACTGGGCTTCAGCCAGTGCAAGAGGGCATTTATATTCTGCAGGCGCAGCGAAATGTCACATTCAATCTCTACACTTTGTTTTCAAAAGGTCATAATTAGCTAGCAGTTTTGAAACAATTATGGCCAAAGTGCACCAATTTCCCTCTAAAGCAGAACATAGAATTACTCATGGAGAGCAAACTGAACTGCATGTATGTGTGAAACACTTGTGGTTTGGTGTTATTCCACTCTTGCTGCTTAGACCAGTATCAAATGCTTTGTCTCTGTATCAGCTGCAAACCCTAAACACAGCATGAAGATTGGTTTTCCACCTCCAGATTTTTTTTTTTGGTCTTATCTAAGTTGACTGAGCGTAAATTTTTCATTAGAGCCATTCAACACATTTACCTGTAGGAGCAGCTGAGAATAATTACAATTCGCTGGTCAGGCTGGCACATATGCACACACAGGAGGGAAATTAAACAGCAGCTGCTTAGAAACAGGAGAGCGTAGTTGACTCACTGTCACCATACCTGCACCATTTTGCCTGCCAGTTAAACGATTTGGAAAAACACTCAACCAAGTGGCAAGGTGCACTATTGAAAAAAGGAAAATCATCTTTTTAGCCTTTATTTATTCCCAATACTATTTTCTGAAATTTATGCCTTTCTGTGTAAGTGATAATGCTGTTGCTGGAGTGGACAGTTTGCATGTAGCAGCCTCAGCTGCTGTAAGAAATGCTTAAAGACTAAAAAAGGAGACAGTGATGGAGCCACAAGCCTGCTATTGCACACACACACACACACACACACACACACACACACACACACACACACACACACACACACACACACACACACACACACATATATGCAGATTATATATGCATCTGCATGTGAGAAATGCACCTCTTAGGCTAAAAATGAGCATGTTCTAAAACATGAAGGTTTTTATACACAGTATATAGAGTATACAAAACATATCCATATGCATATAAAGTACCTGTGTAATATGTGTGTGTGTGTCTGTGTGTAGTTTGTAGTATGGCGGTCTCACCTCAAGTCTGAACCCAGTGTAGCCGCTGGGAGGGTTGGGCATTTATGAAGGAATTCTGTAATTTTCAAAACTGTGGTTTGAGTTTCACTCTTTTTAACAAGCTGGTTTGGGCACTGATAATGGAAAACGGCTGCAGAGAGAGAGAGCGAGAAGGAGAGCAAAGGAGCGGGAGAGAGAGGCTTTTCACTCACTTCCCATTTCACAAAATATGCTTTTGCAGTTTTCTCTTTGGGGACTTTATCATTTTGGGCTATTTAGACAACAACCTTGAGACTGCAGAAGGAAAAGTTAGAGAAACAGATATAAGAAGGCATGTAAACCCATCAATCCCACTAAGCCCTCTGAACATGGTATCAGAGTCTTAACCCCAAAAGCACAACCAAGAAGAACCTAGTGTACAATCTAAAAACATCTTTAATCATTTACAAGAAGGTGTTTAACCAGGACGAATCCCTTAAAACAAGGTTTAAACATAAATTTATTTTCCATAAAAAAGAAAAATAACAAGAACAGCTTCCTAGCCATCTCCCAGATGTGGCCTTTGAATTGTATATTAACTTACACTGGTAACAACTAGTATAATGAAATCAATGATTTGTTACATTGTAGCCAGAGCAAATGCAAAATTTACTCAATTCTGAACCCTGACTGTGTGAAAGCCACGCATAATAAATAGCCCTATTGCTCAGCCTTTAGTTAATAATGGCATTAAAACATGAACAGTTGCTGAAAATTAGCATTTAAAGTCAAATATATTCCCATCAGCCACACATTAGAACCACTGATGGGTAAAGCGAGTAATATTGATTAGCTTGTTACACTGGCAGCTGTCAAGGGGTGCGATGTATTAGGCAGTAAGTGAAGACTCAATTCTTGAAGTTGTTGTTTTTGGAAGCAGGAGAAATGGACAAGTGGCAGGGATTGTAGTGACTCTGACAAGCAGAAATTCTGATGGCTATAGATGACCATCTTCTTAACAGCAGGTTTTTGGGGTGTTCTTCATCTGGTTGTTAGCAGAAAGTTATCCCTGGAAGGAAAAACAGTGAACTGGAGTTAATGTTGCATTTGGGAAGGGATTATATCAGAAATGCTGGTTATGAGAAAATCATGTCAAAGACACACATTGTATTGTTATAGCTAAACATAGAGCTGCATAACTCCACGATAACGCCTCAAGATAAACCACCTACAAGGGCAGCAATGGCCCAGTAAAGGTCCAGATCTCAGCCTAAAACGCTGTGTGCATAACTGAATCAGCTGAAGTTTTAAAGAAGAGAGGAACAAAAGTCCTCAGTAATAATATGAGAGATGGATAAAGTCATACAGAAAATTATTACTTCACGTTATCACTGCCTGCAGTGACTATACAAGCTACTGAATCATGGGCTGGCTAGTCTTTCACAAGACTGCATAAAGTCCTGTCCTGCGTCACATTACATTGCCATTACAATAGATTGGAGGCACACAGGGTCACTCTAAACTGTTACCACCAATGTAATCCTGCATAAGAAGTGGTAATTGTCCCAAAATAGAGATGATCCTTTACGTAGCATTTTCTCTCCTCTTCTTTTTTTTCTTTGTAGAGAAAACCTTGAAAAATTTACTCTATAGATAAATGAAATCTTAAATAACAAACCCTGCTTGATGAGACAAATACCACGTTGATAATCCAGCTACTCAAAATTCCACTGCTACCATCGTGCTGTATTGGAAATGTTGATCCTGCTGTTATCAATTCAGTGCACAAGAACTAAAAATGGCTTCTATGAAGTTACAAATAGTAGAAGAAATGCTTGTTTCACAAAAGGAACAGTATACATGGAAACAAAAGCTGTTTTTCCAAGCACAGCTACTGTTTCAACATCTGGATGCCAGCTAGCGCTTACATTGCCACACACTCACTCTACACACACTGGTCCAAGCGGCCAAAGGGGCCTGTTAATCTACCAAGAGAGATTTAACCCCCCCCAGACGGGGAGAATATAAAGAGCGTAATGTAATGGATCCAGCTGTAAAAGCACACAATGATACAGAAGAAAATACACCAGAACTTTGCATAACTCATTGTGACTGTAATCTGACCTGAGAGTGGACAGTTTCAGGGTCAGGGCTGGCCACAGTGACAGCATCAGACATAGACTGTAAAGGAGTGTATGGAATTTCTTAATGAAAATGATCTATTGAGCGGTGCTTGCTGCCCACAATGAAATTGAATGATTTGTTTCGTTTCATGTGTTTAAATTTGGTGATTTTTCATTCGTATAGATTAAAATCAAGCAGCTCTTTTATAATGCTTTCACAATAACCCAACATGTACCGTTTTTATGTATGACTGAAGGATGGCTGGACACGTGAAGCCCAAGGAGGAACCTTCAGGAAATTTAATTTTCAGTTAATCCAACCTGCAAAAGCTGTGGGAGAAGACCAAAGCAGAAAACTCACACGGTCACAGGCAGATCATGCAAACTCCACGGGCCAGACCCAGGAAGGAAACGACGGAGCCAATCACCCACTTTCATGGCTTTGTAAAATAGTTTGAACTGTATAAATTTCAAAATATTTTTAAATTCTCAAAACTCCCATTTAGCATAAGAAAAAGAAGCCAGAGCTGTCAGAAATGGTTTCTGTTCAGCATTTAGCCTTTAACCTCTTTTCAGCCAACTCAGAATGGCTTTGCTATATTTATGATCAGCGTGCTGGTGGCCAACTACAACATGTAGAGAATGAGGAAAGGCTCTGACTGCATATACAGTACAATATTTTACATGCCAGCTGTGCCTGTGTGGGCCACTAGTACAGCCACAGCTAGTAGCATTTAGCACTTTTAGTGCTGCTGTAAATAGTGTGCGTGTGCGTGTGGTGCTGGTGGCTTTCTGACGTGTTGTTTGCAGCTTTTTTCTCTACCTTCCATTAACTATTAAGTTTTCATAGGAGCTGTATTATTAAGTCCATTTCTCACCTCCTCACACTCTGAGGTAATGCAAAGAAGGCTTTTACAAGCACTTAACACTAATGTTTCACTATTGCTGCAGTCATGAGCTCATGTTCTTAGCCCCCCCTCCCCCCAGGTTTCACACTTAGTCCATATATATCTCACTTTGTCTCACTCCCTCTGCCCTCTTAAAGATGTTGAACTTTGTTACCACCTTGGGGTGTATAGTTTACAATCCATCGCATGCTCTGATTTGTAAATGTCTTGATATTTTGTTATTTAGTGTCAGAAATATTTTCAGGTGCTTTTAAGGCGACACTGGAACAATGTAATATGTGCTGGTCGCAACCTGGCTGAAAAGAATGTGATAAAACCAGGGTGGCACAGTAGACACAGTAGGATGCTGTTAACTTGTTTGCTTAAAAGAAGTAAATAAACCAAAGACTAGTACGAAATGCAGCAAAAACAAATCCGCTTTTCTTGCTTTTTTCCCTTTTTTTTTTCACTTTTCTGCTCTTAGTTGCTTTGCCACTTCCACATTTGGCTATGCAAATAAAAAAAATGCAAATGTAATATCCTTTTAAAAATATCCATGTATAAAAAAGAAAGAAAGGAAATGTTAATAATCTTCTCACAACATAATTTTAACATTTTAAATTCCCCACTCTTCCTCTTCTACCAGTTTTATTAATTTTAGACTTAAGTAACATTGTTGATAAGTTGAAACCCACTATCTTCAACACTGATATCATTCTTCCCAGACTCTTTGGACCTTGGAGTTTAACCTTTATAAGAACATTTTTAGGGATAAGTCCTGTTCTGGGATATTTTAATCTCTAATTTACATTTTTGGCTGAATTTCCAGGAAAAATTGTCTTCCAAAAGTTTGAAAGGCAATGATGAGATTTTTGAATCTGGGCTTGTTTCTAATGATCTATTATACATTGCCAGTGCTGGTTACTCAACCTTGCTTCCATTATGTGATCTTATTGCTGCATTTGACACAGTGGATCATGAAATACTGATTTCCCAACTTCAGCGATTTATTGGTTTCCCTCTAGCCCTGCAGTGTATCACACTGGTCTATTTTTGGGCCCTATTCTGTTTTCAGCTACTCATTAGATCGATATTTTAAAAGCATAATAGTGTCTGCTGATCATATGCATCTTCATCTAGCTCTAAAACCAGATATTGACACCTCAGTAAATTCCTTAAAATGTTGTTCAACTGAAATTAAAACTTGGCTTTTGCAGAATTTCTACACAATGGGAATAAAACTGAAATCCTGTTTTTTGAAACCCCTTATTGTCAGGCCACTCAACATTACTTTGTTTCTTAGGTAGAAGTTTTGATTCCATTTTGAAATTAGATTTGCACCTTAAGTCCATTGTCAGAGCAAGCTTCGTAGCCTTAAGTACCCTTCAATCACTTTTATGCCCCTTCTCAAACGCTTAGGTTGGGGTTAGGGGTTAGCTGCCCAGCAGCTGTTAATAGTTCCAGGTACCAGAACGGATTCTACAGCCAATCAGCCGTTTGCAGTCACAGCACTAAAACTCTGGAACAGCCTCCCCCTCAAGATTAGGTTGTCCCTTCACTAACAGTCTTCAAATCTCAACCTTTACCTTTTCTCTTCATCCTTTTCATTTGACTTTTAAATAACTTTTCAGCTGTCGTTCTGCAAGCACCATGGGTTGATCTTTTTAATTATTTATAATGATGTATTTAGTTATGTTCACTTACTGTCTTGTAATTTCACTTTGTTAATTGTTTGTTTGATTGTTGTGCAGCACTTTGATCAATATCTGTTGGACTTAAATGTGCTTTATGAATAAACATGACTTCACCCCAAAACAAAACAGCAAAAAAGCCCCAACAAAACCCAAGAACATGGTGAAAGTAAAAACAGGAAAAACAGGGGCACTCAGATATCAGGTAAAACGATATTTTAAGTTTTCATCAGGCAAAAAACAAAACAAACAAACAAAAAAACAGATCGATGTGGAGTACCTCTAAGTCATAAGTAAATACAAGATATTCTTGTACGATAAATATCTGGAGAACCAACAAACTCATGAACACAGGACTTTTACCAAGGATGTTTGGGGTCATGTTGGCATTATTATTTTCCTTCTTGTCATTTTTGCTTTCCAATGATATTTGGTGGTCTTTATGCTACAAAACTACTTGGTTAATTTTAGGAAAAGATTTGGGTTTGGATACTTTGATCACACATTAGAATCTTCTAAATCAGCGGTCCCCAACCCCTGGGCCTCGGACCGGTACCGGTCCGTGAGTCATTTGGTACCGGGCCGCGAGAGTTGAGGCTCAGGTGTGAAATGTCTGGTTTTCAGGGTTTTTATCGGTTTTCAGCGTTATTTTGTTATCGTTTTTATCGTTAACTCAGTTTTCCTGGGTCTTTTCACGTGTGTTATGAATAAATTTTCTTTTTTTCGGTACTGGAAATATGAAAATATTGTCGGGCATAAACCGGTCTGTGGCGCAAAAAAGGTTGGGGACCGCTGCTCTAAATTATTTGGCTATTTGGATCGTAAGTTAAGGAGCATATGACACTCATTTCCTTAAACAACAGCATAAAAAATAATTTTTGTCTCTTTTCCAGACGAAGACAAAAGTCACACACCCTCGATGGGACCGGGAGTTACCTTGTGTTTGTCCACCTGTAAATCAGAGTCAGGGGTTAAAGTTATCAGTCGGGCTTAACAGGCTGTATTTATTGGCTGTCAGTGTTTCTACAGGACCACAGGAATTCCACCAAATTACTGCATGTATGACTTACTGCCTAATACTCTCTACACTTGCACACTTGCAAGTTCACACATGAAAGTATATAAATGTAGGTGAAGTCAGGCTCCCTCGGCCTGTATGTATTTCAGCATTCTCCTTTTATATTAGATTCAGGTTTCTGTTATAGGTTACACTGTTTTTATAGGCCAATTTAAAACTAGTGAGGTGCCCCCTGTTACTGCTTCAGCAAGTCCAGCCTGGTACAGCTTGTTTATATTAAAACGTTTTTCTTTCACTCCTAATGACAGAAAACTGTACAACTAAGACCTGCTGCTGCTGTTTCACTATCAGTGTGTAGAAGCAGTACACCATTTACTTTAATAGCAGTCAACACTATGATTTCATGGTGCAAAATTCAGCGTTTCCCAGGTTTTCAGTATACACGTGTGTCCCGGCACTAAAGGTTTCCCATTATGTCAGGTGCTCTTTGTACAGAACAGAATTTCTTTTATGCTGTCGGAAATGTGACAACATGAATCCGTTTTGAATTAAGTCTGTTGTGTAACGAAAGGTTACAACATGAAAATTACCTTATTGCATTTCATTGCTTTATTAAAAAGCGTGACCCCGCGGCCTGATGTGTTGGCTACGTCCTCACTTTCTCACCCTCATGAAAAGATTTTTTATGAAGCGCAACATCTTGCTTCCTTCCTTCAGTTTATTAAAAAACCTTCTTTCATCAACTGTGAGGCTGTTTTGTAAGAACTCACACCTTAAAATGATGAAATGTGCATGACATAATAAAATGTACAAATCTAAGCAGGATGGAAATTACGTTCTCCCTGCTTTTGCAGAACAAATAATAATAATAATACATTTAACTATTATTGCTTAAGATAAGAAAACACAGCCTAATAATATCCTATCCCTATTGGTAATATTCCTGGCTTGGATAGAAGCTTGGGAATATTGCTAAAATGCCATTTTTGCTATAAGCTCAATGCTTCCTACTCTGTTCAGCGCTTGAGGATTTGATGTCCTTGTGAAGTGAGGTAAAACATAAAGCCGTTTTAAAGCTTGTTGTGGAAGAACTGGTCTCTGTTGAGAGCTGACCTCAAACGATTCATTTCAATTTTGATGAATTGGAAAGCCAACTAGGAGCCGGGTCTTATTGCCCAGCATCAGTGCCCGACCTCACTGATGTTTTTGGACCCATATGAGGGAAAATTCCAGCAGCCAGGTTCCTAAATTTTGTGGAAAGCCTTCCTGGAAGAATGAATGGGGTACCTTATATTTATACCCGTGGTTTTGGAATGGTATCTTCAAAAGTTTCATGTATTCAGATGTAATGTTCAGGTGTCTACACACTATTGGCCATGTAGCGTATGTGTACACTATATGGTGAAACATGCTGAAACTGATTTTACTTCCTAGTTTTGGATTTATTTACCCGATACCTATTTTATGAAAGCGTCCTTTGTACTGTTAAATAAATCTGAAAAAAGGCATGAATGACATGATGGTATTTGGTGATGCTATGATGGTAATGCTATTTCACAGCCTTCCCATCTTTTTTCACCTCTGCTCCTCATCTTTGCACAATCGTGTACAAAAACAAACACACCCAAAGCTCCTGCATCTCACTGAAACACAATGTTAGAAAACACCCAGACCCAGCTCTGTGGTTAGATGAACATCTCTTCTCTGATCTGATCCCTATTTTCTCAGAGATCAGCTTCCTTAACGCCACACCTCTTACAAAGGAGCTCCTGTCTGAGGCACCACAGGTCATCACTACTGTGATAGTTCTCAAGCAACAACAATGAAAACATCCCCTTTCTCTGATGGTAAAGGTGTAGTGAACCCAGCGAATCACACGATAGCATCTGCATAAACACAAACATGCATTGTAGTGCCCTAAAGATAAGGAAGAAAGGTTAGACCACCAGCTACTAGTGTTGAACTTTTGTAGCAGAGGAAAGACTTTGCATGGCCGTTTTGGCACATTAGGAAAGAGATGGATAATCACAAAATATTTAGAACAGAATTATTACTGAATGTTTTGTTTGCTCTTTTCTTTAGCAACGGCCGTAGTACAAAAGAAATACACCAGCAAATATTTGATTCTGATAAAAAATTTAAAAAAAGGCAAATTGTGGTTCAGGCTTAAGGTACAAGCCTGCAGTTATTACAACTTTAATCATACACAAAAACAACCAAAATAAAAGTACTTGTAGTACTGTTTGTTTCCAAGTCTCTGAGTCTCTCCTGGAGAGATGGACCACCAGAAGATATTCCCTCAGTTGTAGTTTTGATGATGGTGATGACCTGTTCTTTCCAAAACACTCCAAAATGTACACACGACCCAGCATATGATTCATGTCCTTTTTAAATTTATGGAAAAAAGAGTGGAGATACTCTAAAAGTCGAGCAGCTTCTCGGGCAACACACGCGCTCTGATAACCCAAACAGATGACAGACTGATGAAGATAAAGAAGCTTGCACAGTTACTGATAACATATACACGAAAGCTCAAAAGGATCCCGAAAAATCTCAGTGCGTTTGTTGTGTTTCCATAGCAACTGCTTGTTTTAACCATAAATGAACGCAAGGGCTGAATATTATTAGGTTAGCGCTACATGTGCTAATATCTTGTATTGTCATTCTGTTTTAACATTTTACTATGTGTCTTTTCGTGATTTATTCAAATTAAAAGTTTAATACTTCCTGAAACAGAGCAGTGTGTTCACAAGCAACAGATATGGAAGCAAATCCAGTTAACTTAGAAACACCTCTCCTCAATCTTCCATTATCTTAGCTCAAAACTAAATGATAATGCAAATCTTCTTGATGTTAGGTGTCTCAGCCTCATCCTGTTTAGTGCTGAAACATCAAAGTCCTGAATATAACATAACAAAAATAAAACCTTAAATTAATACCACAAAATGGTTTTTATTACTTATGAAGCTTTTCAACCTTTTCTTTTCTGTCAAGTATAAACTTCCACAGTAAACAGTGTCCCTTTTCTCACGAGAATGCAGGATGTAACACATATAGTGGGAGAACATGAATGAACCTGCGTCTGTGCTGTAGGTACAACCAAGTGCCCACTAGACAGTTGAGCCAACAGCTTTGAGCAACCCACACTTTGGCATGGCCATTATTGGAGCTTTATCGACCTCCCACTGTGAAAGACTCAAGACATTCCTATACGCTGTAAATGTTCTCACTCTTGATTATTATAACTGTCTTTCGACATACCTGAATTGTCAGAGCAAATTATTACTCTGGCTTATGGTGGAAATTGCATTTGGTGTTCTGACAAAGCAATGACTACTGGGTGGTTGGCCTTAGAAAGAAATCATTTGACACCACCAAAAAAATCTAAAGCATAACTCTTACTTTTGACTTCACAGTTGGTAAGTAATATGTAGGGGTTGGCAAAAGTTGGCTGTTATTGTGAAGCTCCAGACCTGCATGCTTTGAGAGATCTGTGACAAATGGTCATGTCAACAAAAGCCATATCCCTGCAGAGTTACTCAGACATTCAGAAAAACACAGATTTTCTAATATTCAGGGTTTTGGTTGGATGTACTGAAAGACACTACAAGCCAGAAGCGTAGAGTGAATATACAATGTCTGGTTAAACAAAATCATGCTTTCTGTCTTTTAAGTCTCCTTCTTTCCGTGGCTGGGTTTCCACATGTTTCTCTTTGAATATGTGAGGAATCTTGCAGCAACTATTTAAAAACAAATTTTTTTAAAGCTATGAATAAAGTTTAAGGCCACTCTGTTAGATTGTTGTGATATGGTTGTTGGTTCCAGATGGGTTTGTCTTTGTATTTCAGGAACTGCTGATCTACTGGGATTTTTCCCACACAACCATCGCTAGAGTTGACAAAGAATAGGTAAAAGAAAGTGAAAACATCTAGATAGCGGTAGTTCTCTGGGAAAATAAAATACCTTGTTGATGCCAGAGATCCACAAGGGTTTCAAGCTAATAGGAAGGCAACAGTAACTTATATAATCACTCATAACAATCAAGGTATGCAGAAGACCATTGCTTGAAGCAGACAGGCTACGCCAGCAGATTACCATACCAGGTGCCACTACTGCCAGGAACAGGAAACTGGTGACATTTGATTCAGGTAGGTTTAGAATCTGGAATGCACAACATGAAATCACGGACTCATTCTGGCTTTGGCTGGTGGTGCATAATAATGTGAGGATATTTGGCACACTTTTAGCATTCTTTGACTACAGTGTATTCATCCTATGATGTCCACGTCACAAAGCTCAAATTATATCAAAGTAGTTTATTTAAAATGACACTGAGTTCACTGTACTAGTAGCTGCCAAATCTGCAGAAAGACAGTTCTGAATGCAAAAAGGGTTCAACCTGGCAAGGTGTGCCTAATGAATTGACTGGCGAATGTATTTAACTCAAAGGGTGACGACACCAATTTATGCCTATTGCTTCACCAGTTTATGTTTCATGACTTCACTGATTGCCATTCTTTTTTCTAACATCTCTCATTCTCCTCACTCCTTTCATCATTCCTCTTTTTTCTCCTTTTCCTTCCTCCACATGAGTTCAAACAATTTCTTCAGCTTCCCACTTTTCCTGATTTTTCCCTTACCTTGTTGCACTCTTACTGTTATGGTTCTTGACATCGTTCCTACTCATTCAGACTATTGTAATGTATTTTATTCCCGACATTACATCATGTTCTTTGGTTTTCTCATGTGTAATACCTCACGCAGTTACGCTGCTGCTTTGATCACGGTGTTTTTTAATAAATGCATCTATTCTCTTACACTAACCTTTCTTCTTCTCCTGCTTCATTAGACTTTGGAATAACTGTTGTTGCGGCAGCGCTGGCGGTTGTGCAATTAAACTTGTGTATTTTAATGGCCAAATGCTTCATGAACCATTTGTTTATATTACCTCAACTCTCACAAAGCATGAATTTGGCATGCAAAACTTCCCTAACTAATTAGACCAAATGTTACCCTCGGCAATCCATTTTGGATTAGCAGGGCCTCCAAGGAAAAGCTATGACATACTGCATTCTTGGATTTATGTTATTGATGTTGTTCTAATTGGGCTAAATCTGGTTTAAAAAAAATCTTTTAAAGTGTATCCACCCTGCCGCTGGAACTCTGAATGCTTACATATGAAGGTAATCTGTTGTTTTTTCTTTGATGGTGACAATCAGTGGAAAGCAACGCGACCAGGGGGAAAGAGAGGGAGGGAAAATGATGACAAAGAACTGCTCAAAAGGGTTTAAGAGCAGAGAGAAATAATATAAAACAGAAGAAATAAACTGATGAAGTGGATTTCAAAAGAATGTTTTTATGTTCTGAACAGGTTTGTCAGCTTTTGAAATTGGCTCTGGGTTGATTATTATGCTTTGCATTCTCTTTATTTCTGTTTTGTGCTGCACACAGAAATAATTTTGCACTCCAGCAGAAATATCTGTGCAGAGTAGCTGATAGAACAAGAGAGGGGGGGAAAGGGTGGAATTTGAGCTCATGTGTTACTATAATCTACATCTCCAATTAGGTAAATATATCTGTACCGAGTCTTAGTCTTTCTTTGATGGCAGTAATCTGTGACACCTGACAAAAAACATAAAGAGAAAAGTAATTGGAACAGGAAAAGAGGCAAGAAAAATGTAACACGAGCCGATGATTATATGTGTAATCTGAATATGCAGCATATGGCGCACAAGCAGGTCTCCTTCTTTATGCACCAGCAGCTGCTCATACATTTAATCATTTAATGTTCCTCCTGTTTCATCTTAAATTATGCACATTTTTTTGTGCATTTACATGCATGCTTTGCGCCCGCAAACACACACAGGCAAACAAATGAATTATACTCAATTTTCTTTCCTTTAATGAAGCGTAGACATATGGACTGTGTTTTCCTCTCTTGGTAAGATTTGTTGCTGATGAGCCACTAAAAGCAAACAAATCTTACAGCGTCATCTCCTGCCTCGTTCTTTTGGGCATGCCAACAATAACCAGGATTGCATTTTAGCTAACATCATGTAAATAATAAACTGACCACTCTCTCTGTGAACCCACATGACCTGGAGAAAGGCATGGTTTCCACTTTATCTGATCTTAGTGGGCAACGTGCCTTCTACATCTTCATTTCTCTGTTTTTCTGTGAATAGGTCTTCGTGGGATTATTACCATCTTTCATGTTCCCTCTTTTTTGGGCTGGAACTTTTCTATCCCCTAAAAAAATTAAATCATAGACAGTTAACTGCAGCATTGTAGTATGTTGAATGAGTCTTCAGTAAGTGTTTATATTTTCAATATGAACTTGTGATTTTTTAAGATTTTGGATTTGGATATTCCTGACTTGCAACTATCAGACATGTAATTTACAAACCCCGAGATCATTAAAATATACAAATGGATTAAAATGACTAATATGACCATGAGGATCAGAGATGGCAGGGTGAAGTTGGCTTGTAAGCCTCCAGGTGTTGAAGAACCCGCCGAGGGAATTTCAGTGAGGCCTTACTGTTGTTCTTGTATTGAGAAAAAGAGAATGAAAAACAGAGTTTGGGGTGAGGGTTGTGACAATTGAGACAAATGGGACAGAAAAGGAGTAGACAAGCCTATACAACTGTTTAAACAGGAAATCTAATTAGGGTGAGATGTGGTCTTGTTCCTGAATCTAAGTTAATCTAAGTTATGACTTCATAAAATGAAAGCTGAAACTCTGTTGTATTTTTTTTATAAATCATAATCAGCTGATGCTAATGTGGTCTATAAATTAATTTTTTTGCACGGACACAAGGAAAAGAAGACAGAGACATCTATCTGATGCTGCCAACATGACATTGATTCTTTGTAAACATCTGCAAAGACATCACACTAACACAAAGTTAGCAAAGGAGAAACCTGAATGATATTAAAGCCCTGACCAAGCTGCAAGAGCCTTCAACGGGTAACAAATCAGTGATGAGCAGTCAGGGTTTTAAGCCCTGCAGCTTCTATTTGTACCTGTGCAGGAGAATCACTGTGCAGATCAACGGAAAGCTCTTTTTGGGATTGTTTTCAGGTTTGCAGTTGGCCCATGTGTTTATGGAAAAATGAGTTATCTTCTCCAGGGAGTTTTTTTTTAAAGGAAATAAAAGGTATTGCTTCTTTGAATATTATTTTAATGTACTGAGTAAGTCAGATTGCCAACATAGATAAACTATATCTTGTTTCTTCCTTTCTTTCTAAAGGGACATGTGGCACAAGAGAAGATTGGTATTTTCTTAGACATCTAGTCCTCTGTTGTATATGGCGGAAACAGACAGAGTATTTCTATTAAATACTAAATTTCCTTTTTCATCGCAGTGGCTGTGTGGCCCCTGTTAGCATCAGATCCAAAACCTACCACAAACAAATCCGGTAATTATAATGTGATAAGAGATGTTACGGGAACATGTTCTCCACTACCGGCTCCTAATGGGCAGCTGTAACTTCTACAAACATGTTGGTTGTTGTATCAAGAATATGATAAGTTCTTTGGTGTACCAGATATTTTCCGAGATACTGGTGTAAACTTACCTCTTTAATATATGTGAGTCATGCTGTAAAACTGGCGGTTGGGTGGTCAGGAATCTCCCTGTAGGAAATATCTGATATTTGATAAATGTGGCAGAAATCCGGGTTCATATCTGGTTATTTCCTCTCGTCATTGCTTTCTTTAAATTAAAGTACATCATTCAATTATCTCTTTCAGTACATTTTCCTCTATGCCTTTCTTTGCTTTCAATATTAATTTTCCTGGATGTACGTGGCCC
Source organism: Astatotilapia calliptera (assembly GCF_964374335.1). Lineage (NCBI taxonomy): Eukaryota > Metazoa > Chordata > Actinopteri > Cichliformes > Cichlidae > Astatotilapia > Astatotilapia calliptera. Next base: position 4,147,664 of record NC_137423.1, on the reverse strand, counting down.
TCAGAGATATTATTTCTAACGAGTGAGCTTCACAGTTTTTGCTGTTTGTTGGCTTGTTGTCTTCCTCCGTTCTGCTTATCACTGCCAATCAGATTGTAGGCTGTGGAGTGAAGTACCAGCATTAATGATTCCAGTAATGCTTTGCACAGTTTCTTGTGAAATGTAGTGAGAAGTCTCATTTTCTTGGATACACAAACGCTTAAATATAATGTCTAATGCCCATGAGAGGAACTGGAAGAACATTTCCTGCAAGCTGATTAAATCACTTTCTGACATAATCAGTAGCAGAACTCAAAACAATACATCCTGGGCAATTTAGTCCTTTGCATTTTGTTGTATAAACTATTTACTGCATCTATTCACTTGCTTTGAATGTTATCAATCAGTTAAAGGACCACTAACCACAAGCTACACTAGGCATGTTATCCATTCTGATCATTGATAAACACATTGTAAACAAAGTTGCAGTTTTGACTGAAAATTGTAATTTTAAAGTCTAATTTTAGTATCTAAACCTAACCAAATAATGAAGGTTGATTGGGAGTACGGTCCTTATATCCTCTATAGTCACCCATAACCATTATTTAATGAGATAATAACAATGGCGGTGGAGGACCCCTACTAGCTATTTCTATGGTAGTAATAACTACTCACAGTGACCACTTAATGGGCAGATTCCCTTTGGAGGAGGTGGTTCAAACCTAATCAAAGTATAGTTTTGAAGTATATAAGCTCTTTTTCAGTTCTCTCCAATGTATTTGTTTTTAGAGGTATTTTTTTAACACTTCATCAACAAATTTCACGTCGCTAACTCGGGATTTATGATTCCACAGGAAATTTACACCTCAGCCACATCATAACCGCAAAACCTCTCTGAAATCCTACACTGTAGCCTACGGCGCAACCTGTCATGCACGTCCCTTGAAATGTAGCTACATGTATGGTCGATGCGGCCTGCAAGTATTGTGATTGGCCTGTTCAATAGCCTTGATTCTTCTTGAGCACTTTCAGCTGCTTTCATCGCGATCACGTTGTTCCTCTTCCTCAAACGTCTAAATCGTGCCTAAGCCCTAAGGATCTAAAGCCCCTCTAAGTGACAGGTCTCGCCGCTACATAAGCAAGTTTATTTTTTCAGATTTTTCAATTTCCAGGGCTGTACACTGTGATTTTTACTTGTTTTTGTAAGAAGCACTTCACAGAATATTCCTATTGCAGACAAACCATCATGCGATAACCACAGATGTAACCTGGAACGATTTTGCAACCCAGACATTTAAACTAAAATCTGAGCTAAACAACACAATTTCAGACAAAAACAGAAGCAGCTGCGTTAAAACAGGAAACGTAGCAGACAAGTATGTCGGGGGAGAAACCTGTTTATTGTGTACTTCACACCAAAATGAATGCATTCAGGAATGAGCACACGGTGTGTGCATGATGCATTAGTTGGTGGTGTGTGTGGGCTTTTCGTTTGACTTGTAGTGATTCAGCATGGATACAAAGCAGAAACATTGGCTTCCTATTAGAGATGGACCGATCCGATATTACGTATCGGTATCGGTCAGATACTGACCTAAACTACTGGATCGGATGTCGGAGAGAAATAAAAAATGTAATCCGATCCATTAAATATCACGAAAGCACCTCACAAAACTTGCGACATGACGTAATTCAGCTCATAGCTTTAGCACGTCGGGGCGGTATGCGTCACGTGACTGTGGCTGTGCAAGGCCTGTCGGCATTCTGGTTGAGCATTTGCAGCTTCGCTAGCAACCCCGCATTTCATCTCCAAGGAAGTGATCCCAGAGAAGTAAAGCAGTGTGTAAGTTCATCTCTGAATGTTAGTAAAGCATTCCCACTTTAAGCTTAACAACCGATATATGGAGCGACTTCCTCTTCTTTCCCCCTCCCTCTCCTGCTGCTACTTCAATCACGAAACTGATTAATGATCAGCTGATCGGCTTTTCTGTCACGACTCCGTCTCTCTTGTTTGTTTTTGGCCAACTTTGCACCAGAAAGAGGAAACCAGCGGATAAACAACAGCAGCACGTTTAAGCTTGATAATCTGTTGTTAGAATTTATTTAATATTTCTTTCTACACCAGGATCCTTTTCTAGCTGACGGCTGGTAACTGTGCAGGGGCGGATCTAGCAAAGTTTAGCCAGGGGGGCCGATAGGGCATTAACAGGGAAAAGGGGGCACAAAGACGTACTTTTCTTTCTTATTCTCATTTAAAATGTGTAGCTTTTAATAAATAATTATCTTTATCGTTGATTACGTCGATTAAGCATCACGAAGCGGAGGGTGGGGGGTGGTTCCCTATTTATTTTTTGTGGGAGTTTGCAACCCTATTAGTTATGTTGCTTAATATTTCTGCTACTCTTTAAAATACCAGAATATGGAGGATGGTGTAGGTTTACGTTTATTAGATTGATCAGTATTGCTGAACTATAAAATAGTTTTTTGCATACAGTTATAACAGAATAGCTTTAGTGTTTTTAAAAAAAACTTGAGTATGAACTTCTACAAAATGCAGCAACATATTAATAAAACAGTTTTATTGATTAACAAATACACTATATCGGATTCATATCGGTATCGGACATTGAAAAGTGGTATCGTGCCGTCTCTACTTCCTGTGTGGTCTATATCACTCAACACATGAAGAAATCGATTTGAACTTCACACAGACACTGAATCGTGTTATTTCTCTAGACTAAATATGTTTTTGCATCTGTGTTTTCACTCTTATTTGTATATATCATACGTGTGCGAATGAGCCTCATTTATGCGTGCATTTGAATGAAAACCTCCCTTCTAAACAATCAAAGAGACACGGTGTGTTGATAAAACTTTGAAATCAAGCCAAAATAATAGAGAGGGGAGAAAAAGCTTCGATGGAAACATTAGTCATTCAGACATCAGTGCACATTAAATCTTACTTTGGGAGAGGAGGGCAAAGGAGCCATCGTTCTTAAAAACATTTCCTTATACAAATGTTATGACAGTCATGTCATTCTTCACATATTTCTAATACTGCAATAAGCCTTAAATATTCTGTCTTGATGAAGATAATCTGTTGGTTTAAGTTTTTGATTACGCGCTTACATTTACAACAGCTTTGACCTTTCTCGCTGCAGTGACTTCTGTATCTTGCCTGTTTACCTTTACTATTCCAACGCTTCTCTGCTCTTCACCCTGCTCATCTCATTCCTCCTCTGTTTTTTACCTCTGCCTCCTCAGTAAATCACTCCCACATTTTGTTCATCCTTTAACTGTTTTTTAAATCATCTTCATTTTTCTCTCAAGGATTCATTTCTTCAGCTGCATTTTTGCTACATTCGCACTGAAATTTGTATCTGTTTTTTTTTCCAACCAATTTTTCCCATTAACATAAACGGAGTTGGCACGACTAAAGATGGAAAATATTGGAGGAAAGACAAAGCAAAAAAACCCCAAAAACATTTAGAGACAAATGCTGAGATGAAATAGGAAGGAAGGACAGGATGAGCAGGAGAAATGAAGATGAATTTTAAAATAGAGAAACATAGAGACACACACAGAGAAATGAAGCTCACTAGAGAAGACAGATGTGAAGATAATTTCTCCTGGGATAAAGGGAGACAATCTGTAATCAGAACTGTAGATATTTAGAAGAAGGTTGGAATTAAAGGTATTAAACAAATGTTATTGAGAAAGACAAGCACTTGAGTGGATGCAGAAAAAGGGCAAAACCCACAAAGACAAAAGTAAAAAAAAAACACGAATTAATCAGAGAACAGTGAAACTTTTTTGATCCTTCTCAGGCTGCGGCAACTCTCCCAGTAATCTGAGGACTTGATGGAGAACACTTCATTTGATGGGTGTAATGCTAGCCTCTGTGACCTCCCAAAGCACTTAATGAGGAAATGACCGCCACACTCTGGGTAATTTGCGGCAATTAATTGCTATGGCAACCACTGATGTAAGGGTATCCGCTGTCCTTTAATCAGGCTGCGGGACTCATCTCAGGTAATGCTGAGAAACGTGAGAATTTATGTACACACACTGACTCATAAAACCACACACAGGCATACTTTCTGTTACAGTTGGCATCACTTAGCCTTTCTGCGGCAAAGCAGACCAATGAACATAGATTTCCTGTGGCCCAGGTCAAGTTTTCCAGTTGTCCTGGGTAACAATGAGCCTCTTAAACAAAAATCTTGTTTTACGACAACCTGGGCCTTTCTTTTAGTTTTCAGCACCTCTTAATGGTTGCAACAACATCACTGTAACAAATGCACCAAATTTTAGTGGGGAGTTTTTTCAGGGATGATGCCTTATGTAGGATTTTCCTGTAGGCGAGTAGCTCATTTTATTAGAATTTGAAGAAAGTATCGAAAAGTTCTTTAGATAATGAGTAAAAAGTTTGACCAGGTTGTAGCATTACAGGGAAGCTGCTGCAATTTTCAGGTTAATTAAGATTCATCCTCTTCTGCACCATGAACATTCATAAATAATTGAAGAGATATTTCAGGCCGAAACAATCCCATCCGTAAAACCCACAGAGGCTTGAAACACCTCACACCAGCCTGATTATAGCTATATGATAGGTAATAAGACACACAAGAGCAAAAATGATTGGACAGTAAGCGAACCATATGACCGTAAAAATATTCCTATGCCCAGCTAAAATGTGATGCTCAGTAAACAGCACGAGGGTTAGAGTTATTCCACATTTTATATTGGATGTTGGGAAGATTGCATCTCTGCAACCAAACCCACCAGGGATGTCATGAATAAGTTCCTTACTCTACAATCTACAGTCTAAACCCAGATGTCATGATTTACAATTCAAAAATCATTAGAAAATTATAGAACTGTATTTCCATAAACAACCAATTCCTTGGAAAAGTCTGTGAAGTATATAAACTGCTTGGTCTCCTTATGCTGAAATGAAAAAGGGCTGCAAGCTGTAATATAAGAGCTGTTTTGCTGTGCAAATATTACACCACTGCAATTATTCAAAATGACAGTTAAAACCTCTTGGAACAAGTTGCTGCTGTTATCAAGGGCTGTTACTGGCTCATTACCTTCTTTTTACTTTTCAAAACACATTCACATGGCACAGGAAGTGTCGGGTTTATAGGAAATGTGGTCTTAATTTTGAGAAACAAAAAAATGTTACAAGTAGCACCTTTAATAACCTTTATGAGCACCAATTTAACACCATTGTTCTTACACAGTAAAGCCTAGCCATGTGGTTTGTAGCTGGAAGGACACCAGCTTCAATTCACATATTCACTGGGGAAATCTGCCTCAGGAAATAATCAGAAATGCCCTCATTCTTTAGAATATTAAGATGAGAAAGGCAGGTAAACTTTAGCAGTATGCAGTGAAGTTGAATACTTGCTGTAAGATGAGGACTGCGGTTGCGGGATCTGTCGTACGAGCTTGAAAAAGAGACTGCGTGTTCAGCAAGCTTTCCCTGAATAAATAAAGGTTAAAAACAAAGTCCACATCCCAGTGTTTCCACCCCACCCCTGACTCATCTCTGCTGGGGTTAGTTGTCCTTGTCAGCTTGCCTGGTGTCTGTTTGGTGGCGTAAAGGGAAAGCAGGCTGGCAATTCAGCAGTTTTGGCTGCTGCATCCCTCCTCTCTTCCTCCTCGTCTTCCACTCTTGAGCTTTCCACTTGGTTTTCATTTTCTGTGCAAGCCACAAGGACAAAAATCAGTCCATCTGTGGAAGTCCATGATTGCAACAAATATGTTTTTTCTTCTGTGTTTAGGCTGTTTTTTAGTTTCTAATCCACTACCGACAGATATTTAACAGACAGAGAAAAGGAGACCCCTATAAGGTTGTTCCTGTCTGGGTTTATCTCCTCTGTGCTTCTGTCCATTGTAGCAGAGGGGAAGTGGTTTGTGCAGTGTGGGCCATGGTGGCTACAAACACCAGAGACAGACAGATAATTATACTGTCAGACTGGGGAAATCCTCCAATTGTGTAATGCCTGCGTGTATGCAGACACATTCTCTCTAATCTGTTAATTGGTTTTTAGTGATATAATTTATCTGTGTTTTACTTGATCAAAAACAACATTTTCACACTCAAATCAAGTTTGGACAAACACGTTGAATCCTTGTAACCTGCTCTTGACTCTGGTCTTTGTAGCGCTTCAGACAGACATTGGCTAAGTCCCAAAAGGCTGGATTTCCTGGAGAGAACTCAGACGTTGAACCGCACTCATGCTAAACACTAGAAGGATGAGCGCTATGTCTCAGAAGAAATGTCCAAGACGAGCTCCCACGAGACTTTCTGGAGCTGTGCATAAATTATGTGGCTTTCGGCACATGACAGTCAGTGCTTGACCAGACTGGGTGGCACTGTGAGAATGACTACGAGGAACACTTCAGTGCCTTACTGCGATACTCTAGGGACAGTTTGCTTGCATTGAATCCAGTGGTCTTCATTGGTATAAAAATTCTGTTTATTATACTATATAATGTTTGTTATTGTTTATTATTATTATTATTATTATTATTATTATTATTATTATTATTATTATTATTATTATTATTATTATGACAGTGGGTGAGGAGATGTGGGAACAATCAATAATGCCCTAATGTGCCTCAGGCACTTAATAGTGAACGAGAAGTTTTATTGTTTATTCTCTAACAAAGACTGGCCACTTAACTTACATAAAATGTGTGCAGCTGCTTGGTCTAAATACAAATTGAGACACCCAGAAGCAAAATATTAACTCAGAACCAATCTCACAGAGATTTTTTTCATATGTTTATGTATGATTTTAAACTCAATTTAAACATATTACCCTCAGAAAACGAAAAATGATAAATCAGTTGGATGAGGGTAGCATTCTGTCTAGGAGCATTTTCTTCCATGAATAAAAATCAAACACTTAACAATTAAGAGTTGAGCAACAAAAAAAATCAACCTTTAAATAATTTCGAAGTATTTTGTGTTTTTTGTGTTTCTTTTCTGTGTAAACCCTAAATAAGCAAAGCAGCGGTAATGTTGTTATTGTGGTTGTGAAATCAAAATTGTTGACATGTCTAATCTCAGCTGTCATTTGTGTATCTAACGCCCAGAAATGCATTTTTTCTGCCAAGCAACACTCAGCTCTAAACAATCGACTCCTGTCAGCTTGATCAAACTTTGGCAGGAAAACACGAAGTAGGGAGTGGGTACTTTCAGTCTTTACAGCCAGACTCAGGTTATGAATAATAAAGCAACGAGGACAGAAGCAAAATAAAAATAATTAAGGACGAGGCTTTATTATCCATTATATTTTCATCAAACAGTTGGTCAGTCATCTGCAGCATGTCTCATATCTGCCCTCTGACTGGTTCTTATCATGGCTCAGTGACACTAAAGCAACCTCGGTTTGACTGAAACAAATCATTGGTTGCTCAGTGAGGCTCAGAGGTTCAGCATTCAACACCCTCAACCTCCAGGCAACCACAATGACAAGGTGACTGCGCAGGTCACCTGGTGAGAGACAACCTTTCTTTAAATAACTGCAGTCTGACTTGCAACAGACTTGATTCAAATGGTTGTATGAGTATATGTGTGCGTTTGTGTGTGTGTGTAAATGAACGCCAAGCTTTTTAATAGATTTTTCACAATAACCCCGATATTATCCCAAACAGATTGCATGTAATTTCCAGCTTAACCTCATCCTATCACAAACTGATGGCAGGCGGATGGATAGGGACTCCTGATGCACCAAAATCGCTCAACTGACGGACTGGCAGGGGTTGCTGACCTTGTCCCTGTTTTTGAAGCACTCACTCGATAGCCACAAGTTCATCGTGCATTGTTGCAATCAATTGTTGTGCCACGGTCTCCAACAACTATGACTTTAGCATAAGATGAAACAAGTCTTCTTTATGCAGCCAATCAAAGAGAATAACATTTTTTTGAAAAACAATTTAACCTCAGTCAGAGTTCCGACCACAGACAAACTTTCAGTATTTGTTTCAGACTAACTGAATTTGCATTCACTGGGAAGACAAGTAATGAGGAACTGGAGCAAACGCTAATCAAAAGCACCTAATATGAGTTGCCATAATGAAGTCATTACATTTTCTTATCAGCCCTGCTGCAAATGACAAAGACTTTTACTGCTTAAATGCTTTACACAAATATAAACAGATGTGACAGAGATTCAGTTTTATATGTGGCCTTTTGTTTTAGAGCATTTTATTTTTGAGCAGTGTTATTTCAATTATCAAAAGCTATATAAACATAATCTATAAAACTTTTTTAAATATTTACAAAAATAAAATATACCTAGTGTGAAAACATTTTATGTAATTTTGTGGCATACTTTACACTTTATAACTCAACAAAAGTATGACAGTTGCATCAATTTTTTTAATCATCACGTTATGCTGAGGTGCAAATCTACAGTCAAGGTAATGTTTACTGATACTTTTGGGAAAAATATTCAAAAGCTTTGATGCAAAATATAATGGAGGAGTGCTCGGTTGGAATGCCAAATAATTTGCATATTTTTCTCATTGTCTGAGGGCTAAAGAAACCATGCAAACAGAACCCAACAAGCACTGACAATGGCTCCGCTTAAAGCTACCAACCCTCTGCCTGAAGACTCCTATTGTGCATTATCATGTGTGGTTAGCAGGTCTTTGCCCAATTCATGTGCTATGCACAGCTCTGTTGAAGCTTATCTCTTGTATTTATCCAGCACTGATCCACTGTAGCTCTGCCTGGAAGCTGTTGCCTAGTCAGGAATTCAGGGTTGTGACAAGGTTTACGTTGGCTGAACCGCCTGAAACTAGAGCTCTGCCTTGCAATGCAGTCAAATAAATCATCTAAAGAGAGGGATGGTGCACAGAAAGACAAACAAATAGCTTTTTTACAAAACAGTTTTTCCAGGGACAGCTTTTTTTCTAAGAGACAGAGTGAGAGGAGCAGAGAGAGACACCGTTACAGATGAGCAGAAAGAGATACGGCAGGGTTTAAAGATGCTACATACATTCAGTCAGGTACTCTCTAAGTTCATTTATAGAAAAGGCCTTCATTGAAGATTACATTCCTAAGTATCATTATGTGGTTTGTGGTTTCATTCATAGCCTTAAGCTGTGTAGCACCAGAAAGACACCCAATCTTAACTCTGTTTAAACAGTGGTAGACTTTCTCAGAATCAACAACTGCTGGGGGTCGGAAGGAACAACGGAGACAAACAGAAAAACAGATGAAGAAACATAGAAGAGAGGGGACCAGGAGAGATTCTGAGATGCTGATGTGGCTTCACAAAAATCCCACTGAGGCATTTTGTGCATCTACCAAATAACAAGAAATGAAAAATGAAAAAAGTAAGAGGGACTGACGGACGAGAGAAGAAAAACTGAGGTGAAGACTGAAGATGAGAAGGACGAGGAAAAAGCAAAGCGTTGTGAATAATGCAGCACAATGAGAGGGTTATTGGAGCAAATTGCTTCTCTCTTTTCCAATCACGTTCAGCATGAAAGAATCTGTTCCCTCTGAACAGCAGCCATCAAGAGCACAATGCAGACATCAGAAATGCTCTCCCTTTCCTCAGCAGTCGTTGTCAACATGTTCATATTACTGAGTTCTGACTGTAACAGCGAAGCTGCTCAAGAACAAGTACAGCAATACTGTGTTATACAACTCAGGTTCAGATGTATGTCAGCCTTGCTTAAAACACAGAGAACTAAACTGTTTTGCTAGCTTTGTTACTGGAGAACCATAATTGCTGCTTGGATCTCTGTGGCATCACTGTGACATCTACAGCACAGAAGGTTACGCTGCATGGCTGGGCATACAAAACGAGCGAGGTTTGACCCCAGCGCCCTGCTTTCCAGATGTTGCTCGGTTGTAGCAAAACACTGGGTTTAAATATGGAAAAAAATGCAAATGTGCAGAGCTTGGTATTGGTTTCAGTTCCTTTAGGTCAACAAACAGATGCAGGCAGAAACTAAACCAAAACACTTCAGGGATGAGTGTTATCAATCATCATTTTTCACGGCCGTCTTACTTCTTCTTACTACACCACTCTTTTATGAAAGTCTTGCCCTGTCCTCTGCCACTGCTAATGGCACTATAATTCTATTAATTTAAGAACAACTGTAGCGTATGCTTGTACATAAGTCTTTATCTCCTCATTCAAAAGTGTACTAATCTGAACCGAACTTTGGATGAGCATTCTCATGAATACAGCAATTGTTAAATTCTTCATGTTTTTAAAAAATGTCACAACATCAATTCCCAATTGGCGTAATAACACTATCATCCCTCAGCGACTGTGATATTAAATCCTCGGTTTGTATTTCTTTAACATTATGTTCAATGTGCATTACCTGTATGTAATTTTAGGGTTACTAAAATTCGTATGTGTAATAGTTAAGCCACTACTAGATGCAAAATGACGAATTAGAAATAAAACCCTTAAAGATCTCACATAAATAGCATGTGTTACGACCTGTCTAGGGGCCAGGCCATGGCTAAATGAGGACACCCACTGCCCCTAGACACAAGGGCTTATACTGTATATAGGGTGGTGGTCCTCAGCAGTATTGGTCAAGTTACTTGAAAAAGGTAATCAGTAACTAATTACTGATTACTTCCCCAAAAAAGTAATCCCGTTGCTTTACTGATTACTTATTTTCAAAAGTAATTAATTACTTAGTTACTTTTTAAAAACACTATTTACAACCTGAAGAGGTGATAAAGTGATAGATCTTTCAGCCCAATTCTACTTTTTCTGCATAAATCATCATACAAAATGTAATCAAATGGAAAAGTCTCTTTTTAAAACTTGTTTTATCAGTTTTAATCTTTTAACTTTATGCATCAAGCAAAAATTTTATTATATGCAACATTCTCTGACTGGAAGAAATTAGTTTAACATTTAAACCTATTTTCTGCACATTCCAGCACATAAAATAAAATATTTTTTGTGTTTACACTCAGTCTTTCAAATAGATGCAAGTAAAACACAGCAGAAAATAAATAAAATCAAAGACTCAGCGGTCCTGTTGCTCTATTTTCACCTGTATAGCAGGCGGATGTTTGCCCTGGTGCAGGTGTGCCGCAGCAGTCAGTGGAAGAATCCGCGAGTTTCTCTGTGAGTTTCCCATCACGTCGTAGCTACTCGGTGCTTTCTCGGAAGTTTAGGGGTTTTTTTTGCTGTAAAAACAAGTTTTCTTCCCACGCACAGCGGACACTAATGTTTTTGTCACTTTTTACGGAATCAAACTCAAAGTAAGGTCAGTACTTCCACGCTTTAAACGCTGCACGCTCATACTCTCCTGCACTCGATATGTGATCCATTGTTGATCTGCACACAGCTGCTGTCACCAACGTCGCACTCGCTTACGTCACTGTCGTGACACTCTCGCAAAAAAATCACGGTTTTAGTAACGCAGTAACGCGGCATGCTTACAGGAAAGTAACAGTAATCTAATGACCTTTTTTGCAATAGTAATCCCTTACATTACTTGTTACTTGAAAAAAGTAATCGGATTACAGTAACGCGTTACTTGTAACACGTTACTGCCCATCTCTGGCCCTCAGGCAGGAGCCACTCATCCAAGAGCTGTACATCAGCACACCAATAACAGCTGGGCACCTGCACAGTTGAACTACCATACCAGTTAACAGTTACCAGTTTCCATTGCATAGTGCAGACACTTGTTAACACTTAACAAAAGACAGCTAATTCCTGCAAAGCTAAAGATATTTTTTCATGACCATGATGAAGATTGTGTCAACCGTGTGACAAACACAGCTAAATTTTTATGTAAAATTTTATTTTGATTTTGAATGTTATGTCAGTGTTGTTAATATTCCTGTATCATATACAGAAAAGATATTTATACTCATTTACTATGAAGACAACAGATTCAGATCAACAACCATGACGTGAATCCAGTAGGTTTCAATGTGTGCAGTATTACAATTGGGATCTTAAATTATTGACCAAAGAAATACATGTACTATGTCCCGTAGTTAAATGTCTATTTCTAGGTGATTATCACTGGCCATACCAACACAACAGTTTCCACATCAACATTAAACACAAGGTTTACAGAGGTTTACAAATCAGGCTTTGATGTTTGATGTAAGCTAGCGATGTTACCAAGTCAACTGTCTGTGTACTTGACTCTGACTCTGGGCTGTCTGCCCTCAACTTCACTGCGAAAGTGTCACAGCCGGGTCATTTGATCATGTCCGCTCAGTCACGTCACGCCCCCGCTGGCACCAGGCAGTTAGAGTTAGCCTGGTGGCTAATTGAAATGATGTTGTATAGATGTATTACCGAAGTGAGAAATTTATTAAAACAAGATCTCTGCTGTTCATTCCTTTATTGTTTTTTTGGTCTCATGTGTACAGAAACTTAAACTTTTCTCTAATAAAGACATTCATTTAAATTTAAACCCCCAAGATTAGTGTTGAGCCTTCTTGAAATATTTCCTTTGAAATTTTAATAGAATTAAACACATATACATAACAGCATTACCAGAAAATGCAATTTCAATGAACTTGGTAACACAGCCCAGAGATATATAGATTATTGACTAGATATTTGTTCTGGGTGAACTCCTTATGCAATGCACCTGTGAGATTTTTCTTTCCACTAAAGGGTGGACAGTAAAAATCCTATAAAAACTGAACTGTGAAGAGACATTTCTAAGAAAGGTTTTCCTTCCAGAAGGTGAACTTTAATTCAAGCCCCGAGGCTGTGTAGTTTTGTCCAGTTAGTTCTCAACTATAGTTAAACAAAGGCTAATTTTATAGGAAACATCCGCTGATGAGGGTCCAGAGAGACAAAGATGGACAGTCTGACTATTCCCAAACATGGTTCACTCCACACCCAATTTGGAAGTGATCTGACCGTCTGTACTGATAGAATCCAGCTACAATGTGTTTGACCCATTTTAAATAAAGCAAGAACCGGAAAGAGTAATTGTTCAAATAATTAAACCACGGTAACCAAAACACTGTACAGATGTTCTCAGCACATATCTCTATAAAACTTATATAAAACCACACTATCATTACAATTTTTCCAAATAACACTGTCTAGATTTTTTGCTTCACAAAATAAGTGAACTTGGCTTTAACATGTGAACATTTGTTTTTTTAGGTTGAATGTACATTTTTTTCTTTGTCCAGCTACAGAGAATAAACATAATAGTCTCCTGGTTAATGTGAATACATGAGTGTTATGACTGAGACTAATTTCGCAATTACAGACTCACAGAAATCCTGGTCTCCGACCACAAATGCGCTTCCTCTGTGTTTTCTCTCCTTTTTCTTATTTTAATCGTATCACTCCCTCCTCCAAGTTCTTTCTCTCTTATTTTCTTTTTGTTCTATATGAAAAACAATTGCAACATTGACTCCAGGGTCTACAACACACATTTACAAACATGCACTCAGTGGATACTTTGTTAGGTACACTTTCCTTTTGCTTCCAGAACTGTATTAATTCCTCATGCCAGAGATTCAATAAGGTGTTGGAAACATTACTCGGAGAGATTTGTCTATGTTGACATGATAGCATCACACAGTTGCTGCAGATTTGGAAACTGCACGTCCGTAATGTGTCCTCCCAGTAAATCACATCCCAAAGATGCTCTATTGAATTGCGTTCTGGTGGTTGTGGAGGGCATTTCAGTGCAGTGAACTCACTGTCATGTTTACAAACTAGTTTGAAATTAACTGAACTTGTAATGTATGCAGTCCTGCAGGCCATAATGAGATAGCAATAGTCACCAACAGTACTCAAGGCTTCATGTCACAGTCTTAACATCTTCATGTCTCATAATCAGACAGCATTGTTCCAACCTTCTATTGTCCAATTTTGGTGAGCCTGTGTGAATTGTAGCTGCAGTTTCCTGTTCTTTCCTGTACTGGAGTGGTCTTCTGCTACTGCAGCTGCAGGTGTTGTACATTTGGAGACAGTTGTTTGTATGCCCTGGTTGTAAAGAGTGGTTACACGAAGCAGTCTGACATTGTCCCTGACCTTAGGCTTCAACAAGGCATTTTCACTCACTGCATATTTTCTCTTTTTGGACCAGTCTCTGTAGAGACGGTTGTGAGGGGAAATCCTTGTAGATCAGTAGTTTCTGGGATACTCAGACCCACACATCTGGCAACAAGAACCATGCCATGTTCAAAGTCAATTAAATCACCTTTCTTCACGATTCTGATGGTTTGTTTGAGTTTGGCAGGTCGTCTTGACCATGTCTGCATGTCTAAATAGTTTGTGTTGCACGTGATTGGCTCATTAGATAGCTGCATTAATGAACAATTGAACAGATGTATCTAAAGAAGTGGCGAGTGTTTAAGTCACTGTTATTAGTCACTTCTTCTGTGTTTATTCTAAGCTCCTCTGAGTTTGCTTCACATCTGATCCACACTAGCTCAGTTCAGGACCTCTCTGACCAACAGGACAAAATAAAACAATCTGAGATAAAGTATTGGGCTCTTCAGCTCACGGGTTAATCATTGGATTTTCTGGATTTCTTCTTCCACCAAGTGTTCAAACAGCCGTTCAAAGTAATTGATTCTTGCCCCAGGAATGCATACTAATATTACAGAACATGAAAAAGATTTTTTAAATACTGAATCTTTAATATTTTTAAACAAAATAAATTGGTATTACAAAAATTAGTTCCCTTTAAGCTATAGTGAAATACACTGGCGGTATAAAAGCTGTAAAAGTTTTACTTTTTCATTCCTGTTACACTGGAATAAAAAGTCATTGTGATAAGTAGTTACTACTAGGTTACGTGTGTGTGCAGATCCATTCATGGCTCTCTTTTCCTTTTTTTAATTGGTACCAACAGACTGTCCAAAGCACAAAACATTCTACTCAATTAAATGTCATTACATGTGTGTAACTAATAAAAGTTAATAGAAAGTGTGATTAACTCAGTGTGCAACAGGACTCTGACTGTGGTTGGAGTCTGACTGAGCTGTAAACTCAATTCAAGGTCATGCTTTGCAGGCAGTGTTTTAGTGGAATCTGAATGTGGGTTGAGAGTCTGCGCAGCGACTAAAAACACTATTTATTTGGATTTATTTGATTTTTCCTCTAAGAAACTGGCTGATCAATTAATCAAACAAATTAGTTTTTTCTGGATCACAGATCGCTTTGGTTCTTGGCTGACACGATGATCACACAATCCTGAGATTTGCTAATAGTCATTTTCTTCACTTTACTGCCTTAAAACTCTCTCTACAAAGTCTGACATTACTGCGCCTGAAATGCCAAGTTTTCCCCATTATGCGCACAGAGTGTAATATAAAAAGCTGTGCTGTACATCTGGGTAAATGCTGCATCAATAAGAACAAGAGCCATCTAGGCTTATGTGTTATTACTGGTGTAAAATTGTAAGTTCAGCGAAGAAAGTTCAAGTAGGTGAAGGGAAAAAAATCACTTTATTCCACAAGTGTTGCATTAAATTCACTGTGTAACTCTGGGTGGAAATGAGGCTTACAAGAGCTTCGGCCTCTGCTGTCACAGGAGACTACCGTGGAGCCAGAGTGCATTTAGTGTTTCTTTTTTTTCCTCTTTTTCTGCTTTCTTTTCACGCCATTTCTCCTCCTAACTCGAACCATTCCACCTTGGCTGCTGGCTACCAGAGAACAGAGGTCGTTAATTGTGCTCTATTATTATAGGAACTCACTGAGCACATACGTGCACAGATGGAAGAAAGGCGGCAAACACACATACACGTAAAAGTACGTGTAGGCATATGCATTGAAACCCACTCACACACAAACATGCGGCAGAGTGATAGCAAATGAAACACCAAGTGTTGGGTATCCAGGAGTGAAAGCAGGAAGAAGGTCTTAAAAATCTTGTCTCCTGAGCATCCTAAAATTCTTTTATTGACTTTAATTCTGTGTTTGTCTGTGTGAGAACAGGAAAATATGCATATATAAATATTTTTTTCCTGCACAGTGTGTTCTGGCATTGTTCATGTGCCCATGACAGCATTAAGTTATAAAATATGTACCAGAAGAGCTTGGTATTGTTTGAGGGCTAAACAAAATGTTTCCCCTAGGATTATGGTATTGACTGAAGAGGCTGGAAGGGTAGCTAAATTACAGAGAACACTAGACAGACCTCATCCTGGGGTGTAAAATTATTCTGAAAACAAATGATGTAGCAACATTTTGCCTATTATGAACCCACAAGCATATGGCTGCAGCCTCAAGGAAAGTGCCTGCAGTTCATTTATTAGAGTATGAAGAAAGCCTTTCCTGCATGAAGCCACAGTGTTTTTCACTTTTAAATAAATAACCTTATTTGTTTCCCAACAACAGCGCGCACATTTCCAAGCAGCACTCGCAGGCAAGCTGATCATTAAATGTTAAATTTACACAAACACACACACACACATATTACATTATTCATCACATTTTCACAGATTTGCAGACTTGCTAACCCACAAGACCAAAATACTGTCGCTACGCCCCACACAATGCCGCAGTTTCTGTTATTAAGGGAAGGGGCAGTGGATTACAGAGACTGGTAATCCACCACATCTGAGCAGGCGGGGGATTCTGGGCAGTACCAGTAGTGTTGATTATGATCTGACACTCCTGTTCGCTGCTAACTAGAAGCATACCTGATACAGAGGAGGCACTTCAGCCACCAACTCTTGATCAGAGACATTAAAAACCCAATAATACTTGTCTTCTAAATGATGTGATCACAAAGACCACATGAGAATGAAAAAAAAGCATCTAATTAAACATCAGTTTACACAAAGGTGCACCAGAAAAGCATAAAATGAAAGAAATCCACACAGCTTTATGTGCCAGATTTATACAGCTGCAGTTCAGCAGCTGCGTCTCGATTCTTTCGATCAATCGTTGTGAATTTCGGGATCTGATTATAAAAACATCTCGACAAACAAATATTTCGACATGCCACTTGCTCTCATTATTTTATTCTTCTCCTGTGGTTGCATTTAATTAAATGTCCCGCCACACTGCTTCTTCCCACACCTTCTCCTTGTTTACATTTTGTGTCCTGCATGATGTCTGCAAACATGACTGTGTTGTTTTTTTATGGAAGAGAAAACAAATGTCTGCTATCACCTCCGTGCAGCCGCTGCGATAACAAACATTTCTCTACAGTTTGCAAGAATATGAGTTGTGTTAACTTTTTTTCTTTTTAAACACAGACACACTTTTCATTATACACAAGAATAATATGTTCCTACCGGGCAGTTTGTTTTGCATCACATGAAACAAGGAAATAATACGTTTTTGTTTACACTGTTTTTTAACCATTTCCCACAGTATTTCAACGCTCTGTAGAAAGCATCGCTATCTTTAGTTCAGTCTCACTCAAACAAAAAACAAACAAAAAAACTCACAAACCATGAAGACATTGCATTAAACATAACAAATATTTGCATATTTTGTTCATTTCAGATAGAGAAATATCACATGATCATCAATTACAGCCAAGCAGTGGTGATCTGGGGGACTTTTCTCCCCCTGGACTCTTAGCTGCAATACAATGGCACTAAAAGCGCAGTTCTTCATTTTGGAAATGCTAATCTGCGCTAAGCAGGCAGCCTTCAGAGCACAAGGTCCAGATTTCTAGAAGGTTTTTCCATTTCACACATAACAAGGTGATTCTTCCAATTTCTTTACATGGAATAAACTTGAATAAAATTCAGCAAGACCTACCGTAGGTGCTGCAGGCTTACCGTGTCTTACCTGCAGGCTTTAACTGTCCATTTCACATTTTTGCTTTTTGTTTTAGTGCCTTTGTGCATTACTTTTGTCACAGTATAATAATAGCCTTTAAGCTAATCCACCAAGCATTAAACAGATTTATCTACACACTTGATGACAAATCTAAAAAAAACAACAACAAACTTTAGTTTTATGACCGCACAGACAACTATGCAATACATTTAAAATCTCTCTTATCTGTAACCAAGATCATATGATACTTCATGGGGAGATAAATATCCCCTGCTGGGTGGTTTCATCTCATGGAAGTTTTTAAAATTCATCTACCCGTGACATGTTAGTCAGTTTTTTAGCTGTGGCAGGAATCAAATCTTATCTCAACTTAAAGGCTACCCCCTTGCCTAAATGCTTTGCTTTGAATATGGTTGATCTGATAGGATAGCAAAGGGAGAGCTGAGGTGAATAGGTGGATATAGGTCAGGGAATTGTGTTTATCTGGCTAAAAATGACATTATAACTGTGCTATAGAAGAAGCTGCTTTCAGCTTAATCACATGGGGTTGCCACAGCAGGTAACTCTGGATGTTTGGTTTGAACTTCCAAAGGATTTCTGTCTCCTCCCAGAATCTAACCACAGATTTTTCACTTGGTAGGTGAATATGTAAACCACTACACTGTAATGGCTCTATAAACTTACCTTCCACCCTTTTTCTTCTTCTGCACTTCTAATTCAGGGTTGCTGGAGCCTACTGTCACAGGACAAAAGTTTTTTTTGTTTTTTTTAATTGAAGGACTTCTTGGTCTGCATATTTCACACACACAGCATTGACAATCATGTCACTTTAGGCAGTCATGGTGTTAGCCTTGAACACCAAGAAATTTAACCAAATGCAAACAGTAATACCCCGTGTTAGAGTCAAATGTTTTCTCCACCCATCTATCCACCCTGAGCTCACTGATAATTTGTTATTTAATAATTTCTGTAGTTAACTTTATTCTTTGCGTTTAGCCCTTTCCAAGGCATTAGGTGCAGCAGGCAGCCACTGTAAAGGCATCAACTTTAATGATTTGACTTAGCGAGAGAAACTGGAGCTCCTGGAGGAAACCCACACAAGCCCCACCCTGGCCAGGGTTTGAACCCAGGGCACCCTCTTGCTTTAAGGCAACAGTACTAACCACCAAGCTGTGGCTCTGTAACACAATCAAAACTCTTCATTCTTTGTTCCCATCATTACTGGTATAGACAGGGGTGCACATAAGTGGTCCGCAGGCGCGCATGCGCTGTCAAAATAAAAGACGCGCACCAGATAAGAAGTTGCAACGCGTGTTTGCGTCCATATAAAAGGCACTGTTTTTGTCTGCTAGAGTGGGATTTTCATGCCATATTCTGCACCACATCTCTGTGCGTTCATCATTTGTTTGAAGCCAGCTCACTTCCTGCAACCACTTTTCCGAGAATACGCGCTTCGTTTGCGGTTCGGACTCCTTCTGACATTTCTTTGGAGGTGGAGGAACACCGAAGTAACTTCTTAAAGGAGCTCGCTTCTTCGACATCTTTAAGAGTTCTAAAGAAATATCTGTCCTCCTCCAGAAAATCTTATGTACGCAAACGCGCGTTGCAGCTTCTTATCTGGTGCACGTCTTTTATTTTGACAGCGAATGCGGACCTGTGGACCACTTATGTGCACCCCTGGGTATAGACACCAAATGGTGCTGTAATTTGAACATAAAGGTAGTTTTTAAGGGCTTCTTCTAAATATGTGTTATCGTATAGCTGTATCACTTGTGCATAACTAATGATAACCTACTTGAACAAACAACCTTTGGGTTTATGCACAATGTGAGGACAGTCTCCTAATGTCTGGAGTTCAATTAGTTATGAGATTATGAGGCTTATGAGATTGCATTTCAGTTTCCTCTGTTTCACTTATTAAAACAGGATAATTGTACTCTGCAGGTTAGAAACACAGTAATAGAAGTGTGTAGTAGTTTGACTAAGACTAATTCCTCCAAACTTTAAACATATTACAGTAACATAACCAAACAGAGACACACTTTGCAATTCTGGGCTAATTTAGTTTTATTATTTCACGGGGAATTCCCCTTCATTTTTGTGCAAGACTGTCTGAATATAATTAAATACAGCAATGCCTGCAGTTGTACCATGGCCACTATAATTACTTGTTTCTTTTTGGCTTGCAATGCTGTTATAAAATTGTATGTCAGTGCACCCTGAAATCATTCCAGTGAAAAACTGTTTTAAATCAGTGGAAAAGACATATTCCAAGAGTTTGATTTACTTCAAGTTTTACTTGTAAAAATGATGATAAGTCAAACACATAATATTATTTCTTCGGCATGGTGCCAAATTATGAGAACAGTAACACACTTTGAAACGTTATGATACTGAAAGGTGACATTTCCAGGGTTGGACACTTGAAGTCCTTGTTTGGAGTCATTGTAGGAAATGTGGTATTTAACAGGGCTGGCATAGTGATGCATCAGTGCTGTTGCTTCATAGCAAGCTGGGTCCTACTTGGTGTTTGTATTTTCTCCCTTCTCCTATTTGGGTTTCCTCCCTTAGTGTGAAGACATGCATAGATGTAAGTTTAGATGTCAGAGTGTGTGGTCTTGTGATGGGACTATCAACCTGTCTTGGTTGTACTTGGTTGCCTGCCCTATATCAGCTGGAATAGATTTGATTCCCTCTCTTACCCTGAGATGGAGAACTTGCTTAGATAAAAGTCTGTTGTATGTATACAATGCTATTTGCCATCATGGTATTTTCCCACTATCCAGTAAATGCTCACATTTCTTTCAGCTAATGGAGTCTCAGAACCCAGCCTGAGACAACCCTGCTGACATCGTCAATGTTATTTTTTTATTTTGTACCCAGGAGAAACAACTCTTGGAATGATTTTGTTATGATAGATTATGGATATATAGCAGTGATTGTATCCAAGAAGGTAGGAGATGCCTTTTATTTTTAAATGGTTTAGCTCACTGATCTGGTCTCCCAAGCGGCATAAAGTTAAACTCCTGGATGACACAGTAAGTACATTCTTTGATTTAGCTAACTGGTCGGTTAAAAAAAACTATAACAATTCTTTATTTTTATTAGGGGGCCACAGGGTTTCTTTGACGTACCTTTGATGGGTCCCTAGACTGGAGAGGGATGAAACACATCCACCAGTAGTGACATGAACATACTCAACCGGCAGTTTTATCCACACAGACAGAGTTATCTCACATAAAACAGTCAAGGCTTTGTTTTAGGTTATCAAGATATTATAAATGGTTCTGTTACGTGTGGATCTTGAACCACGGTATAACCAAGTGCAGGTGGCACTAGCACTCAGACACACGTGGCAGTAAGGTAAACATGTGTTTTAATATAAAAATCAGGGAGTACACATAGGCCATAGAAGGTGAGGCGGCACTAAGAACACACATACACACCTTCCTTTGCTTTCAGTGCACATCTGAAAGTAATTCTTGGTGTGTGTGTGTGTGTGCTATAAGAAGCCTGTTGGATTTCAGGCGACCCCCCCTTACCGGGATGGTGAAGAAAAGGGGAAGAAGGGTGGGTGGTGGTAGTAGTGGTGGGGTTGGTGGAGGTAGGTAAGCGTTTTGGGAAACGTCGAGGGAACAGCAATTAAAATCCCCTTTTCTCTGTCCTTTTGATGGAATTCCCAGCAGAGTCAAGTCAAAGCGGGATTAATCAGCAGCCCTCGTCCCCCTGAAACTTCCATCCGTTCTTTCTCTCGTTCTTTCTTTTCTCCTTTTTTCTTTCTTTCTTTACAAGTGTGTGTCATTTCCTCATTAATATCCTGGGAAAGGAAATTGAGGGCTCAGGCAAAGCAGTGTAAACTTTTTTCCTTCTCTACTCCTAAATAATTTTAACAAATGTGTGGCTGAAACTGTGAAGAGCTGGGCTTCCTCTGCTTGCCTCGGTAAACTAATGCAAAGATTATCACAGAGCCGAGCCTAAATAGTCATTTGTAGAAAATGTTAGCGCGTCTGTGTGAACCCGACAATGATTTGTGTGTGTACATGTGATAAAGACTTGTGTGCTTGCACATGGGCATGCGCCAGCCCTCTGACTCTTCCCCCTGTATTTGAATGGCCTTGTTATCAATGTAAGCCATGCATTGTATTACAACCTGTAATTTAGTTTACATTGTGCTTAGGGAGGCAGTAAATTACATGGGTTTCTGCTCAAAATGAATAGCCGGCCCACTTCACATTTGAGACAAATGTCTTTACTTTTGCTACTCCGTGCAGATTTTTTTGCTAACAGTGCTCTGAAACATATAATTTTGTCCCAAACTCCTGGCTTTTAAAAGCAAAGTCGAGTGAAATCTAATAAGCCGCTCTCTGAAGGGGCTTTCTCTTGCTCTGTCAGATGAATGCTTGTTATTTAGCTATTCCCGCTTACTTTTTGGATAATATTTCTGCTTTCGAGCCCTTTCACGCTCATCCCCTCCATCTGTCTTTCACTCTCTCACTCTAAAACAAACATACCAACAACCCCCAAGAAAACACTGTTTGGACGTGCATCCATTTCATCACAATAATCGAGTCTGTGACTCACACACTTCCACTGATCTTTAACTGTATCAGTTAAATTTTGCCATGAGAAAAGAAGACTGCTACTACACAGTTTTACTTTCTTATTAACTTGCACTTTGGGAAACATCATGTTCATTCTGAACACAAAGGCGTGCAACATCTGGAAGAGAAATACAAAAGTAAAAGACAGAATTCACAAGTTTTATGCTTTGAAGTCATTAAATACCTAAATATGTAAATGAAATAATAATAAAAATAATAACAAGGTAATTTATCACCCTGAACCAAAAATTGCACTTATCACCTTAAAACTTACTGATGTGATTAATTGAAATGTATTTAAGGTTGTATAGTGTCTAGAGATTTTCTGTATATTTAACTCATTGCATGGCAATTAATTAATTTCATGTTCCTACAAGAATAGCAATACAAATTTATCATCAATTACTCCACGTATTAATACTAGCAGAAGCTTTTGTTCAGTTATCTAAACTTTTAGCACATTTGCACCCAAACGTCACAAAGTCTGAGCATGCTGTCAGTCTTTGAACGGTTGCAGCTGTTTCTGGAAAGTTACGAGGATAAAAATGAAATGCTTTGAGTTTTTCCTCTTAGTTATTTGGCCTTTTTTGATTAGGTTTTTATTTATAGCTTATGTATTTTTATTTTTTAGTTCCAATGTATAGCACTTTGTGCCAGCTGTGGTTGTTTTAAAGTGCTTTATAAATAAAAATGGATGGATGTAACAGCATGTTTCAGCGCGCGCAAAAAGGGCCCAAATAAACATCAGGAAAAATTGATTCTCGACCCGTTCCACTGAAATAATCACATTGTGATGATGTGTGTTGAACGAGGGAGGCACACAAACGGAGAGAGGCGATACACTCTTTTCAGTTTGACATAAATTTAAAAAACAGGGACAAGAGCACCAAGAGTACAATTATACGAGCAAAAACGAGCAATCCTGGGTGCCAAATGGAGGCTATCTGGCATGGTGCAAGGATCAGCCCTTGTGTGAAAATGGCTTTAAGTATGTACTGTGGCCCACAGCCTTTTTGGAACATCCCATATATTTCCAGGACTGTGAACTGACCTTTGGCAAAAGACTAGCTCTTTCTCTTCTTTGTATTTCCCGCATTAACTGTAAAATAAAGCAAACAAGGATAAAAAATTGACCACAAAACATTGCTTTTTGTCCACAAACCTCAAACTCTTTAAAACTACTGTCAAACATTTTTATCCTCCAATCAACTTACTTACTCTGGCTGAAATCTGCCAGTCACCCCACCTCACATTTACTTTTGCAACTCTGGATTATCCTCTTCACCCTCCCATCCCTCTTTCAAACCTCCCCTTGTCCCTTGATCCACCTCTCAGACTTGTGCATGCATGGTCCTCTCAGACATTTAAATCCTCTCTTCCTTATTCTTCCCTCCTGTGTGCTATAATTTCATCTCTATTTTGACTTTATCTGATCACTGCTATCCCTAGTTCAATCTCCCACATCCCCTCCCCATCACTCTTTTCATCCCTCCATTCACCCTACCAATTCTACCACGGCTTTTCTACCTTTCACTTTTAACACAATTCATCTCCTTGTTCTATCCTCACGAAGCCCCCCACCCCCCAATATGGATTTTTCTGTGTTGTTTTCTCCATCTATCGGTCTAATCTAATTTATTTCCAAAGCATTACCAAGGAAACTACTTTGTGAAAGTTGTTTTACAGATTAACACATGACATATTTCCATTCATTCCTCCATCCCTTTCAAAAATCTTTCCATCAATCCAGTCATTCATCCATCCGCGTCTCCTCATTGTTTCACACGAAATATTTCCCCGCCTCAATGAGTGCAGGTGCTTTCCATTACATCCACACATATACGGCGCATACAGTACGAGCGCACACACAAACTTTGAAGTACTCGGCTTCATCAGATCCAAACCACAGGAAGGGAGATGGCGGATCAGAGATAAGCAAGCAGCGTGGAGCCGTTCATGTTCACTTGTGTGTGTGTCCTGCCATGGGAGACTCCTGGTGAGTTGGTCTTGCCATTTACCAGCAGGCTTGTTGCTTTGATGTTATGACTTCAACGTCTCAGGATCGTTGGAGTGAAAAAAAAAAAGTCCTAGTTAGACTTATTTCATTAGAGATCAGTCACTCTATTATTTCAAGCAGAAACTGAAATCATGTTTAAATTTCTCAAACCATAAAGCACATAGAAAAGGTAAAACTTTCATGCCTCTTTTCTAACTTCAAAGACTTGGCTGTGAGTGTTATCAGAGTAAATGCTTACATCAGGTCGGGTCATGACGCTACGCTGGGGCAGTTATAGTAAAAGCAATCTTTACATAGGAAGTACTATAAAAGCATTTGTCCAGTAGTTGTTCTCTCTCTGTACTGTTGAAAGCACTAATTAAAATGATTATGATATTTAAATGGGGCAAGCAGTTAGACTTGGACATTTAGTTTCAAGAATCAAACCAAATGTCTCAGATTTAAAATCCGTCTCAGCAGCTGTGGTATATTGATTGAAATCTTTGTCTACAGCTGTCATGTTCACTTGTCACTACATAACTGCTTGGTTGCTCAACTGCCATCTGTATTTGTCCACACTGATGAAAGATGGGGACAATTAACCATCTTAGAATAAACTAACTATGTGCAGTAAATGAAAGTATAAAGTATGAAGTACTGTTGAGGTGGCATGTAACGCTTTTTTCTATTTCGCAGGAGGTGCTAGAGGTAGTTGAGGCCTATCAGAAAAAGAAATTGTGATGTTTTGATATCAAAATCAAAAAATGTGTACTTCAATCTCAAGCTTACAAAAGTGTTGGAAATCAGCCCGATCAACGTCTAATTTTGTTGAAGGTGACCTTTGCCCTGCCCCCATTCTCCATTCCAGAAATGGCTGGAGGATATTCACAGAGGAACAAGGGTCAGACATCAAACCTGTATGCACACCTGGGAGCTGACCAGTTCAAGTGTAATCTTGTAGTGTTGACCACAGAGCAGCTCCCCCGGAGCACCCTTGGGTTCAGTGTTTCGCTTTAGGGCAATTACATTTTGTTCAGGGGTAGAAAAGAGCTTTTTTTCATGAGGGAGAACAAAGAAATTTCCTTTCCTGAATTTCTGTCCTCACCTGAATACTTCTGCTGGGTGCTTGACAGTGAGTTCTGGGACTGAAAACTATCAAATGTTGGTTTTTACACACTCTACCTTAACCAGACAACCAGGGCTGTCTTTCACTTTCCTCTGTAAACCTCTGTGAACATCATCTTCTCTGTTTCTTTCCGTTTTTTCTGGTTAATCTGTGATCTATTTACTGATGTATGATCTTTATCTAACATGCAGCGTGTACACCTTCCTAATATGGTTGGATAAGTTTAAAAATACAATACAAAATCCTTTGTGACAGAAATCTAACAATGTGCTGGAAACATTCCTCAGAGATTTTGTCCACACTGACATCATTGTGTCACACGGTTGCTGCAGATCTGTCGCCTATACATCCATGATGCAAACCTCCTCTTTTTCCAAAATTACTCTGTCACATCGAGACCTGGTGACTGTGGAGGCTACATGAATACAGTAAACTCACCGGGATTTTCAAGAAACCAGATTGAGAAGATTTCCGCTTTGTGACATGGAGCACGTGTTGTGTGTTCTGCATAAACTGAGATCAAAAGCAGTCTGGCCATTTAACTCTGACCACAGACATCATCACAGTATTTTCACCAATAGAACTCCCACAGAACCATTTTCCGTAAACCCTAGAAATGGTTGTGTGGGAAAATTCCAATCCAATCAGCAGCTTCTGAAATTCCTCAGATCAGCCCGTCTGGCACCAACAACATGCCACATTCAAAGTTGCTTAAATCACCTTTCTTCCCCATTCTGATGCTTTTGTCTTCAAGATCATGTGGACACGTGTCTCGTTTTTCAGCAGCTCATTTTGACCATGTTTATATACCCGAGTTCCTGTCACTTAGATATTTCTGTTAACAAGCAGCTGAACAGATGTACCTAATGAAGTGGCTGTGAGCAAGTTTACTGTTAGAGTTCTGACTATCATCAGGAAATTACTCAACTTACATTTTTTAACATTTTAACATTCAACAGTAAAAATACAGGTCAAGTTGTTGCATTATAGGTTGTCATGATTCAAACAATGTAAACTATTTTAATGTGCCATTACCACCACAGCAATTGAAGTGAAAGAAGCAGTCTCTCCCTACTTTAGAATAAGAGTGGCCACACAGCAAAACTGTGGGTTTTTTTGTCATCTACAATAAAAGCACATTGAACAAATATTTGTAATATTATAATTAATTTAGATTTTGAATATAATTTAATATTTATATTTAATATATATGTTTTTTTCAGGCTACCATGAGGAAATCTCCTGGCAGAGATGAAAGGAAGCACACACACTGAGGTATGCACCTCTCATACCAGGCAGAGAGCCTGCATGTTTGTAATCATATCTTAATAAATGGAACAGATAGCATCACAGGTAGAGCACTGGGGGTGGAAATGAGACGCTGATAGGGTAATAGTATTACCCTAGATTCTGTAACACACACACACACCCACAGTCAAACACACATATTCCCCCACACCTGTGATGGTATTCCCCCAGTGGATCAGGTAACATGCAGTAAATTAGCCAGTGATCCATGCTGGCAGTTGAACGGGGTAAAGTCAGCTCAAATTTGTGTCAGAGCATTTAACAAGTGCCTACTTTCATTAAAGGTTCCTCTCTTCTGAAATGATTTCTTATGGGTTTCGTGCCCTGTGTGGCCTGTTTATGATTAAATGTCCCGTATCATAATTATTCTTTTATTGTAAAATATTCAGAACTTATGGTACTTTTATGATATTTTTTAAGAATGACAGATATCAGCTAAGCTTAATTCACTGTAATTAAAAAAAAAAAATACCCGATTCTTTTTCTTTTTTCAGTCAAAGGACCTTAAAAGTTGAAAGTGTTTCTCTTGTATCACACCGACATTTGTGTGCATAAGCACACACACAAAACATACACAGACACACACAGGCGCATACTCTTCCCAGCTTTGGCTTTTATATCCCACCGCGATTTATGCCTGTTTTGATTGGCCTTCAGAGCAGAGTCAGCCGGGTTTAGAAGTGGCGAAGAGGAATGTGTCCACACCAAGCACGCACTCACACACGCATGCACGCACACGTTTTTGCATCACCTTCATATCTCTAGAAACATACACCCACACCTTGCAAAAACAGACCCGTTCTTTCTATTTTCCTGTGACACAGGCGCAGACTGAAACATATCTGAATGAAACGCAGGCACTGACGCTCACTTCCACACACCAGGCAGGAATGTGTTGTTGTTATACGGTGTAGGTTTGGAACTGCTCGTTACTCAGCACCTCCACACTGATAAGACTACAGCTATCAGATAGAGAAGAATGTCGACGCAAACCAAAGGAAAGTGCAGAGATGGATGGAGGGAGGACAGACAGGGAGAAAGTGGCGAGTGAGGGAGATAGGAAGTAGAAATACTATTCCGTCCTGTCTTTTACTTCCTGGGCAGATAAGTTTATGTAGATTTTAAACGGAAACCCTTTGAGCTATGCTAACATCTGACTCAAGAAAGTGCAAATACAATCAAAGTGCTAATGAGATTTTCACGGTGAGAAGATTTAAGCTGATCTGGTCTTTTGTCTGAGCTATTGCCCAAATTTGAGCTACTATTCAAAAGAAATGACTGCACGACTTTTCTCAAATGTCAGATTTCAAACTCTAAACATATATTTTCAGAGACAAAGACAGATTAATAACACTTTGGCATCATTTCATGAATGACTCCATACAGGTGTGTAAATATACTGTGACAGGAGATAGAATGGTTTTGAACATCAATATCAGTATTGAAAGTCGCAAAGATCATGGAATCGCATCTTAGCTCTCTTATTTGCAACTCTGATGCAGGTTTCTGTGTATTCAGTCATCAAAACAAATGATTTTTTAAACTTTATCACTGAAAATTACTTATTTTAAATGTGCATTTACTTTCGTATTCAGTGAAAGAATAGTTACAATAATGCTTAATGTCTGGTAAAATGTTTGATGGCTTTTATAGATCAAATGCATCAATATCACAAATAATATTGTTGTTACTTAGTAATGAAACCAGATTTTGTGACATTGCCCAAACTCCGCTGTGTGCTGTCAGATGGTTATTTATAGACCTTATTAGACATCTGGCATCCAATCAATCTAGCGTCTCCCTTCCCTGCCTCCTCCTACAATTTATCCTTTCATCCCCCTTCCCTCTCTCCCTTCATTTGTATCGCGACCTCTGACCATTCCTTGTTAGGGCGGAAAAGGAAGAGGTTAACCTCTGCACTGAATACACACACACGCTTAAACACATGCACACTATTTTAGTGTAATAGAGCCTTTACAAAGGTTCCTCGAGGAGTGTAGGTTTACAAATCAACATCTAAATAATTAGCTTTCACTTTAAATTAAGTGAAGATGGCACAGGCTTCTGCAACACACTATAATGATATGCACAGAAATAGCTAGCTGTG
The DNA here is from genome assembly GCF_964374335.1 of Astatotilapia calliptera. Classification (NCBI taxonomy): domain Eukaryota; kingdom Metazoa; phylum Chordata; class Actinopteri; order Cichliformes; family Cichlidae; genus Astatotilapia; species Astatotilapia calliptera. The sequence continues at coordinate 4,118,795 of NC_137423.1, read as the reverse complement.
TATAGCTTCAATTAAGGCATTATTGGAACTTCATTCTCATTGTCAGATCAATTAAAAGTTGCTATGTTAAACATATTTAAAGGCTTGAGGATATGGGCACATTTTAAATGGTTGAACTTTTTATGTCTGTCTTGTCCATTTGTCGTCTTGATCTTTTGTTTACTCAGCTCTGTTTTTTCCTGTTAGACAAAGGATTCTGTGTCTCTCTCTGTGTGTTTGAGTGTAGGAGGCTTTTTAGTGACTGTGGCTACCGCACTCGCTGTGAATAGAAATATTTTAGTTGGTTATTTGCCACTCAGAAAATAGCTATATGTATATCTCTCTTTCTTACTTTCCCCTTGCCTGTTTTTCTCTCTTTTATCTCCATCTGATTTTTAACCTCTTTTAAAGAACACATTCATGCATCCCATTGACATAAATGTTGGACTGAGTGCTAAAAAATAATAAAACAATTAACAATTAACAAACTGAGTTTTAGTCCTTGGGTAGCATTTCTGCCAACAGTGAGGACATGGCTAATGTGTCTAATGTTTGTGGCTGTTACACATAAATGTAAGCACTCCTGAGACCTTTTTCCTGCTGTACCGTCTGCAGACAAATGCTGCTGTGCCTGTCAGTAAATAGCTTAGGGCTGTGGTACAGCATACTTACACACACATATGCAAGAGGTCAGCTGTGCAGATGTGCTGCTGCTCAATCAGTAGTTTAATCACATAGGTTAGAGTTTAATGACTTATTATTACCGAACCTTAAATCACACAAACACATGGCTGCCCAGCCATTATAGGTGGTGTATGTGTGTACTGTACATGCAGATCTACAGCAAATAACAAATTGCTCTACAGAACTGTGCGGCTTTTCTAAGTGTTTCCAGGTCTTGTGTTTCACGAAATGCACAAAGGCGAGATGTCGTGGCCAAATTACACAAAATAAAGAAATATTTCCTTATAATTTTGAAATGCATATCACACACTAAAAGAAGGAAAGTCAGGTTTCTTTTCAATATTTCTGAAAGAGTAAAATACACTGTAAGAGTATCACTAACTCAGTCTGTCCACAGACATTTGGATCTCCTGAGCAAAATAATCCTTCTAACACACAACTAAGGTTTCAGTTTGATGGCGTGTGTCTCTGCGCATGATTGTGTGCATCAGTGTGATGTTCTAGAAAATAACACCATCAATCAAACACAACACGGGAAGCAGCAAGAGAAGAAATATCTTCACAATGAAACAAAGGTGGTGAAGCAACATATGGCATTATTTAACTGCACTTTGAGAAGCACAAGCGTGTGTGCTTAAGAAAAGAGCTGTGCAATATTTAACTTTATTCAGCTTTACGTTGTGGACTTTATGGGGACAATGGTCTATTAGAGGCCCTGGAAACTTTTTCTTGACTTTCATCATAACGTACAGTCCATTCAGAAAAATTCTTAAGAGTTACTGTTAAGCTGAATTGGCTAATGGGAACAAATAGTTTAAATTAGGACTCAAGTAGGTGTGCTAGGTTCAAGGTTAAAATATGAGTTAATTTAGCACATTTAAAATAAAAGACCCACAGGAGCAGAGTTAAAATGAAGTCACACCAAAGCTAAAACTAACCAGTGATTAGTAGAAAATATCATCCTGTAGCATATTTAACTGATTATTGTATGCGGATGCCTATGTGAGGAAAAAATATCATATTTTAAAAAGTAACTCACACAATGTGCCTTTGATATGTTGGAGGTGGATGTGTCCAGTCCAACCTTCACCCAGGGAGAAAGTGGTGCAGCCAAAGATCATGGAAGTCAACAAATTATAATAATACGCACCAAACTATAAACAAAATAATCTGGGGTATTGTGAATTGGTTGGTTAATTAATTTCGTCTTTATTTTATGGGTAGCAGTTAAACTACTTCTCATAGAGTGCACATAGACGATGAACGTATATGTGATGAAACCCACTGATCTGCAAACTCCTTTTAGGAAGTCTCAGCCAGCATCCTTTCATTGTTGCCATCTTGATGTTTTGAAACCAGAGAGCTGGATCGCATGTTGAAACTGAGGCTTGCTGCATATTGTTTTGGGTAAGGGACTTGTTAGTCAGTGAGCATCCCCTCGTTTAGCCTCCTTTTTGACTTGAAGAAGAACAAAATGAACTTCGTGCAGTTTTGAATATGGCTTGAAACTAGTGATTAAGCCCATGAATTAATCAGGTCCTTTAGTGACCAACTACAAAATGATGAACAATGTTAAAATCCCTTTATATGTGAATGATGTATACGTGTTAATCCTGTAGGAATTTAAGAAAGCAAGTAAAGCCTTAATACCTTCCCTGCAAGAGTACTGTTTTAAACGTATGAATCACTAGACATCTCAGAATAACTTCATTCTTCATTCATTTTTAATATATTTTTCAATTATATAAAAGCACAGATTACTTGAATATTTCTTCATTAGTGCACATTGCGTTAAGTATGTTCTAAAGTAAAACAAAAACTCAAGATGGATACAATTGATGCTGGAGTTAGACTAGCTGGCCTAGAGTGAGAGCTTAAGTTACTCCTGAAGTAGTTAGATGAAAAGACGAGGATAGATGAGGGATCTCTTGGTCAGGGTTTTCTCTACCCCAGCTAGGAAAAAAACTCACATGTGGTCCATTGCGGGTACACACGTACACACATGTTATGATAGCCCCCTTCGAAAGTTGGCTTTCTCTTCTCTCGTCCTCTCTCCATCTCTCGCACACACACACACAAAGGAAGTGTGTACACAGTGTATGTGGAGATAATAGCTTTGCAGGGGCCACAGCAGAGCTCAGCCAAAAATCTGTCTGGCTAAAAAACCCATTAAACCACACATTCTCTTTCACACACACACATATGAGGACGTACTTCATCACAGGCATTAAAAAAAATTGTTAAATTAGGCCCACACATCACCTACATTAATACCCATGGGCACTCACACAGCTTTGTAGCATGAACCATTAATATGCCATCAGATATCAGACCAGTTAAATTGATGGGGCCCAGTGTTAAGAGAAGCCCAAATTTTCCACCAATTATTCTTTAATCTATCGAAAGCTGAGGAGGTGGAAGCGAGGAGAAGAGAAAAGGAAAATACATGTGAGGAGAAGCGAAAAGCGAGAAAGGGCAGGAAGTGAATATCCCAGTATTTGCATCATATTAAATTAACTTGAATGTATTAACTATGATCAATACTTTAAAAAATGCTGACCTTCATTTTTTATTTATTTATTTTATTACATGTTGTTAGGTAAAATATTATGATAAAGTCAGAATAATCTAGAGTAACTACTTGAGGCTTATTTGTTACTTTTACTTTTACACTAATACACAATTACGTTCATCTCATGGCATTTTTCTATTGCAAGTTAAAGACGCTGCAGTAATAGAGAGAAAACAATCAGACAATTGGCCCTTTCACACAGGAAGCGACACGTTTATTATGGAAAGAACAATTAAAGTGTATTAAAGTTGACAACGTTGAGAAGATGTTACTCATATTTCCTTAAAACGAACCAAACGACCTTCTATGAATATATTTTGTCGTTTGCATGTGCTGTTAGGTTAAAAAAAAAAGGGAAATTTCCTGTGGCAGCACAATATTAATGCATCCTTGTTTACCTCTCTGAGCATGGATGCGTGAAGCTGTTGCTTTCCACATAAAGAACCACAAAAAGATGCTAATTAGTAGCACGTTGTTTTGCAGACCATAAAAATGAAAACATTGGTACAATAAATAAAGAGGGAATTACATAGAAAGAAAGATGATGGGCATTTGTGAAGGAAAACAGAAATGTATGAGGGATGTGGTGAGACTCAATGACTTGAAGCGAAAGAAAGGAAGTTTTGAGATTAAGAAGCGGGCAGAATGCGATGCAGGGTTGAAAAGGGCACCAAAGGAATGGCAAGAGAAAGAGTGAGAAAAGAAAGACAAAACGAAAGAAAGAGTGGGCCTAGTTATGTGGTGTGAGAAGTTCAGCGGCAGCCAACTCCATTCACTTTTGAAATGCTTAATGTCTCATTTTGTCAGGCACTCTGGATGTTTTTGGTTTTTCCGCTTTATGCACTACAGCGGGGACTCTAAGAGAAAATGCTTAAGAAGGGCTCATGAATCAAAGGTCCTGAACAAAATTTTAAACCCTCAACCTCAAAAGTTAATGACATGCATCTTAGCGCAGAGAGCCCAAACAAAGCCTTCAGAGAGTGGTTTCATAAGCATTGGTTTGTCCTAGGAAAAATAAGATAGTATCTCCTTCATTTTGAGTGTTTCAGTGTGTGTGTGATTGTTATTTATTTGTTCACACAGCTCTTGTTGCCTTCAGCGACAGGACAATTTCCATTGAGTAACAATGGTAATCATACAAGGTCAACCCAATTAACATTTATGTAGCATTTTCAATGGGGGACAAGTCTGAATTGCTTGTGTCACATTAACGGAATCGCACATACATAATAGGGTTGTGATTTTCTCTCGGGGTCTCTGTGAGTTTCTCAGCTCGTGACAAACATGCATTAGATAGTTAGATAGTTGCCTGTGATGCATTTTTGCTGTTCCTAGTCCAGGAAACCTCGCTCTCTTGAAAGGTATGCCCAAGGACAAGTGTAAACTATCACTCACTGCAGCATCAGGCAGTGCACGCACTGTGTTGGAGTTCGTGCCACAACTCTGTCGTTTCCACCATAAAAAGATTTGTTTTGGTGACAAAAAACTGGCACAATAAAACTGCTGGGCTCGACATTGGAGCCATTGACGTCAGTAGCAATGGATGAGGCTTCCACAAGAACTTCATCAATTATTGGAGGATGCAGCCCACACATTCTGTCCACTGTGATTTTCTTTCCATTGAAATTACTCTAAATTCTGCTAGTAACACTGTTTAATAACAGGATCTCAGATTTATCAAAATGTGGGCTGGTTTTCAAAAGACCCCAAGGCCAGTATTGGCAGAACCAGCTCTTCATCACAATGAGGGAGAGACCAGACATTAGAATTTGTGATTAGACTTAAATGGATTCATGTTGACACTTGGTGCCACAAATGCAACAAGCCTTTACACAACACATTGTGATGGTCCTATGGTTTTGTGCTGATTTTGAAGTTTGAATTAGTAGTTTTATATTTGAGTTGCTGTTTAGGTTTGTTTCCTCCGTTTTTGTGTTTAAGTCTTCAATTTTTCTGTTTATTTTATTTCCTGAGGTTTATTTATTATTATTTTTATGTATTATTTTCCAATGATGAGTCTTCAGTGTTGTACTAATGCTCTTGGGTTATTGTGAATTCTATTAAATTTCATAAATTCTGTTTTCATAGATGCCTGAATGTTAAATGTAATTGTTACACCTGGTAGAGGAGCCACACTGATCATTTTTATTAAAGATGAAAGAATTTAGACAGTTTTTAACTCTCAGTGACGTTGCAGTGTTCATCTGACTTTGGGACCTGAAGAGTTTGGACCCGGAAATGGCTAATGACCGGATAGCCCAACTACTGCTGTATTTTATTTTATTTTTTTTAATCTAGGGTATCCGGTTGTTAAGTCTGACGTCACTAGCCGTGTCTGGCTTAAATAGAAGAAAATACAAAACATTAAACATGTTAACAACACAAAAGCCATATTAAACGCAGACTACTTTAGGCCCGGAAGTAGGATTCATCCCGTCATCACTTAACAACCGGATAACAGTGCTTATGACTTTTTTTTACATTAAGGACTATAGTGCATGGTACTTTGACAAGATATCATATCATTAAAAACACATTGAAACAGTGAAAGTAAGAAAGTTTGATTATACTGAGTAATGAAAACAAGATGTGGATAAATGTGACAAACTGTTTAGAGTCCTCCTCCTTCCTTGGTTTGCTTAGTCACTCTGTCAGACACTGTGTCTTATATGGTGAACTGTTGAACATTAAAATATTTAGCAAAGGATGCAACTGTGCATCATCCATGATCGCGCCCAATGCAAGTCTTCTGTCTCTCTTTCCTTCAGATGCTTGTAAGGGATTGAGACATTCTTCATCTGGGTGTAGATATTGACTTCTGGATCACAGGTAGGAGGGCAAAAGAGGAAAAAAGGAACAATGATGAAATGAAATCAGAAAAGCCCAGTGTCTAGGTCATTAGTTTAATTTGCATTTGAGGGTTTTTTTGTTATTATACACCCTTGTCTCCTTTTACCTGTGTTTCATCATTGATCTGCTCAGTAAATGTAACATAGTCTTGCCTATCAACTTGTGTGTTGTCAGATCATCTGTTGGTTCTGTGCGTTCCTCATTCTTCTTGTACCTTTTTTGTTGGAAAGTGTTTTATTTTACTTTTTGATCAGCCAATACAGCCTTGATTTTTGTTTTGAATCTCTTTGTATATCTGTCTGTACATCCTGTTCTCTCCTGCTGCTCCTGTCCAAATGACAGAATGTTAAACAGCTGGTGAAGTCAAGAATATAACTATATCCCATGTAGTGGCTTTTTTGATGACATTACCAAAATGTACAGCCATATTTATTTAGACTTTTAACAAATGCCAGCACAAGACAGGTCAATAATCTGTTTTATTTATTTAAATATATTTAATTTCTTTAGCCTTGTTAGATTAAGAATTTAATAACTGCTGTCACAGGTAATTAAAGATTGTTAGCAGTTTTAAATGTATTATAAAGCGCCATTACCATCTCAGCCCCATCTAAGCTGAAACCACAGTGGTGTGTTGCTGAAATCCAGAGGCAATTGTTACAGATTTGATGTAAGTTTTATGTTAATTTACCACGCCTTAGGTCTGTTAGCTCTGCAGCACCAACATCTTTCACCAGTATTGATGACTTTACTAAACTAATGACCAGTCAGGACAAGAAATGAATAGTTTTATTTCCCATTTTTCTGTTCTATAGGCTCAGCCTCTAAACTTTTCTTTGGTTTGGTTTGCCATCCTCATTTTCTGTTGATGGAAAGGGCTCTATGTGTGTGTCTGTGTATGTGTACCTTATTGTCATAAGAGTAAATGGATGCACATGTGGATACATGTGGTTAGGAAATTTTGTGTTGATACACTTTTTGTTTAGATTATGCTGAATTTAAGGGTCATAAGTCATTGTCATGCTTACCCACTTTCAAATTTTGGGATGTATTTTGCTAGGACAGGCGACGGACTCTGTTGAGGTTTCTCTGTGCAGAGGCTTGGCTTACTTTCTTTAACAGAATGCTCACTACTGTGCCTTTTTGGGTACATCCAGCACGGAGGAAACGTCTGTGTAGACCCAGGAAACTCTGTCGGGATTTGGTTTCCCTGTATGCCAGAGGGCACCTGGCGGAGCCCCAGGAGGTGCTTGAATTAGTCACTACAAAGCTCCTCTGCTCTAGTGACGCAAAGCTCATTTTCAAAGCAGCTTCTTTTCTTGACATCACAATCCTGCACCCACACACTAGATTGGGGGTATTAATATTGCATAATAAAGTGTTCATACAACAGTGGTAGAAGGTCCAATATCCCCGGTCTTGAGCAGAAAGACTGATGATGATGTGTTTTCCACCTCAGCAAATCTATTAATGCAAGTTTCTGCAAGGCACTGAAAAAATTCATGACTAACTGTGAATCAGTCTGTTTCTGGAACTGAACAAACACCAAATGCAAACCATTAAAATTTAAATTAGATATGGGATGGATTTCTAAAAGCTTTGGGAATTTTTGAAAAACCTTCGAAGTAGATTTGTTTACAGAGAATTAATCAAATATTAAACTAGTCACAAGTCTCCCTTTTGCTCCCACTGGCAGGAAAACTGATGTTTTAATTAGAGTGAGACCAAGAATGAAATATTGAATTGCTCAGTTTGAGACCTAAGTGTTACAATATTTATGAACTCATCCATCCATCCATTCGCTTCCGCTTATCCTTTTCAGGGTCGCGGGAGGCGCTGGAGCCTATCCCAGCTGTCATAGGGCGAGAGGCGGGGTACACCCTGGACAGGTCGCCAGTCTGTCGCAGGGACACACAGGGACAGACAACCATTCACACTCATATTCATTCGCACATTCACACCTAGTGACAATTTGGATTATCCAATTAACCTATCCCCACAAGCTGCATGTCTTTGGACGGTGGGAGGAAGCCGGAGTACCCGGAGGGAACCCACGCAAACACGGGGAGAACATGCAAACTCCACACAGAAAGACCCCGGCCTGATGGTGGAATTGAACTCAGGACCTTCTTGCGGTGCGGCAACAGTGCTAACCACCGTGCCACCGTGCTGAACTCCCCACTGTTAATTAAAGACTGAGACACTGCTGAGAAAAAGCCCATCAGATTTTTTTAGATTTGGCGGAATGCACTGGATTAATTTAGACAACACTGATTCAATTAGAAATGAAATTATTTTATAACTGCAATTGACGATAATCCACCTTTATTTCCTTCTACCAATAGAGGGCAGCAGCACTACTGCAACACTCTGCAAGTCTTCATACTTTATCTGCTCTGAAAACTCTTTTAGCCTTAGTCCTGCTATCTGCACCAAGAGCTGTGTGCAAGTCTGTGTAGTGATGAAGAGTAGTTGGACTATTAGCAAGAGCTTTAACTTTTGCCTGTGGCCACTAAGAATATAAGTTTAACTCACCTTAAATCCATACTTATTTATATTGAGCTGATCATATATGTATATATGTATCACCTGTCGCAACAAGCCTCGTTTCACCCCCACAGTCATTGTACACTGTGTGGATTTTCTAACACCATAACAGATAAGTTCAGCTTAATTAAATGTGATCAACTATGACTGAGCTGTCATCCAGCATTTTTGTCATATGCTACTTGTTAAAGCATCTATCAATGAAGTTGACACACAACACAGACTCCCGCAGGATGATGCATGATAAATATGGCTGAAAAAAGACGCGCCTCAAAACCAAAACATGATAGCAAGTTCATTACGTTGATAAATGGGCTAAAAAAATAAAAGAAGAGCTGCTGAGAAACCAGCTCAAATGAGTTTACTCGAGTTTGGTTTACAGACTTGGGGAAGATAAAGGACGAATCAAAGTTTGTAGAGCTCTCCGACTCTCCTGACATCAACAGAAAGAGAGAGAGAGGGAGGGAGGGAGAGGGAAGGAGGATTTTGGGGGGAACCTAAATACAAATCTGTTTGCCTCTCTCGCTCTCACAATCGCCAGGCGAATCAGTCTGTGTTGCGCCACTGCGCTTTCAACTTTTTTTTTTGTATGTGTGTGATTATAACTCCTTTACTACTCTCACTTTTTACTCCCTGGCAGCGGAGGGATGTTCCTTGGAAGGAGGTTACACCCCAGCTGAATATTCTCACCTTGGAAGGTTTAGAAGCTAGGCTCATAAGTTCTCGGAGAGTTTGGGAATGGAGAACATTTGGGGAAACTTTTACGCATTGAGCTGAGTGACGCACGAATAGATATTTAAAGTTTTTGTCTAGCGTGTCATATCTACGTTGTTATTGTCTTCTTCGTCACTGGCAAAGGGATGTTTTAAGTAGACTCGTAGTTACCGAGTCTCTGGAGAGAAGTTTTCTGAATTCGTGCAACAGCGAACTTAATTTGATTTCGGCTTGCGTTTTTCTTTCTTTTTTCCAAAATTCTGCCACAGAAAAAACGTCCTGTCTTCGACTTACACAGGATCCGCACTTCCACGGTGTCTCCTTCACCCCCCGCGGATTTTCAATTAACGTCTGTTGGAAGTAATTTCGGTGGATTGCTATAATGCCTCCGACCACACCGGGGAAGCGCGCCGCGCTCTGCCGGGTTTGGGCTCTAGCTTTCGCTCTGCTGGTGTGCGCTACATCGGTGAATGGATGCCCACACAAGTGTAGCTGCTCCGGATCTCATGTGGACTGCCAGGGTCTGGGTTTGAAGACTGTGCCCAAAGGAATACCGAGGAATGCCGAGCGCCTGTAAGAGCAGTTGTTTTTTTTCAACTTATCTGTAATTGCATCAATTTAACCAAAGTTCATCATAGAGGGCACTCTGACCTTATTATTCACCTTTTCTCCCTTTGCATTACTCCCATGCTCCTGAATTGTGGATAGTGCATTTTAAACTTAACATGCTCTGTAGGAAAACTGCACGTTTTCGCAGATTTTTCCGAGCAAAATATTTTGAATACCATCCATCCATCTTCATCCGCTTTATCCGGGGCCGGGTCGCGGGGGCAGCAGCCTAAGCAAATACATTTTTAAAAAACATCTCGAAAACTTAGTCGTGCATTGTTAAACTTTCATCACTTGCACATAACGGTACTTATTTCATACAGCAGGCTACTGTAATAGCATCCATGTGCATCAACATCCCATTTAGTTTATTAAATTCATGTTTTTATATTATCTTATAAACCCCCGTCCTGTATGTAAAACTCTGGTACTATTTCTGGTACTTTTTTATCGTTGTTGCCATGATTACTACTCAGGCTATATAAAGTTGGGACATAACTTTTATATAAAAGTGGATAAAGCTTTTTTTTTTTTTAGACGATGACTGGCTTTATGTGGCTTTTAAAAATCGTAAGGAAACTACTGCTATCAAAAATCCTGTCAGCATATTACTCAAAGGGTACGTCTTACTGTGAAAAGCTGCAATGCCTTTAGTTTAAAATACTGCTATTTTATTCTAGCTTAATATATTGCACACACAAAAGTGCCCTAAAATCACCTGCGACCCCCAATGAACAGAGGTGGTTAAGAAAACAGTCACCAACTATGTTTTTAGAGAAAGCTTTTGAAATTTTAAACAGGTCAAAAGAATGTGAGAAAGTCGCCTTAAATCACTTTAAATTGTATTCTTTCACATGCCTGGGTAAGACTTTCTAAAGTTTTGTAGAATATAAGTAAAACTGAACTAGATCCTCAGTGTTTTTCACTTCAAGAACTACTGGTTCTTTCTTTATTTATTCTTAGCCTGGGTGACAGTTTAAAATCATATTCATTCCTTAGGCAGGGACAGAACACTGACAGGCGCTGCTGCCACCTCCAGCCTGATCTTGACACGTATACATCAGCGCAGCCACACACATGCACTCACAAACACACACCTTTGCTGTTAAGGTATGGAAGTGATTATGCATGACAACAGAGCAGCCAAAAGCCCTGCAGGGGATCAACAACAGACCTAACCTGAGACAACAAACACAATCAGTAGGCTGCTGAGGAAAGTGGGGGGTCATGTTTGTGAATATGTGTGAGTGTGTGTGTGTGGATGTGGGGGGTACTGGTGGATATGAACATGTGATTAGCATGTGTGTGTGGATTTTTGCTTGGCTGAGCTGTTTCATATGTTTGTGTGCCTGCGTGTTTGCACTGGCTGGTGTGATTGCTTTTCTTGTGTGTGTATGTATGAGTGTTAACAATGAACCCCCATACCTCTGCTATTCAACAGGGCTGTTGTGACCTCCTAGGACCTGTTGGCTTTTGCACAGTAATCCCCCGAAGACATTTAGACCCAAGAAAAATAAATAATTAGAGCAGGTTGTGATGGGGAGGTGGGATAACGGGGTCTTCTGCGTCTCCCTGGGGTCCCCAGGGTGGAATATTTGGGGTAGCAGCGCCCCCTCCCTCCCTTTTCAGTCCAGAAACTCTGTGTTTATGTTTCTCTGATTTATCCAGGTCAGTGTTTCAGATGTGACTTTGGCCAAGAGTTGCTCTTTTCCTCCCTCTTTTTCTACCTTCATCTCGTTCTCCCTCTGCAGATATATTTTAGGGAGTCTGGGTTGGGAAACATTAAAATGGATGAGATTCTAGTCCTAAAGGTTACAACAGACACTTTGTTTTAAGAGAGATGAGCATCATTGCCCTAAGCAGGGATTTGATTTTGACAGTTGTGATAAAGTTCATGTGGACAACAGATTCTTGTAACAAAAAAGTTGTTAACTTCTAAGTAAAAGTTGTAAATTTCAAAAAGTTTCTCAACTATAATCGAATACTTCCACACTTCACCACTGACACATTTACAGATTGCAAAAGCGTAAGGTGATGATTTCCATTGGCAGAGATTCTTTAAGACTATAAGTTTTTATTTTTTCGTCCATATTTCAAGACTTTCCGGGCTTTTTCTATGGTATACTAACACACTCGTCATTGTGGCTTGACATTATGGTATAACAGACTTTTTCATGGTGGCAAAAACTGGCAATAAACTTGAAGTGAAGTGAAAAGTCACAATTAGGGATAAAAGTCCTTATGATTTGGGTTAAAAAAAAGAACTTTATGAATTGTTCATGCTTAAAAGAGTTTAACTGATCATTTTAAAATGAAATGGACCATATACATTTAAATCAATTCACATCATCCTAGAGTAGAACAGCGGTCCCCAACCCCCGGGCCTCGGACCGGTACCGGTCCGTGAGTCGTTTGGTACCGGGCCGCGAAAGTTGAGGCTCAGGTGTGAAATGTATGGTTTTCAGGGTTTTTATCGGTTTTCAGCGTTATTTCGTTATCGTTTTTATCGTTAACTCGGTTTTCCTGGGTCTTTTCACGTGTGTTATGAATAAATCTTCTTTTTTTCAGTACCGGTACTAGTTTTATTTTGTTGTATTTATCCGCGACACCTTAAAGGCCGGTCCGTGAAAATATTGTCGAGCATAAACCGGTCCGTTGGGGACCGCTGGTGTAGAATATAGTTCAAGATCTCTGTCTAAATAAATAAATAAATCTGGGTAAATTTCCAACGTCCAAATTTAAACGTGCGACTATTTTGCTGGTAATAACTGAAATGAGTAAAGATAACATAACCCCCCTGGAAATTACGCCCATGGTTTCAACATTGCTTTAAATATTGTAGCACTGAAATCCTCCATCTTTTTTATGATTTAAAAGTTTTCTTGTCTCTCTCTCGCTGAAATATTAGAAAATATAATGTGTATCTGTTACCTCACAACACTAGAACATGCATCAAGGGCGCAAAACATGTAGCATTTAGTTAAGGCGAGGCTTTCACCTTATCTTTCCGGGAAAATGTTTTTCAACTTCTACGTTGCCGCACCCTCTATAGACACATATATCGAATCAGAGTAATTTAGAACGATTGCTTGAAGTTTTATGAAACCAAATGTAGAAATTCACAGCAGAGTAAAGCAGAAGTACGTGACACATGGAGTTAAGAGGATTTCATGATATACTGTCACATTATATAACACTGAAACATTTCACAGTGGTAAATTTCCTGAGGAACGGTGGATGCCTGGAGTGAAGAGAATCAGTCAAGATGCACTGTAAAGCATGAAAGCACTGTAACACTCATGTAGCTTTCACAATATGCCCCCACTTAGCCTTTTTATTACACACAGTGCGAAAGTTTGAATCTAGTTTCTTTCTGCTACATGTGAAAACGAGTAAGCAAGCGCCGCAGTCCACCTGTCATAACCACAGAATCAATCTCTTTAAAAGCCCGGTCTTCCTCACTATTGTAAACATTTGGAAAGGTTAACGAGAGAAAAACTGTGGTGGCCCCAACTGTTCACTTAACAGACACACTCACATGCTGCCAGCCTCAAAGATTACCTCGGGCCAGTCAATTCCGTAATGTTCTACTTGGAAAGCCACTTGAGGCCTCATTTGCATCTAATTTGAGTGGAGGGTTTTTGGGGGTAGCTTAACAGGCTTAACGAGGTTGGGTAAAGTGAATTGAAACATAAGAACGGCTTTTCTCTCTCGGGTTCGGTTCACACCTGCCCTACAGGGTCTGCATAGACACACATACAAAAAAGCACAAACACTTTTTTTCCCCTGAGATTCAAATTCCAAACTGTTGCCTCAACTGCTGTGAAAATGTGGGAGAATCAAATGCCGTAAACTCCAAAGGGAGCTTCCAATCGCTCGAGCTGCAGTTTGTTTTTTTTCTGCATGTGTTTGTGCAAGCTTTGCATGTTTTAATTTTGTCACAATGTGCATGTGTGCATGATTGCATCCTCATACATGCACTGTGTTTGTAGTTGACTGGCAGCAAGTTTCCTCAGCCAGCTTTGCACAAGCTAAATTTGAGTTTAACAGTCTAGTTTTCTGGTCCCTCGCTAACACCACCAGTAAATTTTGGCAAGATTTGTACAGGCAACACCTTCTGTGCTTTCTCTCTTCTCAGCTAGTTCTTTCTCCCCTTCTGCTCTTTAATTTCCCTTCCCCTCCAAGCTTTTTATCTTTATCCCACCGTTGTTTTTTCTCCTACATCTCTCGCTCTTTCTGCCCAACTTCTTTTCTTCTCTACTTTTCCTTTGCTTCACTCCTCAGTTCTACCACTTTTTTTCTGACCTCCACCTCCCCCTCCGACGCACGCACTCACACACACCATCAGTTTGCCAGCAGCATCTCACAACCCCCATTTCCCCCCAACGTGCCAGCCTACTGTACCACAGAGCGCATAACAGTAGGATCCCTGCTGCTGCTGCTGCTGCGTGTGTTTGTGTGGACACACACACTTTAGCCGCTGCTTCTGGCTCTTATCAAAGCTTAGTGTTGATTGGCCAGTGGGCGCTCTAACCACCACACCCTCGGCTATGAAATGGCATTTCATGGTGGGGCTGGAATTTTGTGTGTGTGTGCGAGATCTCTGAATACTTTGGTTCTATCCTGCGCATGGAGCAGACCAGCTAATTTGTGCTGACATAGTTCTAGTTCCCTAAATTTGGAATAATTTGATTGGATCAATCTGCAATGACTAAAGTACTGTGGTGTAGACTTCCCAGCTACTTTTGGCTCTGTCTTGAATATTTATCTGACATCATTGCAAATAACAGTGTTTTGTATACAGCTGCTAGCCCCACCCAAAGAGTCTGATAATGTTAAGTTCAAAATGTGTTCCAACAGTTTTGATGTGTTCCATGAATCTTTAGTTGTACTGCTTTGTTTTATGGGAACCAGGAAACTAATTATGATGTTTGTGCAATATTTCTGCATATGAATGAACACAGCCTTTGGTAACTGTTGAACAAAAGCCATCGTTAAGTGGAGACCGTTCTTTACTGTTATCGTGGGTATGATGATGATGTAATTTGTCTGAAGAGCAGCCGAGTGTTATTGCAATAGCAGACAGAGCTAAACTCAGAAGTAAAAACCACAGTGAGCTTGCTGTTTTCCAACAGCCTCTTAATGTCACGCCTATCATCCATGGCCATCTTGTGGTAATCACTTTGTGCCCTTCTAACTATGTTTGATTCAGTTATGGTATGCCAAATGGCACAAGTGAGGCTAACCAACATTTAGGCTCCATTTCTAGGTCAGTGGGTGATATTCTTTTCCTCAAGTTTCTCCAGCATGCGGGCACATGACCTTTCTATATAATTACTTTAAGCTTGTCAAAGAGGGAGCCAGCTGGCGTTGATAGTGGGCACTGCCCTTCTGGGAAATGGATCAAGCCGGATGCTACATTAAAACATACAGACATATTCAAATGTAACGAACAAACTAAACACATGGAGGTGCACGTACCGGAGTGTACTGCACTTTTGAGGGCTCTTACTATATACAGTAGGCTCTTACTCTAACCTAATCATCAATACTAGAAAATCCAGTTTTGAACACAAAGTTAATCCTAAAGCCTTATTGTTGAAATGTGCGTTGGTTTTTCTTTTTTTTTGGTCTATTCTCAGCACATTACATATTGTATCAAATTATGCCAAAGCTGAGACGGATGAACATTGTTTCCTGGGAGCATAAAAGAGCTTCTATAATGACTCAGGGGTGGTCAGTCCATTTTCTTTCACGTGAGAAACTGGTACTGATATGAAGGACAGAGCCAAGAAGCTTATAAAGAGATAAAATTAATATTAAGCAGACTTGAGTTCCACTTGTTGAAACAGTCCCAGTTTCTCATGTGACCCTTTGGGGAAATTAATTACCTACCCCCGGACAAGCCATCAATAACTAACACATTTCATTTGGAGTATAAAACGGAAGAGAACATGTCTGAAAATCCTTCTTAACCAAGCTGGACCAGAAAAGGTCTGTTAACTGTGATGGATGTGAACACCGTGGGTGTTTATTTCACAGTTTGCTTTCATTTCCACTTGAAAGCAAGTTTTGTTAACCTGGGGGTTGCTTTAACACCTGTGTGATTAATTGACAGCTTGTATTTTCTTCTTCTTTTCGCGGTACTAATGTCTTAGGTGACCTCAGTAATTAACTTCTGGTACGATTACAGAAGAATCCTGATTTGATGGCGACTGAAAAAATAGGCTACATGTGATTTTCTTTTAATCTTCAAACAGCTATTTGATGCAGTAAGAAGCAGCCGAAATGTTAAGGTCCCAAAACGGGTCCTCAAAAACTTAGTGCAAGAGAACACGCAGGCATGAAAAGGTACATAATTTAAATGAAATGCATATTCATGAAGCACATAAAAATCTAGCCTGCAGTCCCACACATACAGTGCACACTCATCATTAGGCAGGCACAAGCTCACACAGTTCACTCTCATGCATTCACCAGAAATAACATGAAACTGGTTAGATGGAAACTTTGACATATAATGAGAGAGAATTTGTGTCACATAGAAACAACCCAGAGTCACGAATGACCTTCTGTGACTTTCTGCTGAATGAGAAGTCCTCAACTTGGAGGACTTCAGAGTGTGTGTCATACTATAACACTAGTATAGATTTGTGTGTGTGTGTGTGTGTCTATGCAGTGAGCTTGGAGTTGTTTGATGTTAACAAGCTATGCCACTGTTTTGTTAGGCCACTGTCACCAAAGCAACATATTATTTCCCTTCTGCACGGACTTTATTTTCTCAGTGTGAGTTTCTGTTTGTACTCCTTCACTACACCTGTGTATATACATTTTTATGTGGTTATTTGTGGGTATGTGGCAGAGTAATAGAGTGACTTCCACCACAGTGTTCAGTTTGCAGGCCACTGCTCAAATAGACTATTTATGGAGTCTGGAAGCTTATGGAGAAACAGGTCACTGCACTGTGCATGCATGCATCAGTGTTTCTGTGTCTCTGTCTCTGTCATTCATGTCCTCTTTCAATCTCTCATTCACCCTAATCTCATTTTCTTATCCTCTTGTTCACTCATTCTCATTTTTTTCTGACCTGGGCCCCATTGAGGAAGCAGCAGGGCTTGTTCTTGTCAAGTGGCCTCTCCGCAGCCAAATTACCCCTCCACCCGCACCCCAGCCCATTCACTTACAGTACAGCAGTAGTAAATCGAGACAAAAGCAATGCAACCCTATAAACTCTTGCAAAGAAAAGAGCTAACCAAATACAGGGCTGGTTTACAGCCCCTTTGGCTTGTGACTCTAAAAGAAAGGGATGCTTTCAGGCGTCTCCCTAATGTGGTCAAGCCTGTGTGGTTAACAGCGACACCAAACTATGAAATTTCTCGAGGTGGATCAGTATTAAGATAGAATATAGACTATGAAGGAAGGGGAAATAAATTGGGACTGACAGAAAACAAACCAACTGATAATGGAACACACAAGGAGATGCATTACTCTCTCAGATTTCAACAAAATCTAATCAGTCTGGGGTATTAAATGTGAAAGCTGCATAACAAACAATTTAAAGGACTGAGACATAAATAGGAGAGAAATGTGGTGTAAGAGATGAAGATGACTTTAAGGGGGAAAACAAATCCAATAAAGCTAAATCAGAATGAAGCAGTGTTAAAAAAGAAAAACCCAAAATTGAAAGCACAGATTAGATAGGAGGGAGATGTATTTTGCATCATTCAGACAGGATTCCCCTTTATGGAGTGAAAGCGAGTGTCCTTCAGTAAAGGAAATATTTAACTGACTTTTATCTCCGGTCTCTCTGCCCTTGTTTGTACCTTTGTTCTCTTTTCTGGTGCTCGTCTTTCATTATTTAGTTTCACTTGGCATTCCTAGAATCCAGCAGATTGGACAGCTCTAAAACAAGCGTATTTATTTGTACAGAGAAGGATTACCCAAATATGGGTTAGCAGGCATAACTTAAAACTGCTAGCAAAATTTCCCCATACCTCTGAGAAGTATACACAGCCAGCAGAGTCTAATAAGCCCCTTTTCCATTAGTACCTACTCAGATCGACTCGTCACAGATGGCCACGACTCGACTTACATTTGTGATTGTCCTCATCACAACGCATCCGAATTAATACCCAACAAGAAAGGTGGATGTGGAAGAAAGAATCTACCTGCTGCTCGGTCTCTGGCTTTTCATCAGGGAACATGGCTTTGTTTTTGTAGCCATTTCCCTCGTTCCCTGGTTTTTAAAAATGGCGGTTTTAATTTTCGTGAATGAGATGCGCTCATGAATCATCGAGTGACGCCACTGACCAGCCAATCGGTGGAATGCAGTCAGATGACGTCACATTTTAGTACCTGCTCGGATCGTTTGGAACCCTAAGCGAGCAGGTACTAAAAAAGTACCAGGTACTATGACCTAATGGAAAACCCTGAAAACCTTGGCGAACCGTGTCGACTCGATCCGAGTAGGTTCTAATGGAAAAGGGGCTATAGTGATGTCTTGCTCTAGCTGCAGGAAACCTATTGTAGCAGACAAACCTTTGATTTCTTGGACAACCGAACAACAAACACTTGATGCAACGACTGTAGTTACAGATTTAACAAAGAGACACATAGAAAAGATGTGAAATATATATAGAGATGAATGATTAAGGCAGATGGAATGCCTTAATCATTCATCATGAGCGAACCATTTTGTACTTGTCCCAAGTACAAATGGTTCGCTCCATTTGTACTTGGGACAAATGGAGCGAACCAATGAGATACACTTACAGATGTACAGTACAGGCACTTGATCATAAGTTAAAAAAAAGCTTTCAAAGCAGAGCCAGAATTTTAGAAAGTAAAGGAATGAAATACTAATTAGCCTGCTCTGTAATTTTTCTTTTAATTTTTTTTAATTTTCAGCGTTTTTAAACAGATAAATTAGGCTTCAGCACTTTTGCTGACAGATATGAAACAACGCTAATGCTGACATATTGAATCTTTTTATTTCTCTGTTTTCCTGAAAGCACAGCCTTTAAATAACCTGCCTTGTGTAATTTAAAAAGAACCTGATCTCAGCGCTCTCAAAGGTACTGTAGCTTGCGTTTGCACTCATTACTTACTTTTTTTTTCTTTTTAATTGTGTGTATATGAGAATAAAGAATATGTGACTGCCCAGAAAACTCTTGAGTGATGATTGCTGTATATCCCAGAGAGCAGCTTTGTAACAGGAGACAGTTTATTGCCTATTATCATCACTATGACAAAGATTCAAAACAGCAGTAAAGGGTTGCACAGGAGACCAAATGTTCCACAAACTCCCCAAGATTTCCAAAACTGAGTTTTTTGCAAACTGTTGTAGGTAATATACAGACTCCAAGTGTAGGCTGGTGTTGATCAGGTTTTCCTTTTGAAAGCTTTCCATGGCTACATCTCTCAATTGTGTTACTGACTCAATCTTGTGCATGTAACAAAGATAATTCGTCATAGTGAGCACACTGCATAAATGAAACAGTTAAACAGCACATAAGCATCTATCATTTTACCAAGCATATTGAAGACCTGGACTATTATTTGTAGGTGCTCCAATTAGCTGCTGCATGATAGTTGATTTTTTTCCTTTATTATCTAAGATATTACATGATATGGGGCGATCGTGGCTCAGGAGTTGGCAGTTAATCTTGTAATTGGAAGGTTGCCGGTTCGAGCCCCGGCTCCGACAGTCTCGGTCGTTGTGTCCTTGGGCAAGACACTTCACCTGTGGCCTACTGGTGGTGGTCAGAGGGCCCGGTGGCGCCAGTGTCCGACAGCCTCGCCTCTGTCAGTGCGCCCCAGGGTGGCTGTGGCTACAATGTAGCTGCCATCACCAGTGTGTGAATGTGTGGATGTGTGGATGACTGGATGTGTAAAGCGCTTTGGGGACCTTAGGGACTAGTAAAGCGCTCTCTCTCTCTCTCTCTATATATATATATATACATATATACATATATATGTATTTATATACACAAATACATTTACCATGATCCCTGTTACTCTCTTGATTACTGTTGGGCTAAGTCTCTTTCTCATTCTTGTTAATGATATACTCTTGACTGTATTTGATGTGTTTAATTTGCCCATGCTTCTCCCTACTGGCACATGCACCAGTCTGTGTGTTGATCCAGTTTCCTATTATACGCAAAGATTATACCTTCTTTTTGGTCTAAATGTATTTATGACATCTAAAGTTTTTCCTCATATGCTACCACTGAATTTATTTTTCACTACTGTTTTCACAGTTCCACAAAGGCTGCTAGTAAAGTCTGCATAGGCCAATTAATCTTCCCCCTTTATTTGGTGTACGTTTCACTTGCTACATAGATGTGCTCCTTAAAAGTGAGAGCAGAAGAGAGCACTTAAAGCTGCCTTAGTTTGCATTGGCCAAATGTAATATCTAAACATTTGCAGTGGATGGATTTCAGCTATAGCAGAGCCAATTTCAAAGCAGCATGACACCTGGCGAGCACAGAGCTTAGAGGAAAAGGAAGAGAGCAATTAGGATTCCTTGTGTAAGTGATAGATTTAGAGAATGAAATTGAGCACATCTATCTATGAGTGAGAAGGACGGAGAGTAAAAATGGAGGAATGAGAAAGTGAAGCGCACAAGAGCTTTTGGAAAATAACATGAGATTAGCACAGGAAGTGAATGCATTTGGAAATGAGGTGTGGGATAGAGGTCAACAAAGGATGAAAGTGAGTGAAAGAATGAAGGGAGAGGAAAAAAGGGGAAAGAGGAAATGTCACAGTGTCCGAGACTGATAAAACAGAGAGAGGAAACTTCAGTGCTTTATCTTTATTCCCTATTGTCCCTGATAGAGGGGGAAAAGAGGACAGAGTTCAAGAAAACAAAAACCAGACAGACAGAGATACAGGGTCAAGGTGAGAAAAAGAAGCACAGCTAATTAGCCAACAAGCAGACATGTCAAAACATTTAAGCTCAACACTGAACTCTGATAATCTTTTACCACAGTGGCGTGTTTTTCATTTATTAGTATATTTGAAGTCACCTGATATTTATCGTTTAACATTCCTTTCTAAAAGTTCTCTCTCTTGCCAATGGTGTAGCCAACCAATAATATTGTCCTGAAGGCAAATCAGTCCTGCTGCCACCTCCACCTCACACACACTATGCATTTGTCACCGTAAAGTCAACCCCGTGTGTCACTCTAAGGCAGCCAGACTGCAAAGTTCACTTCTCAGTGGTCTAGAGTGAGATGTGGTGGGGGCTGTCTCTGCCTGTGTGTGCATGTCTTTGTTGAATGGGATATTAATTCCCTGGACACCTGCTGTTTGCATTCTTGTCTTATCCCCTAGTCGCAAACACACACATGCTTGCACGGCTTACTTCTGCCTGTAATGGAAACAACGGTTAGGGCTTTTGTGCTAACGTATTTCATTAGTAGTCTGAATGCTGGTCAGTTAACATTTGATGCTAAGTTAAGCTTTACTGCCAGGTGGGCTGTACACCTAAGCTTTAACAGACCAGGTGCATGAGAATGGCAGCCCCATCAGCTGTCTTTGCTTTGCTCGTAATGAGTTCTCTGTGCACACATTTACTTATTCCAAGGAGTTAAGTGAATAGATTTACTAACTCATGTAAAAATACTGTGGGTAGTGCATTTTATTTATTATTTCTGAAGTGTACCAGTAGCACCATTTAGTTATAATGAACAGAATTCTTTTATAAAAGAGGGAATTGTTGTTTATTTATATTATGCTAGGTATGACTGGTTTTCTTACCTCCTAACAATGCTGTGCTTTTTTTTGACAGCTTTTTCCGATGACATCACTGCCAAGCAGTGTGCTGTGCATCCAAGATTTTCATTTAATTTCATGCCACTTGTCTGTGTGTTTTCATGGCAGCGATGTAGACTCCACAGTTTTTAGGCAGCGAGGTTTGATGGGATTCTGCCATTGTGCTGTACCTGGAACTGTATACTCAATAATTGCTTAACTGCAAAGCAATCTCCTTACTAAGAGCAGAAGTTTCCACTGTGAACATAAGAAAGATGGAGATAAGGTTTGAGAGATTAGAGAGAGAGAAAAAAGAAAATAAGGGTAGGAAAATTGTAGCCAAGTGTAAAACAGTGAGAGATTGAGATAAAAGAGGAGAGATTAGGGATGGAGAGGAAAAACAGATGAAGGTGAAGAAAAAGTGTTTAGTCAACTGTGAAACAGTGAAAGATAAGACGTGAAAGATCGAGACAGGGAGAGACGAGAGGGAGATTACTGAGAAGAAGAAGAAAAGTGGAGAGTAAGGCTGGGAACGCTGGGTAAAGCTGGCTGTGAGAGACTGACAGACGGACATTAGAGAGCAATGATCAAAGAGAGATTTGAGATAGATGAGGAGGAGGATGGAGCGTAAATAGAAAACTGAAAGATTGTAACCAAGGGTAAGCTACACATCCACTAAACACTTCATTAGGTACGCTTTTTCATTATGGTGGTGGATCTCTTTTTGCCTTCCGAGCTACCTTTGCTCTTCATGCCATACATTCAACAAGGTGCGGGTGAGTGTGGAGTCCATTTGTGTACGGTCAACTTAATGTCATGTTCAAGAAATTAGTTTGAGATGATTCAAGAGAAAAACAGTTTTACTGATAAGAACATGTTTGGTGCACCTGTTTGACTTGCTGGAATCAGCCATCAGAAATGGATCATAAAGGGAGGGACAGGAATGGTCAAGCACATTACTCCCATGTCATTACACAACCATCAGCAGTCCGAACCATTAGTAGAATAAGATTAACCCGTGTGAGAATTTTAGTCACGGTTTCCTGTTCTCAGGTGACAGGAAAGTGGCAGCTAGTGTGGTCCATCAACCCATGCCACTTGTCACTTAGGCTGGTCTTATCTTACTGTCTGAAAGATAAGGGGAGATAGCAGAGGGTACAGCCAGATTTATGGTCAAGCAGTGGTAGTGCATTCGCTGTCCTTTCCACTCAGGGGATGCCCATCTGGAGGCAGTGTAAAAAGCATGTGGTACACCCAGTCTGTAGGCTACTCTTACTTGTGCTGTTGTTGGTCCATCAGCCAGCCTCCCATTCCCAGTGAACCTCACTGTTACCCTCTTCTCTATTCCAGCCCACTTGTCAACCTGTAAACATTTGTCAGATACTTATGTCATCCGCTTCCAATGATGCACAGTCAATATCTTCGCAGGGGTAGGGTGAAAACCTCTCACCTTCTGTGCAGCTAGACTATAAGTGTGGTAGAGTAACAAACATGAACAAGAAAAACAGTTTATTTCTGAAGCAAATCAACTCTTTCCTCATGTTCAAATTAATAAATCAAACCCCAAGAAGGCTTATCAAGTAATTGTCAGTGCCTTGCATTTCAAGGAACTGGCAAAGCCAAACACTTGGAAAGCTTGTGACAAGAACCAGCAGCTTATAGTCTGGATAGTGAAGCAGCTCACTGTCAAAATGTTATCTGGTGTCTCGAATGTCTCACATGAAACATTAAGATGGATGAGACTCGGCATCAACGTGAAACTTCATTCTGCTTTCTTTGTCTTTCTCAGTTCATTGCGTTAGTGAGCTATACATTAATGCAAAAGTATTATACCTAAGCAGAGGATGTTTATGTCAAGCTCATTTCTCAACATGTCAGTTTATTGTCGGAAAGCAAAAGTTAACTTCAGCTAGAAATGTGGGCTGCACTCAAACCAGAGACGTTGTGAATAAAATAGCGGTTGCTTCCAAACCCCTGGGCATCTGACAGACGATGATAGATTTAAAATCTATTTTAAACATGCAGTGTTATATCGTCCCACAAAACTATTGTTTATTACTTGTTTTCCTGATCATGTGGTGGTCGTTTTGTTCCAGTAGTCATGAACAGCATTGCCGCAGTAACATTTTGGTCTTCACCAACACCTGAGTGAAACAGTTTGGTTGTTTCTGTGCTAAATGTTCTTAAGCATTCATCACCTAAACATCTACTTTCATTTTATGCCATTAAGTGTTGACGTGTTTTATTAACACATTATTGTGGGGAAAAAAGGCGTGTCTGGAAAAGAGGCGGAGGGCAGGGGTGAGAATGAACTGAAACATTGTAAATCAAATCCACTGAGTTGAGAGTTTCTACTATTCTCTGCAGAGTTTTTAACTTTTCATTAGAAACGCTCCCCTGCCCAAACCACACAAACCCCTTTTCTAGTAGTATGAATGGACATTTTCCTGCTGTGTGCCACTTATGAGAAAGAATATCTGTGGAAAATATTTGAAGTTGTTGTGTGAAAACATTGTGGGATCATGTGCGATATTGCCATCTGATCTATTGTTTGGATAAAATATTCACATTCAAACCCTTTTCAGTGTTTCATATTTTTGAATGTAAACACAAGTACGTGACAGGGATCTCATTTCTTGTTGCTTATGATTTAAGCCAGCTTTCCTATACTTCATCTGACGTGCCGGGTTGGATCAGTCATTTTTGTGACATCCCACTGCTACATATGAGATATTGTAGTTATTCATTACTCTGGAGCCCTTTCAAGAACACCCTGTTGGACCAAGGACCCCATTTTGCGCTTTGGAGGACTGGTCTGGCCTATAGCAACCCTCCCTGTCACAAGCTGGGGAATGGCTCTTATTAGTGGCCCTTGCTATGTCAGCTTGAGGAAGCCTTTTGAAACCTAATATCGTCTTAAATCAGATTTATAAATGTTTAGGTGTATTATGAAAAACACACACGCTGCCTGCGTTGGCAAAACCTAGTTCTGTTTGTGTGTGTGTGTGTGTCTATGGTTCTGAGAGCGAGTGAAAGCTTTGGAGGAGCTCTGTGTGTGAAATAAGAGAGAACATTGTGTGTGTGCTGTTTGTGTGTGCCCTTTCTTTCTGTGTGTGCGTATGTTTTTTTTCCTTGCCCTAATTCCTGCAGTGCGACAGCGTTTCAATAAACATCAAACCCATATAAAGGGAACCAGTGTACACACACACACACACACACACACACACACACACACACACACACACACACACACACACACACACACACACACTCAGGCAGTCAGTTCATATTGCAGTATGTATACATTTTGCGCCCGTAGTTAAAACTAATTGAATGACAGTCAGGAAACATGATAAGCTTTTAAACTGTGACATTGGAAAGAGAAAAAAAAAAATTTTATTGAAAAATTTGTTTTCCAGTAAATAATTGTGCATCAGAACAGAAGTTTCTCGGTGCTTGGTTTGCTTGTGTTTGTACTTGTATGCATGTGTGTGGGCCTATATGCTGTGGAGCATTCTCATGCCCTGTCCTTCTGCCACTTGGTGGGCGCTTGTTTGCTTTCACAGTTGTGTTAAAGTTACATTATACTCACAACTGAATGTAATTTTGACTGAATAAGTAATTTTTATCCTGTTTTTCTCTTTCTAGGGATTTGAATAAAAACAACATCACCAGAATCACTAAAGTGGACTTTTCTGGCCTCAAGAACCTCAGGATTCTGTAAGTTTCTTTCCTTTTTTCAATCAAATTTTTAGTCAGTAAAACATTAGGCTTTGCTCACATTCCCTCCAGTTTATTTGAGGACTTTAACTTATTTTAAATCAGTCAGGATGTATGAAAATGTATAATTCAGATTGCAGTTATCTGCTGAAATCTTCTTGATGTTGCTTCTTTGAGCTGTATGTGAGAATACAAATGTCTGATTACACATTAAACAGTGCCTTTGTACACAGTCTGTATAATGTCTGATTGCACCCATGCGAGAACAGAGCAGGTAATTGTCTAGTGAACTTAGAGCGGGCCATTGGGAATTATGCATCCTGACTTCTGTATACTCTACCCAGGCAGCTGCTTGCTTAAACTAACCTAAATTTTTCTAGCAGAATCCTCTGAAGCTGACTATCTCCTCATATGTGCTGCATGCGAGGAACCAGCACTTCCAGATAGTTGCCATCATTAAGTCACTTTACTTTTTCCTTCTTAGGTACTAAGTTGGCTAATATTAAGTTGAATCTACCAGATACAGTACCATCAGGTCTTTTAATCTGTCCTCTCTTTAATACCTAATTGTGACTTGTATTTGTTTCTTTACAAGGAATCCCATTAACAAAAAAGTTCCATGCTGTAGCAATTAAGCAAATGGTATATTTACCTAATGGGCCCGTATATGGCTATAGGGGGAAACAAGTCTCTATAAAATAAAGTTTCCCATCCTAATGAGGGCATTTAGAACAAGAGAGCATGCAAGTGTACTATCCAAGGAGTTGGATTTTGCAATTACTGGATATTTACAAGGTTAAATAATAGAGTAATGGTGAGCTGACATGCCAGCAACAAGCAGCACGACTTCCATTTACTATACAAGCAGCACAACAGCGAGATGTTGACCTGGTACGGATACGACGATGGGAAACTAAGTAAAGCAACTCATACTGAAAGAGTTAGTCACTGTTCCTATGAAAAAAAGAGAGATTTCAAATTAGACTCTCAAGTCTTTCTGAATAATGCTGGGGAACGCTGACTTTTGCAATTCTGGGAAAACCAAAGCTGAAATTTCAAAGCAGTAGCATGATTGCTTAGAGATGTGCAAACAGGCGAATTTGAATCATATCTATTAAACTGAAGCACAAAAAGTGCTTCAGAAATACTGCTGGTCTTAAAACAATACTCACTCATATGTAACAGAAGTTTTTTGTTATGTACACACTGACTAAAAACAAGATTGCCTGTAGAGCATTAGGGGTGTGCAGCCTGAACCAATTTCATGTGCATCACTGGAGATTTCAACCGTTCTGATATTTTATCTGTTCAGAATTGATCTTGTTTCTGGGGCAGGAAAAAGGGAGCTAAATCACTCTGGCCACCATTACAATTACCAAACACTGAGCAGGTCCTTGTTGGGAAACGTATGAAAATCTTTAAAGTATAAAGTGTATATATTGTATTTTTTACCTTTCTGGCTTATCATATCTGAATAACTACACTTAGTTGAGATTGACTGCTCACGTTCTCTCAGCTGTCCTAATTAAGTTCAAGGGCTCCCTCACTCCTTTTCCATAAGCGACTAAAATCAGTGTGTATGTGAGAACTTTAATAACTATAATCACCGCTGGCTGCATGCAGCTTCCCTCCACACTCTGTTTTAACCAAACCAGCAGATAAAAATACACTCCCAGTACAAATCCGCTAAGGAATGGAAACGAGTTGCTACATGTGAGTGTTTGCGCTTGTATTGGCATCTGTTTATTCATATTCCTAAATATAGGACCAAAGTGGAGTTTGGAACGTATGTCAGTCACTGGGTCAGGATTCATCTGTGCTTGAGTTTTTTAGGTAAAAAACAGAAAAATTAAAAATGTAAGTGTTTGTATTCTGCATGCATGAAACACTGTGAGAAGGACCCACAGAAAAAGGCAGTGTATATGTGTGTGAGCTGAGTGTGGCAAGCCAGCAAGTCGTTTCATGTGGTTTGTGATAAACTGCTGTGACATTTCTCTTCTCTAAATCTCTGAAAGAAATTGGGAGGAGACGGCTTGGGAAAGAGGAGATGGTCGGGAGAAAGCGCACTTTCAGAGACATACATATTCTAGTATTTTGGATCCTACAGCACACATGGTCACCAAAAATTGTCTTATCTTTGCTTTAATAGGTAACGCTGTTATATACCAGAACTCTATCTCATTCATTCTCTCTCATAGACAAACATAAGTGCCTAGTTCTGAGAGTCCAGTCATTTCAGCCATATGTGCCTCCTATGGGAGAACTTGTTTAAAGCCGCTAACATTTTTCCCAGGCTAGGTTACAGAAAAAAACAGTATAACTCCTAAATACCCCTGCTTACATCTGAGCTGTAATTACTGATAATTTGTCCTGCAGAATGACTTGTCTGCCCTCATGTAATCTCACTTCTGTTTAAAAACATCCAAACAGCTAAGCGATCTGGTTTTGCATTTGCACCACCAAAGACCACGGGGTGCGTAAAATGAAAATCTCGTAATTAGACTGATTTGTGACGCTTCAAACCTTCCAAATCAATCGATCACACGGCGAGCTGTTTTCTGTTCAGGCGAAAACATCGAATTTGATTCAGGGGTTTGGATATTCTTTAAATTTGCACAACACAGCTTGCCTCTGCATGCACGCTACGTGAACAACACTTAGCCTAATATCTTTGGCAACCTCACTTTGCAAGATTTCTTCCAGATTGTGGCGAAATTGAGTAATTCCAAACAAATTTAGATGTAGGTGAAAACTTGTACTTGATATTGAACGCTTGGCCGGGGAAATTCAGTGCGGTTTCACCCATTGTGTGTGTAAATAATAAGTGAAGTTAATATCCCCTGAAGTATTTCCTTATTTCCTTCAGAGGCCGAGTTCTCGCAGTTTGCTGTAAGGTAGCGTGACATCATTGTTCTTTTTATAACCGTTGACTGAAGTTAGAGTTATTAGACACTCCAGTCCCCACACACATGAATTCAATTCTTGTTTGCTCTCTTTCCCCCCCCATCTTTCTCCAATGTCTCTGTGGATGACTAATGCTTGATACAGACCAATATAAAAACAATACCTCATCTGAGCGATATGCCAGCATTGACTCCCCGCACCATGTGTTTGGCTTAACATCCACAGCCTTTCTAAACTTCATTCAATAAATCAGCGTGCGGTTGATCTCTCATTTGGACAAATAAACTTTGATAGTTATTCAGAGTTATGCCTTGATTTAGCTTTCCCTGGAGTACACAGGAAATGCTTTTCTATAAGGACAGGAACAAAAAGAAAAAAAAAAACGCTGCTATGCTGGAATGAACATGCTGGATTAATCTTGGCTTGATTGTAAATTATGATTGATGCCGGAGTCAGAAATGTGCACATGCTTATGTGTGTGTTTGGGAATTCTTGCTACCAGTGCATAACTCCCTACCTGCGTTAAACGATTCCACACATACCTTATCGTATGTGTTTGGGGTGTTTCTGTTTAGAAACTGATTCAGAATGCTCAAAAGCTGGAGCTATTTCTTATTTATTTCAGTTAACAGCAAATATTACTGAGGATTTTTTTGAAAAACATTTTTATAAAGCAAAAAATGCTCCCTGTAATCAAGAGTTATTTTTCCTGGAAAATGTTTCGTTATACAAAATGAACAATATTGTGAGAATAAGCCAATTACCATCACTCGGTGCGCCAGTTCTTTGAAAGTGTTTCAAGATGCTCTGACTTTTTTATTTATATGTTTACATACTTTATATATATGAATGTGCGAGCGCGTTTTTCTGAGCTTGTTATCTTTCATCCAAGTCCAACATATCTGTGTGTCTCTGTGTAGAGTCAGTATGACAGGCCATGGATTAATGCCTGGATATGTAAACGTTTTGTTTGAAAGAATATTTAAAGAAGAGGCGTGCCAAAACAATTCAAAGTCCACATGTTAGGCCAGACAGGACTCTTTTTGAGATGACTTCTTTTGTCTTTGGTTGTCTCTCACTTGATCCAGCTTGTCATTCTGCATCTTGCTGTTTATATCTGGCTTGTATCTTCCTTTCACTTTTCTCCACCTTTGCTTTTCAATGTTTTCTTTTCTTCCTCACATCATCCACTTTTTTCCCCCCTTCAGCTTCTTCCTCCCTGTCTTCCTCTCAGGACATGTCACTCCTAACATCCTCAGACAGAAAATATAAACACACATATCAGTTGAGATGTTTTCTCTCCATTTCTCTATCCCATCTGGAAAACCTTAGTTTGCCCCCAAAACATGACAACACTGAGAAAGCAATGAAGGGGAGATATGGGTTACACTGAGAGCACCGCAGAAATGACTGAAGCGAAATGGAGAAGATATCAACGGAAGAATGAGAAAGAGATGGTTTGTTAATTGTTTCTTTTGGAGTGGTAGGTTGTAACATTTGTGAAATACTTTGTGTCACAAAATGTTTGTTTGGTGCCAGATTCATGTGTTCAGTGCACTGATTGCTTGTTTATGTAACCGCTTTTTTAAAAGTGCAAGTGTCTCTCGAGTTGTTTGCACTGGCCAGAAAAACACATTTATCTGCTGTTTCTGGCTGGAGATGGACATTCCCAATTCCACGAGTGCCTCACAATTTGATATTTAAATTGAATCATTTTGAAGACAGACCGAATGAAACTGTGTAAAGTTACTGACGTAAAGATCGGCACTTGGGACTTTTCCTGCCTTGTCGTGATCACAAAGAGTCACAGAGTATATTTGCGTGTCTTGCTTTTGCATTTTTAAAGTTACAAAAATAACTACAACATATTTTCTTTCTGTTTCATTGCCTGTCACCACAGTCATCTTGAGGACAACCAAATCACTGTTATCGAGAGAGGAGCCTTTCAAGACCTAAGACTGCTTGAGAGACTGTAAGTATGCCATTATACACAGCTTCCTATAGTGCATATGTGAAAAGAGGTACCATACTGTGAGGTGAAATAGGTCTTTTATGCATGCAAAGAGCTCCATAATAATAATGTGATCTGTCACAAAACTTTTTTGCTGTTTTTCCACTTTGACAAAATTGTACACACCTTTGATTTTCTGCTCCTTACTTGCTGTTCTGTGCAGCATATTCACTGACAGAGATTTCAACTGATTGATATCCAAGTCCACTTCACACACTACCTAGGAATGTGTGTATCTGTCAACTCACACCAAGGCTTTAGGAAACAGAATCAGGGTGTTAGTGTACAACACAACACTTCCCACACATACACACCTGCATGTTTATGAGTCCTGGTTAGAGTGATGATGGGAAGACAGGTTCCAGAAAGAGGATTCCTTTATGTGAGACAAAGACCGAATGACACAATGTGAGTGTTAGAGGTTTTTTAGGAGTGGCATCCTCATAAAAAAATATTGTGTACAGCATTTCTAAACCCAAGAACGGGCTTTGTAATGAATGTTGAATTCATAAGCTGAATATTTCTTCATTCAATTTATTTCACCATTGATGCAATTTTATCTGAACACTGTAAATTTGTCATTATCTTCTTTCAAATTGCTTTTGCAGTCTGAAAAAGAATGCCACAACATTATTTATTTTGATTAACAAATGTGTGTCTGTTGTAAAATCATTCATGAGAGTAAGAATGGGAAGGAATTTACTTCACACATGGATGGTATTTTTCGGTATACATGCTGCAGAGTGGAGAAGAGAGATAAAACCATTAGATCACTGCAGCTGTCAGCAGAGCTCTCCTAAAATCCAGATATGCTGAGCGACAGAGACGTGTATATCTTCCCTCTAAATGGAGATCACACATATGATGTGAAAGCAGAAGGTCACTGCCCACTTTAATGTTAAAAGGCTCTTTAATGCAGTGTGTCAGGAAGGGTGAGAGGTTACAGAAGAGGGGGAGGGAGGATGTTGGGAGTCTTAACAGTTGTTTGCCAGAACTCACATAGACAGCATTTCAGTTATTCGAGACATTTCAACAAATGTTTTTATGCCATTTTAGCCCATTTAATAAATCAGAAATTAAATATCTATGCTTGTTTGAGGATGACATTTGTTCTCCAAAATGAATCTTTCTAAAGAGGGGAAAAACTGCTGCAGTAGATTAACGGTAATAACAAGGGCCTGCATTTTTTACTTTACTGATAGTAAAATGGTTTTTAAAATGCTTTCTTGACAGGGTCTCTGAGGTTGTGTCTGCCAGGGTGAAAGGTCAGGGGTGAGAGGCCCTGACGCTGAGTCCATGTGATTTATGGAGTCACAATGTGAAAAACATGGGGCTTATTTTGTCATCCCCTTGGGTCAGAGCATTCAGAAAGTCTGAAATGCCAGAATTCATAGCCATTTGTGCTTTACTCAGTTATAAATGAAGGATATTTTGCAAAATAAACGGCATTTGTTAAGAGGTGTCTTTTCAAATTATTTCTTTTGTTCTTTATTTGAGAATAAAGCCCTGCTCATTATGATTAGTAAGTTTTAGTCTCCAAACTCTTTCATTTTTTCTGTGATTCTGAGTAATAGGAATAATTTGCCAAAATATGAATGCCACAGACATGTGGTTTGGTGTCATTTCAAAGGTTCTAAGTAGGAAGAAAACCTCATCATTAATGCTTAAAAATACACAAAGAATTATTCTCTTGAAACTATATCTGTGCTCTGAGCAAATGTCCTTTAATGACTCGTAGCTGTAATAGTAGCTGTGCTGTACTCACATACTAGCAGGTATTTTCTCCCTTATTTATTTCAGGTGGTGTGCATCTCAATTATTCTTTCCATTGGTGTACACAGGAGTGAAAGCCACTATCTTATTATCATTATCACAGGGTTAAAAGGTTGGTGTCTGTGTCTTCTCCAGCACAGATCCTACTTTGTGACCCTGCGACCCTCCACCCTTCTTTTCTTTCCCCTTTCCCTTCCACGCCTCGTTTCTCAGTGTAATGCTTTGGTAGCCTGATAACACTTTCACTCCCTCAGCTTTCACTGTCTTCGTTATCTCTACTTTAGCCAACCCCACCTTTCGTTGCACACATGCATACACAAGGAAACATCTTTTATCCTAAAACGCCTCGTTCTGCTGCTGTCTTTCTGTTCATCAACCTGAATTTTTCCACTCTTTTCTTTTTGGCCTTTGTAATTTAAAGTCATGTGTTTATCTAATTTTCCAATGAAAATACTAAGATAAGGAATGCTATTTTGCATATAAAGTGTGACTAAAAAGATTTTCATCCCACAATAGTTGAGAAGACGCATCAGAGAGTTTTGCAAAAGATTGCCGAGAATATAAAACCATCCACAGGTGGCAATAATCAAACATATGAGCAACGATGTGGTTAAAATTGGAATGTAAAAACATTCTGTATGCGAGAGCAACACTTATAGATTGTCATAATTATGTGGGTGCCTTTAACTTGTTTTTATTACTTGTTATTACTTTTCCCGGGGTCATAACTCTCTGTGGAGGTAAATGTTTCTGTGTAAATGCACATGTTCAAGTCTTTGGTCACATTTATTATATTTTAAACAAATATGTATAGCGTTTTAATTACCTTGTGGTTGCATCCCGGTGTTTAATATGAGGTGCCAGACACGATAAAAATGAATAAAATGCTAGGATTTCTTTCCCCTCTTGCCTCCCCACTCTTTGTTGCGGTCATGTTTTTGTTTTTTTCAGAGGCAAACATATTTGTCTCATTTTCTTTGCATTCCCTCGCATCCATTCCGATGGATGAGTTTTGGCAATCCCACTCCAGAAATATTATAACATCTGTGAGTCCTTATATTGAGAAAATGACTGTTATTTCTCTTACTGATAAATTCAAAAACTGCAGCTAAAAAATAGCCAGAAATGCACAGGAGGAATTGACGGTACTGAACAGGCCAGTCACAATAGTGCAGGACACAAAGGGTTGTAGGATTTCAGAGCAGTTTGCAGTTCTGACGTACCCACCTAGCATAGATTTAACACAGCGGTATAAATCCTCTGTAAGTTTGTAACTTTATGTTAAAACATGCTTGTAGCCCAAAATTGGTCCATCTCACACTATCAGGTTAAAGCATATGCAGTGAGGATATATTGCTAATGCACTTTAAGGAGTGTAGAAACTGATGTCCTGTATACACAAACCATAGTGTGATAACCTCTAGGCCATGATCACAGGAAGTCAGAGGCTTTTCCATGAGTTTAAACTTGCTGACCTTTAAGGTCATTCAGTCAGCTGTGTGGTGATTGTTCAGTCAACACAAAAGCGCGGATGCGACTGATTTATTAGAAGATGTTTTTGCCCTTTTTCTCTTCCCAACGACATGTTTTCCTTCATTTTCCTTCTTCTATTTCTCCCTGCAGTCGTCTGAACAGAAACAAGCTCCAGTTTCTTCCAGAGCTTCTCTTCCAGTCCAATCCCAAACTAGGACGACTGTGAGTACACTTTGATTTTCTTTTTTTTTCATCTTCTCTCCATTCATGATCTCTCTCTGACTCTCCTCCGTCATTCCGTTTCCCCTTTTGTGCCGCTTTTGATGTGTTACGTGATCCGTTTGAAAACACGACCATGGTGTCAGAGGTTTTATCCTGGTTGAGGGTTCAGGTCTCGCGCCAGGTGACACAGTGCCGCTCTGTGCTCCTGTCGAGAGTTGAAAAAGGCAGTGAGTGTCAGATGTGTGCGTTTGTGTGAGTATGCTTGATTTTAAGAGGTGAAAGTGTGCCTGCAGTGAATGTTTTGCTTGGACTCGTGTGGAATTTTTATTCAGGAATATTGAGTTTTCCCAGAGTGTAAGAGTGTAAGAGCAGGTCATACTGATGCAGCAAAGCCTCCCACTTGTCCTCCTCCTCTTTCGTTTTCATCTCACATTCCCAGACATACTCTCTCTCTTTGTTTTAGTCCCATTGGTGCATCCATGCTGCCTCCCCATCTGTGCTCTTTCTTTCCACTCAGGTTGTCAGGTTCTCTATTTGTTTTATCCTCAGAGAGGATAGTCAGCTTAGGTTGAAGGTTGAAACACCTTCTAAACTTTATAGCTGTTTACATTGGGCTTCTTTCAAGAGAACTTGGAGTTAGAGTGTGTGTGTGTGTGTGTGTGTGTGGGTGCATGCCTGAATTTAATTGTGTGTATAAGTATTATTGGGTGCGTCTATAAGTTTGTACACCCTACTGGATATTTATTTGTGTTACATGTGTCATATCGATGCTGCGTTTCAACATATCAAGTTTATGTGTGTTCAGCATGTGTGTGCATGCCTATGGTGAGAGGTGTTAGGATAACAAATACCAGCGCTAGGACATTAATCTTCTCACTTCTCTCATTCTCTTTTATAATGTTTCCATGAGGCAGAACCCATTGGAAGCTACTGTAACAGTTCCTTGTTCAAAAGATTCTTGTTCCATGTTTTTTCACCTTTTTGAAGTGTAGGTTGACCAAAAAGCAGAAATTAAAGGAATACTCCGGTTACTCCACAATTACAAATTCGCTGGCGAGAACTAACATGTTGATTGAAAGGTTTTGAGCTCCCTCCTTCACGGAGAATGACAGCTATGGTCAGCTTAGGTTTGCAACACTTAAAGCGGATTTGAGCAGCGAGCCAGAGCCATTCCAGTGTCACAACATCAACATGTCCAAAGAAATGTCAAAAATTTGATTTTTTTTTTCCACAAAATAAATTAAATGTACTTTTCCAGTGCATATATTCACATCCTCATACTTCCAAAGCTTTGCTGAAAGTATTTTGGGCTGGCACTGGAGAAGTGGATTGTGTTGCAGGAAAGTTTCTGTGGACATTTTATGACATTTTGATTTGTTGGTCCACTGTTCAAACCCTTTCTTCCATAACCGCTGTGACTCAAAGAAATGTTACAAGCTTTTGCAGCAACCTATCAACCTACAGGCAGCAACTATATAATACTCAAAAATGGATTCCTGAAAGTTGAGCTTTATAAGGAGATTGACTTGCTGTTTACAATCTGAAAGACTGGAATAAACATTACGTGCACAGTACATCATGCCTTTTGTCCACTGCAGGCTTCTGCCACTGTTAACACAGGTATTAATTAATATACTGCTATCAGCTTAAATCAATGCTTATTTATCAGTAGAACGTTTGTTCTGTACTACCTTTTTCAGAATAAAAGTGATTTATAATGTTGTCAGTTTCAGTTTTCCTCCTTAGTTTCTCACCGTGATATATTTTGTTGGACGGACATATTTTGTGTTTCATATTTTTGTGGTGATGTGTGATATATTGCTGAGGCAGAGTAGACTGCTAAATTGTCATCTACGTCAGCTGTGGCTTCCAGGATCACACACAGTTAAAAGTCCTCATAAACGCCAGGGACACACACAGTGACAGATGCAAATGGAGACGAATACAAATATTCCATCACACGCACATTTTCACATGGCATTTTTTTCAACCCTTTTCCCTTCTTCTTTGTGAATGACAGCCTTATTTCCTCCACCTCCTGGCTTACAACTGTATAAAACCCCTAATTGCTCTCGAAAGCTATTATTTATCACCGGTCGAATATGGATCCCTATAGAGCTCTCAGACAACTCAGGAGAGTGGAAAGGGTGAACGTGTTCCAAACTTAACATTATAAATCTCATGTTCTTTATGTCCCTACTTTGCCATCAGCGCAATCTAAATTACAGTGTCTGGAGTTTCCTCCGGCACTTTTTTTCTTTCCACTTTTCCTCTTTTTTTAGTGCTTTTTCTCCCATCCTCGCTGTGTTTTCTAAGGAAGTGGTGGTAATGTAAGCACCAAGGTATGTAGAAGAGAGCGTGTGTATAAGAGGGAAGGGCAAAAAGAGGAAGAAATGTAGGTAGAATTATGGGATAGAGAGAAAGTCAGATGGTGGGAGACTTGCAGAGAGAGTAACAGCAGGAGAGTAAGGAGGAGGAGGTTTGCTGGTGGCTTTCTGGTTTGGGTTCGTAACCTTCCTCTCTGTCAGCCTTGGTTAGATATTAAATGATGGCAGTGTGATAGGAATTACCTCTTAACCCTCCTATTAAAGCTCTGTGGTCTGAGGTTTGGAAAAGGGAGGAGTTGGAAGGAGCTGGACTAGCATTAAGTGAAAATAGCCATGGGTTAGACGTTTCACTCTTGAGGAGGGTGCAGGGGTTCGGATAAGAGGTATCAGACTGGATAATAGTTTTTAGTCTAGTCTTTAATCCTGCAGGACTATGAATCAAAGAGGTTGTCTCTTAATGGAAACTTTTCTAATTTAGCCTTAAGTGCTGTTGCTGAGTGCCTGACAAAGACTAATGGACAACACATATAACGGAGGTCATGAGAAAGGAGGGAGATGGATGGATGAAGGGATGCTGGTGGAAGATAAAGGTTTCTTGTAGATGGATGAAGGAAGCGGAGTCTGTGGTCCCTCTAGGTGCTTGGTAGGGGGGAGAGAAAACATAAATGGGAAGGTTGAGATGGATCGTGGACTGGAGTCTGTGGGTTTCAGTGTGTGCAGTCTGTGGTCGTTTCCCCCCACAGTTTGCAGAGACTGCGGTCTCACAGCACATGCACACAGACACACACGGTTGCAC
Organism: Astatotilapia calliptera; assembly: GCF_964374335.1. NCBI lineage: Eukaryota > Metazoa > Chordata > Actinopteri > Cichliformes > Cichlidae > Astatotilapia > Astatotilapia calliptera. Next base: position 4,081,857 of record NC_137423.1, on the reverse strand, counting down.
ATAGTAAGCTCGAGCTCTGAGTAAAATACATTTGCGAAGAGTGTAATGAATTTTTGGTTTGAAATATAACGTATTGACGATATCTCAAATGGAAAAATGAAAGCTACTGGTTACAGGGCTTTTGTGCCTCATGCACATTGCACTGAGTCAGGGAGGTTTGCTTTGTTAAGTGACTTGATGGCTGTTGGTCTCCTGTCTAATAATGCTGACCCAGACTGAGCCTCATCCTGTTATCTTCGCTTTCTCCTCTGGGAGTTTGTGTGTGTGGCTGCATGCTTGTTTAGCGCATAAAAAGGACTTGAATTAGCTCTGGCTCACAGCCCATGTTACTCATGAAGCAACAGGATCCCACCCCCCGCCATTTAAGCAGCTCAGGTTACGCTTGATTGGTTTGCATAAGGCAGAAGATGAAAAATGAGAGTAATGTTATACTAAAGAGATATTTCCCGTTTTCTTCATGAATAAATCCCTAGAGCTTCAGATGCTGAGTATTTCACAGTGTTGAAGGTGATCTTTGACCATGTTTCAACACTTATGGACTGTGAAATACTGTAGAAGCTTTGCAAATTTTAATGTAGCTCCTGCCATATAATGGATATTACAGAGTTAGTCAGCAGACTATAAATCTCTTCTGCTTGTGCTATTTCTAAACAGTATTTTTGGACACAGTGTGGCAAAGCTAAAGTACATAAATTACATCACTTTATCACATAAGCAACCAGAAAAGATGTGCTTTAAAATGAATGTTCACTGCAAATTTACAAAGACAAGATTGTATTAAATTTGTGTCTGCAATAAAACAAAAATGAATCAAGCAAGAAATAAACTAAAGGTTTAGCTGATAGAATCTAGCTGTCAGATTATAGTTGGTTAGCATGCGTCAACATGAAGCTTGTAATGATTATCTTTCATTCCAGTGTTATAGATTGTTTGCATTTGTTTACGATACACCTAAACAAAAACAGATAAATATAGTAACACACTACACATCCAAGTAAAATCCCAGCTGCAGTGTTAAGCAGCTTCATTCTGCTCTCTGCTGACGGAGCACTGCTGCTGGGCTCCGTCATTCTCCTTACTGCACCCCATAAACTGCATTACAGCAGGATATCAGCAGCCAAACATTCAGACTAAAAGGATCTTTTGGAGGCTTAATAGAAAGAAGGAAATTTAGTTTATGTCCAGAGGGAGGCCGGTAAGGAATTTTATCCAATCCACTTGTCCTTCAGAATGCTTTATCCCTACATGTTCACTGGGTGTTTACCAATTTGCATTACAAAAATACCTATAAAGGTTTAGCTAAACAAGAGGGGGGAAACCAGAGCTGTGGAAGAGTAAAATTCAATGAAGCAAGGTTAAAAGAGAGAAAAATCGCCCGGATGACTCTAATGATCAACAAATCATGGCATGGAAGGGTCCCACTTTAAATCCCTGCACTGATGACTGGATGGTAATGAGATATTTTCTTCAGCACCATTAGGTTACTCTTGTGTGAAGCAGTTTATCTCCAAATGCTTCAGTGATTCTCCCAGATGTGAAAGTGTGGTCTTAACTCTCCACAGTTACTGTAAATACAATATACGAGTTAAGCCAGGGGAAAAGACGCTGCAGAGAGAGAAGAATGAGAATGGGAGGGAAGGCTGGAAAGATCAGGGGGTCATTCGAGATGTCTTTTCCTCCTAATTAAGTTAATGGAGAAAGACGAGGAGCCTGCCTTTAATCTTGGCTAATTGTCCATTTAGAGGCGACTGCCATAGTTTACCTGCTGGAATGTTAGGTTAGTGTTACAGGAAGTGGATGAACTTTGTGTGTCCATTGATTGGTTACGACAGACTGGGCCTCACTGGTGATTGGTTGGAACGATTTGGAAGGGTGAGAGGTGAATATAAACAGTCTGTACTTACATGTGTCTCCTCTTTTTGGTTATTATCTCGTTCACTTATTGACTTTATTCCTCTTTCTTTTTTTGTGTGCTCTGTTGCTGTTAGGGTTAGGGTTAGAAATACTGCCCTGCACAAACTGAACAAACAGCTTTGATGTTTCTTTTGCTCTCTGGGAGTATAAGATTGTTTTGGTGTCACTAGGCTCCAGGCCTTTTGTTTGGTTTTCACGCCACTGTGTGCTGGTGAGAAACAAATAAGTCTCAGATATATAAACACATAGATGCACACATAAATACATCTCTCTCACGCCACCTCTCCTGCTGATTTAGAAGTACAAGCGCTGGACGTAGAAGTATGCACTCTGGTCATTTTGTGTGTGTCAGACTTTATACTGAACCACAGACCCATGACAGAACTTCCTAATAATTAAACATGACCCAGATGTACAAACTGCGGTGTGTAGCTGGACCACAAAGCTTGTAGGACCTTGTACACAGCACCAAGGGCACTATTCACCAGTAAAATGCATGTGCATTTCTAACATGTATATCAGTCTACCTTTATATTTTGATGAAATCCTTTTGAAGCAATTGGCACAAAAGCGAAAAAGCAAAGGATGTTCTTGGATAAAGCAGCACCTGGAGGCTCATAGGCCCCAAGAAAGAGCTGCACCACTGGGCTCATGCTGGTATTCACTGGTATTCAGGGAAGGAAAGGCTTTTACTGAGGGAACCTGACCAGAGCTCTTCTAAAATAGGTCTGCTTTTAGTGGCTTGTGTGTGTGTGTGTTTCCCGCAGCCCAGACGGCAGTGCGATTTTGTCCCAAGACATATTTAGATAAATACACACTGCTGTGATATTGAAAACCGAAAGAGAGAGAGAGATAGGGAAAGCATGAGAGAGTGAGGGAGAGAGGGGGGATGATAGTGCGATAATTTGGGAGATTTGGTTACATGAGGAGAATTTCTGATAATTCTTTCATCCTTTCTCTGTTAACAATACTTTCTAATTTGTTGCACTGGGCGTGTTTGCATGTAGCTAAGTAAGTGGTTGTGTTACTGTTGGCTTATTGTAGCAAACTGCTTTAAATAAAATCTCAGCAGGAAATTATATTTTAGTTTTTGGTTCACCATTTCTGGTGCACGTACTCATACACATGGCTGGGTCTGTCATTTCTTGTATGTGTTTAATCTTTGTTTCATCTTCGTGCTCCTGCTACCTTATGTTGAGAACCGTCAGTCTTCAGGATTTCCTACATAGAGAATGAACATATGAACAACTTTATATTGTTTGTATTTCTAAACTTTTCCTAAATTGAACAAAAACTACTTAAAAAAATAAAAACAGAAGAATGATTTTGATCTCCAAATTCATTTTTTTGTTCATAATATTTCACTCCATTGTACAAGTGTTTATATTCATATAAAGTCTCTGACACCAATTCTTAAACATGCAGTTCAAATGCATAAAGTGTTTAAGTTTGCTTCTCTTCCTGTGAAAGCGCTGGAAAAGCCAAGTCATAAAGTGTGTGTGTGTGTCTAAGCCTATGTGTATTTTCCTTTGCAGACGTGTGAATAAAATAAGCCAGAGTGTGTCTTAGTGGGGCAGAATGCACCATCCAGGCGGTCTTAAAGTTCACAGCAGCAACACCTTTCCCTTGAAGCTGCCTACTTCAGCAGCTTGCCAGTTAGCTAACATGCTGCAGGGCCAGAAACTATGAGAAGTTTGTGGGAGGTTGTGTGGTTGTTGACTTTTTTCTTTCTTTAAGTTTTTACATAGCAACAGATTTTATATGTTTGTACTAAAATAGCACAGGGACTGCATGTGGTAGTAATTTCACTACGCAAATGAAGATGATTTGATGGGGGATGTAACAGTGGAGCAGCTAGTAAACTTGGATAAAGATATCTGGTTTTCCCTTTGACCTCCTTACTCTTACAGAGGAATGGTATGCAGACACATACTACATTTTCAGTTGAGCTCATTTGTCTTATATGTCAGCGTGTAGGGTAAAGCTCGTGTTTACAGTCTAGGTGTTAATTCATATGCATGTAGGGATGGGAATGGAGAACCGGTTCTTGTAGAAACTGGGTCCCAGTAGTCCAGTTCCTTGGATTTGTTAGTCTCGATCCCGCTTCATGCACTCGCACTACAATCAGCTGATTCCAGTTCCCGTGTCAGAGGAGGAAAATAGCGACGGGTACTAAAGGATAAATATGGACATTTATTTTTATTGCACAAAAGGAGAGATAAATGGCAAAGTGGAAAACTGCATCCAAGAAAGAAACAACCACAATATGCCACCAACACAACTTTGGTTCTTTGCCAGCATCCGCTAAGACAGCGTGCTAACGCTAACCTAGCCAAGAACCCAGAGTGACAGCTGCCGACCCCAGCAGCCAGACCCTGAACTTGAACAGGTACCAAGCAGATGCAGTCAGGCTGCCTCCTTTTCCACCTGTTCATGTTTCTAAAGCAGAATCACTGTGGGGTTTTCATCTTTGCTTTGTGTGATCAGCTTTGTTTTCTGCTAATGGAAGGATCTTAGAGACGTGCGCCTTCATTGGAGATTTGAGTTGGTGTGTGGGGTTGTGGCCCCAGGTTTATATTGTTGAATGGTGACTATGAGAAGTGTCTTTTAGCTATTTTACAGAGTAACATGAAAGTAATGTAAAGAGTAGTATAACAAATTACTTTTTCCTGTGAGTAATTAAGTAGCATACTGCATTACTTTTAAGAAAAGTGTTCTGTATAATGATGACTTTTTTGTTTAATGACTCCAACACTGACCACAACAAAGAGGGCAAATACCTCAGCAAACATGCACAAACATGTGACGCACAGCATGGAATTAATTTGCATTAATGTAATTTCTTTATTGCTGCTTAGCAACGGTGGTGACTCTCAAGACAGAGCCAATGAGAATCCAGTGACAGTCCATAAGTAATCGAATCAATGAGTGATGTCAAAATGAGCTAAACATGGCAACACAGGATAGTAATTTGTGTGACTGCATATTTGCTTATATGTTCGTATAAGTCCTATTTTCCCGTGTGTGTGTGTGTGTGTGTGTGTGTGTGCGTTGGTCTGTCAATCTGTACTTGCATTTAAGAAGAGACAAACTTGATATAGGCCCAAATACACTCACACAGTGTTTGTTTTATCCTAATTTAGGTTTACATGAGACCACTAATCTAAAACAGACTTGGCTCACTGGAACGATGGAGGAGGATGACAAGGAGATGAAGGAAGAAGGGGAGAAGATAGGAAGAGCAGCAGGGGCACATGATAGAGAACAGGAATTATATGTTTAGGGGAAAAACACAGGACTGGGTAACAGGTGAAGATGGTCGAGTGAGACATAGCAAGGAAAGTAAAAATGGAATGAGACGGAGATTAGGGTAGCTGGAGGAGAAAATAGGGCTGTAGATACTCTCTCTGAATAGGAGCTTTAAGAAAATAGAAGCTTTTGTTGATTGTTGACCTGCTTTTTCCCCCCTTCTTACAGCAAGGAGTAATGATCTGGCTCTGATTTGAGATGCTTTATTTTTCCTAAAGGATATTTTAAAAACCTGGCAACTAACTTCTTTTCTCTCTTTTCTCTCTCTCTCTCTCTCTGTGTGTGTTTGTGTGTGTGTGTTTGTGTGTCATAGGGTGGGTTTTTGTAGTAAAAGCACAATGGAGTTGTATACACCCGGCACTTCATTACTGACAAAAGACAAACCACTAAACAAATACAATTCCCTCCCATAATTACATTCATGTGTATAAGCTGATAAAAAGGACAGATTCTTTCCTCAGCACTGTTCACTGCTGCATGTTTTTTTCTTAGTGAAACTCAAGACTTCTTTTTTTTTTACATGGCTTCCAGGGCAACACAGTACTATAAACGGGTAAAAAGAGAGGCTCATGCTGTAAAGGTCAAACTGAAATTCTGTGATGATTACTACAGAGGAAATAAAAAGTGCAGGAGTAATAAATAATAAGTACGATTATCCCATGAAAGATTTTTTTCACATTTTTGAACAGGTTTCTTGGTGTTAGCCTGTGTTGTAGAGATGTCGTGGTTTGAGTTAATGTTACGCTATTAATCATGTCATCCGAACATCTCATTGTAACTATCTGATTTCAAAATAAATCTCGCAAAGTGTTATAGCAGCTGAAACCTGACCTGCAGACTAACTGTTGTTGTAGAGTTATGGTGATGTCATCTGAGGGTGTCTGTCTTTAATCTTCTCCTAAATTCTGGGGAAAACTGTTTCCAGGTTATTTACTGTAATCTGACAGGTGGGGGGAGTTGGTCGGTGTAAATTGAAGCTCCAGCCTTAGTGTGGGGCCCAAAAAAGAGATGAAATATCTCAGCGTGTGATTACACGTGCCTGCAAAAAGATAGTAAGCAACTTCAGATTCACCACTGCTTTGTGGGCTGAATTCTGTGCAACAGGTTTAAAGTTGATAAGCAACAAGATGCAAATAAGACTTTTAATTTATGCCCACTTCCAGTAATCAATAATAATATAGAACGTGATGTGACTTTTATGAAGTGAGGTAGAAAGCAATCATCTGATGGATGGCTGTGTGGGCCTGCTTGACTTTAAAGCAGGTCACTTGAGTTTATGGCCTGTCACAGATCTGGGAATAATGGTTTCCTCAACCACGAGCTTTACCTAATAATAAATGTACTATATTTGCCATGCACAAATGCTGCAGAACACAAAATCTTTGTTGCGAACGTTAAATAAAAATAAGAAAATAGTATAATCTACTGTCTCCTGGCTCGCAGATGTGCTGTCTGAAAACATGCAGCTGTCAACAAAACAACCAAATTATTAAATCACTGTGGTCATAAGGCTTTACATTTTAGTTCATATTATAGAACCTAAGAGTGTTTCATTATAAGAAATGAATAAATATTGACGTCATTATTTTTGATCAGATTTCTGGAAGTTCCCTCATGTCACTGTTTGCCGGTCTAACTAATAGCAGCAAAATGAAAATTCCATATATGGAAATTCAGCCTGCTCAGTTTTCTTGAATGTTAATCCCACGTGAGTTAAAAATTGATACTTTGCGCTATTAAACCTCTTCAGACACCTTGAGATACTGCAAACACAATGTGCAAAGTGATTAACGTCAGGATTTTGTGAATCGGAGTCGGTGAGAACGTCTCAGCTTGTGCGCGTGTGTGTAACATTTCACTTTGTGGGAGGTCTGCATAGCTCTTGCTTTCTTTGTTGATCATTTTTATGGCTACATATGTAGAACTATATGTGGAACTGGCTAATGTCTCTCTCACACACACACACACCTGCAGACACATGGATGTATCTCGAGAGTTATGCTTTCTGTATATGGGCTCACAAATGAATGTTTGAACACGTGTGTCTTTTAGTTACACTTGTGATTTATTCTGTTTAAGTGAGGTCTGATTGTTACAAATGAGCCAAAACTGTTAGTATTGCTCTGGTATAATCAGAGTTATACACACGCACACATATGCACAGAATGGCCCAGAAACACTGGAGATATACACATTGACCCACACACTTTGGAGACGCGAGTAAACACACATCTCTTCATCTGTCTTGCTGTCACACAAACATGGTCATTCAGTGACTAAGAGCTTTGTAAGGTGGTGTTTCACAACTGAATGCCAAAAGAGGAAAATCTTTTCCCAAAACAGTATTTAGAGTATGAAAAAAATCACCAAATTAAGCAAATTTGCTCAGCAAAATAAAAAATTAATAAAGATCAGCATTTATAATGTTTGTATTGGTATACATTCATGTGAAGTCCTTCTGCTGCAGTTTTTATCTACAAGAAAACCATACACGCAGTAACTAAAGCCAGAGAAACATTTTGGAAGTAATTACTTAACTACAGTGTCATACAGTGACCTGTGTTGTGTGATCAAGGTTTGTCTGGTTGTCATTATGTTATTGTGTCGTAACATGTTGGCTATAGTGAGCTAAATAACTCTGGAAGGTTTAACATCATCCATGTATGACTGCAGACGATTCAATAGCAAAAATAACAAACATAAGCTGCTACATGCAACATTTTGTCATCAGTAAATCTTAACCATACTGAGGCTGAAACATTTGAATAAACACAGCAAACAAGAATCCTGCCAAGACGATTGGCAGCCACAACCCATCCTCAGAACTGAATTGTTTGCCACCTTTTTGATTTTGTTAGAGATGTGTTAAGTTGCTTTATTATACAGAACTAGAACATGGTGCTGCTGCCCTTCACTGCAGATTAAAGTTTTCACCCCTTTAAATATTACCATTTGTTTACATTTCCATGGTGGCTATAAAAAGCCATTTCAACATATGGCATTATAGAAAATGTTTTATGTGCACATCTCAATTTTAACCTTGTACTGCAGTTACATAAAAACTATGGTACAGCCTTTAACAGTTTGGGTTACCTGTTGCCTTGATTTTGCTGATATTTCTACACAGCAATAGTGAAGCATATTCTTTTACAGATGTGTATTCCCCAACAGGTTGATGAGTGCATGCTGTTTGTAGCTGGCAGCCTCTTGCAAAGAGGGTGTTGTACTAAAAACCTCCTTGGGATTGATTTGGTTGTTTGCAACTAGCTAGTTTGCATGAAAGACACAACTTGTCTGCAAACAGTCTCCAACTACTGGCTGAGCAGGATTGAAACTCTGAAAAGTTTGCTTGGAATTGCAACTGGAAAAGGGAACTGCCTTCAGAGTAAAAGTTGGAACTTTTGTAATGTGTAAGGCACAGTGTTGGTCAAGTTATTTGAAAAAAGTAATTAGTTACTAATTACTGATTATTTCTCCAAGAAATTAATCCCGTTACTTTACTGATTACTTATTTTCAAAAGTAATTAGTTAATTTATTACTTTTTAAAAACATGATACACAGCCTGAATACATAATAAAGCAATAGACCTTTCAGCCCAATTCTGTTTTTCTGCGTAATCCATCATATAAAGTTGAATCAAATGAAAAGTCTGTTTTAATATTTTAACTTTGTGCACGTTGCATCAAGCAAAAATGAAATTACAGTCTTTGACTTGAAATTTGTTTAACATTTAAACCTATTTTCAGCATATTGCAGCATATGAAATAAAATATTTTTGTGTTTACGCTCACTCTTAAAAATAGATGCAACACAGCAAAAAATAATTAAGATCCAAGATTCAGCAGCACTAAGTCCCGTCGCTCTTAAGTCTATTTTCGCCTTTTTAGCAGGGAGGTGTCTGTGAATTTCATATTCCTGTGGCAGCATGCTAGGTGCTTGCTGAGATTTGAAGTTGTAGAAAGGAGTTTTCTTCTCATGTAGAGTGAACAGCGGACACTAATGTTTTTGTCACTTTTTAAGGAATTAATCTCAAAATAATGTCAGTGCTTCCACGCTTTGAACGCTACATGGTCGTACTCTCTCCTGCACTCATTATCCATTGTTGCTCTACACACGTCTGTTGTTGCACGCTCATACGTCATTGTCATGAGACACTCCCACAAACAATATCATGGTTTAGTAACGCAGTAACGCAGCATGCTTACGGGAAAGCAACAGTAATCTAAGTACTTTCTTTCAATAGTAATCCCTTACTTTACTCATTACTTGAAAATAGTAATGCGTTGCTGCCCCATCTCTGGTAAGGGACAACTTTTACTTTGAAGGTGAATGGTCACTGGCCACAGCAGCCCCCAGCAACCACAAGCCAAGTGGTTCATAAGCATTTTTCCCTGGTAACAGTTCTTTAGACCTCTGTGACCTGTGACACTGCGGATTACGTAATGTACAGTTTTACTGTTGTACTCCAAGGGGTCATCTCTATGTTTTATATCATTCATAGTAATTACAATAAGGAAAAATAAGATGCTTTTGAAAGCTGTTTTGCACAGTTTTTGTGCAGATTTTTGAAAAAAAGAGGGATGAGAGAGAAAGCTTAGATAATGAATGACACAACATTTGAGATTTAGATCACATGGAAGAGCACCAGAGCTACAAACAGTCTGACTGTGAGACAGAGGAGAGGGAAATGAAGATATAGGAAATGAACGACTCAGCAGAAACAGAGATAGAAAGCGAGCGAGAGAGTGAGTGAGAGAGAGAATGAGAGACAACCACATGAATGGGGTAAGTGGAGATTTAACCAGACCTCGTCTAAATGCAGAACACCGCAAAGCCACTTTAAAACCTGTACAGATATATTTATACATCACATACAAACGCTCACAGCAAACACTGTGGACTTGAAAACACACTGACATTATGAGCAGATAGCACACGGGACAGACAGCCCCGTTAGTCGGGTTCAAACATGGCTTTTCAGGTGTCAATATGGAACTTTAAAATGGACCTTGATTTGTTCGATTTACTTTTACCTTAAACATTTACTCCTGCATTTACATTGTTAACAAATATTATAATTGCGCCTCCACTCATGTTAGCAGTGATGCATTTGAAGCCATGTTTATAGCTAAATCTGTATCCAAATCTACAGTTACGCCTAAACAAAGGCATACTTCGACAGGACAATGAATGAAAAGCCGGTTCAGTGGGAGCATGTAAGAAGTGCTTATTTTTAGGTTTGGAAAGATAATTAAAGATCCTAAAAAGGCCATGACAGTTTGTGTATGTTGCTCAAATCATGTTACAAACAGCAGGCTTATCTTGTTTGCGTTGAACATTCTTCTCACGGCTTAAAACGCTTACAGACGTCATCGTGTGTTGTCAGTGTGTGCATGTGTAAGACAGAAAAAGATTAGGAAAGGAAGGAGGTGCACATCTTTCTTTGAAAGAAAGATATTATGTGTTTGTTTATGCCTGTATCAGCTAAACAAAGGGAACAGGAATGTGCATTTTTGTGTTTAAACATAGAAATATGAAACCATGAAAAAAGTCCAAGCAGTCTTCTTCTTTTCATGTCTTTTCCTCCCTTTTTCTTCTTTGCTTTGTTTTGCCTTTTTACGCTTTCACATTCACCCTTGGATTTAACATCTGACATCAGAGAGAGGCTAATACTTTGCAGACTTTGGATAACCTGTCAGGTGTTTGCTCGTCTGAGGGGCATTTGCTTTTTTAGTGAGTATTTGTCAGAGCATTTTTTAACTATCACCAGGATCCAAACAGGAACGTGTCTTCCTCAGGTATCAGAAGTTTTCTTGTTACTTTTAAATATCTTTTCAAGCTTCTTCAAGGAAGCTCAATATGAACAGAAATGTTAAACATAGTCAGCTGACAAATGAAAAGTGGGTATCTGAGAGATGGGAAAGTTAATAGAAATAAAATAAATCCTTAGAAATGAAAGTAAAAACAAGCACTTTTTTAGAGGCAAAGAAAGAGAATGTATGCTCTGCCGCACACATCGTTCTCTGTAAAATTATCATCCTGAATTTTGGTCACTTTTACAAGCACAGCGTCACGCTCGTGGTGTAGCCCCATGGCCTTGTGTGTGTTTCAGAATGCCTGTGATACGTTTCTGTTTCAATCAAAGACAATAGGCTCCAGTGGCTTGCCCGCAAATTTGTAGCTTCGCTTTATAAGGCCACCGAGCCACCACATCCCCTCCAGTATGAAACAATAGACCTGCTTCACATCCAGCATAGATTAGCTGTTGATTACACTGCTTTTATACTACTTTTGCAAAGCTGCTCCAGCTCCATATAAGCTTTTGAAATCCTTCAGGGAATACAAAGAGAAAAGGGCAACATTTCTCAAGTTTAGATTCAGAGATGTCGCATGCATTTACACAAAGTTAGGCTAAAACTCAAATATCAGCATGCCGTTAGCTGTAATTATAGCATCACGCTCAGGGTAAATTGTATAATCTTGCATGCATTTACACAAAGATACTCTAAAACTCTAAGCAAATATCAGCATGCTGTTAGCTATAATTATAGCATCACACTTAGGGTAAATTGTACACTCTGGACATGCTACACCATGGAACTGAGATACATCATATACCAAGTTTTGCAAAAGTTGAGTTGCTGATTAGGTAAAAGCACATGTTTAAGAGGTGGATACATAAAACAATGAATACATTTTATATAATCAAATAATGTGTGACAGAGGGTTTTGGTGCCACAGATGGGTTCTTTCTTTGTTTGTTTAACTCAGTCAATCATTCTGCTCACCCCAAGCACAGACCAGACTGTTCGTTATATTTTGGATTAAATAAAAACCTTGTACAGGCATTAGCCAAGCTTGAATCAAGCACAAGTGTAGTTCCCTGTTAATAAAATGTGTAGAAATTGATGATCAGGGTAAACACTGACTTCTGTGGCAACAAATGGCAATTGCAGGATTCCTGTGCATTCATTTCTGATGAGCTGTTAACCTAGAGTGGTGAAGTTTACTGGAACACACAATTAATCATCATAATCATCAAATGCTCCACAGCTGGCAATCCAGGGTTACATTAAAAAACAAAACAAAAAACACAATGTTAGCAAAGTTTGTACCATTAGGATGTGGAAGCAAATCAAAGAAAGCTGTACTTCCCCACACCAAACTAATACTTAAAACAGTGTTGAGGCAAAGTGTTACAGCTTGAGAAGATGCTATCTCTTTTCATCAAAATGTATAACAAGAGGCTTAACCTCTGCTGAAATGAATTGACTCTGTTTAAGATCAAAACCTTGAGCGATGACAACTAAGCTAACACAGCCTACATCAAACAAGTGCCACAGAATAAGACACAGCTGTCAGCATTTGGCTGTAAGATATACTCCAGCCACTGAGCAGTTGTTGATGACCAAAGAGCAGCTTAGCCAGTAGCCAGCCTATCCATGCAGAGGTAAAGCTTGTTCTCTGCCAGGGGCGATTCTAGGATCAGAGCTTTGGGGGTGCTGAGCACCCAGAGAGCTGCCCAGCCAGCCAACATACACTTTACTTGTCGCAATGAGACTTCTTCCCTGTCTCTGTCAGTCCCTGCATCCTCCCTGTCCTCGTCGTCTGTTGTCTTCGTCTCCGTTATCAGTCATCATAATTTTACCCTCTCTGTGCAAGTCTGCTAATTTCTTTATTAAATCATAAGATTCTTAAATTCATCAAGTCTCTCTGTGCCTGGGTCCTCGTCACTAAACATGACATCACTTTGTATATTTTAACACAACTTAATCCCACATTTGTGAAAGAAAAGCAAAACACTTTTTTGAAAGGTCTGTAACAAAACCATCAAATCTGATAAAGGTTATTTAAATGCTGCAAAAGACGAATGGATTGGAATAAAAAAAAATACATATCCTAACCTTAATTACTGGTTTATTAATAATGAATTATGCTCATAGTGAGTAAAAAGTAAATTGAGTGCATTTTTTGGACAGAGATTCACTTTTAATGTGTTTGTATAATTTAATACAGATGCACAAAAAAACCACACTCTCAAAACAGAATAAATTATTACAAAATATTTTTAAAAAATATATAAAAATGGCGGCAACTTTGCCTGTGGTACAATGTATATGTCAGAGATTTACAGTTAACAAACAGTCAGGTGAATAATCAACACTGAGACACTTGAGATAATTAACGTGCTGCACGGGTGAACTACTCAGAGAGCAATCACACCCAGTGCGAGGCACAGCTCTTTATTTATAGGTTACATCGTCAATATGCAAATATAATCACATTTCCTGTTACGCAGGTCCTGATGCTGTCTGTGTGCAAGCTGTGTGTGTGTGTGTCACAAAGTATGTGTGTTGCAAGTCAATTTCTAAGAATAATATAATGCAAGTCAACTTCTGCGGATATGTATTTCTGTACTGGTCTCTTGCGGTAAATGTCAGTGTCACAGGGTCAGCTTCCTGTTTCTACAGAAAACTGTGTCTGGTGAAATATGTATAACATAACATTTGAAGCATAATCAAATAAAACAATAAAAACTCCCTAACAGTATACCATGCATGAAAAAATCTTTACTGCAGATACTAATTTTACTAATTTAATAATGCTAATTTTGTGTTGTAAGATTTATGAGTTTCATGCTTTCATAGTGGTACTTAATATAAGTAAGTACTTTAATATAGGGAGAACACAACTTCCAGATTGTGTGAGTAAAATCAGTTTTTTCTGGGTTATCTATACTTTTGTTGTTAAAATCTTCCATCTCAATTAAGTACTGTATGCTTTTTATATTTTTAGTAGTGTGTCACACAAACAGCAAATATTGTCAAAAAAGTAAGAAATCTTTGGGGGTGCTTTGATTCATTTTGGGGGTACTTCAGCACCCCCAAAATGGGCTAAAATCGCCCCTGTTCTCTGCCCAGACTAAAGGAGTTCAAATTGAGAAAGTTGGAGGAGCTGATTGGAGGAGGTCTAATTCATGGATCCAGAAGGCAAGTAACTGAAAAGAAATATCTAGCTTGCAAAACAAGCAAACCAAAGTCTAAAACTGCTGTATACAAGACTGCTAGCATCACAAGAAAAGGAGAAAAGAAGAACAGGAATCAAACAGGTTGTGCAGTGGATTACCATATGTGCACACACCTTCTGTCTGTTGGGAACACAGTTGAATCAAAAACGAATGGAGACAGAATCTGTAGGAGAGAAAGAAAAATAAATTTCAAATGCCAGCAGGAGATGATACTGATGACAGAAGGATGTTTGATGTATGGAAAAGTTTGTCTCCGCCGCTGAATATCAATAAACTGCCGTCTGCAGTAACCAATACTGACAAAAGAGAAATAAACTGTGGCGACGGAGACACATTCCGAGAGAGGGAGGAAGAGGGGGAACAAAATTAACGGAACAGAAACAAAGACAGGGAGGGAAAAGAAAGGGAGGGGAGAAGGGCAGCAAAAAAAGAGGGAGAGAAAGATGAGAAGAAAATGACAAGAAAGGAGAGGCGAGATGAAAGAGGGAGAGGCTCGAGCCAGGCAGCGAGAAAGGGAGACATTTACATTCAAAAACCATGCTATGTAACATATCCTAAACTCACATAAAACACATCAAAACTCATTTAACGTTTAAAAGTTGCATGTTGCAAGTTTATAGTCAGTTTTGGAAACCTATGCATGACTTTAAATTCATGCCTTGTCCTTTGTGTACAGTGTTAATGTACTGTGCTGGTTATTTAAAACAAAAAAACCCCACATAGCAGGTGATGCCCCCCTTTTAATCTGACTTTGAACAAAAGTAATTTGTATATGATGCCAAGTAATACAGAGGACATAAAGCATTCATAATTAAATACACACACACAACAAAAACACAACAGGAGGAAAAAGAACCAAGTGACTTAAAAAAACTGAATAAGAGCATGTGATGGCCAAAAGGAATAATCATGCTGAGAAGAGACATGCTGGTGTGGGGCATAGAAGAAATGACAGAGTGAGGAACGACACTGAGATCGAGAGGAACCCAAGAGAGAAAATATGAGACGGCATCAGTTACTATCAGAGAGCTAAATAAATGGCCACAAGCATCAAGTGGTGCCGAGCGCTACTGAAGTCCACACTAACCACTGCCTGGCGGTCACTTTCATGTGGTCACTTAAAGATGATGTCACCCGGCAGCTCCTTGGCTGTGCACTGCCCTGCTGCAACATGCTCAGCTCTTCACTCTTCTGGCTTTATAAAAGAACCCAAAGGTGCTATGTGTCTTTAGCATCAATTAGTGGTATGTAACATAAACCCGTGTGACCATCAAAGTAAAAAACTGGCATTTTCCTCCATATATATCTTGTGATTTTGGAAAGGATCTTTAATATTCCTGCTATATTGAGATGCTGAAAATGGAGGCACAAGTTGCATGTTACATGATAAAAATTTTGTAAGCAGACAACTGTCGTGGTCATCCAGTCACATGCCAGTTTTATGACACTGTTTGGGAAGCAAAAATCTTCTGACACTTTGTGTGCAGACACAGCATCTGTTCTTTACAAGCTGTCGGACGCTGCTGACGAACTGTTGGCTGACAAGTGCATGAACATGTCTGTATAAAAACACACACATAAATACACACATGCATATAAACGCGTTCGTGTCACCTCACCGACAAGGTGCTCACTGATCCTGCTGTCTTTCATGCATGTGTTTGATCGTGTTGCTCCACAATGCCTCGTGCCATCCGAAAACGAAACATGTGTTAGTTTGTCTGGGAGATTACGCATGCATTCATAGCCACTGAAATCACTCCACAAAGTCAGTTTACATCATGTTTACTGACGGCAACCGTACTCAACAGCCATGTTAATAAAAATGGCCATTGTTTAATGCGTAAAATTTTACAGCAGTCTTGAGCTTAACTTTCTTTTATTGGGCTACTTATGCACTCGAGATCTGAAACTGTAATGTCTGCAATTACGTTTTTATATATAATTATTGTAACTGGTAGTCGGTTTCGCTCTCTTTCTTGTCTCTTATTTTTGCCCTCTGACATTTCTGACATTTCTTTCATATTTGCTGTGAGTGAATCAAGTCTGAGTCACACAGACATGTGGCTTTCATTAGACCGTCTTTGTAGTGTTGTTAAGATGACCAGACGCACATACGTGGACACGTGCCCACAAATACACAGACATGGGAACATATGGACGTCTGCAGTGCACGTCGTCATAGTTTTATGAAGGGGCTTCAGACACTGTTGTCAGGATGAACTTCAATGTGTGTGTTTTATGTTAAGTTATGTTCTAGTCATTGAGCAAGCAATATATACATAGGGAAAAGACATAATTGTGCAGGCAGTAAGCTTTCTGCTTGATTAGTTTTACTTGATTTTCTGTTTTCTTACAAAAACGGAATAATATAAAATGGACTTAGAAGGCGAAATCTTTAGATATTTGTTGATGATCTCATAAATCTGTAAAGATGACTATAACTCCTCTTTTGGGAGTTTTTCGAATCTTAGTAGTTTGTTGGTTATGTTTCCTCCCTTTAATTCATAAGTAGTAATTCGAGAAAAAAATAGATGAAAGGAGGAATCAGACTGTTGCATCAGTGTGAAAACTATAAATGGTCTTGTTTATAATGGCTAAAGCCCATCCACCCAAACGCCAGCTGTCATAGGGCAAAAAGCATGGTACACCCAGGGCACCAGTGTGTCACAGTGCAAAACAGAGAGACAGACAACATTCACACCTATGGCCAATTTAGAATCACTAATTCATCGAATCCACATGAGTCTGTGGAAAGAAGCCAGAGTGTCCATGATAGAATCCATGAACATGCAAACTCCACACAGACAGGTCCCAGTCGGATGGAGGTTTAAAACTCAGGAATTTCTTTCTAGGAGGCAACATTTGTAACCACCACCCACTGCGTTGCTCTGGCTAGAGGCTAACTCCCATTTTTTAAATTTCAGCATCTTTTCATAAAAACTTCGCAGACTCCATTTGTCAGTTTCAGCTGCTGTAGAGTGGCTACTGATTGGGAACTGAGATGAAAATGTTTTGTTAGTGGCTTTTCCACTTTTGTCGTGCTCATATCACTTTTAGTGTGCCCCAACACTGACCTTACCATGACCCAATCATACAATCAAATCACACATGCCTAAAATCAGCAGACTGCAGCACAGATTGTCATTGTTGTTTGATAAAGTCAACAGTGATAACCAGACAAGGGCAGAAAATCAAGAGGCGTCACTGACGTCACCGACTCTCGAACACAAAGGATTGTGGGAAGCACAGAGGAGGGAACATTGTCGTCTCCGAGAGCCCACAAAGATGCCAGAGATTTGTGTGTAAATATTTGTGTGCATCGTATTTTGTGCCGTTTGTGGGATGCGCACTTTCTTTGCTTGTGTTCAACGTTTTATGTGCAAATCTGATGACATGCAATAATGTCATGAAAGGCGAACATAGCTATGCTCTGAAGCTGTTCTGATTTTAATTAGCGCTGTCTCGTTAACACACAGACTCGTGCGCACACACAGTTACGCACTTCTTCCTGGAACACTGCAGACCTACCACACTCATATATGGATTATGTTTTAAATGACGGGAATGAGGCTTTGAACACACACACAGATGCACACTTGGGGGTCCCGATGCCCGCTTCCTTTGAAAGTGTTCCCAGTTCTTTAGTGGCAGATGTACATGTACTGTATGTATCCTTGTGTGTGTATGCAATGGTTTTTATATGTGTGTTCCATTCTCATCATCTAAAACCTATCAGGGTGTCTAATTACAGGCTTGTAGTCGACCAATAACGTCTTCTGGAGCCAACTGCAGTGTCTAAGTACCCAATTTAGAAAACCAAACAGTGTGCTTTAGCACAGAAGTCACGATCATCAATGTTTTACTTCACCCCCTTTAGTTTAGTTTAGTTGTTGCCTTTCCCTTAAGCTAATTTGTCTTCTGCTTTTTTAGCTAAAATCTGCTATCTGCTTATAGATTACGACTCAGGATTTTCTGGGTTCAAGCTGAGTGTGGTCATGTGTTTTCTCAGGAGGTGCTTCAAGTGTCCTCCCACAGTCAAGAGACATGCTTGTTAGGATGATAAGCCATTGGTGTGGATACGAACATAAATTTTTGTCTTAGTCTGCTGGACTGGGTGGACAGAAGATTAAGTTAATAAAAGAACATCAAGCTTGACGATTATAGTCTGGGTCTCCTGTTTGAGACGGGTGCTTTTCTATTCTGATTTTGCAAAATGGTATTTGTTTTCTGTATATAATGTAATAGTATGATATGAAAGAAAACAGTATGCTGATTTAATTACTGCAGTGTCGTCTTAATGTCCCTGTAACCTTTTCCTATTTGCAGTGTGACAAACTTAATTTACAGGGGGATGTTTGAGTGCGCGTGTGAAGACGAAAACCAAAACGAGAGCACCAGAAAATGAGAGACAAGAGAAAACAGAGGGCCGAAAGATAAATGGCAGAATGTGGTGAGGGAATAGAGAAATGAGTGTGAGAGACAGAGAAAGTAAGTCGACAATCAACACTAACATAAATCACATCCTACTCTTCTTTTTCTACTCCCTTTCCTTTCCTCGCAGATATCTGCTGTCAAAATCCGACATCCTGTGGAGGCGCTGGTCACCTCCTAAACTATGTTGTCCTGACATTTCCAGAGTTATAGATCATGCTGGAAATACAGTCACACTCACAAAAGCATGTCGTTTGAAATATATTACCTTAAAGCAGGAGGTGATTCATCATGGGTCATGAAGGAGGCTTTTACTTGAGATCTGAGTATTATTACGTGCACATACTGCTTGCCATCAGCCTGAATGCTGACAGCTCTGAAAAACTTTCTTTTTTTTTTACACCCCAGCACAGATACAATCCTTTCGGTTGTCTCCTCTGAGATTTTTGGGATAATTGGAGTTCCTTCCAGTCAATTGTCTGTCTGTCCAGTTCAAGAGGTTGAGCCTTTGTGTCCGACAGCAGTACAGCTCTGTCAATGAGCTTTTATGAGTGCTTGTCTTGTTCCAAGTCCGGCTCCCATTCCTCTGTGACTACTACAAATTTCACCAGACTTTCAATCAGAGGTATAAAAACCATGCATGCTTGTGTCAGACTGAAAAACGTTACCACCACTGCTCCTTTGCTCTAATGACTTCCTAATTGTAAGCAGTTTGACTGTCACTGCTGAGCACTGTTCATTTGTCTAGAGAGACTATTAGTGACTATTGTAAACAAGGACATGCGTTTTCATGTTGTTTTTTAATCAATGGAATAAAAGAGAGCTTGG
Organism: Astatotilapia calliptera; assembly: GCF_964374335.1. NCBI lineage: Eukaryota > Metazoa > Chordata > Actinopteri > Cichliformes > Cichlidae > Astatotilapia > Astatotilapia calliptera. Next base: position 4,062,343 of record NC_137423.1, on the reverse strand, counting down.
AATGCCACTTATCACAAATACCAGTTCTTTTCATGTATCCCTTGAATAAATATAATCTAAAGTTTAGATCTGGTAAACTGGCTGTTTGTTTAGATTCTGAATATGACCATTAGTGGCACTAGCCTTGAGTTACTCTGTTAATCATGCTTTCTGTTTGAAGATAACTGTAGTAGCAAATTCTTTAAAAAAAAAAAGAAATCTCTGGATTCATACAAAAAAGGCCTCGCCACTAAATGGTTCACTTTGAGGTTTAATACACTTAATGGGCAATAAAAGGAATGGTTCTCTTCCCCGCTGATAATCCCTCTTTTTCTCTAAAGTGTTTCCTTTTCTTTCTTCTACTTTAAATCATTTCTACCACACACACACAGTGCAGACACACTATGCACACAGTTACAGACCTTCTATTAATCATCTTTCTAATTCTGGAGGTAGATGTAGTAATAATAGCAGTTTCAGCTTTTTGGCTGTGCTCCGCTGGTAAATAGACCATTCTGCCTTTCCGGAAAAGCCTTCGAGATGAAAGACTCCTCGAGGAGCCACGTTAATGAAATTTGCTGAGTGAAAACTAAACTGGGAGGAAAGGCCCTGTACCTGAAAACGCACACACACAGGCACGCATGCACACACTTACACATGGAAGTAAGATCCTTGTAGGTAAGCAGGCATGCAGATGTACACACAGAACATAGGTTTTCATTCAGATATATCGTGACACTCATGTATGCACACACAGACACACCTGACTGTAGGGTTGAGGGAGTTCCTTCACTCAGTGTCTTCAATGGGTCACTGAACACTAGCCATGCAAAGACAGGTATAGGCTCCCAGTCCTATATATAGGCAGACATTGTTAAAACAGTCCCTCGAGACCTGCCTGTTTCTGTTGAGACTCCATAAGTTCGATCATTTGTGAGTGAAGACTTGGTATCATTCGCCTGAAATATATGTAAGTTCTCCAAAATGATGGAAACAACTGTGTGTGTGTGCAGTTAGTGTAGTCACTCATTAACTGAGCTTTAAATGCATCCCTTAATTAGCCTTCAGCCTAATTGGCCTAATCACAACTCTCACAACTTCAGCTGTGGCAACAGTTGCCATGGCAGCGCAGTCAACACTGCCAGATACAGTATCTGGTGTTTTATTTGTTTACTTCACTAAGAAAACTCAAAGGAAAAATGGCACGGCATTTCCCTGAAAATGAGGAAAATTCACATAAAAGTTTAGGTTGCAGAAATATGTTTATCCACAAGGGCTACTTCAACCTTAAAAACACAGACGGCATTGCGTTCTCTTTTGTTTAAACACTTGTGTCATGTTTCTTCTGTAGTTGTAGTTGTGTATTATTGAAGAATCAGATTCCACCACTAATTGTATACTATGCAAGAGCACTTGCCCAATCATTTCCGGCTGTTTTCCTTACTAAAACTATAATTTACCTAAAATAATCTCCCCGTGGTTCCTAAACAGGTACACTGATATTTGCGGGGTTATCGTTTTTGAGCATTGCTTTTAAAGGTTTAGGTCAACCATAAATGGATCAGTGCGGGTGTTCTGTCATTTTCTCTCAGCGTTCTCTGTGGACTGCTGTTATTCTCCAGCACTTGGGTTTGACCTTTTCAGCAAGCGGTTTTGGATTTTAAATCGTAGTAGATTTCTGTGTGAGATTCTGACACATTTAATTCTTTCCTGGTGGTGGAAGAAAGGTCAGAAAACTGATCTTCTCGCTCATACACATGCGTTCCACCATTGCTTTCTATGAGAGAACTTTGCAAAAACATCCTGCTGTTTCCTCACAGCCTCATGTGGTTTCCTTGACTAAACCTAACAGAGCAAAAGAGGGTAAGGTGTTCATGAAAACTGGTCATGGTCTCGGATGGGGGGTGGAAATGGCAGTGGTTAAAGGTCAAGAGCAGGCAGCAGTGCAGATGGCAGGAAGGTGACATATGACTCCCTGGTTTCAAGACTGACCCAAAAAGCTATTAAGTGGTGTTTGCCTATTTACCTGACAAGGGTGACAGACACAGGAGTGTGTGAGTATGTGATGGGTCAAGTTTTCAGTAAGCTGGGCCGGTTCAGCCATTGTGTCTAAGCGCTCCTCCAGACCTATAAGGTTATTTAACTTTAACATGCATGTGCACATATGTGTATACCTGAGTCTATAATGGAGTTGACTGCACTTACAGGTCTGGGCACTGAGACAAGGGTTATTGCTTAATTTCTGAACCCTGAAACAGCTTGTCATCTCATTTTGTCAGTTCTTTTTTCTCTCTCTTCCCCCTTCATTCGTTATCCTCCCTTACGCATTCCTTTCTTCAACTTCCATCATAACCTGGAAATGTTTTCCCACTTTTTTTTGCATTAGCCTTATTCTCAGCGAAGCTTATAGTTTCTCCAATAAACAATTACGAATGCATCTCAAACATAAGTATCTAGTTTGCTTTGTTAGTGTATTGCAAAGGCTAACATGCACTGACTTATCCATGTTTATTAGTTTGTTAAGATGTGACCTCATTATGATCATAGAGATAGTTTTGCATTGTACAACTGCTGAAATCACTCAATGATAGCTTTACCTGAACACGCTTCATGTCTTTTCCATTAATTATGTATTCTTTCCTCTTTCTCCCCTCATCCAGTCTCCACAGACAGCCAGAAACTCATTTCTTCTGACATTTGTTTTCAATCTAAAGCACCGTCCTTACTTTTCCACTCTGTGGACCTGTAATAATAGAATTAACCTATGTGCAGGAGTAGACCACAAGAGAATATCCCTCTGGCAGTTTTCTGTCCTCCTGTCCTTGCCAGTGCTCCTCTTCTTGGTCTAGCTCATGGGTTATTTCTCTCTGTTTCTCACTTCAATTTATTAGGCAGTTTTGTAACGCTGCTGATGAATCTCATTTAATAAATCAAGGACATAAAATAAGTAATTATTACTAAAATAAGTGGTTGAGTTTTTCTAGCTTTAATTGATCCTGTATCTATAAAATTACAGAATTGCTGACATTAAGCTGTAATGTAAAATGCATCCAGTATTGAAAGGCTGCTAGTTATATTTATTGGATACTTTTAAACTTTGTGGAAGTTGTACTTGCATCCTAGAAAAAATGCCTTTGATTTTTTCCCCATCTACTGCTGCTGCCCCTCTGATGAGCCTTCAGTATTAAAAGAAAAGGACACAACTGTTATATCTTCACTTTTATCTTTTGTATTTCCGCCTCTCTTCAGTCTGCCTCTGTCCTTTCCCCTTTGTCTTTTGGTGGGTGTGTGCAGAAGATGCTAGTTTCATGTACCTCTTAAGGTATTTCAGCAGTGAGATGCCATCTTTATGAAGAATGGGAGAACTCTCGGTGTTTTGTGTTCTCTTTTTTTAAAACATAGATTTCAATCAGTAGTTAGGGTTAGGGTTAGTAGTAGTTTAGTTAGTAGTTTTTTCTTTAAAGTTGTATTTCATTATCCAGGTCAAAAATGGGACTCACAGTTCTAATACCTTTGCTCTATAATCACTCTGTCACTCACGGGTTGCTCATAAAGTGGCTCCAGCTTGTAACGTTGTGAGTGTGGCTTCTCTTCCCATCACCTTTAAGTTCCTGTTTCCAAATCTCAAGTCAACTGTCCAAGTTCATCGACATAGCAGATGTGAAATCTGTTTTATCTTGGAAGAGGTTCCAGCACAGAAATATCATCAATTATCCTCCAGCCTTTCATCAGATGACCTCTCTCATTTCTGCGGTGCCTGACAGAGCAGCGTTGCGGTCGCTGTGTACGTGTATGTATTTGCCTGCGTACATGTCCGCCTGTATTTGTACTCAGCTTCACATTGAGGTCTTTTTCGTGTGTTTGTAAATGCACATTTGTGTGTCAGCAAATGCGTCTGTACATGCGCCATCTACATGTATTTAATTTAGAAAAAGCTCTATTTATATTTTTTTCCAGTTCGATCCTGCCATCATAGATTAATGTGTCATTTCTTCAAGTCATTTAAAACCGTTAGAAAGAAATGAGCACTTTTCCCTGTGGCTGACCAGCACATTAACAGCACAGCAGGAGACTCTTAGCCCCCTCTAACACAACACGTCTGGTAAGCTCATTTGCAGAGCTGCTATTAGCATATGCAAGCAGTTGATTGAGTAATAAACCAGACACGGAGACTGATGTCAAAACCCTATTCTTGGAATGATTTTATTGTAAAGTGTTTAACTATTATTAAAAGTTAAATTGATTTTTTTTCCCTGGCTCTTCTTTTCCTAGGAAACCGGTAGTTCACTTATCTTTGTAGATTTTGAAATAAGAAGGAAAATCAAGTCACAGTCCTAAAATTCCAGGTAGAGCAATGGTTATGTCATACCTTTTATTCATTGGACTACATTATACATTACACACCAAACTTAGCAGACACATCTAACTTAATGTAATCATCTCTTATCTAATTTGAAATCTCCCACAAAGCGTTTCTTAAATGTGATATGCTTTTGGTTATTTCAAGCTTGGGGTGCTTAATAAAAAAGGAATTTTTCCAAGTTAATAAGGGTAAACTTAAGAGTTTCCACCTTGATCATCAAGTGTCTACATTTCTGTTCTTATTTAGGGGCTTTTCCCCTTCATTCAGGTAAATGTTCTGTTTAATTCAATAAAGGACTAATGAGCCAACTCTTTGCAGAGCCAGTGTCTGTCTGTGTGATTAAAGCATCGGATTCTTTATCGGAGCAAAGGAAAAGACTTGTTGTGGCCAAGAAAAGGGGTTTAGAACCCTCTGCAGTGATTAAGTTGGTATTAAGTTTGTAATAGGACCATGAAAGTGTGTGTGTGTGTGTGTGTGTGTGTGTGTGTGTGTGTGTGTGTGTGTGTGTGTGTGTGTGTGTGTGTGTGCGTGTGTGTGCGTGTGTGTGTGCTACCCAATCCTTAAACCCACCAACAATGCATTTTTTGAGGGTGGGTGTGGAGATGGAATTTCTAGTTAGAGGCCTTATTTAAAAAAACCAAAAAACAAAACCCCACTATGGTCGTTTTAAGGGAAGCCGATCTGTATATCTGTCTGTTTGTTGTTTTTTTCGGGTATCTGACCATCTACTCAGTACATGTCTCACACTTTCACATGTGATCTTCTTGCATGTGTGTGCCTAAATGCACATCTGTGTGTGTGCACTGATGTTGACAGGAAGTTGGTTCGTGAGGTATTGTTTATGACTGTGGAATGAGAATAGAACAAAACAAGAAAATAACACAGTTTGCATCAGTGTGTTTGTGCCTCTGTGTGCGCGCGTTTGTGTGTATTTTCTGGCAGGCTCACCACTGGGCCAGATGGAGAGAGTTTTCTGTCTGCCCTCTCTCTCCCAGTGTCTCTTTCTTTCTTGCTCTTTCTCCTTTCTCTCTAATCATAGTTTTCCTTTAGCTGTAAATAGGCAGGTTGGGAAATCTATATGCACACACACACACATTGCTGGCCATTGCTGCTGGCTTCATGCAGCATTTTTCAACCTCCCACGCTCATATAATGTGAAGGCAAAGCATGGACACACTGAAAACGCACACACTCGTAGAGTCGGCTCATCATACGCTTGGCCTTTTACTCACCCACGATCAGAGCAAGACACACACTCACACAGACTCAAACCACATAGAGAGTACAGAGAGGAGCCGATCACCCACAGCTTCCTCTTTTTACTATCCACTAAACTGAAATTACACACATACACATAGATTCTGCACAGGCAACTGGGATTTTGAGAGAAAAAAAAGGGGGTAACAGTGGATCTAAGATTTGTAGTCTGTAGATGTAATCTTTCATGTCTGTCTGATGTAATTATTTACAAAAATATAGAATTTGAGACACCTGGCAGCAGGAGAACTTTCTCCTTTTGGTGAATATATTAATAACACAGAATTGTTCAACCTCTAACTAAAATCTGAAAATGCAGCACACACAAATCAGTGCAGTAAAAGGAAGAAAACGTTGATGCTACTGGTGTGCGTTTTACTAAAAGCTGCTCCATCAATCTACAGCCCTCAATTATTTCCACTTCCCACTGGTTGTGGTAAACTTGTACATTAATAATTCAAGCATCTTTGTGTGGTCTGATGCTGGATATTTTGTGTGTGTGTCACGATTACAAAGATGCTGGAATGGGTAAAGTTACATTCAGTCCATAGTTGCAAACAAAAGCACTCAGTGAAAACGTGTTCAGTGAACAAATGTCACACAAACCTCTGTAAATACCATACAGGGAAGGACACACGGCTTCATTTACTGAGATCAACAGCAAACCTTCCGAGCTTGAGAATGAATAAATATGTGAAAATGATTCAGCTCTGTCAGAAGTTTTACAGCATCAGTGAATGTATGTTTTAATTGTGACAGGTGGAGTGAATGATGGGGTTAGAGCTGACCTTACTGAGTGTGGCCGTTCCTCTTTATTCATCAACCTGCGCCAAACATTTCTTCAGAAGCACCCTCACTGACTGCATCAGTGTCTGTATAGTCTAATGGCAAGTCAAACAGCAGTCCCGGTGTACTCCAATCCGGTTTCACACACTGCAGAAAACCCCCAGAGTGATGCACATATCCCATTCTGGTTTTATCACCCCCTCCACACATCAAAGACTGTTAAAGATGCCAGTATTTCCCAGTAAGTCCGTATGATCAGTAATGCTACTTTGAAGCTTGATAATAAAGTTAGAATAAAACAAACTTTGCTTTCAGTTTCACTCCATTTGGCACAACAAATAGTTTTTAGTCATTAAACCTGCCTGTCTTGGTCAGTATGTCTGTTTTTATTGCTAATGAACATAATTGGGCCAATTTTCTCATCATAATGGATAGGACTGTTTGGCCAGGCTGTACTTTCTAGTCTGTGACATCAAAGTTAAATGCATTTCGTCATGTCCATTTTGCTGCTATTTTTAAAGTTAATGAATCAAAACTGATGAGACTGAATGCTACAGTGCTGGGAAAATAAAATCTCTGAGTCCTGTACTTCTCCAGAGAATTAAAAAGAAAAAATCTTTTGGACGTTATCTGAATTCTGTCTGTCTCTGTCTGGTTATTGGGTTTAACCCTCCTTAGAAATGTCTTGTTCTTCAGTTTGTTTAAAAGCTTTCAGCCCCTCACATAGAGAGTTTATTTCATTTAGCCTGGAGGGCCTCTGTTCGTCCGTGTACACACACTCACTTTCATTTGACTCTTTTCCTTTTTGTTGTTTCTTTCACACCATCCAACCCACACGGCTCCCTTCTGTCCGTGGACGGCCCTTTTTCACCAACCGATTTCATTTCATTTGTTGGTACCTAAAGAGCTATGGTCCCACAATAACAATTTCTCACTGTATGTGTGTGTTTTAATGTAGTACACATGGAAGGGTTGGTATTATTTTAGAGAATATGTGAGTGTATGCATGTGTTTAAACCAAATGGTGTTTACATGTATAATATAAATACAATTAGAGAATTTCATGAGCATTTTTGTCATGCATTTGACATCAACTGAACCACACAGTGTTTTCTACACAGTGATGACAGCTTGCATGGCTTATTTTATCTACATTTCTGCATATGTTATGTTGTGTATCTTGTTATGTTAGGCTTAAATCCTAATATATTATCTAAATATGCTAATAAAGAGCAAGATGTTTTCAATTAATAAAATGTTTATTTAAAAAAATCATCTTTTAGAGTGATAACAAGTTTCAAATCTTTCCTGATTAAATATTAAACGGTTTAAAAAATGCAACTCATGAAAAACCAACTTTTGTTTGATTGCTGTGTGTGTGTATATGTGTGTATGAGTGAAGGCTTCTGTTTGTGGGTGTGTGTACTTGTGTATGTGTGTGCGTGGGTAGCAGCTGTGTCCGCCTGGCCTAGAGTGAATGGGTGTCCTCTTTAAGCTTCTCTAAAGACTGACAACAACACGACTGCTAAACGACTGGGAAAACTAAGTACCTCCATTCTCTGTCATTCTTCTTTTCTGTTCGCCTCCCATTCCCTCTGTCGCAGTGTTTGGTTTTCGGCAGAAGGACTGCAAGCTGCCACCAGCTCTGTTTGAGTTCCCTCAACTTTTAATGAGCAACGAGGGAAGCTGCTTTCTTTCTTTTTCTTTTTACTGACTCGCCCCTGTACTACTTTCCGTCCGTCTGTCTTACTTTCACCTTCATTCACCGCATTTCTCTTTCCTTCCATCTCTGCCTCTTTGCTCACTCTTGTTATCTATCCGCTGTTTCTTTGTTTGTTCTTCTCCCTTCCGTTTGTGGCTGCCAGCTGAAAGCTTTACTGTATTTACCAGCTTAGTCTCCTAATCTCAGTACAAACTACTATCGCTAATGAGTTTCTCACTGTATGAACTATGGGTGGCAAGGATGCAAGAAAGACAGAAAGGAAGAGAATGGACAAGCTTTTCATTTGATACAGTTGAACAGTGTGTGGAAAAGGAGAGCATTTTTTTTGCACAGAGCAGGTAGAGAGAAAAAGATAGCACAGCAGGTAGTTGGTGCCCAGTCATGCATGTCCCACAAAGTGTGTGTGTGTGTGTGTGTGTGTGTGTGTATGCATGTGTGTATTTCGGAGACCCTGTGACCTCAGGTGCCCTGCAGGTGTGTGCTTCTGCGTAACGGGGGGCAGGAATGTTTTAGACACACATGCACTCACACACACTCTGGGAAATCCTCATCAGCTGCATTCCTTGCTGCTTTGGCGGGGGGAGGGAGAATAGTGGATAAAGAAGCGGTCTGTAAAAGATGGAGAGAAGGTTTAAGAGAAAGAAGGACCTTGTGATGCACTGAAATAGGTGGACAGATACAGGACAGATATATGTTTCATGATGGAGTTTAACAAGTTGGCTTTCAAAGAGGATGCAAAAACTTTTCACGATGGTCTTTCACTAAACCCTCAAAAATTCTGGTTGTTTTGCTCGTGAAATTTGCAGTTTAATTAATAGAAACGTTAAAAGCATGTGAGAAAACTTGCAGAAAAAAGAGCAAAGATGTGGATGAGTGAGTAGAAAAGAAGTACAAGAAAACTCAACAGGGAGTGAAATGGAGGGGAAATCAATTGAAAGGGGGATGAGTGCTGCTTATTTCCGCTTCCTTCCTCATGGTTCCCCGTTCTGTCTGTCAGCCTTTTCATTAAGAGCTAACAGGTGCCATCTTTCAATAAATGCGCTCTGTCTGAAAGTCTCTCTGCATGAGTATGTGCAAGTGTGCGTTTTGTATAAGCTCACTCTTCCATTCTGTGGGTCTTCATGTCTGCAGAACTATGCACACATGCTAGTTGTGTCAGTATATCCATACACGAAAGGAGAAGCGATGAGAACAAGATTGGCAAACAAAGGAGGCAACGTACTGTACGACTAAAATGTTCAGTTCAGTTCAGTTCAGTTCAGTTCATTTTTATTTCAAACATTTCAAACATGTGCCTTCACAATCATTACAAAATATCATTCCATTATTTGTTTGAAAAGGAGTAGGCTGAAGTATTTACTTATTTGTCCCTACCCCCTCAAGTTTTACCTCTCATTCATTTAATTTTTTTTTTGTCTTAAATTAAACAAACAACATATGAAACATATAAACATATGAAGTAAAACAAAACATAACATACATAAATCAAAAACAAGAAATTAGCAAGCCCCACCACAGTATAGTTTCTTTCATATGAAAAATACAGAATGTGTATATTTGCAGATACACAAGTTATGGAAAAACAACAAACCAAAACAAAACAAAAAAACAAAAAAACAACCAAAAAAGAACCGCAACACCATTACCAGCAACATTACCATCCTGGGTTAACCCCGTTTTCTTCATTCTTATACTTATTTAAAATTAGGTTTTTATATTTTACTTTAAACTGCTTTATGTTTTGACTGTCTTTTATTTCTTCTGTTAGATTGTTCCATAATTTAACTCCTGCAATTGAGATTGACATAGTTCTTAAAGTTGTTCTAGCACTTTGTATTTTTAAATTCCATTTCCCTCTTAAGTTATACCCACCTTCTCTTTCTATGAACAATTTACAGATTTCTTTGGGAAGCAATTTATTTCTGACTTTATACATTATTTGCGCTGTTTTAAGCTTCACCAAGTCTTGGAATTTAATAGCTTGCATTTTGACAACGAGTGCATTTGTATGGTCCCTGTACCCTACATTATTTATTAATCTAATGGCCCTTTTCTGTATTATAGTTATTGTTTGTGTGTTACTTTTGTATGTGTTTCCCCAGACCTCTACACAGCAGCTCATATATGGCAGTAGTAAAGCACAGTATAAAATGTGCAGTGCTTTCTGATCCAACATATGCTTTGCTTTTCCCAGGACGGCAATGCCCCGTGCCAATTTCCCCCGAACATAAGTAATGTGTGGCTTCCAACAGAGCTTGTGGTCAATGATCACCCCAAGAAATTTTATTTCATTTACTCTTTCTAAATATACATTGTCAACACATATTTCTACTTCGATGTTTTTCTTTTGGTTTCCAAACAACATAAATTTGGTTTTATCGAGATTCAATGATAATTTATTTATATCAAACCACTTCTTTAATATCGTTAATTCCTGTGTGATCATTTCCAAAACCTGTGGCAATTCCCCACCTGCACACAGTATATTTGTGTCATCTGCAAATATTACAAACTTTAAAATCTCCGATACTCTGCAGATATCATTTAAGTACATAATAAACATTTTTGGACCCAGTACTGAACCTTGAGGTACTCCACAAGCTATATCCATCAAATTAGATTTATATTCATTTATTTGTACATATTGTTGCCTATTCCCTACATAGCTTTTTAACCATTCCAAAACCACTCCCCTAAACCCGTACTTTTCCAGTTTTTTTAATAGAATTTCATGATTAACAGTATCAAACGCCTTCTTTAGATCCAAGAAAACTCCGAGCGCATACCTCTTATTATCCATACATTCCGTTATTTTTTCCATTAAATCTATCAGTGCCAAAGCTGTTGATCTGTTGTTTCTGAACCCATACTGACTATCTGTCATTAATTCATATTTTTCCACAAAACTGTCAAATCTTTTTATGAAGAGTTTTTCCAGTATCTTAGAGAACTGGGAGAGTATTGACACTGGTCTATAGTTTGTAAAATTATGTCTTTCACCGGTTTTGTAAATGGGAATAACTTTAGCAACTTTCATTTTTTGTGGAAAAACTCCTTTTTGAAACGACAAGTTGAATATATATTTTAATGGTTTTACGATACCATCAATAACTGCCTTTACCGTTACCATATCAATATCATTCCAGTCTGTACTGGTTTTGTTCTTAAGTCCTCTAACCATGTCATAAATCTCTTTCTCTTCCACTGCTCTTAAAAACATTGAGCTACTATTCCTTTCAATATTTTCACCAGTGTCCCTTTCTATTCCATCAACCTTTATTTCTTCTGCCAGTTTTGGCCCTATGTTTACAAAGAATTCATTAAAGCCATTTACTATCTCTTCCATGTTATTAATACTTCTTGTCCCTTCTATAAAGTACCCAGGGTAATCATTATTCCTTGATTCATTTTTGATTATTCTGTTTAATACATTCCATCATATCTCTTGTGTTATCTTTATTGTGTTCTAACCTTTTAATGTAATACTCTCTTTTACAGGATCTCATTATATTAGTTAATTTATTTTTGTAAGTTTTATACTTCATTTCAGTTTCTATTGTTCTCTTTTTTATGAATTCTCGATATAAGGTATTCTTTTTTTTGCTGGCATTTTGTAGTCCTTTTGTCATCCATGGTCTTCCTGCATAGTTGTGTTTCCTATTGATTTCAATTACTGGGCAGTTTTTATCAAGTAATGTGTTAAATGTTCTTAAAAATCCTTCGTAAGCTTTATTAACTTCTGTTTGTTCATATACAATATTCCAATCTTGCTTTAAAAGTTCATTTCTAACACAATTTAAGGTCTTCTCTGTTCTTATTCTTTTGTAAATAATCTTATGTCCATCGTTGTTCACTTTATAATGGCATTTATAAGATGCAAAGACTGGTAAATGGTCACTTATATCATTGATTAACAGCCCACTTTTTATCTTTCCTTCTATTATATTTGTAAATATATTATCTAATAGAGTTGCACAATGAGATGTTATTCTGGTCGGTCTTGTTATCAGTGGAAATAAACCAATGCTGTACATGGAATCAATAAATTCTTCTTCTTAAATGTAAAACTGCTTTAATTGAAAGGAAGTAGAATAGAGAGATGGAAAAGTCTACCCTTTTTTTATTTTTTTATTGTTACATTCAAGATAGTCAGCACTAAATGCAACACTAAATATGCAATTTATAATCAGGAATAGAAGCCACTAAATTTAACATTTAAGATGTTTTCTGTTTTTTTGTTTTAATTTATGTAGAACTGTTAGAGATTGAAAGTGAGGAAATATGCCCACCTATGGTTTCTGTTTTTCCACATTTATGTCTGGGTGTTGTACGGGGAACCTAAAGTCATTAGAGAAGTTTGAGCGCTTTCGTGTGAGATGTGTGACCCTTTCTCATACACAGTCACAGCAAAATGCGCACACATGCATATGGCCACAAAAAGCTAAAGACTTCAAAGGCATCTCAGAAATGCCAATCATGTTACCCTTTGTAACCCCTTCTGCTATCTCTCTGTCTTCCTTTGTGTCTCTTTGGCTACATTTCCATCTAGCTGTCAAGTGAATTTCATGCAAGAGACTGAATGTTCCACTGAACAGGCTTTTTATTTATAGACTATAATTACCTACTTAACTGTATGAAACATACCATAAAAACATAATAAATATAAAGGATATATATTTATGAACTTACTATATTACTCTATTTGCTATAAAAACCTTTTTACTAAGCAGTTGTTTGCTTGTAACATATCCACTATTTCTTCATAAACCAATTGTTCCTCTCCGCTTGGTGAACTATCTTGGTGTTTATTTGTTTTTTGCTCTTATGTTGGATCTTTAGCTGCTCAAAGCTTAATTATTTACACTAAATCGGCGCTACATTGCAGATTCATGTGGGAATCCCGTATATTCATGAAAATAAATAATCGGCAGTTAACAGCCGAACTGAAACCTGAACCATCTGAAAGTGAATTTTTACTTGGACGCATCACCCTGAGTTTGCTTCTGCTCACAAAGAAGCCCACAGCTTATCTTTCACTCTTGCATGGTGAAGAGGCAGAAAGAGACTTTGTTATTCTGCTGTTGTGCGGGCTCTTTTGTATGTATCACGCATTCAGGGATACACCTGCACCAGGCCATCTCTGAAGGCTAGGTGTCAGCGCATCTCCATAGCACTGGAAGTGAGGGTTTGCACATACATGACACATGCACACACACACACACACACACACACACACACACACACACACACACACACACACACACACACACACACACACACACACACACACACACTCAGGCACAGAACCGTATAGATATATGGATAGCCAAAGCTTCACACATTCCAACCTCTGAGAAGAGAAAAGAGTTGTATTTACTTAGTGCCACACTGTCTTCTGTGTATGTGCATGTGTGAGTGTGTGAGCAAGAATAGGAAGGGGTTGTGTGTGATTGTGAGCATGCTTGCATGTTTAACTTTCCCGTACTTTGTGGCCCCAAAAGGGGCTTTGATATAAATCTGTCGGACAGAAACAGGCCAGAGGAAGCGCGATGATGTGTGAGGCTGTGGTGTCGTTTACTTTCACTACAGTTTACTTGGACTCGGATATCTGTTTGTGTCCGTGTGTATAATAATTTTATCCAGTTGGACAGAAATAACAGAAATGTAAATATGACCATGTGTGTCAATATATTTGTCCCTGGTGATTCATTTCAGTAGAGGTTAGAAGTCTTTGCTGGTAGATTATAATGAAAGTTGTACTGTTGGCATATTGTTCAACTAAGCCACTATCATCGAAACAGTTACCTGTGGAGGATACACTTGGATAAACTTGGAATAGCTTGGGTACGTTTTCTTACAAGCTTTGCGTAAGCTTTGAAATTGCGTAACATATTTGTAAATTTTGGACCCTTTTGAGTAAAAATGATACCATAATACTAATTTTTTTTAAAACCAAATAGCCAATTTAAGTCTTTGCCAGTCTGCAATTAAAGTAAACTGTACTGAATTCACAAACCAAATTATCGCTTCATTTTTCAGTCCTACTCTTAACCATATTTGATTTTTTTTTACACATCCATTTCTTCTCCTCTGCCTTCTCTCTTATTTCCACACTCATTTAATTTTCTCAGTTTTTATCTCACTTTCTCACTGTAATTGTCTTTATTTTGTATTTAAGAACAGCCCTTTTAATAGTATGTGCATATAGATAGCTTATTACTGTTAACTAGACGCATTAACACCTAGGTGATGTATAGGTATCTGATAAATGCATAACTAAATCAGTAGCTCTAAGAAAACTTAATTTAACCAGATTGCCTTGCAAATTTGCGTTCCGGACCATTAGTTTTGTTATTGGATGAGTTTGGAGGCTTTCAAAGTAGTTGTATGGGGAATCATGTTAAGCCAATGCAGGGGTTTTAAACTTTAAAATCAGGCAGTCAGGAAAGGGCAGTGCATGATCGGTATATGGTACTGATGGTACTGATGATATTCAGAAATAAAGGTGATAAAACTGGGAGGGGAATTCACCTCACACATGCCGAATAGCCACATGAGACAAGTGCTATTTTCTTTCTACTGGTTTTGTTTCCTGCTTCCTTTTTATATTTATTTGTTATTCTGTTTTTTTCTTTAAATTTCAGATGAAAATTCAGATGAAAATTAGCCTTTTGGCTACTTCAGTGCAATTTCTTTGCTCAAACTTATTAGAAATCACCAAAATGTATTATTTTTCATTTATGCATAACAACGTACAAAATAGTACTCAAGTTTCAGAAAACAACAAAATATCAGGTACAAGCATTTCTATAAAATGTATTACACACTCATTATCAGTGTGGCCAGGTTTACATTTCCAGCTACAAACACTAGGAGAGAGATTACTGTAATCCCAGTATATGAATTGGTTTCTTAGGCCAGCAACCACATTAGTATTGACTGTGAAGTCCAGTGCCACTTCATAAATTGTCTAGGAAATAAAGGTTTGTTATTGGAAGCAGGATTAGTTGGGAGCTTTTGTCTACTACACTTCCTGATTTAAGGCACACACGCACGCACACACACATCTTAACCTGTGTAAGGCTGACGGAGGTTGTAGGTTAGCCTTTTAATTGATTAGCATCCGCAGCTCTGTAATTAAACTGGTAATAAATCTGCTTCTCGGTTAATGAGAATGGCTGAGTGTGACAGCGGAGACTCGCTCACAAACCCACACACTTCTCGGCAGTGGTCTTTCCCTCTCCTTTGACCTTTCACCTGAACTGATGCCGACACCAGCATACCTCGGTGTCACAGAGATGACCCGTCGTTACCACAGTGCCCTGGGCGGTGCACCAATCACAGCTCAGAGTAGGATTCCACTCAAGACGGATGTTTAAACCCTGTAATAACAGCCTGCCCAGCTAATTTATGATTGGTTGATTGGACCGCTGGGGTTCGGATAGAGCTGACGCACTGGGTCAACTGATCTATCCTTCGTTCCAAACTGCTTTTGGTCTCTTCCCGTAAGACACATTAAGTTCTTCTGCCAGGAACGACAGCTGATTTTTTTTATTGTATAGTTTTTGTGTCACTGTAGAAACCTCTACATCATCATTTAATCAGTCTTCTGTTCTAAATAATTTTAAATGAGTCTATTATGAAGGTCTTTAAGAATATCTGTTGCCAGAAAAGTTTTTAGTTTGGCAGTTTTCTAGCTGAACAGCCTCCATCAATGTCTCTGCCCTTTTAAATGCCTGTTTTCTACTTTCCCGATTATGTGGTTGTACTTAAAATTATAGGTTTGGAAGTGATTTAATCCTTAATTGATTTCTTTAGCACTTCCAAAATTCTGTCTTGAAAGCTTGCAGACATTAGGCCAGAAGACACTGTTATCTCTCATGTACTATATACTGATTGCTTTTTGATAGATTTTCTGTCAGGAAACGTGGACAGAAATGCGGTACGAGTCCTTTACGAGCTTGCTGGTGCATAAACCAGACTTGCCTGTCACAAAGCCCTACGTTGTTTTTCGCTCCAACTCCTCGTCCCCTCTGACAGGTTTTGAAATCTCATGTCGGGTTTACTTTGTCCGCTTTTGTGAAAACTTGTAATTTCAGCTGAACTGCGTCAAGATACTGAAGCCAACCAGCAATAGAACAATTATCAAATCACTTAAAGGTGATATTTTCCTTGCTTTTGCAGTTGCCGTAAGACATGGCAGGTTTATAGTTTTTTATTTTAACACAATATGGGCTCACAGCTTTAAGAAACATGTGGCAGAGTGTGTGGCAGGAAAACAGAAACAAAGAGTAGGGTGGAAGGAAGGAAAAGAGCCTTGATTTAAAATATTTTAATACAGGTTTGAAAGACTGAACTTAGGTATGGCAGCCCAATGCCTCCTTAGATTACTGCAAGACACACACACACACACACACACACACACACACACACACACACACACACACACACACACACACACACACACACACACACACACACACAGGATGACAACTCAAGCAACTCAGCTGAAGGTATTTAAAGGAAGAGGAAATGTCAGTCAACAGTAGGATTTAGAGACTCTCACCAAGATAAAGTCCTCTCCTCTTTTGTGTCCTTCTTAATCACATCTCTTTATCACTATGTCGCCTTCTGTTGCTCCTGTGCAGTTAATCTATCAGTTTTTCCTTTTCCTTCCTTTCCTCTAATGATTTCAAACTCTTTCTTTTTAATCTTACATTTTTATCTGCCTTTCTGGGCTTTCCTTCTTAAAGATTTGTTTAACGATCAAACCTTCCTTCAACCCCGCTCTCTGTTCTGTCACTTCTTTCTTGGATTTCTCTGTGTAAGATTTCACTTCTCCGCCTTTCCCTCAGTGCAAACGTTGTTGATGTTGGGCCTCGCGCACTTCTGTTGCACAGCTTGTCAGTGGATGACAAATGACTGTGTGTAATGCTTCTTTTCACTTTTCAGGCAAACATGCATTAATAGTATCACTCTGTCACTTTTGTTGGTGTGGCAAGGTTCAAGCAATTACTTATGTTGGCAAAGAGTCTGAAGGCAAATGTCATCATCGTACCCATTATCGCACCAATCGGAACACGGCCAAGGCACGAATCAAGGCCAACTTTTAAACATCCAGCCGTTACCGGCTATTGACCTTCACAATAGATGGACCACCACTGTAGGTCACTTAGTTACATTTGAAAATGTCACAATTGAGTAAAGATGTATACAGTATAATTTCCTGTTTAATAAAACAAGGAAAGCTTTGTAATGCTATCAATCTACTAGAACTTTGTGTTTCGGTGGTTCTCTCACTCGCTTGCTGACCGCTTAGCCATTTCAGGGTCACAGGGTGTATGAAAAGTTGAAAACCAGGATTATTATTTTAATTGTTAAAGTCATGTTCGGACCTTTCCTGTCTTAATCATGTTCACTTTTACTTAAACTGAACCTGTTATGTGTATGCAGTCTGTAGATGCATGTTTTTCTCCTTTTTGTCTCCTGATTATATGATGGCAAGAAGTTTCACCTCTGACTCCTTTGTTGTGATTCCTCAGGTTTAGAAGTTGAAGGGGTTGTTGGAGGAAGAGGCAGGGTTAAAAGAGAGGATGAGATCAGCTAGATAAAACTACCTGACATGGTGGGGACACTTCTAGACAGGCGAATTCTTAGCATTCCCCAGTGCTACATTAAAAACAAGCACACGTATGCACACACATACAAGCACACACGCAGTAAGTACAAAGAATGACAGGTAGGCTTCCATAATCACCACAACAGATGTGTCTCTGGGATATCTTGGATATATTGGATATTTGGCCCAACTGGAAAATATTTGGCCCAACTGGAAAACTTTCACCCTTGTCATGCTGGTTTGTGGCCTAGCCCTTCACTTGCTCTTCCTCTAACTGTGTTCTGCTTTTTGTTTCTATTTCACTGTTAAACTATCTTTTTTTCTTTCTTCTCATTCTTCTCAACGTTTGCACCTGAATGCCCTAATGCACTGTCAATATTCAGATGTCCCAATATATGTCACACAATCAAACTCATACAAATACAAAATGAGCTTAATGAATTCTGGTTTAGAAATTAAATTTCCTAAAAACTTTTTACTTTTTACCTTTTTGTCTTCCATTATATACAGTTTTCCCCCACAGTTTTTCTCAACTCATAGACTTTTAGGTAGTATTTTGTTTTTTAACATAGGAGATCAAACTATTTTTGAAATCCAACAGGGCGCCTTCGCCAGAAATATACCTGGGTGTCCGGGCTTTTCTCGTAGGAACTATAAATTGTAGTTTTGAAATGTTCTATACAAATAACATTACAGACATTGCTTTACAAAATTCATGATTTTATGATTTAAGGCAGGTCTGTCTATAACTAAAGAACAACCAGTTTCAAACTGGCCTGTCGTAATTGACATAGTGCAGTTTAAATTTTAGATCATGTCCAGAGTTATACACTAATATGTTATTATAAAGGGTAACCTCTTAAGGTGTACATAAGGGATTTTTATGATGTAATAGATATCTAGATGATGTTGACACTGTTGGAACAAATTATGACAAAGCAAGAAATTGTTATTCAGGTAACCTGGTAAGAGGTAAAGCAGTTTAAATAACCATTTATGTTCAGCTAGTAATTTAATAAATGAGAGAAGCAGTTGTTATTACTCTGTAGCAATGTAATTGTGTTTCTTAGTACCAAAGGTTCTGGTCAGCAGAGATATCATTTAGTAAGTAACTCTGTGGCTACTACACAGTGGATCTAATAATGCAGTGAACATGTGTGTTTCCCATGTGCAGCTTTTACTGCTGACATTTTCAGATGTGTTACAGCAGGGGTGTCAAACTCAAATGCACAGTGGGCCAAAATTTAAAACTGGAACAAAGTCGCAGGCTAACATTAATATTTATTGAAAAAAAAAATCTTCCTCCAGATGTAAAAATGAATCTTTCCTTATGGACTTAAACAAGTTTTGCTGAAAAGCTGAATATGGAACAAGCAAAGCTTAATACTAAACAATATATACATTAGCTGTATAATACCAGTAGGCCAGCTCTAATAGTAATTTGGTATGGCTTCGCGGGCCAAATGTAATTAGGCTGCGGGCCAGAGTTTGACACCTATGTGTTACTCCTGACTAGTGTTTTAACAGTCTACTTCAGGCAGAGAAGACAGATCCACTTCCACTGTGGCATGAATATTGAAACAGATTAATGATGTTGATGTAATTACTCCCACCAGTTGTCATCACACATTCAATATAGTCAAGAATGAGAAAGAGAGGTAGAAAGTGTGAGGAAGAGAGCGATTTCATAGATTACCACTTTAATTCACACCCAGGACAATTTCCGCTTGATGATAACACTCATCCAGTGTCTCAACCAATAAAGAAACACGGACAGAGATGAAGAGACTAATAAAACCACTCACTTTACCACCATTGCACTTTATTGTATCTTTAATTAAAAGAGCTCAACTTTAGGCGGTAGGCTCAATTACTGAAGAAAGCTATCTAAAAAGCTATCACAGCACACAGTCACACGAAAAGATCAAATCTTAGTGAGCTACAACAAGCTTCAACACACGTACACACAAACTGTAGTGCGAATATGCAGCATTTAACAGACAAAGTTGCAACTTAATCTGCTCTGTTTCCATTCATGAGCGTAAATGCACGTGTGTGTGTAAACAGATACACCAGCAGCGATGCAGAAACACACAAACCACACCCACATAATTCGGATTATTCTGATGTTCATATTTGCAAAAGAACGTAAATATGATACGGCCTCGAACATGCACGCACTCACACAAACGCATACACATTCCAGCCAGCCATTAAAGCTTGTGTTGGTTAGCAGAGGAATTTGCATCAGGGTGTATTTTAGTGTGTGTTTGCTTTTTGTTCAGCATATTTTAAATAACGACATCCTCTTTATATGCGATTTTGTCTTTGGGTGGTATGGTGTGAAGGATATAATTTCAGCCATGTTTTTGTGTCTGCCTATTTGTGCGTGTGAAAGAGTATGATTGTGTAGTAGGCTGGCAATACAGCCCCAAACACCTTGGCGTCTTTTCATGCTTCTCATACCTTTTTCCTCCCATCTTCTGATCCTCCTCATCCTTCTTTCTCTTCTTCTCTACCCACTGCCACCTCTAAACACCTTGTCATTCCCTCACTTCTCACCAGCTGCTACTTGTTCACACTCTGATCCTCTGTGCTGCCGACACACTCACACACACACATGTATGCAGACACGTGCACGTATCTACACTGATGTAGTACGGGGAAGCTTATACAGAGCATATAGACATGGCTGCTGGCTGATTTGTAGCCTGTTAGGGTCTAAAACAGAGACAGCTCTCTTTGCTGTACACATCCACACAACATCCATTGTACACATGCTTATACTCATACGGACAGATTTGAAAGGCTTGTACATATATAGAACCATATGATCTCACACACACATTCACACTGTTGGTCCAGAGCCAATCACGTATTTCCTTTGGTTTGGATTTGGTAAAAAGGCTGCTGGGACATTTTGCTGGATAATGGCTGCTCTCATTTCCTCCCTCTCCATCTCTCCATCTCTCTTTTCTTTACACTCATCCCGCTCTCTCTCTCTCTCGCCCTCTCTCTTTTTGCGTATGGTTTTAGTTTTCATCTCCCTTCTCCTTGGGGCATGCAAGCTGCCCAAACTTTTTGTGCGGTCTGTTTTCAAGAATTGTGTCTGTGTGTGTATATCTCCATGTTTGCATGCAAGTGAGACATTTACTTCCTGTTTGAAAGAAATATTGTGGATGCGTTTGATTAAGAAAGAGTGAGGAAATGGGAGCAAGAAAAAGATAAAGAGAGGTAAGCTCTGTGAGGTCTTCCATATTAGTCCCGCTAGCCGGTCTGGTTGTGAAACAAGCCAGTTCACTAATCTGACATCTCTTTGGGGAATACGCTCTTTCTTTTTATCTCTCGTCTCTCCATCCCCTCCATCGGCTTTCTCTCAAATTTCCTTCTGTAAAAATGGAGAAATGCCTCATGAATGTGTATGGAAAAATGAGAAACATATGGCTTCTTTAGAAAAACTCAACCACCTCCCCACTGAACGCAAATGTTGGCTTTAGGGTGTAACACATACTCACAGACCCACACCAGTACCCACTGACATACTTGGGCACACACAAGGAATATATGCGTAGTCTATACAGTATATACCCTAGTATACACGCAGTATTACATCTGCTTACATTACGCACACTCTTTTTAAAAATGAAAAGTTTTGACTACAGTAACAAACACAAATGAATGCACAAGCGCACACACAGTCACACACAGTGACGGCATGTTTTATAGTCCCATAAGTTGTGCAGTAATAGGAGTTAAGGTGCTAATATATGTGCTGTGTTTTAACATAAATATCACCTTAGCACCTACAGAGAGTATCATGAAACATGTGAGTGTGCGTATGGATGTACGTATCCGGTTTTATTGCACAAGTGAGGACCTTATTATTAGCTTTTTAAAAACACTTGTCTGGCGATAAGGGTCCGGGGATTCAAAGTATGCACAAATGCATTACAAAATGCATCAGAAAAACCATAAAATCAATCTGCATGTAGCCTTTTTTATGAGTGGATATTAACACTCCTTCTTGCAGGAGTCAGCAGCCATTATTGACCTCTGACCTTGTACAGGATCAGAGATCTTTGCAACTCCTTTGGCTTCACTTTTCTCTTGAGCGCTACAGTGACCTCAGTTCAGAGCTCACATTTAAACTTGTTCCTCATACAGCATAGCGAAATCCATGGATTTGACAATAATACCGCTATACTCGCTCTGCTCCATGTCATTCCTAATGAGGGATTTAATCCGTCTTAGCCCACCGGCAACAAATGAAAGGAGACAACGCTTTGCCATATCAAGTCAAACCTTAATCCAAGGAGATAAGGAAATAAACAAAAGGAAGATGATCCTGGATTGTGGAGGGGATCCTTTAATCCTTTGCACTTAGGCTCACATCCTTTAAAACATTATTTTGTCTCTCATCCAGGTCGCCTTGGATCCATGTGATTATGAACTGTGGGCTGTAGTCCAGTGGGTGTGTCAGTGCTGAGTCTCTTCTACACATACACACATAGAATAAGAACATTAACATCTATTTAACTTTTCAGGTCTATTTATCATCAGCTACAGATGTGCTTGCTATAGATGGGCTTTATACTCGCAAACAAACACCAGCTCTGTGTCATGTTTTTAAAAGTGATTGGAAAAAATTCACATCCACATTAACACCTAAACTTCCTGCAAATCTACATTTAATACATACAGTTTAAATGTATAAAACAATGTGAAAAGGGAGACAGTTCATTGCCTGTGCTCTCTGTGTGTTTTAGTTTCAGAACTTGAGGAGGAAAAAGCATTAGTGTTACTTTACACCCAGCATTGGTTGCTTTAGTGGTTTCCGGCAGGTTCTGACGATCCTGACACCTTGAGCATTCGTCCTCTTTGATGAGGGATTCCTGTGGACATCAGGGCAACTATTGCTCAAGGGGAGAACACACATGCAGGAAGACAAATTTAAACACATACATGCCTTTGCACCACAGTCATGGACGCACTTAGAAATGGATAGCTCTAGGGGCACGACGCATACAGGGAAACACCGAGACACACACGGGACATGTCTAGGCGAGGAGCAGAGCAGATGGAAGCCGGCTTTGATTGCTCTGTTGACCTTTGACCTCAAGGTGAAAAGGTACCAAAAGGGCTGAGAAAGGAAAACACACTTTTGTGCAGATACACATATATACAAACTCTCTTTTTTTACACACACACACCCTTCAGTATTTTGCAGGAAAGTTTAGCTGCCTACTGTGTGGAGGTGAGGGTCACTACCAGCTGGCTTCACTTTGATGTAGAGAAAGGGAGAATGCAACTGTCACAATCTATCATTGGCTGATTACAACAGTTAAATGTAATAATCTGAATCATGGACCAAGTTGTCTGGCGTTGAAGACTGGTCAAACTTGTAACAGGAAAAACAGATTTATTAGTAGTGTCGTATTCTCATTAAAAGGTTTAATAGGTACCACTGGGATTTTCCTACTAGTTGACTTTTTGGCTTGAAGCAAGAAATTCAAGCAAATTTGCAAAATTAAAGGAGCAGTAGTGGGAGAAATTAAACTTTTAGTCTTGAATACGTACCAAGCTCCCATGACTCTAGATCATCCATTTCCTGCCTTCTAATGATTGCTATATATCTCTTCATTAAAACCTCATTAGCTACTTTTTCACAGTCCATGTCCTCCAGTTTGTAACAGGATTTCTGTTAGAAATCTGAATAGATTGAGGTATTTTCTTACATTTAACATAGCTTATTCAACGCCATAGGGAACAATACAGAGAATGACTGTTACCGAGTGGTCCTCATAAAGAGTAAGCTGATTTTTATCAGTCTAGTAGAAACCGGTATTGATACTAATATTGCAATTCCATGAAGTTTGATTGACGACAAAAAAATCAGTCAGAATAGAAGCAGCTGAACCAGAAATTTTCTGGCTTTAAGTATGAAAACGAGGAAACTTTTTTTAAACCAGTAATTGTTATGGTTTAAAATCAGAAACACACAAGAAAAGAGACTGGTTGAACACCATCTCGACAGTCTTGCTTAACCCTTTAAAGCCGATCAGAGCAGCACGCTCCGTTTTGTGTAACTATTTTTAAATCCCTGTAGAACCGGAACCGCGTAAGCTAGCGCAATATTTTTTTTTTGCATGTCCGCCATTACCTGCCCGAAACCGGAAGTGACGTCATTTTCACGGAAAATGTAGTTTTTTACTTGTAGGCCTTAGAAGCCTATACTGGTGTTTTTATAAGTCATGTTTGACTTTATGCTTTTCTGAATAGTTTCTGTGATGCTTAGAACTCAAATTGCACTGCTTAAAATAGTTTATTTTGATGCACATGCTGTTTTCTTTGCAAATTTGCATCATAAGATTGTTTTTCGTTTTTCCTGCAGTATATAAAAATTGGTGTATCTCAAAAATAAAACTATGAAGACACTCAAAATAAATTTCCTGTTGTTGTAAACTATTTTTTGCAACTTTTTTGTATTTAAAGTTTTGAGGGATAAACCTCTTAAATTTCTCCAAGTAGAAATATATGTAAAAAAACAAAAACAATTTTCATTTTTTTTGTAGTTTATCGCACTTTTTTGCAATTTATGTAATTACTATGGACTTAATGCATGCATATTATTAAAATGTGGGCTATAACAGTTGTATTGATGTATAGCAACTTGAAATGCTCCCTAAAATGGCACTACAGCATGTAAAAATATAAAGTAAGCTCTGGTGGCCTTGGTTCTATGGTAGGTCTTAAAGGGTTAAACCTATAAATTAATTGTTTCCATGAGAGAGATTTTCTTCTCAGGAAAAGATTCATAAGCCATTGATTTGATTGGATCAAGGCACAGAACTGGTTTTAAATTTAAATGAGTCCAAAGTATTCAAAAACAATGGGTGAAAATGATGTTGCATATTCTTACACATATGTTTCTGAAATTAATACAAACTGTGTGTTTCAGAAAATACTGAAAACAGGCATCAGGCAAGGAAATGATTGGAAGTTTTCTCCCTTGCTGACAAGAACAATCTCATCGTGTGAAGTGATTGAAAAAATATGCTCGTTCTTGTTAAATATGCAAAGTATTCACCCTTTCCTTGACACGTATACACAAACACACGCCACAGTTTACTGCCTGCCCTTATAAAAGCTGTTTTTATACCTTCACCCGGATCTGATTCAGAAGGTGTGTCATGTCCATGGACCAACTCCTCTACGAGCTGCACATGGCTGTTGTTTACCAGCAGAGGCCCATTAAACTCTTCTTATAAAAGTTGAGCGCCTCTTTTCATCCCTCTCCATTTCGATAAGTAGCCAACATCAAACGGAAACGGAGGTGACTTTACGACCCACGGCCTGACCCGACAGACAGACGAAGCTGCCTGGACTAAGATGAGTTGCTGTCTGTGTGTAGTGGTAGTTTGACTATGTGTAATTGATGGAGGGATCCTCTAACTTACTGCAGCTGTGACCAGAGCAGCATCAGCCACCCCTAAGCTCTTCATTAAGAGTTTGATTTATGTAGAAATCCAAAAGAACACAGATTTACTTTTCATGCTAAATGAAGCTGAAATTTCCTAAAGTTAAAAAAAAAATATTGTGGTTTACCCTTTCATGCCTGTTCCTTTGGCATTTACCGTGACTAAACAATACAGATGCTCCTACAAACTTTGCTTTGACAATGAATTCAGGTTTCTCCTGCTGCTCTACCTCTGGATGTTCAAACTTTCAAAATTACACTCGCTACAAAAAGAAAAGGTCTTTTACTGTTTTCTCCATCAGTGAGTTTACAGTCCTTTATCTGCAAAGTGGTTAAACTCTCTACTTAAGTCCCATGTGGACTCAGAAACTCAGACTACATGTTGGTGTAATCTTAGCACAGGACGTGTGTCAGTACGTGTGGACGTCCTTCAGCAGCCCTGCCCTGCAGCAAGGCGAGTCTGATTAGGTTTTTACAGTCAAACTCTCTCCATACTCTGTTATTAGTGTCATTTTGCTAATGTTTGACTAAAAATACCCATAGGAGTGTACTATTAAAACACAGCAGGGCAGTGTTAATTGTCTTGAAACACTAAACCCTATTCTCCCTCACTCGGTCTTCGCTGTCAGTCACTCGTGCCCTTTCACTCACTCTCTAATACTTCGGACTTGTTCTCTGCCATGTCACACAGACTTTTTCTGAAATCTCTCCTTGTCTGCCTCTCGTGAGTCCTATTACAAGATGCTATCAAGCTCTAGCTGAACGTGTCCCTCTGCTGCCTAATGGTTGAGACACACACACAGATGCACACACACAGAAACATGAGTTTGAATGGGTGTGAGTGTGTATCTACACCGAGTTAATTACAATATATTTTGGGAGGGATTTCTGTATGAATCATACCACTGACTTAAAGCAAGCTGGCCATCATCATCATTATTATTATTAGCTCTATGTTAGACCATCAGAAACATGTGTTTGGGCTGGATGCCAAGCAAAATAAAATTTCCATGACAACATGCTGCCCCAGTCTGTGCTAACTGTGGCTGTGTGTGGCTTGGGTGCGTTTTTAGCTAGGAAGCTTTGGTCAGTAGTTGGTGGAATCTATTAATTTACTATGAGAGCACAACTTTACCAAAGTTTATGTTGCCATGGGCTGATGTCATTTTATTTTATGTTGAGGGATGAATATAAATACCCGTAAAAATAACATTGACAGTCCTTTTTTATGCTGCTAATGTGTCCCTAAAATCAAGATACATGTGAGGACAGCATGCTCATATGTGTCTGTGGATATGTTCTTCCATATTTGGTACATGTTTTTTTCGTGTGTGTGTGTGTGTTCTGTCCGTGGAGGTGTATGGGGTAGAGGGTGGAGAACTTTTGATGACACACACAGTGTACACAGCTGTGCTCCAGATGTACTCTGCAGAGTCACGTCTGACTCCCATTTGTTGTCTTTACGGATGGTGAACATCAGCACCCGTCTCATCCAACACTGCTGACCAGTGGACTCCCCGACCCCTCAGTTTGTCTTCTGATCAATCAAAGTGAAGACCATGCCATCTATAGCTGATTAATACACAACAAAGGGGTTGTAAAAGCTCAGAAGGAATACCTTTCACCTTTAAAAACTGATTTGTCAAAATCTATAAGTCATAAAGATGTTTTCAAATGACACCTGTTGCCTATAAGTGCAATAAAGTGCAGTATTTTACAAAACAACCATGTTTCTGTTTATAGTAGGTGTGCAGTGTACATACCAAGTGCATTTTATTCCTCAAGAAAATACTCAGACATCTTTTGTCACACATCCACCTACATAAATTACGACCATATTTACATCTGCTGCAGTAGTTTTCTTTGTCCCTGAATGTCTTACACAGTCTGTCTGTGCTACAGTCACAGTCAGAATGTGGAACAACCAAGTTTACTGCAACTGTGTGCAGTAAACTTGTATTGTAGTAACCTTTCAAATGGTTGCTTTGAATTCAAGGACCGGGTTTATGACAACTCTGCCAGTGATGTATTTGGACTGAATGGGGTCAAGTGGCAATGCATTCTATTTGTGAATATGCGATGATTAACTGTGATCTGACAAGAATCCAACTAGTTGGCATCTACCTGAGTTGAGTCCTCTATTCAATCAGTACATGCCACAGACAAATTGCTCTCATGTACACAGACTAACTGATGGCAGATTGATTATAATATGTTGGTAATCTGTCTGTGTTTATAAATTAGATGGAAATTATTTGCAAACCTTCTCCAATCTGTCAGCGATTGGTTGCGGTCACCAGACGGTGATAGTTCAGAGACAGGCCACCTCCCACCTGTGCAATTGTGCAAATGGCCACCTACAGACTGATGGTGTCACATGCTTCTGGGCGACCAGTAGGCTGAAACAACTTGATTGGTCACTCACAGCTAAAAGGCACAGGCAACCACCAGTATTTCTAGCTGCTGTGTTTCCTCTATTATGACTGAGCCATTACATTTCACAGTGCTGTAGGGTCACCATCTGCTGATTAGGGGAAATCCACATCTGCAGAAATCATAGTGCATCTAAAACGCGCATAAATAAATTGCTTTATGTATGCGTGTATTATTACAGCACAGAATAAATGTCTTTAAAAAAAATTCCAGCCTTCTGAGAGTGAATTTAGGAGGATATGATGGGTCACACGGTTCTTTTAGAGGTCAGTCTTCTGCTCTACTAGAGTACTGGCCCACCCGTTGAACCCGTCTGTCTCTCCACCTATCCATCTGCCTTTCCTCCCAATTTTCTCTCCTTATCTGACTGATTGAGCTGTATGTAACCTAACACCCATCTGTTTTGTGTAGGCAGTTAAAAACCAATACGGCCCAAATTAAGCTGCTTCACGCTATGTCTGACTGGTATACTGAGCACACGGACCAGTGTGAAATGGCCCAGAATCAATGTCTTGCGTAGGATGTTAAATACCGACTTTCCTTCATGCTGTGTCACAATTAGAAAAAGACTCCACAAGATACCATTAGCGTGTGATTGCACAGAAATGACACACACACACAATTCACTTTAATACCCATACTAAAGCACTGTCTTTCAGTGGTGTATGTATGTGTATATATAAGGCAAATAAGGTTCCCATTTGTCATAAACCATTTTTTAAGCATGTGGCAAGTTGTTAATGCTTTTGATAGTTGCTCCATAGTGTAGCAGTGCAGTGGATCCCTGGTCCAAGACTTGAAGCAGATAGATATCGCTAGGAAGGTGTTGTCAGTAAGGATATCTAAGTGAAAGAATCTGTATTTTAATGGCAACTGTTACTATTTCATTTGGATAAGAAGAAAAGAAACAGAAATGCTGTTGGCATTTTGTAATTCAACAGCTTCTGTAGTATCCACAGTGGTCAGAAATGTGTTGAGCGCTATCTGTTGATCATGCGTTATTTGTGTACCATTCATTGAGTTTTCATGCCGAGCCCTTTCTTTTCTTGACAAGTGTGTTTGTATTGTTTTTAATTGTCAATTGGGTTATTTATCAAGATAGTAAAGGTCTCGTTCTGGTTTCATGCCTTATCCAGTAGATTAATATTTGCAACATATATGTTTTTGTTTTCACAATACCCCAACTTCATCTCTTTCCCTCTGTTTCTTCTGAGTCACTTTGTCTTCATCTGTCTTTCTCTCTAAGGCAACTTTCTCGTCTGGTAGTGATCATACATGCTGATCGTTTCAAAACCAGCAGAACTAATGCATAGCAGAACTAGAGCTGTGATGTCGATAGAGGAAAAAAAAACACAGAGACCGAAAGAGTCAAAGACAGGGAGTTAATAACAGAGAAAGCAGGGTACAGGAAGATTTGAGAGAGATTGTGTGTTGAGGTAATTCATTGCCTAGAGAAAACAGGCGGGTGTTACAAAGGAAATAATAAAACAATGACTGTAATAATCCAAATATTTGTCCGCTTGGAGGTAAAGGTTGAGCAAGTGTGATTGTTGCACTATAAGTGGGCCGTTGGGTTTTTATTTCATGTGCCAGACAACAGATGGGACTGTGCTGTACGCTAATGTCTACCCGCAAAACAACTACAGAGCCTTTTCTTTGTCCATTTATCAACATTATGATAAAAGATGCTCTAATGTACCGTTGCTGTGAATTGCTTGTCTGTTAAATTCGACATCTCACTCCATCCATTCACTCACTCTTCCAGCTGTTAGTCATCTTTTTCAGCCATTTGTATTCTGCAGGGGAGTTGATATGCATTATCTCTCAATCATTCACTCCTCTATCATCATCCCATCCGCAAAACACACCACACAGCTAAACCAGTCTTCATTTATCATATCCTCCACATACGCTTCTTGTTTTCCTCCTGATACTCATTTATCTGCCCATTCAAAAGTCTTTTTATCTTCCTACATTTTTCTCTCTGTTCTCTCTGATGTCTTCCAGTTGTGTTTGTGTCAAAGCACCTCAAAACCTTTTAAAACCAAGATTTAGTGTTGGAATACTATTAATCAGGGAAGTATACCAAGTATACCATATTCACTGCAGGTTTCACCTGTCCTGAAATCTGGATATGCAGACCACAAAAACGGTGATACTTGATAACAAAATGTAAAATAAGAAATCCGTATAAAGAAATGTGTTAGCATTTTCTTAATGCTAACACAATAGCATAATATCTGAGTTGCAGTTTCCTCATTTTAATAGCTTTGCCAAGTATGTGTATAACCGCAAACAGTTCTAAACTAAGTTCAAAAATAGTAGCTGTTGCCCACCAGATGTCTCCTCTAACTCTGACACAATTTGCACAGTTCAGTTGGCGGCATTTGAAGTCCATGAAGAAGATGAGTGCAGAGGAACAGTACTACTACTGTTAGCTAGCATTTTTTTTTGAATTTTGTTGAATTTTGATCTTGAAAAAACATTTTCATTTTGATTTAACTTCTACAAAAAGCTCTGTCCAGATAATGTGTTTTGACTTCTGTTTGAGTGAGAGCATTTAAAGGTCCTACTCCCAGGTGCAGTTTTAGCAGTTTTAAATAAAATGTTAAGGTTATATTATTATGAAAATAAACTCAAAATTCTATTGAGGAAATGTTACATAAATGACTGTAAATTTTAATGCCATTTTAGAATCGGCAGTTTTAATGTTGGAGTGTGAACAAAATGACATGTAGTAACAATTCTGCTGATATATTTCTATGCCTCTCTCTGTACTACCACTTCTATCTACTGTTAGATAATCCGTTTGACAATAATCATCTAAAATCAGCCGTGTCCTTTCCCCCCCCGACCTATTTCCAGGCA
Organism: Astatotilapia calliptera; assembly: GCF_964374335.1. Classification (NCBI taxonomy): domain Eukaryota; kingdom Metazoa; phylum Chordata; class Actinopteri; order Cichliformes; family Cichlidae; genus Astatotilapia; species Astatotilapia calliptera. The sequence goes on along the minus strand of NC_137423.1, from coordinate 4,031,838 downwards.
TCCTCCCTTTTCTTCTTCATGTATTAATATCTAGCTGTTTTCCATTAGAGCTGCTGTGATAAAGTGGTGAGGCCTGACTCTCTTGGCTTTTAGCAAAGGTAATACAATAGGACAATGACTAGCACATGTTGACAAAGACTGGGGAGAGTCAGAAAGAAAAAGGGAAAGAGGTGGAAAGTGAAGGAAGAGTAAAGTCAAGATTCTTATCAGGCAGTAAAGAAGAAGAGTCAGAAAGGGAGGCTGAGACAATGATCAGATTCAAAGAGATGGCGAGATGTTGAAAGATGATATCACTCGTTCATATTGCCTTGCTGTAGAAATGGCTTCACTGTTGTAAAAAGTCAGTTATGCATACCAGAAGGGCAGGTTTTCATTCATTTCTGCATTCTTTACTTGCCACATATCTGTCTTGCTTTATGTATCAGCCTCTGCTTTGTTTCAGTTGTGAATTCAATTTAATAATGTTATACTGACATGAAAGAACACCCTATTTCTGTTCATTTTGTCTGCCTATCTGTACTGTTTTCTTTATTTTTACTTTCTAGAACTATTCTTGCCTTCTTGATCTTAGTTCTCCCGTTTTTGGCCTTTTCCTTTGGAGTGTCAGCCTAATGACCATTGACACATCAATCATCCTGGCTTTGTTCTCGTCCTTTTAACCTGACCTCTTTTGTGTGTGCATGTGCATGTTCAGGTATATGGATGTGTAAAAATATTAACACGTCACCACACTCCCCTCACTCCTGTACATTGATGGTGATTAGTAGCAGGTGTTGGCTCTCAATTCAAAAACACTTACAGAGTCACACACACACCACACACACTTATACTTGTACATGATAGGTGTGATTTATGGGACTGAGACCCCTGGGTTGCTGGAACAACATGGTCTCGCCCTCGAAGATAACATACAGAACATGCACATGCATGTAATGCACACATATGGCATAAACACAGATGGATACATACATACATGGTGCATTTTTGTCTGACATAGCTGGCTCCTTTCAGTCCAGAGGTGAGATCAGACATTAAAGGTCTTGTGATGAAAACAGTCCTCATGGAAACTGCGCTTATTCATCTTCAGGAGATACTGGCCCTTCACTGCAACTTTTCTGGCCCGTTAAGGCACCTGAAATAGCATTCCTGGACTGAGCAGACATATTTTAGAGCCAAACTCACTTTTAGAAAATGGCTTGTGGCAGGATCATTAATCCTTTAATCTTCAGACAGTTGGAAAAGAGACCATAATTGCCCATAACGTGCTCATGTATGGCATGATTTAATACAAAGAAGTCTAGTGAGGAGAATTCCCTGAATAGTATCAATGATCGTGGTGAAGTATTTTACGTGGGTGCTTTATTCACCCGTGCTTTAACACATTGTCTGTCACTGTATGAATGAATACGGATGTAGGCTTGTTGCGCCTTGTTGTGCAAGAGTACAAGTGACTTGTCTATCAGGGAAGGAGGTAGAAATGAATACATGTTCTTTTAGAAATTCTTCTTTCTATTTTTGAATATTTAAATAAACACTCAGACACCTCTGTCTGTTGACGTAAGGCTAATGTATGTCTGTAACAGCTTGTAACAACATTGAATGAGAATGACAAAAATTTAGTAGCATCTTTGGAAAGTTTCCTGAATAATATTTGACTCTCTGTAGCTTTTTTTCCCTGCCTGACTGCGAGCATAAACATGCTTAGTTTCTGTTGTGCCCAACAAAGACCTTAGTAAAAACAAAACTGCTTTTCAGCTAGACAGGGTCAGTAAGTAAACATATCAAGAGCCAGATTTAGTAACAATCTGCAGATTGTGCAGATTGTTACTAAATCTGGATCTTGAAAATGTGTTGTTGGTATAACACTGAAAGGCGTAGTATTTTTGGAGCTGGTCTTTTTGTCAGTGTGACTGTTGATTTATTTGTAATGAGAGGTGGAGAGTTTATCAGAACAAGTGTGCTCAGAAGTCTAAGCACTGCTTCCAAGTTGTTCTGGTATTTTTGAGACAGCTGCACTAAACTTAACCAAACTCAATGAGAGTTATCGGTGGTAGGAAGGTGGGGATTGGTTAATACAGACAGCAAATTAGGTTTTTTTACAGTGAGTAATCGGTTTGTAGAGAGCACAGTAATAATTACTTCATTAATATGCACACAGGTTATGGTGTGACGGTAAATATATTTTCTGTTCTTCTGCACATCCTGCAGATCAACATATTTCAGCAATAGTTTGTCATATTTATCTACTGATCACACACAGGCCCCAACCATCCCAAACAGATCAACTCATAACTGAGAACTCACTTCAAAAACATATCGATTCTGCTTTAGCTCCATCTCGGTGATCGGAAGTACAATGCTGTTTCCAGCAAGAAACACATTTGTGAAGTCTGCATAGACTCAACAGTTTTGTTTCAGTTAGCAGATTACAGGCTTCTTTGTTTTTGCCCGCTAATTTGTATTACTCTTAGTAGAAAGCGGGTCCGTATTCAAACAAACTGTTTGTATCTTTGTATATAAATTCATGGCTTGTTAGTGGATCACCAGCCAATTTTTCCACTTCCGCTGGTCCACTTTTGCAATAGCAACATCATGCTAATAGTAAATCTTTTACTCTGGCCAAAGTAACTCAGACTAACACAAGGCATCAATGAATCAGACTGCAGTGTGAACTAAAACACTTTGTTCAATATTAATTAAGATAATACCTCAATGTGTTGGTGTTTTCTGAGATTAGCAAAACGAATTAATTTTCATCTAACTAATTTGCATTTGATGTTGAGCAGCACTTCAGAGGATTTCTTAACACTTGAATGCAAGCATACTTATAGGGAGAGAAAGAAAACATAAAAAGAAAGAGTTAAACCCTGGAGTCCTTTCAGTGAGTTCCAGTCTGCCGAGCTACAGACAGACCATTAGTACTACTGTCAGTACTAATTACTCCCCATAGACATCAAACTACTCTCCAATTCTCTTTGTCCCGACTTTCTACACATGCAAACTCTGCTCAGTTTGTCTGTTTTCCTGCTTCTGTCTTCTTGTTACCTGCTGCCTCTATTTATCCGTGGCTCTCCGCAGGATTCAGAACAGCACAGTTTGAGGCTGGAGTTTGAATTTTTTCCTTCCTGCTAATTTGCGTTTCATTCCCCCCCCCCCCCCCCCCCCCCCTGTTTTGTTTTCTATATTTCTATTCCAATGTTCTGTATCTGTTTCGTTCATCAGTAAAATATGTTTATTAATTCCCTTACTATGAATTTTGAAAGACAATGCACAACAAAAACAGTCACGCTGCATGGAAAAAAAATTATTCATGCAATGTACCACACACATGCTTTAGTATTCAGTCAGTGCAGTAGAACAACTCCACTTTATGATTATGTTTTGTTTCTGTTGAACAATTTTAGCATAAATTACCTTGATATGAAGGTACAAGATATGAGTTACCATGGCATTGGTTACAATTTATAGATTAAGCTCAAGACCGAGCCACAATTTAGTGTAATGTTAGAAACAAAACAAAAACCAGAAGGAATCACAGAACACAAGTCTTGAATGAAAATGTGGTTTAAAAGGGAGACCTGACATACAATTTAACTTGCTCTGAGCAGCCACCTATGATAGGATGCTTTAGAAATTATGGTTTACATGATTTATACATGTAAACCATCCAGGGCACCAGTGCTTGTCCAGTGCTGTTACTTTGCATTATACTGTAGATATGATGACTTTTTGCCATAGAGCTATGCTATATCCCATAATAATGATGCTAAAAGTTGTCCACAGTAAAGAAAAACCCTGAGCAACAAACACGATTTTGTCTTTAAACTGTTTCAGATAGAGTGGGTGTACATTTTTTTTACAGCTTAAATGTGTTTTCAGCCCTGGAAGTTTTGCATTGTTAGCTTCTGTACTTAAGAAGCATCGAGGGATCAAAAATTTCTACTCTTGCATTTTACATGGTTTGAAAGTAGAACTTTGCGAGGCTTCATTAAACAGCCTCAAATTAGTTTTCAGCTCATTCTGAGGTGGTCGGGTGGGACCGTCTGCAAATTTTAATGATTTTATGTGAAATGACCCAAGAAGAAGCTAAGCTTAGGTTATGTGTGTGTTCACTTACCACACACATAATAACAAAAACTGCTTTCTAAAAGGTCAGCTGTGTATATGTAAATGAGGTAAAAACAATATTTATGCTTCGACTTGATTAAATGTCATTGTCTATTTTTAATGAGCCATGGCGTATCACAAATTATTTACATTTTAAACAAATACTTCAAAGTAATGATATCTATCCATCATTGCTAAAGAGCAGTATATCTTTAATGGATTGTCACATTTAGCACATATTGCTAAATCAATCATTAAAATGAAGAATGACTAGAGTAGAGTTAAACTAGAAAGGAGGGTTAAAAAGGAGGTAGTCATAGTCTTTAAAAAAACTGACAAATGATATGGGTATGAAGTACAGTTTTGCAACACTGACATTTTGGCTGTGAAAAATCAAATTTAGATGAAATGACAAGAAATGATAAGTAACTTAACAGCTCTGCATAAATGCATGCCCACAAACCTCAAATAACTGAAGCAACGTTTAAAGACAAGAGGGCCAAAATCTTCCACAACTATGTGAGAGAAGTTATAGGGAAAACTATTTTCAATTATTGCTTCTAAAGATGGCTACTAAATCGTGATGTGTCCTTAGTTTTTCGCAGGACTGCGTGTAGGCTGTACTTATAAACTTTTGCTTGATGCTTAAATATAAATGCAGTGATGTCTAAGCTAATTATTTTGTATGTCTACATATTGAAAGGCTAGAATAATTTGGGTTCTCATGGTTAGCATAAACAGGTGGCCTCTGGTAGAGTCAGTGCAAGGAATATTGTTGCAATCAAACCTTTTTGATGTTTTCTGTGTACAAATCAGTATAAAATGTCATTAATGCATATTAAAAGGCTTAAAAGAAACCAACTATAAAATCATTGCGTCAATAAGATTAATAGCCTTCAGTTCTCATAAATTAAATGCTGTGTGCCAAATTGTGTAGGTGTGCTGTGATTTTGGAAAAAGAAAGGGAGAGAGAAACAAAGAAAACAGTAAAGGGGGAAGAAAGTGGAAAAGAGTGGAAACTTAACAATTAGCGTGTGTAATGAGGCAGGCGGGTTGTTTGGTGCTAAAGTGAGCAGGGCTTTATGGATGGTTGGTATTCAGCTATGTGGGATTGGCAAGGTGGTGGAGAAGAAGAAAGCTTTGAAGTCTGAGGAAGAAAGCAAAGTAAAGAAAGTAGAGGAAGTGATAAACACTGTGCCATTTAGTATCGTAAGATAAGTAGAAGAGATGAAGAAAGAGGAAACATGGAAATTGCCTTTAATATCTTGATCAGTTCCTGAATTTGAAACTGTAAACAAGGTTATTTTGAAAAGTGTTCCGTTTCTCAAGTTCATTGTGATATTACAAATGTATTTATTTTTTTCTCTGCCACCCACCTCTGTTTTTTCAACACTGATAAATGGGAACAGTATCCACCGTGTAAATGACATCATCAGGCAAGAATTATTTGGTTTTTTTGTTTTTATTTCGTTTTTTCGGGCAAGACGCCACATCTTCAGCATGTTTCCTATGAAACTGAATGCACCCATTTAGTTCCATTTAGTGTGTCAAGGAATGGGTAAAAACAGAGAGTTGTACCTTTTCTAATATTTTAATCCCTATCAAATTATATGTTCTATCCCTGGCCATATGACTGTGTCTTTTCTTGACAAGTACTATTTACTGTATAAGAGGGAAAGAAAAAGGAAGAAAAAAGCAAAAGTCTGTGCAAGTAAAAAGAAAAAGAAAGGAATGGCGACTAGTTTAATACCACATTAGAGATATCACATTTTCTGTTTAACAAGTTTTCCAAGGTAACACATAACCCCAACTTACACAATTTGACGAAAGCGTCAAAATTAGCCTAATAACATTTTAAAGGGTGTGTGTGTGTTTGCCAATTTGGATACCAGCAGCATCAGTTTTGTAGAGTAAATGTACAGTGAAGCCTTTAAATGAGATTTCCACCACTTGCAAAAACGAAGTCATGTCTAGCCAATTTGTATGAAAATTAAATCATCTGACCTCATAAATCATTTCAGAAAAGTATATATTAGTGGCTGCTATATTTGAAGTCTGTTGCCTATTAAATGCTAAGCCACGGTCATATCGATAGGAATTTTTTAGATGGTAAATTAAAAGGAGCAAGTTTGTATTTATAGTCATATTTTCTAAGCCGGGCGTGAAAAATACAGGATTAATTTGATGGCTTCATCAGGTGGTGACTAATTCCCGTGGGAACGGGAATTAGCGCCTTTAAGTCTGAGGTCGTGGTTCTCAGCTGGAAAAGGGTGGAGTGTCCACTCTGGGTCAGGGATGAGTTGTTGCCCTATGTGGAGGAGTTTAAATATCTCACACAAATGAGAGTGCAGCAGTGGTGAGGATGCTGTACTGGTCTGTTGTGGTGAAGAGAAAGCTGGTCGATATGGTTGATCTGCATAACTATCCTGGCTACAAGCTGTGAGTTGTGACCGAAGCAAGAAGATCAAGGTTACAAGGGGTGAAAATGAGCTTCCTCCGAAGTGTGGCTAGGCTTTCCCTTAGTGACAGGATGAGGAGTCTGTTCTCAGTTTCGACACAGAGTAGAATCACTACCCCCCTCACATCAAAAGGAACAAGCTCAGGTATTTCTGACTAGTATGCCTCCTGGGTAAGATGTTCTTTGCATATTCTACTTGGAGGTAGCTCTGGGGCAGATTCAGGACACATTGGAGAGATTAAATCTTTAAACTGGCTTGGAAGTCTTTGAGTATCCCCCAGGATGAGCTGGAGGAGGTGGTCGGAGAAACGGAGGTCCGGGCAGCTGCCACCACAACCCTGGTAATTGAAAGAAAATGGGTGGATGACTTTCAGCATCAACTCAATGCTGGATCCATCTGCTGGACCAGAGGTTCAGAGCACTGGAAGGATTTAAGAACATATTCCAGGAAGTATTTATTTCCCTTAGTGAATGTGTTGTTTTTGCAGTGAAGCATATTCTATATTCACTATAAATTCTCACTGAATACCATCAGTAGAACTTGACGCCCTATCTGCCCACTACACTCAGAAAGCAAAGATGCATCCATCAGGTTTAACCTTTCCATATTCAGCTGAAGCAGATTAATAGTCCCGTACTGGGACATGCACACACACGTATTCCTCCAGATAGTTAATCATCTGCATGACGGTCCAATAGGGAGGAAAAATCTGGAATACCAGTTGGACTTCTGGGTCATGTGTGTCTTGGTGTGTGTATTATTTGGCACTTTGCCTATCCTTCCACGAGCCACACAGCAAGAGGTCCTACTTGGGATTATCCCCACGAGTCTTGCGCGGATACACACAAACAGTCACTAACCCTTCCAGTCCACTGTGGGTCATTTACTAAACTGCCTGTCAGTCCTAAATCCCACCTCCACCTGTCAGAAGCTTCCTGTCCACTTCCTGTTTCTGTCAGATGCACCACAGAGGCCTTCTTTTGCACATAGACGTACTATTCATTCGTCACCATTACCATTCATTCCAATAGGAGCTTCCTGATATAATGTCCTTTTTTGGTGTCTTTCATCATCTGCTACTACACACAGTCTGTGGATGCATTCATGTGTGCTTGCTGAGAGAAGCCAGTGTCACCAGTATGCCCAGTATTGTTTAATTGGTATAATTAACCTGTTATCATGGTAATTAACCTGGGCAACAGTTCTGTCAACATTATAATGACAAACAGATGGCACCGCTGCTGCCAACCCTGACACAAGGACATTAAGATGCACTACCTCCTCCACATGCACATGTGCACATGGGCAGGTTCTCATACAGGTTCTTTTTGTCCTTGCACTTTGTTGTGGACACAATGAACCCTACACACAGTTCTTACACAACACCTTCTTTTTCTTGTCAGCTTTCACAGGTTGTACTTTTAAGAAATCTAGTATGACTACTTCAGGTTCAGTTTCCATCGTGAGTGTGATTAAAGCGTAGCGTGCCCTCAATGGGAATAAGGCGGACTGGAAATCCACAGAGCGGCTGCCATGAAAAGTCACCATATGGAAGCCAGTATTAATTGTGTGAGGATTTACAGTGTCACTACCACAGCTTCCCCTCTGTTCTCTGTGCTGTTATCTCACTGACAAGCTGCATAAAGGCTTCCAGTGGGAACAATAGAAAGTAAATGAATTTAGACCAAATTGTCAGGCTGTGTAATCAGTGGAGCATGATGGGAGCTTTTATTTGATTACTTCCTGGTGTTTTGGGCCAATCAGGATACATTTTTTACTGGCATTGCAGTGTCTGATCTGATCAACAGAAGGCCCTGTCAGAGTTATGAAGGGGCTGTTTTAATAGTTTATGATGGGAAGGATTGAATAACATAATTTAAAAGGACTGAGAGACGGAGAGAAAAGCAGAAATCGCAGAGATTGAGAAAGAGAACCAATGTGGTGCAGATAGACAGGATAGACCTGGAGAAAAGGAGGGTTATCTTGATGAAAAGCAGAAGCCTGTTCGATCCCCCATGTGTTTCTTTTTGTGTATGCAAGGATGTGTGTGTGTGTGATAAGTCTGTATAGGGACAGTTTGATGGCTGTTGGAATAGTTAATAGTTCCATTGCCTCCCTTCCTTCACCTCCACCTTGGCGGTCCAATCAATTAGCTGCACCCTGACAAAAAGCAGGACACACACATAAGCACTATCAGTTTTCCTTAATTACGGCAGGTTGCTAGGGTAGTAGCTGCTACACACATTAGTTGTGTTTTTTCCAGACTACATTAGGCTCATTGTTTCATTATCCAAAACACACTTAGTTTTAAGTCAGAGAACTATTACTTTAATGAGCGATTGCAAAAATTGTTTTTCCCTCTTCAGTCTTTAAATGGTCACCGGTTTATCACACATCATGCGTAAGAACTTGGTTTTGACTAGCTAGTGTTGTTTGGAATGATCAAAACTGATTTATTATACATGGAGCTCTGCTCAAAGTTTTCGTTATGTAATGAAAAGGCTTAGATTGGCTTCTTACAAAGTCTTTTAATTTCTTTTTAAGACATATATGTCTACCTTATTTCAGTTTCGACTTTAGCAGGCAGCAGTAGATACCGAAACTAAAACAAGAGATTTATTCCTCATATATATGTAAACCACAGATTTAGAACTCGATTTATGCACCATATTCATGAGGCGAGTCACCTTGAATTCAAAGCCAGAGGTGAGCTCACAAGTTTGCGTGGTGATGACATGTTCTACGCACAACCTCTCTCTGAGGGTGTCTTTTGGGAGCGTTTGTGTCAGTTTGGGTCATGACGAGAGAAAGCGCCCACGGGGACAGCAAAGCGAGATAGAAAACAGACTCTGCTTCAGATAAACACAGTTATTGTAGTTCTCAAGGTCAGTGCAGGTACACAACTCTGTGTATGTGTATACCTGTGTATGCGTGGTTGTATAGTTGCTGTGTGCTTGTGTGTATGTGTGTGTTGAAATGTGGAAGAGTCATTGAAGGCACATCTGGAGAAGTGTCATGACTTTAAAGCTGTATAACTCTCCAACCCTTTCGCTTCCGCCCCTCATAGCAGCAATTTGTTTTGTTTACAAATGCCATTGCCCCGTCTTTCCATCCTCTTAGCAGGAGTAAACATTGGCCATCAGCAATCATTAATGCAAACACCATCAAGTTTGTCCAAACATACTGTGATTGTAATTGAGGTGTCAACAAACAAATGAAAATGTAATGCCTCCTCTCATCTTGGTTTAGACTTCTCTCTCTCCTCTGTTATACTTTTTATCATATGTACTGTCAGTCATTTATATAAAACCCATATGCTGAAAGCAAAAGAATTGCTTTACATGACTGGCTGTTTGAAAACATTTGGCAAAAGTCTTTTAAACCCACACCTTTTCTAGATGGTCTAACTGTTCCATTAAGAAACCACAAGGTTAGCACAGTAACCTAATAGCTTAACCAAGTTCTCGCCTTATCCGAGTCAGTGCAAAGTGCTGAACTTTGACAGCCAGTTACATGATTAAAAGCCACCTTTTATGGTATTAGACCAGGCAGCTTCATAGCTCGGAAAGTATATTGGTGGTTGTTTGTCCAGCCAAGCCATGTTGACAGTGTAAAATCACATAAATATAAAAACAGATCTCCCGTGAGTGCTTATGAGAGCAGAAGCCAACAATTGTCATTGTGCTACACTTATTTTCCCACCAGGTGGCGCACTGCTGTAGTGTTTCCAGCCTCTCTGATGTGGGGGGTACAGGTAGGGCAGAGATTATGCAGCAATGAGACAGTGTGAGATGTGCTTTATCTCACATCCCTGGAGTTAAACAGCTGTCAGTGAATATAGAGGTGTTCCTACTGCAAACCTCACTGCAGTCAATCATATTCACTTTAAAAGATCTCCAGGTTGTTGATTGTGGCTGAAACACTGAAGAGAACTAAACAGCAAACAGATGCAGAAGCTCTAGTGCTGGTCTGCTCCCTAAGCCTGCATGGAAAACCACATGACCCTCTCGCTCTTGCTGTTACCGAGTTGTTTTTTATTGTTTCTCTACTCTCTGTTGTTTTGCCTCTTGCTCTTTTTCTTCTTCTGGCAAACTGCAGGACCTTAAGCCTGGTTAATGCCACGTCATGTAATCCGTATGTAAATATGAAACACAATTATACTAATACCTAATTCCAGTGAGCCTTAAAGAAGCCAGCATTAATCGAAACAAGGCATTTTCCTTTGGTGCTTCACGTCTGTTTTTCTATGTTTGGATATGTGGATTTCTGGGATTTATCCTTCTCGTCATACCTTCGTTTCTCATTGAACATGTGTAGGTATTTTAATATGAACGGGTGTGCATGAACTCATGGAAATATTTGTCAAGCTCAGTTGTCTAATATCTTACAGACCGAGGCCTAAAACTCAATGTTTCTCTGTGCAAGCAATCAATTGAGTTAGCTCAGGCAAAATGCGTCTTTAAACAGGACATTATATGCTTGTATAAAGTCCATTTCTCTGCTGAGCACATCTTTGAAGCACATTATGAGCTCTGAACTTAAAATGGCCTTACTCTTCCCCAAAATCCATCTGTGTCTCTTACACTTTTTTCTCTTCCTGCTTTGTTCTTTTGGCCTTATTTCACACCCCTACCCTATCCATGATTCCTCTACTTTGTTTGGTTTCGTCATACAACATATTGACAGCACACTTTAAATCATATATATTGCGCATATTTTGTGTACTGGGCAGAGTCCAGATCTATATTTTTCAACCCATGAAAAGATGTGTGCTTTTAATGGTGCACCATTCAAGAACATCTTTGTAGAAACAGGGATTTCTGTTGCCTCGTGAGTGCTTGTGACACGCTTTCACCACGAGCATTAGGTGATATTTTTATGGGAATAACAAAACTCGCTATCAGACATTTCCTGAAAGGCACACTGCAACTGAGACTGGGGAAGGAGAAGATGAACAGATGGACAAATTGGTAGGCAGGCAGACAGGGTGACAGAGAGTGATAGCTTCCACACAGCAGTTCTAAATTATAGTGAAAGGAAATGAGACACAAAAAGAGAGAAATGACGTAACAGATAAAAAGGAGACATAAAAAGACAAAGGGGAGAGGAGAAGAGCTGGGGATTTCCAGGAAACTCAGTATGGATTCCCGTAGTCTACAAGGAATTTGAAGTTAAATAAAATTGATTGATTCAAGGTGACTGTGCTCAACTGTTGGCAGAAGGAAAAATATCACCCATTTCTTTCAATTTTGATGGTGGCTTATTTTTTTTTATTCAGTTGAATCTGAATCAGACTTTCTTCCATTATTTTGCTCTCTTCTTCCCCTTTCATCTTTCTCTCATGACACCTACACATTTTATTCAGTGCACAATTATGTACGCTGTGCTCTACACGAGAAACCCCAAAAAGAGAGTACCCAAACCTTCGAAGCACTACAGTGCACAGATTTCCAGTTTCAGTGAGACCACCCCCTTGTTTCTAGGATTGGAAAAGAAGTACATGTTGTGATGCACGATTTAAAATAAAACTAATCCCGGCTGCACAGTTTTACTGTTTATTTACTGCTGCTGTTGAGCTATTCAACGTTATTGTTTCACAGTTGCTACTGGGAAGAAAATCAGAAGAAGTGGTCAAAAAAGGCCTCAGAAAAAGATTGAATAATGAATATTAAGGAAAACTGACTGAATGTCAATGCTTCTTTGCCAAGACTGTAATGACTATAAATGAAGTGCCACTAAAGATGCCGTGGGACAGTTTACCCCAGAATCCGATGTTATATATATTTATATTTCCACCCAGGCTTCTAGTTCTGTTAGTTCTAGTTTACTGAACTGCTATGGACAGGATGACAGGATGCAATAGTTAATTAATGGTGTCCCCTCTCAGCTGTAATGTTAAGTAGCTGAACCTTTCGTTTGTTTTGCAAGGTTGTTTTGAGAAACAGGGTCATTACTTCCAGAAAGAGACATACTTATTTATTTATTTGTGGCATTTTCAGGACCACAAGGAATTTGGCTTTAGTGTTGGTGTTTAAGAAAAGCCAGCGTATGTGAAACAATTTGGTGTAGTATTTAGATGAATAAATAGAATTACATTCCCAGACTGACAGATTGATTTCGGTGTAAACTGTTCCTTTAACAGCATCTAGGTGATCAACCTAAAGCCAAGCATTTATGTAACTGTGGGAAGAAATGCAGTTAAAGAAGAATGTGTACTGCCAACCTGACAATGCTATAAATTCTCTTTAATGTATTGAAATGTTAGAAGCATAAAAGCGTATTTTGCCCATGTCAATAATCATCGCAGCGTTTCTGCTGGATCACCATATGTTTCCCCTTCTCCTTCATTCATCTCATTTACTTTCAATCACTGCACTTTGTTTTGATCATCAAAACACTTCACCATTATTGCTTCAAGATATTCCTTTCATGTTAAGGCTTGGAATGACATTTTCCACATACTATGACAAAACCTGCCGTAAGCCTGCCTGCCCCTCTCTCAATATATATAAATCTCTCTCTCTCTCTATATATATATATATCAAGAGTGAGCACATGATAGGTAGGTAGATAGATTGATTGACAGATAGGACCACCTGGAGAGAAAAGCAAATGAAATGAATTGTAATAAAGGAATGAACCAAGATAATGACAGGAATAGCACTTAATGCTATTCGGTCTAAAAGTTTGATTAGAAGTAGTTAATCTAATTAAAACTCAACAGTACCAACGATTTTGATTTGAACTTAATAGTCTGACGATGATTAAAGGGTTTTTCCATTAAAGCCACTAGATTCTTTCTCAATATTTATTTAATGTTTCGTTCTCAGTGCCTTTTTCTCTCTTTCTCTCGCTTTCTTTCCTGCATTTGTCTCCCTCTGTCACAATGCCCTCAGCTGAGGTCCCTCAAATACACGTCTGACTGAGTTTTGGACCTCACACATCATAAAGTTGTTGTGAGTGAACGTCATGCCAGCCCAGATCAAAGTTCTTTTTGCCCCACAAATAACACCACATTAGCACAACTTCAGACAGAGGCGAAGCAAAAAAAGGCTGACATGTGGGCAGAGGGATAGACAGACACATGAGTAAACACTGCAGATTCCTGGATAAAAGAACCATCCTACCCTTGTTGTAACTAATCTGAAAATTCTGCAAAAATAAAATCAACTGTGTTTCACTGAAGTTTTTCAGTGTGTAGATTCAAGTTTCATTGCTTCCCACAAAAGCTGCTGCTTTGTTACATCAGTTTCTTTATGTCCTTTGATCTATTTCTACTTTTTGAGCTTTTCTAGCCTTTGCAATGACATAGAAGTGGGGCACTGAATAGCTGCAGTCAGAAGAAACAATTGTGTGTGTGTGTGTGTGTGTGTGTGTGTGTGTGTGTGTGTGTGTGTGTGTGTGTGTGTGTGTGTGTGTGTGTGTGTGGGAGAGTGTGGTCATACTGGGTGAAGACAGGTATGCAGCCAACTAATTAGTTCTGAGGATTAAGTTGAATGATGATTGGATTTAATTAGTCTTTTGTTCCAAGTCTCCCTGTCTTTCTTTCTCTTTCTTTCTGTCTTTCTTTATCTTCCTCTCTCTATCTGTCGCTTTCTTTCACTTCTCTCTTGGTAAGTGTAGAAGTGTTCAGAAATTATCATTCACATATACATTTTTTTTATTATCACACCACTCGATGCTCCTCAGGTAACTTGCACCCCAGCAAGTGTCTGTGTGGGGAATGGAAGTGTGCCTTCATGGTTCCTCTCCTTTTAGGAAGTAGGTGTGTCCAGCCAGCCATATCCTCACTTCCTAAAGGCAGGATGTTACGCTAACACATGAAATAGAGTTAAAAGTTGTTCTGTTTAGTACATGCCAATGTAGGTGTGTGTCCATATCTCTGCTTCTGCATCTCCTGTGCACTTCTCCTCCTTTTTGTTGTTCATTGGTTTGTGTGTGAATAAAGGTAGTACACCACCTTGGATGCAAACACTTCTCAAGTGTTTCCTCCTTTTGTCTTTCACACACAGAGAGACAGACATACATATGCCAGTGCAGATGCCAGATATCCTCCCCTGCTTAATCAGTCTTTGGTTTGAAGTACCCTGACTTCGTAAGTGTGCGTGCTGACTCTGTTATGAACTCATTTAAGTTATGATTCCCTATTATTACATGACCTTGGTCTACCACCCACCAACAGTAACAGTATCTGTGGTTAAGTTGGAGGAGGTGCTGCTGGAAAATGAATCCGTTTGCATAATAATGGGCCTCATGGACACATACGTATCAGTGGAAATGACTCACTCATGCTGGTATTACAAGATAAGTTATCACATTTGGCTATGGAACAATTGTCTCCACATACATCAAAATGAACCTTCATGTATTAATGTGTACATATGTTTTTCATGTGATTTCTATATGTAAGTTTTACCTTTAAAAGTTTGCTTCTTTGTAAGTAAGGGACTGTATGTAAACATGTGTGTCTGTGCTGTTAGCCTAGTATTTTAGTTTCAGATGGAGAGGCTGATAACAACTTCTGGAGGTCAGCCAGGCTCGAGTCCTCTCTAACTATTTTACCTTTCTTGGCTCAGAGAGTGTGTGTGCGAGTGCGTGAATGTGTTTTACCCTTCTTGGCTCCGACTTGCGAGCAGTGGGTGGTTTTCTGTGTTTCTACTCTCTGCCAGCACCTTTTCAATCCTTTTCTCATCTTCCACTTTATTTACTTACTCTGCCTTGTGCCTGTGGATGTTTTTAAGTCTCTACATGTTTTCATCCCTCTGTTTAATGCTATATACATTCTTTATGCTTTCTTTTTTATAATTTCAAAATGAATTCCTCTTTTTCAACATGTTTTTCTCTTATTTTTCTCTAAATTCACATGCATTTCTTATGTCTTCCCAACTGTTTCTGTCTTCCTCCTTTTTCCCAAACCTCTTCTCTCTCCCTCTCTCTCTGTTTCTCTCTCCTGTGTCAGTGTCGCCACCTTTTTTAATGGGTGTCACCTGCTAGACTAATGGCTGGGGCTCAATGTGCCATAGCAGTAATTTAACACTGTCACACGTATGCACACACACGCAGAGGCACACACAGTGATGGATTACTCGGGGGACTGCTGCAGAAGTGCTGTATGTAGGATGGCCATGCGTGGATATGACAGTAGTAAATTAGAGTGTGTCTTTTTGTGTGTGTATCTGTGTGTGAAACAGAAATGACCACTCCAAGCTCAACATGCTCCCAGAGGAGATAGCTCTTACTGTGTTTTTAAGTGGTTTCTTAGACAAGTTGGAGCTTGCTGGCTTTGTTGGTGGTCATTGGCAGAAAAAATAAGTAAAGCAATACTCTGTGACATGGTAGCGAGAATAAATTTCTATTTCTGCTTCTTGCCATCAACATCTGGTTTACAAAAACAATATTTGAGCCAGTTTATGAACGATTTATGCGTTAGATCATGGTGTAATATACTGAAATCAAGAGGTCCAGAATTAAAACTGTGTATGTTCTGACACAAAAGATCTAAGATAAAGTTTCCTAATTTCCTCACCTAAATTTGTCCATACATGTCTACTGACACACAGCCCAGTCTCATGGCACAGTCAGGTAGCACAACAAGGACACAAATGTTCCTTAAGTAATATGTCTTAGATGTATCTGTTGTGTAAAGAGCTTTGAGTTCTTGGGTAGAGTAGAAAGCTGTTATATAAGAACCAGTCCATTTACCATTTTGATTGGAGGATGCTTGCATCGCATGACAATTTTGTTACCATGACTTCACGTGTACCTCTGAACCCCATTCTGGAGTAACACAAACACCTGTTCATTGACCACAATTTTACTGCTCAATCTGTGTTATGAGCACCAGATTCTAGTGTATCCAAAATATACTGGCACACAATAGGCAGCATATTTCTAGCTGATGCACATGTTTTGTTTTAAAAAGTAGTGGGGAGCTGGAATTCAACTAAAGAAAAACCATGGTTCAACCAACTGAAAAAAGTGCAAACAAAATTCAGACTTGGTTAAGACAAAAGGCAAGGAAAAAGACATCACACTGTTTTGATGGACAAATGTTCTCTGGGAAATGTGGTACAAAAAAGCCAGAATAAGATGCTGAGGACCGCCACTTTCATTATTTGACCCGGTTTGGGTCAGATGATTGATGCAGGGTTGCCTTTGAGTTTACCCTAGGCTGAGGTGGCAAGAGAAGGGAGCATTATGTGGCTGTTGTACTGTAGGTGGTCGCAAACACTGAGAAACACACGGAAAGATCAAAACTTCGAAAGGCTTCGGGTCATAAACACCATGCACACACACGCTGCCTCAATTTAAAAGCGGTGGTATGGTGGAATGGAAATGTTTTATGTTCCTTTTCAATACCTGGTTGGGAAAATGAGCGAGAGACAAAGACAGACACACTTGAGAGACAGAGAGAGAGAAAATGAAGGATGGAAAATGCTTGGTGTGCCCATATGATACCCATGTACCGTGCAGTGTTAATCCGTCCATGCACATCCTTGGACTTCTCCTGCAGAGTTTGGCAAGACCATAGTCACTTACACACATGAACACTCACAGGCAGGACTTCTGAGGGAGAGTTCTTGCATGTGTGCGACTGTAGGTTCCTCAGTAAATGGTTTTTATACATGCAAGTATTTCTTTACGTGTGTGTTTTTATGATTTGGTTTGTTTATGCAAGGGTGTTGAGACCACTGTGGGTGTGGGGGCTCAGTGTGACTGAATGCTTTCAAAAGGGTTTTGACAGTAGATTGACAGTTGAGGAAGATGGATGGGTTTTAGAAACAAGACGTTAGGAAATCGGACGGGATTGTGTGTGTTTGTGTGTTTGGTTGTGCATAAGCCAGAATCAATATGCGTATCTGTGTGTGTGTGCAGGGGGGAGTGGGGGACACCTGCTGAATGATAGACATTTTAGTCCTTCAGACTTTGGCAAGAAGAGTTGAGATGACCGTATGTGAGCCATGGAACTCCAATTTCAATATGCATCCCTAGCGGCAGTTCAGCGCTCCATAGAAAAACAGAGAGGAACAATGACTTCCAAATAGCACTCGTCACCATCAGCTGTTTCCCAGTTTCTGTAATGTATTCTAAAACAAGCAATCAGTGTGGGACTTGAAATAATAAGATACTGTTTTTACACAAAGTCATTGCGAAATCTTTACCCATGACAGGTGAAAAAACCACTGTTGACATGAATCTGGCAGGTACCAAGTTACACTAATTTCAGCTTTAACTTTTAACTGCCAATGGGAGCATTATTACATATACCCATGACATCTACAAGAGGGTTACATGTGTGGCTTGGAATGCCCACTAGAGACCAACAGTCTGCTACCGAGTGACAGTCACTGAGCAAACCGCTCTATGTGTAGGTGTAGCTTCAGTGTGATTAGATAATTAATGTTGTAGACTTTAAAATATGTTTATTAAGACATAATGTTTCTTATTTCTAACATACATAAAAGCAGACGTAGTTTTTTTTAATTCATTAATATACTTTTTTAATGTAGGTACAGTTTCAGTGACCCACTTTTTACTGGTTTGACCTTGTCTTATCAAGTGCTGCTCTGAATTTTAGTAATCAATTGTGAAATTAGAGATATGTGGCTTCTGTCTGACAACATGTAGGTTTCCTTCCAAAAGCTAAACATTTCTCGGAAACTGTAGAGGAATGTGAAAACTTGACAGTGCTTAACATTTCCAAGCTTTATCAAAAGAAGACTCTGTGTGTAACGCAGACACTAAAGCGGTAGCGCCAGAATGTCATGCTAAAAATAAATTTCTTTAAAATAAAAGGGGGCGCCAGCGAGTCAGATACCAAGGGCACAGAGATGAAAAAAGTAAATTAAGTGAGCTAAATAAAAACAGCAGTCAGAATAAAATCACTCAAAATTTTGTTTATATCTGCAACCTAAATAAACCTGCTCAAACTAGAAATTAGACATATTTACTGATCTGCATGTCCACATTAGACACGTGTCAGGTAGAGTGGACCAAAGCATTGATATATTTTTGGAAGAGCTCCAAAACTAGTCAGCAACAGAAGATGTAATCTTAACGTTGGCATTCAATTGCAAGACAGTGGGTACATGTTAGCTTGAGTGCCGAGCTGAAGCAGTGTGCGTCATCTTAAGCTGGCTGGTAGAAAAAGGAAGATTGTTTTCAGTGATGATCAGTAATGTAACTTGAGACTTGAGACAAAAAGTAATAATTATTCCCCCGCATGTTTTCTGATGGCTAAACACATGTTTAAAAAATTCAACAGGAGACAAACCTAAAGTCATGTTCAGACCTTGAAGATGACAGAACAGTGTGGAACCTGCAGGGTCACAGAGTTTTTGGACGAGTGAGCTCCAGTATAATCCCAGCTTTCAAGTCTCTCTCCTGGCCTGTAAATTGTTTGGTCATTCACTTCCTTTACTTGTCTTATAAATATAAAAGGAAAATAAGCTTGTGCCTGTGAGACAGAAAGATCCTGACAGTCACGTGCAATAAATTATATTTGGGTAAACTATGAATTAAAGTTGTCACAAGGCTACAAAGAAGTCTACTCTGGCTTCCTCTCAGTCGCATTAACTTCCTCATAAACACACGTGTACACACACACACACACACACACACACACACACACACACACACACACACACACACACACACACACACACACACACACACACACACACACACACACACACACACGTTTATCTTGATAAACCTGCAGACCTACATGGTGGTGTTGGTGAGGTCAGAAGTGTCTTCCAGGAGAATTTGTGGCACTGAGATGAGAGATCAACTTCATGAGTACATCTTGGAGCCATTGGCTACCTGTCATTTGTAGAGCGCAGATGGAGGGTACCCCCAAGAATTACGTACACCACACTGCTGCTTGTCCATTCATTGTAGATCACATGAAAGAAAAGGAGTGGTGGTGTAGAGACATGGCTTGTGAGAGGAAGAAAAACTGAGTGTTAGTCGAAGAACAGAGGTCAAGATGAAAAGAACATAGGATAGATGGACAAAAGATGGAGGGCAGAGGAAAAATTCCAGCCAAGTGTGGGGTTAAGGTTAAAGAAGAATGGATTGGGATCCTGTCATCTCCTTGCCTGAATTCTAAGCCATATTGCCCCTCGAGTTCACTCACAGATGAAAGGCTTGCAGCTCCATCCTATCCCCCTGACACACATGAAGACACAGCAGCATTCTCACACGTACAAACTGATATGCGTGCTCTCCATCTTAACACGTACACGCAAATGCACAGGTCCCCCCCTGCTGTTTTAACTACTGCTATTGTTCTTTGCAGTGCTTCTCTCTCCATATGACTTCCAGATGGGGGAGCCATAGCTAGCTGTGAAAACTACTGTACTTCAGCTCCAATCTATATGACTCTATACAAGCCCCGCGTGGGTCCTGCTAAGGTGTCAAGACCAACGTACTACACATGGTAATCTGACCTTCACTACCACCATATTCCTTATTTCTCACAGGTGTCATTCATACAGGCCAGGCGCAATAGTGAAAGCCATATGTATGGAGTGCAGGCGTGAAAAAATCAGGAGCAGACAGCTGAAATAATAAAGGTGCATTAAAATGTTTCATCTGTATCTGAAAAGCATAAAAATGAATCATTCCATTTTGGCACATTGTTTCAGCCACCTGCTAGCTGCATGTGAAATCACGCTATATGAAGCTGGCCTGAACTCTTCTTCAGAAAGACACATGATCAGGTTGTATACTTGGTCTCTTTTATTTTTGAATGTGGCAACCAAAGAGTGGACAACAGCAGTATTCTTTTCACAGTTGTTGTTTTTTTGAGGGGGTTTTTATTTATAACAAAGTAGCACATTTATGCATTTCCCAAAGGCTGCTTGAATCCTTAATGTTTGAGGATCCCGTTGACGCCTGCTTGCCATGACATAAAAGAGGAAAATACAGAGTAGAACACATACATGAAACACTCAAAAATGTATTTAACCCTTTAAAACCGGTCGGAGCGGGCACGCTCTGTTTTGCGTAACTATTTTTAAATCCCGGTAGCTCTGCAACCACGTGAGCTAGCGCAAAAATTTTTTTGCATATGAAACCGGAGGAGTTGTACTTACATCTTATGCCATCAGCTTGTCCTCGGTCACGGTTTCCTTCCACATATAGCTTTGCAAAAACTGCATAAAAAGCGCTTGCAGCAACAAAAACATAATATTCCAGAAACACGCTTATCCGATCAGCTGTTCATAACACTTCCTACGTTGGAATAGATGTCAGAACGAACTTTCGCATGTTCGCCATTACCTGCCCGAAACCGGAAGTGACGTCATTTTCGCGGAAATGTAGTTTTTTACCATCAGGGCCTCATGAGCCTATACTGGTGTTTTTAAAGGTTATCTTTGACTTTATGACTTTCTGTGTCATTTCTGGGATGCTTAGGACTCATATTGCACTGCTGGAAATAGTTTATTTTGATGCATATGCTGCTTTTTTTGCAAATTTGCATTATAATATTTATTTTCGTTTTTCCTGCAGTGTATAAAAATTGGTGTATTTCAAAAATAAAACTATGAAGACACTCAAAATAAATTTCCTGTGGTGGGAAACTATTTTGTGCAACTTTTTTGTATTTACAGTTTTGAGGGATAAGCCTCTTAAATTTCTCTAACTAGAAATATATGTTAAAAAAACAAAAACGATTTTTAATTTTTTTTGTAGTTTATTGCACTTTTTTGCAATTTATGTAATTACTATGCACTTAATGAATACATATTATTAACATTTGGGCTATAATGGTTGCATTGATGTATAGCAACTTGAAATGCTCCCAAAAATGGCTCCTCAGCATGTAAAAATATAATATAAGCTCTGGCGGACTTGGTTATGGTAGGTCTTAAAGGGTTATTGTCATGCAAAATATTCAAGTGCAGTGTTGTTTTATTACACGGTACTTTTCATGCAAACATACAATCTTTGATAGTAGAGGTTAAGTGTCCAAAGCTTGAGGTGATTAGTGGTTATGTTGATGCTGCTGGACGTGGTTTCTGCACTGCTACGCCTCTAGTGCGGTATGTCTGTGTGGCCATATGTGTTCCATAAAGGTGTCAGGTCTAATGCAACACATGGCAGCCTATGTTTAGCCACTGCTGTGAAATCTGTAAATCACTTGTCGAGGACTTTTATTCACAAGACTGGTTAGCTTTTGGATTTTGAGTATTTTCCTTTCTTTGGATATGCTAAATAATTCCATTTTTTTTGCAGCATGTTCCACTGAAGTTCATTTCTTCCAGTTGATTAAATTAATACTCATTGGGTTTTTTTCCTTTTTAAAATCCTGTTCAAGTTTCAGTAGAATAGGTTTTGAAGAAGATTCAGGACACAAAAGATCCACAAACACATTCCTCTGGCAAAGCGAGCAAATGGTGCATGCAAGGTCAGGTGTGTATTAAGTTAAAGTTAAAAAGAACAGACAAGAGCAGCAAAACCAACTCAAGCCGTTTCATAAGGCTTCAGAGCTAAAAAAGGAGAATAAACAGAAAGTGTGCAGATTTGTTGGTTTACTGTGCACCTATGCTTTGTTAATCTTCATATTCTAAACATTACTACTAGCCAGCTCTGTAATAAAAAAATTGGCTATTTAAAAAGTAACAACAGCAACAATAAAACCCACTAACCATCTTTAAGTAAAATGCAGAAATAGAAGGTCAAAGCTGAAGGAATAGCAGGGGAAATACTGAATAGAAATGTTCCTAAAAATGGGTAAAGAAGCCACATGAAAAAATCATAAAGATGTGGAGAGATTGTGGATATGTTGCATTCTTTCTCGTTATTTATTTATAAGCGTCAGCTGCCTTGGAGTCATCCCCACCCTCAAAGTGTGCTGCCCCAAACTGGAACCAGATTTCTGAGTGGCTGGGAGGTGGTGGATGTTTTTTTCGTGGGTCCTAAAGGAAAGATTGGATCAAGAAGAGGGAGATTTTGTGCTTCGGGTTTCTTTTTTTCTGCTGAAGGCCAAAGTTTGACTGACAGAGAGTGAGGTTTAGAGTCTCCGTCTTTCAGTCGTTTTTATGAAGCAATGAAGTAAAGGCACTATTTTCAGGAGTTGAATTATTTTATTTGCCAGGTGCAGTAAACATGTAAGGGTTTAATTTTCAGATGTTCCACTAACATATTATAGCTGGACTTATTTAATAGCATTTAAGTGTTACTTAAGAACTGAAGTGCTATTTACATAAGCACCGCTGTGCTCTAGGGTTTACTATAGAATAATGACAGAGCTCTTTTAAGTTGTTGTGACTGTTTTCAAATAAGTCTGAGAATGAGAAGCTATTGTATGAGTTACCTCAGCACAAGGTTCAATTTTCTTCCTTTTTGGTTGTTTTGGTGAGTTAGTAAAACTGCAGCAAGTGTGTTGTAATAAAGGCCCACACAGACACACACACACAAGCATACACTGGCTCAACAGACAAATGTACATGGTAGTGTATGGGAGAGTGTTTCTCAAGATAATCTGTGGCACATCTGTGACAAATCATATCAATCAGTACACTGGCTGGCATGTAGAGCATTGATCCCAAGAATTACATGCAACACTACTGGTTATGTATTCATCATGAATCACTGTGATGTAGACACATGACATGGGACAGGAAGACAGATTGTGTCAGAGCAAAAATGGAGGGCATTATGAAAATAACATTGGTGAGATGGGCAACAAGGACAAGAAGAATATTTAAGGGTATGAGTATGAGGTTAAACAAGAAAGGACTGGGCTTCGGTCATATAACCAAAAAAGAACTATGAACTAAAATACTAAAAACAAGGAGTCACAACATGCTTCTATTACGTTTTCTTTTTAATTATATTTGAAAAAGGGGAACATTTTGAGCCTACGCTGGCTTACCTCAGAAGCAGTAAGTGTAAAAATAAATATGCCTTTCACTTAATTATGTTATAACACCGTGACATACAGTATGTTTGAGAACAGAACTGCAGCTCAGAGGACTTAAGAGGTTTTCTCGTGGAACTGACTGTCCTGTGTGGAAGAGTTGGTGAAATTCTGTTGGCTCAGTCCGACACCAGTGAACTCCAGTGTGGTTTAACTGGAAGCAGTAAGGGAGAGAGGCGTAAAATCACCCCTTCTTCAGTCAGCAGTGACAAAAGAAGAGGCTTTTCTTTTCTACTCATGTTTCTCTTTCTCCTCCACCAAATTTCCGTCCTTTGTTTTCCTCGATCGGTTGTCTTGCTCTTTAGTGTATCAGCAGATCTTTGTTCCTGCTATATGTTGTTGATTGATCTAACACAGCCCCAGTCCAGTACAGAAGCGCTCCCCAGAAATGCTAAAACTACTGTGATACACAGATCCAGAAAACACTTTTACATTGGTTTCTGGATTTATTTTGGAACAGCAGTTTGTGTTATGCCTCGAGGATTCGAGTTACATGTAGCAGGTAGCAGAAGGCGAAAAATCCCTACAGCAGTGATTGTTTATCAAAGCTCAGATTCAGTCTGGAAAGCTTTCATCGCATTTTGTATGTGTGTGC
Organism: Astatotilapia calliptera; assembly: GCF_964374335.1. Classification (NCBI taxonomy): domain Eukaryota; kingdom Metazoa; phylum Chordata; class Actinopteri; order Cichliformes; family Cichlidae; genus Astatotilapia; species Astatotilapia calliptera. Next base: position 4,007,744 of record NC_137423.1, on the reverse strand, counting down.
AAAGTACAAATGTTGAAAGGGTTACCGTTTAGTGTTTAAATGATTAACAGATGCTGTCAGATTTTCTAAGGCTCATTCGGTTGATTGATTTGAATATACATAATGCAATATATAATCTAATTACTGCTCTTATCCAACAACAGCAGGTAAGTGAACCTTGAAAAAAGGAATAAAATTTTGATTATAAATATTTTTAAAAATGAGGAGAAAACAAAAACGAACTTTAGAATATGCATAAAGATCCAGTGAGGACATGAATGGAAAACTACAAAATGTTTGAGCTACATTATAAAAAGATAATCAACCCAAATAAGTACATTAAGTGATCCTAATGTTTTATTCATCAATTTCCAAGGTTAATTTGTACTTCACAAAGTTAGTCCGAAGCTCTTTTATGTTCATGTTTTTCAAAATGTGAGCTTTCAGGTCTTTTCTCCTCTACTTTGGCAATTTCTCCATTTTAACGATGAAAAGACAAAAATGTGACAGAATCAGATCTGATTGTTACGCAGTTAGTAGCCCAGGCATGAATGGATGAATGCATGTTGCATGTTTGTGTTGGTGTTTGTACAATTGTGGCTAAAGCTGTGGTCCATGTGTGTGTGTGTGTGTGTGTGTGTGTGTGTCTGTAGTCCTTGGATCATAGAACAGTGTGTGTGTTTTGGCTGAGGTTAGGATGAAATGAGCCGTTTTAATGAGTTACTGTAGCTGTGCCTGCATGTGTGTGTGTGTGTCCTAAGGCCCACATGGCTCAGCATGAGTAGCTGCGTGTCCCATGCCTGCACACACAGACAGACACACACACTTTTCAAACATCAAATAAGTCTGTGCGGAAGAGTTTGTGAATGTACACGAACACTCCAGCAGCATTTACGCTTCGAGCGCTGTGTTACTGGCTCATTGTGAGACGAATGCCAGACTTGTAAAATTATGAGTAAAGAATAATGAACATTTACAAAACTGAAGATATGATGATTTAAACAGTCTATAAGAATTATTTCGCCACTATTCTCTGACTCTATAATGAAGCGAACAGCCAGCTTCACTTCAAATATGAAAGGAAACCTTTTACCAATTACGAATCTGATGGCAACCAAAGCAGGGAAGTATAATTTCTATAAATATGATAAAAGCTCTCCAACAGTGGCCAAGACCAAGACTTGAAATATAACTCAGAAACTTTAAAACTTATTTTCAGTGCAGCTCCCAGAAGTTAAAAGGAGTTGAATTAGGAGTGGCAAAGTGGTTACGTGGACCTAATTTATGTGGACAAATGCTTTTTTAAAGAAGAATTGCTGCTTTCTCTCAGTCAAATAAAGTTACAGAGAAAATTTCTTTGACTTCCTGGTAGTGAATCTTTCATCTTGGCGATACAGTCTATCTACCAAATCTGAAAATGGTTTGCAAAATATGAGAATGACTATAAACATGTTACATACAGGTATTTGTATGTTGTTGGGGACGTTTTCTCTTGTGTGAGCTGGGATACTTACAGCCAACTGACAGCACAGACGCTGAATAACTGATCTAGAATGGATATATAAAAATATGCACCCAATCTAAAACTACTGCAGCAAATGTCTCTGTCTCTTACTGATACTGCTGCTCTTCTACGTTCTACTCATATGCGTAGACATAATGCATTAGTGTTCTCAAACATGAACACACACACACACACACACACATACAAGCAAGATCAGTGAAGTGAGAATAGAGGAGGAGGGGTGACCTTAGTTGATAATCCAGTACAATGCACCTGGTTATGATATAAATGGATCTCATAGCCTTACAGTTAATCATACACTTAACTGTAGGACATACTTTGCATGGGTGTGTGTGTGCCAGCTATAGGACAAGGTGGAGGTCATACATTCATTTTCTATAAACATACCCTATTATCTAGTGACTTCCTTTCTCCTCTTCTTTAATTTTCTTCTGCCATTATTCGTTCTCCATGTTTTCTCTTCCTTCAACATACGTGCTTATTTTATGTCCCCCCCCCCCCCTTTTTTTTTTTTAAACTTGCCCCTTCTCCCCTCCCAACATACACCGACCTCCTCCCTCCTCCTCCTGCCATGGCTACTTCCTTTTCCTCCCCAAATGGCTTGAAGTTTGTTTGAGTATGATCCTTGGCACAGCATGCACATAAATCAAGCCTGCCTCATGATGTCGTGATCACTGACTTGACTGAGGTGACCTCACACTGAGACGGGCTGCTGAGGCCTCCTCACCCTCAAAGTGGTACTTTTTTCACCATGTGTGTTCTAACTATGCGGATTTCTATATGTGAGCTGACAGGGGGCACAGAGGGACTCGTGGAAGTAGTGCAATAGTTTGTCATTTTAGCAGCATAACTCTGCCGGTCTCATAATCAGCTGGTTCACTTAGCCCTTCTAACCTCTCTGTAAGTGACACTGAGTGTTTAATCGGCCCCAGAGGATATTTGGCTGTTTAAAGAAAGAGAACTACAATGCAGAAGATTTTTATTTTTCATCGGGTAAATTTCGACCGATCTGCTTAAACATCACAACTTCTCCCTTGGTGCTGCTTAGCATTGTGGTGGGCCACTTTCTGGACCACTGGTAGGCTAGTTTCTTGCTTTATTTGGTGAACCGACCCTTTAAAAAACAGTTCCTCATTGAATTAAATTACCCAATCCATCAGTTGTCCCTGAAACGGCACAGTATGTCTCAGAGTAAGCAATCAAGAGCTTGGCTGTTTGACACAAATGATATTTGGGGAGTTATGGGTTTAGAAATGGGCTTTTATTGAACCACCTACGTCTAATTCAGAGGGTCCACTTAACCTATTCAAACGTGCCATTTGGCACCAATTAACATTTAGATGGAGTGATTTATGCATGCCTTTTGTGTGTGTTTTTCATAATCTTAACTCCCCGATGTCCTCCCCGTTTCCATCTCCTGCTCGCTCTCTCCATCCTCCCACATTTTACAGGTCAAGCAAGCCTGGTCAGCTCTGTTCCATGCATTTGTGTTGCGTGCCACCCCCTCTCTTTCTCATTCTTTCCCAGCCCATTGAGAACTGTCTCAAGGATTGTATATCTGATTAGCGACTGTGGCCAACAGCGCCACGTGTATTCTTAGTGGCTTTAAGCCCTCAGCCTGTACAACAAAAAACATTAACATTCAAACTCGTATAGAGACAAAGAAATGCAGGTGGATAATCTGACACCAGCCTTCCTCACATGCCACAGCCACAGTGATGTGATGCTATATGCTTCCAGTGGAACTAGACATGAAATCCAGCAGATTGTTAAAATAGATTTATTTGTTTCATAAGTTTTCTATGACAAGATAATGAAGTGTTTATCTATATAGCTGCGATTTGTGCCGCATTTATTTTGTTGTCGTCATGGTGACATGAAAAGAGAGAGGAAAAGATGAAAAGAATGGTGCAGGGAAATGGCCGTACACAGATGTCGCTTATCCTAAACAGTTTTTCATCACACTGCCTGGGCGGTTTCTTATTGACATCATTGTTCACTATTGCCTTAGCCTGTCATGCATTTGTCTGTTTCTACTTTACTTGTCTTGTAAGTAGTGCATTGTAGTTTCTACTTCTTGTATTTGGAAGGTCAAACTCTGCTCACATAAGTTCCTTCCTGTAAACAAAAGTAACACATTTAACGTTTTCAGAAAAAACAACAGATCCATCCATCTCACACAGGGGGGTAGGAGCAACAATCATATGCTGAGAACTGGTGTACCCAATGGACAGATATACTAGCTAAACTGGCTAGTTACCATTTAGGCTAGTAGCAGTTTTGACAAAAATAAATATACAAACCAAATGAAAGCTGTGACCACACCGTGTGTAACCAGTGATTGAGAATGTTTGGTAAGCAGATTTGAAACAGATCCCATTAGTATGTTGCTTTGTGTTTAAAAACTGGGCATAAATTACTTAAACTCAAGGATGCCAAACTCTTTTTGCACTGACGTCTACAAGTATTTGAAGTAAAAATGTAAAAAAAGTAAAAGTGTTATTGTAAATTTGCAGACTTTCAGCTTCAATTCAAGGGGTTTAACAAAAGTATTGCTTTAACTCTTTAGGAAATAAAGACATTCCCTCAACTGTAGAAGCTCAAACAGCTTCTTCCCTCATTATTCCATGACAAATCAGGAAAATAAAAGAGCTGATTCCTAGTGCTACACTGAGTATCTTTTCACTGGAATTATCTGTATGAGGTCAAAAGCAATGTCAGCTGTGCTGTTGTTTTTTTATTTTTAGTATTTTTATTCATACTTTTTCTTATTTTATGTTCAGCACTTTGGTCAGTGCTTGCTATTTCTAAAGTGCTTTAAAAATAAAGTTGGCTTGGCTTGGCTATCGTCAGGCTATGAAAACAGAAAAATAAACTCAGCAATGCAAAAGACCTCAAAAAACACAAAGGACAAATAAAATGGATCATTATGGAATCCTTTCCTTTGTTAAGAAAACACTCTTCACAACATCCAGACAAGTCAAGGCACTAATTTTTTTCACATTTAATGAGCCATCCTTTTACAAAACAAATAATGATCAGCTTGGGATGTCTGCAGACAAGTCATCACATTTTAAACAATACATCTACTTTTTATTACAACGAAACTGTAGTGTCATAAAATAGGCACATCAACACAGCCCATTGGCTTAACCATCTTATTTTGATGTGGGCTGGCAGGGCATGGGTAATGTCTCATGCAGGAAGGCTGTTAATCTGCCATGATTCAGATCTCTGAGTTGGATGAAACTGCCAGTTCACTCATTGCAGATTAACAGCTTGCAGGACCTCCTGGTGCAAAATACTAAGATCCCTTTGGCGGATTGGTTTCAGCCCACGAGCCATATGTTTGACACCCCTACTTTAATGTTTTGCATTTGATGCATTATATATCTGTTACTGTGAAGATGGATTGCAGCTGAAACATTGAGGATCCCCTCTGTGCCAATAGATGGGTAGACGAGATTAATGAACAAGGGTACAGTGAGATAGCGTAACACAGCAGTGTAATACAGAACAAAATTAGGTAAGTACCTATTTTTTTTTTTACCAGATGGAGGTAAGGGAGCAATACAGGAAGGGATAAATTAATAGACATATAAACAGAAAGCAAAGGAGGGATTAAAAGGAGAGGAGGAAGATCGGTAATAGGTCCAGAGGAAGGTGTGGAAGACGGGGTGAAAAGAAAGGCAAAGTCCCCCTACTGAGATTTCATTTCCAGCTGCCTGATAATGCTGCTCTTCTTCTGCCTCTAATCTCTACAAAGAGGAAATGAGAAACACATACACGCACTGAAACACCCTCTTGAGTGTCTGTCAAAATACACGCAGGTGTGCAGTAGATGCATACAAAAAAGCAGACACGCTAGTACATACTGTTTGAACATGTGTGTTTCGAGAAGCTGGCACTGAAGCATTTACTAGAAATATAAATGTAGCGATACATGTATAAAGATGTATAAAGATGTATTTTTCAAGTCCTTTCTCTCACACACACAAACACACCCACCTTCCCATTTGGGAGCCTATTAGCTTCTCTCTGTCACAAGGTGAGCAGAGGATAATGATTCACAGATCCCGCCAATCTCTGTCTTTCTTATTTGTAGAAAGACAGATACAGATGGACTGACAGACAAGAAGAAAAGAGGATAGAGTGAGCGGACACACAACAGGTGTGGAAAAAGAAAAAGGCCGACGTCCCTTTCTTTCTTTGTTTCCCCGCTTTGTGCCAAGTCTGCCTTTCATCAGTCCGCTTAATGAATGACTTGTCAGTTTGATTTCATGTCTGGCTATGACAAATTTGGAAGGCATTTAGTGGGAAATAGGGAAATTATGCAGTGCTGCATTCAATATGTTTCCCTGTACGTAAACTAATGAAACATCTAATACAGATGACAATAGCTTTAAATGTTAAGACACAAGATAGACTCTCTCTGTCATGCCTTAATTTCAAATTTATGCAGCCAGAAGAGTCTTTACTGGTGTCATTCGTACTCACATCAACTCTTAAAACACTTTGTGTATGCTTATGAGTACATTTAAAATGCATGTGTGTTGCTTTGGAAGTTCACCAAGGAGAGGAACGGCGATTAATCATGTTTGAAAATCACTTTTGCAAAGACGAGTGTTTAAGATTTATTCCTTAAAAAGGGGGAAATACCAGTGCTTCGTGCCAGTGGTCTGCAGGTACTGATATTTACGCACAAGCAGGGTATTTGATAGTGATCTGCATGCACTGATTGTGCAGAGAGGCCAAGCAGAGAAGCATCACAGCACCATCTACTGTCTGGAAACCTCTCCTGTTTTTTGTACTAGGCAAGGTGTTGCTTTGATACAATCAGCCTACCTGCAGGGTGGGGTTTGAGCTCCCCATTTTCTTCCTTTCTATCTAAATGCTGTACAGCAAGAGACTGATTTTGTCTGTGTTTTTATTCAGGACTACTTGAACATGAGAAGCAGATTTTTGTTTTGATTTATTTAGTGAATGTGCTTTTAACGGCATCTTTTTCCTTCATCTGCTTTGCCTCAGCTGTAACTTTCAGCACTGTAATGGCTCTTTGATTGCAGCAGTACATCTATAGCTTAAATGAGTCGGGGAGCACAGCTACGGTTGCATGTAGTCAAACTGTACATTACCTCATAAACACATGAGCCACTGCAGAGTTTCAGTCTAATTTGGTGTAACTGTCAGCTGCAGTGTAATGTTGCATTTGTGTTTTCTTTTAATGACCTGTGAATCAAATGGGTAAGCACAAGATGTTATACCTTGACATTGTATCTTGCTGCTGCTCAGTATCATGGCCTGCATAATGGCTAGCTGTCATCTAACTTTGATTTGCAGGGAGTTTGGACTTATTTTCCTACACTCTTAAGGGCTGATTGAAAGCACTTTTGGGGATGTCTTATCACCAGTGACTATGAAGAAAGTAATTTAATGGTTAAAGTTGCATTTTATGCCTTTAAGCTTCTCTGAGGTAAATTGCTGTTAAGAAAAGGACTTATTGGACAATTTTACGGTTTTACACTAATACAATACCATGTGTGTTATGTTTTGGACCCCTTATGTAGTTGTTGTGTGTTGATGCTGTAGCTTAGATACCGCAATTTGCAGAGCTGGGGTCCTGTTTACTATCAAGATAATGGAGTTGCCATGCGTCTCTGCTCTGTTTGTGTTGCTCATAGCTGATTGCTGAGGTTTTTGGTGAGGTTTCACAGGGTGTCTGGATTTCAGACCCATGCACGAGTTGGCCCAAGGTTCAATTTCCAACTACAGATTGTATTTATAAACTCAAATGAACACACATACATGACTCATAAAAACAATTATGATATGATATCCTACAATAGAATATAAGCTGCCTGGCTGACCGTATCTTACCTCGTTGAATAGCAGGCCACTCACCCAGCCTGAATGGGGTGAGTTTACCCTCCATTGTGCAGTTTCGTCTGAATGTGAAGCGTGGGTTATAAAACAACATTTGGGGGAAAAAGCTTGGGATACAAGCAATCACTATAACTGACAAGTGATGTAATAAATGCCAGTTATCAGTGCTTTTTCCAGTCGATGCCGTAAACTGCTTATATGTTCTTAACCTTCAACAGCAGGCTAACCCACAAATTAACTATAACCATTAAGTGATAAAATCGGCATCTCATGAAATTGTTGCTTTGCATGTAAAATGAACATTTATTCTTTTTTGTTTTTAAAGGTCTTTAAATTAGGATTATGAGCTGTATTAAAATGATGAAAGTGAATTTTAGGTTTAGCATTATTCAGATTGCCTTATTCATGTGTTAGAGTTATTCATCACTTTCTTAACCACTTGTCAAATTAAGAGTTGCATGTAGTTATGGGTACTGAAACCTGGTTTTAAACAGGCCCCGGGACTAAATTATTTAAGACCGAAGTATCGATAAGCTCTGACGTTATCGGTACTACTTTGGTACTACTCTTTCACATTTTATCTGAACAGCTCCCTCACTGATTAAGACATTAATCTATGGTGCAGTTTTCACTATCCAGAAGAGAACTTCCTATATCTCTTTCAGAGCATGCGTGCGGAGGGGTGGGGTGAGAAGCAGCATCTCTCATTCAGGAGACACAGACCCAAACCCTAGTTAGTGATGATGGGGCAGAGTATTAAACGCTCAAAGTGTGGTTTCAGATGTAGCCATTCTTGTATTTTGCTTGTTTACATTATTGTATTTTGCACAACTCTGTTGCTTGTGAAGCTCGCACACAAGAATTTCACTCACATGTGCTGTACCAATGTACCTGCACATGTGATGTGACAATAAAAGTGATTTGATTTGATTTGATTTTGCACTTTGCTCGAGTCAATGTTTGCAGTGCTGTTAGCTACAAGTGCAACGGGGCTTTCACTATTTAAGGCAGAGGCATTAATCAGTTGAAACATTGAATGAAAGTCCATCGTATTTAGATGATAGAGAAGTGCACAGCATTCAGCTGTCAGGGGATCTGCTCTATAAAGTGAGTTCAACATACCCAGGGTATCTTTCCATTATCTGGATTCACTTATCCTAGCACTGGGGATCAATTTAAGCAGTCACACAAAGATGGTTATCATCTTGCTAAGTTAACCCAGGGTTTCCTGTGCACGTTCACATGAAAGGAGTGGTATTGATGGCATCTGACCAATCTAAAAGTCGTTTTTAGAGATCACAGAACTTTTTTTCCACAGAAAATTATCCGTATGAGTGCCACCTAATCCTACTCCAGAGATGCTATAAAATCATGATTAAAAGGCACATAAAACATGTATCAGTAAAATGTAACACTCGTAAAAAGGACAAAAGATGAATACTATAGCAAATTATTAATTTGGTGATTTTAGCGCACAGAGCAGTAAAATAAACATATTCATTTCAGTTACTGCACACTTATTGTGACAGCTGCACATTAGAGCTCTGATATTATAAACTGGAAACATTTAAACATTTAAGGTTACTACCCAATTTAAAAAAACCCTCAAAATATCACTTTAGTTTCTCAATAGATCAAAGTGAAATTAATTTTGATTGAACGGGGCTCTTTGCGTGTGTTCTCTCTTCTAGTAGTTGCAATTCCAGCAATGCAAAATAGACTTAGAAATAGACATCTGAATCAAGTATAACAACCTTTCATACATTTGCTAAAGCACCAAATAAATACATGGACATTCATGTGACAATGCAATTCATAATGTGCTTCATTCAGAGGTTTCGGGACTCTACGGCTTAAGATGTTTTAAGCAAAACCAAAAAGGGATGGTGGTGTTATTTTTTGGGGGGGAAACTTTTGTCAGGAAAAGGTTTTAAGTGAAGAAATAAATCGATGACAGGCTTTGGAAGCACACACGTAAACCCTTTCAGATCCGTGCAGTACACTCTTAAAACAGCAGTAATATCCTTAAAACTGTAAAACTATATTTGTTTAACATTGCCATAACAAAATCTGTATTTGTTTCAAACATTTGTATTGCTGTATATATGTTGTAATTTATTTATTTTCTGTTTCACTGATTAGTTTTTTCTAGGAAAACCATAAAATATCAAACAGATAAGCATTACTGTACAGTAGTACTATTCAAATCTGAGCAATTACTATTAAATTATTTAATTCACAAAAAACCCAAGAGTTCCTCTGTTCAGCAGAACCGACATCATTAACATACAGGTCCTAAGTCCTTATGAATTCTTCTTCATGAAGTCTTGACGTCATGCTTTCCATCGTGTTCAAGGAAAAATGATTTGGAAAAACAGAAGGGGTCATTTTTAAACAATATCTCTGCAGCCATCACATCTCACTGGAAAGATAATTTGGAAAAGAAATTATATATAGTGCTTATAGTATGCACAGCTGGATGCTGTCATATCAAGAAGACAAAAACAAAAGGTAAAGCACAAAGAATGTAAGTGTAAATACCACCCATGGAAATCCTTAAACTCCGTCTACGATATGTAAGAAAAACAATATGAAATAACCTTAAATTTTACATATTATGTACATACTAAATGAGAGTAGGGAGAAGTTTAACACTTATCAAAACAGACATCTTTTTCACACAAAAAAAGAAGAACCTCAATGAATACATTCAGCTTGTGTTACTGTAGCAATGATCAGTACAAATGAGGGCTTCAGTACAACACAATGAGAGGAATCGATCGCTAAGGCTACGTTCACACTGCAGGTCTTAAAGCTTAATTGCGATTTTTTGATCAAATCCGATTTTTTTTTGTCTGCTTCTTCACACTACAAGTTGCAGATTTCTGTCAGTTTCACTGGATGGCCAGGAAGCGTTCGCGATGTCTTCTCCGGCGCGGATAATTGGCGTCTGTCTTGTGTCGGTGACGTAAAAGACGGATTTCATGCGACATTATCATTCAAACAGCAGTCGCTTTCTAAAACATCAGATATGTATCGGATTCAGTACCACATACGAAAGTGACCCAGATCGGATTTGAAAATATGGGATTTGTGCCGTTCACACTGTCACACCAAGATCAGATATGGGTTGCATAGGGTCAAAAAAGTTGGATTTGATGCGTTTTCGCCTGCAGTGTGAACGTAGCCTAAGAGAAACATTTCCTATATTCAATATGTGTAAAATTGTGATGTTTTACATTAGTCCTTACTTGCAGCTTGCTGGGTCTCAGGTCATAATGTTTTGATCTTATTTAGAACAAGTTCTGAATGTTGTCGGGCAGAGATTGGTTTGCTGCTTTATACATTATTTATGTAATTCCAAATTTTTAAGTACAGCAACTCCAGTAGCTCAAACAATATTGGACACATTGAATCTTGTTCTAGATTCACTTCTTGCATCTTGTGTGTGTATATGCATTTGGGATGGCTGTGATGTGGTTGTCAGCCCATTTGCTGAGGTAAAGACATAAAGTTGTGAGATTATCACGGCCTTGTAAAGGCTGGTGTAGTTTTATCCTGGAAAGCATTAACAGTCTGGGGCAATTACCTCTCAATAGCTGCCTTCTGCTGAATGTGTGAGTCTATAAGAACGCGCGTGTGTGTTGTGTGTGTGTGTGTGTGTGTGTGTGTGTGTGTGTGTGTGTGTGTGTGTGTGTGTGTGTGTGCGTGTGCGTGTGTGAGGCAGAGAAAGTGACAATGAGCATGGTCTGGGGTGTTTATGTTGTTGCACATACGGAGGAGTGTGTTCAAACTTTGCCAGTCTGCGCATGGACAGGACAGAGTGACGATTGTGTAGACCGATCGATGTGCGGCGATTGTCCTCTCCTGGGTCCTGCCCTCCTAATGCCGAGGTTATTTCTCTGACACATACATATGCAGCCCTTTTTATCATTTCAGTATGTTCTTGACTCTTAAAAAAATTGCCTTTCTTTTTGCTTACTGTTTATTCTGGTTATGTTTTGTGTACTTCCTGTTTTCCCACCCCTTTCTTCCCACATTTAACTCCCCTCTTTTCTGGATAATGGTAATCATCTGCATTCTTTCACCTTGGTTTCTTTAACTGTCCTTTAGTTTCTGATTTCATTTCCATCCACGTTTCCTTTTTTCATCGCTCATGTTACTCTACTTAGACTGTTCCCTCCTACTTTGCCATTCTTACTAATGTTCTCTTCTTCTTGCACTCATATTCATTCTTTATCCCTTTGTTCTTTATTGTCCTCCCTGCCCTCCATCCATTGCTCTCTCTCCTACCTTCACCTCCGAATTCGCTGTCCTTTTACTTCTTCATCATCTTCCCCTCCTACTCTTTCCCTTCCTTCCCCCTCCATCACCCTCCCACCCCACCCTACCCACACCTCCCCTCTCCATTAGCAGATTAGATTTAGTCCCATAATGCCGCTGGGCACTATGATTTTACCAGCTCTCATTACTCCTAAATCATCTTTTCCTTCTCTCTCTCTCTCTTCCCTGCACTCTCATCTCCCAGTATGCTAACACACACTTCTGCACAGATACGCACACACCCTATGCCATATGCCAAGGCCTGCGCTGTGCACCATATTCCCCTGTGAATTAGCGGCAAGGCCAGTGATTTGTGTTGGAGTGTGATTGGGTGGGAGGGGAGAATTTGGTTCAATTTCTGTCTGTCTGCATCCATCCTTTATTCTCCTCTATATATTCCCTAGGGACATGAATGATTTTCATATCTCAACGTTTGAGGTGGACTACATTTGCTGCATGCTGTTATATGAGGTGTTTTTGGAGCTGGATTTTCTGGAATGAAGGATTGGCATAATGCAATTTGAGAAGGACAGGTTTTTTCTTTTTTCTCTTGTACAGTAACTGAGTGGAGCTGAAGAGACCGATGTGAAATGCAGGTGTAACGACAGACAAGCTGAGAAAAAACAAAAAAGAGTCATTACAATTATGCATGCATGCGAGTGTTCATCATTTTTGAAGTGTCAGCATCTTATCGTTTATTGTGGCAGAAGGTGAGTTAGCTGCAGTTTTACCCTCTGTGACAAAACCACTGATCACCACGTTCATTTTAATCATGTCACAACACTCTCAAGCACATTTACAACATTTGTCATGTTGCAGGGAATGCCTAGTGTGTGGAATGAAGTCACTTACCAAGGTAATGCACAGCCTTGGAACCATATTGGCCTAGAATAAACTATATGCCATGTGTTAAGTGAAACAAATATCCAACATGACTTCTTGCCAGATCATTTTGACTATCCTATTTATATCCTTTTTTCAACAAAATGAATATGTTCCAAAAAGAAAGAAAAATCAGCTACACCCTATGTACCATTTAAGCTTGTGTTTAAACTGTAACACAAACGTCTTTGGTGTATTAAAACGAGCAGCAGGGGTTTGTAGCTTAAAACCATATTTTTCTACATCTTACTGAGAATACCTGTTAAATGTTAGAATTCCTCACCAGTGACCAGATGTTAAACACCATTTACTTTTTTTCTTGTCTATTACAGTATCGAGCCAAGCAGTCAAATGAAGTAAAATCCATTTCCTGCACCTGTCCTCTTCTTTTTTTCTTTTTTTCACTAGTCCACAGAGAAAGCCTGCTGAAGAGGAACAATAGCGCAGAATCTGGATCCACTCAATCTAATCTCTCAGCCTTAATGGGCACTGCTGCTTTTTAGACACACCCTGCAAGGCACACACATAAACCACACACACTCAGAAAATAATACAACAAGTAGATATCCTCGCACATACAACAACATTTGTTCAACCGTTGCACAAACACTTGTGTTTTCAGGTAGATAGTCTTAACAGGCGTATGGATACAGTCAAAGAGAGACACACACAAACTACTGCAAACGCACACACCCGCATAGATCCCTCTCTTCCAGTTAGCCCTGACATTAGCCACTTGCTGTTTCTAACTGGATCATGGGGCTTACTAAAGAGATTAGGGCCTAGAGACAGCATAGCAACCACACACACTCTCTCACAGACACACATAGGTACAAAAAAGTGCTTTCTCTCCCCTGATTTTGTCTTTCATTTCTTTCCTTTTCTCCATTTCCCCTTTTTTCTCTTTTTATGTATCTCCTCCTTTCTCTCAAACACACACACACACACACACACACACACACACACACACACACACACACACACACACTAGACAGGCCCTCAGGCTAAGAGACAGCAGCCAGCAGCCATTGTGGAAGACAGTCTGTCAGAGGAATTAGCCCACCACTGCATGGGAAGGGAGGATGACAGTCTTCTCTGTTTGCCATCACAATCAATTTATTTCACCAAGAATACTCAGACAGATACAAGCATTGTAAAAGCCTCTCTTTCTTTCTTTTGCATTTAGGAAAATTCAGATGTAAAGTGACCTCTTTGTATCATGTAAAACCTGTTAAAACCAATAAATAAATGTTAAAAAATACAAATAAAAAAAATAAAGTGACCTCTTTGAAACATTTTTTCTGCATTAATAGTAATCCAGCTCACACGTTTGCAAATAAATCTCAATTACTATTACCGACCACCTGTTAGTAAATACTCTCAGAAATATGTGGCCTGAAGGATGAAGCCTAGAATAATGTTCTTGCCAAAATTTGGCCAAACAAAAAAAAAGTCTAAAACAGTCATTCATTTGAAGCTGACAGTTAATCAATAGTTGACATTTCAGGCTCTGGCTGCGTGGGTTACCCTTTAACATATTTTCCATCCTGACCTGTGTCAATCAACAGTATCCTTTGCTCTCATCATGTCACAACTTCAAGACCCAAAATGTCATTATATTTCTCTTATAGCCAGGGCTGGACTGGGACAAAAAATCGGCCCGGGCATTTTGACTAGAGACCGGCCCACCAAAAATGTGACGTCATTCAGGGGTAAAACCGCAAAGGATTCTGGGAACTTGTGGCAAGAGGAACTAGCGCAAGCAGGCTTTCAATTGAACTCAGTTACACAGCGATAAAAAGAAACACAAAAAATGGCAAGAAGCTGTTGTATTATTAACTGCAATAGCCGGTGTTGTGCCAAAAAGTGATTGTCTGCCAAAAACTGATTTCCAGTATTTGCCAAAAACTGATTGCTCGTATTTAAATTGCTATGAGTAACTTGTTGGGCTATAATATGTGAAACATATATCAAATGCATCCCTCATGGATGACATAAAGTCATCTCTCCATCTCCATCTCTCTCTTGCTCTTCTGTCTCCTCTGTCACAGACTTCTCCACTTTTGATGATAAATCAGCCTGGTGCAACATGTAAGGATTGGCACAATTTGTTAAGATTTTGAGGAGTTTGAGAAACTAACCTTAAGCATAAAATAAAATTTACTATCAGTAACTTCATAGCACCCGCCCAGCAGTATATAAACTCCGTCATGCTAGCTAGTACGCAGTACCAGTTATTCTAAGCGCCTGTAAAAAGTCAGCACAACGAAAACAAACTACAACTAAACTTGGTTTATATCTGACACAGATAGACAGCAGGTCATAACTTCTTACCTGAAGTTCAGTTCCTCTGCCACTATGACCAGCGGCCGCCTCGGGTCTCTCCTCCTCTTGCCTCCCCTTTCCCTTATCCACCTGCTGGCCTCCACCACTTGCTGATGTTGCTAAATCTGTGGAAGCTATGCCATAGCTACCGCCAAACAATTCAGTTATTTTTACACATTTGGCAGCGTCTGCCTGAAGAAAAACAAAAAAAACAAACAAAAAAAAAAAATTGCCAGCGGCCCACCCGGCAAATGCCCGGTATGCCCGATGGCCAATCCAGCTATGCTTATAGCTGGGATGAACTTTCATCATATTTTAAATCTAAATGAATGAAAATCTAAATAATACAATAACAAATAGAAAACCCAGACAATCAAATAACCCCGTTTTAGCAAACACTTGGAGACAGTGGAAAGGAAAAACTCCCTTTGATAACCTCCAGCAGATTCAGGCCCGTGGAGGGGCAGCCAACTGCCACAGCTGATCAGAGGTGATGCGAGAAAGTTGAACAGCTCTGGTACCAAATGTAATACCTAACAAAATATTGCTAAACACTAATTAAATATTTGACATCTGGTAATTTTGTTATAAAGTTTCAGACGTTCTAATATGATTTAATAAGAGTTTGGCACTTACTTGCTTCTCACGCAGGAACTGTGTCAACCTTTACAAGGGAACACATCATGTCATTATCATCACACACAGGAGCTCTTACTCAGTTCACCATTGCTGTGCTCAGGTCACAGACTCAACCTCTTTTTTCTTGGCATAATAAAGAGCTGTGCAGCTGTGTGCCAAACACAGAGACAGCTGAGTAATTCATTTCTCTCCCTTTCTTACTATCATAACTGTATACGGTCTTATTTTGTTTCATCTCTCTTTCTGCTTGTTGATTTGGCAAAGAAAACATAAGCACATGTGCACTTTCTTGCTCTAACTTCAGCACTACTGAGACTCTGCACTTTTTTTGTTCTGTTTCTGTGCTAAAAGTTAATTGGCCCACTGGCATAATGGCCTGCAGTAACCTTGACAACGCTGACCTGCTGAGAGACAGAGCCCAGAAAATGCTTTACGTATACACAGGCAACATACACAAGCCATGAACGCAGACAGCTCCGAGGACACACATGGTACGAGGCTGAACGTGCATAACAAAATATTTAATATGTGGATATTTGCACAATACACATACACTGTAGTGCATTTTCACTTACACGCACGTGTTTCATCGAAGCATTCACTCTCTGCAGCATGCTCACACACACCTTTTCAGCATTCAGCTACCCTAACCCCTTTTCTGTCCAATCTGCTAATTTGCTGTGTATTATTTATGGGTGCTGAGGTGCTCCCAAGATGCTTGTAAAGGCAAAACGACACAGTCAGCTTAGCTATTCACACCTCTTTCTCTCTCCTTTCTACCTTTCCTACCACCATGACTTTCTCCCACCCCTCACCTATTTCCGGACTTCTCTGCTCCCTTCGATGTTTCCTCCTGCCCTTCGCTGTTGCCTTTATCCTTCACATTTATTTCACCTGTCATCCATTTTTCTTCCATCACCTGCCAGCTTTAAACTCCCCTGTTCTCATTGCTTCAAGTTGCCTCCTCTCAACACTTGTCTCGTCTCTCTTTGTGGTTTCTTCTTCCTTTTAGTCGACTTAACAACCCATCTTCGTCAAAGCATATCCATCTGTTTTTCTGTGTAGCTGGTTTAGCTCATCCATCTGAGATTTTAGAGAGATTCCCTTCTTTGTTCCATGCTGCACCTATATTCTATTCCGCCATCAATCATTTTCACCCAGCCATTTAATAGACACAATAAGGAGTTTAACCATTTATCCTATTATCTTAATACTTGGTAAACCTTGCAGATAAGGTAGAATGAGCACATCAAGTCAAAATTTTTGACAGCGGTCTGGGATTAAGAGGATCTCTAACAGCCTTATGTTGGATGAACAGTTTCCCAAAGACAAAATCCATTTAGTCAAGGCACTTTGTCCGTTCTGAAAATGAGAATTTTCAGCCCTAACACTTCACCCCTATTATTCTTAAAACCATTTCTTTGTTCAGATTCTTGCTCACTTTTTCATTTATTTATTTTAACATGGAGTAGTCCTTTGCCTGCTTATTATATTGATGCCAATTTATGGCCTAGCAATTCACAGTGACTGTTACTCACAGGGTACATTACTCAATACTCCATCTATCCATCCATCGTTGGACTAGACCTTATCGTAGCTGTCACAGGACGAGAGAGAGGGTGTAACCTGGACAGGTCACCAGTCACACCTATGGCCAGATTAGAATCATCACTTAGCTCAACCCCATGCTTGGCTTTGGACTGAGGGAGGAAGCTAGAATACCCAGACAGAAGCCACGCAGACAAGAAAAGAGAGGCCTCACTTGATGTGGTGTGATGGTGCTAACCCAATACCATGTAAATTTGATCAATATTTATTGTATTTAATAACAACTGCTAAGAACTGCTGAACAATTAATTAACCCATTAACATTCCATTGAACCCCAACATTCAATGACTCCTTGAGACCCAACAATGCTTGTTGACCATAGCTGGGTTACCTGCTACCAATATAATATATTTTTCTTTCTTTTTTCTTTCTTTTTATAAAAGATTATAATCACACAACTCCCTGATTACTACAGTAGATAAAATTGTTGCTTGATGTGAGTAGATAAAGCATCCCTGCCCCTCTGGTAAAAGCCACTTTTTCTAATTATCGTGTTTCCATTTTAATTGAAGGATTACTGGAAAAAACATACTCAGCCCCTTTGCTTTTCAGAGTGCACCGAATACGCCAAGAACAACAGCACTCGATAAAGAGTGAAATCATCTCTTCTAAAACAGCTGTTGTCATGTCAGTAATGAAAACAACTGACTGATATTAAAACTATTTTATTTGGTTTATTTTTATAATTTATAGGTTCAGCAGCATTTTTGTTTACCTTTTTGAAGAAGTCAAAACATTATTTCACCAAAGTCTCAATTTTGCTCCTGTTTAAGTTTTGTTATATATAAATTGGTGGTTTGGTAAAGATTGCTCAGCGTTTAAGTGGTTCGGCTTAGCTCTCTGTATACTAATTTGCGTCTTTCTATAATTTACCTAGCACCCCCATCCCTTCATCTATCGCACTTATAGTCTGTTTCTATCTTTTCTCACCAGCCTGTTAATCCATCCTCTTTTCCCTCCATTTATCTTTCCTGCCTGCATCCAATCTAATGTCCTCTCTTGATCCTTTGCTGCTCTAACTTTTATTAGCTCCATAAATGTCCCTAAGAGCCTGCAGTATCGCTTAGCTAAAGGAAGAAGAAAAGGAAGAACTGAGAAGGAAAAAAAAGAGAAGGAGGCAGAGTAGTGATATTGCTTAGTCCTGTGGATGACAATTCAAATAAGAAAATGTATTAAAGCAAAATGGCGTCAGGGACATTAAAGTGAATTAGCCAATAACAAATGACCATGTGTGCGCCCTGCTGCCTTAACCTCTACAACTATTTTTTTCTTCTTTTGCCGATAGTAACTCATCTAAATTTGCTGGACGTCTTATGGGCATGGGGCCAGAAAAGCTTTTATATCCATAAAGGCCTATGGATCACAGAGAATTGCATTAAGCTGTCCAATTTAATTACAGTATCGACAAAACATAATAGATACTTACAGCCGTACGGAGAGCGATGGATAGAGGAAGGGAAAGAACAGAGGGGAGAGAGTGAGAGAAACGAAAAGTGCAGACAATGTCCATTTATAATGCTGATGCAGTGTATGTATCAAAGGAGGCGTTTGAGGAATGTGTGCACGCGTGTGTGTCTATGTAGGTGTGTGTCTCCAACGAAGGATTTGCAAGGGCCCCTGAGAGCTTTTGAGAACGCTTAGTTT
Source organism: Astatotilapia calliptera (assembly GCF_964374335.1). Classification (NCBI taxonomy): domain Eukaryota; kingdom Metazoa; phylum Chordata; class Actinopteri; order Cichliformes; family Cichlidae; genus Astatotilapia; species Astatotilapia calliptera. Next base: position 3,988,935 of record NC_137423.1, on the reverse strand, counting down.
GATTTAGATGCTACAGCTCCCCGAAGGCTGGTTCTCCAACAAATGTGCCCACGGACACACAAGCACACAGACACTTAACAGCCGGGATACACACCCACTCATAATTATACGCCATGTCACTCACTCACCTGTTCATACACACACACGCACCTATAAAATCCACACACACACACACACACACACACACACACACACACACACACACACACACACACACACACACACACATACTTAGATCCAGGGAATGGAGTGAGTAAGAAGAGTGGCTGTCCTGTCCCGTTACAGCCAGCCAGGGCTGTCAGCCTCCCATCCGCCATGATCAATAGATGGGGGCAATATTTTTATTCATAAAGGGTCCACTTAATTAAATCACTGGGAGTGGAGATGGGGAGGGTAGTTGAATCGGGGAGGAGGGATGGGGCGCCGTAGCAAGGGCACCGAGTCAAAAGACTGATGAAGAATTACAAAGAATGGAAGGAGAAAGGCAAAAAGGAGGGAGGGATGGAACGAAAAACCATTTAGAGCTGTCCATTTATAAGATGCCAGAATGCTGAAGATAGATTTTACGGTCATATGTGTCTGATGGGAAGTAGTTTTATTTATCTTTGCAGCAGCATTTCCCAGTTGCCTAAAACTGACATTTATTCTATTATGTAAATACAAGGCTTTCAGGGAACACTTGCAATCTAGAAGAAATGTACACTATGGATAATTCTGCATTTTGGAAAGTGTACTTCATACATCTCTTGCCAGGAGCTGGACAAGACAAGCAATACAACTGTCATATCAGTGTAAAGTGCAAGTGGAAGAAGGAATATGAATACAAAGAACGAAGCAAAAACGTGCAAACTTTGAAAAAATGAAAACAGATCATTTAATGTCGTTCACCATAATCATTTTCCATACGACATGAATTACACAGCTTGACGATGAGAAAATTCCTTTTGGTTTATTTTAAGATTTCAAAATATGAAAAAAATAAAACCTCCACCATGCATTCCCATGCTGCAGTCCTGCTGTCTGCAACACACTGCCAACGCGTTGAATAATATATCCCCCCTGTTTGTTGCTGCAAGTCAGAATCATTCAACTAAAGCCACTTGGCAGCTGCGACTTGAAGACCGTGGTTATAATGGGAAGGCTTAAGTCCAGTTTTGAATGCACCCAGATATATGTTTGTGGCACTGCCAATATGCAGTGCTTATAGCCAGCAAGTTCTCCCAGCATACAACAACAGAAGCTTTTAACCTCACCCAATACGTCAGTGTTGAGAATATCATATATACAGGCTGAAGCTATATAGATATACACAGTGTGACATAAAATAAAAACAAATACTGGTCATTTAACATTATAATATGAATTTAAACATTTTTTTTGCAGCCACGGGAATATGGTTGAACTTTCTAGCTCACAATCTGTGGCATCGAAACCTTAACATATATGAACTGTGACTAAGTTAAATGGTATAAAGGACACCTTAGTAATTCACATGTTTACAGATGGCATACGATATTAAATCACATGTGCAGTAAACACGGTAAGCACTGGAATACCTGCTGCATGACTTTGGTCTTATCCTACAGTAGAGTGCCTTAAAAAACAAGGGGAATATGAGCTAGCCAGCAGTCGATATTTATTACTCTCTTTATGGAACAATATTAAATGCAGTTACAGCCCCCAAGGGAGAGAAAAGGAGAGAGAGAAAGTGATATAGCTGGAAGAGGTGAAAAAGAAAGTGAGAGAAGAGGAAGAAGCAAAGGGAGAAGCGAAGAGGCTTGCGCTAACCATTGAAAGTCTCAGGTTTCAAAAAATAAATCGTGCCACTTCTGTCTTTCTACTCTCTCCTTTTCTTCCTCTCCCTCAATTTTCCACCTATTCTTCCCCCGTCTCTTTTTCATCCGTCCCCTGGAGCCAAGCCAAGGGTCAGTCCTCTTTCTTTTTGTCCGCTACACTCCTTCATCTTTTAATAAAAGACACACACAGATGCATATACATTGTTGCCCATCCACTCTCACGTGCCTGCTGTTTCATTCACACAGGGGCTCACAAATTCTAGCTGACACACAGACACACACCTTTGCTGCCCTTCTTGTCATCTCTGTCTAACTAAGACCTCCTGTGATGCCATCTGACACAAAGCCACATGAAATCAAACAAGTCTGCTTCTACTCCCATGTTATAGGTCAATAGTTCAGGGCTGAGTGGCCCTCACTCATATCTGGACGAGCCTGAGGGTGGATCCATCTAATATCTGGTGACTTCTGTTACACAGAGCAATGCAGGGGGAAATAGCTCAAGAAAAAGAACACTTTTTGATTTTTGTGTATGGGAACAAAAGATGGAAATGCTGTTGTTAATGCCAGTAATGTAGACTATTGTGTGTGTGTGTGTGGTTCTCTGTGTGCATCAAAGGGTTAAGAGTAATATCCGAAGTGGTAAAGGGTGACCTGGTGAGTGTTTCTTCTGACATGAATAATGGAACTTAATATGGAGGAGGTGATGGCTTGGAGCATACACACGCGTGCGCGCATGCACACACACTCACACTTCTACCCCAGGAGGATCTTGGTGTCATTCTCAATCCCTCCAGACTTTGAGGGGCCACAGAGAGTCACCATGCCCAGAGAGGGGAGGTCTTGGCTGGAAACTGCTAACTGAGAGTGGGGGGTCTGTGTAGTGAAAGAAAGGAGGTCTGGAAACATTTGGTCAAAATTCTATCAATTATACAGTACGTCAAGCGCCATAGCAAACACAGAATGGATAATGGAAGACTGTTTCTTCTGCTGATGCCCTTTGTTGTTGTTCTTTTGTTTTCTTTCTTTGTAGTCTACTTCGCCATTCATCTGCACCCACAGATACGAAAGTCAACATGCGTGAACTTTGGTGAACTTTGTATTGTTTGTCTTATCTCTATCCAGTTCTTCAAATCCTTCTCTTTCTCAAAGATATGCAGTTGTTTTCATAATCAGTATCACTGATATAATTTACAGAATTTGTCATCTTAATGAAACTGATGCATAATTCAAACAGCCATCCGTCTCTTTAATAGAATTCTTAGGAGGCTAATCGCTCTCTGCCTCAAATGCTGTGGTATTGGAGGAGGACCAAAAAAAGAGGCTAAATCCAATAATTTAAATGTTGTCCAAACCATTCCACTTTCCAAATGAGGCCGCTATATGCTTGGGCTTTGTGAGTTTGTGCCTTTGTAGCTGGCCAATCAGTGAGTGTCCTTTTCAAGGGTCATAGGCCAATCTTCTGTTGATCATAGCCATTCTCTACTCAAAGGTTGGCAGGTATGACTCACACAGAGATGAGAGGAGGACAACCGTCTACATGATGGCATAACAGAGCTGTGGATCGTGAATGGCTTCAGATTTTAGGAATGCATTATGGGTAATTTTTAATAACTCTCAGTATAAGCTGTGTGAAATGGTAGAAAGCGGCATCTGCTTTATTACTGCAGAACTCTTTTTTCTTTCTTTTTAAACTAGCTGTCTTACTATAGGTTATTGGGGTCCGATGTGGATGCTTGATTTTAAGTAGATTTTGCATTGATTTGAATGGTTTTAAATGCATTCGTTTTGTTAAGTTATTTAATATTTTATTTAGTCTTTTTAAAGGTTAAAAAAATAGTATGTAAATGTAATGCAATGCTGCAGCACTTACACTCCGAGATGATCGTCTATGATCATCACAATATCTGTGCTACCAGCAAATACAAAACCTCATTTAAAAGGTAATAGCAAAAATTATGTTTATTCACTGAATTGTGGCGTCAGTTTGTGTGTACGACTGTATTATCAGTATTTCAGCATAGTGTCAGTTCATTAATAAGCTCTGTGAGTTACTTCTTCATCGTGTTTCCTATACTCTCATTTATTCCCACCGCAAGGAATAATACATGGAGACCTGTTGGTGAAATCTGCTGGGGGTGTGGGGGGGTCATTTAGAAATATTGACGTATATTTAATTTTTGAGGTTTTTTACTGTTGAATTCCTCTGCTCTGTCCAGGTCTTGAAACATTTTAATTCCAATCTGATGACTATCGTTATATTTTTTGCTTTTGTTTTCAGTGTTGCAGATTTTTTCCAATGTGTTAACTTTATTTTAAATAACACATTTTCACAATTAAGCTTTGAATTATTCCCTAAATTACATTATACTGTCAATCAAAGCATTTGCTTGCTTGGGTTTTTTTTTGCCAGTCATGCCAGTGATCAAGCCTATTATCAGATTTCAGTTTGTCCAACCACAGCATATCTTAGCCATGCAACACACAGTTCACGTTTTGTTACCGCTTGAATAGCTTTGTGGTTGCTAAAATCATATTGTTCATCACTGCCTGCCAATATCAGAACAGTAAGAATTTGAAACCCAGCATATTTATAATGACAGAACCCCCAATTTGAGATTCTGGATTGGAATTTCTTCTTCTCTATGCTGCTTGCAAGATCATCTACCGTGACCAGTTTGGCAATGGGTCAGTGATGGTCTGGAGAAATCACGTTGGAGGGTCGCACACACCAGAGAGCCGCATTAACACAAGTTGGCGCAGACTTTGATTTCATGTTTTTTAACTTTGAATTTTAGTTTGAATCCAGCCCTCAAAGGATCGATGGTTTCCACTGACTCACATACATTGTGAAGTTTGTTACGTCATTGTGTTCACAACAAACTACACAATGTGTCTCAGCAAGAACTGTCAATTTGAATATTTCATTCTTAAATATCTGAATATGTCAATTCTGAGCAGTGTAAAAACCCATTAAAATTTGCACATCACACACTGAATCCTGATTTACTTGCTAACATAAAACGTCGTATTTTTCTTCTCTCCAATAAAATGTTGATGAGGTGTCCGTCTTTTATTTTCAATTCACAAAATGTCACCAAAGCAGTGATGCAGCATGGCTAGTTAACAAAAAAAGAAAGAAAAAAAAGCGACCCCTAAAATAATTTTCACAAACAGATGACCAGAACTCATCCATATAATGAAAACTTCATTCATGGTCTTGTCACATATGAGTTTTATTATTTGGGCCTAAACCGTGCACTGCTGGACCTGGTGTCAGTCACTCAGCTGGAGTCATAAAGGCCGGCAGAGAGACACACAGTCTCATAATAGGTTTTATTTGACTTGGATGGTTTTCCTTCTGTTAGAAGAAATAACAAATAAATATCATGGTGGGTAAACAAAACGATAAAAGATTTATTAGCCATGGAACTCATCTGATATATGACTTTTTAATGCCTTTTCCTCCTTTATCTTGTTCTCATTCTCCTGCTTTCTTTTTGTTTTTATTCTTTGCTCTGTTTGTCAGCAGTCCACAGAGCGCAGGGCCATATGAGAGAGATGCAAATTAAAGAGATAAACAAGATAGATTTATGGATATTGTTAGATAGGTAGATGGATGGAGAGAGTGATAGATACTAGAGAATGATAGAGAATGTGAATGTGCAATACAAAGCAAGACTGATAACAGCTTTGCATTCTGCTTCCTATTTGCTCTGTCAATGTCAGTATGGGAACACCAAAGACGCAAAAGAAGAAGAAAATCTCTTTTCAGTAAAAAGGGAAAAAAACAAAACATGGCTATACCCAAAAAGTGTCAAAACCTTCAAAACAAGAAGTGTAAACACAAGGAATATTTTCTGGCTGTGCTGCACATTAAAATATCATAATACCATTCCTGCCTGTCAAATGTGTGCCGTTTCCCCCCCTGCTCTTTGTTACCACAAGTGCTGAGCAAAATTGCACATAAAAGCACACATTTTCTTTGCCTAAAGACTACACAATGCCAGGCACATACTTTTCCCATCAAGGCCTGCAGAGACAAAACAGGGAACACTCATCTCTTGTCAAACAAAAGGAATGAGCCAGAAAACACAAGGCTGAAAGGGAAACATCCAAAACGATGAAACCTTGTTAGTTTGAGGAAATGAGTTTTCTGTTTTCTGAGCACGGCTCGCCAATTAACATTCACGGCACTAATAAAAGTTGATTGGCTCTGGAATAATGCACAGCCAATTTTCTTCCTGTGTAGGCTACATGAATGCAAGTGTGAGTGTAAATTAGATAGCTTAAGCATATACGGCATGTATGTGAGCGTGGCATATTTCTTCCAAGATGTGCGTGTGTGTGTGGGCACATGTGTTTTATTGTCTGTGTGAAAACTGACAAGTACGAAGCAGTGTTCCTTAATTGTGTGACAAGAAAACATTATGAATGTGTTTGTCACATGCTGAGTGCTTATCTGTACGCATGTATTTATGTCTAAATCAAACATAAAGGTCCAGAGTTGTGCTGCTCTTTTGTGCTGCTTTGTTGTGATTTTCTAAGTGTATGTCGACTATCTAAAATACACAGCCATGTATTAATGTGCTGATTGGCTTTGTGTAGTATAGTATGATTGTTCAACGCAGGCCTAGCTCGCAGCAATATAAGGCGATCAGCCGTGCGATATTTCATACCTTTCCTTTTCTCCCTGTAATCACGCTGTGCTTTCTGGAGTCTGATTACCTGCCAGGCCTTCTTCTTCCCCGCAAACAAAACTAATAGATTTAAGGCCGCTGAGTCATGTCAAAAATCATTTGGCTCTATTGAGCAGGAAGAGAAAAGAAACCGAGGGTGTTGCATGTAATCCCATGTTCACTGTGTGTTGAGAGAATGAGGAAGATGGAAATCCTTAAAGGGGAGAAAAAATAAATAAATCGCTTAATGACGGTAATAAAATGTGTGTGTGTTCTTCTGTTTCTCAGAAAAAATATGATTGCTTCATTTTAATGCCAGAGCAATGAGGCGCTGTTGGAGGGCTCCAGTAAAGGAGAAAAAAAGAAAGAAAAAAGTTCTACATTAAAAACATGTGAAACACACAGATGCAACACACACACACGCACGCGTCTTTTACTCTGATTCTCTCTTCATAGTTTCTCATTCTTTCCTTGCATTGCCTCTCCATTAATCTCACACACACACACAGACACACACACACACACATACACACACAGACACACACACACACACACACACAGACACACACACATTCTTCAAGGCAGCAGATGGACTCGTGCCAGCCATATTTCTTATAGTTCCTTTTGTCTTTGAAGCTCTTTGGACCAAATTGTTCCACTGATCATAAATGTCATATCATCCTTTCTCTCACTCTTCCCCTCTCTCTCCATCTCTTTCTCCTTCTGTGCCTTTGTTCTGTAATTGGGTGTGTGTGTGTGTGTCTGTGTGTGTGTGAGTGTGTGTGTAGCTGTATGTGTGTTAGATCAAATGGTTGTGGCTTTGTTTATCATTTGACTCCTATCTTAAGTGTATACCTCAACTAATGCCACTTCTTCGGTCACTCTCTCTCTCTCTTTCTCCCGTTCTCCCTGTCTGTCTCTCATCCTCTTGTCTTCCTCTTCCCTCTCTGCAGAGACCTCAGTGAAAACCAGATTCAGGCAGTTCCAAGAAAGGCTTTCAGAGGGATCACCGGTGTCAAGAACCTGTAAGCACAATTATTATAATTCTCTTTTTCATCTTCTCCTCTCCACTACCTATCACATGTGTATCGTATATTACTGCATCCGGAAATGTTCATAAATGCCTAAACATTTTTGCATTTTCTCTGGGATTATTACACAATCATGAAGCACAAAATCACATTTAGACTTCATCCATTTAATTGCTCCTGTGTTTATATATTCAACTTCATTAAATGTGAACAAAATACAACTTTAATAAAAACAGGATGTTCATAGTTCATATAACAGATTGTTTGTGTTTACTATATGCTAGCATCAGATGAGTTTAAGTTAAATCCAGTAAGCTGCATGGATGGATTTCTTTTTAAATCACTTGTACTATAATGAAGATGCGTATGGTGTTTGAATTTTACTGCATAGCTACAATAAAACAATGTCATTCCTACTTAAAAGAGCTAATAATTAAAAATAGTTATTCCTTAAGGATGGTTCATCACCTCCTTTAACTCTTTGATAACTGGAAAGACTAAGCGCTTGATAGAATTTTAGCTGCTTCACCTTTTAGGATCTTCTTTTTCATATTTTTCAGTTTGTAATCTTTTAAATGTTTCTAAAGATGACATCTCAGGACGATAGGCAGGCCACTTGTGCACTCTATCTTTGGCAATGTCTTGCTGATATAAGCAATGGCTTTTCTGTAAATTATGTCATATGCATGTGTGTTTTTATTACTGTAAAAACAGTGTATAGTTTCGTTTGGCACAGATGTGCCAGTCATCCATCCCTTGTGTAATGGCCTGTCACTCTATCAGGGATGCAGGCTAAACTGTGGGCTGATAAAAGCTTTAGCCTTGTTGATGAAGCTCCCATATCTCCACTTCAGCAAGAGTTTAAACTTGTTGATGCATCAACACACTGAATTCCCTGACAGTAGTTTTTAGAAGTCTGCATTTAGTTTCACTATAGAATCAAGTCTGTTTTGAGTGGATTGCCAATCGAGGGTCCCAGGGTACACCTGTTCTGTATTGGTTTTCACACTTTCCCTTGTGTACAGAGTAGGGCTGCCACGATTAGTCGACTAGTCACGATTACGTCGCCCTATCAAAATCGAACGACGACTGATTTAATAGTCGACGCGTCGTTTGAAGCTTTGTAAGATCACAAAAGATGCAGGAATAAGTAGCAGGATTTAAGAGTGTAATAACGGACTGAAACAGAAGATGGCAGCACTGCATGTACAAGGATGCCAGCTGCCGTTAAACCCCGAAGAAGAAGAAGAAGCTGTCCCAGAATTCATAGCGCGGCCCAGCTCAGTTTCCAACAATGGCGGCAGCTAGTTAGTTTTAATATTACTCTTATTATTCTTTCTGGGTCACAAAATAAACGTTTAACATATTTTCAGGTGAGAATGTAGCTGTGTAAACCTCAAATATCTGCTCAGTTTATCAAGACACCGCATATTTTCAAAAGCGCTCCGACGTTTTTGGAGACGTCTGTTACCCACTAGCTTGATAGCTAGCCGGGGGCTAGGCTCACTAGAGCCGTGAGAACACCGGACTCCCGGCAAATCGTTTTCAAACCCACCGCCGTCTTTCGCTACTCGAGTTAAATATATATAAGTCACTTAGATAACTTAAAAATGTTATTGTTTGGCTTTTTTCAGTATTTTATTTGTTCCTGAGTAAATCGGTTTGGCTGAGATTAAAGTTATAGTTTTTGCACAGCTGAATAAACATCAAGCAGACAACTGATTATCAGAAGTGTGAGATGCTGGAGAATATACTCCAGTGTCCTGTTATATTTTAGATAGCAAGGAGTTTATTAAACTTCACCGAAACAATCTGCAAATTTCATTAAAATTTAATAAACTATCATCTTTTCTTTATTTTTAGTTAGCACAGACCTTAAACACTTAAAGCTGTAAGCTAATGATAGTTATATAAGAGCAGATGCTGCTGGTGCAATAAGCTGCACGGATGCATGATCTGATTAGTCGACTAATCGCAAAAATAATCGGTGACTAGTCGACTATCAAAATAATCGTTTGTGGCAGCCCTAGTACAGAGATTTCTTACAATAATAATATTTACCTTAGATTTAAATCCCCAATTTCTTTGCAATTTTATGTTGAGAAATGCAGTCCAAAGCATTACATTCTACGTATGTGGTTTTTATATTTGAAACAGAATCAGAAACTTGTACCTCCTACTCCGTACACCTGCTACAACCTGCTTCTCTGCTGCCCTTCCTCTCTCCTTCATTCTCTTTTTTTTCTTGCCTGGTCCCATATTCCTTCTTTTCTTACTGTTAAATCAGCTTGTCTCCCTTACCACTCTTCCTGTCCACAAAGGTTTTGTCCTCAAATCAAATGCTCAATATCCCCCTGTCAAATATTCACGATCTCCTAATCACCAATAGTGAGATCAATACGCTTCCCAATCAATGCTTCCCATCAATAATAGCTGATCAATGGCGCCTCTAAACTACCAGACAGGCTCTTGTGGAAATGTTCTAAATGAGAAAAGATTCAGGAAAACATTAGATAGAAAAAAAAATAGAAATTTGGTTCTGCAGGACACTTCAGCTTTATGAAAAACAGGCGACAATAAAAGTTGATGTTGCTGCGGAAATCATTAGATTAGGCCAACAAATCTTCTCTGTGTAAATTGAAGTTTGCTGCCATGTTTCATCACACATCTGACATGACAGAGGAGATGAAGAGAGGAAGAGACGGAAACACATAGCAACACATAATAACTACAAGCTATGAAAAGATAAAAAGCCATTCTTTGGCGATTCTTATTTCGCTACCATAGATGCTGACTGACAGGCGAAAGGAAAAGTGTATTCCTGGGGCTAATGAGATGGAAAGAATTAAATCTAAATAACCACATGTTTTCTCTGCATATTTCACTTGTGCAAATAGTGCAGGTAAAGTGTGTAAATGAAAAAGATGCAAATGTTTCCGAAACAGATTTTAACTTGAAAGTAATGAACCATAATCGCTTCGGTGATGCAAAGGTGGATCATATTTGATTGCTCGCCAGTTGTATCTCTCATATATATCCTCTGAACTACCGCTAATGAAGATAAGTGAAAACACATCACCACGTGGTTCAGTTATTTCATTTCATTCATCTGATGACGGGCGTATTATGGGCTCTAAAGCCCCACAACAGCTGCTAAATGGACCTTGAAGTGAGATTTATTTTCTCCACTGCTGCTGAAATGTCGCGAATGAACTTTGAAGTTCTGTTTTAACTCAACTCAGACAAGATGAACATTAATAGGACAATTACAGATGAAAACATTATCAAACACCCTAAAACAGCTACTAAATGAACCTTACTGGTGAAACTGTTTTCTTAACCATAAACATGCTGTTTCATTAGATCATTAACAAGTGCTGATAATCGACATTCAAACATTTACCTTCAGCTATCGCTTTAGCTGTCCTTTTCACATGAGGGTTTTGTATGTCAAATGAATGTATAGTTGTGGGCTGTTATATTCATCAAAGCATTTCAACCCATGAGTAAAATCACAAGTTAGTGAGGCTTGGACAGCAGAGAGAATTACAAGTGTTTGAATTTTTTTCAGTAGCTCTGTATAACAGACCAAATATGAATCTGTCATCCCAAAATGGGAATGCGCGTATCCGTGAATTAAGATCTAAGTTATGCGCTTTTTGTACTCTTTCAGTGGGCAATCTGTGAGTTGATTAATATGCATCTTGCCATAGATCGGTAATTCAAAGTTAGGCTACAGGCAAATGTGCTCCTCTGCTTAGTTTCCTCTCCCAAGTGTGATGTAAGTTCAATGTGGCCGCCAAAGTCCACAGGAGCTTATTACTCTTAAGTTAAATGGGCCTGAAACTGTCTATACTCTGTACTCTGCAGTGTGTGTGTGTGTGTGTGAGCATGTAAGTGAGCAAGTGTCAGTTCCCATGGCTTAGCTCCAAACCTTTGAGTTCAGGTTGGCCTGTGATCATCTAATCCACTCTCGCTTCTCAATCCAAGCTAAATGTTACACATCACCTTACCTCTTTCACCTTAGACTCACTTTCACAACCATTTGAAGATCAGTGGCAGAAAGAAACAACTCCTCCATCCCTTAGCTGTGACCATTTTTATATTAATGTTTTTAAGCTGGACTTCAAATCCACCAAAGATGTGCTGAAAAGGGGGAAAGCTCTTTCCTGGCATCTCACACGTGCACCTGAGTGCTCCCCAGTATAGCCACAGTCTGTCCCACTGGAGCAACATGCACAGTTGCAATCCAATATGAAAATAGAGAAGCCGTACATGCTCCGTTTACATTTGGAGCTTCATTTTCTACCAAAGCTATAATGTCACATAAATCACAATGGATTATAAATTGCCTCAGCCCCTTTTAAAATGTTTTTAACTAAATAGCTTTGAGCTACAAGGTGAATCCTTTTTTCATTCTTCTTCTTCAGTCAAACTTACGGCCGACTCAGCTGTGCCAGGATCATTCATTTCTTCCGTCTCCTTTTTTTTGACATCTTATAACACCTCCTCCTCCTCCCTGTTTTTTTAATCTTTCTTTCTCTAGTTTATCCTCCCATCGCTGCCACCTCTTTTATGCTCAGTCCACGACTTCCTTCTCCCCCTCTCATAATTTCCCCCTTTTCTCTATCTTTCTATCCTTTTTCTCTTTTCTCTATCATTCTTTATTTTCATTTATTCTACTCTTCAGCTGCAGCGCTTCCCATCGTCATTCTATCCTCTTCGCTTTCTCCAAAAGTTTTCAGTCTCCAACTTATTCCAATTAGTCACCTCCCTAAATTCCCTCCCTCCCTCTTTTACAGTGTTTCCCTCTCTACTCTCCCTTCTATCCTTCCATCCCTCCCTCCATTAGACAAGGTGACTCCTGCAGTAAAAGGCTGCAGCCCTCCATTATACCACGGAGTAAAAAAACCTTCATGACATTCTGTCCCTGGTGGACACAGCATTGATTTTCTCATGTCTCTCTCTCCCGCTCTCACTATGTAGCCAGCTCTCCCTGGCTCTCACCCTATCCTCTGCCTCTTTCAATCTCAGTCCATGTCTTCCCATCTTTTTTGTCTCACTCTGTTTCTCAGAGGGTAGGGTCTCTATCTTTCTCTTCTGGTTCTTCTCTTTCAAGCGGCCCAGTGGCAACCATAGCATTGTCATTTATTGAACTGTTTCCTTTACATACAGGCACAACACACACATACACAGGCACGTATACCATGCACACATAGACACAACAGCCCTTTCGACCCCACTATCACATGACTAATTTGCTGAAACAGCCAAGAACCTGGCAAATGTGATTACTACAGTCTTACGCTAACCTAAGGAGACAGGCTCTGTGCTAGTCCTCTGTGTATAGACGTTTGAGTGTATATGTGTGATCGCTCCTATACTTTGTGCTGACAGAGAGTCTTGTCATTCCCTTAAATCCTACCCGTCAGTCAAACTAGAAATGATAAGGGTATTTTTCAAGTTTGGACACATCTGAACACTGTGTCAAAATTTGTGTATTGTGTCCTGGGTTTGTATGTAGTAATATACTATCATATCTAAAGATTTTGTTTAAATGAATTCTTGTCATGTTAACCTGTTCATGAGCATCTTTGGCACTGAACATTTGCGCCTTCATATGTACAATCAGCTACTGTAATGCTTATTAACTATGTTCTGTATACATTTAGTGTGTATGTAATGTGCGCTACTTTTGTTGGGAGGCATTTCGCTGTAGTTTAGAGCAGCGGTCCCCAACCTTTTTTGCGCCACGGACCGATTTATGCCCGACATTATTTTCACGGACCGGCCTTTAAGGTGTCACGGATAAATACAACAAAATAAAACTAGTACCGGTACCGAAAAAAAGAAGATTTATTCATAACACGCGTGACAAGACCCAGGGAAACAGAGTTAACGATAAAAACGATAACAAAATAACGCTGAAAACCGATAAAAACCCTGAAAACCAGACATTTCACACCTGAGCCTCAACTCTCGCCGCCCGGTACCAAACGACTCACGGACCGGTACCGGTCCGAGGCCCGGGGGTTGGGGACTGCTGGTTTAGATTACAAAGACACATAGACCATCAGATAAAATACAGCTGTTTCATATGCCCTGACATTACACCTCAGTGCCCACACAGACATGCCTCTTTATCTTTTGCAGCCATCAAGTCCTCATATTGTACCTTGTTTTCCATCTGCCTGCTTTCTCACTATCCTACCCGTTTTTTTATTGTGATAAAATTTAATTCATTTTACCCGCTGGGTCCACCTATGCTCACTATCTACACATTCATAGTACCATCCAGGTGCTTTGGAAGAATGTATTCAGAGAGTAGAATATGCCATTTTTCAGCAAAATACAAAAGTATACAGTATTTCAGTGTAAGAATAAAAAAAAAGAAGTCCTTTCATGGCCTCCTTTGTTTTTTTCCCCTGTAAAACATCTCCCTGCTTCATGCTTCCCTACCCACAATGCAGTGCAAGATAGCCGTTTGTTTGAATTATGACTACACTGCCTTTGAGAGAGGTGAGAACATTGTGTCGTTTACGTGCATGTGCACACACACCAGTATCATAGTGTGTCTCCGCCAGTGCAGATGTTTACTTTCAACTTGTTTACCACATCCAACAATGGACAGCTGGAGCCAAGCATGAAAATATACAAAAAAAAGACTAATAATGGTCTTCCCTTTGAAAGCGTCCTTAAATCAAAGTGCCGCAAGAGAAAGTAGGATGGAGACACGACAGCCAGCTTTCTGACAGGGTTTACTCAGATTCCCATGATTCTTGGCTTGAACCCAGCCCCCACTACACATGTCCTTAAATGGCAGGATGTGGCTAATTCATTAAAGGTCATGATCAGCAGAGACAGTAGGTTGATGGAGGGATGAGGTAGAAAATGTCAATTGTTTTGTCTGAATGCAAAAGGATTTACATGGCTAGACTGCATTCACCTAAAAGTCCTTTTTTTTCATTTTAATGATAGGATTTGTAATTTAGTTTTGATGGTAAATTGACCTAAAATCACATACAAGGAAACACAGTAAAGTACGATCAGTTTTAAAATACATCAAGAAATTAGATTTCTGGCTTTCCGGAATATTTTTTTTCTTTTTTTTAAAATGCACTTCAAGCTAATTTTATTTTATATTCAGTTAATCTATATTAGTATGCAGCAACAACAACAACAACAACAACAACAATGATAACAATAATAATAATAATAATAATAATAATAATAAAGAGAAACTTTAATGGAAGCTCGTTGATGTCCTTGATTGCATCTTTTTGTGGAAAAAGCTGGACAATAAAACCATAATTTATTCCTGTACCCTTGAACATTACTAAAAGCAGACTTATCATTAGCAAGTCAAATCCTACCCTGAATTGTTCAAATCTAAATGGACATTAAATGCAAATATCATTCACTTTAAATGATACAAAAGGCTTTTAATTACCTGTTTCAAAAGATGTCCACCAGCATTGGTACCTATGTGACCGACTATAAGTCCAACCAACCTAATAACCAACTATTAGTCGTTACAAACACACACTCCTCTAAAATAGCTTTTTTTCTCCATTTTAAATTAGATTTTTGTTCACCTACAGGTGTTTCCGATACACAGCCTAATCTATATGAAGTCCCTGCGAGTCAGAGAAAGGTAACTAAAAGTAAATGTAATCCTTAGTTTCCTTAGTGAATGATTGTCTGCGTTAGTGCTGCGATGAAATGCCTCTTGCCCCTGTCCATACCCTTTGATTGGGCAAGCAGTTAGGAAAATGGATGGATGAAAGCTTTTAAGAAGTGCAATCATTCCTTTTTCAAACACTTAATGAGGGAGGAAAAATAGATGCAGGAACCAGTAGTCAAAATTCCAGCAACACTTGGGAGTATATACGAAAACCTTATTGGTAGATCGTGCCATGTATATACTTACAGATCAACCAGTGACACCTCAGAACACTCAACGTGATTGTTTAAAGTGTCTTATAATAGAAAGCAATAACAAATTAATCTATTTTTTCCATTGCCTGCTATTCGTGTCCATCACTATTCATTGTCTACTTACTTTACCAACAAAGACAACAAATGTTTGAAGTTTTTGATTGCCAATAATTTTAAGTTTTGATGACTCATTATTTCTTAAAATTCATGGGGTGAAAACACAGTTATGGTCCTCCTTCCTTCCTATCTTCCATCCTTTTATTAATTACTCAGGTAGTAGTGGTTGCTCACTGATGATTTCATGCAGAGACAGCATGTCCGTGTATGTCCATGTGTGCTTACCTCTGCTCCAGATGGTAGCAGAGGGAAGCTTTGAATCAGTCTGCCAATAGGCCTTATGATAGACATGATTAAACACACTAACTAATTATATGGAAGGAAATTAAATTTTGGACCCCTGGTCTATCTCCTGTAACAAACATCCATGACCGGAACACACGGGGTTTCAGAAGACAACACAATGGTACAGATATAGAGCGCGCACATGGATACACAAACTTGCCCTTACCCCGGACTGATACCAATCATGTCACCATTAATCAAGGTGCTTGGTGTAAAAAGCTGTCAGAGGAATCCAATTACATTATAGATGATGAAATTGTTTTTTGTGGCTGAAGATGGAAGCTCAAAGACAGCTGCCAGTGTAGAAATAAGTATCTTTTCTCCGTTTTGCGGAAAAGCAGAGTTGTAAAGTTTCTGGAGGAGAGCAGTGAAAAAGTAATCAAAAAGAGAAATATCTGAAGATATTTCAGCAAGTGTCTAAGAGTCTTTGTCAGCTCTATTAAGGGATGAGAATCCCCTACCCATAATGCTTGTGAGCCATTTTATGTATGTATCTATTTACTTACTTACTTTTTTGGCTTCTAGTGTAGCCACTGGGTATTCAATTCAAGACACCAAAGACGACCGTAAGATTGACACTACCTGAAAATGCAAACCAAATTGTGGTTAACTGTCATTTCCAATGTAAAAGTGATTAATATGACATGGGGAGTAGCCTAACATACAGCTCAGGTCAATGCCAGATAAAAATGAATTCCTTGAAGGGCAAGGAACACAATTTCTCTAAGTAACATGTCCTGTCCAGTCCAGCAAGCAGAATCATGGATAAATGCTTTGTTGTACTAAACACATTTGCTTTTCCAAAATGTGGGTATTTTGCCCAAGTGGACGGGGTGATGAAGGCCAGGATGGCAAAAGATAGGAGAAGAATTTGGAGGAAGGGGGATGGTGGGAAAAGTTGAGGATTAAGCCAACAGGTTTGGTGAAATTTAGGGCAACCAAAACTAATTATTAGGGAAGTATTTGGTTAGGATTGAGGGTTAGAAATACTGTAAATACTGTTTTGATACTCAGAATATACAATCATTAAACTAATTTTTATATCTCTTTGAGACCGTCTGAAGGCTCAGAAAAGTATGTTTTCTTCTTGCATGGAAAATCTACTGAAGATAATAACAACTTTTCTTTTATTCCATAGATTTCTGGACTTGTCTTTAATTCTGTCATAGAAGAGGTCAAGTGCAAGAATACAAATCTTTGATTAATTTTGCAATTAGAATAACTGAGTAAGCCAAGGGTTGTCCAACTCTAGGCCAACTCAAGGGCCGATGTCCTGCAGGTTTTAGATCTCACCCTGGGTCAACACACCTGAATCAAATGATGAGTTCATTAGCAGGCCTCTGGAGAACTTCAAGACATGTTGAGGTTATTTAGCCATTTGAATAAGCTGTGTTGGATCAAGGACACATCTAAAACCTGCCGGACACCGGCCCTCGAGGCCTGGAGTTTGACACCCCTCTTCTAGACTGTAGAATTAGCACTGAAAGCAAACTAACAGCTTAAAATTTAACCAGCAACCAAGAACTGTTACATTTAGAAGTGAAGTGTTTTTACGAAATGTTTCATGGGTATTCTTTTCATTTGCCAGTGTAAATGAAAAGGTAGCTTTGGAAAGATGACGTTTAGCAGCTAGACATATTTGCACTTTAAGGTGAAGGCTGAACTGGACCCCTGTACTGTGATGTCAGGCTAACAAGACACCAATATTGGCTGATTCACCTAGGCTCCAAATTATCTTCATTTTTTTATATTTTACATTATTTGTAAAATATAAACAAATGATACCAGTTAAATTAAGCTATAGCTTAATATAACTGGTAGCCTTTGTTAAGTTACAGGAGCCCAGGCTAGAACAGCAGGTGTGGGATGGAAAGTTCCTTCAGACACCACATGAGTTGCCATTCTTCACACATAGATTTCGATGTATGAATAGAATGACAAAGACCCTAATTTGTTGTTGGTTGTCTGTCTCTACACTTTATTCCTCGACATTAAAAGAACAGTGCCGTGAATAAAAAGCCTGTAATAACTAGCCAACTTTAGCGGTGCCATGCATCTCCATATGGCTGTTTAGGCTGTGCGCCATTCTTCCTTCCCCCCAAAATACATCCCTTTTAATTACATAAAGCAGAAAACATGGCACAACCATATGCTGATGATCCCCAGACTCACTATATTTTAGACTCAGTCATTTAACAGATGCTTACACTTGCGGCTCTCATCCAACAAGTGGGCAACAAAGAAAAAAAATAGCTTCAAGACATGACTTATGACAAGAGCACAAACCCAGACTATTCTTTTATGTACGCTTTCATATACCATCATTGTTTAGTGCTCCATATTGTTGATCCTGTCCAATCTTTACAGATTGTGCTCAGTTAATGAAGTGCCACAATGGCTAGGAGCTAGAACTTAACACTAAATCACCTTTAAGATATGATTGCATTGCTTCAAAGAAAATCCAGGCATCTCATCACTCTATGGAAGTCTTTGGAGGGTTGAAAATAATTATGCTGTGATCCAAACCTGGCCTGTGGGTATGGATTGGTTTGATATTTTCTCTATTTACTCCAAATCAAAACCATGCCAATTGTTAACCACTAGTAGCTGGTCAATACCAGGTAGAAGCTTGAAGAATACGTTTACTACACTGTGCCGTCAACTCATTTCTGTGACCCTGCTGCACATGTCAGCGCCGCCTCAGAGAGTATAATGATCAAGCAATGAAAAATTACAGTGAACTTTATATGGTAGCTTTCTGAAGCCTTGTCTCAATAGAAATATTTCTGAGTTTGCTTTGCATGTTCTTGTATAAAGAGCTGTGATAAGATAATGACTCTCTACTACTGCTATGTGCTCTAAAACATTTAGTTTGTACATTTATCTTGTCTGAAGATGGTGCATCTGGGCCCGTCTCTGGCCAGCTGCCTGTTGTTGATAAGCGGACATACAGAATATTGAGGTGTACCTGTGGTGCACTGTAGTGAATACAATTTTCAGATACTCCGAGGACTTATATGTCTCTAAGATTTTTTACACAGACTTGCACTGTGGACATGTATATACAAAAACAAACAAAAAAGAAATTCTGATGTGATTTCTGCTGCCCTACAGAAAGAGAGAAAACTACAGCTGCCTTTTTGGGATGCACCTTCCTCGGGGTTAAAAGCTGACATGACTGATTTAACGGGTGTTGCAGTGTGCCAAGCAGACACCAAGGCAAACACAGAAGGGAAAAAAATAAATTAAAAAGCTTGATGAAAGAAAACAGGGAGACGAAATTGATTAGAGATGGGTAGATGAAGAGCGAAAGGGAAAAAGTGAAGGGGGAATAAAAGACAAGATGAGAGAAAAACATGGATTGTGAATTGGGAGAGATGAAAAGTGGAGAAGACTGATCCAAAACAAGAGGAGAGAAACGAACATAAGATGGTCGAAGTCAAAGAAAAAGTGATTAGCAATGGAGGAATCCAGCGGAAGGGAGATTGGGGAAGAGAAGAAGACAAAAGATTAAGGTGTAGTCATAATAATGGATTGGATTTATATAGCGCTTTTCAAGGAACCCAAAGCACTTTACAATGCCACTATTCATTCACTCTCACATTCATACACTGGTGGAGGCAGCTACGGTTGTAGCCACAGCTGCCCTGGGGCAGACTGACAGAAGCGAGGCTGCCATATCGCGCCATCGGCCCTTCTGGCCAACACCAGCAGGCGGTAAGTGAAGTGTCTTGCCCAAGGACACAACGACCAGGACAGAGAGCCCGGGAATCAAACCGGCGACCTTCCGGTTACAGATGCACTTCCCAACCCCCTGAGCCACGGTTGCCCCACAGTTGTAGTGGCTCAAGAGCAGACAATAAATAGTTTCATAGTGTTTCTGTCAGTTTGCATGTATTTTAATCTTTCTGTGCTGTGTTTACCGTATTAATCTACCTGTGTCCACCTGTCTGAGTGTGTCTGTGTGTGTAATAGGTTAAATGCCACTTACAAGGGACATGAGGATACTTCTAAATGTCTGCCCTTTGTGTATTTTCATCTGCAGTCCATCCATACTCTCCTGTAGATGAAGAAGATGAGGTAGGAGGGACAGAGGGATGAATGGGTTGGAGGAATGGAAGGAAGTAAGGAAGGAAGGGAGGAAGTGGACTTTTCAGGGTTGCTGGGTTCATGAGGGGTGGATGATGTTGGTGGGGAGGGGAGCTGAATACCTAGAGCCGAGCAAATTAAAGTAAAAGCAAAGGATGGATGGCAGTGGGGTACAGGGTGCATCTGGTAGTCCAGCAAGCAAGTCGTTGAGCAAGCCTGGAAATGGAGGAGTTAGTGAGAGAGAGGGAGGAAAGAAGGAGAATGGGAACAAGAGGCAGAGTCGTGACTGTAGGTTGATTTACGGAGGCTTTCCTTTTAATGAAATTGTTTCAGTGACAGAGCCGGTAAAAGGCCCTTAATGGATTGGCTGGCCTAATGTAATGAAATTACTCCCTCTTTCACTATAGAGAGAGGAAAAAAGAATAAAAGAGGACATGGGGGGAGGGAGAGGAGGAGGATGGGAGAGGAGAGATGCAATTAATATTTACAGAACAGACAAGCAGGGTGGGCTTTAGTAGCAATGGCTCGCTCGCTCTCTTCTTTATTGTGCCTATCTCTCTCGCCCCTCTCTCTCCCGGTGGCCAGTGTGCGCTGGGCGTGCGGCAGGGGAAGGAGGTGATAGGCTGATGCCAGGCAGGCCACTTCAGCGCACCGGTCTCTTCTCTCGCGCTCTCCTTTTCCTCTCCTCTTCTCCTTAGGGCTGGCCATATCAGCACCGAGGTGAGAGACTTAACCTTAGCTTTCGTGCTATCATCTGGACTTGATATTCCTAGAGTGTGTGTGAGTGAGTGCATGTGCGAGAGAGAGAGTTAACTCCGGTGTCTCCTACCTGCTACCTTAAGCCCACTACTTGGGTATCACCTTACACACATATCCACATGCACACACTCTCGTTCAAGCAACCCATCTTTTGTTAGTCCCTCCCCCAGCTGAGCGGACCTTGCAGACTTGCGCCTGACTCTCTCCCATCTCTGTCTCATCTGTGTGTGTGTGTCTGTGTGTGTGTGTGTGTTTGTGTGTGCGGTGCAGGCAACTGGACAGCAACCACATCAGCTGCATCGAAGATGGAGCTTTCCGAGCGCTGCGCGATCTGGAGATTCTGTAAGTAGAGAAAAACCCTGGTCCTCCATCTCTCTCCTCCTTTGCCTCCTCCTTCTCTCATCAGTTTCCTCTTCTCCTCTCTTCCCCTTTTCATGTTTTGTCTGTGAAACAAGGATATGTCCTGCACTCTCCTCTTCTCATTATAAGCTTTGCTTTATGTCTTATTCAGTTTCCTCGCCCTTTCCTTTTTTTCCCTTTCATTTAAAAGGAATACACTTCCCTCTCAGTTCTGTATCGTCCCTCTTTCCCCTTCATGTACTTTTCTATGTCTGCTTTGTGTCTTTAGTATAAGAAAAGCTGTAACTTGAAGATGATTTTGTTTAAAGATCACAGTTTCTTAAATGCTTCTGCGTGTGAATTATCCTCAGTTATAGCCTTGAATGACTGCAGAGGTGGCTGTATAAGTACTTGTACGCATTGCTTGCAAAGATGAAACCTACCTGTTCATCAGCCTGAAATTGTGTAGTCACTGACTCACATTAAACTGATACACACCCAAATACAACACAAACAATGGGATGGGAAACATTGTATCTGCCACCTGCTGTGCTCTGCATTTCTGCGCTCCATGTGTGTTAGCATATGTGGGTGATTCCTCCTGTATGTGGGGATACATTAATGTTCTTACGTGTTTGCTTCCAGCTGTGTGAGTTATTGAGTCTGTATGTGTGTGTTTGCGCAAGTGTGTGAGGAGAAATTGTGTGCGTCTGATCTGTCTACATTTCCAGAGCTCCTCATTTGTCACTATACTCAGAGGTGTGACCGGCCACTGTGCAACAAAAGCTATATTAGTAAAAAGGTGTCTACTTTTTCCGCACCTGTATGTGTGTACAAATGCATGTAATTGTGCATGAATGGGTTTCTATGTGTGTCTGTTGCAAGGCTTTACTGTTAGTACAGAATCAGGTTATTATTTTCTTACTCTGTTCCCTATATTTTGTGCTAAAATAAAGAATATAAAGGTTATAGTGTCAGATCCTGATATTAGGAAAAAGCAGCTGAAAATAAGTTTGTTCTGTGATGGTGGCATTGCTGATAGCTGATAAGGTTAGTGGTACTGTTTTTGATTATCTTAATGAGGAATAATCATATAGGAAATCAGGCACAGGCAAAGTGAAAGAAAGATTAGCCTAAAAAAACAGGCAAAAAGAAGAGAGAAAAGTGGGGTGATTCCACTTTTTCCAACCTGTCTGTCCATCTTTGGCTACATATGACTTGGAAAATATGCCGGCAAATTATTAGAACTACTAGAAATTGTTTGGTTTCCCAGTTGAGTTAAATGTTGGAAAAGAACAAGACAAGAATGTGATTTTTCTTATGGTTTTTAGGGTTTCCAACACATTCTGACAATAATTAGGTATTATAGTCATCAGCTTGAAAGTCTGAGATAAAGTCTCATTGTCACATAAATGTCTACTATATCAGGAATAATATTCACAGAGAGACTATTAAGGGCAAAGCTACCAAGTATACATCTTCTGTGATAAGGATGAGAAGCCAAAGAAGCCTGGGAAGTTGGCAGAATTTAGATTTTTAAAGGAATTTTCTCCGTAATGCTGATTCCACCTTTGTCTGCAGTGTATTTTTCACTTTAAATGGCCCATTTAAGAATTGTGGGGTCAAAAATGTGATCAAATTCAATATGCATAAAGATGATATACAGCAGAAAGCAGGTATGTGATGCAAAAGCTCAGAGAGATTCCCAGCAGTATCAGACACATCTTGATTAGTATCCTGCTGAAGTAGGTGTGATTGTTCTTGGTGCAGTCTGGTGCTGCTAATGTGCTCACATAAATGATTAAATAGAGCAGAGGATACTGTGGTAAATGGTTCAGTGTGTGGCAGTGTAGTCCTCATCCAAATCAAAATAAAATGTAATCACCGCTACTATAAGTAATAAAATCAATGCACGTGTTCATTATAAATGATACTTCATGACAGTATTGTAGGTTTTCATTAAAGCCATCGTATCCTTTATCTCCACGTTTTATTTCCTTTTATAAGTTAGATTTTTTTTCATTCCCTGGCCTCACTTTTGCTCAGCGCACAATGAAAGTGATAGGGGCCAGATAGAGGGGGATCGGCAGTGCGAGATACAACATATTAGCAATTCATAAGACTCTGACAGCTGAGTGCTCGGCAGGATTTACAATTCACTGTAAATACGCAGCCGTTCCATTCACAGCAGACAGCATGACAGCACACAGTATATTCACTGAATGTGACGTTTTAATAAAGGCAGGTGTGTGTGTGTGCGCGCGCGTGTGTCTGTGTGCGTTGAAGTGTTTGTGTTCATGTGCAAAGGGCATGAATGACAGTAAGCAATTCTGCTGCTGGACTGATCTTCATTTCAAGCATCTTAACGCACACGCACAGACAAACACACGCATTCGCCACACAAACAGATGCATGCGTATTCACACATATCCGCGCACACACAAACACAGACGCAGTCCCATCTGTTCAGTTCTTGGGGTTGAGTCCGTGATCGTAGTACAAAATGGATGATAGAGATAACGGTGACTGGAGGTCATGTGACTGCACCATCAGGTAGGTGTATGTATTTTTGATTGTTCACACCGATGTGCGTCTGTGTGAGTATCTTCTTGTGCTTTTGTCTTTTCAAGGATCGGTTTAAGTTTTAAGCCATCGGCTGTTCAAATGGCTGAGCAGCACTGAGGTTAGGATGATTAGGTTTAGATTAAAGTTTAGTGCAGTGTTTCTATTACACATTCGTTTATCCATCAAACAGAGGTTAGGTCGTTTGTCAAGCAGAAATATCTCCAGCCTGGGGACTTGACAATTTGAAAATGTCATCTTGATCTCTGGGAAATTGCAAATAATATTTTACGTGTTTTTAGACATGTTATAGGGTATTAGTCAGTCAAGAAGATAGATCGAAATTATAAAGAAAACATATTTTTATACTTTAATAAAGTCCTAGTTGGAGTAGCATCTGCGATCCACTTGGTCAGCAGTTTTCTATATTTTTCTTTACCTGCTCAACCACCTGTATTCATATTTGCGCCAACTAGCCTCTACTTCACTGCCGTTATGAGTTATTTTGATTGTACACTTAGATATAGGCATTCTTGTATATTTCTGGCATCTGCACGTAACATTACACCTTCATGTTTATGCAATAACTCTTTTGCTTTTACATGTGAGGCCTTTTCTCTGTTCTTTGCAATAAATGACTCTCAGCTTGCTCGAGTCGCACTTTCAATTTGTTTGATCCACTAAATTGATGCCTCTGGTTCCCATCCAGAAATCTTCTGAACTGGGCCAAATTTCCCTCGGAAGGGCTGTTTGGTTTCCAAGTGCCGCTTCGGCTTGCTTGACACTATGTTAGCATTAGCCAACTTTTCTCGACAGATGAAACACTCAAGGCTGATGGGTTGTTGGCGTCCTTGTCCAGCTTATATGTGATACTTCTAGTGCCAGATTTTTTTTACTCTTTTCTTTAGGTGGAGAGTTAGTTCTAGCTTTACTTAGTTTTCCCTCTTACAAATTTCATTATCCCCGCTGTTTTGAATGTGTGACATTCGGATAAATCCAACCATTCGGAGACTACGCTTAAATATAGGTATTCCCTTTGAAGCACTTTTTAAATTATCTTTGGGTATCTTTGTGCTGCAAAAATGGTAAAAATGGTAAATGGGCAGATATTTTACTATATAGCGCTCTTCTACGCTAATTGAGCAGCCCAAGCGCTTTCTACTACAAGCCTCACACATACTGACACAAGCACTTTGTTTTAACACCTAAGTGTTTTTATCTCTCTCTCACACACACACACACACACTGATGGATGCATTGGGGGTGAAAATGGCAGGCTGGAGGAGCTGAGGATCAAACCACCAACCCGCCAAAATGCTTGCATATGAATTATTGGTGTAATAAATATAAAATACAGTCATTACTTTCCGTAGGAATTTAATATTACAATAATAATGTATGTTTTCCATATAAACCAACCATAAGATATAAGAAAGTACATAGGTTGCAGGCAAATAGATATGTGTGTGTGTTTTAGTAATTTGTGTGTGCGCGCATCATGCTAATTGAAAGAAGTGGATCTCTCTCTCTCTCTCTCCCTCTGTGGCACTAATGAATCTCCACTTTAATTAATCTAGTCATTTTTAATTAGCCAATGTTTCTTGGTAGACTAGGCTTTATCTGAGCTTAATATGTTTCACAGGAGCTGCTTTGACTCGTCAAAGCTGAATATTTGGGTGTGCGGCTCATTTTGTAAAAGCTAAATGGATTTGAGTTTGTTAGTTTCATTAATCTTGTTATAATTGATAATATAATGGAAATGAAAAGGAGTGATGGGGCTTTTTTTCTAAATAAAGTTAGACAACGTGTTAAAAATTCAGACACATTTAAGATAAAATATTTGACCTGTCACAAATTGAAAAATTTGCGTATGCATTGACTAAAAGCTGTAATCATTTCTCTTTGCAAAAATAAAGAAGAATGAATTCCTCGTTTTTATTAATACGAGTGTACTTTTAATCATTGCATTTTTCAAGGGTTTTTTTCCCCCCTTTAACACTTTCTGTAGTTTTTGCCACGTATTGTTCTTAAGCATTACAGTTTGACTCACGTTCACCTCCTGAAGAATCCGACAGGAAATAATAACAAACAAAAAAGCATACCGTACTAGTCGCAGGGAAGTGATCTCAGCAATTCACAACAAAGAGCCAATTTCTGTACTCTAAGAAAAGAAAAGTTTCTATGATGTTAAGGGTTTGAATGCTGCTTCTTTCTCTCTGGCTTTGACAGAAGAGTTTTATTTTCTGAAGAAGCTTAGAAAGAAAGACAGATGTGACTAAAGAGCCTTTAAATTCACCATTTCCTCTGATATCCTTTCCCCTTACTCATATGTCCTTAGATAGTCTCTTTCGCTCTTGCCTCCTCTTCTCTCTGCTCTCTCTTTCATGGTTGCCAGGATGAAAGTGGAGGATCGGTGTTGTAAAAGCAAGGCAGTGCTGGGCTATGATTTATTTAGACCCAAAAGGGCTGTGGTTACTATCCCATCCTTTTTGCCTGGAGAGACAAGAGACAAGAGAGATTTGGGGAGGTGGAATGGGTAGGGGGGGTGTTAGCAGAATGGGGGGGGAAAGGGACAGAAGGAAGAATTTGAGGAAAGAAGAAGAAAAGAAGGCATGTAATACTGGTGCTGTAAAAACAGCCAGTTTCCTGGATATAACTTATTTATCTACTGTTGAGGAGAGAGGGAGAAACAAGGCAATACAGAAAAGAAGGTCGAAAGGAAAGTGGAGAAATCCATAGATGCAGAGGAAGACCAAAAAGATGTGCAGTGTGCAAAGAAAAGGAGCGATAAAATGCAGGGAGAGAAGGCAGAGATAAGAACAATAGACAGATACATACTGTAAAAGTGATGCAGGACAAAAACAAACAAGAAGCAGAAAAAGGGAGGCAGGTGAAACCTTGTCCATTTGTTGCAGATAAACAAGACCAGAAGAAAGAGATGTAGGACAGAGCGGTATAAAAGACATCAGAGTGAAAGGGAGATGAAATGGCAGACAGAAAAGAAGGAAGAAACACTGATGTGACATTAGCGAGTAGAAGAAACTCTGATAGAAAATAGATTGAAAGGATCAGAGGGAGGAGAGCAGGGAGGCATTAATTATTGATGGAACAAATGTCTGACTGACTGACTCAATTTGGCCCTTTGTTGTTTCCAGACCACCAAGGCTGTCAGATAGACTCAGAACAGGGTTTCTCAAAGTAAGGACGGAGACCCCACTGGGTGGCTGATGTTTTGATTTTCCGGTTTTTAGTTTTTATCAAGATTGGTTGGCAATATGGCTTAATTTTAATTAAGTGATATGTGTTGCCTCCATTGCTTAGATAAACATAACACAAAGATGTTATATACATGCATCTATTATCTGTTAACAAGAATGCCAAATATCTGTATTGTGAATGGCCAATCTAAACTGCTGTCCTAATGCGTTATTGCATTGGCGCTGTTTTGAGATTGACCTGTGCTGTAGGGCATCTGCACATTCTTGTTAATATCCGGATAGTCATTTTCCACTGCCAAGTAATGAAGACCCACTCTGATACTGCCATCTTGGAAAATTAGTCATTTTAGGTAAGCTTTCTCTGCTAGAAAATTAGAAGAGTCTTTAGGCTGCGATGCTGCAAACAAATATCTGAAATTAACTTTTTAGCTTTTATGCAATGGCTGGTATACTCATAAAACATTGCCTGAGAGGACTCACTATTCATGACCAAAATAATGACAGCTCAAACGGCCACGGCAAGTGGAGGCAGAGGCAACAAAAAACTGCACCTTGAATAAGCGGTTTATTTACACCGCATAAAATCAGTTGCAAAAAGGAGATGTGGTGTGCAAGTAAAGGTCTGTGTGAGTGAGTGTGTGGATGTTAGTGGGAAAATGATAGTGAACTCAAAGTAAGTGCATAACGAGAGTCTCTCTGAAAGTAGACAGCTTTTATAGTGACTGGCATCACTGGCCCAGGCGCTCCAAGCCAGCTGAAGTGGAAGACTCCATCAACCAACATGTTTCTGGAAGAGACGCAGTACAATGAAGCCACAATGCTCTCTGTTCTTTAGTGCCTGCATTTTTGATAAAAAATGCTCTCGTGGAGCATAGAAACAAATGTGCATTTAAAGCCACTTTTACCTTTAAAGTTTCAAAGAGCGCAACCAAACACTTGTTATTAAGGTGTTAAAAAATTTAAAACATTAACCAGTGAACTGGTAAATTATGTGTTCATTTTGAATTTCAAACCATGTTGGGTAATTAAAAACCACACATTGGTTGTCAGAAAACACATCATGGAGCATATCTCTCTATCAGGCAAGAGATGCCCTTTAGAAAGGTATCTGTGCTCCAGGGAGACTCGGCTGAAAGGTACGAGTGATCAGCTTTCCAGTTCTGGGACAGTGATAAACCTTTATTGGAGGATTCTCCCAAGCACAGTTTGTGTTACCGTGCACCTTTTTTGTAGAGCAGCGGAAAGTCATTGCTAAGCTTAGACAACTACAACACTGGGTTAAAGTTGTTGGATTAGGGCATGGTCCCATTTAAGAGAAGATTCCAATCCCATGCCAGGTGTAGCAGCGATTGTGTTACGTAAAGATAGCAATTATTTCACAGTTCTGGGTGAATACCAAAATGCCTAAACAAGCCTGGGATCGTTTTTCTATCACACGTGAAAACAGAGGCAGAGTCACCCTTGATTTGTTCTTTTGTTTGGTCTTTACTGAAAATCAAGAAAGAATGCACACCGGGGTGGCCTTATCATATTCGTCATTAAACACCTATCAGAATCAATTAGTGCTGCGAAATAATTCTAAACAAGTGGTTTTCCTAATGGCACACATTATGGATGCATGTCACTCTGCTTTCCCACTAAACATGAAACAAAAAGATTCATCTTAATTACTTGACAGGTCCTTTCATCTCTATGCAAGCTTTGAAGGTTTCAGATTAATATTGGTTATGCTGATAAACACATTTTGATTGTTTGCATCCTTTACAAAAATCAGACTTGCTCTAAAGCATATCCTGTTCTGACCTGTATGTTATAAGCATCCTAAGCGGGGTGAAGACTTGCTGTTGTTTTATCTCTCAAAAGTCAAACTACGAATGCAAATACAACAACGGAGACTGAACTATGACTTTTCTTCAGTGCATTACTGTGAAGAGCACCGTGATCATTAAATTCAGCAATCCCACAGTCGGCTTTCCTCCTAATACTTTGATTCCACCGTTTTTGTATTTTTTTTTTAAAGCCTTTGATGGTCAAAACTGTGTGTGCTCAAACTTGTAAGGCCAATAAACACAGCAGAAGTGGAAATGTAATTATGTGATAAACACAGTCTTTATATTTGGCAGAGAAGCTGCTCGATCCACTTTGTCAGTTTGATTCCCGAGAATACCTCGTCCTCGCAATCACGTCAGCGCAGATGGTAGGCATTCCTCCTGCAGCGGCTAATGACTGTGTGTGCCAGCGCACGAAGTGTGTTTTTACTCAGCGAGAGCTAATTTAATGCTGAGTGCCAGTGCTGAATGCAGCCAGCCTCACACTGCTGTACCTTGTAGTCTTTCCCATGTACTCTTCTATTCCTTTGTACCAACCAAGAATTCAAAGTAGCAGACAAAAATGTCTTCTTGTTAGCCACAAAACTTGTTTTAATTTCCTTCCGTGCACTTTTTTAAAAAACTTGTTTTGACTTATTACTGCATGGAGAAGTTTTTTATAACTTCATTAATTACTGTAGAATATTAAGTGTGGTTTTGGGATTAGGGTTGCCAGCCTGTAAGGGCTTTATAACCTTAAGGTGACAGTTTAGTCTAGCCTATTAAAAAATTATACAGTAGATTGTAGCATGATGATTTGTTATTCACTGCTCTGTTGCATTTGTTTGCAGGAGGGTGCAGTTTACGTGGTTTATATTCACAAGGGCAAACCAATTAATTCTAATTCAGCAATGTCTCAATCAATAATATATAATCTATTTTAAAGCACTTACCACATAGCTAACGCCTGATTTTGAATTCCATTGTGTTTTGGCAAGTGCGTCTGCGTGTCTTTGAATGAGTTAATCCACTTAGTGCATGTGTCTGCCAGGCCACATCAGAATAAATGATGGGTCCCTGTGTGATGATGAATGGTAATTTAGATTTAACATAACTGGACTAACGAGCGCACTAATGACTCCAAAGCTAGCCTGGACAGCTCTCACTCGACAGGCTCACGCCTTGCATCCCAATGAGATGGGGAAAGGGCACCCAACTATGTGCACATGCAGCGAAACACACACAGAGTGGAAAAAAACATGCAGAAGTGTCTTAATAAATCCATGCATACGCAATCATAAATTCATAAACGGTTCTGGCAGCGAAGCACATCCCATACACAGATGCACACATGCACCAAAACCACACACACACACCACATAAGCTAAGTATGTATGTTTCTGAGAACTCATTGAGTAGTTGCGAGAAGCCAGGTCAGGCGGATAGGAAGCTGATTAATTAATAATTATTCATCGGCCAGTTTTCAACCAGTTGAATTAGATGCAGTTTTTGCTCACTGATCTTTTGACTCGCTTTTTTTCCCCTCTCTTGACAACGAAGATTAATGAAAATAAATGATAAGTACTTCATCATTTTCAGATATAAATAGATTTCATTAAAAAGAGGGTGAATTTTCACTTAATCGTTTATCTTTAGATCTGAAAGTTTTTAAGGTGATGAGACTTTGTTGCGTGTTTCACTACAAAGTCACTGCACTCAATTACGCTAATGAACCTTGGCATTTTAATTGTGCTGCTTTTTGAGGGAAAAAAACACGCTCTTGCGACAAAGAACCCCACTATTAACATTTCCACAGGCCAATAACACGTACAACTGCTTTATCTGTACAGCCTGTTCATCCGAACTATAGTCTCATAGTGGGATGTTACACCCATGTAAAGTGAAAAGCCAAAATCAGCTTGCAGTGCTCCGGAAGTGTCTAGCCTGGTCACTCATGAGGAAATTAATATGGAATTAATTATTAAAAATGCAGAAACTTATTGTCTGTAATTGTTTTGGTAAGTTTATGTTAACAAAGTGATACAAACAGCATCAATTGCAAGGCAATTAACAGCCTCTTTATTAAAATGAAGCTAGTTTAAAGGTATGTTGCATTTCATTTGCATTCATCTTTTTAAATCTATTTAAATATATTTTGTATATTTACAGTCACAAAGAGCAAATATGTAAAATAAAACTGAAGCAAAACCTGCATATTTTTAAATAGTGTAAGTGATCCATCTTTCTGTTGATTGCACACAAAACTTTCAAGCACAGCTAGAGGGGGGAGGTGGTTGAGAAAGGACTGAGCTTTAATAATGGCGAGAAGCAGAACAGGTGTCGTGACTGAACTGAATTTTATTTCTTTAAACACTGATGTTTTTATTAATTGCAACCAAGACCGATAGAAAAATCGACACGTGCAAAAACAGACAGATGAAGGCGGGGCAGGCAAAATGGTTTGACAGAAAAATCGGAAAGGAGAGCGAGAGTCTGCCATTTACATGACATGCCCATATGCACATTACAAACACACAGAGAGCTAAGAGGTCTGAGAAGCACTCAAAAGAGCAGTGGATCGGCTGCATATTTTATGATCACTTTTCTCGGCGAAGCACAACTTTCTGTGCCGCTAAGAAAGAAAAACGAGAGGGGCAGAGTGAGAAAAAGGAAAGTGAAGTGCATGTGTGTGTGTAGCAGTGAGGTTTTGGCCGACGACTGTCATAATTCATGAGGGCAGACGGACAGAGTTGCTCAGTGCACTGTAACTTCACAAGGTGACTTTCACTTTGCCTGTAACTCCCCTTTTCAAACACAGACTCGGTTATGTCAAATATTTCTTCATCTAAATTTCTTATTACCTCTTCTCTTTGTCTTTATACTCTTCCTCTTCTTTTTCCAGTCATGTATACCTCCTCTGCACATTTGCCTTCCTTTTAATTCCTGCTTCCCTCTCATCTTTTAGATTATTTACTCGCATCTCTTCTGCTAATTTCTGCCATGCTTTTTCAACCACATTTACCCAACCTTTCATCAATGTTTATAACATATATAAATAAACTTATTTCCATGTTAATGTCAAATAATGGTTAGTCAAGCTGTGAGATTATGTATTTGGATAGTTTGGTGATTATTTTTACAATCAGAGAGACCAAAGTGACCTATTTCTCCTACTTTTTATTTGTTTGTTGCTTTATGTGTACATCCAGCTTGAAAGCAGGAGGCAATAAATTATGTTTCCACCTACTGAGCTGTTGACCTCTTGGCCTCAGCTTCACTGATTGAGGCTCCGTACTTAAATCAGTTTAGCTGCAAGCTTAAAAACACAAGAAATGGTGAAATAGGAAATAAGGAACTAATCTCACGCACTGCACTGCCAGCAGGAGAGCTGTGCTTTCTTTATGAGAGTGATGTGTCCTGGCCGAGCTGATCTAACACTTCAATGCCACATTAAGGTGAAAAGGCATTGTCTGTGTTGCACTCCTATAGGCTTATACTACATTATATTATGTTATATATGTTATGTTACAGTCGATTAAAACAATTAAAACATCAAAAATAAGAAAAAATTGTTAACCCATGTTTCGTTTGGCAACCAAACTTTGGGAATTTTATAGATTTATCTATATAAGTACTGTAATATAAAAATACCCATGTGGTTTGATTTAAATGGCGCATGATGCATGAATCATCTGCCTTCCAGGGTTTCTAATGGTTGCTTCAGCTGAACTGAAAGCCGTCACAAAGCAAAATAAACCAACTCTTTCTTAAGATTAGTTAACGGAAAATGTTTAGTCCACTGTAGGTAAAGTAACTTTTGCCGTGAGTGTAATTTAAACCTAATGCCTGTCCAAATAAAGCAGTTGTTTGTACAGCTCCAGTGGTACAACTGTCAAAATTAAACAACAGTTGGTGGGTACAGAAAACCACGCGCACATGTGTGTGTATATGCGCTTGCCTTACACGTCAGAATATCCCCAGTGCAGTTGGTGTGTCTCTAGCCTCAGTGCCCCCAGTAACGATTGCATTGCTGTGGTTGCCTCCTGCCTCCAGATCTGTCTCGTATCCGTGACGCGTGGGTGCTGGATTGAAGCCCCCGAAAAAAAACCTCGCTCAAAACTAAAGTTTAGTAATACAGAAAATGGTGATGTGTGTAGGTGTGTGTGCTTGTGATGATTCAGAAACAAATTCCCTATAAGTGGATGCATGTTTTCAAGTGTCTTTGTCAATGCTTCTCCATGTTTGTGCACACGCGTGTGTGTGAGTGCGTATATGCACAGTGGGGTCAGAAGAGAACAAAGCAGTGCAGCTTTCTGCTGTTCAGTGATTTTGGTTTGGCTGGCCTTTCGGCTTCTCTTTGAGTCAGCGGGCTCAGCAGAGCCATCACACCCTGGCAACAACCAGCACCCTGGCAAAGACAGAGGGTCTGACCTGAAAGAGAAGGATGAGGCACAGTGGGAAGGAAGGAAGAGAAAGAAAGAAAGGCAGCGGGTCAAAATGAGAAAATGAAAGAGGGTCAGTAGCAGTCAGAAACTAAAAGTTTAGAAACAGCTGTATAAAATGTACTGGAGGGTGGGTATGGAAAGAAAAGAGAGAAATAAAATCAATGGAGAGGAGCTGAGCTAAGTATGCAAGGTAGCTACTGTTTACAAAATAACGACTTTTTTGGGGGGTGGGTGGGTGAAAAGTTGTGGAAGAGGAAGAACATGCTGGGAGGATATAGGGAATGAAAAGCAGGCCTTCAAAAGAGAGAAAGAGGCACTGTGACGGCTATTTTTCCATTGGAATGGCAATAGTGGGTTTGTGAGGAGCCAGCTTTGCTTTGGGAGGAAAAAAAAACCTGAACTGTTTAAATTATTTAAGGAGTTAAAAAAGTGAAAAAGGTGCATGTGATTAAGAGCAAGGAGGGAAAAGCGAATATTCATAACATATGTAATGACAAAAAAAAATCTTAATAGCATATTACTTGTGATGTTACAGAATTTAGGGCGTAACTGTCTAAACAATTCAGATTAATATTCCCATGAAAACACAGCAACCATGATTATTTTGTAATCCTAACCTAACCAGTCCAGTGAAAGTAAAAACAGCAAGCCTATTATCTAAAACTTTTAGTCCTACAGGGGACTTGAACTCAGATCCCATGAGGGATGGTTGTGTGTTGGTTTGAAGCTAACAGCACCTCCCAGCGTGAACTTTGTTGGCCTTTATGGCTGGCTGCAACATCACCATCAGGGGAATTGTGTGTCTCCCATAGCAGACCTCCAAATTCACTTTCCCTTGGCATTGCTTTAAAGGTGCCAGCTTACTTAAAAAAAAAGAAAGAAAGAAAAAGATTTATTTGGGCCTTTTTATCCATTTTTTTTCAACGGGAAGCAGAGTAGACAGGAAAACAGGGAGAGAGAGCAGGAAATAACTCCAGGCAGACTCACACCCAGGCCCCTGCAGTAGCCTGGGTCTCCTGTGCAATCTGCTGAGTAATACCAGTGGCCATGTCATCACAATTTAAACAAATTAGGCAACACCAATTTGACATAATTTGACATATTTATATGATAAGATGTTGGAAAGAGGAATAGGTGAAGAAAAACAAGTAAGGAGCACTGACAGTGGCTCAGCATTTTCGCTGGCCAAATACAACCTACCAAATCTTGGTTGGTGATAATTTCTTTTTACCTTGTTGTTCATTCCATCCAGCTGTTTTACATATACACACATCTACAATTAAATATACATAATTTAAATATCCATTATTTTAATATTTATGCTGCTGAAATGAGACATTTTTAACTTTGGTTTTGGTTCTGTTTAATAAAAGATTGCATAATGAAGGAGAGAGGAGGTGAGGCAGTGTAAAAAATTTAAACAGCCATGCAGGTAACACATTAAGTCAGTACCAGCCGATTTACACAGAGGGAGGGAACGGGTAACGCAGAGCTTATGCAGAGGTGGGACCAGCTTCAGATATTGGAAGAGCTTGACGCCAGCAGCCTGACCCACGCACAATTAATCACATCCCACTGGGTGGCAGGACAGGAAAGAGGAGGAGAGATGGTGATGAGGGAGAGGAGTAAGAGAGAGTGAAAGGAGATTTAAGATGGAAGTCAAGCAGGGCTAGAAGACAATTGAGAAAAGATGGGAGCAAAATAAAAGAACAAGGGAGGAGGGGAGTGAAAGAAGAGAGGCAATCTGCAATCTAATTTGTTGTCATTTAAGGTGTAATGGTCTCTTCAGTAGCTTTTTATGTAGATGTCTTCCAACCTTTCTAATACCCTTTTTTTCCTTTCTTTTTTCTTTCTTTTTTCTCACACGACTCCTCCAAGATTTTCATTTTAGAAGCCCATATTATATTGCATTCATTATTCGTTTTTAATACAGGGC
Source organism: Astatotilapia calliptera (assembly GCF_964374335.1). NCBI lineage: Eukaryota > Metazoa > Chordata > Actinopteri > Cichliformes > Cichlidae > Astatotilapia > Astatotilapia calliptera. Next base: position 3,953,933 of record NC_137423.1, on the reverse strand, counting down.
TGAATGATTATGAAATATCACAAAGCAAAAACCTGGCATTGTGTTCTTACACACATATTCACACACATGCACACAAATAAGCCCCTGAGCTGCTCTCTCTCACTCTCAGGCGCACACATACAGCCTCCTGCCAAACCACATGGAATTGTCCAGTGATGAACATGATGTGGTCCCGTTTACATAGTGTCAGCTAATTTGATTAAAATCAACATCATCAGTTTGTGGTGTCAAGGAACGGTTTTATAATCTTACCCCACATGTGGGCTTTCAATTACACCCCACTTCAAGAAGCCTGGATGTTTCACCAGGATTTCCTTACTATTCCACTGATTTATATAACTCTTTTCCAGGAATTTGGTACACTAACAGGCATATTTTTCCCCCTTCGTCCTTCTGAAAAGCTTGCAGCAGTCAGCACCCACTGGTCTCAGTGAGGAATAATGCAAACATCATTATTCAGTTAATTCAAGCACCAATACGGCAGCCTTTTCTTCCCTCTCTTCGTCTTCCAGCCTGTTTTTGTGCAACTATATAAAAATAACAGACCATTTTTATAATGTCAACATTTCACTCAAAAATGATTTGTACTTTACTGTTTCGTACATCAAATAAAAAGTGGTCACTCGTGTACTCATTTGTCATAATTTTAGACTTAAACAAAATTTGGTTAAAAAATAGCTAGTAATTTTCTCAACCTCTCAGTGCTTTTTGGGGTTGGGTTGTAAACAGTTCAGCTTTCCCAGAGTGGTTTCCAACAGCAACACTCTGGAAATGTCAATTTTCTCAGAGATGAGTGGGTGAAATTGAGCGACTTTGGTTGTTCAAACACTCGAAAGTTTATTAAACCAGTCCGCTTAGCTCGCACACGCACATGCGCGCATATATGCATTGAACAACACGTATACACAAAGGACCGAAAGCTCTCACACACACATACTTGACAGGTACAAACAGAACACACATGCAGGATTTAACACCAGGCTGCCAGAGAAAGTAGGCATTAAATCCCGTGGGAAAGTTTAAAAAAAAAAAAGAATGAGACAATTCAAGTACTAAAAGCTCTTCCTCAAAGAGCTTTACTTCTTTTCCAAAAGCCGTAAAGCCTGTTTGCAGACGTCATAGCCTTTTATAGATGTGTTATAGTGTTAAAGTCATAAGGGTCAAAAATCACTTACAAGTAAGAATCTCCTCATCAAAAGACATGGATACAAGGACAGGAGCATTCATTGATATATTCCATTTCTTTCTCTGTGGCTCACACTCTCAGCGTCCTCCCACACACACACAATCTAACACATACACTTATGAAGATACTCTAGTTTTCATTCAAACACTTGCATCCTTGAAATCTCTTTCTCTGCTCACAAAACATACCCACAGACAACAAGGCAATAATTCCAAACGCAACATTGCAAGCACACATACTCGTACACACATGCGCACCTACATGTGCAGAAACATTGCACAGGGCTGCACCATAGCGTGACTCTCTGTGACTGATTACTTCAAGGGTCGGTAGTCTCATTGTCTGACTCGGCTGTCCAGCCCTGAACATACACCCATGCACACAGACATACACAAACATATTTATCTCTAGATGTCCCTATAGACAGATCCCACCACTTGTCTGTCTGTCATTAGGTAAAGGAGTAAATCCTTAAAGGTTAAATGGACATGACCTATTTGATTGACATGCATTATAAGTTCCCTCCTTGTTACTTTAGCTCTCTTTGTAATAAAAGTGTGAGGTATGAAGAAGTTAGGCAAATGTGGCATTGAAGTGTCCGTGCATTTCATTTTGCCTCCTCTCCTTAAAGCTGTAATGAGGTCTGGGGGAAGATTTTTTTTGAGGGCTCTTCAGACAACTCAAAGAGTCTTTAAGGCCTTTCGATAGTCAGCCCCTTTACAGCGTCTGTGTGGGAAAGCACTCAGAGGAAGAAACTCAAGTCAGAATTTAACCACTAACATTGCTTTTATATATATATATATATAATATTCCCACCCCCCCCATCTCATTTTTAATCTGTACAAAACCTGTCTGTTAATGGCACAGTGTGGATCGGGTTACTGTCGGTTTTGGCCAGATTTGGCTCATTATTTGGCCTCCTCCCTGTGAACCTAACTAGCTGGCTGTAGTTTTCTAAAAAAAATAATACATATGCACCATACGATGAATTTAAATTAGGTATCATGTAGTAGCTACATAAATGCTTATGTCAGGAGATAAACAATATGTTGTAAATGCAAGAAGATTCCAGGTCAGAGGCTGAATTTAAACCTTTTAACACTCCATACTCAAAATCAATGCTTACATTGGCTTTGCAGTTAATTTTACTACATGCTTTGAATAAGAATCAACATTCATCTCTGAAACAAATTGTACTTGCTTTAACTTATCCAGCCCATTTGCTTTTCAACTCATTTTATTTTCAGCCAAATAACATTTTGCATTTAATCTGTCCAATCAATATTTTTTCAGTCACGGCACTGGAATTCCAATTTCATCCTGAAAAGATTCAATTTAAAAACAGGCATGTTTGCTTGATTGAACCTGATAACATTAACAGCAGAATAACCTTTTTTTTTTGCATTTTATTTTAGGTATTTATATAGAATGGAATTTCACTCAGCTGTAGACATAGTGTGCTGAATGCAGCAGGTTAGTTGGAGGTCACATTACCATATTCAACAGTATCCAGCTGGTAAAAAGTATAGCTAAATCTTACTCTAATTAAATTGTCCACTCCTATCATTCTTATTGTTTCTCTGTATGTAATCCTTTACATTTGTTTAATCTCTGGCAACAGCCTTCAGACCTATTAATGTCCAAAGAGGGGCATGGGAACTTATTGTGCTTCTGCTACAATTGCCAGAAGGCCAGACAAATAATAAAACGGAGAACTGTAAAAGTGAATGGATTAAAGTGATGTAGTAAAGAAAGTTTATCAGAACTTTACATGCTCCTCCAGGCAAATCCCCTGATAGCAGTTTTTAGGGAAATAATTTGATTTTGCAGCAAAATTGTTCCACTTCAATCGTTGGCGTCATCAGACCTCGTGCTTTTAAACCGTTCATACTATGCTCTTATCTTTTCCGATACTTTTCTTGGACTAAAACCAATAAAGACCCCTGGTACATCTCAGCATATGCAACAGATGTTAGAGGAAAAACCATTTACTCAACAAATTGTCACTATGACATCAATGGCATTCATCTAATAGGACTCAGAAAAAAGGATTTTGTATTCTCATATATTTGTCATGACAGAGGCTGCTCTATAATGACTGAGGCAGCTTGATCAGCTTTACTAACAAAGCAATCGTAAGCAGAGCCATACAGTTACTTTGTTACAGTTTCAGTCAATGGTTTCTTTCCATTAACAAAAGAATATTGATTTAAGATTTCAGGGTAGACAGATTATATGTTGTTTTAAGATTTAAAACATATTTTTCATATAATTCACTTACAAGGAGAAAGTAAAGACTATTTTATGGCAAACTTCACATCCTGTTTGGTGATTCAGTCATCACTCCTGTCTTTTTCACAGACCATCACTAACGTCAGTGATTACAGGAGAGACTAATCATATTAAATGTGAAGTCAATATTGGTTGTAATCACAATCATAAAGTCACAGTGTTGTGTTTTAGTGGCTGTAGTAATTCAGACGTTCAGACTGTGTATTGATCTGTGTCTGTTAAGGCTGATTGAACACAATAGAGACTAATAGAAAGTTCTCTTTATTACATACATAAACTTGCACAATGGCAGACTCCCGTGTACAACTGATTATGTATGAAAATACACCCAGGCAACCCTGAGTTTAATATATAAAAATTATTTTTTTAGATAAAAGGTCAAATAACTTGGTGCTCAAAACAAACCTTGTGGTTACATCATTCTATAGAGCGAGGGCATTTTATTCAATTTTAATTTCAGATAAAAGACTTAAAATATTACATTGCTCTTAAGAGTCCCAGAGGCTTGTGTACATGTAGAATTAGAAGTAAAAAACATGATTAATGAATCTATTATTCCTTACTTAGCTGATTTGTGCAATGATAGCCAACGATCTTTTTTATATTGCCTGATAAAAAAAGTCAAGGAAAAATGGTGAGATCAATATTAGTTAAGTTCAGTATGTATAACCTTAATTTGATCTTGCGAGTACCAGGTTGGATTCTCTCTTTGCTTCACAACGTCGTTAGTTTTTCAACGCTTGATATGTTGTGCATTTAGAGACTCGAAGCAGTCTGGACATTCTCGCCTGACCTCTGGCATCAACAAAGCATTTTCACCAGACAACTGCTGCTCACTGTGTATTTTCTCTTTTTCGTAGCATTCTCTATAAAGCCCTTGTGTGGGAAATCCCCAGTAGATCAGCAGTTTCTGAAATATTCAGACTAGCCCATCTGGCACTAACAACCAGTCACTGAAATCACCTTTCTTTTCCATTCTTCTTAGGCTGAACTTAAGCAAGTTGTCTCAACCATGTCTACATGCTTAATACATTGGCTTGCTACCATGTGGTTGGTAGCTAATTTGATTTGTGATATTTCCATTAACAAGCAGTTGAACAGGTGTACCTAATAAAGTAGAATAAATAGAATAATCCTTTAATTGTCCCACAAGGGAAAATTTGGTTTTTGAGAATGTGCGTGCATTGGGAAGAAGAGATTGACGAGCTAGGCTTTGACCTCGGTGTGTAGGCTGCGGCAAAGACACATACGATAACATCGGTCTCTTTCACACACACACAGATGCATACAAACGCGAGCGATAGCATCTCCCTGGTGGGTTGCCTCTAAAGAGTCTCCTCCATCACTGACTGCAGAAACCCTTTTACTGCAACAGAGAGATCACTGCATCGCACAAACACGCAAGCATGTACACTACATGCTGACTCAAGAATACACACATAAAAGGAACACTCGCACGTGGACACACACATACAAACACGTAAAGACTGGCAAACACACGCACATACACACTTTCAAGAGTCATGGATCTACTCTGCAATACCACTGCAGCGGTCACTGCAGCCTATCTCAAATTAAAAAGAAAAAAAAAGCTGAATAGGCATTTTATAATAGAAACATTGTGTGTTGCAAACACTATTGTTGGAAAAGTCCTTGAGCTCTCTTTTACTGTGACTGCAAAAACAAAATGTGATTTTTCTTCCAAACTGGCTTTTCATGTATAATTAACCTAGAAGGCAGAAATGTAGGAAAACCAAATTTCAAATTAAAAGTGATACATATGAAGAGTTTGTTTCTGATAGGAGGCAAATATAAGGATAAAAGTAGAAGGGTGAAGTAAACATTTCACCAACAATAATAATAACTGACTACTAACTAACGATCTCCTGGTGGTTTTTAGTTACAAGATTAAAAACAGATAGGAATTTAGACAAGGCAGGTGAAATGATTTACACATATTAAATATCTCTGTTAACCTCCTAATAATTGTTTACCTCACACAGATTTTGTACAAAAATAGCAATGCACGACACTGAAAATCCAAAGAATGCTTTCTTATTCCAAACATAATCCCACCACTGTAACCCAGAATGCTAATAGACAGTGCATAAACATGTTTTCTTTTCCTGACTATATAACATCACTTGTGAAGGATTTGTAACTGGGAGCATGATTACGTAGCCGTTGTTCCTGTTTGCACTGTGTTTTTTGTGGTGTAACCATAGTACAGTGGAACCCCGACTTACGAATACCCCATTTAATGAAAAATTCAAGTTACGAAGGCACTTAACGGCAATATTTCTGCCCGTGTTACGGCAAAATGCCCACGTAACGAAATCCACTGGCTCTGATTGGCTGAGCCCAGAATGCCTACAATGCCCACAATGCCTTCCGAATCATGTGACAACCCCCTTGGCGTTCGCTGTTCCACTTGAACGGCGTATTGTTGTTGCAGTTAGCAATTAGCCTATAGCCTATCGTTCACTCAAAAGGCGCGATGGGTGCTTCGACATATGAAAATTCTCGATTTACGAAACCTCGGGAACAAATTAATTTTGTATGTCGGGGTTCCACTGTATGTAGTTTTAAGGCTGCAACCAATTCTGACTCGAGCCATTTTGGTGCCCTAATTGAACTGGCCCTTTAAATAGCCAGTCCCTGAATACAATGATACCTCAAAAGTTAACTCAAACTCAGCCATGCTTAGTCTGCTTTTTCTTAATTACTATTAATAATTTGTGATTCTTAAAACACACCAGTGTAATGGTAGTTTAACTACAGCAGCTTATAATATATCAAACGTTAAGTAAACAAAATCTAATTGTTGTCAGATTTTGTTTACTTTAATTATTACAGAAATTGTAATATCTTTGGGAGACCATAAATAAATTAACTACACAGCAATTTTGACTTAAATAAACTAATGAGATTGTTTACTAAAAACAAAGATAAGGCAAACAACAGGATTATATACGTGTAGGAAATATTTCATATGTATGAAATATTACTGAAGTTAGCACTGTTCCAAAAAGAAAGAAATTGTCACTATGATAGAAGTTGAAGAAACTCATATATAGAGAGAGTGTCCCTATTCAGCTGAACCTATTTAATAAACTTAAAGAAAAGCCTCCCTCAAACAGCTGGAAGCAACAAAACCATTGGCCAAACATAAGTAACTTAAGTAAGCAAAATAATTTCATGTCTTATCTAACAATCACTCAGCGTCTCACAATTCCTCTCTTTGCATTTTTTTTAAGATCCCTTCAAATCAAGGAATACCTCATTTTCTTTTGCAGGCGTAGTTGTGGCTTAAGGCGTGTAAAATGCGCTGGGAAACATGGCCACAATATAAAACATAGTCATGGACTTTTAAATGATGTATTTAGTGTTTACCTTGGCGTAAGTCAGTACAGTCACTACTTTATTAAGGCAGAAAGAAGTGAAGGGGGCTGAACAGGGTGAGTGGGAAAATAACTGACAGGGAAATTGCAGGGGGAAATTATTGTTATTCCACAATTAAATTATATATACTGGGTGGAATCACTCCTGACAGGGCTGACCATAGCAGTGCTCCCGATGTGTGTGTGTGTGTGTGTGTGTGTGTATTTGAGAGTGAGTGTGAAACTTTATCCGTCTACCAAGGCCACTGAGGCTATACTGGCAGGGAGGAGAATGTGGAAAGAGAATCGGAAGGAGAAAGAATTAACGAGAAAGAAAAGTAGTAACATCAACAGAGTGAAGCAAAAACAGTCTATTTTAAGGCTGAGTGGGTGTTAGTAAAAACACAGCAAACCCCCCTGTAATGAACCTATTTGGACCAGTGACGACAGTACAGTATGTAAAATAAACCATCCTTGATTTTTGTGGTTGAAATCAAACCTGGGTGACACTGTATGTTTAAGCATAAACATAATGCAGATGCTGTGAAAAATCCTTTCATCCTGAAATTCGGCCATTTGTCAGAGAAATTTGACCTCGTCCTTGTCTTAAAGCATTAAAAACACACTGTCAAACATGAAAAATGAACGGGTTTCAGATATAAAAAAATGACCACTCAGTCTTCATTCTTCTCGAAACAATGACTCTTTGAATACACAAGGTTTCGGGTGATATGTAAAGTAAACTAGGCCCATTTTCTATCCAGTAAAATTAATGATCCATGAAACTTGGGGGAAAAAAACAAAGAAAATGGTTGCACTGGCTTGTGTGGATGTTGGCTTCAACAAGCCTCCAGAAAAATTATAATGTAATATAAATTTTGGAAATCCCGGGTATTCTATTGTAACAAGGATCATTCATTAACTCATGACTTCACTGTGTACTTTGTCCCGTGAAAAATTGACTTCAGGCCATTTGAACAGTCCTGCATGTTCTGATGAAGGAGGTCATAATTTTTTTTTATGTTCTCCCCACATCCATTTGGAAGTTTCTGTCTATTTTGATTATATAGAATCAGTGGTACAAAATCTGTTTTTAATTCAATGTAAAATAATATTTTTATAAATAAAAACACATAAAAGTAAAATCTTCCACTTTTACTTCTACTTTTAATGTATTTTAATTTGGATGAACTTGTGGATGCTTATTTACAGCTTAATTATGTGCTCTTGCTCTTGAGAAGTCAAGTCCACTTGAAGTCGCCATCTGGGAAGTGAAATTGGTATATTGTGACGTAAATTCTTAGTGGATAAATTTGTTGGGTCATGAAAAACAAGCAGATATCTGAACATCCCTTGTGCTCTCCATCTAGTGACGAAATTTGACTTGGACCCAAGTCGACCCTTGAAGACTCATGGACACAGAAAGTATAGTTAGAGCTTTAGTTGTTTTAGAAAGGTGACATATAAGGCAACACGGTGGCACGGTGGTTAGTACTGTTGCCGCACAGCAAGAAGGTCCTGAGTTCAATTCCACCATCAGGCCGGGGTCTTTCTGTGTGGAGTTTGCATGTGGGGATAGGTTAATTGGATAATCCAAATTGCCACTAGGTGTGAATGTGCGAGTGAATGTGAGTGTGAATGGTTGTCTGTCCCTATGTGTTAGCCCCGCGACAGACTGGCGACAGCTGGGATAGGCTCCAGCGCCTCCCGCGACCCTGAAAAGGATAAGCGGAAGCGAATGGATGAATGGAATGGGACATATAAAAGGGAAAAACGGAACCCTTAAAACCTCATTAAAGACATTCATCACTTTGTTACGCTAAGAGGGCATTTTGCTGGCATATTTGGCGATCGTGGCTCAAGAGTTGGGAGTTCGCCTTGTAATCGGAAGGTTGCCGGTTCGAGCCCCGGCTTGGACAGCCTTGGTCGTTGTGTCCTTGGGCAAGACACTTCACCCGTTGCCTACTGGTGGTGGTCAGAGGGCCCGGTGGCGCCAGTGTCCGGCAGCCTCGCCTCTGTCAGTGCGCCCCAGGGTGGCTGTGGCTACAATGTAGCTGCCATCACCAGTGTATGAATGTGTGTGTGAATGGGTGGATGACTGGATATGTAAAGCGCTTTGGGGTCCTTAGGGACGAGTAAAGCGCTATATAAATACAGGCCATTTACCATTTACCATTCACTTGTCCCCTTTAGAAGGAAAAATCACTGCAAATCAGTACAAAATTGTTCTGAGTGATCACCTGCTGCTAGTAGAGTTTCAGAGTCTTATAAAGTCATTAGAAGGACACACCAGTGTTAATCTGGTGGCACAATATCAACAACAGTAGTTTTCTTTTTTAATTGCCACATATCTATGTCCTGCCTACCACATGTACTTTCCTTCTAGGATTAAGACTGATTGATCACTGGTATTTTCTGCATTTTTCTGTCCATATCCTCAGAAAAAAAAAAATTCAGAGAATCAATAAACGCTGTGTGTATGTGCGTGTTTGGCTGTAATGACAGTCAGCCTTGTTTTTCATTCCGCTTTATGTCGATACTAGATATGAGACACAGTGTACAATATGAGGCAGCTAATAGGCAGAGACAGAGGTGACCTGCTTATGAGATATACGAGAAGAGGCTTTGAAGAAAGAGTGTGGGTTTATACGTACATGTATTAATAAATAATGAAATAACAGTATATGCTCTGTATGCATATGATGGCGTTGCACATAATCAAAATGTCTAAATTCAAACATTTTGTTTTGAAGAGATTTAAAATGAAATTGATGGCTTTTATTGAGAGCAATAAGCCATCCTGTGTGTGTTTTTTTTCCTTAGTAAACTGACTAAATATCTAGCAAAATTCATTGTGGTTCAGTTATCTAGGTGAAATGTTTTGAGCATGTCCAACTGGGGGAGTCAGTGGGGCAGACCCAGAGCACACTGGAGAGATTACATCTTTCAGCTGTCTTGGGAATGCCTCAGTATTCCCCCATAAGAGCTTGAGGCGGTCGCTGGGGAAAAGGAATTCAGCAAGTGTTCTTAGACTGCTTCCTCCACAACCCGGACCCTGATAAATGGTAGAAAACAGATGGATGAAGAAGTAAATTCTTACAACCATTCAGAGTTAAATTTCAAATACTTGGTAAATATAATAATTTACTCATGTTGAGCTGTAACGTTTGGTTAAATATAATAGTTGAACAACAAAGATTGTTTTCCCTCTTATAGGCTGCTTTTTGGAAGAACTCTTTATTCTTTATTGGAACTCCTCAGATGTACTTTGAATCTTTTCAGGGTTCTCGATTCACAGCTCTGAAACCTGTTTGAAACCTGTGTCTAGGGATGGGTGTTGATAAGATTTTCACGATTCCGATTCCATTTTCGATTCTGTTTAACGATTCGAGTCTTTATTGATTCTCTTATCGATTCTTTTTAAAAAGGAGAACACTAAGATTGATTAGCTTAGAACTTTGTTTTATATCTTCTCTTTGAACAAGATAGAAATTTAGGAGTAACATGGCCTTACAAACCCAACAGTGAGATCTTAACACACTGCTCCCCGGGCGCCCAATGGCTGCCCACTGCTTCACTGAGTGAATGGGTTAAATGCAGAGAGCAATTTCCCCACGGGGCTCAATAAAGTACAATAAAGTACACACTTTCTTCTTTCTTCTTCTTCTTAAGAGATCCAGCCTATGGCTCTTCAATGGGGTGTCACAGGGTCCCCAGGAAAAAAATTGTAAATGTAAAATAATGTAGGGTACAGGGACCATACAAATGCACTCTTTGTCAAAATGCAAGCTATTAAATTCCAAGACTTGGTGAAGCTTAAAACAGCGCAAATAATGTATAAAGTCAGAAATAAATTGCTTCCCAAAGAAATCTGTAAATTGTTCATAGAAAGAGAAGGTGGGTATAACTTAAGAGGGAAATGGAATTTAAAAATACAAACTGCTAGAACAACTTTAAGAACTATGTCAATCTCAATTGCAGGAGTTAAATTATGGAACAGTCTAACAGAAGAAATAAAAGACAGTCAAAACATAAAACAGTTTAAAGTAAAATATAAAAACCTAATTTTAAATAAGTATAAGAATGAAGAAAACGGGGTTAACCCAGGACGGTAATGTTGCTGGTAATGGTGTTGCGGTTCTTTTTTGGTTGTTTTTTTGTTTTTTTGTTTTGTTTTGGTTTGTTGTTTTTCCATAACTTGTGTATCTGTAAATATACACATTCTGTATTTTTCATATGAAAGAAACTATACTGTGGTGGGGCTTGCGAATTTCTTGTTTTTGATTTATGTATGTTATGTTTTGTTTTACTTCATATGTTTATATGTTTCATATGTTGTTTGTTTAATTTAAGACAAAAAAAATTAAATGAATGAGAGGTAAAACTTGAGGGGGTAGGGACAAATAAGTAAATACTTCAGCCTACTCCTTTTCAAACAAATAATGGAATGATATTTTGTAATGATTGTGAAGGCACATGTTTGAAATGTTTGAAATAAAAATGAACTGAACTGAACTGAACTGAACTGAAAAATAATAAAATAAATATTCTTCTGTAGCAATAACAAAGTATAACATAAATTATTCTCTAGCAATTACACAAGAATATCCAGTAATGTCCCTGCCTACAATTAAACACATTCACTTACCGCATGTCGGGGGCATCTGCTGTGGCAAATGGGTGCAAGCCTTTGACCACAAACTGAGTCACTGCTCGGTGACATTCGTCTATCCTGGCCTGAAAGGAGACGCTAAGACTGCAGCGAGAACTGCCAGCATCTGAGCCAGACTCTGTCTGTCTGTCTCATCATGGTCACCTAAATGCACAGTAATGGCAGGTTTTGTAATAAGGCAGATCACACTAACATAATATGCACTGTTAGTTGATTATTTACCTGCCGCATTAACGGGAGAGGACGTGCAAACGTTACCGCTGCTGCTGGGTTGAGATTCACGAGTCCGGAGCGGAATTAAAAACACGACATTCATTTAAGGTCATCGTGTCTTTTGTGAGCAAATGCTTTTGCATATTCGTAGTGTTTCCTCCCTTAAATGAAATATCTACTTTGCAAGTATTGCAAGTTGCCCTGTTGTCATCTGTTCTCGTAAAGTATAACCAAACTTATAACCGTGTTTCCTGCCAGGTAAATGACGCTCCGCAACGTGGTGACGTCATTCGTGGCGACTGGAATCGATAAGGGAATCGTTTGTAAAAATGGCAAACAACTCCAAGGAATTGAAACAGTGGGAACCGGTTCTCAACAAGAACCTGGTTTCGATACCCATCCCCACCTGTGTCCCCTATCATTTATTAATTTTTTGAGAAGTAGTGGGAGTATTGACACTGTGATACTTCTTTATTTTAATACCTGTATCACATATTTTTGTAGCTATGTTATTTTTATTTTTTATTCATTCTTCTGAGTCCAGGGGAAACAATATTTTGATCCTGTGTACGTCGCTTACATATTGCAGAACTAACAATAAAGTGACTATGACAGGGATTTAAACCTTCTATTTCAATGAAATATATTCTGACGATTTTAAGGCCAGTGAGTTGCACCAAGATTGGCTTTTGGTAAAAAAAACTGCATCTCTGATTTCCTGTCCCTCTGTTTTTGTGTGTCCAGCACTCTCAACAACAACAACATCACCCTCATCCCACTATCCAGCTTCAACCACATGCCAAAGCTGCGGACACTGTGAGTATTACACACTCTGACATGCACAATCAAGCACAAAGAGAAATCTTCAAACATATACTCTAGACACTGATACACAAGGACTCTGTTACTGTTTTATTACATATTAATACACACCTTGTACACATGACTCAACTCACAACGGACCACTACATAGGTGATGCATAGTTCCATACTCATACCACATAATAAAATGCACACATATAAAGGATGGAGGCAGAGTGTGTGATTGGCTAATCTTGCCATAATAAGAGACTGACTCTTCTATTGTTTCATGACTGTGAATAATCATGTGGCCATTACGTACACACAGGCACATAAAGACTTTCAGACAAATACACAGAGATGAATACAAATATGTGCATGTACCACACAGACACACACATGCACGCTTGAGTAATGGTAACCTCATTAATGCCACAAGAAAGACTTGTTTAGGCTCTATAGTTCAATCTGCTTTGATTCATTAAAAGAAACCTCCTTTACTGATGTTACTGATGTGAACACACACACATACAAACACACTATTGTGGTCCAAGATGAACCCAAGCCAAATTATCATCTCTGACTGATTTAAAGGGGGCTTTGATTTGTTTGTGTGTATGTGTGCATTTTCTGCTTAGTTGTGTGAAAGAGATCTTTCAGTTGCCAAGGTGATGGCACAACATCTCGAGGGAGTCTCTAATCGTAATCTCGTGGGACTTTCTGTGAGACAGACCGTGGGTTGCATTCCTTCTGGCCACACTGGGGTTGAATTCTGCCAAACCATGGCATGCACCAAATGGGATTTCCTCCCCGAATCATCATTTTCTGAGAGGCTCTTGTGTGGTCACACCGCTCTACTTAACATTTTGAAATGGGGATTTTTAAACATAAGACCCAGCTAAATACAAGCAGGATAACATTTACACAGATCCATTTATCTTTCACAGCCATTTTTGTGCTTCAACTTTTGACCGACAACAGCCATCAATAGCCAATCACATAGCGGGGTTTCCATTTTTCTTGCATGCTGCTGCAACTCTAGTGGCAATACAGCTTGAAATCAGGCTTTTAAAATTGGATTTCAGGCAGCAGCACAGCTACACAGTTACCAGCAGATTGAGTACAGAGTTACCAATATCCAATATCTTTTAATCAGAGACCCTCGTCCGCTTCTGTTTTCTGTCAACACTGAGTGACTGTCTCCTCTGATTTCCACGTTCTTCCTCTTCCCTGTTTCTGCTTCATATTTGTCCCATCTTCCTCCGATCTTCTACAGTATGTCTCAGCTTTTTTTTAATCACTTTCTTCCCTTCATTTTTCTCTAAAATGTCTTTACTCGCCTCATTATCTCCATTGGTTTTCTCCTTCCTGGTAAAGTCTGGATCATTTTATTGCTTCCTCTGTCCTTTCAATCTTTTTTTTTCCGCACTTGTCTTATTCTGTTACTCTTCTCGTCTTGTATTTTTCCTACCCCTCCCTTTCTTTCTATGCCTCATGTTAGTCCCCTACCTCTCTACCACATCTCCTTTACGTCCAGTAACCATCCCCCTCTGCTTTTCCCCCCCCGTCTTGCATCTTTCTCTCTATTAAATTTTTTAACCGTTCTCTTTTGCCACCCTCAGATCTCAGTATTGAATTTGATGCCTTTATAAAAACGACTCATTCAATCAAATCTTTAGAGATGTCCCTGATATGATTAGCAGAGAAGTTCTAGAAGTGCGTGTATGTGTTTGTGTGCGTAAAAACTTCTTTGAGGAAAAAGTGGTTCACCTTCCCTGAAGCTATAATCCATATTTCTTTCTCTTTTTCTTCAGTGTCCGTGTAGCCTATTAGTAGTAATGGTATCACATCATGGTGTCTTTCATTCATAAACTTGACCCAGTGGAAAGATCAGAACTCCTACTGCTACTTTACTGTGTGGGTGTTATTTGGGGCACAACTGTTCTCAAGATGTGTCCAGTAACCCCCCAGCATGACTCTAAGAATAAACACACATATATATAGACACACATTCATTTACCTAACCAGCTTGCACAATGCCTCTAGTCACTTGCAACCAACAACATCAACAGATGCATTCAAACTGACTTTAAGCTATACACAAACAACAGTCCACACACACATAAACACAGCTCTCTATACCCCCTGCCTGTTCCCATTCTCCCCTGTGTTTTAATCCTACTTGTCAGTAATTAAGGCTGAGCCGGAGGTGGGCCAGGACGGGGCTATCTCCAGGCAGGGGTGCAACTATAAACTGGATTTATAATGGGAGAGCGGTATTAAAACCCACTGCCCCCGCTGCTAGCATCAATGAGACCATCTCTGTTCCATAACAGGATTTGTCCTCTGCTTTATTACAAAAGGAGGCCTGTCTTCTGAAAGGCCAGATATCCCGGCTGGCATATAATACGCTGACAAGACATTCTGCTGTTCATCCACCCTTCTCCTCCTCCTCCTCATCTCTCGCTCACTCTCTCTCTCGAGGTGCCAATACAGTCCAGCCAGTGCAGCCTGTAGAGAGTGAGCTCCGTGAAACAACACCTGATGCTTTCTATAGAGAGCAGAACCTTTTAATTAATGCTACAAGTGAATTTTAAAAAGCCTATTAGAGTGACAAGTTTCCTTAAATAATTTAAATGCATTAAATATCACTTGAAATCAATTCTCAATGTTGTCACCTGATAACAATTCTACTTATCTTAAGTGTAAAGGTCAGTTGAATAGTCGTTATGATAAGCAGCCAGCCACAACATTTCCTCTGCAGTATAGCTGTTACCCACTAGGTCACTAGAGCAAAAGACCTCTGGGGTCTCGTGGGTTATGAAGTAGGGTCCAGGTCAATTTACCATTGATGCACGATCAGATTGAGGGTCAAGGTTTCCCAACAGAATTTTGCATTTAACATCATTATGTATTTTTTTGGGAATATGGCTAATTGGTATATGTCTTCTGTCAATTCCCAACAACAAAAGCATTTTGATTATAGCTACATAAAATAAGTTGCCACTGATTTTACAAAAATAAAAACAAAAACATATTTTAAATGCCGTCTCAAAAACATCACAAAAACATCACCAAAACCAAATAGCTGCTAAAAGACTTTATTCCAGGCTCTTTAAGATCAATCACCTCTATAAAGGGCATGTTCATGTTAATCACATTTTGTCATTCTGGGCAATAAAACAAGCCAAAACAACCAAATAAGGCCATATTAATAAGTAGGATCTTTTTCTAATTGCCCCCCTTCCCCCCTACCCCACCCTTAGATGTATTTTGTGATTTTCACTCTTGCTCTTGTTGTGCACTCATAGTTTCTAATTATTGCTTGGCCTGTTTTTGGTCTGTTTCCCATCTGACCAAATTAAATTTCTTCATTTTTTTAAAGATCTGTCTCTGTCTTTCTTTTGTAATTCCTTATTTTGTGTTTTAGGGATTTTTTTTGTTTCTAAAGAAATTGTGATTTAGTGTTGTGTTCCATCACTCTAGAGGGAGTCATATTCTCACAGACCTTGGAGAAATGAGGGTTGACTAAAGGACTCTGAGAGTATGTGTTGTCATGTTTCAGCTAAAAAGTAGCCTTAAGATCCTTGGCAAAGATGTGTAAAAACAAAAAATTCAGTCTGTTCTATTCGAATGCAGACTCAAACGCTCTTAGTGATGTGTTCTTCTGACCTGTTGTACCCAGAGTTGTTAAGAATTTCTTTTCCAGTCACAAATATTATTTTGGATTGGATAATAATCGTATTTAAACACAAAAATCTATCATCCTTTCTTTCCTCCATCTCACTTCAGCCGTCTGCACTCCAACAACCTCCACTGTGACTGTCAGTTGTCCTGGCTCTCTGATTGGCTCAGAGCCAGGCGGGGCTTGGCTCCCTTCACCCAGTGCATGGCCCCTGCCCACATGAGGGGCCTCAACGTCCCAGATGTGCAGAAGAAAGATTTTGTCTGCAATGGTGAGTTGACAACAACAAATTTACACACAGTGCTTCAGCGACAGATCTTTACACTCTGATATCACTATTTTTAATGGTGGTTAGTCTATTTTCATTGACACTGAAATAAAACACTTTTGGGTCCTTCTCTTTGCTCGGCTGCAGTTACATCATACTGATGCATAAATATAGCATTCATCTCATGAAGTTAACCTGAATTTTTGAGGAAGAGTGATGCATGGGTAGTACATAATTTAGAAATGAGCCAGTGTTCACTGTAGAGCTGTTGGCAGCTGACTCTGTGCTGTTGAGGTATACAATATAGAGAATATAGTAAAACTAAAGGCGGTATTATACGCAGGGTTGTTATCGTCTCCAGACAGCTCAGCATTGAGTTTATTACACTGACAGAATTACAGCATGTAGAGCGTGTAATCAGCTAAAAAGCCACAGTAAGAGCAGTAGTGTTATCAGCTGCAGATAGCACAGGCAATGTTTACAGGCTTCTGATTCAGCTTTCTGCGCTAATAGACTGCCAGGCTGCGCTCTCTTTATTAGCCTTAAGTCTCATTTTTTTCTGCCTACAAGCTACACAGAAAAGCACCTCTCATTGCACTTTTCTCCATTCTCCTCACTTACTGTCAATAAGAGACCGCTCTTTCTCTTTTTTTATTTGTTCACTATTTTTATCCCATCTTTCCACTTTTCACCATTTACCTGCTTTCCCTTTCTCTTCTCTGTATGTCTATCCTGTATTCCTGCTTACTCTAGCGATATTAGGTAGGCATATCTTGGCCAGGTAATGTTTAGCGAACAATCCCGTTTCATCTCAAAAGATAGCATCTTGTGAAGAATGTAGTGCAGTTGCTTTAGAAACCAAACAACAGCATCAGCTTTTTTTCATCCTCATATTTGGCTGATTGTAATTGCAAATTAAAAAAACAAAAAATAAAGAAACCAATCTCATATCTGTATATTGCTTTCTACAGGTCCAGCCCAGACCGAGTCCAGGACTTGTGCTCCTCAGGTAACCGTTTGCCCACCCAGCTGCAGCTGTAACAACAACATAGTGGACTGTCGTCGTAAAGGCCTTACTGAAATTCCAGTAAACCTCCCTGAAGGCATTGTGGAGATGTAAGACTGCTTTACTTGCTAATTCTGCAAATTCATATGTATATGTGTCTTGTATCGTCGGTTCATTCTATTGCAGATGGGGATAACGTGCGTTTCCTGGACATGTATGTATATGTCTCAATATTTCTACACTTTTACTGGGTGTTTTGGAAATTGCATTCTAGCCACATACCAGTGATTTGGTCATGTTTACGTACGTGTAAAAGTTTACACCAACTCTTTTGAGCATTATAAGATATAAAACGATAAATTAGGCCTCCAATCTATCCCCAGCTGTGGCACATTGTGAGTTTTGCTGTGATAGTTTGTTTTAGACTACACCTAAGCTCCACACTTTTCCTCGTCTTTCTCTCACGCTCTTCCTTTCTTTTACACACCGATTTAAACACACACACGCGCCACAGGGGGACGTGTTTGATATCCGTATTGATCGCTGTACCCTGTTTGTTTGCACAGAGGACAGCTGGTTGATTGCTCTGTGAGTAAAGGAGCAATTCTTGCCCGCAACTGCACACCAATACCGTTATACCTCCCCAGCATAAGTAATAGATTCTCACAAAGTCACGCACACACCAACCCACACATATGCAGACACAGTAGTTTTGTTTGCACAAATAAAGTCTGTACTTTGAAAAAAACAAAACAAAAAACACACATACAGGTATGTTTTTGGATTGAGCCATAAGTACAACAACACCTTATAAAATCTCCAGGGCATGCACACACAGACAGACATACACGCACACACACACATGCACAGCATTAGCATTGGATCTGTGATAATGAATGTTGCTGCTGCAGCACGAAACAATAGAGTATAATAGGATGATGTATTGTCATTCCTTTAATGGAGACAAAGTCATCCTTCTGAATGGCAGTGCCAAGGATCACTGCTACATGTCTGGATCCTTTTAGAGTCATTGTATAACTCTACACTTTAAATATCTTAATATAACTTTTCAAGTTAAATATAAAACCAATATAATTTTTATTGTCATGTTTGCCTCAACAAATATCTGACTCCAACAGACGTTAATGTCTGTGCTCTTTTCTACATCTCTGTATACGTGCACAATCAGCCCATTGTTAACACACTGGCTAACCTGCCAAACTCATCTCCTGTTCCTGTTGTTGTTTAATTGCCTCCTAACCTTATAGATTTTTTTATATAGCTTTTTAAAATGTCTCTTTTTTTAATACATCCTTTGATATTGAGCCTCTAAGTGTCTTTGTCTAAGGCTTGTTTAGCTACCCCTACGTGTAATTTGTAACTTGTTGTGTGTGCAGATTGTCTTTGTCAGTATCCATACATTGATTTATTTTGACCCCTGAGTTGAAATAAAGTGCTGTTGGCTGCCAGGGAGTGAAGTGATGAAATCTAAAGGGCAACACAAGCCAAGAAACAGGCATCTGTAGTGTAAGACCTGCGCTGCATTCAAAGTCAGGACAACGTCCGTTTTCATAAAACACAGCGGTCACAAATTGGCACACTAAGATAAAGTTTATCCACATAAAATGAGTCTTTGAGTCCATACTATAATTTGTTATTTAGAACTCTGAATTGACTACAGTGGCTCAAAACAGTGATTTTAAACATGATGCACAGATACAATTGCCATCAGGGAAGAAAGAGTGGGATGGTGAGTTAAAGTAAGGAGGATGACTGGGTGGGAGGCTGAAGAGAAGGATGAAAAGAAGAAGAAGAAGGGTGGATTAGTTTCCATTTATCATCCTGACAGCTGACCCTGTGGATGGCCTTGGGACCTCGCTGCATCCTCCTCTTTTCTCCTGATTTTCCCTCTCCTCTCCCCTGTTGTCTCCACTTTTCCACTCCTCTGATTTCCTTTTTATTGCCCTCCTTTCCCACTCCTCTCCTATGATTTTCCCTTTCGCCTTTTGTCTTCTCTCTTTTGTCCACAATTTTTTGACTCATTTTCTATCTTACTCCTGTGACTTTTTATTAAATACTCATTTTAATAAAACAGTAATTAATTTTTTTTGTGTGTTCATTTTTCCCTCCTTGTCATCACAACACCATGGAGACATGAAGAATACATGAACAGTTGAATGGGTTTCCTTGACCATCAGGAGAGCAGAAGCTAAACTGTAGTAAATTTTCCCAAATGTCGGCTGTGTGCCTAGTTTTGATGGCTCCCTATGTGATAATAGAGTATTACTACCAGTATGATCTAATAGGTCTGCAGCCTTCCAGAAAAAATGATGGAGTTCCCTTTGGTCCTTTTGAAAAAGCTGAGAAATTTTCAGTCTGTTTGTAGAAAAACCTATTAACATTCATTTTAATGTTTCAGTTCCCATTCATCATATCTCATTACATACTGCCCCTTTGGCCTTAATTTCATTAGAAGTACAAGTTTTGTTGTCAGTAGTCCAGATTTTCATCAGAGCCTTTTTCTTCTTCTACACTCACATCAGAATGACTCTATGTAAACACATTACTGCTGAGCTGCAAAACTCAAGACAACATTTCACACTGAGCGACCTTGGCCCGCATCTGCTATAAAGCACTGACTCACCTGCAGAAATATTTTGTAGATGTTGATTGGAACAGCCACCTTTTGAACTTTTTGTGCACTTGCGTTTGGCTTTGGTGGCGGCTAAACAGGACTTTATTATAACCTTGGAAGTAGAAAAAACGAGCTTACTGTGTCCAGTTGATATATATGTATTGGAAATTCATAATTTAATGTTTCTTTTTATGTTGACGTAAATGATCTTTTCAGTAATTAAAAAGTTTAAATATCTTCTCCATTTCTCTATTTTTATTCCTGTCTCTGTTCCTCTCTCTCTCTACAGTCGTCTGGAGCAGAACTTGATTAAAAGTGTCCCTGCTGGAGCCTTTTCTGCCTACAAGAAACTCAAGAGGATGTGAGTCTGTCTGGAACGACCTGCATACATCTAAACACATGCAAATACACACAAGTATTAAATAATAATGTTCAATATATTAAACAAGTTTTAGGCAAACTACATTCTAAACAAATGTCTACTTTCTAAGATATTTTTTATGATTGCTAATCTTAGTGTTATTATGCCATGACTGAATGGTATAAGTGTTGTAAATAGATATAAAAAAGGCCAATTAACCACTGAAAAATTGCATATGTACACAAAGGCTTTAAAAAGCTTTAAAAAGCCCACTACTAGATTTTCAAGTAAGATTAAGAAATACCAGAATCATTATACCTCACTATAAGGACCTATGATTGAGGTTTTTCCTCAACCATCATCTTACCAAATTATGACAGAAACTAATATAACTAATAACTAATATACTATGTACACAGTCATACAGATATAAAGATTAATAGTGGAAAAGTTGTTATCATGCAGATGCCCGAAAATGCTAAACACGTGCAAGGTTACAAGGTTATTCACCCGCCTGCTCACAGTGTTAACCTCTCCTCAGCAGCAGTGTTTAACAATATATCTTACAACAGTCAAAACTGACTGACATGAACTGCACTTAACATGTCACTGCTTCCATTTTCTCGCTTGCCCTCATTTACTTATATATTCAGTCCCCTCTTTCTTACTCTTGTCCCCGTGCCATGACCTCTGCTGATGTACTCTCGCATAATCATTTTTCATACAGTTCTAGGACATTCGCACAAAAATGAACCCCATTGCTGTGTATTAGAGTAATCTCACACACACACACACTCTCCCACTCTTTCTCCCCAGTGACTTGAGTAAGAACCAGATTTCTGACATTGCTGCCGATGCTTTCAGTGGCCTTCGCTCACTCACCTCATTGTAAGTATGACACATGTGCATGTAAACGGACACAGACATGTACACAAACACACATCCAGACAGAAAAGTAATTGCATTTCCAGACATTAAGCAAATAAAAATGTTGTCACAGTTGATGCTGACAAGGGGAACACAGTGCAGCCGAATGTGTGTATGTTCTGTACGTGCATCTGTGAATATGTTGTTGTGTATGCAATTGTGCATGTCTGTGATCACTCACTATGTCTGTGTGTGTCTGTCTCTGAGGGTGAAAGTGATAAGAACATGAAGGACAGTTTAATTTGAATCAATCTGGAGCATGAAAATGAGACAGACAAGAAGGGGCAGACAAGGTGAACCCTACTGGGTGTTACGACTGAACATGTATATGCACAAACAAGCACACGCACTTACACACACATACGCAGGAATGTCACTGGGAGGCTAAACCTCTGCACTGGAGTCCTGCTCAAGCACAAGGTTACAACACATACAACTGTTCCAGTGACTTAAATTATGCAACTGCAACTGGAAGCACATCTCAAACCTAATTTCGGTCTTTGACTAATAAATGAGATCAATTGTAAAAAGCAGTATGCATAGTGAGAAAAGCCTTAGTTTCAACGTGACTGTGATGTCCATGTTTTCATCTGACAGAAGTTTAAAAAAATGGTTTCCACTGGAAACAGACAGCTTTTTGTCTTTGATTGCAACACAATTTCAGTTCTTCCAACTAAAATAGTTTTTCCAGTTGAGTGAACATGATGACTTTTTCATTCCTAGGAGATGCACTGAGTGTCTTTCTTGCCTTTTGGAGAGCTGAATAGTTGTAATTTAATGGAAGATGGGTCAGGCTAAGAAATACAATAATAACAATGAGGGTATTTTAGTTTACAGTGTCATTTCAAGTAGTTGGCGAATCGAGTGTATCTGCAGATTTTATTATTTAGATGTTTTCAGGTAGACTAAGTGTTCTTTTCTGTTACTGGCTGAAACAATTTTTCAATTCTTAACTTAAACAAAGACCAAAAATCTATAGCTCTCCATTGATCAACAACATTAACACAGTGAAAAATATAAGCTATTTAAAAATTGGACTTAGGGTGATGTGTCTCAGAAATGTGTACAGGATATCTTCTTTCAGTAGCATCACCAAAACTCCCAGAATGTTCTCAAAATAAGAGAATCAGCAGGGAAACTCTGGAGGACCAATACAAATATTTTATTAGGCCACACGTCGGACTTCACATCACATAAGTCTCAAGGCTTTAAAGTCATGTAATTTGTCCATTTCAGGGTACTATATGGCAATAAGATCACCGAACTGCCCAAGGGAATATTTGATGGACTGGTTTCCCTGCAGCTACTGTAAGTATCGTCTGTCTGGTCTGTTGTTCTGTGTGTGGCTGGATGCATGTGTGTGGTATCCAAAAAATACACTGGGCAGTATATAAAATAATAAAAATACGAAATCATAATAACACCCCAATAAAGAATGAACTACTGAGGAAACATTGTATACAGTTTGAGCCAAATGTTCAAACAGCTTCAGTTTCTTTTACTAAATATCAACCAGTAAACATGTAAAATGTCTGATTTTACTTTTCTTTTTTTATTGTTTGAAGCCAAACATGACAATATTTGGCCAAATAAACTATAAAAAAATAAATAAGGAGGTCCATTATAGCCCTGTGCAGCCAGTCAATTTAAAAGACAACTCAATTAAAAATACTCCAAAATGCACCAACATGAATGAGGGGTCCAGTTCAGTGATTTGAATTATCAGGCCTAGAATACAGCAGTAGTTTGCTACAGCGAGTTTAGCACACCTGGCAATTAAAGAGGCAATGCTTCTAACTGTAAGCATTATTGGAACACCTCCAGGATGCATTATAAAACCACAGCAGTCTGCAGGTATTGGTGCTCTTGACGCCAGCATCAGGTGGCCTTTAGGAGAACTGCTGTGTTTTGGTCCCAGAGTTTGTCACTTCAGGTTGACATACTTCTGAAGTGGCCATCTGTGGAACTGCATTTTTTTTTTTTTTTTTGCAATTCCAATTGGCATTAATTGGTTTCAGTGGAGCATAATAGGCAGAAATTACTACATTTATATGAAGTGTACTTAATTTTCCCTGGTTATGGTGATTTACTAATTTGGCATCAGCAGTCCGTATCCACCTCTGGACAATTATCACAGCTAAGGCCAATGGTATGGGTCGATGTTATTCACTATTGTGCAGTAACAGCTACTATGGAATGTTGTCTTCCACGATTAACCTTTGAACTGTCATTTATCTGTGTATGTCAGTATAAAATGCTAAGTATGAAACAAATAAATTGGTGTGCTGCAATACGAACTGTAATCTCCCACAGTTCTTGTTATCTTACGTATTGTAGGGGGGAAACTATTAATTCTGAATAATTCCTCATGGGCACAGATTCAAACTGCAGCTGCTGGTTCAACATGCAGTAAAAAATTCTATAACAGCTACATAAGTACTGTATGTGGCATATGGTCCTCGGAAATGCCGCAGTCCACTGCAGAAACAGCTAATGTTCTGGGCTTTTCCATCGTAAAGTGAAGCGAGGCAAAGAGAATGAGGACGAGTGAGCCTAACCCACAAACACCTTTTACAGGCTTAGGTGGATCATTTGGATGCATGGTGCATAGTAAGAGAGAAAGAGAGAGGGAAAGGGGGTGGGCAGATGTGGATGGATAGATAAATTAATGGATGGCTGGATGAGGAGTGAAACTGACGTAGACATTGGAAAGAAGACAGATATGAACAAATGTATACATGCAGGAAATATTAGAAGAGCAGAAATAACTACTGGGAGATCAAATTTGTGCTTTTTGTGTCAACCAGTATGTGACACTGTTATCAATGAACAACTCAAATTGGAAAGAGCATTTCCTTATATTTCTTCATGCATGTATGCATTGTCCATTTACAGGATGATTCAGTCCCATTGTTGTGCATGTGTATAACAAACTGAATGATTAGCTAATACTCACGTATTGAAACATTCTAGCACTCACTCAGCAGGTGAATGGAAGAAATGCCTTTTAATATTTCACCACTGACACAAAAACCTCTCATGTCTCTGAAGGCAGTCAGTTTGTCAAGATTCACTCACATAGTGTAATAATTATAAATTACATTCAGCTTTCACTCTTGAATAGAATAGAGCATCATGTTAACCTATGACTGCAAAGATGTGTTTATTGCTTTATATAGCTACTGGTCTGTTTACAATCTCTGGGCTGCTTTGTTTTACTGGTGCGGTTTCAAGTAATTAGTTCCCCCTGTGAGCCGCCTAATGAGGCGTGGATATGTCGCAGAGCAGCACGTGTGCATGTATCACCTGCGAGTGTGTATGTGTGTGTGTATATGCATAAATTAGATGTGCCAGTACAGGCACTCGTTAGAGTGGTTTGAGAATGAACTGCCTTACCAAGCACCAAGTTAGTTACCTGTCAGGGAAAGAAAGGGAAAAAGTAGACTGTTTAGTGTGTGACAGAGAAAAAAGAATGTAACAAAAGACAAGAGGTGGGGAGGGTGAAAGAAGAGGAAAAGTGGAGACTGAGACAGACCCGAAGCAAGAAAAGAGGAAAGGTGGAAATACAGGGAAAAGCTGACAACTTGGAAATATCAGCTAATGACGTGTAGATATGAAAAGACAGCAAGATGGAGAGAAGGTAGAGGTGAAAACTTTTCTGTCATTTACTTAATCCTTCTATCACTTTTCTCATTTCCCATTGCCTCTCTCCTCCATTTTGCTTGTCAGCCACGTTCGCTTAAATATATATATCTGTGTCAGTCCAAATTAAATTTTCACCTGTCCCTTCACTGTCTCACTCCATTATTTCCACCACCCTATATCCATTCTTCCTCCTGCCTTTCCCTCCTTTCACCATCTGTCTCTCCCATCAAAACAAGGTATTACACTCACACACCCAACGGTGGATATTCCCCTCCTGCTCCAGAAGAGAAAGTATAAAACTGCAATTTTCAAATTTATGTGTCACATCGAGAAAAAGTATAATCATGAGTATGTAGGGAAGGGAGGGGTGAGTTTGGTAAGGGACAGAGGATGAAATAGTGAGTAGATGACAGGAGAGGAAAATAGTGGTTTTGCATTTGAGATGCATCTGAGAAAAATGAATTCTCATTATCGATGTGTGTGTTTATCTTTTGTTTGTCTTGAGCACAGATAATACCGCCAAATAAACAAAACAGAGGCAGATGAATAGCAAATGTTAATGGCTCTTCTTTGCATTTCAGATTGCTCAATGCCAACAAAATTAACTGTTTGAGAGTCAACACCTTTCAAGACCTACAGAACCTCAATCTCCTGTCATTATATGACAACAAGCTGCAAACCATCAGTAAAGGACTGTTCACCCCTCTGCGCTCTATCAAGACTCTGTAAGTTCATATATGTTGTTTTACATCATTTTGGTGTCTTAAATAGAGCTGCTGCTATCAGTTGAATCAATAATTAATATGCTGACATAAATGAATTGACAATAGACTGCTTAGATGCCTTACTAGTGAGATATTCCATGCATGTTCAGATGGAGGAGACAGCAGGGCCGATGCAGATTATACAGGAGGGATTATATGTCCCTTCAGCCCTGGGAATGCCTTAAGATCCCAGAGGAATAGCTGGCGAAAGTTGCTGGAAATTGCTGCACCTAGATTGGACTGATACGCTGGCAAGTGTTTTGATATGTGATT
The DNA here is from genome assembly GCF_964374335.1 of Astatotilapia calliptera. Taxonomy (NCBI): domain Eukaryota; kingdom Metazoa; phylum Chordata; class Actinopteri; order Cichliformes; family Cichlidae; genus Astatotilapia; species Astatotilapia calliptera. The sequence goes on along the minus strand of NC_137423.1, from coordinate 3,927,825 downwards.
TTTCATTTTTACATCAGAAATACATTCTCAGTACACTGGGCTTCTGAAATAGCCAGCCGCTTTTTCACCAAGGGTTTTTACTGCAACATCTGTCGTTTCTCATCTAATATCAGTTTAGACTTAAGAATAACATTTTCACCGGTTAGTTGACACCGCAAAAGTAAAAACAGGGCAGTAACCTACTTGACTAGAAAGAATCGACAGTTGTCTGCTGATTGCACTGAATTTGTTCGTATTCAGGAAACTGCTGCAACTACTTGCAATTGTTTCCTGTTATCAGCACACGATTGCTGATAACTTTGGTCGTTCTATGATCTCCAACCACTGTTTCCCCTACTGTGACTGAACGAAAAGATGTATAGAGATGATAATTGAAAAAAATCTATTTAGAAAACTGGGCCTTCATTAAGTATCTATGGTCTTCTGTTGGTTAATTAATGAAGGTTATTAGTGTTAATGATAGCTATAAAATTCTTCTCATAACGCTCTCAGCTGCTTGAAACGTAAAATAACTCACTTAATGCAAGAGTAGCTCTCTTGGAAAACATGTGCCTTTGGATGGGAAAAGAAATGCAACAAATGATGAGTTGAATTGTAATTTTTCTGTAGAAGACAGTATTCAGTATATTTATCCAAACCCGAAATCTCAGGCAACTGTAGTAAGCTTGAGATTCTTTTTTCTACAAATCAAGCTTCCACTCTGTCCTTGGTCCTTTTTCTTTTTCAGTCATCTGGCCCAGAATCCCTTTATGTGTGACTGTCACCTGAAGTGGCTGGCAGACTACCTGTTTGACAACCCAATTGAGACAAGCGGAGCACGCTGCAGCCACCCCAGAAGGCTGGCTAACAAACGAATAAGCCAGGTGAAGGGAAAGAAGTTCAGGTGCACAGGTAGGAGATGACTTTACACTGATATACAAGCCAATCATGTATCCAAAATGTATACACAAAATTGTTTTGCAAACCTAGCTATGGATTCCCCCAGATTTTAGTTGTATATATGTAAAGAGAATCTATCCAAGCAGAGCACACAGCTAAAGAAAAAATGCAGGTAAGCATGCCTGAAAAACAGATGTAAATCAATCAGGTTATACTTGAAATGTCACATTTCACAATTGAAGCATTACAAATATATGAAGTATTAAAAGTGCATAAATAAAAACCGAAAACAACTACTAAACAGACACACACCCACAGTTCTTGTCTCTGTGGTAGTGTTGTCTTGCTCTTATTTCCTTTGATAGGAGCCATGGGTTTCACTAATTACAACACAGACCAATTCAGTATGACGCAGCACAATAACTAACTCAGCAGGGACTATCCACAGACTGTGATTGCTCACTTGTGTGAACGAAATTATGTGTGTGTGTCTATCTAGCTGTGTGTGGCTACACTAAACATCAAAACTGCTTATCTGTAGTGGCTTTTTCCACACTGTTTGTTCCTGTCATAAATACTAGTACTGGAAAATTATAATCCTTGAAGCTCTGTTGTGTCAAACTGGTTTTAGGCAAATCACCAATTTAGACAGTATAAGTAAAGCATACACACTGTAGTGAGAATCTCCTTTGCTTTTTCTAGCAGACCAGCGTCTTGTTATCAAGGGCGACACCCTATTATTAATGCTTTGTTTTATATCTAAAACCTCAAATTTGCAGAAGAGCTGAAAAAGTTGATCAAAAGCAACTTTTTAAGCACCAGAATGATTGTTTTTACTGCAACCATCACAGCATCTGTCAATGTGCCATAAAAAGTCTGCCTGGAAGAGTGGATATTTTTTGACATAACATAGTCACCCCTTCTGCTCTGTGAAATGGTGTGTTCCCAGGATCAAATGGACACACCATTAACAGCATAACCAATACCATTAAATGGCAAGAGGTTTTATCCAAAGTGCTTGTGGTGGCGTGGGCACACATCCTATATTTTTAGCTTAAGATCTCAGTGGTATTCAATCTCTTAATGTTTGTGCTCTGCCCATTGAGGTAGATAATAATCAAGATAACCAGATTACAAATTCCCCTAAACTTGGTTATGGCTGTCGTCTTTGCTTTGGCCCTTCCTCTCTGCAGTCCCATGCCTCTCCCTGCATCTCCTCTTCCTCTCTGGACCTTTGTGGATATTCTTGCTATTGGTGGGCAGTGCTCTGATCCTGCCACCCTCCCTGTGTGGATCTGCGGCTGTCTGTTGCCTCTCCTGTCCAGTATGGACCCTGCCCCCTGACTGATTGGTGCAGCTCTCTGTTGCCCCAACTTCCTCCTGTGTGGACCTGCATTTTGATTGGTTCTTGTGCAGCTGTCTCTTGTGCTTGATCTAACCATGTGGCCCCGCCTACTGTAACATCACATGGTTCCGTCAAGCGCCAGGGACCGCCTAGCACACACCTACCTGCCTCTCCCAGCCAATCACACACCTTGGAGCAAAAACTGGGTCAAACATTTAACCTTGTTTGCATTTATCTGTAGGGCTTGTAATATGTGAGTATGACTGTGGTTGAAATAAATGAGTCATAAACTGACATTTGACATTAAAATACAATCAGGGCTGACTATCAACACCTACTAGTTTTCTCTTGCTTATCTCATTGTGATGCCCTGTGGAGTTTTCTTGTAAACCAACACAATTCAAGTGGGTGTTTATTTCCAAGTATTATCTGTTTGTATGTAGCTTTCAATTTATTCTCGGTCTTTTTCTTCTTTTTGTCTTTTATTGTTTTGCCTGCTCCAAAACTTAATTGGTCAGTAGGTCTGAACTAAATTGCCAGTGTGCACCCATGTGTACTCGTGATACTGTGCACTTGCACAACACAAACCAGAAGTAGACACATTTTTAAATAAAATCTTTATGGTGACACTCCGGCTCAAAAACTCCACAGGGTACATTTAAGTGAATTGAGAAACATCCACATTTCGCAGTTCACCTTGATTGCAAAACTGCAAGCATAAATTTGAACTCTAAAATTGCATTTAAACAGATGCTCCTACTTTTGTCATTGTGCTCTGGAAACATCTCCTTGTAATGCTTCAAAGCACATTACAATGAATGCTTGTTTTCTTCACATTTAGATTCTCCGATCGCATGTCAGTGTTTCAGTGGTTAGCATGGCTTATTGTGCATTCATGTGCTCCTTAGATAGCCCCATTTTCCTCTGGTTTTTGTTTGTTCTGCCAGCTTTGATGTGTTTCTATGATTTTGGGTTGGAATGTGGAAACAAAACTGATGCTGCAGACAAGATTTTTTTTGTCTCTCAGTATGTAGAAACAACACTGGTTTCTCTTTCCAGTACACAACTCAAGTTGAGTAGAAAAGAACTAGTCCCTTTTTCCAGCTTATCCAGCTCTCTCTTAAGTTGGATAGCAGCAAGTATTTACAACCTTATTAAAAATTTAATGCAAGATAAAAAAACATATATAATACTTGAATTTTTACCATTAAACTTTCTCGACTGCCATCAGCCAGATATGTACTTTATCTGATATGTATTTGTGTGTGCGCTCTACAACAAAAGTATCTCAGACTTTACATGTTCTGTCTCTAACTTGAGGAGGACGTCCATGTGAAGTTTTCCCAATTATTCCAATTATTCCAAAGCCACATGATTGCACAAATATTCCATCACCTCTCTAGCCCTACACACCTCTCACCCGTGTGTCTGCTAAGAAAAATTCAGCCATTACTATTATTAAGATGATAAAAACCCACCTTCCGGTCTTTGCTTAATTCCCCTTTATTATTCTCTTTCCCTTTCATCCGAACTTTCCCATGCTCTTTGCTCTCTGTCAGCTTACCCAACTTAACCAACAAGGTTAGAGACAGCCCAGAGACAATATTGCAAAATATTTTTTCCATTGAAAGAAGCTAGCCATGTCTCTCAAAAGATAGACATCACTTGAAGGGCACTGATCATTTGCAGAAAAAAGAAAAGAAAACCTTCAATAGGTGGTCTTAGTTGTTTAACAATGAGCAAATGAGTCATGAAAACAGACTGGAGGCAGCGAATACTTTGTGCCAATGCAAGAATGAAGAGTAGTAAAATGAAGGAAAGATTACATTGACAGAGAGCAGATGGATAAACAAAGAGAGAACAGGAGGAAGAAAAAAAGATAATGATAACGGCGTGAACTATAATGAGAGTACAGTATGTGATGCATGAACGCACGTGCTGCATGATGCAAACCGGGTCTATTCTACAGGCACTCGCAGTCATAAATAATATCTGCTCATATTATATCTAAATAACAGAAGTGGTCTCTGGCTCACCTTGTTAAACAAAAACATCCGGGGTTAAACCACATTTATCTACAAGGTGATTCCATAAACCCACCTGGATATCTGTTCGTTAACTTGATTTAGAGCAGCGGCCATGCAGAATTACTGCTCCCTGAATCAGCCCCGTGCCTGCTTGCAGTACAGAGCTGTAGCAGCAACTGCAGCCTGCTGTTTTAAGTAGATGGACTAGTTTTGTTTTGGTGTTGCTCATTCTGACTGAATTGTGACCGTCCTAGAATTTTACCAACAATGAAACTTCTTAGGAAACAGTTCAACCAGATAGCCTGGGAGAAGAATAACAAAAAATATTGATTTTCTTTTTGTTTTTCTAAATATAAAATTATGTAAATGATTATATAAATGGGATTATGTTTACATAAGTTTGAAGTCTTGTGTCCATGGTGTCTTATTGAACTTTTTTCCTCTTTTTTCCTCCCTTTGTGCCTATTCGCTATTGCCATAATTTACCTCCTTTTTTCCATCCCTTCTCTTCCTAGCTGTTTTTTCTTCTGTCTTCCTCTTCATTGTTATTCCTAGTTACATTTTTTTTCTTCTTTTCTACCCTAAATTCTGATCCGCAGGTCAGGAGGACTATCGCAGCCGTCTGAGTGGGGAATGTTTCCAGGACCTGGTATGTCCAGAGAAGTGTCGCTGTGAAGGCACAGTGGTTGACTGCTCCAATCTCAAGTTGACCCGAATACCGCCACACATCCCTGAACACACCGCAGACCTGTAAGTCAGCTGGCCTTACTGTTTTATATAAGCTCTTCAAAAAGCTGAAACAGTAAAACAAAACGCGTACCACAAAATCTCAAAGAAGCTTTTCATGTTTTTAGAAGCATATGCACGGACTAAAACACCCACTTATACATATGGCAATCGTGTGCCATGAAATAGTAGTAATGTTTTTAAGGCCTGTGTAGATGGAAAGACAAAAACTCACATATGCATGTCCTTTTTGTCTCTCTCTGCTTCTCTCTATCATGAATGTCACTTGATTTTTAGCTCTCAGACCAAAATGCTCCTCAGCAGTCTTTTCCATCTCCCTCCAAGTCCCAAAGGAGCCATCATCATGTCTGGTGAAGGGTCTCACACTAGAATACTGAATAGTCCCATTGATCATTCACTTTCTGGCTTAAAAATGAGTAACAGATAACGCTACAGGAATACTGTAATATCTGTATGATTTCATGTGGGTTTTAAAACACAGACAAAAACATTTACAACAGTTAGACTGTTAATCTGTAATAATTACCAGAAAGGTGTTTTTTTTTTAAAGCAATTCCTAATGACAGGTTCTTATTAGTAAAGGTTTTTTTTTTTTTCACTTTTTGAATTAAATAACACATTTCAAGACATCACGATCTGCTTTTGGAACGTGGTCCAAATCTACCTTGATTCATGCATGGTTTTTCAATATGCCACCATGTAGAGCAGGGTGATATCACCAAAAATATTTATCACGTTATACATTTGAAAATTTGCGATAACGATATAACTGACGATATAATTGACACTAGACAAAATACTTCACAACTCCACAACTTTATTAGTGCAAAAAAACCCAAAAAAATCATCAATGTATTTTCACTTAAACAAGCAGCTGTTTTTTATGTGCATTAAAGATATATAAAAATGTAACAGTGCAAATGCAAATTCCTCGCTGACAGTTTAACCAAAAGGCATTTCCAGTGGAAATTGGCCGACATATCCTCAGCATAACCATGTATAATATCCACAAAACTTAAAAAGAGGTTATACACACACAATACGGTAATACAGGGTGGGCCATTTATATGGATACACCATAATAACCTGGGAATGGTTGGTGATATTAAAGTCCTGTTTGTGGCACATTAGTATATGTGAGGGGCAAACTCCTCAAGATGGGTGGTGACCATGGTGGCCATTTAGAAGTCGGCCATCTTGGATATAACTTTTGTTTTTTCAATAGGAAGAGGGCCATGTGACACATCAAACTTATTGGTAATGTCACAAGAACAACAATGGTGTGCTTGGTTTCAACGTAACTTTATTCTTTCATGAGTTATTTACACGTTTCTGACCACTTATAAAATGTGTTCAATGTGCTGCCCATTGTGTTGGATTGTCAATGCAACCCTCTTCTCCCACTCTTCACACACTGATAGCAACACCGCAGGAGAAATGCCAGCACAGGCATCCAGCATCCGTAGTTTCAGGTGCTGCACATCTCGTATCTTCACACCATAGACAATTGCCTTCAGATGACCCCAAAGATAAAAGTCTAAGGGGGTCAGATCGGGAGATCTTGGGGGCCTTTCAACTGGCCCACGATGACCAATCCACTTTCCAGGAAACTGTTCATCTAGGAATGCTCGGACCTGGCACCCATAATGTGGTGGTGCACCATCTTGCTGGAAAAACTCAGGGAACGTGCCAGCTTCAGTGCACAAAGAGGGAAACACATCATCATCTAGCAATTTCAAGCACTGCGCATGCGCGTTTTACCCATATTCTATTGCGATATTTCATTTTCTTATTGTTGCCGAACATTATACCGGGATTACCGTGAACGGTATGATATGGCCCAGCCCTACCACCATGTCCCAGTAGGCTATTACATTATGAAAAGTACTGCTAGCTTAATGGAAAAAAAGAACTTGGATCAGCATATCATTATATTTTTCACTAACCAGGAAAAAAAGGAAACATTTGCTTCAACCTACTCCCGATTTTTTTTAAAAAAGGAAAAAAAGTGATGATATGAAGGTTGTATGCTTGCACTATCTCTTCAGAGAGAAAGGTTAAGTAATTTAATAGAGATTGTCAGGGAAAAAATAGCAAAATTAACATAAAACATAATGATGTGATTTGAAAAAAACCCCACCGCTTTTAAGCGATAAAATACATGCCAATCTTTGACTTTTGATTCAGAACACGAGAAAAAAGTGTTGTGCTAAAAACAGCTCATTTTACTTTCAGCACCTTGACTAATCTTAATCACACATTCAGTAAGTTAAGGAAAGAGGAAATTGGAATCCAGACAGAAAAAAAAGTTTTACCTAATAATGTTAAATCACCTGCAGCTTTAAAATGCAGGAGAAGGATGGAGAGCTTCTGCTATGGTTATCAGTGAGATAGTAATGTAGAAAAGCTTCAGGGGATGGGGATACTACAGCATTAAGGCACACACAGGATGGTTGTCACAGTATTACTTATGGAGGTTAGTTGTATGATGGTGAATTCAGCCACAGCTGCCACTTTAGATAACTAATAATGCCAGCACTACACAGACCATTAGCCCCCAATTTATCCGTCTCTCTTTCTCTCTTTGGTTCTTTTTCTCACTGTGAACCTCGCCAATCCTCCCTCCTTTTCTCCCTATCCGTCCCCAGGGTACGTCATGTCAGAAATGTATACTTTGTCCTTTATGGTTGGTTAGAGGGCACATCAGAGTTTCTAGTATTTTCTACACCTTTTCTCTCTCTAGCCTTCCTTTTCCTTAAGAACACAACCACCCAGTATTTTCTGAAGGCCACAATCGTGAGCACACAGAAACAAACACACAAGCTGTCAGTTCATGGCCTGTAACCTGCCTTATCAGGGGAAATCAGGGGAGGCTGTGGTTCAGCTGAGGGCTTATATACTTTTTGCTCTCTTTGTCTCGTCTGTCTGTCTTTGGGACTCTTTCTGCTAGCCATAAAAATCATTGACATCGGCCTTGGGAGCATTTAATAAGAATGACATCAGTCTTATGAGAATTATAGGCACTTTATTAAATGTGCTGTACATTGTCAGGCCACATTGGGGCCAGATCAGATGATGAAGAGATCAGATGTGTTTTTGATACTGTCAAAATATGCAAATAAACGCAGCAATAAAAGAGGCATCATTCTCCTACCATCAGAACCTACTTCAGGCTTTTCAGTGTATTATTTCAGTCTGTGTTTATCCAGGCCAATCCATCTTTGAACCCACTCATATCTCGTTACAAATTGTCCCCTTGAGCTGAACTTTCACTTTCTTTCGTGGATTTTTCTTGCTCTGCTGCTTTCACACATACACGTACACAAAGTGCATCCTTTTAGCAGCGCCCTTTTAGTACAAATTACCTCAATAAACCAGATGTCTAGCTTCCTATCTCTCAAACTGTTTTCTCTTGGCTTAGGGCAGTGTGGCTATTGATGACTACATATAAAAGATTCATTGCTCTTCTCTTCTCTTCTCTTCTGATTTTCTTTTTTCATCCCTGTGTTGTTTTGTGTTGCATCATATTTGCAAAGTCTCTGAAGTCCTCTCAACTTACATGTGGCCATCCCACCCTTATTTTCTGCCTGTTTTTTCTCTGTGTATGTAGAAATTCACTTGTGTGCACTAAAGCAGTTTGTTTCATGAAAGAATAAAAATCTAACTCCCTTTCTCCATCTTCCTCTCTGTAGGCGGTTAAACGACAATGAGATTGCTGTCCTGGAGGCTACAGGGATTTTTAAGAAGCTGCCAAATTTGAGAAAAATGTAAGTGTATGTATATATATATATAATTATTATTATTATTATTTTTAATTTTTTTTTTTTTAAAGAGGCACTTCCATTATATGATTCAAAGGTTTTATTATTTAATTTAATATATTTAATATTGTATTATGTATAAGTCCAGTAATGTCTTACTCCTCTAAAAATTATGTAAAGTGGACCTGGCATAGAAAATGGAGGTATTATTTATCTGAAGAGAATACAATAGGCTTTGGCTTTCTTTTTTTACTCTTTATTTTGATAATAAGTGATGAGATTGATTCCATATTCATGACAGAAATAAGCAGGTGTTATAAAGAGAATGAAACTGGAAGCCAAAAGTAAAACTGAAGAGAAAAATGAAAGAAGAAAAAAGAAAAAAGGAAAAGAGGAAAGTAAAATAGTAGAGATACCGGAAGAAGATCGACTGAGCACAGGCAAGAGGATGGGAGGAACACAGAGATGGAGAAAAGGGAAGGGTGGATTGGAAGTATGCAGGAAGCAAATATGAAATGGAAATAGAAGATGGGCCTTCGTTCAGATTTACAGTCAGTTCTTATCTACAAACTACTCTAGGTTTGTGCTCGTGTGTGTGTGTGTGTGTGTGTGTGTGTGTGTGTGTGTGTGTGTGTGTGTGTGTGTGTGTGTGTGTGTGTGTGTGTGTGTGTGTGTGTGTTAGGGAGAGATAGAGAAAGACAGAGCAGAGACCAGAAGTTGATTTATTGGAGAGGAAATTGCTAACCATCTAGCAGTGTCACTGACAATATAGATTGGCGAGCTCTCATTTCCATTTTCCTTCTCTCAATTCCTTCCTCCTATCCTCCTTTCCTCGCTTCTCCTCACCTTACCTCACATTTTCTGTTATCCTTACATTTGCTATCACATTTTTTTGTTTTTATTTTACACGTTTTTTTAAACCTGTCTTTCCAGTCTCATCCTCCACCTTCTCTCATCTTCAGTAAACCCGATAATAGGAAACACAATTGACCTATGAATGAAGACTACAGTATGTGTGATAGCTATCATCCCCAATTATTGTCTTTGAGGCCAAGCACTCATCCTTTTCATTTCTTTTATTGTGTCCATGAAAGAGAGAAAGAAGCCATTTTTAACTGGTTTGTACCACTTTGTTCTTTTAGTTTTATTTGAACACGCTTGGTGTTTTTTATCAGATATAGTGATGGCAGGCTCTGTTATCTGAATATCTAATGTCTAAGAGAAGGATATTAAGATGAAAGAAAAGAAGGTTAACATTTATTAGTTGAAGGGACATGATTAATTACTGCAATTAAACTGGGAATGCTTTGCATGCATGTCTGTGTCTTCAAAATGCATTTCCATTATCTTGTTGCTGCTGTCGGTTGTGTTAGAAAAACATGCATGATGGCTCAAGCAAACATGTACAGGTAAAATATCTAAATACAAAAGTAAAAATGCTATGAATGTTGTGTGATCTCTCCTGCAGCAACCTGAGCAACAACAAACTGAAAGACATCCGTGAAGGGGCATTTGATGGAGCAGGTGGAGTTTTGGAGCTGCTGCTAACGGGGAACAAGCTGACCGGATTGCAGGGACGCATGTTCAGAGGCCTCAGTGGCCTGAAAACCCTGTAAGTATAGTTCACAGCAGTGTATATGTGTGTACTTGTTGTGTAATAAGACTTACGGAAATTTCATTTGAAAGTTAGAATAGGTTTAGGATAATGGAAGTGAAATTAATTGATTTTATGCTAGGATGTAGGCAAATAATTGAACACCACTGAACACAAGGGCCCATTCTACAGTTGCAGCCCAACCCATGTGAAAATAATCTATGCACAGCATGCTTGAACACAGTTTTTGTGTAAATGGCACCTGTTCTGAAAAAAATATGTAAACCTAATTGTTGAAAATGTGGTTCAAAAGTGTTATTTTGAGTTCAAGATCCCACTCAAATGACATTTTTTAAGGTCAGTCCTGTTTATTTTAAATTTGTCAAATCTTTTGAATCAATTATTCATGTTATTTATTTATTTCCTTTTTTTTCTTTGTATAACATCAGTACTAGCTTGTTGTCAAAGACTTAACAGAGTACAGTTTGTATTAGCACCTGACATAGTAGTGTGTTTTTCTTCCCCGGTCTAAAAAAGAAAGCATTGTTTACTCACTTACATTGAAATTAAGGCTAATGACAGCATATTGTTGTTCCTCCAATTTGGACACCCACTTTAAAGAGCCTAGTGTCCAATTAGGGGTTACAGGGTAGTGTATAAAATCACGAACTAATGTTGTCTGTGTATACTCAGTAATGACTAGCTAATCTTATCATGTATATATATGCTGCCTAATGACTCTCTAATGGTATCATGGCTGTCTCTGTATTATGTAAAGAGGGCTCCCTGCTCCAGTAATAGCCTTGCTAACTAGGTTAGCTTGTCCCAGAGATTGCTAATGCTAACTAACTCACTTAGCATGATCCCACATGACTGTATGTCAAAGGCTAATGTCATATTACAGAGTCTGCCACGGCTGTCCTATAGGGACTGGTTTAAATCCACTCCTTTCTCTTTTATCTTTTGTCCATGTCATTATAGGTTGTATTCGTTTATCTCGCTGGGCTGTCTCTTTTTATCTAGCCTTCCTTATTTTATTAGTACATTTTTTTTAAAACTCAAAACTTCATATTAAGTAGGTTAGAAATGTGAAACGCTGGATTATTCTAAGCCTTGACTTTAATGTAGTTTGTGACATAGACAGTGAAAAAGAGCCAATAGTAAGTATTGTGTTTGCTTTCATTTATTAATCTATTGTATTTGTGTTTCCAGCATGCTACGGAGCAACCAGATCAGCTGTATTGACAACAGTACCTTTACAGGTCTGAGCTCCGTCCGTCTGCTGTCACTGTATGACAACAGGATCTCCAGCATCGCCCCGGGATCATTCTCCACCCTGCACTCCCTGTCCACCATGTAAGCCACATCCGTCACAATTTCTTCTCCTTTTTGTCGCTCATTTTCCTGTTTTGCTTTTTCATTTCCATCCCATCATTTATCCCATCTCTCACTTTGTGTCACTATCTGTTTGTGTCTGTCTTCCAATCTCACTGCTTGTTTGTCTCTCACTATCTTCCTCTATCCCCTAATTTTTCATAGCCTTGCTGTGGGAGTTGTCTTCCAAGCAATACACACACATTCCCGCCCCAACGTTTGCACACATGTTGTTCTCTGGACACTATTCTCCTCACAGATGCTCTCCATCATTATCGACTAGATTGGTCTGAATCCCGGGGCATTTGTTATCAAAGCTAAATATTTTTCAGCATCTGCACACCCACACCCACATTGGCACACAAGACCAATTGCAAGCTTGCTGTTATCTTCCCAAAGATTCACAACTGCTACGACAAGACGTGAATTCGAGAATCGGTGTATTCGTTTATTCGTTTATCTGCTTTGTGCATGTTTTTTTCAAGCATGCTTTAATTTGTGTGATGCTGATTGGTGTTAAGTCTTTACACAGAACTGCAAATAATAACTCTAATCCAATAAAACTATGATAAGCACTAACCGTCCACCTACCATTTTTCTTAGGACAAAGAGACTGGGAAGCCTGAGAAGTGAATGAGTGTTTTTTCTTCAATCACTTGACCACCCATGTTGTAAATAATAGATTTTATCAGCTTAATAAAACATGAAAGGTTGATTCTTTTATTCCTCACAAGGTAGACAGACTTTGCAAAAAAAAAAAAGTCTTCTCACATCCTCTCTGCTGTCTTTATTTCTCTCTGTGCTTCCTTCCCTTGTTCCACCTTTTGTTCTTGCTCTCTGTCCTGCTGTGTACCTGTCATCTCTGATTCAAGTTCCTGCCTGACTCTTTTGGGAACAACGATGGAAGACATGAAAGGGAAAATGTGGACACAGAGGATGAGGACAGATATATTTATTGTTGCATAAAGTCAGAGTCTCTCGGTGTTAATAATTATAAGATATCAAATTTCATTCATCCTTTGACACATTCATTCTTTGTTTCAGCGTGTTTTTCACTGGCTTTGTAGTAACACTTGATTTGTATTCAAACATCTGCTTGCTGTCTGGCATGAAAGAAAGATGGATAGTTTTTATTTCTAGACCCTCTGTTCATTCCCTCCTATCTTTCCTCGATTTCTCTCTCACTCCTGCTCTTTCGAATATCTGTCTCCATTCTTAGTGCTTCGTTTCCCTATAGAGTTTGTCCATGTAATTAAAAGATTAACACGCTGAAAGGGAAGGAAGGGATTTAGCTTAGGTTTAGTTGCCATGCAGTGAGGTCAATTCATTACAAGGAAATGAGTAAATAACTTGTCCCTATCTGTGGCAGCACCCCATTAATATTATAGCACATATAGCAGCATTTAGGTTTATTAGTTTAGCAGAGGACAACGTGAACAGCAATGTGACACTTGCACATCTTTAGACACAACATGGGGACTTTCCACTATACCAATGGTTATACTTCACAGAACTGTTTCCTTAAATTTTCTCAGGTACACCACCTTCTGTAACAGCATCCTTAAATCTCTTTTTCTGTGTAGCTCACTGTTGATATTTCTGAAAGACATTGCTGAACGTTGTTGAATCTAAATCACTGGCAGCGAGCTGAGAAGAAGATGCCAGGGGCCAAAACAAAATCAGACAGCAACATTGTCAAGCTTCATCTGTTACAAAGTTGCCCACAAATATTAGATGAGTGCCAGGATTTGTTCTTACCTTTAATGTTTGCATTCAACACATTGGTCACACATTTAAGAATGAACGTTTAACTATACTAATAATTGTAAAAAGCCACAACAAACCTACAACTTGAATGTGCCACAAGATTTTAGATGCCCAGAGCAGCTTTGGTTTAGGGATGCTGCCTGTCTCGTATGTGTTGCTAACGCGTCCTTTCCACCCTTTTCAGTTTAAATATGGCTCAGCATAAATATTACATGAACTGTGTTACAAAAGCAACAAAATGCAGAGAGAGGTGGTGATCAAAAATGAATAAAATGAGCAGATAACCTTTTCTCTTTTCTTTCTCTTTTTCCCTGTTTCTCAATCTGCTACTTTTTCCTTTTCTCTCTCCATCTCCCCTGTTCTTTGCAAAATGAATAAAAACAGCCGATAACCTTTCCTCATTCCTTTCCCCTTCCCCTTTAGCCCGTGGCTTGCTTTGTCTTCTATCTAAATTTATTCAAATGTATCACTCACCAAAATACCATATAAAGCACTGCCATTATTATCCCTCTGAACGGCTTCCAAAATAAATTCAGAACAAAGTCTGTTTTGTCCTCGTTGCTCTTCTCGCTGTCGTTTTGTTGTGCTGCTTGTATGTTACGGTCTAATTTGGGGTGTGCGAGTTGTCTGGATGCAAAGTCAAGGAAAATGTTTGTGATGATAAATACCTTATATTGTAAGAATGGATGTTATGTAACTTTGTGCGGTAGGATTTAAACTTACCCTGATTCATTTATTTCCTTCCTCCTCTCTCTTGCTCTCATCTGTCCTTTATTATTTCCTTAGTAATCTTCTGTCCAACCCATATGTGTGTGATTGTCACTTGGCCTGGCTGGGTCAATGGCTAAAGAAGACCAGGGTGGTGAGTGGAAATCCCCGCTGTCAGAAGCCAGCCTTCCTGAAGGAGATTCCTATCCAGGATGTGGCTACCCCAGACTTTACATGTGATGGTGAGACTTTCTATTTTCCATTCTTTGCCAATAAGCCAAGTATTTGTTTTTGTTTTAGTTAAGTAGAATTAAAACCACAGTTCTTGGTGTTTGGTTTGGTCGGCCACACAGGATGTTACAACTGATACACCAAACTGTGTGGAAAACAAAAAGGTCACAGCCTTAAACCTGAAATAAATGACATGTGTCAGTCAGCGGCTGTGTGTCCTGTGCAGATAAAAGGATGAGTGAAGCAACTGAAAGGTGAACTGAATGTGTCCTTGAATCGTACTAATAATAACTGAGGGGCTTCCTGACTTTCAAAACCCTACATAGGAAAATTGTTTATTCAGTAATAATGTCAAATATGTATTTGGGCGAGGAAAATAACAATAAAACACTTGTGTGTTGTGTAATGAGTCGTCCAATTTGTAGCGCTGTTCAAATCTTAACTTTAAATTTAATCCACTAAAAACAAAAAGTGAGAACACAGATGATCACATATACGTGGCCCTTAATTAGCACTACATTCAAGGATTGTCCACAGCGTATCAACTGATGTCTGACCTCACTCCCCCTCGAGTCCTAATCACAGCACAGACTAAGCCTACTGCTACCAAAACGCATTGTTCTTTGCATCTATATTCACATCACAAAATCCTCAGATATGCACAAACCTTCTGGTTTGGATGGGAATAGATTTGGTTATAACATCAGTGATCCAGATTTAACAAAATTACCAGATACTCTGTCATTTCATGCCTTCGGTCTCACTTCAGTAGGGTATTGTGAGGACAGAACGATCAGTAACCACTGGCATACAGCAGCCTCAGATGACATCAGCTTGTGGTTGCTACAGTGACGTTGTTGTTACCACGACGATGCCTGCCTATAGCAACTTAGGCTGTCGGCTTGGCCGCCAACTTTGACGCCATATACAAAGTGTGGTTTGGCTCTCGCGTTTATTACATTTGTCTTTATTTTCCCTTCTTTGCTTTCTGTGTAGCTTTTACACTTTAAACTTTTTTCGATCGCCCTTTTGCTCTCTTTCTATCTGGTAGTGCCTCTCTGTCCCTCCTCAGTTTTTTTTTAAATTCATTACACTTTTCTAATTTCCTGTAGCTGTGCTGCAGCCATTTACTGAAAATGAGTTTGGAAAGTCGTTAGCTGGATTGGTTCAAGTAAGGAAACTCTAAGATGTTATCAGATCTTGATATTCATTGTTGCATCTTGCACACACACACACGCACGGACGCACACACACACACACACACACAAAGCTACATCAACATTCACTGAGCTGCACAAACATGAATTCATGTCCTCGTATCCTTGCAATTGTCAAAATGTATCTCAATTCATTCTAAAGTGGCAGCTCTACTAGAACTCGTTCATGCAAAATGGTAATTAACTGTTAAAATGTAGAATTTGATTAAATGACATCTCTTTATTGCATTTTAGGTTGAGATAGTCAAAATCTTGGATCTAGATCATTACCAGCTTCAAGTGAGTTGTTCTTTGGCTCAAGGCCAGTCAGCTCACAGAGGTTTGAAGGCATCCTCCCTGCCTGCCAGGTGTCCGTACTATTAAGCATAACCTCTTGGTGATGCTAAAACGTTACACTTGAAAGTGTAATTCTCAAAGCGGTTCACAGAAGACCAGAAACAAAGGGGCACGCATACTTACACACGAGCACGCCGTGAACCAAGGTCCCATGTCCAGTCTATTTATAGTTGAGTAAAATGGCTGTTAAGGTGTCCAGAGGGAGCCGGGGGAAAGGTAAAGTTAATTGAATTTGTGAGAAGATATTTAGCGCACATTTAGATGTTAGTTCAATCAGCCAACTGTAGAGTGAGTCAGCCCACGGCTACACCTCCCCGTGGACTCACAAGGTACACACATCAGATTAGACACGCAGATACACATGCATGCACTGCTCTACTCACTGGCACGTAAGCGCCCATTTACTTGACATTTAGACATTAGCGCAATTAGAACACTACAAAGTGAATGGGAAAATGGCCATAGGACAGGGGGAGGCAGCTATTTAGGAAACTAAATGTGCAGCAAAATCAGGATGTAGATGCACAAGCATTTAAATCAGCATTGAATTCATTCAATCAGCAGCAAACTGTACATGCGTGTAAACTAGGCCTTTCTTTTTACTGTTCCTACTGCTCTCTCCAGTACTCAAACACACACACATATTGAGATTGCAAGTTGTGTTGTGATTGGCTTTATGTCCGCTCCTCATTATCCTTTATTATGGTTTTAACTCGGCTTGTTTTACATTTGGGACCACAGTTCAACTATTTACATACTGCTTTGCTAGATAAAAGCTGTGAGCTTTACATGCCAGTCAAGGAAATGGGAGCATTTCAAGCCAAGAACAACACTCTGCTCTAGTTTCTGACCTTCCTTATCGCTTAATGGTAAAATTATTACAATCACTCAGATGTTTTTTTGTCCCTACTGTGTGTTATTGTGCCTGTGTGTGGAATGTTCGGAACTTAAACCTTACAACGTTTTGTGCTAAATACTTTGACAGCAAGGCTAAAAAGTGCCTCAAGAAATTTTGGGAAGTAACAAAATTCTTGAAGCTAAAAGAAAATGTAATTAAAAGGATTAAAAATTTAATGTGTGACTTTTTGCAGAAATAAAAATATAAAATTTTAATTGGAGAATATTCACATGCAAGTTAGTTAAAACTGACTATAGAGGTTTCAGCTTTCATTTTATTGCTGCAACTGCCTGTCATCCTTTCAACCCCCAAAACATCTGCTCAGTTTTGGGTTTTTTTGGTTTGTTGGTTTCCTGAATCATCTGAGGACTTTTAAAATCTCTGTGCCCCAGCTGCATGTGCTGAGCCATATGTTGAAATACATCCATATAGCTTTTAGCAATATCTGGTCTGAGTACTTCTAAAAAGCGCTGAGTTGATTTGAGCAAGTGTCTTACTTATTGTTCAAGCTGTATCTCTATCTGTCCCTTTTTCTCTCTTAGCTCTTTCTCTCTCCCTGTTTTGTCCTAACTTTTTTTCGAAAGCTGTTTTTTTCCTCCCTTTTCCTCTCTTTGTTGTTTTTTCTCTGCACCTCTATTTATCCATCTATCTCCTCCTCCTCCTCCTCATGCTAATATCTTACTCTCTCTACTCCCCTCTCTCCAGGTGCTGAGGATAATGGTTGCCTTCCTGCGTCTGGTTGTCCTGACGTCTGCACGTGCTCAGACGGCGTGGTGCGATGCAGCAACAGAGGGCTGCACTCTCTGCCCAAGGGCATTCCCAAGGACACCACTGAGCTGTGAGACAGGCTTGCTTGCACTGTAACACACACACACATGCATACACAAGCTTCACTACATGAATGTGCATACTCAAACATTCAGAAACAGACATCAATTATAGCATGCATATACAGTCACAGAAAAAATTGTATGCCGTCAAATAGCATGCAAAAGTTCCATAAACACATATAGTCCCACTTTGCTGCAGTGCATTAGTGATGCTGCAGTTTGCTCTCCTGCTTCAGAAACTAGCACAGCAATTAGTGAATCACGCACATGCTCCTGCTTTCTTTCTTTTTGTGTCTTTAGGATTTTAGGTATACAGTAGACGTACTTGTGCTTGTATATAATTACATGCTGATGTTACAAATCTATGAAGCAACCCAGTTATTAAATCTAACTACCACTACACAGTAGGATCTTATATAGTTGAGAGGTATTATCATGATACCATCTTAAAAATTGCTTTATAACTAGTTTTAATGCTACAGTGTCAATTGCTTCAATACACATTTTTCTCTCATATCAAATTTCACCAGAGCAGTGACTATTTTTCATGCTGTTTCCTATAATAATTAGGTGAAATCAGAGTCATTAACCTCAATAAAATGTCCATTTAAAAAAATAAATAATCTTTTGTAGAAATAATGTAAAAAATATGAATAATTGTTTGTTTGCTTTATGATTAAATTGGTGCTTCAAGAGAATTGCTCTATATCTTTCATTAATTTCAAGCTATCAGGAATCCTTGTAATAAAGAGACATTCTTAATCATCAAAGATAAAACAAGGCTTAATGTTAATTATGATTAGGAAATTTAAAAAGAAGTAGGAACAAAGTAATGGTGAATTATTGCACACACGTACATGCTCACGCACAACCACAGAGGAACCCCTCTAGCTGTGAAATAGGCCTGCTCCACAGGGTCAATAGCAGTGATTAGGTATTGATCAGGCTGAAGAAGACACTCCATCATACTGTCCACATGACCTACTTATGACCTGAGAGAGACAAACAGAGACCAATGCATCATAAAATATGTGTATGCTTGTGTGTATACCTTTATTTTGTTTCTCACAATATTAGAAAGCAAGAAAGAAACGCCCGAATGTGAAAATTCTCTGTATGTCTAACACAGAACTTTGCTCATATAACACAATGTAACAGTTCCCCCTTTTTCTTCCCTTTAAACATAGTAAAAACACAGACATCATTAAGATGCAATCATAAAGCTCAGCAACCCAACACTATAACAGCATCACAGTCATTTAAATTTGACCATCTCCCCGTTCAAAGCACTACCCCATGTAAGCACTGCACCCCTTCTAGAGTGGCTGCTGCCTTTTTAATTCACTATGTGGAATTCCCCTTCTGATCACCTGCATTTGTGTCCTCCTCCAGGAAAGAGAAGTACACGTGAAGGTGTTCTAATGAACACGGATGCTATTAAATAAAGAATCTTTTAGTGTGGCCAAAAATTCCCTTTTTTATTTGCTACGTACCGGCACATGTTGGCTAATGTTCTCTCTCTAATAACACCCCAGGACATTAATTCAATTCAATTCAATTTTATTTATATAGCGCCAAATCACAACAAAAGTCGCCTCAAGGCGCTTCATAGATACAGAGAAAAACCCAACAATCATATGACCCCCTATGAGCAAGCACTTTGGCGACAGTGGGAAGGAAAAACTCCCTTTTAACAGGAAGAAACCTCCGGCAGAACCAGGCTCAGGGAGGGGCGGCCATCTGCTGCGACCGGTTGGGGTGAGAGAAGGAAGACAGGATAAAGACATGCTGTGGAAGAGAGACAGAGGTTAATAACAGATATGATTCAATGCAGAGAGGTCTATTAATACATAGTGAGTGAGAAAGGTGACTGGAAAGGAAAAACTCAATGCATCATGGGAATCCCCCGGCAGCCTACATCTATTGCAGCATAACAAAGGGAGGATTCAGGGTCACCTGGTCCAGCCCTAACTATATGCTTTAGAAAAAAGGAAAGTTTTAAGCCTAATCTTAAAAGTAGAGATAGTGTCTGTCTCCCGAATCCAAACTGGAAGCTGGTTCCACAGAAGAGGGGCCTGAAAACTGAAGGCTCTCCCTCCCATTCTACTTTTAAATACTCTAGGAACAACAAGTAGGCCTGCAGAGCGAGAGTGGAGCGCTCTAATAGGGTGATATGGTACTACAAGGTCATTAAGATAAGATGGGGCCTGATTATTTAAGACCTTGTATGTGAGGAGCAGGATTTTGAATTCAATTCTGGATTTAACAGGAAGCCAATGAAGGGAAGCCAAAACAGGAGAAATCTGCTCTCTCTTTCTAGTCCCTGTCAGGACTCTTGCTGCAGCATTTTGGATTAGCTGAAGGCTTTTCAGTGAGTTTTTTGGACATCCTGATAATAATGAATTACAGTAGTCCAGCCTGGAAGTAATAAATGCATGAACTAGTTTTTACAGTACACGTCTTGACAGACTAGCCCTGGGAGACAAAAAACAAAACAAAAACAGATCATAAACACACACACAAAAAAAAACTGTCAAGCTCTCGACCTGATGTGGCAACTTCTGGCTTGGTTGTTGCAGATCCTCCCATTGAGAACTCTATTTATTTCTCTCAGTCTACATGAAGATTGGGTCAGTTTGACACAGATGCTAATGTGTGCTGTCTGTAGAAGCTTGTGGTCCATAGGGAAATCGCAAACATACATGTGCAAATGATCTGAAAGGAATGTCTGTGGAGTGGCCCAGAAGTGCACAGCCACACAACCTTGAACGTGTGATGTCCATTCATCCATTTCCTTAATTGCTTGTTCAATTCAGGGTCACGGAGACTTTGACAAAGACAGACAACCATTCATACTCACATTTACACCTACAGCCAGTCACCAAATAACCTAATGGGAGATAAATGGGAGGTGGTCAGTTTTAAATGAGTTCTTTTGTTTTCTTCACAGTCAAAGCTAGTGGATGCAAGAAGCTCCATTCCTGTTATGCTGGTTGTTATGCATCTCATTCATTCACTCTTCTTACCAACAGCACAAACTTATACCCTTCTCTTCTTGTCTGCTTTCTGTATCATTCCACACTGTTGATGAGACACAAGTTACTAATCCAAAACTTTTACTTGCTCCCTTGGCATCAATTCACCCCTCCACATGGCTGTATTTGTGTATGTAATAAATACTATATTAAGTATGCATTTTTTTCTTGCAGTTACTTGGAGGGTAATATGCTGACATCTGTGCCCAAGGAGCTGGCAAACCTGAAACAGCTGTCGCTGGTGTATGTACCTCTCACATAACCTTGAACAGAATGCACATATGCCACATCATTTTCCAGTTTACGAAACCAATATGGATGCATGCAGTATGTGTTTGTATGGGTCCCTCATGTAAGTTTCTGTCGACACAGGGACCTGAGCAACAACAGCATCAGTGCTTTGGCCCCATACACCTTTAACAACATGACTCAACTAGCCACACTGTAAGTTACCATGGCAACATATGAACCTATTGATGCATGCACCTGTACATGTGTACAGGTGCATGCACATGTACATATAATTTTTTTTTTCTTTCCATACTTTTGTCTTCCTCCTAATTTCTCTTCGTCCTTGTTTTCATTTTCCAGTCTCTCGTTTAAGGTTTATCACTTCTTCACCCCCCCACCCCCCCACCCCACACCCCCATCCACTCATCTCAGCCTCCTCTTGTATCTTCTTTTTCCTTTATTTCTATTCTAACATACACATATAATATGTTCTTTTTTGCCCCAATGCATTTTTCATATTTAAAATATTTTCCTTTTTAAAATGTTAAAATTTATCCTGTTGAAATGTTGGCTCTTCTTCCTGCTTTTATCCCATCTCCCTCTGTTTTTTTCTATTTTTTTTTTTTTTACCTCTGCAGGAATTTTCACAAAGTTACATAAATTATTCTTTTAATTTATGGAATTAACTTTAGTTTTGCCTTTCTTTTTAAGCAAAGAATCTATAAACACAATGGCTATATATCAACTTATATTTCATAAAGTCACATTGATTCACGCCTCCAAGCTACGTCCTGCAACTACAGATTTCTACTCTCTGCGCCTAGATAGCACCAGATACAAATCCTGTGCACAGCTCAATCACACCTAGGGAAGATTTGAAGGTAGCGGCAGAGAGGTGTGTTTCACTTTCCACATCAGATTTTCCAGGATTCATTATTCTTGGCTGTTGGGATCTTTTCTCAATGGGTCCAGGCCACTGGTGAAACAGAGAAGATGAGGATTAAGCTTCTTGACAGTCAGTAATTATCATTAGGCATTGCTTCATTGAGCATTATGCTGAGGAATAATCTTGGCTACTACCTTGGCTGCTATTTTCGTGAATATACATCTCAGATAGTGTCTGTTTATTACATTAGGATCATTATTAGCCACCATGATATTGTGTTCAAATAATAGTAGCATCCTTAAGGGACGCTTCATTATCTGTCATTTGTTGCCAAACTTAAATTTGGATTCATTAGCAGTTTTAAAAGAAATTACATTTAACTGTGGTGTGGGAGTTTGACTTTCCAGACTCTTCTTTGACCTTTGCCTCTGGCAGGTGTTTTTATCTTTAACTATTTTTTTCTAATGTATTTGAAATGTGCCCCTGGTGTTAATTTTCACTGTCTAGCCTTCAGTGGCAAAAGGTTCTGTACCAAGTTTTTATAAAAACCAAACCTACTGTGTCATCTCTTGAATAATCTTTTCATATTTTGAAAAAACAAACAAACAAAAAACCCCAAAAAGCCTCCTGATGTAGAGTTAAATCGTGTGACCTTGTTTGTGTCCTTTGTCTTACAGAATCCTCAGTTATAACCAGATTCGCTGCATCCCTGTCCATGCCTTCGACGGGCTCAAGTCACTTCGCCTGCTGTGAGTAGCGAGCTTCATCTTTAAGTGCCGCAGTGGATTCAATATTCAACACTCCCCCTTGCCTGTTATATTACAGAGTTAAATCAAAGTTTAATCACTCCCCTGATTTCAGGCTGAGTGCCATATTAAGACCCACTTGCAAAATGAGTCACAGTCCACCCAATCATCTGTTGTTTCAGGGTACTAAAATAAGATAAAAGTCGCACTCTCCCATTTCTTTAATACTCCCTTTCTATCTGAATTCTTTGCCTCTCGCCATGCGCTTCTCCCTCTCGCTCTCCTCTATCTATCCTCTCCTCCTTTTCTCTCTCTTCCGCCCAATGTTGTGTTTGATGAATCGACCTTCAGCCTCTGTTTCTCTCAGTCATCCATTTGGCTGTCCACCCTCTGTCTCACAAACCCACATGCGTGCCTACACACAGTGTGCATGTGACTATTGCTGTCTGACCAGCTTGCCTCACACATATGGAACGAGCTGCACACATACAAAAATATGAATATACTATCCAATCTGTGTATGCGGTGCACACAAGTGTAAACATCTACATAACGTACTTGTATAACAGCAAATCGTATTGATCCTTAAGTGTGGGGTTGCTTGAGTATCATAAATCAACATTTATTAGTGTCAGTTTTGCTGTGATACCTTAAGTTTATTAAGTAAGGATGACACTGGTGAATATTTTAAGCTTTCATCAGAGATAATGTTAAGCCCTATTCTCTGAATAAAGCCTATAAGAATCACTGAAGGTTGAAGCTGGTTATCCTCGAAAGCTTTGTTTAGTTATGTCAAGGCTCCTTGAAAACACCCGTTCACTATAGTGAGGTCTGAAGCTAAAGCTGTAAATGAAAAAAATCTCAGAATGTTTACGTAAAGGTCATTTTTTTATCGCCATTTAAAGGGTCAGTTTACTCAAATTACAACTTCTGACAATATGATAGTGATTAAAGTGTGATGTCAGAAAGCCAAGACAACAGCAGTCTTTCCAATAGTCTTTCCAGCAAAGTCTCACAACCACATCTGAATTCTGCAGGAGAAAAAGCCACAAAAAAGCCAAGAGAGGTGGCTTTTGTCGATGAAAAACTACACGGCCTCAACCAAGGCTGCTTTTCTCTTTTGCTTTGCTGAATAACTTTGGATTTCTGCGCGGCCCAAGTGGTCTTGCTGTGGTTAGAGTGGTAAAATGTTTTTTGTTTCATAATCTAAAATATTTAAACAATGGCAGTGTTGAGGTTCTTAATCTTGGTACAACTCTTGGCTCAAAATATACTTTCATTTTCATATGAGTTAGCTTTCAGTGGTGATTATTGTGAGCAAAACTTTAGCAAGAAAAAGAGTTTCACTGTCAGAGAATTCAGATTTGTTTTCAGCCATTTCTCTTTGTACTGGCGTTATCTCTTATGATGCTTTCACCTCCCAGAAGTTAGTGACCGCTTTTTTTTCTTCTTCTTCTTCTTTTTTTTTTGCTTTCTTGCTTTCATTTTACTTGATGTTACCGTCGGGACTGATCCCTCTCTGCCCCCGCATAGCAACTGGTTGCCAGGCAGTCATCACTGTCACTTCCTCATTACCCACAACCCCCCTTGGGCTAGTCATAGACGGGGGCTGTGAGACCACCATACATTGCTACACAAACGCACACAGAGATGCACATAAACATTTAAAGGCATTAAGCAGCGATAACACACACACACACGCACGCACACACACACAAAAATCAAGTACACATACATACACATGCACAGTTTTTCCAATACTGCTGGTTTGATAGCTGTCCCCTGCTACAGCCCTTCACTCTAATGGAATGTGAACTTCTATCCAGCAGGCAGCACACTCCAATGGATAGACACACAAAGGACACACACACGCACACTCTGAAGTCTCTAAGCCCTCAGAGACAAAAAGTTTCAGACACACATCTACAGACACGAACACATACATGCAAACCCAGTGGTACATAGCAAAAATGCACACATCAACACTAATACGCTTCTCGACCTGCAGTTTTCTACTGTGACACACATGATCGCTCGCACACCACCGTCTGCGAGATGACCGTATGAGACAGTTTATATTCCATTCAGAGACCCGAACAAGCTTTATTGCACAACAATGAAAAAAGGCTTTCTGTTTATTTTGTGTTATTCTTTCATAAATATTTTATTTATTTTCCATTATAGAAGGGTATGATGGTGTGTCTGCTACTGAGGAACCACAAATAAATTTGAATAATTTAGCATGCAGCTATAAGGGTTAGACTGGTGTATTAGCTTGCTCCAAAGTGAGTATTAGGCAACTGGGCAGTCACTTTCATTTAGCTCTGATATGATGGATGTGACGCAATAGGTTTTCCTTGGATATAATCCTTTTTAACATTGGTCAATAGCCCCTTGCCAGCTATGGTTAAACCTTAGCTGCACATTTAAGATACAAATCTAATTATTAAACCACAAGGTTAAAACTAATAGCTGTGTATAGTGTATGCACACTCAGTGGGCACTATGTTCGGTACACCTTGTTTGGGTTTTGCTCAATTAGTAAGAGGAGCAAAGTGTGCCAAGAAATTAACCTCTACTATTACACCGTACTAGTTTATCTACTAGTCAAAAGGTCAGTGGTTTGATCCCTGGCTCCACAAATCTTCTTCTAAGTCTAATGTTGTTGTCATGGTTTTGGCTGATGTTTGATGCTAAATATTTGATTTAACAGGTAGTTGTTGTACCTAACAAATTGTACAGTGAGCCAATTATCATATATAGTTAGAACTCTATGCAGAAATATTTAATCAAGAGTCATATGTAATGCATATGTTTGGATTTTTTTCATCCCACAGAGTTCATTGTACCCTACCCTACCTTTCAGTCAATGGACACAGTGAGGGTCTGTAGAATGTCAACGTCCTTTTGTCTCAAGGCACCAAAATAGGAAAATATAAGAGACCCCAGCAAAGGTCCTGAGGTTATCTACAGAGTTAGATCACCACGCCTCATAAAGGCTCTCTACTGTGTATGACCTCTTGAAATTGTACCATATGAAGGGAGACCAACTAAAAACAAAAAGCATTTACTGAAGCAGTACTCACAAAATCATGTTGTGGTGCAAGTGGATAAGGACGTAACAGTGGACCGAGGTCAAAAGCTCTTTCACTTTTCCTCCCTTGCTACAAAAGAATGATTAAGAAACACAGAGTACCTAATTAAATTAATTAACTACAGAATAACAGTAACAGTAGGTCAAAATCTTCCTTTTTAAATGCGTAACAAGGTCGCTGGTATGATTAATATTTATATGCTCCTGTTTTGCTCTCTGCTTCTCTCCTCCAGGACTCTTCATGGTAATGACCTTTCAACTATTCCGGAGGGAGCTTTCAACCACCTCAGCTCTCTTTCCCACCTGTAAGTACAGCTTTGGTCTGTACTGCATCTGCACTTCTACATATGTGTATCCACAGAGTAAATGTGTATTGGTTTATGCTTTTAACTTTGTTTAGGGCTCTTGGTGCCAATCCATTGTACTGTAACTGTGATCTGCGCTGGCTCTCTCAGTGGGTCAAGGCTGGCTTTAAAGAGCCTGGTAAGAAATCACAGTCAATATGCTTGCATTTGTTCAACCAAAAACGTGTGTTCACCAACATCTAATGCTGCATATAAGAAAAATACTGAATATCTTTTGACTTAAAATTGGTATTTAAGGCATTGCTCGCTGTACTGGACCTCCTGACATGGCTGACAGACTGCTGCTCACCACACCATTAAACAGATTTCAGTGCAAAGGTAAGTACACATATTTTCATAGTACTAAGTGCAATATATTGTTTTACCACTCATGTAATCCCTGGATTTAGACTAGATTGGGCTGTTATTATATTTACAGACTCAAGTGTGTTTATTTCATTGTAGCTTTTGTTTGCAGTTTACTTTCTTCCCATTAAAACTACTGAGTTTTAGTTTTAGGCCATTTGGGAAAAAACATTATGACTTTAGCCTTGCCTTAGATTGAGTTTCACAGCTTTAGATGAGAATGGCAGCTCATGGTCAAAAATCGACAAGCTTATATGAAATGCAGATTATTTGTTTAGGCTGCTGAGGCTGGTTTTTTTTTCCTGTTAGCTGGGTGGTAAGAGTAGTGGCTTAAAGCCCAAACATATTCGTTTGACTGATCCATTTTGAGTTGCCAGACACTCAAGCCTTTAGCCTGTTGGATCAGCTCAGCCGGTAATACATCATGCTATATTAGAGGATTGACCATAGATATAAATGTATAAAATAAATCCCCTCTACCTCTTGGCTGGATTCTGTAAACTCATATAGAATCAGCAGACCTCTAACATCACCTCATCAAGGGCTTCTCTGCTATCAGACCAGACGGGAAAGGGTCACAAAACGGCCGGAGGCTGAGCACCAAAAATCAAACCCACGTGCAGGAAACCCAAGGCGGAGGCAGAGTCAAGGGTTTAACAAAGGTTTATTAACTAACACCAAAATGACGTTCACGTTAGTTCTTGATTTAAGGCTTGATATATGGGGCGTGAGGCTCTTGGCCAGGGGAGAGGGATAAGCAAGGGGACAGGTCCAAGAAAGCAACGGCAGCTGCTGGTGAATAGGTACGTATGTGCAGGTGAGAGATGGAAGCGTTGAGGGAGAGGTGGTGCGGTCCAGGTGGGTTAGGTGGTGTGTGGCAGCTGTCCTGAGTGGTGAAGGTCCCGAGGTGGTGTAAGGACAGGGGGGCAGGCAGGTGAGGCAAGGAGATGAGTCCGAGAGCTGGCGGGTTAACCAGATTTCCAAGATGAGTGGTTCGGTGTGATGGAGTGTTCCTGGAGTAACTAGAACACGAGATTACAAGGTTAGTAGAGCACGTGAGATTCATGAACATGAGGCGTGAGGCGTGGTTACCAACATAGGGTAGTTGACAAACTGGCGAGGAAGCAGTGTCAGCAAGCAGCTTAAATCTCCAACCTGATTGCCTCAATCAGCTTCAGCTGAGGGAGGCTGTAGGCCCTGCCCATGGGTGGATACCAGGGAATTTTACAGCCACACAGCCAGACCATGACAAAAGGAACTGTGAAGCAGACTTCTTACACAGATAAAAGAAATATCATGAAAAGTGTAATCTGCTAAAAAGAATGAAGCTGCATTACATGACCATTGTTGACTATGTTTGTGAGTTTATAAAGTGGGCTGGGACTCCATGAGCAAACCTAGTGCTGCATAAAGATGCATCATGTCATGAACTAAAAATGATCCCATCTTACTCTACTTCTTGCCTCTACGTAGCTTGAGTTTGAGAGAGATCACACGTGTTCTTGTGCACATCTCTGACACTTTTCCTTCTTCTTTCTGCTTTCTCCCACGTCTGTTATCATTTGTAGGTCCAGTGGATATCAACCTGATGTCAAAGTGCGCCCCCTGCCTTTCAGCTCCCTGCCAAAATAATGGTACCTGTGTCTCCAATGCCGCAGGATCTTACCACTGCACCTGTCCGTATGGATTCAAGGTAAGAATATCAGCAGACAGAGACGCACTGAAGGTGGCGGTCAGACATAATATGTTTCGCTTCTAAAACTTGTTTTCTTGGTCCACATCTGAAACTATAATATAGCCACTAGAATATACATTTTCCTTTTTTGGTCAGTGTGTACTTTAATTTATAAGTTTGATTAAACTTGCACTCCATCATGGTCTCATAAAAATGTTATATTGATTTATTGCAGTCATAATGCTTGGTTGTTATCAGGCTTGCCATACTTGCTGGTGTTTTTGGAAGTATTTACAAAGTGATTTATCAAAAGTGAAAATTTTTTCAGTTGATATGGAGGCAGTCGAAATCAGTCCTTGAACCTCTGGTGCCGTGTTATTCCCGCGCCTACAGCCTTGTAACTGCGTACTATTTAGTGGTTCCTTTTTATTTCAACTCCTCTGAATTATAGAGTGCATCACGCAGCAAAATTTTCACTTTTTCTAGAAATAGTTGCTTTTTTGAAAGGTGTCCTAGATGACTAGCCAGGCTGCATAATCCTCTGGCATTAGGAGTATTATCAGGCTTAGCTCTGGCCTTGTATGCATAATGTATCTACTTGTCTATCAATAGAGAAATGAGGAGCGAAGCTGACTGCACTGTAGGTACTGAATGATCAAAAGATAAAGGGTGTAATAGCTGTCAATATTCATAGTTCGCATTAGAAAAGACATGCACATCTTCTACTCAGTGCAGTTTGCATAGGCGAGCATGTGCATATCAGTGGTGTCTTACGGCACATTGCAAAAAAAGAAAGTCATAAATAGTTGTTTATGACACTGATTTTAAATGTAGGGGTTGCTTTCATCCTGTAGCATGAACGGAGGATCCAAAGTAGAACTAATGGTGACTGAGACTGTACTCATTGTACTCATCGGCATACCCCTTATTTGCGTATCTGTATTTAGAGATCCTTGAGCTCCAGCTTCTAAAGAATAGACTGCATGCATATCTGTTTGTGCTTGTTTGCATGTATATGTGCACGTGAGTATCTGTGCAAGGACTTTAGGTTTTACAAGAACACATGCTGCATAACCTTTGCACTTTTGCAGGAGAAAGCCTTGGTCTTGCTTTTAATTAACACATCATTTGCCAAGGTCACAGTGCGGGAAGGACTGCTGGAGTGTGCATGCCTGTGTATGTTTGTGTCTGTGTATGTACATGTCTATGTGTATGTTTTTCTTACTGGCATCCACTGGGACAACATTAATTAAAATGTGTGAAGACTCAAAGAAGCAACTAGGAACATGAGGAGTGAGAATAAGAAGGGAAGACATGAGGAATAAACAACAATTAAGTACAGAAGATGGGATGATAGAGGTGTGAGTTAAAGAAAGGAACAAGAAATGTCATAGGTAAGGTGTTGTGGGAGAAATGGAGAGAACACATAGTATAAAGGAACAGTGAGAAATATGTTGAGAAATGAATGAAGGAGGCTGTGAACACAACATGAAGTTCTAAAGTAAAGAATAAAATAGAAAAGGAAATAAAAAGATGGGTTTAGATTAAAAACAAAAATAAAGCGCTTTGATCAGAACAAGTGGGTATATTGGCTGACAGAGGTTTTAGGACTCTGATGAATGAAACTTCTTACCAGGAAAAGTAATGAATCAAAGAAGTAGACATGTTTTATGAATATGTCCACTACATTTGTGGTTTGTTTTTTTTACTACACCTTAAAAATATGTTGTCCTTAAAAAGAAAAACTACAAGAGCACAACATAAATAGTAAAAAGAACTTTATCAGTGGAACTATATATTTAGATATAATGTATATATAAATATATACACATATATATAGTTACATACATTTGTCTTTTCCCAAGTGGTCAATTTAAATACATTTAAATAAAATTAAGAACACTTAACTGTAATGTGCCGGACAGTAAAATTATGTCACTAGTGAAGAAGTTTGATGACAGCTTCACTTATTCCAGTAGTAACAGAAGACACAATATTCAGTTATTAACTGCTTTTCCATGTCTTGTCCTCTCCTTTAGGGTCAAGACTGTGAAATACCAATCAATGCCTGCATTAGCTTTCCTTGTTCTAATGGAGGAACCTGCCACATTCATCCTGGCCATGAAGACCACTTCAGGTACAACGGTGTTTGTTATTAAGTGTTATGCTATGTGGAAGTTTTGTCAGTGGTACCAGTTGTTAGTCTCAAAATTACGACTGGTTTCTGGGGTCTGCTGGCTGACGAACTTGCAGACAAGGGGGTATCTTTTATACCGCCACTGTAAACTATTTGCAACCAAATTGTAAGGAGGTGCAGCACCAATTTCCCCTTGTGACTGTCGTCAACCTCGAGCAACCACTAATGAACCACTAGGAGAATACACTAGGAGAATGCAGAGTTTATCTGCATTTAAGTAAGATTTAATTAAGACAGCTTTAGTACTTTGACTACACCAGTTTTGCTTTCAAACCCTTGTGTAGCTGGCAGGTTTTGCACTAAAAATCAATGAGGCTATGGAAGAATTTGGTGTTAAACCAGGGATGGTTTTGAAAATGTGTTTTTTCATGTTTGACCAAGACACTGACGCCACTTTTGATACTTTAGATTCTATCCAGTTGTACTGTGTCTCTCACCCCATGACCCTACGACCCTAAATTGTATGAATAGTTAAGAAAATGGAGGAATGGATAATTCAAGGAGGTTATCCATTATTTATCTGATCCTTATATTCATGTTTTCACTTTCTCAAAGCATGCTGAACATGCTACTTCATTTTCAGGAACCTTCCTATTTTACATTCATACGCTTTCATACACTCAACAAAAATATAAACGCAACACCTTTGTTACTGCTCCCATTCCCCATGGGATGGACGTAGAGACCTAAAATTCATTCCAGATACACAATATAACCATCCCTCCCAAACAGTGGTCACAAATCAGTCCAAATGTGTGGTAGTGGGCACATCTGCTATATTGAGATAATCCATCCCACCTCACAGGTGTGCCACATCAGGATGCTGATCTGACATCATGAGTAGTGCACAGGTGTACCTCAGACTGCCCACAACAAAAGGCCACCCTGGAATGTGCAGTTTTTTGCGCTATTGGGGGTCTGGGGACCCAGAACCGGTCAGTATCTGGTGTGACCACCATTTGCCTCATGCAGTGCAACACATCGTCGCATGGAGTCTATCAGATTGTCAATTGTGGCCTGTGGAATGTTGGTCCACTCCACTTCAATGGCTGTGCGAGGTTGTTGGATATTCGTGGGAACTGGTACACGCTGTCGTATACGCCGGTCAAGCACATCCCGAACATGCTCAATGGGTGACATGTCCGGTGAGTATGCTGGCCATGCAAGAACTGGGACATTCTCAGCTGCCATCTGCCCTGAACAATGTGAACCATGATTCATCCGTGAAGCGCACACCTCTCCAACGTGCCAGACGCCATCGAATGTGAGCATTTGCCCACACAAGTCTGTTACGGCGACGAGCTGGAGTCAGGTCAAGACCCCGATGAGGACGACGGGCATGCAGTTGAGCGTCCCTGAGACGGTTTCTGACAGTTTGTGCAGAAATTGTTTGGTTGTGCAAACCAATTGTTCCAGCAGCTGTCTGGGTGGCTGGTCTCAGACGATCTTGGAGGTGAACCTGCTGGATGTGGAGGTCCTGGGCTGGTGTGGTTACACGAGGTCTGCGGTTGTGAGGCCGGTTGGATGTGCTGCCATATTCTCTGAAACGCCTGTGGAGACGGCTTATGGTTGAGAAATGAACATTCAATGCACGGGCGACAGATCTGGTTGACATTCCTGCTGTCAGCATGCCAATTGCACGCTCCCTCATTGCTTGTGGCATCTGTGGCATTTTGCTGTGAGACAAAACTGCACATTCCAGGGTGGCCTTTTGTTGTGGGCAGTCTGAGGTACACCTGTGCACTACTCATGATGTCAGATCAGCATCCTGATGTGGCACACCTGTGAGGTGGGATGGATTATCTCAATATAGCAGATGTGCCCACTACCACACATTTGGACTGATTTGTGACCACTGTTTGGGAGGGATGGTTATATTGTGTATCTGGAATGAATTTTAGGTCTCTACGTCCATCCCATGGGGAATGGGAGCAGTAACAAAGGTGTTGCGTTTATATTTTTGTTGAGTGTATATTTAGACTCAGGAGCTGCCCAACACAATCATAGTGTGTGAATCCTAGCTGCAGTGCAACTCCAGTGGTCAAGAGCCTTTCAGTGGCAGTGCTTTAGGGAAAATAACATTGTGCATCACCCATTCACTTCCCCACCCATCTTTTCCCAACACATTCAGAATTGCAACCTGTTTTTGCACATGCGGTGCAGCTGAGGTGCAGGTTAGGTGAGAACGCAAATGTGTAATGTCAAAGGGTTTTTAACCTACTAACTCTCTAGTAGAAAGTCTGTGTAATTTCTGATTACATGCATAGGAGAATAGCACAGGTAATTGTCCAGAGAATTCACAGCAAGCAAATGTGTATTAGCTGTGCTGCCTTCTGCACCCTCAGTTCAAGCAGCATAAGCCTAAACCAAACAGAGTACTTCCAGCAGTGAGAAACAGATCATAAAGAAGGGTGTCTGTTGCCATCATTGTGTGTATGTGACCACATAATTTCCTCTGGGATTAATTACTATTCTGACTTTGATTCTGATAATATAGGGTATTATCCTCACCTGATCTTCTTGGGTTTTTTTTTTTGAATATGCGACCGCATCTCTGCCAACTAGTATGTTCAACAGGCTGTTATCACCTCATTTAGTGGTTGTTGTTATGCTAGGAAAACATAGATGATGAGTTTTTCAACATATGAAGTAAATTAAGTTTTTACCCAGGAGACTAGACTTTTACTAAGCCAAACAACTGCTTGCTGATTGGTTTAGTTTACATACCAAATAACTGCTTGGTTAGTGTTAGGAAAGAAATATTGTTACTTTTTTGGTTGAAAGGTATTGCATGTTAGAAAGCTGTACTTGCTAACCTACCAGAGTAGAGAGTCCAGTGGACGTTTTACTTGACCCAAAGATGCCCTATATAATCTCTCTACCTCTAGCAATAATTAGATAAATGATAATACACCTTCTGACCCACAGATGGCTACAAGAGGGCACCTGCTAGACATATCTAACTGCAGTGGATAATGTTCATTTAATGGGTGGATAACACTCAAAGCAGATGTTTTACTCCTGGACTTTTGCACGCAACTTGAAATATTGAAAGTTACATTGCAGAATTGTTTAAGCATACTAAATTGCTACGACCTAAAACATTGAGAACTGCTTCCTTAAACCTTCCATGTCCCCTATAATCTTAATCCTATTTGGACTAAAAAACTAAGGCCAGAGTTACTTTGTGCTGAAAATTATGGCACAAGCCGCAGACCAAAAGTAATCAAACGGCCAACAATTGTTTAGAAATGGGACTAATTAAAAACAGACCCTTTGCGGTATGACTTTTTAATGTGGTTCATTTTAAGCAAAACGGCCCTTTCACCATTAAATTGAATCAAACCGCATCAAATACACTATATTTCACTTAAGAAGTCTTTGAGACTTGCTAGTTGGATTTGTTATATTTTAGAATATAAATTCAATTTTCCTGCTTAATAACCGCCCATGGTAGAACAAATGCAATCTGTGTGTGTGTGAGAATCCTCGACCGTGCCTGCCCGGGTAATCAGTGCCGCTCCAAAACGTCACCCTTTGTCCAAGTCTTGTGACAAACAGCGGCTGTAATTGCAACAATTGTCATATATCTTTCTACCAGATTTGTCTCCTTCTCAACCCCAGTAACAAGGCCTTTGCCCTTTGAAAAGCTCTGATATGCTTCTGGCCTTTAAAGGCTTGTGTGGTAATGCTATTAGGGGTCTCTTTACCCTTTTCAGATGATTCCTTAATGGTAAAGAAACACAGGTAGATCCCTGTGACCTCTGAGAGAGACAGAAATAAAGGGAGAAAGACAGTAAGGGAAGGAGACCATGCCCCTTTGACATTTTAACATGTTATATAATCAGTTACGCATATTCAGGAAGTCCAATTAACTTTGGTTCTTAGCACAGCTCCATTTGTCAAACTATATCATTTAAATGTCAGGACTTGGATTTGATTGGTGAAACGGTGATCCTTGACCCAGTCAGTGGTTTCTGCATTTTTATTTCTTTTTTTTTCTCATGGGGAACAGTTAATATCTTCTTCCTTTCTTTTTACTTCATCACTCCTTTTATTTTTCCTTTATTTTCTCTTCTTCTGCTTCATTAAGTCATCTGGATTGGGAGTGGTCCCTTTGTCTCTGCTGCATAAGTATCCCACATTTTTCTGAATATTTTAGCCTGAACAACTTGCAATAATAGGCTCATTATATCTTAGAATATAAATTTATTTTATGTCATTTTGAGTGAAGGCTTAAGTGCAGGTTTTCTAAACTGGAAAACAGATAGGGAGGTGGTAACCAGTGAGTATTGTGAGATACATGAGAAAAAACTCCTTACTGTAGGTACCAAAGCTTTCATTTCACTTGTTGCGAAATGAAAGCGGTGAGAAAGAACTAAACACATTTTGTATGTACAAAAAAGTGGGAAGGACAAAGCATTGTGCCACAAAAACGAGTGAATGGGTTTGTGTGGGTTGATAATTGTCACTGACAAGCAGCTATCCTCTTGCTTCATTTATTGGGTGAACTTAATGTAAAATTCAGTTTTTCCCAATAAAAGTAATTTAAATCAATCATGTCTAGATGAACAGAAGAACAGAGAGTCGTGAGAGAGAGGGCGAGTTGTCAAAGGCAGCTGCGGTTGGATTTATTAGACTTGGAGTGTTTGTGTGTGGGTGAGTGATCTTCACCTAAAGGTAGTGTGCGTGTTTGTGATCTGTTTGAAGGAGTTATCCTGACTGAGATACAAAGGGTGAAAAGGGGGAAGAGATCAAGGGCTGACGAGAAAAGAGGTGGGTGAGGGAAAGAAGTGGAGGAGAGGAGGAAGCTTTGATAATTCCCTTTGAGTGGTCCAGGTGGGCGGCGTCCAACCGTAGTGGCATCAAACTGAGCGTATCTCAGCATTTTTTGTTCTCTTTTGTTTTTTTCTTCCTTTTAGCTGGAGGTGGGTGTTTTGTTTTAAAGTTTTTTCCTTTCACCTCAGTAGAAGCCTGAGGAATTTTGACTGATATTTATTAATAAAACATCTCCCATCAGGAAAGAGAGATGACATAAATCAAAAGGCTGTGTTTGAAAGGGAGGATTGATTCTCCCTAATCTTTATCGCAGAAAATAGATTAACAGGAAGTATGTGTGCTGCAGGAATAGCTGCAACTTGTTGGAATTTAATGAGACATGAAGTGAAGTCTCTAAATGAAAAGGATGTAAGAATATTAACTACAGATTCAATAGTTCTTCTTTAAACTTCTCTCACAGGAGCATTTACGAGGAGCTGATGATGAGTCCTCAGATCTTGCCCAGTTGCTAGGTAATAATACACATTTTGTGTGTTTTTGCATGTGTAGCTGTGCGTGTCCGCCAGGTTTTGAGGGCCAACATTGTGAGATAAACCCAGATGACTGCGAAGACAACGACTGTGAGAACAACTCCACCTGCATCGATGGGATCAACAACTACACCTGCGTCTGTCCTCCAAACTACACAGGTAGACACCCACACAAACACACAAAAACTTTCAATAATGCACCCTCAGTCTTTGCCCCTGAGAGGCTGGGAGGGTCACCAAGTCCCACACTTACAAAATCATATTTTCCAGTTTACTGGATGGTAAGTTAGTAATTGACAGGCTCTCTGCAGTGACCTGAAACTGTTCCTGCAGGAGGTTTAAAGAGCAATCACATGAGAGGGAGACAGAAGGAGAATGAGAGTGAAATGGCAAAGATTGACTGTGTACTAGAGGGAAGGGGAAAAATAAACAGAGCAACGGAAAGGGTAAAGAAATTGCCGATAAAGGGCAAAGGCTGAGAGGAGCGAGAGCTGCCCTGGCAGAGTCCGGCACGCTGAAGCTAAACTGCTGACTCTGAATTTAAGTTTTTCTGTGTGTAACAGTGTCCTCTAAGACACACACACGTACGCACACACACAAACACGAGGTCCCCTTTAACACTGAACCTCAGTCAATACACACTCAGCAGCACACACACCATGTCATTATCGTTGTTGGCTCTCAGAGTCCTTGCACACTGCCAGCCACCTTACCACATACAGCTGTTGCACACAAACACACACGTTCATGCGCACAGCTGGTTCCTCTGGCACCGAACTCCCCACTTAGCTCAGTGAACCGCAGCGCAATCATCAGGTGTCACATTAAGAGGACAGTACTTTACTAGTCACTCTCCTTTCTCCAAACTCAGCAACCAGGACTGTCACGTCATATTTGCAACACAGAGAGAAAAATCCAGATTTAATGTCATAAGACCTTTGAAACAGCTGATTTAAGGTTTCTTTAACGTGCTCAACAATTTAAATGTCACAGTAGCATTTTGATTATGGTAAAAAATCCATTTTAGACAGATGATGGAGGAAAGGTCAGGAGGTCACAAGAAAATATAATTAATCCCTTGTGAAATTAAAAAAAAACTGCAATTCAGAAAGTATTAAATAATTTGGTGTGAAAAAGGCAACAAGATAATCAGTGTTTTAGAAAATTCGCAACAATGTCCAGATATGTTGCTCTGGAACTCTGCATGTCCCCAGTTTTCCACCTCTGATGCCTTGTTCCTGAAATAAGCAGCACTAAAGCACAAAGATCACATACCTTCACTTCATTACCCTCCTTGGTGGAAGATAAACCAAGCTGCATGGATGTAGTGTCAACAGTTTGTGTCTTTATATCTGTTAAAATCTCCCACAATTCTCATATGATCATATTATTGTGTAAAATGATTTTAAATCAGGTAAATCATGCCTAACATCTTTTTCTGTAGCACAGTTTCATTTGCATATGATAATTATTCTAAGGTATTTCAGGTAATTCCACATTGATAAATTTATTTTGGCATCTTTAACAAAGTGCCTGAAGTGTGAAATTGTCTGCTTAGGGAGCTCAAAGACTGAATAATTAAAATTTACTTTCACAGCATGCTTTTTTTTCTTTTCTTTTTTTTACAAGTCAAACATCCTTTCAGAAATTGCGGTGTACTGTAGCTCAAAAAACCTGTGCCTAAAAGTGATTTGAGGCGAGGGTATTGGAGACAGACAGGGCGGGAAGGCAGCAGGATTAGATGAAAGCAGGCAGAGAATGATGGAAATGTGCTTGACCTTTCTCAATACCCGCTTCCTTCCTACCACTAACTTCAACTACTGCTTTTAAACACACTGTTAACCCTTCTCACCCTTTCAGCATGTGTATGTGTGTGTACATCTTTAGACCGCCTCCACTTTTACAGAGAGCATTAACCCCCTTCTCCGTCAGGTCTGAGAAAATGCTGATAGCGCTATTCCCTTTGTGCGTGAGGACATCCACAGCACATCTAAAGCCTTGACCAGGATGCTTTTCCCCCCCTACTGCTATTTGAAGATTACAGAGAGTATGTGTGAAAAGTTTAGTGTGCCCCCCTACTCCCATCTTTCTTCTGAAGTGTTATTTTTCTGTTTACCTTCACAGTTTTTCCCCCACATAAATTCTGAAAATATTTATTCAGATCATTCAGTGATGATGCAGCAGGCATAAAACACAAGCCTAAAATACGATTAAGCCTCACAGTTTCTAAATTGCTGACAGCAAATGTTTTCTTTTTCATCAGGTGACCTGTGTGACGAGGTTACTGACCCTTGTCTCCCTGGTTTTGACCCCTGTCAGCATGACTCCAAGTGCCTTCGCGTTGGCCGCGGTTACAGGTGGGCAACAGTTACATTTGGGGGATCCTTGAAAAACACTGTGTGAAAGTGACAGCGAGCTCACCATGTTAAAGCTGGCTTTTTGTGATACAAGTGAAAGCATTTTTAGGGGGAAATGTTATATTACACTGAACGTTTGTGTGTTTAAACCTTTTATACAGTATAAACCTAAAATCAATCTTTTTATAAATTATAAATAATGAATTATTATGCTATCAGATTAAAGGCTTCCATGTTGAAAAGGTTTGTTTTTTAATAGCCTAAATTAATGTTTCTTGCAGAATCCTTTCACATTGATCTATAATAATTTCATAAGTATCTAAATTAATTAGTGAGTTAAGATCATTAAAAAGTGTTCACTTAATGCCGATTCTGTTTGTTCCTCATTACTGTGTGGATAATGTTTTACGAATGTGGAACTGATATAAAAATATTTTTACACAAACATTTCCCACACTTATCCATGAGAAATGGGAAAATATGGTATAAAAGTAGAGCTCTGTTACTGACTGAGCTGTAGAAACGAACCAAACATGTCACCTCTTCATGCAGTAAAACACCTGTAGGCGAGAGGAAAAGTCTGTTGCCCACACACTGTGTAATTTTATCCTTATTTCCATGTCACTCAAGGTGTGAGTGTTTACCAGGCTACGTGGGCCAGCACTGCGAGCAGGACTATAATGACTGTCTGGAGAACAAGTGTCAGCACGGAGCGGAGTGTGTGGACGCCGTCAATGGCTATACCTGCGTCTGTAAAGAGGGTTTCAGGTGAGAGTCATGGAAACAAATCAGACACAAACACAGTGAAAGACTGGAGGGCCAGACTGGGAGGGGATACAGATGGCACTTCATAATCAGAGACTTGACTGTTTCGACCTACTGCGTGCATCTGTGTGTTTGCGCGTGTGTGTGTGCTGCAGATGCAGCACCATGTGGTTAATTATAGCAGGGACTGTTGGCGAGAGAGAAACAAATTCATCATCAGTGGCTGAGGGGGGAAAAACAGAGAGAAAGTCATGGATATGCAGAAGAAAAGGAAAGGAACGGAAGACAGAGCCATTAGAAAATGACTGTACGGGAAAAATAGGAAGTTTCACAGATTCAGAATGATCCAGGTGAAAACAAGAAAATATACTGAATCTGTTTGGAAGGAAAGGTCCCCGATTCAATATTTCAAGATTATTAGCTTTCTGTTTTAGCCACTGCAATCTCCTCGTGTAATTCAAAGAGACACATTACAAAACAAGTAGTAAACAACTTTTGTCACATAATAGAGATAAACAAATCATCCAATTAACGCTCTATAAATAAGTTATCTTCTGTTTAATCTACTTCTGCCTCAGCGGGCTCTTCTGTGAGAACCCGCCACCAATGATCTTGCTGCAGACCAGCCCCTGCGACCAATCCGATTGCCAAAACGGCGCCCAGTGCCTGGTGGTTGCTGGGGAGCCCATCTGCCGCTGCATGCCCGGTTTCTATGGCAGCAAATGCGACAAAATGGCCACTGTTCACTTCCTGGGTCGTGATGGGTATGTGGAGCTGCCAGCTGCAAAACTCCGCCCAACTGCACATATTTCGTTACAGGTAGGGTTAACCTTTGACCTCTGTGCATTCATTTTTGTTTTTCAAGGTTTACAAATCCAACAGTCAGCTTTTATTTTGAAATAAACCCAAAGGTGCAAAGGCTATATTCTGTAGCACTCCTCTTAAAAGATTTCCGTGCCGCTTGAAATAGAGCTGTGAGACATTCTAATCAAGCTTATAGAGTTAGTGCAGATGAAGCAAAGCCAACATCTGCTCCACCCTCTGTTTCCATGGCACACTGAGCACCGTGCCCACGCACACATACACACTCACACAGACCACACATTTTGGACACCTGAGAGTCATGTCCTAATGGACACATAATTTTCTTTTTTATTGAAATGAGAAATAAAGTAGGCAGAGAAAGAGAAACAGGAAGAGGAAGGTGGTTTAATTGATATTTACCACCTGTTTGGAACCATGGGGACTTGCGCTTGTGCATGTGTGTGCGTGTGCTTTTGCGTTCTTGCCAGGACTTTTCAATGTCAGGGCCAAGGCTATTAAAACTCTACCAAGAGGCCTTGAGTCAGTGGTAAGAGAGAGAAATAGAAGAATGAAAGAGCCACTGCACTTCATAAATTACTATATGCTTTTTTCCTTCTCCTTTTTTCACTTTTTTCTTTTCTTTAAGGCTGCATCCAAATTCTCTGTTCATCCACATATATGCATCTTCTTCTTTCCTCCCTCTTCCACTTCACTTGCTCTCTCACTCTTTGTACTTTACACCTCTTACCCCCTTTTTCTCTTTTTGGCCTGCATGGCTTTCTCTTTTTTCCAGCAGCTTGTTAGCAGGTGTTGACTTGGCTATGCTCCATTGACGCCAGAGTGTTAAGTGCTTGGCCCCATGGCCCCATTTCCACTTGCTAGTTAGTTAGCGCTTAAAGGAGCACGCGAGCAAGTGTGACATGTCAAGTGTGTTTCTGAGACAAGTGTGGTGGAATTTGTTTTCTTTTTAAATGGTTTACAGTTGATGGTATAAAATAACCATCGTAAATCAGACACCCATTTAACCTGCTTTAATATTGAGTCAGATATGCATCAGCAATCTTAACTGAAGCAAAGTATTAGCTTTTCACAGAGTAGATCATTTCTGAGGTCTGGAGGTCAATATTTTTCAAGTTTGTGTACGTTTGGGAGCAGTGAGCAATCTGTTTTATAGTTGAACAGGGGACATAATTTTGTTTTACTAGAAAAAACCTCACTTACATCACTTGAGTAAAACAAGTTTAAAATAGCTAAGATGATCTTAGCTAGTTAGCTAAATTAGCAAGTTAGCTTACTAGCTAAGTTGAAGTTGATTTGCTTAAATGATGTAATGAAACATCACATGATGCTATTATATATGTTGTTATACACACAGATATTATAGCGTCATATGCACACAAGCCCTGTTTTTATCTAAATAAAAATGAACAATTCAGGTCTATTTCCTTCTATATGTGCCACTATGACCTTTTACCAGATGATTACTGAATTAAATGAAATATGAAAAATATGACAAACTGTGGACTGTGTATCAAATTCTGTAATTTTTGACGGCTGTTTTTGTGTCCAACGTTTTTCTCTCTCCAGGTGGCTACAGACAAAGACAACGGTATTTTGTTGTACAAGGAGGACCATGATCCTCTGGCAATTGAGCTTTATCAGGGACACATACGTCTTATTTACGACATCGCCAACTACCCACCAACCACTGTGTACAGGTAGGCCACATAAAACAGAAAAGCTGTCCTTCACATTCTTAGAATTCACATTCACTTATTTGAATCATTATGAAGGTCAAGTTTAAGCATGCCTTAAGTACCTATGAGAGAATAAAGATTCATCCACTATTCTATCACTTTTATCTCGCTAATGTAAGCAGACTTATTATCGAATTTACTCCGACGTGGAAATGCATCAATTAAAATGATTTTGGTTTTACATTCCATTAAAGTTAAAACAAGCATTGTGTTGATACGTAGGTTCAAATTACTTTAAAAGCACACTTTGAAAAATAAAAAGCACATAGATGCATACCTTCCCCAAAAAACCATGATGAAAAAGAATTCAATTACTAAGGTTCAAAGAGTAAACAGTAGGTTAAAGATTACAAAAAGCATTCACTCACATAGACATATATTTTTGAGTTTACAGCCACTCGATAAACATTACAGGGATTCAAAGTGATTAAAAAAAATAACAGAAAAATATGCATATATACACATACACAAAACTAAAGTCACCAAGAAAATGGATTTCAGTGGTTTAGTCATCCACACACAAATCTGCCTACATATTTTTGCAAAAACAGCAAGTGCGTCATAGTTTCTAGAAAAATTCCCTTATAGTATTGACCATAAGAAAAAACAAAGATCATCAAGGAAAAGAACATGATAACATTTTCTTAGCAGTAATAGAACAATTTTGTGAGGCCTTTTAGTGTTATTATACTTATATTTGGTCGCTTTATCCAACTGAAATAAGATGTGCATTGTTTTGTAACACAAGTCATAAACTTCAATTCAAATGTTTAAATAATAAGTCACTTGATACAATAAGCAGTCACTTAATGCA
This sequence comes from Astatotilapia calliptera, assembly GCF_964374335.1. Lineage (NCBI taxonomy): Eukaryota > Metazoa > Chordata > Actinopteri > Cichliformes > Cichlidae > Astatotilapia > Astatotilapia calliptera. The sequence continues at coordinate 3,885,731 of NC_137423.1, read as the reverse complement.
ACCCTGAAATAAGCAACGTCAAATAGTGTATCCTGTTTCAAGCAGTATTAGTGATGTAAGCTGTTGTTACACAACTTACTAAGTGCCAATTAAGTTTTTTCAACTCCACGTCTGAAGGCTACAGGGTGCACTGTAAAATAAACTGAGGGTGATGTCATCCATAGATTTATTTCATACACATATAAGACGAGGAGAAAGGGCTAATACAATGTCAAAATTACAATATGAAAAACTGCATACAATATTACCTCAAGTGGTTTTTGGATATATAACACACAGAGAATCTTATACAAGTTGTAACGTGGGCTCATCAGCACAAACATATGTGTATTTATGTTACTACATAATATCAAAAACAGCTCGTGGGTGTTTGTAATGAAACGCCATATATTAGACCAGATATTTACTGTACTGTTACGCCCCTAGTCTAGGCGGGTAGGGACGCACATAAGGTTGGAGGAGAGAGACCAAATCCCCGCCCTGGTTCCCAAGCCAAACATCCAAACCAGTTGTAAGTAAAAAAAGTGATTTTATTTAAGGACAAGAAGCATAGCTCCGGGGTGAGCCCAGGCCAAAATAATAAACAAAACCAACTAAGTCCCACCAGAAAAGACTAACTAAACCCTAAGAAAGAAAAAAGAACAAACAAATGACAGAGCTATCCCTCGCTCCCTGACCAAGAAAACAGGAGAAAACGATTCCAAAAGAAAAGGCAGCTCACCCCTTCCGCTTCAGCCCACGAGTGCCTAAGCTTACAATTCACACTCCCACAAATACACAAGATAAACGCAGGCTGGGAAAACCAGGGTCAGGACTGCGACGGCTGTCAGGCTACTCGCTCGTTCCACACTCTCTCTCTCTCTCTCTGGAGCTGTCAGAGCGGCTTTTTGAATGTGGTCACCTGTTCCATGGTCCAATCAGCTCACTACTCTTCATTAGGGGAGGTACCTGTAGAGAGTCTTAAGCACAGTAAAGAGACACAGAACAAACAGCCCACACAGTGTTCTTATGGCCACAGCCGTAACACCCCCCTTCCCAAAATCAAAGACATCTCCTTTGTAGATGTTTTGGACAGTCATGTTTAAGGGAAAACACGGGATAGGGCATCCGCTAACACATTCTCTGTGCCCTTTTTATGACGGATTTCCAAATTGAAGTCCTGCACCAGGAGGGACCACCTCATCAGCCTTTGGTTCGAGTTCCGCATCCGCATTAGGAATACCAAGGGATTGTGGTCGGTATAAACAATCACAGGCGAGGGACTGCCACCGACATACACCTCGAAATGCTGCAATGCAAACAGCAGAGAGAGGGCCTCTTTCTCAATCGTGCTGTACCCTCGCTGATGGACATTGAATTTCTTTGAGAAATAGCCGATTGGGTGATCCACACCATGATGGTCTTCCTGCAGCAATACGGCACCTGCCCCGTTTGCACTGGCGTCCACTTCCAACTTAAAAGGGCGTGCAAAATCAGGGGCGGCCAGCACTGGCGCACTGCACAGGAGAGTCTTAACAGCCCGGAACGCACTCTGACACGCAGAGGTCCACACAAAAGGTCTCAACACACTAGTGAGGCTAGTGAGAGGTGCGACCACGTCCGCGAAGTTTTGACAGAAACTCCGGTAGTAGCCCACCATGCCGAGGAAACGGCGAAGCTCACGCCTAGTCTGAGGGGCAGGAAAATCCAGTATGGCCTGGATTTTGGCCGAGATAGGGCGCACTTGCCCCTGACCCACCTGCTTTCCTAAGTACGTTACCATGGCTTTACCAAAATCACACTTGGCGAGGTTGAGGGTGAGGGATGCCCTTTCCAAGCGATGGAACACATCAGTGAGTGTCTCCATATGCTCTGACCAGGTGTCTGAATAGACGACAATGTCATCCAAATACACTTCACACTTGCAGACGCCGCCCAGCACGATATTCATGAGCCGTTGAAATGTGGCGGGAGCGTTGCGCAACCCGAAAGGCATGACAGTGTACTGGAGAAAATGGTCAGGAGTAACAAAAGCAGAGATTTCAGCCGCACGTGATGTTAGGGGAACTTGCCAATAGCCCTTTAACAAGTCCAGCTTGGTAACGAAGGTCGCAGAACCGACCCTATCAACACAATCCTCCATTCTGGGCAGAGGATAGGAGTCAGGCTTGGTCACACTGTTCACCTTCCGAAAATCTGTACAAAACCGTGGGGTCTTATCCGCTTTAGGCACTAGGAGACATGGGGAACTCCACGCACTAGAGCTAGGGACAGCAAGACAATTCTCCAACAGATAAGAGACTTCTGTCTGGAAAAGAGCACGCTTAGTGGGATTCACCCGGTAGGCATGCTGTTTGATTGGAGGATGGTCCCCCACATCGATATCATGCTCCAACACGGTGGTACAGGATGGAGTGTCCGAGAAAAGATTAGGATGATTTTCAATCAACCGACACACGTCATTTCGGACATCATCGTCTACCCCAGTTAAATGTGACCTTAAATCACGTAGGATTTCAGAATTCCTAAGTCGTGCGCAGCCCACAGCACAACCGAAAACCAAATCGTCACCTACTGGGTCATACCGAGTTTCGGAAACCGGCACCCCCACAGTCGCAACTGTTGACACACCACCAGCAAAGTAGGGCTTCATCATATTAATATGACACACACGGCACTTTTTCCTTCGCTCTGGGGTGTCGATGACATAATCCGTGTCACTCAATTTCACCTGCACTGTATACGGACCACTGAACTTGGCCTGGAGGGAAGATCCAGGGACCGGTAAAAGTGTTAAAACTTTATCACCAACCTCAAATCCTCGCTGCACAGCCTTCACATCAAATTTCCTCTTCATCCTACCTTGTGTTGCACTGAGAGCATCCCGTGCAATTGCGCACGCTTTATGCAAACGCTCTCTGAAAGAGCTCACATAGTCTAACACATTTTCCTTAGGGGCAACAGTGTCGGACAGGAAGTTCTCCTTAAGCAATCGCAAGGGGCCACGCACTGTGTGACCGAACACCAGCTCAGCAGGGCTAAATCCTAACGACTCCTGCACACTTTCTCTCACTGCTAAAAGAAGCAGCGGCAACCCCTCATCCCACTCCTTTTGAGACTCAAGGCAAAATTTCCGCATCATCGATTTCAATGTCTGATGAAACCGCTCGAGCGCACCTTGCGACTCCGGATGATAGGCACTAGATTTCCGATGTTTAATGCCAAGTGACTGCAAAACCTGAGCAAAAATCCTAGACATGAAATTAGAGCCTTGGTCAGTTTGAACAGCTTTTGGTAAACCAAAGATAGAGAAAAAGTTCACCAATGCCTTAACAACTGGTTTAACCTTAAGGGTGCGCAACGGAATTGCCTCGGGAAAACGGGTAGCAACACACATCAGAGTCAAGAGGTACTGGTGACCCGATTTTGTTTTAGGGAGCGGACCAACGCAGTCGATGAGGATGTGTTCAAAAGGTTCCCCTAAAACTGGAATAGGGTGTAATGGAGCGGGTGGAATGACTTGGTTAGGCTTACCACTAATCTGACAGGTGTGACAAGAACGACAATACTGAGCGACGTCATTCTTCAATCCTGGCCAAAAGAAATGACGCAGAATGCGGTGATAGGTTTTCCTAATACCTAAATGTCCAGAAAAACTGTCATGGGCAAGACCAAGAACTTTGGGTCGGTACTGTTGAGGCACCAGAACCTGTTTAAACACATTCCAACCCAAATCACCAGCTGTAGGCGGATACCAAGTACGCATCAACACGTCATCCTCGACACTATAAACACGAGGGTACTGGTCGCTAGAGTTGGCCGCGGAAAAACAACTCACAAGAGTTGGGTCACTCTGCTGTGCCGAAACCAACTCCTTTTTGTTGATTTCCAAAGACAGTTGAGGTGTCACTGATGGGCTAATAGGCAGCATCGCCTCAGAGTCGCCCGTCAGTGGAACACGGGTTTCAGATTCAGACTCCGGACCACCACCAGCACAGAGAAAAGAATCAGATAAATCCACGTCACCGTACTTGCGCCTATGCGCACGAGTTACCGCGCAAGCAGGAAAAACAGAGGAGGAATGCTCCTCAGCGACAGGGTTAGGTAATGAAATATCAGGCACCGGTATCTCAACCACTCTCGGGGTAGAAAACACTTTTCCGTTAGCCAAATCATTCCCCAGAATCATCGCAACTCCGGGCACTGGCAACTGGTCGCGCACGCCAACCGGTACCGAACCCGAAACGAGCGGCGATTGAAGAAACACATTGTGCAATGGCACACGTAGTACATCCATTTTTACACCCCAGACAAGAGCATCCGAACCACAAAAAGAGTCATCAGAAAAAGGTAGAATACCCTTCAAAATAAGAGTCTGCGCGGCCCCAGTGTCACGCAGAATCATGATCGGCACCCGATCCTCCTCTTTTTCATTCAACGAAACAAACCCCTCCGACACAAAAGGGCGGTAGCTCTCATCAAAGCCTTCACTTCCCACTCCATTGCTAGGTGAAGTGGAAGCTGACATAGAACGAACGAAACCCACACTTTTCGGCTTCCTCACAGTGTTGGCCTGCTCCCTGCGCTGTAGTGATGGGCAAGCAGCAACGAGGTGCCCGATTTCATGACAATAAAAACATTTGCGATCTGACATAGGAATAGCAGCAGAACGTGTCTGGCGCTTAGGGGAAACCCTATAACTTCTGACAGGACGAGGTGAGGAAGTGTACTCACGGCGCTCTGTCGAAAGTGCAGCACGATGAGTTAACACAAACTCGTCGGCAAGGACCGCGGCTTTAGACAGTAACCCCACCTTCTGCTCATTAAGATACACGACAATGTTTTCAGGGAGACATGTCTTGAACTCTTCCAGCAGGATCAACTCCTTTAGCTGAGTAAAGTCCTCCGCGTGACTGGCAGCCACCCACTTGTCAAATAAGACAGTTTTCTCACGTGCAAATTCCACAAACGTTTGACTATCAAACTTGCGACAGGCACGAAACTTCTGTCGATACGCCTCTGGGACAAGTTCATAAGCCCGCAAAATAGTGGATTTGACAACCTCATAATCCAAGCTGTCCGCAATAGAAAGACTCGCACAGACCTCCTGCGCTCTTCCCATTAATTTGCATTGCAGCAACAGACTCCAGACGTCCTTTGGCCATTTTAAAGTGGTTGCGATGCGCTCAAAAGCAGTGAGCCGGGTCAAATACAGGAGACTGAATGGCGACAGGAGCTTCCGCCCCCGACGGCATCCGCCCCTTGGAAGGCTTCGGGACGGCCCCAGCAGCTTCCGCCCCCACTGCCGTCTCCAAACTCCCAGACCCACTCGGCGAGGTTTTCTGCCCCCCAAACACTCCCCTGTCCACCAGTCTCTCCACCAAACAGTGTTTAATTTCCGCCTTCTTAGCATTCAACGGAACATCCACCCTGAATAAGTTAGCCACTACCAACAAATCTGCTTTTGTGCACCGCTCCAACTTTTCAATGGAGGGACGTTGCGCAAAATCATCCATGTCAAACGACATCACGAGCAAAGCGAAAAAGGAAAACACAACACCGCAGACACCCAACCGCATCCGCGCACTCCAGAGCCGCAAAACTCGCGCACGACGTTTCCCCCCCACCACAAACGCAAAAAGGAAACGAACCAATCACACGAACGAAAAGGGACGAGCCCCCATTTATGTTACGCCCCTAGTCTAGGCGGGTAGGGACGCACATAAGGTTGGAGGAGAGAGAGACCAAATCCCCGCCCTGGTTCCCAAGCCAAACATCCAAACCAGTTGTAAGTAAAAAAAGTGATTTTATTTAAGGACAAGAAGCATAGCTCCGGGGTGAGCCCAGGCCAAAATAATAAACAAAACCAACTAAGTCCCACCAGAAAAGACTAACTAAACCCTAAGAAAGAAAAAAGAACAAACAAATGACAGAGCTATCCCTCGCTCCCTGACCAAGAAAACAGGAGAAAACGATTCCAAAAGAAAAGGCAGCTCACCCCTTCCGCTTCAGCCCACGAGTGCCTAAGCTTACAATTCACACTCCCACAAATACACAAGATAAACGCAGGCTGGGAAAACCAGGGTCAGGACTGCGACGGCTGTCAGGCTACTCGCTCGTTCCACACTCTCTCTCTCTCTCTCTGGAGCTGTCAGAGCGGCTTTTTGAATGTGGTCACCTGTTCCATGGTCCAATCAGCTCACTACTCTTCATTAGGGGAGGTACCTGTAGAGAGTCTTAAGCACAGTAAAGAGACACAGAACAAACAGCCCACACAGTGTTCTTATGGCCACAGCCGTAACAGTACATAGACAGTGTTTACTGCACAGGGTAGGGTGAGTCCACCATGCTGCTAATCCAAATACAATACTGTTAGACTTTTATTTCTTATTACAGTGTATAAAAGTGTGGCTGTGTGTGTGTGTGTGTGTGTGTGTAAGGGGGGTTCTCATTCACTCTTCATTCTCCTTGCTGTATATTCTGAGTGATTTTCTTCCTTTGTGGGTTTTTTTCACACTTTCTCTGGATAAAAACAAAGTCATAAGAAAAGGAGACTGTGGTCTTTTGATAATATGCAGCCCGCTCATAATGAATTTAAGTTTAAGATTAAGGTATTACATCATACTACAAATCCCTTAAGTAACTCAAGGAGAAGAAAATTTAAGCCACAGTTTACTAGGTCAAGGGCAAGACTGGCTCTGCATCAGATATTTCAAATTTGAATCATTTACACCGTCAAATTTTTGTAGGAATTGTTCAGAATAATCTACCTACAGTAAAATCTGCATACAGATTGACTTTAGTTTATTGTTTAGCTTTTATACTTTCGTACTTTTTTATTAGTTCTCATTTTCCTCATGTTTTTATTTTGTTGTACTAATGTAAATTTACCTTGAGGATCTTTAAAGGTGCCTATAAATAACATTTATTATTATTATTATTATTGTTGTTGTTGTTGTTGCCTGATTTGCTTCTATGTCATTAGACAAACTTAGATTTGCTTTTCTCTGAAAAACAGAAATTCAGGTTCTATATAAATTAAAATTGATAGATGTTAATTACATTTATTTTAAATCTCAAAATAAGGCAAGAAAGTCTTTGCTTGTAGTAGAGTTAAATTGTTAAAGACAATATATGCTCCTTTATTTATATGACATTTGGTGTTTGTATCTACTGATATGATGGCATGTTTTTCATCAGATGCGATTTCCATATGGGTTAGGCAATGTGATAAACATTGGGTCGATTTAAACCTTGTATACAATCTGCGCCATTTGGGTGGAAAATCAGAATTTGCCTTTAGGACAATATCTTTCAGTTTTTGATTTTTTTTTCTTCCATGCTGTGCCTTTACCACAGAGGGCCATAGCTCAATAGAGATGCTGTGTTATATATTTAGCAGTTGTTCAGAAGACTCATGTATTGATAGTAATCAACTTTGCTCCAGACCTCCACCAGTACAGTTAGGCATTCAGCTCAGCTTCAGAGCTGCAGCCCTTTATTTAAAGATGTTCTTTCTTGGTTGGAAAGAAAAACCTACTAAACTATCATGTTTGACTTGTTTGTTGACATTTGTATAATCTTTTGATTTCTGTGGTGCTATTCTGTTTCTTTTGGGTAGGGTGACATGTGGAAGCCACATATATCAAATATGACCTTAAAAAGAATATGTGCTTGTGTTTAACAATGAATGACATATCGGGAAAAGCAAGGAGAATACAAGAGGAATGGCTCATTATAGAGGAAGGAAGGATCAAATGAAAGACTGAAAATGATGGGATGAAGCTAATTAGATATTGGCACAGATGGGGTGGGATGGAGGCAGGGCTGAAAGGGTTGACTAGGAGAGGGGACAGCAACAGAGACACACAGATGCATAGAAAGACAGATTGATCAGCTAACAGTCTGATAATGATAGAAAGAGACCCAGAAAGCCAGATGGATGGACTGATGCTGGATGGAAGGCATGAATGAAAGACCAGACGACACAATAAACAGATAACTGAGTAGAATACATTTCCCGCCAAAGGAGGAAAACGGAAGGGGTAAAACAGATGGATGGAAGCCGTCGAAATGAAAAGACCATGTAATGCAGCTGAACTGCAGGATGGATGAGAGAGGACTGAGGGATGACCGAGGGATGGAGTGAAAGAGGGCGAAGAACAGAGGGAAAAAGCAAACCACAGACTGAGTCAGGGAATTATCCTTGTCTGGTCTTGTTAACTTGACATGGGCCACGCCTGGAAGGGAAACAGACAGACACAGTGCAAGAACAACTGAGAAAAGTGGAGAGAGACAGATGACGACAGGGTAGAGAGAGAACGTATACCGGTACTTTAAGAACATAAAAAGCAGAAAAAATAGTGTCAAATGGGAAAAAACAAATCCGGATATGGGAGTGACAGAGTATGAAACAAAGATCCATACAATGAAGTCGTGTCTAAGCCTACAATACTATAGCTCTCAGTAAACACTGTCTCTGAAAGGAGACAAGGCAGAACTCCAGTACTGAGGCTTATTTTACCACAAGCTGCTATGCGTTGCCATTTTTTGATTACATGACTCTGACTATTTCAAATGGTCTGTCTTATCTCCCCTAATTTAGAAATACATTGTAAACTAATTCAAACCACATGGCTGGGCAGGCACCACAAAACACCCTGCCACCACTGAACTGATAGTGTCCAGAATGGCGTAACTGTTTAACCACCACAATCTTAGCACAGCAATTCTGGCAGATCCCAAATATGGCACTGACTATACAGCGGTTGTACAGCCAGCGCCAGAAACCAGTGCCAGTCCCTGGGATGTTTCTGAGTGATCCCTGGGTTAGTTATCTTGTGAAGAAACTAGAGAGCCTGGGCGATATGTTCAAGCCAGTTTGGCACAGTGTGCTGAAATGAAGCAGTCATGGCCAGATAACACAGACCAGTGTTAAATGAGAAACCAGTCCGTCTGTGGATTCTTACAGATTACGTGTAAGGTCCCCTGTGGAGTTCATTTGTCAACAAATTTTACAGTTTACAGTAATAGCTATTAAAATAACCATTACTAAGAGCCATTAAAGCACATTGTGTGCAACCTAAATGATAGCAAATGTAATAATTTCATTTCTCTTTCCTCATAAAACATGCACAATCACTTTCTATACATTCTGTATTTTTCCATACATGTAATTTAGTTAAGAGGCCATGCATGCATTGCTATCACACATAGATATCACCCACTGACAGCCTGCTTCACCAAGTGGCAAGCTCAGTATGCAGTTACCACCTCGTTTAATGACGGCTGTGACATCTCACTGATCATGAATGATGTTTCCACAGCTCGAGAAATATGCTGAAGGAGAGAAGAGAGTCGGCCGTGGAATAAGTCACACAACATTGACCTTCAAGACTTGAGTTTGATACTCGCCATTTGGGTTACATTTCAGCATTGTTAAAGTGTAGCGTTAAAATATACACTTTCACAATGCTGAACACAGGTTACCATGTGATGGGTGAGAAGTGACTTGTATCACCCTGATAACCTGGTAGAATACAATCAGGAATTTATATGCACTTATTCACCATCACTATATATCTCCTACATAATATGGGTCACTATAGGTATAAGAGGTTGACGACTAGCCATACTTATGAGTGATCACAACTGATCAGTGGGATAAATATTTGTCATAACAAAAATGGAGCTAAAAAAAAATCCACTGGCTAGCTTTAAAACAGAGAGGTGGCTAATACTAGAGAAATGCAAACATTTACATACATACACAGTGTATTGGAACTGCATATGCCTTTTGGTGCATGCACCTTTTGACAGAAGCAAACCTGTCCAGACAACACAAATATCAACAGCAAAAAAGGGAAAAAAGAAATTGAGGACTGCAAAAAGGAGGAGAATTTCAACAGGCCTCACTAAAAAAATACAGAGGCAGAAACCAGAGGGAATAATTAAACTGAAATGAATACAAGGGATGTGTCGAAGAGGGGAATGTCTCTTTTTGTAGTTCAAAAAAAAAAAATCGAGATGGAAGGCAGCTACAGAAGGAGAGGCAGGGGAAGGTGTACAAGTCTTTCACTGTGCCCTCATTAGCGCCAGATGAAAGTGTTAAATGAAAATGTGTGCCTTTGTGTGTGCATGCCAGTGTGCAGGGGACGGGGCACAACGCATCTGTTTGTTGTGTATTCATGTGGTGCCCTTTACTAAATGTCACACTAATCTCCCATCAGGTCAAAGAGAGCACATCTACTGTTATTCATCAGCAAGTGACAGAGTGAGTGATGCAGGGATGGATGGGTTCTTGAAAGGAGAAAGGGATCGAGCAGTAAAGGCAGCATAGAAAAAAAAGGATAGGGGAATGGATGAGTGGGCAGAAAGGAGACAGAAGAAAGACAGGTAAAGTGTTGAAGGAAGATGATGACGGATGGTTGAACAAGAGAAAAGGGAAAGTGATGCAAAGAATGGAAGAAGCATTATAAATGGCCATGGATTTGAGCTTATGTCAAACATAATCATTTCTGGAGGGCATAACGTAACATAACAGTTGGACTTTGTGCAGGTGTTCCTTAATTGTAACTCACTTAAATATGCAGCGTATCACATACACCCAGTATGGAAACATACATACAAACGAGTGACCATAGCAAGCAGTTTCTATTCAGATACAGGGCTTCCTCAAGATTTTGGACCTTCATTTGGGTGAATAAAGTGACTGAATGTCTGACCTGAATCTGGCCACAAGGCTGTGGTTAAAACAGACAGACAATCCTTGAACATTATAGGTTTAAAATTCTCAGAGGCTATTGAGACATTCGAATACTGAGTTCTTAGAGGCCTGAAACAACAAGTCCTCATTCCTGAGACTCGACATCAAAACGCAGCGAATCCACTCCTGAAAAGTACAAATTTCATCTGAACTGGCCAGCCTGGTTTAGTGAAAGCTGAAAAAATAAGGAAAGAAAACAGTGAAGGAGTGCTCCATTCTCCAGCTGCTGTCTCAGTAATGGCTAATTGAGGTTACCACAGCAATATGGAACTGGGATGTGTGTCTGCTGAGCATCATTGTAATCAGACTGGGCTGTTTAACACACACATACATACAGTCTCACAAACAAGTTAGCTCACTCGAACATACTTCGATATTGCACAAAGACTACATACTACTGTAGTTGTATAGACTTGTAGATGTATAGTTGTTAAAAAACATTCACACATGCATGTTTGCAAGCTCACATACAGACGCAGCAAATGTGCTTCAGAAACAGCGTAATAAATGACAGGAGTGGCTAATTAGATTTAACAGTGTAAGTGGATCTCCATGGTTATTTCTAATCCAAATATGTTTTTTCAGTTTGAGATAAAGTCAATGACCTGTAATTACTTCTGGGTTTGTATTAGACTCTGTTATATGACAGAAAGCCAGTTTTGGGGTTTGGGAAGTTCTTTTTGGTGAAGTTTATTTGTGTGTGTATGTGCTCATTCAGGATTTTGGACTGACAGGAAATTGTTGTCCCTTGTGGCTTTGGATGAATACAGTGAAAGTTAGAGAGAGAAGCAGTTTCAATCTGCTACGGCTGTGTGTTTGTTTTTATTGAATTCTATAATGGACAGTTTCTTGTACTAATACACAGGGCTAACAGAGTGCTCTTTAGAAGTGTCTAAAACATACACAATTGTGCACACATTTGGAAGCACTGTATCCATCCATCCATTTTCGTAACTGCCTGTTTAGTTAATGGTCAGGCTTGGGCCTATCCGAGCTGTCATAGCGGAAAAGGTGGGGCGCACACTGGACAATATGCATATGTATCTCAGAGCTAATACCAAGGGACAAGCACCCATTCCTGCTCACATTCAGACTTATAGTTTACTTACAATTTAGATTAATCAGTTAACCTAATATTCATGTCTTCTAACTGTGGGAGGAAGTACCTGTTGAAAACCCACCTAAGCAAAGGCAGAAGATGCAAACTCCACACAGAAAGGCTCGAGCTGGCCAGTGTATTTAAACCCAGGACCTTTTTGCTGTTATATACTTTAAATCTGCAGAATAATTCACAAACATGCAGGCACACAAATCATGGACAAGCTATTGAAAATATCCACTTTAAAAAATAAGGACGTTTAATGTTGGTAACATTCAAACTCATACACTCATCTGCAGCGCTGCCAGCTGCTCAGACTCAGACACGCTAGTCTTTAGTCAGCTACTTCCATCTGGTGGATTTTTGGTTTCACAACAAGTCCAGTGCTGTGTTTGCCATGTCCATGTGTTAAAAAAATGTGTTTATAGGGTTCCTAAACAACACATCAATCTGAGAGTTTTCAGCTTTGTGAGCAGCTCCATTTAATTTAAGAAGACAAGCAGTTGAGCAAATGAGGGGAAAATGAGATGAAGAGCTTTTGGACTGAAAGCAAATAAGCTTTAGAAGAGGAATAGGGTAAAAATGACTGTTAAATGACATTGGGGCTAGAAAGGTGATTGAAGCAGAGCAAAAGGAGAAAAAGAGAAGAGGAAGTGGATGGGGAAGAAGATAATGAAAAGGAAGTGATGAATAAAGAGGAAAGAAGAGAATGATAGAAAAATGAAAGAACTAGAGTAATACAAAGTTAGGTTTGAGGAGGAGGCTGCTGAGGTACATAACTGATTTTTCTGGCTAGCAGACCATCATTTTGCTATGTTTACTAGGCCTGTTCTCAGCCTTTATTAAATTACATGGTTCCTAATGGAAACCATGTATGTGTCTGTACTGAGTCTACAGTTGTTATTTTACAAGCTTTTAGCTGCGTGCTAAACACGACTGATGCCATGACAATCAAATGCTTTTCACATTTGTTGATGGACAGTCACATGTCCTTGTAAAACCTCCATTCAAATCTCAGATTAGCACTTTCAATTAATAGAAACTGGTTAAAAAAATAGATTCCTAATTTTTACCCAGTTGTCGAGGACAGTGTCACGTGAGGAGACAAAGCAAATGAGTCGATAATAAATTCTTGATTCTTTTTAAGGCCTGTTAATGTGTTATACTGTATGTTGTAATGCATACTGTTCTTTTGTCCTTCTGTATGGTCAGCATTTTTATGAAAGTCACACTGGCCTGTATCCAGAACTCACAAACTTTGCTCCATTTGCTGTTAATGTAACATCGCTGTAATCTGAACGCTCTATAAACAGCTGTCAATCACAGCTGATTTAAGGCTCCTTAGCTAGTTAGCAAATAAGTGGTTGCAGACAAAGGGAAGTATTGTCCTGATGTTTCGCTGTGGGAGTCTGGAGCAGACCACCAGCAGAAAGAGTAGCTTCACTTGTTCATTTCTGTTTTTGATGTTCTGCAAGAACTTGGTTGAGCGGAGGCACGGTCAACTTTACCACCCCGCGATTTACCTCTCTTTCCCTCCCTGTCTCTCATTCTCGCTCTCTCTCTCTCCTTCTCTCAGCTTTGCCAAACCACTGTCTCTATAGCTGTCTGTCTCCCCTCCAGCAAAAACCACTTAGCAGAGAATCTCAGACACACGCATTCACACAAGAACACATACACTTTCCTCCCAGGGTCAAACGTGGTGCAAAAGGTCATAATGTTAGTTCTTTGCAGACTTCTCTTCAATGGAAACATTTATTCTTCCAAAAAATATCAGAACTTTACCACAATGGTCCAAACTGGTTGAGTCCGGCTATTAAATTGTAAGAATCCGGTTTTGCCCCAAGGCTTGAGCTCATCAGAACAAACAAGCCCATGTGCTGCTAGAAAGTACTGGGCCTCAACCCCCATGTTAGGAAATCATGAAATAGATCAAGCGCACATTATAATCCCTTCCACAGTAACACAATATTGAGGATGTAATCAGTGTGTTTTATGTCTCGGGATAGCATTTCGACACAGATTTCCCTAATTTCTTTTTCATTTAGGTTGGTCGATTTGCAAACACAACAAAACAAAGAAAAAATAGTTTGACTCGAAAATGTTTGGAGTCTGTTTTGGGTCTGTTTTTCCAATTTGCTCTAACAGTTTTTGCAACGGTAATCTATCATAATCATGCACGTACTGAAATTATGTCCTTTTTTTTCTGTTTGTGTGCATTTGTGCGTTCGTTACAGCGTTGAGTCTGTGAATGACGGGCTTTTCCACACAGTTGAGCTGCTTATTCAGAACCACTCACTGAGCCTAGTGGTGGATAACAGCACCAACAAGAGCCTGGGAAAGCTGGCACGCCAGCCCTCCGTCGACCACAACACCCAGCTTTACATAGGAGGTACGCACACGCATTTCTTCATAAACACGATGCATTTGCGGTACACAGATGTTACTTTGGCCTACCCTACTTCTTGTTTGCTGTGCAGCGCATGGGTACATACGCGTATAGGCACACACAACATGCAAACGCGCACGCAGACTAACGCACACTAAATCACAGCAAGGGTTGTGGTAAGGAAGTGGAAAACTGTTTTTATTCAACTTTTCTTCAAGAAAGAGGGTAGACACGCCTCTGAGAACAGTAACTCCTTTTTTCTCGAGTAAGAGAGACATACTGTTATTGTGCAATAGTGAGAGCTGCAATGCTGTATCCTTGTTGTTTTTTACACTGTATTTCAGTGTAAGCCAAGCCAGAATGAAACCAATAAAGGAAATATCTTAATCAAACATTATACTATACTTTCCATTGTTATTACTGCTCATTTCTGTCTGTTTCTGGTTTTATTTTCACCAATTCCCAGGAGTGCCATCCCAGGTCGTGGCCTCAGGTCTGCGTCCAGGGCCTGAACGATCCCCTCAGGGTTTTAGTGGCTGCGTCCACAATGTCCAGATCAATGGGGAGCCTCAAGACCTGAGTTATAGATCCAGAGGAGCAGGACAGCTACAAAGAATTGAGGGCAAGGTAATTACTCAACGGCTGGCATAGATTCCACAGCATTTACTAGAACGCACAGTAGCATGTTAAAATAAAATTAAAGTATTATAAGTTCATTCAGTGCTGTTAAGAAACCTTGAAGGTTTTATTGAGAACTCTATGGCCTACATTGGTTTTGTAACTCATAATCCCGTAACTCTGTCCTGTAAGTTCGCCTATCAACATATCATCAAAGAAAGTTATGTTTGGCAATAGTAAGAGGACATCTGGCTGAAATACCATGTAAAAAATCATAGTGAAAAACCTTATGACAGCAGTGTTCTGTTTTGGGTTCGGAGCAAGGATCCAATCCAAGCAAGCGTTCACTTTCATAATATAAGCCACAGTAGAAGTCTGATGAGTTTTAAGGCACTTCAACAAAGTCAGCAGCTGCTATGGAAAAGTATACACGCTGTCTTTCCAATTTGGAAACATATTTAATCTGGACCCTTGAAGGGCTGCAGCATTAAGGCAACATCAAAACATTTCTCTGGTTGCGCCACCTACCTCCATGCTTGTTGTTTCTAACAGTGATTTCTTCATTTTATGTTCTGTCACTAGGGTGATGGCATTCTTGCGGGGTGTCATTCGTGCAGTGTTTGTGCACAGGGTGCATGTAGAGAAGGAGGGGAGACGGGAGTAACTTGCGATTGTCCTCCTGGACGCAGTGGGGCTCTGTGTGACCAGACGACAGGCACAAACCCCTGTCAGAACAACAGGTAAGCCAAAATGGCAGAGACATTGAATGTGAGGTGTGAATTTAACTTGCAATTACTAACTCATAGGGGCACACATTCTGTAAAGCGTGCATTTTGTAACAGTTTTAGTTTTAGTTTAGTTTGCTAAGTTATACTGATAGGAGAATGAAAGAAACCCTCGTGTCAGACCCTTTGACCACACACAGAAGCAAAATTTCCCTGGTCAAGCTTTATTTTCTGTTTGTTATATAAAATGAATAATTGCCACCTGTTTGTGATGTTTCTAATGCCATTTTGTCATACAAGCCAGCCAGGTATCTGTTTAGTATAGATTTTGAAATCATGTGGGTTTAGTGGTTTTAAAGCAACCATGGATGAAACCACTTTCCAACCCCAGCATAATTCTCTCCTGTAACATGTTTTCCTTCTGCTCTGCTCTTTCTCCAGATGTTCTCATGGCCAGTGTGTTCCCAAGGGTCAGTCTTACAGTTGCCAGTGTAATGAAGGCTATCAGGGTCAGTTCTGTAACCGACGACAGGAGCCTCCAGCATGCAGGGGGGTTCGCTGTGGGCGTGGGGAGTGTCGGGTGTCAGAAAGGGGAGAGCCGTTCTGTCACTGTCAGCCAGGGTTCACCGGGCCTATTTGTGACACAGGTAACACTGAAAGATTATAAAAAGAAGAAACGGAAATTTGCCGAGAATGAGAGCATATTATGATTTAAAATGTGCTTTTTTTTAACGCCACCAACATGCAGAAATCACATGTCAAGGAGAAATGGTAAGAGAACAGCTGAAGCGCCACCAACCCTTAAGAACATGCACGTCCACCAGCAAGATTCCCCGCATGGACTGTTCCAGATCCTGCCAGGCTTCACCTGGTGTTTGCTGTAGCGTCACCAAGACCAGACGGAGGAAGGTGGTTTTCCGCTGCACAGACGGCACCTCGTACTCAGAGGAGATGGAAACCGCTCTGGAATGCGGCTGCTCCAAATGTCCGTTGTAACAGCACGGCAGTTTGTTTTGCAGCACTCACCGCCGCCTTTTTGTGAATTCCACACATCAACGAAGTTGTCGCTCGGAGAATTTTCCACATTGATGAGCACCAGCATGACACAATTTTTAATTTCCACATTTTGTTTGACCGCTGCCAATTTGCTGCCAAGAGAAACGATAAACAGAAACAAAAATGGGACACGTGTGTGTGTTTTGACAGAGAGAAAATATATTGTAAGATATAAGTGAGAAAAAAACATAGAAGTTATTTTTATTATGGATTTTTTTTTCTAAAAGATGATAAAAGGACTGATTTTTGTAATATGTTGATTATATAATGTGTTGCATAGTATAAAAATGTTATTTTTACCTTGTAAGAAGTACACAGCAAAATAGATTAACATTCCTTAAAAGTATATGAATTTATATATGTGTAAATCTATATAAATATTTACCCTAACCCAATGAATTTTATATCTTCTAAGTGTATTTGCATGATGTTAATGTGAGTGCCAATGTGTGGGACACTGGGAGAGAAGAGCAGAGAAGAAGAAGAGCTCTGTTGATTCCACACAAAGGAAAAGGTGGCAGGCTTTTGAAGTCCTTCTTGGAGGCTAAAAGCGAACTGTATGTGCCTAGCTAACCTGCTTCTCTATATAATGGACATTATCCTCACATGTGAGTTCCCATAAAAGACTCTTTTCACAGAGATGATTTAACAGTTTGCTCTAATATTGTGTCATTCTTATTTGCTGTTGCACGCCACACTTGGAGCCACATAAGGTTTGACATTAAATTGGAAAGGCATCTGCTATTCATTGGAAAATGTTATGAATCAGAAATTCCCATAGAAATCAATAATAATGAAAAACATGCTGTAAATTCAGCATTATGCTCACTCTGAACTTGTTCGAGTTAGACTGCTGAGATTTAAAACATACACAAGTGGAGACGGGAAGACATCTTTTTTGAGTTATCCTTTTAAATAACAAGAAGTTTTCTCTCAAGAGTCACTTACTGAGTGTAGCTGGTTGGGCTCCGAGGTATTTTTTTACACCCATAACAAATGGAGTGACGTCACACCTGCATAATACCTACACGTCAATGCTGCAATGTGAGATGTCAAACTTGGTATAAATAGCAAATACGCCAATTCTCGCTGTTTGCTATTCAATTAATGCTTAACAAGGACAAACTGTTTCAATAACAACAATACACCAAAGTCACATGTTTTTGCCTTAACAGATAAGGATGTCAGAAATCATTGAAAAATGTTGCTGATTTATGCAAGTTCACTACTTTTGATGTGCCTGTGTTGAAATCCAAAAGGTTTGCTGCAATATTTTCAACAGCTGCTACTGAATTGTTTTTGGATAAATAAGCATCATAGTGTCACATGTAGCAATTCACACCAGTCCATAACAACAATCAAAATAAATGTGTGGCCTTACGTGGTATACCTCTCCCTAATCTCTTAATTAGATCGTATTTTAAGGTCCTAGGAAATTTAAAAACCTCAAATTAAGTAATATAAAGCCTTAACCACGTGGCAGTTCTTTCAGTTTGAAAGATTGTCTGTAGAAAGTGCCTCATAGCTTTGTGATGAATGTGAAACTGCAGTACCACGTACCAATTTCTGTGTTTTACCCTCTGTTATAAGAATAGAGCATTTGTTGTGTTACAATAACAATATATAATGCAAGAACCAATATTTGCTTTAAAATGCATATGGAAGGAATCATTTTATTGTAAAGGTGAAGATTTTGGTAATTCAATAATGGTTTTAATTTGAGTGTTGACATTGTAGGTGGAGGTTAAAAACTATTATGTGCTCTTGTTGACCAAAATGTAATTTGCTCCGGTGTGATCACAGCAAACCTCCACCATCACAACTAAAAACAGCTTCAGTCAGTTTGTCACATAAGAGAATCTGATTACACGCAAGAAACAACAACACAACTGAACACAAATACATTACCTGTGCAGTTTCTTATTGCCCACAGTTGACTAACACAATTAAAAGTATTAATATGATGTAACTACTACTGTACTGTTTACTTTATACAATGTTGCTTTGTTTACACAGAGGCAAAGCATCGTCAGTAAATTTACAGCTCTGCTATTAAAGGTTTGCAACAGTGTTAAAATGATGATTTTCTACACTTTTATTCTTCTTGCTTCTTCACTATGAACATTTTCCTTTCATTCCCTACCTTTCTTCCAATGTTCAAGAGAATATTATCTTTTCCCCACAGTGTCTCCTTCATTCACAACCTATCCCCTTTCATTTTCCTACTTGTTAGCTTCTATCCTCATTTTTACAGCAGTTCCAGCCTTTAACTGTCCCCTCGTTTCCTTTTACCCACTGCACATCTTCGTCTCCTGATACTGATTGCTTAGCTTTTCATTCTGAACAAAATAAAGCACCTCAGTTATTAGTTATTGACAATGAAAATAACTGTAAAATCAAACACGTGTATATGTCCTAGGTTTAAAAAACACGATTATGTGAGTGATAATTGATACTTATGTTGAATGTTAAAATTAAACTACCATTGAAACTATAATAATCTTTCATGTGTGAGTTTTTAAATACAGTGTGCCAGTGGAAAGTGTGCTTACTGTACCCAGTCTTCAGTCACTAGAGCTCAATCCACTAGAGCACCTTTGGGATGGGGTGAAATGGGAGATTCACAGCTGTCTTACTTGCAGTATGATGCCATCATTATGGTATGTCACCATGCAGTATGTCAGTATGGAATGTTTCCAGCACCTTGTTTAATCAATGCCATAAAGAATTAGGTCAAGAAATCAAAGGGGGTCCATCCAGGTTCAATTTGGGTTCTGTACCAGAGGCCTGGGAGCTTAAGGGTCCTGCACAGTATCTTTGCTGCTCCGACTTTACTCCTCTGGACAGAGAGCTTGGATTTTGTTCCTGGTATCTGCTGGAGCCACTCTCGTAGCTTTGGGGTCACTGCACCGAGTGCTCCGATTAACGCTGGGACCGCTGTTACCTTCAAACTCCACATCTTCTCGAGTTCTTCTTCAGCTCTTGGTACTTCTCCACCTTCTCATGTTACTTCTTCCTGATGTTGCTGTTGTTTGGTACATCTATCAATGTAGCAGTCTTCCTCTGCTTGTCCACTACGACTATGCCCGGCTGGTTAGTCATCATCTGTGTCTGGAAGTCCCACAGAATCTTAACTCAGTCATTCTGGACCACACTAAGGGGCGACTCCCATTTTGACCTCGGGACTTCCATGCCATAATCTTCCTGTATACTATATTACACTTTTTTATGGTGTTTCATGTATGCCCTGCCTGCTAGCGTCGTGCACTCTGCTGTTATGTGCTGGATTGTCTGAGGGGCATCTTTACAGGGTCTGCACCTGGGTTCTTACCTGGTGTGATAGACCCCTGCCTCTATGGATCTTGCACTGAGTTTCTTCCTGTGCTGCCATAATTGTGCCTCTGTGCTTTCTTTCAGTCCAGCCTTGTCCAGCCATTGGTAGGATTTCTGAATGTCAACAACTTCTTCTATCCCCCGGCCTTCCATGATGGCTCCTCCTCACTTATAACTCACCAGTTATGGCATTAAACATATTGCTGCTCCTGGGCTGGTCTGCCATTACCCTTGAGTTGTTGCTTTCTGATGGTGTGTTGATGCTGATGGACAGTTGACTGCTGCAGTTAAGACTGATCGCCTCTCCTTGAAAATGCTACTCCATTTGTATTTTAAGTTCACATTTTTGCTTAATATTGATTTGAACTGTAACTTCTGAATTCTAAAAAGTACATGAAAAAAGGACATGTGCCATTCATTTTATTTGAATAAAATTTCATTTAGCGTTTGTAATAGGTTTAGGGTGTAAATGAACACCTGACCTTACCTGATTGGAGGTAAGATGGTTACATAGAAAACTGGGTGTTTGTTATACACTAAAGGTAGGAGTATGTGACAGTTATCCTTAGTGGTTGCAAAAGGTGCAAAATGCATCTGCACAGAGATATGCTTTAGTGGTCTTAAACTCAGAAACTCACAAATAAAATGTCTTAAAAGTTTTTAGTGCATACTATTAACTATTAACATCAATCCAGAAGAATACTTATCTTTGAACTGGTCCAACAGGACAGGTCTGCTTTCATTTTAGACACTGAGAAATGTTTTACTTTCAGAGAAATATAAAAGTGTTTAACTCTGATAACAAGAGTGTTTTGCTGTTTTCTTACAGATCACACTCTATGATATACGAGAGCCTTAACATTTCCCTAATGTTATCTGGTTTGCATGGAATCCATCCCTTTCTACTAATTAGCATGCAGGCAGCTGAGAAAGTCAAAACATCCTGACTAATGTTAATTGACCAGAATGTTTCTCACCAATAGATGGCAGCATTGTACAGACAGAGAGGACATAGCATGTTGATAACTTAGTGATTCGAGCCTACTGAACAGTCATATTTTGTTTCCCTAAGAGGGCCATCTAAATTTATACATTTAAACAGTGCTTAACACAAGTCAAGCCAAAAAAAAGAAACTAAAAGGAGTTTGTCCTGGATCAGTTGACCAGCTCTTTATTTTAGGTGTGATTTTCACATGTTTTTGATGCTAATATAAGAGAGGTAGAGGTAGGACCACAAGCCAACCCGCAGCAGCACAGACTGAGAGTAAACAAAACTCACAGTTTGGGACATCCCACGATTGTGTGCTCACACAGTTGCTCCAGATTTCTTGGCTGTACATTCATGTTCCACATTTTGTATTCCACAATATCACAAAGGTACTGTGCTGGATTTAGATTTGGAGAATTTGGATGCCATTCGAGCACAGTGAAGTCATGTTTTCAACACTTTGTGTGCTCAGTAGCTTGTGTACTTCTTGGTACACAATGTTGCCCACACAGTTACACCAAAATCAGGCCAATTTGCTATTACAATGCCAATTACATACATGGATGTAACCTTACAATCCAAATGTCACAGCAGCAGACCAGTCAGTGCCTAAACTTCTGTTGTCAGGTTTTGTTTAGCTCGTGCAAATTATTGGATCCGTTTCCTGTTCTTAGCTGACAGGACAGACACCTGGTGTCCTCCTTTGTTTGAGCTCATCTGCTTGAAGGTTGGAAGGTTTGTTAATTCAGGCATTTTCTTCAGTGTGAGCTTCACTTGGTGGCTGTTTGATGTTTCTGTGCAGTGTGAGAAAAAAAGTGTATTATGTGGTGATACATTATATAAGTTTCATATAGATTTTTCAGAGCACTAAATGCAAAAGGTAAAAATATATTTAAAAAAAAAAAGCAAGGTAATGGTTTTTGTCTGACCAGCCGAAGCGTTTGTCCTCTTTCCCTCCCTTCACCAACTGGTCACGTCAGCTGGTTCTGCTGGACGTTTCTTCCTGTTAAAAGTGAGTTTTCCTTCCCACTGTCACAGAGTGCTTGCTCATAGTGGGTTGTCTGATTGTTGTGGCTTTCTCTGAAGTATAGTAGGGTCTTTACCTTACACTATAAAGCACCTTGAAGTGACTATTGCAGTAATTTGATGCTATATAAATAAATAATGAGTTACCTAGGAAATCATGTCAAGTAAATCTATTCACATTTTGAAATAACGAGCATTAACCAACGTGCTGTACAATTAAAAGGAATAAGACAGAGCAGGAAAATACAGAAAAGCACAAGTCAAACAAGAGGAAAACAAAAAAAGAGAAGAGTTGACGCAAGTACATCTCAAGTAAAGAATTCACACCACTCTTTTTTGTGGTTTCCGTTTTTGAGCTTGTGTTTTTGTCTTTCAGCTTTCACTGCATGCGTGCACCTTGCTGTTGGTGAACACTTCGCTTCAACGTGTTTTTGCTACATGTCTGTGTTAGCGCTAGCCTCTAGTCTTGGTTAATTTTCAGATTTAGATTTAGGGTCACATGTTTAGCTGAGAGGTTAAGCAGGTAACCATGTGCAACAAGGCAAAATGCAACCTGAGGTCCCCCGTTAGATAGAAAGTGCTTAAGCATAGAAAAAAGTCCTTCAATGAATGGTTGAAAGATGCATGTTTAATAAAGCTCCTGGAGTGCTCCAGTAGAAAAGTGCTACATAAGAATATGTCCATATCGTCAGCCTCTGTTTCTTTCTCTCTCTTCTTTCCTGTCTCATCGTCTCATCTGTATAACTGTCCTCTGAGCCTAAATCATGTCCTATGTTTAACTGAACATAGGACACGATTTAAGAGTAAGAATCTTGATTATAGGGTGGAGTAAGTGTTTACATTAAGACGTCAAAGCAAAATTTTGACTTCCTGGTGGTCTAGGTGATGCTTGGATTACCAACATCAGCAAGGCACTTCCTCTAAGCACAATGGCGACTGTACCTAAACCATTATTAACGGTAATCAATTCAAGAAAAAGACGTGCACAGGAAATAATTCGTCATCCTTACCATCAGTGACACCATGAAATCCAAGAAACCCATACATCAAATGTAAATAAAATATGAAGAAATCTATCCTAGGTGCTATGAAACGGACACTGATCCATGTTAGAAATAAATGACCAGCTTATATGTGCAAAAACCGACTTTTTAAATAACCTCCTACACAGCTTATATTTGGTTTATAAAATCTCATAGAAAGAAAGTCTAAACAATGTATCATACACACTATTACATAACCAATTCATTATTAATACAAATTATATTAATGATTAGAAAATGAATCTGTGTTATCATTAAAAGCTCAGGGATTTTAAACATATAAGCCATAATATTGTCTATCCATATACTGTCAGCATCAATCTGTTTTTGTAATAAAGCAACAGCGATCTGTTTCTATTCTTCAGAAAAGAGTAGCCTCAAAGCACTGTGTAAAAGTGCACAACAGTGTAGGAAACAGAAAGAGTGTGCAGCTAACCTAGTAAACTAAGTTGTGGTTGACCATTCCTCAGCTTCCGAGCAAACACTGAGTGTAATTACTCAGAACTACTGTGACCTGTACCAGAGAATGCTCAAGGTTCAAAAGCGCAAAGACGATGATGTACTTTATGTTCTCTAGTTGAGATTGTGGGTCAGGTGGTTACAAATTGTGAATCATGAAGCTAACTCTCAGTGGTCTTAAAGAAACTCCAGAGTCTCACAAATCCATCAAACAAATCATTCTAGCATGGTCTATGTTTTGCCTCTGTATCAAATGGATTTGAAGTCATTCTGTGATACTTGCTGCTAACATAGCCACAAACCGATTTTACTGTCACTTTTTGGTGATCTTTGCAAATACAAACATGTATAATGAGGATAGAAATTAATTGCTTAAAAATGTTAAGAGCAAACTATTTTGAATGTTATGCATGTGGTGTATTCATAATTGTCTCTGGTACATTTGTTGTATGGGCAGTATGTGTTCACTGTTTGATTGTGTAATTACGTGTTACGCACTGGCAATGCATGCCGGTAGATGGTAATACAGGAAGTAAAAGAGATGGTCTTACCGCACACAGTGGTCCCGCGTACTTATTCAGATTCAGAGTAAGAATCACACATGGTGTCAGAAGTGCTGTGTGACTCGTAAGACTCCATACATCTGCCGAGTGTGAGGAGAAGGGGAAGGTGGAAACAAAATGCCGAATGACGATGTAGACGATCGTCCGAGGGCAGGAGTTAGCACCGCGGCTAGCACTCCCAGCGCTACGTTTAGCATCCAACCACCGGAGCCCTTTGATTTTTCCAAACCACACGAATGGACAAGATGGGTCCGTCGCTTCGAGAGATTCCGTCAGGCAAGTAATCTGTCTGCGAGCTCGGAGGAAAATCAAGTGAACACTCTCATATATTGTATGGGAGACGAAGCGGATGACGTCCTGAGAGGACTAAAGTTAAGTGATGTAGACCAACGGGACTATGCTAAAGTGAGAGATAGCTTCCACAACTTTTTCATTGTCAGGAAAAATGTTGTTTATGAGCGCGCACGTTTTAATATGCGCAAACAAGAGCCGAATGAGACTGTTGATGCATTCGTGACTGCCTTGCATGCATTAGCAGAGCACTGTAACTACGGACCGCTCCACGATGAGCTGATAAGAGACAGAATAGTAGTGGGCTTGGCCGACACGAGGCTGTCTGAGCGCATGCAGATGGAAAAAGACTTGGACTTGGATAAAGCTATAAATATGGCCAGGCAGTCAGAAGAAATCAAAAAGCAACAGTCAGCTTTGAGAAGTGAAACAAATGTAATGCATGTAAATGCGAAAACAGTTGACAGAGTGATACAAAAGCACGACAAAACAAAGTTCAACATGTTCAAAAATAAAACTGTCAAAACACAACAGCAATATAGCAAGAGACAAAGTAACAAATGCTACAAGTGCGGAGGCTCTCCACATCCGAAACCTGAGTGCCCAGCAAATGATGCAAAATGTCATTTATGTGGAAAAAAAGGTCACTACCAGCGAGTCTGCAGACAAAGCAAGACAGTGCAAAGTATTGAGGAGGAAGAGGAGCAAGGTTTCTTCCTAGGCTCAGTTTCCAGTGACGGCCAGGCGTGGACAGCCAACATACAAGTGAAAGATGCAAAAATCACTTTCAAACTGGATACTGGAGCAGATGTGACTGTAATAGCTGACTCGGACTTATCAAAGATTTTTGCTAACGAACACAGACCAGTTCTCCAGCAGCCAGAAAAACCTTTGTTAGGCCCTGGAAAAACACCACTGGACGTTGCAGGTTTTACAAAGCTACAGCTCAACTACGGAGCGAAACAGACAACAGAGAAGGTCTATGTTGTAAGAAACCTGAGCACTCCACTGCTAGGCCTGCCCGCCATTACAGCTCTTGGCCTGCTGGTGCGAGTTGACGCGGTTTCAATGGACACTCTGAAGACTACTTACCCTAAACTTTGCAATGGTCTAGGGAAAGTGCAGTGGGCCTATCACATTAAACTCAAACCGAATGCTGTGCCGTACTCACTCAAAACTCCGCGAAGGCTTCCTCTGCCTCTGATGGGAAGGGTAAAAGAGGAACTCCAACGAATGGAAGAGCTTGGTGTCATTACCCGAGTTGAGGAACCAACGGATTGGTGTGCCGGCATGGTTGTTGTTCCAAAGAAAAACAGCCCTAGGCTAAGACTTTGCGTAGACTTTACCGGACTAAATGAGTATGTGTGCAGGGAAAAATATGTGCTGCCATCGGTTGAACAAAGTCTCGGAATGCTCGCAGGAGCCAAAGTGTTTAGCAAACTGGATGCCAACATGGGCTTCTGGCAGATTCCCCTGTCCGATGAGTCTGCCAAACTCACCACCTTCATCACACCCTTTGGGCGGTTCCACTTTAACCGCCTACCGTTTGGGATCAACTCAGCGCCCGAACACTTTCAGCGCATGATGGCGGAGGTCATCGAGGGTCTCGAAGGAGTGGTGTGTCACATTGACGATGTGTTGGTGTGGGGACGTAACCATCAGGAGCACGATTCCCGTCTCCATGCTACACTGCAAAGACTGGAAAAAGCAGGCATAACGCTGAATGTTGAAAAATGCGAGCTCTCCCAGAGCAAGGTTGCTTTCTTGGGTCACATCATAGCGGATACAGGAATCAGTCCTGACCCGAAGAAAACGGAGGCAATTACAGAAATGACAGAGCCAACTAATGTGTCAGAGTTGCGCAGTTTTCTGGGCATGGTGAATCAAGTGGGCAAGTTCATCCCCCATTTAGCTGAAAAAGACAAAGCCCTGCGAGATCTTCTTTCCAAAAAGAACGCATGGTATTGGGGAACTGACCAAGTGAGAGCTTTCAAAACATTACGAGATGCCCTGACCTCACCCCCAGTGCTCGCAATGTATGACCCCAACAGAGACATTAAAGTATCAGCAGATGCTTCATCCTATGGTCTCGGAGGTGTTCTTTTGCAGCTGTGGGAAGAAGGATGGCGACCAGTGGCGTATGCATCGAGGTCCCTTTCTCCTACAGAACAACGATACGCACAAGTGGAAAAAGAGGCACTGGCATCTACATGGGCGTGTGAGCGTTTTCGTGATTTCCTGATTGGTAAACATTTTTGTCTTGAAACGGACCACAAACCTCTCGTTTCCTTACTGGGAGGACAAGCTCTGGATCTCTTGCCACCCAGGATCCAGTGATTCAGAATGAGACTCATGCGTTACTCGTACACTGTGCAGTACGCCCCAGGGAAATCGCTCTGGACAGCAGATACTTTGTCCCGCTCACCTCTGAAAAAACCAATGAACCTGTCAGACAAAGAGCTAATGGAAAGCACAGACATATATGTCGACAGTATTGTAGCAAACATGCCTGTCAGTTCATCATATATGCAAACACTGAAGGAACAACTGAAAAGCGACAGTGTGTGTGCTCGCGTCATGGACATGTGCACCGAAGGCTGGCCAGAACATGCAAAACAAGAGCCTTTACTGCGAAATTACTGGCCTGACCGAGCCACGCTCACTGTTGAAGACGGCCTTTTGTTAAAAGACACACGGCTTGTCATTCCTTCAGCAATGAGAAACGAGGTGCTGGAAAAACTACACGAAGGACATCAAGGTGTTGTAAAATGTAAAGCTCGTGCACGCCAAACAGTGTGGTGGCCCGGGCTGAGTCAACAAATCTCTGAGATGGTGCTCAAGTGCAAAACGTGTATTCAAGAAAGACACAATAACAGTGAGCCACTCATGCCAACAGAATACCCTGCCCGCCCATGGCAGAGAGTGGGCACAGATCTTTTCGAGCTGGGAGGGAAAACTTACCTTCTCGCTGTTGACTATCACTCTAGATTTGTTGAGATTGCTTTGTTAAACAGGACAAAATCAAACGATGTCATTACTCACCTGAAATCTTTCTTTGCCCGTCACGGCATCCCAGAGGTCCTCATGTCTGATAATGGACCACAGTATTCAGGTCAAATCTTTACAGACTTTGCAGCAGCATACGGCTTCAAACACATCACAAGCAGTCCCAAGTTTCCGCAAAGTAATGGAGAAGCAGAACGTGCTGTGCAGACTGTAAAAAATCTTCTGAAAAAAGCAGCTGATCCTTATCTAGCTCTTCTTGCCTATAGAGCTACACCACTGCAGTCCGGATACAGCCCTGCAGAGCTTTTAATGGGCAGACGTCTGCGAACCACACTGCCGATGCTTCCATCGCAGCTGGAGCCCACACTGCCGGACAACGCACTGCTCGCTCGAAAGGAAAGGGAGAAGAGGATGATGGACGTGGCAAACTTCAACAGGCGCCACCGCGCAAAACCTTTATGCAGCCTGTCCCCAGGAGAGCAAGTTTGGGTGACTGATGTCAAAACTACAGGCACTGTTATCCAAAATCACTCTACACCCCGATCATACACAGTGGAGTTACCACAAGGGACTGTGAGGCGTAATCGTGTGCATTTGATTCCTTTAAGTTCACCTGTGCATGAACCTGCTAATGTGCCTGTGTTGCAGAAGCCTCAAACACCCAGTGTGATCCCTGCTACACCTGTTAACACTGATGTGGTCAGAACCAAGTCAGGGAGGCCAATAGTTAAACCTAAAAAGTTAGATCTGTAAGAAAAAAAAAAAGGTTGTTGTTATGTAACTGTGTTATAAGGGTTTTGTAGAGCACAGTAAAATAAAGCTAAAAAGAGTTGTTAAGAAAAGAAAAGAACAAGAAAACAAAAACAAAAGGTTAAAAATGTAATGCAGATTTTTTGCCAGATGTTCTTGTATGGCTTTGAAAAAGAGAAGTTCTGTCCTGAGAAAAGGAATATTCTGTTTTTGTTTAAAAGGGGAGATGTGGTGTATTCATAATTGTCTCTGGTACATTTGTTGTATGGGCAGTATGGGTTCACTGTTTGATTGTGTAATTACGTGTTACGCACTGGCAATGCATGCCGGTAGATGGTAATACAGGAAGTAAAAGAGATGGTCTTACCGCACACAGTGGTCCCGCGTACTTATTCAGATTCAGAGTAAGAATCACACAATGCATGTCTTGATTTGGACAGTAACTTGGAAATAATGAAGTCACATGCAGCTGCAGTGCTGTGGTTGCTATTGTGTCTTAAGTTAACAATCAAACATTTGTGACCTCATATTTTAAGAGTAATGTCAGTTAAAGAGTAGAGGTGGTGAAAAATTACTGTAAAATGAATGAAAACAGTTTACATGTTTAAACACCTTGTTTGTTCTCTTTGGGTTAATATGTGATATAAAAAGTATTAGAGTGCCCTCTGGTGGTAGCAGCATCATCAGACATGTGGAATGCATTTGTGCAAAAAGTGGAATGATAGGATATCCATTTCAACCATTATTTACATTTTTAATAAGCATGACATCAAAGTAGTTATATACTAGCAAAAAAAAAACCCAATTTGGTTTAGAATGAATAAACAATGAGATCAATAGTGGCACTAAAGTCAAAGCTGAGGGTTCCACATATCATGGATATTGTTTGCTGTTATTTTTACAGCAAACAATATCCATGATATCCATCAGCAAACTGGCCGAATGAGGTGAAGGAAATAAAAAATAATATAGACAACTGTTAATTTTTTCATCATTCTTAAAACCTTATTTCCATGCAGTCAAAATGAGTCTCGGTTGAGGTGTTGCTCATCTTCAGAGGGTGTTATGTCTCGAGAGAGGGAGGGGAATTCACACAGGACACAAGTAGAGACCTGTGTGAGAGCTTTAGCAGTGTGTGTGCGTGTGTGTGTGTGTGTGTGTGTGTGTGTTGTCATAGTCTGGGCAATGACAAATACTGTTTCCTTAGTTCAAAAACACCTTGAAGAAAGCAGCCATGATTATGTATACTTTTAAAGAGACCTACTCTTTATAGATTGTTTTAGTTATTTGCACATAACTTTTGTGTGTGTGTGCATTTGTGGGCACTGAGTGCTCCACTATGTACTGACTAGATCTGTGAAACTTAGTCAGCATGCTAACACGATCATGTTACACAATAGTGATACATTTGTTCTTACTGTATACATTTTTGAATTAGCATAAACTTACTTCCTGTGTCTTAGGGCAGCGGTCCCCAACCCCCGGGCCTCGGACCGGTATTGGTCTGTGAGTCGTTTGGTACTGGGCCGCGAGAGTAGAGGCTCAGGTGTGAAATGTATAGTTTTCAGGGTTTTTATCGGTTTTCAGCGTTATTTTGTTATTGTTTTTATCGTTAACTCGGTTTTCCTGGGTATTTTCACGTGTGTTATGAATAAATCTTATTTTTTCCGGTACCGGTACTAGTTTTATTTTGTTGTATTTATCCGCGACACCTTAAAGGCCGGTCTGTGACAATATTGTCGGGACCTGGCGCAAAAAAGGTTGGGGACCGCTGTCTTAGGGGACCTAAAGACACAGGAAGAGACCTAAAGCCCTCTCTTTTGAAGCTTGAATCTGAATCTATAAAGAAGTGGAGCATGGAATTCAATGTAAACATAAATAAATAGCACCAAGATGTTGTTATTATTGTGCTCATAACCTGCTTCTTGGGGGTATTTTTTCTTCTTCCCTTCATTCACAACCTGTACTTAAACAAATTTGAACGAACCACTGTAAATAGATAAACGTGTGGAAAATGTACTAAAAAGAAGTGGAGAACATTTGTTGTCAGAAATACTGAATATAAAGTACAGTTTAAACATATAAAATACAGTTCTGTGTAAGCTGTTATTCTTGATTTAGGTCAGAAATGTTTACAGTCCACTGGGAATGTAAACATTTTATCATTTACTCAAACTGAAACTGAACTATGATCAGCAAATATTTGGATCAGTTCTAATGTACCTACGACCTTCTTTCCTGTTAATATAACCCTTAACACCAAACATTGCAAACCTTTATATAAGCAGGAGGTGTATGTTTGTTCTTCCCCACAGATGTTTTTGTGGTCAGGCTATGTTGATTTTTAATGGCTTTATTAAAATTATTGTAAATGTTGTCGATTTGTGCTTTGTTCTTTTAGGTTAAGTATTAACTGCATAAGAAACCAAATTTGCTCAACCATTTGAAATTAAAATACACATCTGAACATGACTTATGTTTGGCTGTACTGGTTAATAGTACTTGACTACACACCCTTCATTCTTCTTACCTTCGCACTTTAATTTTCATTTGATTTTATTCTTTGAAAACAATAGTCTGATATATAACAAAAGTTGATCATTACTGCCTTTTTATCTGGTGACTAAAATCAGGAGAAACTTATATTTTAAGTACCAGTCCTGAGGGGGCTTGGTGTAATTGTAGAGCACCCCCAAAAGTGAAAAAAGTACACTGTTATCTTCTTGTCCCTTTACCCAAATGAATTATTTTATCTAGAACTCCCTCCCCATGTATTGCTGAGCCAAGAAATCAAAGTTCAAAATGAGTTCTATAAATGATTGAGCAGACTTGACACCGATCACTGTCACTGTGGTCTTGATACGGGTAAGTTATTCTCTGTAATGTGGTATTGATATTGTAACATTTTTACATATATTTTTTATTGTTTTCCATTTAAGCTTCACAAGCTTAACAACGGGAGAACTGAGAGACCTGACAAAGTTTCTGATTTAAACTCGGAAGGTTTGTTTCTTCATTTTTTCAGAATGCTCTGCCATTACACACAAGTTAAATATGACTTTATTTAAAATTGTACTTTTCCCTCGGGAGTATATATCTAGAGAGTCTATGATTGCTAAAATCTCCAAGAGGTTTATTTGTTGATATGGTTTAATATGATCACTGTGCATTTTAATAAAATAACAACAACAACAATATGAACAATATCCAGTCAATTTACAACTAAATTGAGTAAATGTTTGCCTTTACTCAGTCCTCATCTCAGATGCGACAAATTGTCTAAAATATTTTTTTTTCACATTTTCTTCAACAGGGAGCCATGAGGACCCAGTTTGTGCTGCTGCTTTCTGCCACTGTACTCTGTGTAAATGCTAACATCACTGAGCGTTACCAGAAGTTTATAAATCAGCATATTTTTCAGCGGATGAGTGTTGACAGGTGTACCAGCGTGATAGCTAGTAGACGCATTAAAACTGCCGACAATGAGTGTAAGGAGACCAACACCTTTATCAGAGCTACCACGGGTCTAGTGAAACCCATTTGTGACCGTGCAGGAGAGCCATATGGTGAGATGACCAAAAGCACAAAACCTTTTGACATTGTTGTCTGTAAACTAAAAGGGGGAAGGCCAGGCCACTGTGAGTACCGTGGGAACTCTTACACCAGAAAAATTGCTATTAGATGTGAACAAGGCTTACCTGTGCACTTTGACAGAGACATTGTAAACTTTGAATAAATATTTGCTCTGCACTTCGGTGCTCAATAAAAATAGTTCCATAACCTAATAAACAATAAAGCTGCATGGTGTGTTGCATTAAAGCTGCTAAGTTGTGACTGTAATCTAACGTATCCTGACACAGCGTTATGTGATTATTGCGATTGATCCTTCACTTTTATCTTTTATCATATGTCAACAAAGAGGAGTTCTGGGAAGAAGGGCCATGTTTTAACCCAAAACAAAATCTTTTTAATCTCCTAAACCTTACCAGCCCTGAAAACAAAAGTTAAAAAGTGATTTTGAAAATAAATAAATCAGCAAATTAAAAAAAAAAACTATATATATAGGCAAAAAAACACAAGGTGCCAATGGGATGCAAACAGCTAGGCCTCCAATGTCCTATTGTGGACTTTGACACAACACTACATAAAATTTAGGGGTGCACAAGACATCAAACTATATAGAGTCTGGGTTGTCTGGCTGTTGGGAATTTCTGAATTTTAATGTATAGTTACAATATGATGCACCTAGGACTTCACTTCTCTGGACAGAGATCTTGGATGTCGTTCCTGGGATCTGTTGGAGCCACTCTCCCGCTTTGGAGATCACTAATTTGGGTGCTTCATGGGGACAACCGTTGCCTTCACTCTCCACATTTGCTCTGGCTCCTCTCTCAGTCTTTTTGGTATATCTCAACCATCTTTCTTCCTGATATTGGTTGGAACAACTACATCTATCACTATGGCCTTCTTTCTCTTCTTGTCCGCCACTGCGATGTCTGGTTAGAAAATAAGCTGTTTAAAATGTTTTTGTCTGCAGTAAAAATTTCCTCCATCCATCACTGGAAGTAAACATTAATTGATGATAATCCCAAAGAGTGTGATACAGCAAAGGATAATAATGCAAACAGTTTATTGCTAAATGATAACTGTCACGGTCCTGTGTCGGTGACCCAGCCTTTTGTGTCATTATATAAGTTTTTGACTTCACCATTGTTTATCACCGTTGGTGTTTTTGGGTTTCTGTTTTGTATTTCTAGCTCCCTAAGTTCTCTAGTATTTATTGATTTCTAGTTCTTGGGTTTTGTTCCCATGCCCCTCGTGTTTAGTGTAGGTTAAGTTTTGTCTTTATGTTTATTTTCTTGTTCCCCAGTCAGTCATGTCTCATGTCACTCCTGTCCCTGTGCTTCACGTTCCCTTTGTTTAGCATCAGGTCCGTGCCTCTGTGCCTGTTGTGTGTTTCCTGTTTTATTTTGATAGATCCTGTCCTGTGTTCAGTGTTTTGAGTTTTGCTTTTCCCGTGTCTTGTTTCGTCTGAGTAGTCCCAGCTGTTCCCCATCCTCTCATTATCCTGCCGGTGTATTTTAGTCCTCAGTGTTCCCCTGCTCACCGTGGTGTCGTCACCATGGTGTGTTTTTCCTCTGTGTTTATGGTAATGTTCAGGCTCCCTCAGGTTTTGTTTTCTAGTTTCCTAGTTTGAGTTTTGTGTTTGCGTTTCTAGTTTACCTTTCTTGCATTTCAAGTTTTTCCCCAGCAATAAAGCTACTGCTTTTAGTTTATAATTCAGTCTCCAAATCCTGCATTTGGGTCCTACATCCTGCCTGCTGCACAGCAAAACATGACAATAATATAGAAAGAGAAAGGTCTGACTTCATATAAATCCTCACGTGTTTGGTTTAGTGCAAAATAAGTGGAACAACATTGTCTTTTGATATATCACACTGATATATCACTAACAGTATTTTCTCTAGGCTTTTTGCAGTTTGGAGAATTTGACTGAAACAGTATTGCAGCACAATCACAAAATGCTATTTTTACTCTGGACATACGATTGTCACAGAACCTGTTTTGTCAACCATACTTCGTGTTTTGGTGTGTTGGTCATGTTGTGTTTACTCTCAAAGACGTCATTTATCAATGCTCAAAAAGTATATCATAAATTATAATGTAAAATCTTAGATACAGTTTTGCACAATTGCCATTTTCTGGTAACCTTTTTCTGGCCCAATAGAGCATCTAAGCAAAAGCTGATGTCTTGGAGCTTTTCTCTTTATAACATGGCTGAAAATTTTGGACAGGAAATCTATTCTACAATTTTAGTTGTGACTCTTGTGATGACTGCTAGTGTCGTGTATGTTCATTGGAGACAATGAGATAATTTTAACTTAACATTTAACTTTACGGCCAACATTATTACAGACCAATCAGATTGTTTTAAAATGGTTACCTCCCATCTCATTGTCCCCTCCCATCTCATTGTCCCCTCCCATTTGATAAAACCACATTAAGATTAATCATCTTGCAGTGAAATCTAATTTTAACTGAGGTCTGAACCAGACAATGTTGATCATATTGTGCATAGCTCTTTTACTCACAGCTGGGCGTAAGTATGCATCTGTGTTCAGTTTTCTCTGTGTTTCAGTAATTGTTACCTTTTACACTTGGATGTAAAGGATTGTCTTTATTTTTTCAGGATGCATGGATGACCAAAGCTTTGTAACAAAAAATGTTCATCTTGGAGAAGATGTGACTCTGACGTGTAGTCGCCGGTCTAACTTGTCAGGATTACTTTTTTGGATGCGAGTTGTTGCTGGAAATCTGCCTGAAGTCTTAGGGGCGGCCTACACTTTTGATCAGGGCACTGTTAACAAAACTCCTCGTATTACAACAAAGCAGGAAACAGGAACATTTGTCCTCCATATAATTCAAACACAGCTCAATGACACTGCCTTCTATTACTGTGAAGAAGTGATTGAACTCAAAACGACAAAGTGGAATATTACTTTCCTAAGAGTCAAAGGTAAATGACACAATATTCTCCTTATTGATGCTCAACTTTGAATTTATTTTGATTAACACATTTATTAGACTACCTCTCATTGTACGGTTTATGCCATAGCTGCCCTTAATTAACAGTACTTACTAGTTATTACTAGTTATTAGAAAAATGATTTTTCATGTTTCTCTGTTGGATAATGCACCAGCATGCAGAAGCATGTTTATAATAAAATATCAATATTATACTTGAATTCTTAAAAGTACTGTTTTACAAAAAAGCTGAAAATATAGTAAAGTACTTTACTATATTTTATTAAGATACCAAATCTTATTTACTTGCATTCCTGAACAGAAGTCAGCTTAAATGAGTGTATAACAACATGAATTCAGTTTGCTGTTTGTCTAATAAATAACAATATAACTTTTGCCTTTAAACAAGTTTTTGGCTGATTGACACATTTTTCTGTTTTCTTGTTTTCATGATGGGTGGTAAAATACTTTTGTTAAGAATCATACATAAGTTTGATGGACAGTTGGTGGCATAAGTTTAGCTTTATTCATGACTGTGAAAAATAAAAATTCTTGCAGTGGTTTTAAATGAATTGTACATACTTTGTTTTATTTTCCAGGACCAGAACCTGACATCCCCATTGTCATTCAAGAGTTGCCATCAGCTCCGATATATCAAGGAGACTCAGTGACTCTACAGTGTTCGGTCCTCTCTGACCTGCAGAAGAATACATGTCCAGAGGATGTGTACTGGTTCAGAGCAGGAATGGATGAAACACATCCCAGTCTGATTTACGTTTATAGAAGCAGTGGTGATGAATGTGAGAGGCAGTCTGATGTTCATTCTCCTCGAAAATGTGTCTACAACTTCTCAAAGAACAATATCAGCTCTTCTGATTCTGGAAACTACTATTGTGCTGTGGCAACATGTGGACATATCATTTTTGGGAATGGAGCAAAATTGAATATTGAAGGTAACAACCTTTATGTAATTTAAACATCTTCAGATCATTTCTAGTTTTCAGGAGGCACATTTAAGGAAATGTTTTCATAGCGATTAACCTTTCGTGTTTGATCGTTTTGTTTTTCAGACAACATTTGGTCATTTGGTGATTCTCGGGTGGTCAACACAGTTGTGTTTCTTTTGTGTGCTGCTTTGGCAATAAGTTTGATGGTCATAGCCTTACTGAGTTATGTAATCAAGAACAAGAAATATAATTGTTCGAATGGTAATCTGTTTTCCTTTATACTTATTTATACTTAATTTGCAGTATATTCTGAATTTCAGTAAATGTTATTTTTATTTTAGGTTCCTTTAATTCAGGTGCTGCAGCAGTGCAACTGACTTATACCGTGACCACTAGTAATCAACTAAATCAGAAGGTAAGTTATTTTAAACATACATACATACATTGTAACACTACTGTTATTCCTTTTATATATTTGTCATCTCACAGTTTTTGTGAAATATATTATTTTTTTCAGATATCACAGGATACAGGGCTTCATACTGTGGTTGTGTTCAGGTTGACTAAGACAGCTATGATGATGGAAAGAGATATACAAGTACAGCGTAATGACTAAACCTGTATGGTGCTTGGGACCTATGGTGGATTTGGCCCCAGCCTAATGTGTACCTTAATCAAGCCATGTAATAATAACATGTGCTGGATAATAACAGTGCAAAAGTAAGATGATGAACTCTGTTCAGACAGCGCTTTTCTAGTCTCCCGTATTACTCAAAGTGCTCTTTACAGCATGCCACATTCACCCAATCATACACACACTTTCTCTAAACTGAGTGCTTCCTAACTACATTCATACAAATTCACACTCTTGACATGCAGACTAAAGGGTTCAGGGAACGAACCACTAATCTTACCCTCAGCAGGTGACCTGCTCTACCTCCTGAGCTACAGACACCTGGTGGTGAACATGAGTAAACCTTTCACTAGGTTTTGGATAAAGCGTGCACTCGCAAACTTGTCAAACCTGCATTTGAAATGTTGGCTACCACAGCAGTATAGTATTGCAACGTGGCATTTGGGTCTTCTAACTAAAATTGCCATTGCCAGACCTGGCCAACATCTGGTTGGCATACACCCTGCCATGACACCAGTCAGTCACAAGTGCCAGCTTGATGCCAGATCCGGGCCAGACCTGTTTTCCATGAGCCTGGGCCACATAAACCAAACCATAATTGGGCTAGATGTGGCATACTATCACATAAACAGTGGCACGTACGCCAGGCCTGGCCCATATCTGGATGACATACCACTTACTATGCAGGAAGTCAGCTAGCAATGCCGGCTTGGCACCAGATCCGGGCCAGACCTGTCTGCTATGTGGGGTAGCATCAGTGTGTCTAGTGCCTTCGATGCTTACCTCCCCCATGATGTGGACATCGGGTCAGCTGGCGGCGCAGTCGAAAGATTGCAGCAGTCCCAGATCAGATGTACATACTGTGTTTATTGTGTTATGATATCCCCTACCCAACCCTGTGGCTTGTCATGTCTTTCACAATGTTCATGTGCTTTTTTGTGCAGAGGAGGTTTTTTGTTTCCTGTTCTCATGCTGTCCTACCATGAAAGCACAGCATGAGTGGGGGTCTCCTCAACTGCGATTTCCATATCTATGCGTAAATAAAAAATGTGGACATTAATCAGTTATAGAATCATTTTTTGCTTCATTGTAATAGTTGTTTGTAAATGTAAAAAGTAAATTTTATAGCTGATAACAAAGTTCTTGGCAATGATGACCATGTTGGTGTGTTTGCTGTGCATTCCGTTGTCACTCAAAACTCTTGCTTTCAGATCTTATGCAAATCTTTGACATATGATCTCCCACGTAGCCACATTGCATATGTAGGCTGTTGCAAGTACAGGCAGAAAAACCAGGGCTGGGACCCGGACCGGGCCTCGGGGGCTTGGGTCCTGGTTGGTGTGTTGCCGGGGTTGTGGGCGGGTGGGTGCATGGGGGCCCAGCCCTGGAGCAGGGTGCCGCCGGTGCGTCGAGCCACCTGGGGGGCTCTTCAACTGGTGGGGGAGATGGTCACATCTTGCAGGAGCTTTCCTCTCTTCAGGAACTCTCTCTGCAGGAGGGGGAGATACAGGAGAGGTGGAGGAAGATCTCAGCCTGGGCGTTTACTGTCTTATGTAGTCTGGAAGATGAGTGGATGGTGGGGTGGGTGCAGTTTTCTCTGTGGTGGGGTTGGGTGGACTGTCCCGGGCTCTGTGGAGCTGGGAGGCGCTGCTGCACTGGGCCCCGGTCTGGATGGGCCTGGGCCCCCTTTCCCTGGCGGGTCGCGGAGTATGGGAGTGCCTACTGGGGTCAGCGGGGGAGCTGGCCCCAGGGAGGGGTTACCTGCCCCTCCCTTCCTTCCCTCCCCATCTCCAGCTGCCTCCCTCTTCCCGCTCCACCACAACCACCCACACATGCAGGGCCTTGGAGTAGGGGTATGTCACCAGGGTGCAGAGGAGGCTACCTCCCCCCTGTCCCCTTCTGGCTGCCTCTGCCTCAATTTTATCCCACAACTCAGACATTCACATTATTCACACTTTCATTACACATACATATAGGATCTTGGGGGTGGGCACAATCACGGAGTCCAAATTACCATCAGGGTGTACACCTCACCCCTGGCGTCGTTGCCCACCTCTCAATTTTAAATACACTTAGTCATTGAGGGCTATCAGGAGGGACTATGCGCTTACCTGCTGCTCCTTGGCAGGTAGCTCCATGCCCTCCTGGGTTTTAATTGCACCTTAGAACACACATGCATCAACACTACAATGAGCGGGTGGAGGGAGGTTTGGAGTCTTCTCCCACCCCCATTCTCTGCGGCCTGCTGGAGCGGGGGGGCTAGGAGGAGTTGGCCGTCCGACTGCGGTCTGGGGTGTGGGGCCTCCCTGCTGCTACGGAGTCGGGGTGGTCTGCCTCTCCCCACCGCAGGGAAAAGGGTAACACCACCTGGGTCTGGGTGCAGTTCCCCCCTCCAGGGGCAAGGGTACCTAGACCCGGTTTGTAGAGTATGCTTGGGGAGTGTGATCGTGTGTACAGCGTCTCTTTATGTCTGTCTCCACGTTGGTTGAGTGTGGAGTGAGTGCATATGAGAGCATGAGGGGGGGAATGGATGTTTGTGTCTGTGTGTGCCTGTATGTCTGTGTCTATATGTCAGGT
Source organism: Astatotilapia calliptera (assembly GCF_964374335.1). Lineage (NCBI taxonomy): Eukaryota > Metazoa > Chordata > Actinopteri > Cichliformes > Cichlidae > Astatotilapia > Astatotilapia calliptera. Next base: position 3,846,961 of record NC_137423.1, on the reverse strand, counting down.
TGGGTATCAGACGCCACCTCTCTGGGGACACCTCAGGCCCTCCAAGGTTTGGAGGCCTATCTCCACCCACCACCACTTCCCCTGCCAGTGGCGGACTCCCTCAGGTGTCGGTGCGTTGGGGGTTCTTTGTGTCTGGGGGTGGGCGTCCAGGTACACACCGGCTCACTCCTTGGCTGCCGCTTATCGGGGCCTGGAGCCTGGGGCTCGCTCGGGCCCCTTCGGAGGTGGGGTGCCCCCGGCCTCTCGGCCTGGGGCTCGGTCACTCAGGCATAGCTGGCGGCCGGCGGAGCTCACGGGCGCGTCACTGCAACTCCCCCTGGCTTCTGCTCCGCGGCTGCTGGGTTAACCCTCATCTGGGACTCTCCTCAGCTCTTACTGGAACAGTGGCGCGGCTGCCCCTCTGTTGGTCTTCCATGGTCTCTTGTGTTCTGGGGGCCTCTGGATGTCTGGAGTTTTGATCTCCTCCATACCCGCTTCACACCCTGGAGGACGGGGCTGTGGCCCCCCCCACACTCCCTAGCAGATCGTTACATGGAGAAACCTTTGGAATACAAGCGCGCTGATCCACACAGGTATGCACACGGGTGTTCACTGCTCGTAGACCCAAATTACACCTTTCTTGGCTGCTACTTCGAAGCACATCTATCCTGCGTGCTGCACAACAACATTGAATATTTAATATTTACTGCTGTTTACACTTAGCTAGATTAATGTGATGGTGTTGTGTTTAGTATGTTGCTTTGTTTTGTTTTTTTTGTTTTTTTTGCTTGTTTTCTATTCTTCTCTCAACAGGTGATCCAGGAGATTTTTATTTTTTTTCTCCCCCCCTTTCTCACTGTCCCTCTCCCCTTCTGTTTTTCCTTTCCTTCCTCTTTCTTTCTCCCTTTCCTATCCCTCACTCATGTCTGTCCCGTCTGTAACATCTGAAAATAAAATATAATAAATAATAAAAACAAAGATCGACCAAATGGACCAATACGGCAATGCCACGATGATCCGTTTGGCAAAGTAAATCCATTGGGTATCCTTGTTGGTCTTCAGACAACAATTCTGATGGCTAAAGAACCAAATGGGACAGGCGGGAAAAAAAAAAAAAAAAAAAGAACCATAGGGGGCTTTTACGAGGGGAGGTGCTTGTGTAAACTGTAAACTGTAACTGTCATGGAAATAAATAGCTGCGAGGAGGGCTGCTTGTTGAAGAAGTTGGGTTGGAGATGGGCGAGGAGCATTGAGCTCCCAGAGCCTGGTTCCGACCAGCCTTCCCTTGCTAGCAAGTAAAACCCGGTTCCGTCTTGTTTTTGTCGTTAACGAGAATAAGTCTCTAAACTAGCGAGGCCTGTGGAAGCGCAGACCCAACACATATGACCCCTTACTTTGGCAACAGTGGGAGGGAAAAATTCCCTTTTAATAGGAAAAAACCTCAGGCAGAACCCGACTTGGAGAGGGGCGGCCATCTGCCACGCCCGGTGGTGAGAGAGAAGGAAGACAGGATAAAGACATGCTGTGGAAGAGAGCCAGAGATTAATAACAAGTATGATTTAGTGCAGAGAGGTCTGTTAACACATAGTGAGTGAGAAAGACTGACTGAAGAAATACTCAATGCATCATGGGAATCCTCCAGCAGTCTAGACCTATTGCAGCATAACTAAGGGATGATTCAGGGTCATCCGATCCAGCCCTATCTACATGCTTTAACAAAAAGAAAAGATTTAAGTCTAATCTCAAAAGTAGAGATAGTGTCTGTCTCCCGAATCCAAACTGGAAGCTGGTTCCACAGAAGAGGGGCCTGAAAACTGAAGGCTCTCCCTCCCATTCTACTTTTAAATACTCTGGGAACAACAAGTAGACCTGCAGTGTGAGAGCGAAGTGCTCTAATAGGGTGATATGGTACTACAAGGTCATTAAGATAAGATGGGGCCTGATTATTTAAGACCTTGTATGTGAGGAGCAGGATTTTGAATTCAATTCTGGATTTAACAGGAAGCCAATGAAGGGAAGCCAAAACAGGAGAAATATGCTCTCTCTTTCTAGTCCCTGTCAGGACTCTTGCTGCAGCATTTTGGATTAACTGAAGACGTTTCAGAGAGTTTTTTGGACATCCTGATAATAATGAATTACAGTCGTCCAGCCTGGAAGTAATAAATGCATGAACCAGTTTTTCAGCGTCACTCTGAGACAGGATATTTCTAACTTTAGAGATGTTGCGCAAATGGAAGAACGCAGTCTTACATATTTGTTTATTATGTGTATTGAAGGACATGTCCTGGTCAAAAATGACTCCAAGGTTCCTCACAGTGTTACTGGAGACCAAGGTAATGCCATCCAGAGGAAGAATCTGGTTAGATACCATATTTCAGATTTTCAGGGCCGAGTACAATAACCTCAGTTTGATCTGAATTAAGAAGCAGAAAGTTAGCGGCCATCCAGGTCTTTATGTCTTTAAGACATTCCTGCAGTTTAACTAATTGGTGTGTGTTATCTGGCTTCATGGACAGATAGAGCTGGGTGTCATCTGCATAGCAGTGAAAATATATGCTATGTCTTCTAATGATGCTGCCTAAGGGAAGCATGTATAATGTAAACAGAATTGGTCCTAGCACTGAACCCTGTGGAACTCCATAATTAACCTCAGTGTGTGAAGAGGACTCTCCATTTACATGTACAAACTGGAGTCTATTAGATAGATATGATACAAACCACTGCAGCACAGTACCTGTAATACCTACAGCATGTTCTAATCGCTCTAATAGGATATTATGGTATCGAACGCTGCACTGAGGTCTAGCAGGACAAGAACAGAGATGAGTCCACTGTCAGAGGCCATAAGAAGATCATTTGTAACCTTCACTAAAGATGTTTCTGTGCTGTGATGAGCTCTGAAACCTGACTGAAACTTTTCAAATAAGCCATTCCTCTGCAGATGATCTGTTAGCTGTTTGACAACTACTCTTTCAAGGATGTTTGATATGACAGGAAGGTTGGAGATTGGCCTATAATTAGCTAAGACTGCTGGGTCTAGAGATGCTTTTTGAGTAAAGGTTTAACTACAGCCAGCTTGAAGGCCTGTGGTACATAGCCGATTATTAGAGATAGGTTGATCATATTTAAGATCGAAGAATTAATTAATGGCAGGACTTCTTTGAGCAGTTTTGTAGGAATGGGGTCTAAAAGACACGTTGATGGTTTGGAGGAAGTAATTATTGAAGTTAACTCAGAAAGATCAATTGGAGAAAAAGAGTCTAACTTAACATCAATGGTACTAAGAGTAGCTGTAGATAATATTACATCTGTGGGATGATTATTGGTAATCTTTTCTCTAATGATCAAAATTTTATTTGTGAAGAAGTTCATGGGGATGGTGTTCGTTCTGTGTTGTAGCGTCCTGATGACACCCCGTTTGTGCTCCAGTGGATGTTGAGAGTCAAACCTTAGATACTGATCCGTATGTGTAGGTTTACGGTACACGTCAGCTTTTAGATGTCCCCCATTACTGATGGAAATCTCACAATCTAAGAAGGCTAACCTGCCACTTTTCATATCCTCCCTGGTGAATTTGATGTGTCGGTCCACCGAGTTAATGTGATCCGTGAATTGTGGTACATCCTGAGATTTGATTTTTATCCAGGTGTCATCCACATATGTGAACCAATGGCTTGGTGGTGTTCCAGGGTAGGATAGCAAAGCCCTCTTTTCCACTTCTTCCATGTACTAATTGGCCACGATTGGTGAAACTGGGGAGCCCATGCTGAGAGTGGTCCTGTTGCTGAGGTTGGTGTCATCCTGTAACCTCTTACGGACTACCTCCAACGCTTCCGTGACTGGGATGCAAGTGAAGAGAGATGTAACGTCGTACGAGACCATGGTTTCATCTGCCTCCATGATGACATCTCTCACCTTCTCAACAAAATCCAAGGTGTTCTGGATGTGGTGTTCAGAGCTGCCCACCAGCGGGTTGAGGATGGAAGCCAGAAACTTGGAGATGGTGACAGAGTTGATCACGCAATCGGTCTTAAAGGTGCACCCTGTTTATGTATTTTTGGTAAACCATACAGGCTTGGTGTAGGTTCACCTGGGTATAGCCTGTGGTATGAGGTCCGGTCAATAGCCTTGTCTTGTTCTAACTGCTTCAGACAGTCTGTCACCCTCTTCCTGTAGCCATTTCCTGGGTCTCATTTCAGGGGCTCATAAGTATTTTCATCACTGAGTAGTGACAAAATTTTCTCATGATAGTCTTTCTGGTTTAGCAATACTGTGCACCTACCCTTGTCTGCCAGAAGGATGATAATGTTGTTGCCATCACTAAGTGATGTGAGTGCCTTCCTCTCCATGGTGATGTTGGATGCTGGGGCCTTTGCATTGCTGAGACAGGCCGAAACTTTCGTCCGTAGTTGCTCTGCTTCCACTTCTGCAATATTGTTGTTACGAATTGCTGTTTTTGTGGCTATGATCAGCTTCACTAGCGGGATTTGTCTCAGTGTGACAGCAAAATTCAGCCATTTAGCAAGGATGCTTTTCTCTCTTTGGTCCACCCCAAAACTGGTCGACCCCAAGGCTCGGGTCCCCCGACACAAACAGAGTAACATAGTGTACGCTGTTAAGTGCCAGGAGGATTGCCAGGATTTATACATCGGGGAAACCAAACAACCTCTGGCGAAGCGGATGGCACAACACAGAAGAGCCACCTCGTCAGGCCAGGACTCTGCAGTCTATTCACACCTGCAGGCCAGTGGACACTCTTTCAAGGATGAGGATGTAACATCCTGGACAGGGAGGAACGCTGGTTTGAGCGTGGAGTCAAGGAGGCCATTTACATGAAAAGGGAAAGACCATCTCTGAATCAAGGAGGGGGCCTAAGGGTACATCTTTCGCCATCTTACAATGCTGTGATTGCAGCCATTCACCAACTCTCTGTGAATGGTACTCATGGCCATTGATCAGTGGTCTTTGATCAGTAGGTTTTGGTCAGTGGTTGTTGATCAATGGTTTTGAGAATTTGCATAATTAAGAATAAGGAATTGACCTCCCAGCCCATTGTTCCTTCAGTGGGCTCGCTTCAGTCATTATGCAAATGTACTGTTTATAAGATTGGGGAAACCTGCAGTCAGCTGAGACTGAAGAAGTCACTTGGATGAGTGATGAAACGTTTCTCCCACAAAACGCTACGTCCAGATGACCAGAATCAACTTTTTGGAGTAATAGTAGTTGGTTTTTTTTTTACTTTTAAAGTAATCAAGGGTCACTTTTATGAATCGTCTAGTATAGATGCAGCGAGAGACCAGGAAAACGCATGTAAACAAGCAAAAAATTCAAAGTAATCTGTAGGGATATTAAAGACAGATTACTTTTGGTCCAGTGGGTTCAAAGATTATCCAAAATAATGTAGATATAAAATCTAAATCTACTAATATCAGCTAACATCAGTCAGAAAAGCATCTCAGTAAGAAAAAACCTGCTACCTGAATTAAATTTTCTTAGTGAATTAATAAACCAGCTTCCACCAAATGGTGGCAGCAGTGCAAAGAGAATAAAAGACTCGTGTGTAAGATGTTACCAAAAGAAAATTCAGACATCATATAAATTCTCATGGTTTTAGTTTAGCCCAAAATAAACGAAGCAACGTTTTCTTTTAATATAGCCTCTTTACTGCAAAATCACAAAATAGTAGTTTTTCTCTTGACATACGATTGACCTGTATTGTCAGCCATATTTTGTGTTTTGGTGAAGATTTTTCGTCTTCCTGTATTGATGATGTTGTGTTTATCAATAATAAAAACTTATATCATGAATTATAATGTAAAATCTTGGATACAATTTTCCATAATTGCCTTTTTCTGGTAATATTTAGCCACTTCTTTTGGCCCAATAGAGCAACTAAGCAAAAAGTGATGTCTTGGAGCTTTTCTCTTTGTAACATGGCTGAAAATTTTGGACAGGAAATCTATTCTAGAATTTTACTTGTGTTGTGATAACTGCTCGTGTCATGTATGTTCATTGGAGACAATGAGATAATTTTAATTTTGGAAAGACATTTAAAAACTAACATTATTACAGACCAATCAGATTGTTTTAAAATGGTTACCTCCCATCTCATTGTCCCCTCCCATCTCATTGTCCCCTCCCATTTGATAAAACCACATTAAGATTAATCATCTTGCAGTGAAATCTAATTTTAACTGAGGTCTGAACCAGACAATGTTGATCATATTGTGCATAGCTCTTTTACTCACAGCTGGGCGTAAGTATGCATCTGTGTTCAGTTTTCTCTGTGTTTCAGTAATTGTTACCTTTTACACTTGGATGTAAAGGATTGTCTTTATTTTTTCAGGATGCATGGATGACCAAAGCTTTGTAACAAAAAATGTTCATCTTGGAGAAGATGTGACTCTGACGTGTAGTCGCCGGTCTAACTTGTCAGGATTACTTTTTTGGATCCGAGTTGTTGCTGGAAATCTGCCTGAAGTCTTAGGGGCGACCTACACTTTTGATCAGGGCACTGTTAACGAAACTCCTCGTATTACAACAAAGCAGGAAACAGGAACATTTGTCCTCCATATAATTCAAACACAGCTCAATGACACTGCCTTCTATTACTGTGAAGAAGTGATTGAACTCAAAACGACAAAGTGGAATATTACTTTCCTAAGAGTCAAAGGTAAATGACACAATATTCTCCTTATTGATGCTCAACTTTGAATTTATTTTGATTAACACATTTATTAGACTACCTCTCATTGTACGGTTTATGCCATAGCTGCCCTTAATTAACAGTACTTACTAGTTAATACTAGTTATTAGAAAAATGATTTTTCATGTTTCTCTGTTGAAAAATGCACCAGCATGCAGAAGCATGTTTATAATAAAATATCAATATTATACTTGAATTCTTAAAAGTACTGTTTTACAAAAAAGCTGAAAATATAGTAAAGTACTTTACTATATTTTATTAAGATACCAAATCTTATTTACTTGCATTCCTGAACAGAAGTCAGCTTAAATGAGTGTATAACAACATGAATTCAGTTTGCTGTTTGTCTAATAAATAACAATATAACTTTTGCCTTTAAACAAGTTTTTGGCTGATTGACACATTTTTCTGTTTTCTTGTTTTCATGATGGGTGGTAAAATACTTTTGTTAAGAATCATACATAAGTTTGAGGGACAGTTGGTGGCATAAGTTTAGCTTTATTCATGACTGTGAAAAATAAAAATTCTTGCAGTGGTTTTAAATGAATTGTACATAGTTTGTTTTATTTTCCAGGACCAGAACCTGACATCCCCATTGTCATTCAAGAGTTGCCATCAGCTCCGATATATCAAGGAGACTCAGTGACTCTACAGTGTTCGGTCCTCTCTGACCTGCAGAAGAATACATGTCCAGAGGATGTGTACTGGTTCAGAGCAGGAATGGATGAAACACATCCCAGTGTGATTTACGTTTATAGAAGCAGTGGTGATGAATGTGAGAGGCAGTCTGATGTTCATTCTCCTCGAAAATGTGTCTACAAGTTCTCAAAGAACAATATCAGCTCTTCTGATTCTGGAAACTACTATTGTGCTGTGGCAACATGTGGACATATCATTTTTGGTAATGGAGCAAAATTGAATATTAAAGGTAACAACCTTTATGTAATATATACATCTTCAGATCATTTCTAGTTTTCAGGAGGCACATTTAAGGAAATGTTCTCATAGCGATTAACCTTTCATGTTTGATCCTTTTGTTTTTCAGACAACATTAGGTCATTTGGTGATTCTCGGGTGGTCAACACGGTTGTGTTTCTTTTGTGTGCTGCTTTGGCAATAAGTTTGATGGTTATAGTCTTACTGAGTTATGTAATCAAGAACAAGAAATATAATTGTTCGAATGGTAATGAATTTCCTATTATATTTATCTATATTTAATTTTGAGTATATTATGAAATTCATTGCATCTGTACTTATTATTTTTTGGGTAATTTATTCCAGCTGCTGCTGCAGTGGAAACACATTCTACCATGACCACAGGCAACCAACAACATCATCAGGTAGGCTGTTTTAAATCTAAATTGTTGCACTGGAACATTTATGTTTTTTTTATTTAATCAAGTTGTCACATTATTTCAACAGGTAACTGAAGAGCCCTTAGTTTATTCTGTGCCTAATTTTACAAAGAAGAAAATCAGACGAAATCCAAGGAGTGGTGAAAAATCTGTCGATGGACAGAGCATCTATGCAGATGTCAGAGTTTTAGGGTATGAGTAGATACATTTACAGTTAAGGTCCTACTCAATACATTTTATGTACTGATGGCCTTTAATGTGAGAGAAATTTTGTAATAGAGTGTATTTTCCCAAGAGACATGAAACAGTCAACTATACATTTAGGCCTAATATTTATATTAACCTATTAACTCGATCGTATATTTGGGCCCTCTTTTGGGATTTTGTTTGTTTGTAGTTTATTGGAGTTGAAATGTCTTTTTAGTATAAAAACCACTTTTTAAAATGGTTGACTTTTTGGTATAACCAAGTATAAAATACAATAATTAATACATGCAATCGCAGCAGTGTAAGGTGGTGAAAGAGGTCCCCCTGCTTGACTCATCGATGGTCATTCCTTTCTAAAACAAATGGCCTCTTTGACTAACTAGGGTTTTTCTTACTGAGATGCTAACTAGCAGGCATTATAATTTCCATCAGTTTTTTGGGCACTTAACCTCGTACACTACATCGCTTTATTTGTGCTATAGAACCCAATCATTGGGATAAATGAGTATTTGGCACGGTGTGTTTTGGGGTTTGAGAGTAAAATGTATTTCAGCTATACAATACTTCTGACACACAAGGATAGATGACAGATACAACAGAGGGAGAATAAATTAGTACATAAATATTTTTTTAATTTTCCAAAGCGGTTACTGCCAATGGTTATTGCTAGTACAGATCATTATGCAGCTGTACTGAATACTGCTATATGGTTAGGGAAACCTGCAGCCAGTCGAAATTAATTAAGCTTTTTGTTGTTGTTGTTAGCAGTAAACTTTATTTTGGACATGGAAAAAACTGTTTATATAGATTTATAGAACTGATTATTTATGTTATTAACAATAGAACAATTTTATTTACGCTTGAGCTCAGCTGGCAAGTGGTTTTTTTCTTAATTTGGTGATTTTTTTAAAGCAATAATAATGAAATAATCTTTCGTTGCTGTTGTTTGCATTTGTCAAAATACGTTTTTATTGTTACTTGAAACCTGGCACAAAAAAAATATTACGTAATGAATTAGCTAAGGGCTATTGCATTGTGTTTATCCTGATTTTTTTAAGCTTTTGAGAATGTTTTAATAAATTTTTTCATTAGTTCACTATTTTTGTCTCTATGACTTCTTATTAACATACTCTTGTCACTTTGCTAGTTATGCTACAGTCACACTACAAAACTGTGGAATGACCAAAATTACTGTGACCACCGTGTGCAATTAACTTGAAGTCTCAATGCCTTTGAAATGGTTGCTTCAAAGATGGGTTCCAGGTCTGCCAGCATGGGTAGTCAGCTACTATCTTCAAAGGGATTTGTTGTATCAAGATAGAGATAAAATAGCAATAAAATGGAATTAGCTGCTGTATTCAGAAGTATCTGCATTCAGAAGATGGACATAACCATTATCAAATCACTCACTGGTTTATCAAATCTTGTTCTGAAGCTTTAACTTCAATTTTGACTGTTAGTATTTTCTTGTTTTTGATTTCCAGCTGTTAATCTGACTGAGAAAGTGAGGGACACGACACAATAAACTATAATAAGCAACGTGTCAATCAAAAGACAGCCAAACTCTAAAGCAAAATGACTTACTGTTCAACATTATTCTGAAGTGGAACATAATTTAAAATAAATGACAAACAGGCTGTTGTGTATACTTATATAGACATTCCTACGCCTTTTTTTCTCCATTCCTCTCCTCACATCCAACCAATCATGGAGGATGGATGCCCCACCCTAAGCATGGTTCTGCTGAAAGTTTCATCTTGTTAAAAGGGAGATTTTCTCTAGCATTGCCACCAGGTGCTTGCTCATAGGTGATAGATCTTTGGTGTTTTCTCTGTATTACTGTCAGATCTTTAATGTAAAGCAACTTGAGGCAACTGTTTTGATTTGACACTATGTTAATATATATTTTTTTTATTTATTTATTTTTTTTGCCTGTCCCATTTGGCTCTTTTGCCATCAGAATTGTTGTCTAAAGGCAAAGAAAGATGCCCAACGGATTTACTTTACCAAATTGACCATCCCAGCCTTGCCGTAATGGTCCATTTGATTCACCTTTTATTGTTTATTTTATTTTCACTTGCTGAATACGGGACAGACTTGACTGGGGGAAAGAAGGGGAGAAAGAAAGAGGGAAAGAGAAACAGCTGAGAAGAGGGACGGGGGAGAAGGGAAAAAAACAAAAACCAACAGAACGGGCAGAAAAAAAAAGAAAAAGAAAAAAAAATGCATATATCAATCACCTGGATCACCTGCTGAGAAAGAAAAAAGAAAACAAGCAGAAGAGAACAAGAGTAATAGAATAAACAACATCACAATGATATATGGGAATATGACAGTAAATACTAAATATTAAACATTATTGTGCAGCACATAAGATCAACAGAACACAGTGTGCTTTGAGGTAGGAGCCAAAAAGGGTGTAGTTTGTGGGCGTGATCACCCGTGTGTACACCTGTGAGCATGGACGCGCTTGTTTTTTTTTTAAAAAGGTTCCTTCATGTAATGATCTGCTAGAGGGTGTGGGGGGGCCACAGCCCCGTCCTCCAGGGCATGAAGCAGGTATGGAGGAGATCAAAACTCCAGACATCCAGAGGCCCCCAGAACACAAGAGACCAAGGAAGACCAACAGAGGGGCAGCCACGCCACTGTCCCAGAAAGAGCTGAGGAGAGTCCCAGATGAGGGCTCACTCAGCAGCCGCGGAGCAGAAGCCAGGGGGAGTTGCAGTGACGCGCCCGTGAGTGACCGAGCCCCAGGCCGAGAGGATGGGGGCACCCCACCTCCAAAGTGGCCCGAGCGAGCCCCAGGCTCCAGGCCCCGATAAGCGGCCGCCAAGGAGTGAGCCGGTGTGTACCTGGCACAAAGAACCACCAACGCACCGATGTCTGAGGGAGTCCGCCGCCGGCAGGGGAAGTGGTGGTGGGTGGAGATAGGCCTCCAAACCTTGGAGGGCCTGAGGTGGCGTCTGACACCCAACCTGACATATAGACACAGACACACAGACACAAACATCCATTCCCACCCTCATGCTCTCATATGCACTTACTCCACACTCAACCAACGTGGAGACAGACATAAAGAGACGCTGTACACACGATCACACTCCCCAAGCGTACTCTACGAACCGGGTCTAGGTACCCTTGCCCCTGGAGGGGGGAACTGCACCCAGACCCAGGTGGTGTTACCCTTTTCCCTGCGGTGGGGAGAGGCAGACCACCCCGACTCCGCAGCAGCAGGGAGGCCCCACACTCCAGACCGCAGTCGGACGGCCAACTCCTCCTCCTAGCCCCCCCGCTCCAGCAGGTCGCAGAGAATGGGGGTGAGAGAAGACTCCGAACCTCCCTCCACCCGCTCATTGTAGTGTTGATGCATGTGTGTTCTAAGGTGCATTTAAAACCCAGGAGGGCATGGAGCTACCTGCCAGAGAGCAGCAGGTAAGCGCATGGTCCCTCCTGCTAGCCCTCAATGTCTACGTGTATTTAACATTGATGGTAATTTGGATTCCGTGTATCGTGCCCACCCCCAAGATCCTATATGTATGTGTAATGAGAGTGTGAGTAATGTGAATGTCTGAGTTGTGGGATAAAATTGAGGCAGAGGCAGCCAGAAGGGGACAGAGGGGGGACCAGAAGGGGACAGAGGGGGGGGGGGGGGGGGGGGGGGGGCACTATGTTAATAGAACTGAATGGAAATTGAACTGCTGTGAGGCAGACTTCCTTCAGTAAGAAAACCGTAAGAGAAAAAAAAGTATTCTACAGCGTTAACACTTGTGGACTGGAGAAAGCTGTTAAACTATAGTCCTCAAAACAAGTGATACAGAGACTGTAAAGTTTTGGTTTACTTACAGATGCTGTATGTGTTAAGAAGGCACATTTGGTTCAACCACAGGACTAACAGTGGAGAACGCATGCAATTTTTTTTCATAAAAGGCTACTATGATCAGTACATGGGTGGGTATTTCCCTATTTCTCAGGAAATCAAAAATGAAAATCAAACGTGATACAAGTTAAAAAGAGTAACAAAATTTTACAGAACAATTGTGTAAAACCCAGTGCTCCAGAAAAAAATGATGCACTGATTTACAGTTACAAATAATGTATATGTGTATAAAAAATAAACACCTTAATACCTTTAATTGATTTTCATCAGATGCAACAAGCAAGTCATTTTAGAGTTGATATTTGAAAACAGTTAATACAACAAATGACCTCTACCTTTTGCACAGAAGCGTTATTTAAATTGTGAATGTGAGCATACTGAGCCTTTAGCCTAATAAAGGCAACAAATTCATTACTTTATTTATCTGTAAATTTCTGCAGGATCACAACTCCTCAGAACTGTTGACTAAATATTTTACCTGTCACCTCAGCTTTTTCACTTAAGCTATATTCTCTGTTTACATAATTATTATTATGCCATATATGTTTATGAACATATTAGATTATTAAAATATTTATGCTGAAGTTTGACCTGTTTGAGCAAACCACAAAAACCTCCAAAGGCATGTTGCACAATGCAGGAAATGAAAGCAGCTACCAAGTGGCTTCTTTTGACAGTCGGGACTATCACATCAATCTTGCATCACTCACTTAAAAACCAAAGCCCACATCACAAAAAGCATCAAGATGTTGCATTTATGGATTATACTGACTCTGCTTCGTCAAGGATGTAAGTGCAATCTACCTATGTCCCATTTTAGCGTTTTGTGGAGGTTTTACCCAATTGTCATTTTTTGTAGCAAAATAATTCAATTTGCCTTCCAGTTGCAAGTAATGCATTTACGCTTTGCCTCTGGATATGCTGTTTCATAAGACTGATGATGTATATGCATGTACAGATTTTTTTTCTTCTATTTTTCTTTCCCAAATCTACAATATTATGATTCTTATCTAATTGCATTTATATAATCTACATATCTGTTGTGCTTTCCTACAGCTGCTCTACTCTCAGTGACTAAATGTCAACTTGGCAACTCAGTGACCTTCACATGTTGGTTCCCTGATTTGGAGTATAGTAACACACGAGTCAAGTGGTACAAACAGAACATTGGTGGCAGCCTTAAACTAATTACAACGTTGATGAAAGCTACTGAAAAGCCAACATTTGAACGAGGCTTTCCTCAGTCACGATTTGATGCAAACAGCACACAAGTAATGAGCATGCTGACCATTTTTTCGACTGTCCGAGAAGATGAAGCACTCTATCATTGTGCAGCCTCCACCTGGAGTAAAGATCATTGGAATGCAACCTACTTGTCTCTGAATGGTAATGATGTCTTTTCATTGTTTTGGTTTTGTTTTAACCTTCATTACATTCTTTATATGCGTTAACCCTTTGCAGCCCTTTTTCAAGTTCCATATTATTATCATTTTTTATAGAAAACACTCAGTCAAACTACACTGTTGTTCAGTTGCCAGCAGGAAGTGATCCAGTTCAGCCAGGAGACTCAGTGACTCTCCAGTGTTCGGTCATCTCTAGTTCTGGCAACAGTTCTTGTCCTGATGAACACAGTGTCCACTGGTTTGGTGCTGGATCAGATAAATCTTTGGCGAACATCATTTACACTGATGGTAAAGGATCCGATGAATGTAACAAGAAACCTGAGTCAACCTCGTCTTCAAAAAGCTGTGTGTATCGACTCTCTAAGAACATCACCTCCTCAGATACTGAGACTTATTATTGTGCTCTGGTCATTTGTGGGGAAGTTATTTTTGGGAATGGAACAAAACTCAATATTAGAGGTGAGTTTGACACATGCTGATGATACTGTTGCTCTTAATTAGAAGTTAAAAAAATGTGATTAATTATTTTTTTTTCTTCTGTCAGAAACCAGCTTGGGGACCTTTGGTGGTTTATTGAAAGACAATACAATTCTTCTGTTGTGTGCTGTGTTGGTCATAAGTGTGATGGCAATTGGTATTCTTATTTACATCATCAAGTATAACAAGTGTGACTGCAATGGTAATATTACTTATGTCATATATCACAATTACTGTCACAAATACTAATTTAATATTAATTTTGATTCATTTATTTTTATTCTTTTCTAGCTTCTAATTCCCTGCAAGAAAGTATTGAAAAAAGAAACGTGAAGGTAAGGTAAACTTATCAAAAATAAGTAATTATTCTTTGTTATAACACTGACCGTTTCATTTCCCCCCACATTTCTCCAGAGAGAAAAGGACACATGCATTTACTCTGCTGTCATATTTACAACGATAAAAACTGACAGTGCTAGAAAAAGAAATACAAAAGCACTGGAGCGAGAAAGGATCTATGCAGCCGTCAAGGCTTTTGGAATGGATTAACCGACACTGGAAGTAATTGCCATCAGCTAATTATTAATGTTTTAGGTAAATGTTCTTATGAATGTGGCTCGACTCATCATTGCCCTTGATGCATCCATCACTCCATGTTTGTGTTTTGTAATATACAAAGTCACTGCATCCAGAAAATAATGTAATTGTGAACCCACTTATAAATCTTGATTCATTATTTTCATGGTTTTTTGAAACTTGTAATTGAGGTTTGTGACCACTAACCACAAGACATTCATTTAGGATGAATGACAGTCATAGTCGACGATGAACAATCCACTGGGTACTACCCGTTGTAACAGACCGGTTGCAAGTGCCTTCTGAGGGTTGATGGCAGTTTGTGGTAAAATAATTCCCATTTGTGCTCACAGTAAAAATTGAGATTTTGCAACATGTTGGCTGCAGCTCTGAGGCAAAACCTTTACATTGAGAGGTGAAACTTCTCCATTTACAGTATGTATCACACTTTTTCAAGTTTTTCTGTCACTTGGCTAGTAGCTAGCAAGTGTTTGCAGATAAATGGAAAAAACTAGAGACAACTGTGCTAGGAACCAAAGCAATCATAATGAGGTTTTTTGTTGCAGCACTTTGTCTTTCTTCATCTGTTCTCATTCTGATACTTTTTGTCACATTTATTTTGCCTAGAAATCATCTGACTTACAAGTGGCAAATTTAACATGTGATTAAAGTCCCAGTTTGGTATTTTGGTTGTTTTTATTGTTAATTGTACAAAACCAAGTTATGTTGCTGATTCATCAGGCTGAACAGGAAAATGTACCAAATGAAACGAAACTTACAGGTCTCTTGCATCATCTGGCTGCTATAAGAACATTAAACTACACATAGGAAGCTTTGATAGTATGTGTGTAGGTAAAATAAAGGTTAAAAGTTAATGTCACTTTTTCCAAATTGTTTTTGATAAGGTTGTACTAATGTTATATTTGGCCAGAAGTGTGAGGTGTGAATTTTAATTAACTCTAATATAGTATATTACGGGTCAGGAGCATTACAGCCTGTAGATGGCACTAAAAGGACTATAACCATGTAACATCATGAAACACAAAAACAGCTCACCCAAAATATGACGAAGCAGCCGCAGCCATCAGTTGTTGATATGCACATTAATGCTTGCTACATGACAGACCTCAATCACTTCATTGATCGTCCACAGTTACACAAAAAAATGCAATACTGATATAGTACTGAGTTGCTGAGTGAAATGATGTTATTACTTCTGCTGTAGTGTAAGGTCAAGTTGTATTTAGCCATTTATAGGAATGCATTTTAGGTTGTACAATTAATTTTACAAAAGCCACTTTATTATAAGCTAACACAGCATTAACAGCATAAAAATGTGTAATGTAATGTTTTCAACAACTCACATGCTGAAATTTGTCGTAGGATTAACTTCAAATATAATAAACATTAACAACCAAATATTTGATTAAAAATAACCACCATAAAGAAATATAGGCTGTCTTTTCCTTGCAAATCCTGCTCTGCCTACTAAGATGTTTGAGACAATGCGTGATTATATGGTCTCACAGCAGAGTACACACACTCCTGTGGTGACTCTTTCATCTTGTTCTTCTTCACTCGATTTCTTGAGGAGAAATTCAGTGCTACATAGTTTACTGCGTCTGACTCACCATCCTGTGAATAACAATTATGTAGTTTTTATTTTAGTAAAACAAAACAAAAACAAGGCTTCTGTCAACATACTTGTCAGCCTGGCTGAAGAAAACATTTACATTGACTATGGCAGATAAAATTAACTAAATATGATGCAGTGATTATTATGAGACGACATATGATTGAAGAAAGGAGAAAAAAATTATTGCGCTTTAGCTAAGGCCTCCATCACTCAGCCTGAGAGACCAGTCAGCGAACCTAAGGCAAACTTCGATCACTAGGGTACTTCCCCGACTGTTCAGCGAGGTAAAAGTGGTGTCAAAGCTATAGTGCCTCACCACAAACCTCCTTGTGATTGCTTTGGTTGCCATCTTTGGTTACTTACTAAATTACTGCCTTATTGTTGCAGTCAACATGCTTTAGAAAGCGCAACTTTCATGCAAATTGTGTGCTGACCAAAGCAATAGAGATTGAAAATTTGACGTCATTCAGGGGTAAAACCGCAAAGGATTCTGGGAACTCGTGGCAAGAGGTACTAGCGCACGCAGGCTTTCAATTGAAATTACATTACACAGCGATACAAAGAAACATAAAAAATGGCAAGAAGCTGTTGTATTATTAACTGCAATAGCCGGTCGCATGACAGCCACGGGAAGCCGACGGGTAAAGAGATCGGTTGTTATCGGATTACGTCGTTGAAGAGAAATTGTTCGAGCCATGTTTCCGAAGTAACAAAGATGCGACGGATGGCCTGGATTGCAGCCATTCAAAGACCAAATATAACGTCCCAGAACACTCCAGCTCACATGTTAGTCTGCTCCAAGCATTCCCACAAAGGTCAGAGTTTTGTAGTAGTTAATACGTCATTTTTCTTAACATAATTGGTGATATAGGTTACAAGCAAGTCTGGCGCTGAACAGAAATGGTCGCTCTTTTGTTTATTGTGCATAAATAGTGAATTGTCCTGACACAATATTGCGTTTGGCTTCTGTTATTACCATGGTACATTGACAAAACCATATACTTTTATTCACAGGATAAAACAGGTTTTTTGTATCACTAATTGCCCAGTACGATTACAGCATACAATATTATTGTCGCTGCTACATTTCTGTATTATTTATTATTAGAAATTATTTCCACTACTAATTAATTACCGTTGAGCTTAAAGGTCCTATTAATAAACGGTTAACGAATGTGTATTTATGACGACAATTTGTGAGACTGGTAAACTTATGATACGTACGATGGTCTTTCGTTCTACACGGTGCATTTCAAGGTCCTGCACCCATCCGTCGGTAAACTGTACCTGGGCTTGTTGCAGTGACCTGAAGTTACTAAACTTCACGAGTGTATGCACTCACTCCAAGAACCGTATAATTATAAATATGAGCGTGGTGAAAGTTGGGCAGCACGCTAACGTCTTTTGTCCCTCTGTGTGCTCGTACGGGTCTAAACCTTTCACTCGTTTGATTTTTTTTCCTCGTATCTTTTCTTTGACTTTTCATTAAGTCTGTCTTTGTACGGACCGACATTGTTCTCCTTCGTTTTGTACATAACTTTTTTGGGGGACAAAAAAAAGCAAGAAGGTATTGGAACCGGAGAATGAACGTTTTGCGGTGCTGCAAATGCTTGCATTTGAGGCGGTACTTGGATTGTTTTGCCACGAGTTCCCGGCATGCAATGCGCGAGTATCACGTGGTCTGTCAATCTCTATTGCAAGGAGGTTTTCTTTGTGACCAGTTTCACCTCGTGTTTGGCAACAACTTCCGGCAATGACTCACAAATCAGACAGGGAATATACATTTTCCCTAGCAACCAGTGGTTTGCCACAGGGTCACCAACTGGTTTTAGGTCTATGTATCTGGGGCTCAAGTCAACGCTGCCATATTAAAATTCAGAGACAAAATGTTGAATTGTAATGTGCGAAAAAGTAGAATATTTACCACGACATTTAAATGGTCCAAAGTTGACAAGTTATTTTCTGAAATGTGAGAAGGATTCTTTGTCCCTGCTGAGAAAACCAAAAAGATTCAGAAAGTCAAAGTTGGGAATATGATTTGTGTTCCTTTTGTAATATGTCATCCTTATATTAACAATAAATCTAATTTCAAGTACAGACACCTGAACTTGCATTTAGAGGTGAAGTATCTAGTTAAATATGGAACTGAAATAAAAGTTGTACTTATTGTGTGTTCAGTAAAATCACATTTCACATTTCAAGGCAGACAACCAGAGTGCTACACATTAAAATATATAGCCAAAGTAAAAATGACACTAAAATCCAATCAAATAAAGCACATTGTCTACACAGCATTCAAAGACAGTATATAAGATCAGATAAAATCATATACTGTAAGGTTAAAATAGCAATAGAATAAAAGCAGACCTAAAAATCCAGTAATCTAAAAAGATGTCACAATGCAAAGGACAACAAATTTGTTTTTAATAAATATTAATTTAAATGTGCATGACATCTAAGCTGTGTGCACATGGAGACATAGATTATTCAGCATGGGCAGATTAATTTCAGATACTCAATATACCAAGAATTACCTAAAGAAGTGTCTCCAGGTTTGATGCTGTTATATATAATAAAGTAGAAGTGATCACATTGAAATTAAAATTGTCAATTGAATATAATAATACCATTGCTATAAGTACAATAGACTGCTTTCTAATCTACATTCACTGGCAGCAAACTCAAACCACATATAAAAGTATATTCATGCATTTTCTGTAACACTAGCTGAACTGTAAATACTTGTTACAACACGATGCATGCAAGTTTTTTGTGTTTTACTGCATGGCTACAGTCAGTAGTTAATCTTACAGCTCACTAGGCTGCAAAAGAAAAGAAAAAGGTTAAGGATATCTTAACTGGTCCCCATTTACCAGTTCTCTGTATTTAGTCCGCGGTATGCATGAGGAGAAACTTTCCAACAGCGTAAATCATTCAAATTCCAAGGTTAAAATGCATCTGGTTCCAAAAATTGAAGGAAAATTCATACAAAACACCATGGAAACATTTTTAGTTACTCAAGTAATGTAATGAAATGCACGTACCTTTGCCATTTTTAAACCCTCTCTGACTTTTGCAGAATACAAAGATGATATTCACAGTCACACTAAAGGCCAATAACACACCTAGTGCAAGGACAACCGGGTCAAGTTTTGCTTCTGGAAAAGACACACATGATATTTATGATTATTCACGCCAGATTTGAAGAAATCATAACATAAAACTTGCTGAAAAATGTTCAGTAGTGAACCCCAAAATACTTTTCACATCAAAGTCAAAGTAAACTTTCTTGTTATCTCTGCAACATACAGAACAGTATATAGAGAGACGAGACGACGAGGATCCAGTTCCATTCAGTGCAAAGGAGAGCAATAAATATAAGAAGAGTAATAAAGAAAGAAATATACACTTTAAGACTGAGCCAAAGGTAAAAACATAAAAAATAGATATTTTTGGCTGCAAAACAATTTTTTGAGAACATTTTATTGAGTGAGTATTACAAATAGGAAATGATTTATTCTTTATAAAATGTTTAAATACATGATGCAGTAGTTATTTACCAGCCAAAGAGACTAGAACAGCTAATAAAAATGCAGCCAATGATGATATATTTTATCACACTAGAGTTGGCCTGGTATATGTCCATATTGCTGATATATAAGAAGTTTAATGCATTTATATTTCCCTTGAAAACATTTAAGATCTACCCAGTTATTGACTAAAATGTCATGATTTTAAGAGATTTAAGATCTGACATTAAAACATACTTGTCTCCACTTGAGTTCCTTCACCAAACACGATCTCTCCACATGTGACCACTGCACAGTAGTAGATCCCAGCATCAGAGGAGTTCTGAATAGTTTTGGACAGACTGTGGACACAACGCCGTCCCTCTTGTTTTTGACTGTAGTTTCTGTGAGTGTAAATAATCGTGGCGTGGGATTGTCCTGATCCTGCTCTGAACCAGTACACTCTGTGTTCATCTGGGCACTTGCTTCTGTTCTCGTTGTTATTGGAGAAAAGTGAACACTGGAGAGTCACGGAGCTGCCTGGGTGGACTGACACTGCCTCCGGAGTTTGTTTCACGTAAACTGATTTCTGCTCACTGTGACCTGGGTTGTTTAGTAAAAAGCAGTG
Organism: Astatotilapia calliptera; assembly: GCF_964374335.1. NCBI lineage: Eukaryota > Metazoa > Chordata > Actinopteri > Cichliformes > Cichlidae > Astatotilapia > Astatotilapia calliptera. The sequence goes on along the minus strand of NC_137423.1, from coordinate 3,826,608 downwards.
ATAATGGAATTAAAATATTTAAAAATATAATACCAGGTTTCCTCAAAGCATTTGTGATTACTAAGTGAGGTAGAAAGAAATGAACATATCACATAGTTTACCATTTACAGCCAAGTAGACGCTTGTATTAAAGGTCTGTGAATAAGCTGATCCATACTGACAGAAATATGTTGCTTCATCCTCTTTTTGGACATTTCTCATGGAAAGAAAATACAGAGTCTGCCCCTCTGATACTGAGAAACGACCGTTGTTAAATTCTTCACTCAGTGTTTGTTTTGTGTAAGATCCTGTAGCAACTGTCTGGATCATATATCCTGGGGATTGCTTAAACCAGTGAACAAATTTGCCGTCCTTCTCTGTAACCGGACACTGCAAAGTAACATTTTTACCAACTTCAACTTTAATCAAAGGGATCTGGTGGGCAGCCTCTGCGCTTTGAATCAGAGCTGAAGAAACAAGACAAAAAGAGACAAAACCAGTAAACATTACAAATCTTCCCTCTTAAATACTATTGTCTTTACATTATACTGCACCTGTTAAAATCTGTGTAGACAACACTAGATCATCTTGTACTTACCTATTGTAGTAAAAAGAATCAAAGCAGTCTGTACTCCAATCATTGTGGTGAAACACGCTTGTGTTGCACGGTTGGTGCCTTCCTACCCAAATGAAGGTTTACTCACAAGATCATCAAAGTGTACAAAGTGGAAATCATCATGATTGGCTGAAACACAGAAAATGCACTCCTCCAAGGTTCAGCAAATCCATGATCCATTTTGAGTTACTCTTAGACGCATACGTACCATTAGCTAGTGTTTTCTTTTATTTTGTCAGTTGTGACATGATAAGGTTGCAACTTAGATTTTGTTTATTGTGACAGTGATCATCATAATGTTGTTTAACCCTGACTGCAACGTTTTCAGTAGTGCTGTGCAATACTGCATATTTTGGTAATGATCTGATACCAAGTAAACATAAAGCCGGTATTTTTGATACAAATGCTAGTACCAATACTTTAAACCTATAAAGGCAGTTTATGAAGGGGAGAGCAGTGTGTCATGATTCATGAGTTAAATTATCATCAAATTCTGAACAGATTTTAACAACCACTAAATAACAGTGATTTTTACTTTCCAGCAGCCCGATCTGGCGGGGAGGTGTGGGAAGCCAGATCGGGCGCCCACTTTCCGGCTCTCCTCTCTGCTCTCTCCTATCTAGTCCCGTTTGTCTTACTTCTCTCTATCACCTTTTCTATCCCTTTGAAGAAGTGAGGCTCCATAAATGCTAAAGGGGTAAGTATTAATTCTCAGTTGCAGTGAATAGATAGGAGAAAATAAACTGTAGAAAACTAAACAGAAGAAAGACTGAGGGAAATAACACATTCACATAAACCAGTGACACCATCCAGGGCCTGATCAACCCTGGCAGGGCCTCCTTGGGTGAGAGCGTCTAGTGATAATGGCTGAAACACCCGATGAATCCAAGGTCCACTACTGACGATGTGTCCCAAATGTTAATATGATAATCTAGATCAGATCTAATTTCCCCCCAAAGAATGGCAGATTAGCTTGGGTAAAAGAGCGAAAGTTGAGGCACACAACAATGTGTTCTGCTCGTAAAGTTTCTGGGCTTCCTTTCCTCATAACAGCCATCCCTAAAGATTCTCGCCATTTCAAGCAATGCATTATCAGGGACTGCAACATCTGGTCCTTTTACTGAATCAGTGATTTTTACTTTCCGGAATAATTCGTTAACACAACAAAACACACCACAAAACATGTATTTTGACACTGGCTTTTAGGAAATCTAATGTAAACCTGCCTGTTTTTAAACTACTTTCAGTCAACTTTTGTTGTTAAAATGTGCTGTCGGGCTATAAATGTCTGAACACAAGAGTTCTAACATTTTCCATAGCTTAAGGCATTTGTTTTTGTCATTTCCAAAGAGATCATTAATTTAACACAATTCAGTGGACTGCATCATGAACTTAGAGGATAAAAACAAAGTACTGATCCTATACTAGTACCATGAATGGATCAGTATTCAATATTTAGACTGATCCTCCCACCTCTAATTCTCTACTTCTATTTTTCAGTTTTCACTGAAACACTAATGTTCTTATTTATAAACCCAAACATTATGGCTAACAGCTGGATTTCCCCGTTTGAGTGGAGCTAGCCAAACAGCGAAAAGCCAATTACTGCTAAAGAGACAGAGAGTGACAGTGAACAGTATGCCCCTGGTTTTAACATAAAACTTATTGTTGCAGCCAAAGACAACATAAAAGTGATCTCCTTAAACTGATGATTTGTTTTAGTGTCCTTATTTTTCTTTGAGTTATTGATCCTGTCACTATAAGGTATCAGACAAAAAAACTGTCAGGTCTCAGTTGTCAGCTTCACTGCACAAGCTGGACCCAAAGAGTCTGCTAAGGTTTGTCACTGCCATATTACATATGATATTTATATAAACCCATTTAGAGTGAGGTCCATGTAAATTTACCATACTCTATTTGTTTATCTTCTGACAACGTAAGATTACAAGTGCGCTCCAAAGCTTCCTTTGCCTGTTAGACGTGGGAAAGCTGCAGACCGTCAGGGAGTGTACGCTCCATCAAGCCCACAGAATAGAGCCGGACTGGAATTTGTCAGTTCATGAAATGATGGCATTAATTTCAATCCTGTTTGTAAGAGCAATCATGTGTCCTGTTGGTGCCATTGTGGATTGCTGGTCAGAAAGATTTCTGGTGCCAGTAATCAAAGAGACAATGCCCCGAGATAGATTCATTTCAATTATGCCACACCTTCGATTTGATGACAAGAACATGCGGGCAGAACGGGTGAAAACAGATAAATTTGCAGTGATCTCCGACATCTGGACACGCTTCAACAAGAACTGTGCTAAGAGTTTCACTCCAGGAGAACACATGACCATAGATGAACAGCTGTTCCCTACCAAGGTTCGTTGTCCATTCACACAGTATATCGCAACCAAGCCAGACAAATTTGGGATCAAGAACGTGGTCATGAAACTGATGGAGCCATTTTTGGATGATGGGAGAAACGTCACAACAGACAATTTCTTTACTTCACTGTCACTGTCGCACAGACTGCTGCAGCGCAAAACGCCGTTACGGGGCACGGTGAATAAAGTCTGGCGTGAACTTACTCAACTTGTGCGGATGTATTCCGTAAGAGCAGCAACACGCAGGTGGTCAGTAGCGGTTTTCTACAATATCCTGGACCTGGCGGCGGTGAATGCCTACATTTTGTACAAGGCATGTACAGGGTGGACAGGCAAAAGAAGATTGTTTCTGAGTCTTCTAGCTCAGGAACTTCGTTGCCGATTCATGTAGCACAAGGAAATATTAGCACAGACGCAGGCTGCTGAAGCAGCTGTGCCAGGGACTGTAAAGACAACGCAGTGCCAGTGGAATTTACGTAAATTTGCACAGGGCTAGTAAATCTAGTAGTAGGGACTCGCACCAGGGGGAAAAAAGGCTCAGTAATTCTAGTGTTAAGGTGTGAAACAGCTGTGTACTGCCTTTTGTTCCTGGAGAAGGTTTTTAACTGAGAGCCATGCTAGGCTCAGGGAGACTCTGCTGACCGTCTGTCCCGCAGTCATGCAGAGACTTCATCAAGCTTGGTTGTCTGTTCTTTGTGTGTTTGATTAAAGAATGTTAGCTACCGCTCGTCTGCAGGCTTTATTTAAATGGAAAACGTCCACAACAGGCAAAAAAAAAGCTTTTTGCTAAAAAAAAAAAAGATTTAGAGCAGAAGTTTTTTGCACTGCATTTTAAAATGAAAACATATTGCATTTATTTACAAGTAAAGACAAAGAGCAGAAAGTGTGTTACTGTTTTACATCCACAGACACACAAGAAAAGAAGCAGGCAACATGAGGTCAAGTTATGGCAATTTTATTTGTGTGTTTCAGTACATGTATTTAGATTAGAGTTTTTAAAAAACAAACAAACGTCCCAAGAAGAAGGATGGGGTGAAAGAAAGGTGGAGAGAGGAGGAAGAAACTATTGATGTCCTCAAACTCGATGCTGCTGGGTCAGTTCTTTCTCAGCAGTCTGCTCCAGAATCCCCTCCTGTCCTCGGCTTGCTTTTCTTTTGCCTTCAGTTCTTTTAAGGTTTTGTTGAGCTGCTCCTCGGCATCTTTAAATTTTTAACTGCAAAATGACCTGATGAAAACAGTACAAAGGTTAAAGTACCACATGTGCTGTAGTGAAAGCTGCAGCTGTTTTATTGATACAGTTAAAGACAAAAAAACAAAAGGATTAATCACCCATGTAACTGTGTCACTGTATATCAGCATTAACAGGACCTCAGTTTGTATCTCAGACCTGCACAGCTTCCGTTTTAAACACTTGATGTAAATATATAACTTTCTACAGGACTGAATATAATATCTTTATGTAAAAGTCCGGAGCCTCTGGGGAGTATCCGAGTATTTATAACATTACACAAACCAAAGGTCTCCATCACAGTGTTCATGAAATGCTGGGTTTATCCATCTCCTGGGGCGAGTGCTGAAGATTTCCCTGTGAGGGAGCTGCTGGTGAAGATCATGAGTCCTGTTTGATCAATGCGATGAGCTTCAGTCTTCCTGGTGTTTCTTAAATGATGCCTCTTTCAGCGGGTCAACAGAACTTCTGGCACAGGACAGCTGTGATGAAAGAAAGGGAAGAAGTTTCTCCAAACCTCTGGACCCAGAAACCCAGCTTGGTCCTCCCTCACTAGTTTCTCTCCAGGGTGAATGTAGCTGTTATACATAATATGGATTATTATTAAATGAAAATAACAAATTAGACTACACTACTGAAACCTTCTGCTGCTGTTTTTAAAGTTTCCATGTTACCAGGCAGTAGAGATTTAAACAGTTTTAGATCCATTACACTCACAGTCTTAAATGTCAAAATCTCGAAGGACAGCATTATATTTTTGATATTAACAGTAACTCTGGGCTTCTGTGGAGTGTGTAGCCAATCTCATCGCTGTCTAAAAATGGATAAAAAACAGAACAAAAGAAGTGCTGAATCCTTCAATAACACAGACTATTAGAGTAGCAGCTGTCTGTGTGAAGCACTTGCTGCAGGGTTGCGCCATGAATGTATTCAGCTGCCAACAAAAAGGAGGACTCAGTGCGGGTAACTGCCATGAGTCTGACGATGTTGGGGTGAGACAGTCTCCTAATAAAACAGAAACATCTCCGAATAAAAAACAAAAAAATCACATTTCGATACTGTCGCTAGCTAGAATGAATTAGCCAGACAAAAATAGTACTGATTTGGTTTCGTACAAAACTAGCTTTCCTTCTCTGATATGTAACTTTCACAACATAACCGCAACTTAATATAACACAACTGTGGCAGCCCATGAATTTGGACATGTCATATTGACGTGTCCAAATTCATGGGCTGCATCCTCCTGAGGACCCGGCCTTCGCGGTCTATGTGGGCCAGGTCCTCAGAAGGTCGGGTAGGCCTTGGCTGTATCCCAATTCAGCGTCTGCAGCCTTAAAGGCCGCATTTTAAGGCCGATTACGTCACAGCGACACGACGAAGGCTGTCCCAATTCGAAGGCTGCTCGAAATGCGGTCCTCAAATGCGTCCTTCATTTCATTGAATTTTAAGGATGTGGCGGTGTAGACTTCGTGGCCCAACATATCCCAGAATGCATAGCGCGGCGGTGGGTGTGGATAATTTTCCTGGAAAAAAAAATGGCGGAAGAGGGGCGGCCGAAGAGTAAACTTTTAAAAGTAAGTACTGAATATTATGTTACTTATTTATGTGCGAATGTTTAATAACGAAGAACATTAAAACATTACTGTTGGCCAAATGTCGGCAAAGTTATGTGACATTAGTGACGTTTGTACTAACTTGGTTTTAAAGCCTTTACTTTAAAATATACGCCGTTCAATAGTTTACCTTAATCTTACAGAGAATGTGATGATTTTATGGATAATTAAATTAACTACTGAGACAAATTTAGTAATGCCAACATATTAAAAGAACAATATTTGTCTCTCATATATATAACACAGTTATATATACTGTGTCAAAGAAACCTGTCTTTGAGTGAAGATTTAAGGTGACAGGAAATATAAATAATATAAATAAATGCAGCTTGAATCTTTACTGAAGCTCAGTATTTTAAACAGAGTTCATTCACTGCTGTAATAACTAATAATGATTGAAATTACAACTTTAATATTGGCCATATTATATTTACATTTCCAAAGTAAGATGACTTTAGTCTCATGAACAACATTAGCTAATTGTTATTTACTAGGTAATCTTTTTTTTTTTTTTTTTTTTTTGCCTGTCCCGTTTGGCTCTTTTGCATCAGAATTGTTGTCTAAAGGCAAAGAAAGATGCCCAGCGGATTTACTTTACCAAACTGACCATCCCAGCCTTGCCGTAATGGTCCATTTGATTCACCTTTTATTGTTTATTTTATTTTCACTTACTGAATACGGGACAGACTTGACTGGGGGAAAGAAGGGGAGAAAGAAAGAGGGAAAGAGAAACAGCTGAGAAGAGGGACGGGGGAGAAGGGCAAAAAACAAAAACCAACAGAACGGGCAGAGAAAAAAAAATGCATATATCAATCACCTGGATCACCTGCTGAGAAAGAAAAAAGAAAGCAAGCAGAAGAGAACAAGAGTAATAGAATAAACAACATCACAATGATATATGGGAATATGACAGTAAATACTAAATGTTAAACATTATTGTGCAGCACATAAGATCAACAGAACACAGTGTGCTTTGAGGTAGGAGCCAAAAAGGGTGTAGTTTGTGGGTGTGATCACCCGTGTGTACACCTGTGAGCATGGACGCGCTTGTTTTTTGTTTTTTTAAAAGGTTCCTTCATGTAATAATCTGCTAGAGGGTGTGGGGGGGCCACAGCCCCGTCCTCCAGGGCATGAAGCAGGTGTGGAGGAGATCAAAACTCCAGACATCCAGAGGCCCCCAGAACACAAGAGACCAAGGAAGACCAACAGAGGGGCAGCTGCGCCACTGTCCCGGAAAGAGCTGAGGAGAGTCCCAGATGAGGGCTCACTCAGCAGCCGCGGAGCAGAAGCCAGGGGGAGTTGCAGTGACGCGCCCGTGAGCTCCGCCGGCAGCCAGCTGCGCCTGAGTGACCGAGCCCCAGGCCGAGAGGCCGGGGGCACCCCACCTCCGAAGTGGCCCGAGCGAGCCCCAGGCTCCAGGCCCCGATAAGCGGCAGCCAAGGAGTGAGCCGGTGTGTACCTGGACGCCCACCCCCAGACACAAAGAACCCCCAACGCACCGACACCTGAGGGAGTCCGCCACTGGCAGGGGAAGTGGTGGTGGGTGGAGATAGGCCTCCAAACCTTGGAGGGCCTGAGGTGTCCCCAGAGAGGTGGCGTCTGATACCCAACCTGACATATAGACACAGACATACAGGCACACACAGATACAAACATCCATTCCCACCCTCATGCTCTCATATGCACTTACTCCACACTCAACCAACGTGGAGACAGACATAAAGAGACGTTGTACACACGATCACACTCCCCAAGCGTACTCTACAAACCGGGTCTAGGTGCCCCCTCCCCTGGAGGGGGGAACTGCACCCAGACCCAGGTGGTGTTACCCTTTTCCCTGCGGTGGGGGGAGGCAGACCACCCCGACTCCGCAGCAGCAGGAAGGCTCCACACTCCAGACCGCAGTCGGACGGCCAACTCCTCCTACTAGTCCTAGCCCCCCTGCTCCAGCAGGTCGCAGAGAACGGGGGTGAGAGAAGACTCCGAACCTCCCTCCACCTGCTCATTGTAATGTTGATGCATGTGTGTTCTAAGGTGCATTTAAAACCCAGGAGGGCTTGGAGCTACCTGCCAGAGAGCAGCAGGTAAGCGCATAGTCCCTCCTGCTAGCCCTCAATGTCTACGTGTATTTAAAATTGAGAGGTGGGCAACGATGCCAGGGGTGGGGTGTACACCCTGATGGTACTTTGGACTCCGTGTATCGTGCCCACCCCCAAGATCCTATATGTATGTGTAATGAGAGTGTGAGTAATGTGAATGTCTAAGTTGTGGGATAAAATTGAGGCAGAGGCAGCCAGAAGGGGACCGAGGGGGGGGGGGTAGCCTCCTCTGCACCCTGGTGACATACCCCTACTCCAAGGCCCTGCATGTGTGGGTGGTTGTGGTGGAGCGGGAAGAGGGAGGCAGCTGGAGATTTACTAGGTAATCTTAAATGACTGTTCAATACAGAAGTGAAGCCCAATAATCATGATTTCACAGTCAGCCTCAGATACTTATCAAATCAAAGCTCATGTACAAACAAACAAACGAATGAACAAAAGATTTTCTCCTTCATTTCTGTCAAACAAAGCTGTATGAAACGTTTCCAGCTGTTAGTATCATGGTTGCTAGGCATCCAGGGCAGCGCGACGGAGGCTAGACCGTCCCATTTCACAAGCCTCTCACTTCCGGCCTTTAAGTACGCGGCCCTTGTGGACCGTTAAGGCTGCTCACTTTAAGGCTGCAGACCCTGAATTGGGATACAGCCCTTGTGTCGTTAGGAGCCTGAACCGCAGTAAAACTCCGGTGAGGTCAATGACCTTACGCTCTCCCACTGTCACACGTTGATGACGTATCTGGAAATCAATTCGGGTGGGACCAGTGTTGCCAACTCCTCAGTAAGAAAAATCGCTATTGGCTGTCCTAAAAGTCGCAAGAAGTCGCTAAGTGATGTCATCGCCTAATTTGCATAGTTGGTCATGCTAATGTAATTGTAACCTACGCTGTTGGAGAGAGAAATAACATCGTGTTAGAGGCATAAAGTCAGTAAAAAACGTCTTAAATGCATTTAGAATTTATTTAGAACTACAAATTAAATTTCTTTTAGCAATTATTGTTTTTTTAATGTCACAATTCCAACCCTGCTCCTTTATCCGGGCTTGGACCGGCAAAAGTGACCCGAAACAGGCACTCTGGTGGAGTTAGTGTGTGTGTGTGTAGTTTTAAACTTTATGGTCCACAAAACAGCATACCAGTAAAAGAAGAACTGACTGCGCTACAGTCAGTGCGGGAGCCCTGCCCTATTAGCAGCTGGGGAGGACTATCCTCCACCTGTGAGCGCTTTGGCACGGGCGAGGTGCCCACCGCAGCACCCGCTGCTTATTGAGAGTAAGAGCGATACGCACTTTCACGTCAAAAAGTCGTCATAAATAAGTCTCTAATAACGCCAGAAAAAGTCGCCAGATTTGTCGCTAGTTGCGTTTCAGAAATAAAGTCGCTAAGGTGGTCTGAAAACTCGCTAAATATAGCGACAAAGTCGCTAAGTTGGCAACACTGGGTGGGACATGACAACACCGCCACCTGCAGGAAGATTTTCTCTTTGGTACCTTGTGTTCTGATACCTGACAACTTTTTTCTTGAGAACTGAGACCTGACAATTTTTTGTCTGATACCTGACAACTTTTTTCTTGAGAACTGAGACCTGACATTTTTTGTCTGATACCTGACAACTTTTTTCTTGAGACCTGACGATGTCCTAAAATGTACACCGCAGACATGGCTACATGGAAGCCCTATGATAACTCGAGACAGTCCTGTGTCAGACACTTCTAAGTCTTAATTTTAATGGAAATTACAGATGTGGAAATTGGGCCCAGAATCATAACACTAGCAAAAGAACGTATTGAGGTAAAAGAGTGAAAAAATTGAAACAGAGAACAAGTGAACATACAAGTGTGATTTACTGGCTTGAAAGAAGCTTTCCATTAGCAGCCCACTTTAATGACATAAAACATGATATAATGTCCTTACGATTATTTAGCATTGAGCCCAGTCCAGCACCATCTAGGGAAGGAGACCATAATTTATTATTGAACAGAAGTGAGGCTTCCTGGATATTTTCTTTGCGGACTTTGTCACCCAAACAAACTGCATTATTTTTAATAGTGCACATCATGGAGTAGATGAAAGAGAGTTTTTAGCACAGATACAAACTAATTTTTAAATTTTAGTTTTTTAGAATTTCTGATATTTTTGGTCCTTCTTTGGATCTGTAAGTTAAAAATAGGTGTGTTCTCATTTCTTTCCTTTTGGTTTCTACAGGGTTGTTTACAAAACTAATGTTGTTATTCAGTTAAATTATTTGACCAATACTACACACCTGTGATGTGCCTAATAGTTATTATTTCTAAATTGTTTGATTGTATTCTGCCTTGGTAAATGGGAATCAATTAATTAAGTAATTGTGTGAAAATAGTTTCACCTTACCTGACGAAGGTCACCTGGACTGAAACATTGCAGTCTAACAAAAATAATGATAAGCGATAGAGTTTGCTGCGGTTATAATATGTATATATTTTTAAAAACATGTTTCTATTCTTATGGAACTGTCATTGATTCAGATATGCACAGCCATGCACAGTTAAAAAGTAATTGTTATTCCACAGTATGAACCTGAAAGCGATACATAATAGCTGACCTGTTCAATGTGAAGAAGAACACAAAGCCGATGTTGTGAAATTGTTCAGGATGCTTAAATGCATGCATTTTGTTCTTTTTGTTTTTTGTTTTTATTTTTTGCAGATATTAAAATGTAATAATACATATTATGACAGTACTGTTAGTAAATTCTGCCTTTGAGCTATACAATGATTTCTGTATTCTAGATAAAGATATTCTGGGTGCTTAACTGAAGATGAAAAAGAAAAGAAACCATCAATCTCTTGATAGAATAAGGACTGCAATGACAATTACACAGAGAGCCAACAGCGTCCCAAGTACAATGATCACAGGGTCCCATTTTTGTCCTGGAATCAAAAAAGCACAGATATTATATTATATTATTTTATATTTCTGCCAGAGCAAAATCAGAAAGCAAACTATTTACTTCACATATTTTATGTAAATTTGCCAAAAAAAAAGAAGTAATTTCACCGAAGGAGTGAAATTACTTCTTTTTTATTACTTAAACAACATAAAGTAATTATTGCTGCAAAGTTCAAATTTGATTTTTTGCTTTACTTGTTTAGTTGTAAAAAAAAAAAAGAAAATCGGTGACCACATACTTGTCTCCACTTGAGTTCCTTCACCAAACACGATCTCTCCACATGTGACCACTGCACAGTAGTAGATCCCAGCATCAGAGGAGTTCTGAATAGTTTTGGACAGACTGTGGACACAACGCCGTCTCTCTTGTTTTTGACTGTAGTTTCTGTGAGTGTAAATAATCGTGGCGTGGGATTGTCCTGATCCTGCTCTGAACCAGTACACTCTGTGTTCATCTGGGCACTCGCTTCTGTTCTCGTTGTTATTGGAGAAAAGTGAACACTGGAGAGTCACGGAGCTGCCTGGGTGGACTGACACTGCCTCCGGAGTTTGTTTCACGTAAACTGATTTCTGCTCACTGTGACCTGGGTTGTTTAGTAAAAAGCAGTGATAATGGAATTAAAATATTTAAAAATATAATACCAGGTTTCCTCAAAGCATTTGTGATTACTAAGTGAGGTAGAAAGAAATGAACATATCACATAGTTTACCATTTACAGCCAAGTAGACGCTTGTATTAAAGGTCTGTGAATAAGCTGATCCATACTGACAGAAATATGTTGCTTCATCCTCTTTTTGGACATTTCTCATGGAAAGAAAATACAGAGTCTGCCCCTCTGATACTGAGAAACGACCGTTGTTAAATTCTTCACTCAGTGTTTGTTTTGTGTAAGATCCTGTAGCAACTGTCTGGATCATATATCCTGGGGATTGCTTAAACCAGTGAACAAATTTGCCGTCCTTCTCTGTAACCGGACACTGCAAAGTAACATTTTTACCAACTTCAACTTCAATCAAAGGGATCTGGTGGGCAGCCTCTGCGCTTTGAATCAGAGCTGAAGACACAAGACAAAAAGAGACAAAACCAGTAAACATTACAAATCTTCCCTCTTAAATACTATTGTCTTTACATTATACTGCACCTGTTAAAATCTGTGTAGACAACACTAGATCATCTTGTACTTACCTATTGTAGTAAAAAGAATCAAAGCAGTCTGTACTCCAATCATTGTGGTGAAACACCTTTGTCTTGCATGACAGATGCCTTCCTACTTAAATGAAAGTTTAGTCACAAGATCATCAAAGTGTTTCAAGTAGAAATCATTCTGATTGGCTGACATGCTGGTAATACACTTCCTCGAAAGTGTTTTTTCTTTTTTTGGTAATTTTACTGTTGTTTGACTGGTTGATGTTTCAAAATGCAATTTTTTTTAAATTTAAAATAAGAAACTGTTACTGGTGTTCAGTCATATTAATTGTAATAACAATTAATGAAGCGCAATAACAGGTAATAAAATGTTTAATTATTATTTGTTCTTGGGGGGCTCTTCAACTGCTGGGGGAGATGGTCACATCTTGCAGGAGCTTTCCTCTCTTCAGGAACTCTCTCTGCAGGAGGGGGAGATACAGGAGAGGTGGAGGAAGATCTCAGCCTGGGCGTTTACTGTCTTATGTAGTCTGGAAGATGAGTGGATGGTGGGGTGGGTGCAGTTTTCTCTGTGGTGGGGTTGGGTGGACTGTCCCGGGCTCTGTGGGGCTGGGAGGCGCTGCTGCACTGGGCCCCGGTCTGGATGGGCCTGGGCCCCCTTTCCCTGGCGGGTCGCGGAGTGTGGGAGTGCCTACTGGGGTCAGCGGGGGAGCCCCAGGGAGGGGTTACCTGCCCCTCCCTTCCTTCCCTCCCCATCTCCAGCTGCCTCCCTCTTCCCGCTCCACCACAACCACCCACACATGCAGGGCCTTGGAGTAGGGGTATGTCACCAGGGTGCAGAGGAGGCTACCCCCCCCCCTCTGTCCCCTTCTGGCTGCCTCTGCCTCAATTTTATCCCACAACTCAGACATTCACATTACTCACACTCTCATTACACATACATATAGGATCTTGGGGGTGGGCACAATCACGGAGTCCAAATTACCATCAGGGTGTACACCTCACCCCTGGCGTCGTTGCCCACCTCTCAATTTTGAATACACGTAGACATTGAGGGCTAGCAGGAGGGACTATGCGCTTACCTGCTGCTCTCTGGCAGGTAGCTCCATGCCCTCCTGGGTTTTAAATGCACCTTAGAACACACATGCATCAACACTACAATGAGGGAGGTTTGGAGTCTTCTCCCACCCCCATTCTCTGCGGCCTGCTGGAGCGGGGGGGCTAGGAGGAGTTGGCCGTCCGACTGTGGTCTGGAGTGTGGGGCCTCCCTGCTGCTGCGGAGTCGGGGCGGTCTGCCTCTCCCCACCGCAGGGAAAAGGGTAACACCACCTGGGTCTGGGTGCAGTTCCCCCCTCCAGGGGCAAGGGTACCTAGACCCGGTTTGCAGAGTATGCTTGGGGAGTGTGATCGTGTGTACAGCGTCTCTTTATGTCTGTCTCCACGTTGGTTGAGTGTGGAGTGAGTGCATATGAGAGCATGAGGGGGGGAATGGATGTTTGTATCTGTGTGTGCCTGTATGTCTGTGTCTATATGTCAGGTTGGGTATCAGACGCCACCTCTCTGGGGACACCTCAGGCCCTCCAAGGTTTGGAGGCCTATCTCCACCCACCACCACTTCCCCTGCCAGTGGCGGACTCCCTCAGACATCGGTGCGTTGGTGGTTCTTTGTGTCCGGGGATGGGCGTCCAGGTACACACTGGCTCACAAGTATTAGGTAATCTTATCCTGATTAAACTTCACTAATTGATGTGTTTATCTGCATTTGGAACTGTTGATCCATGGATTAGGGGTTTTAATATAAACATGGAGTTACTGAGGAGATTTAACTTAAAGTGGACATGAAACACTTCATTTATAAAGGCTAATTTACAACATGAGCCCTTCTCTCATAAACTGACATAGATACTCAGTGTAGCTGGAGTTAAGAAATTAGTGCTTAGAGTTAAAGTTTTTAAAACGTATTTAGGGCCAGCTTGTGCCAGTACAGAACGTGACATCATCAGGTTGGTTGGTTGCGGTCCATAGACTTACATCAGTTTATGTTAGCTAAGTAGTTATAGAATCAGACCGAAGACTAAAACTAAAAATCCGACTAAGGGGGTCACTTTTGTGCTACACTTGGCTTTAACTGTGAGGGGTTTTTTTTAAATCAAGGATATACTGTCCACTTTCATTGTCTCTTTAGTTGGCTTTGGTTGGTCAGAAACTGTTTTTTCCTTGTGGGGCCAGTTGTACAACAAACAGCTGATGTAACAAACAGCACATTGTACATCCCAACTCAGATACGTTTGTTATAGTTTTGGACAGACTGTAGACACATCTCTGTTTCTGTTGCCTTCTGATACTATTGTGGTAAATTATATTTGGATGGGATTCCAATTGAATTGACTTGAATTGAAAGACATAAAGAACAGGTGACCTCTAATTTTCTGCTTCTAATTTCGAATTAAACTGAGGTTATTGTACTCATCCCTAAAAATCTTGTCTAACCAGATACTTAATCAGGATGGCATTACCTTTACCTCCAGTGATACTGTGAGGAATCCTGAAGTTCTTTTTGACAAGGATATGTCCAAGATATGTGCATATTAAACAAATACAGAGGACTGCTTTCCTGCATTTTTGCAATAGCTTCAAAATTAGAAACATCTTTTCCCAGAGTGATGCTGAAAAACTAGTTCCTGTATTTATTTACTTTTAACCTGGACTGTTGTAATGTATTATCATCAGGCTGAAGCGACTGGTCCTAAAAACTCCCTGAAGAGCCTTCAGTTGATCAAAAGTGTTACAGCAAGAGTAAGGCAAGGCAAGGCAAGTTTATTTGTATAGCACAATTCAACAACAAGGTGATTCAAAGTGCTTTACAGAGACATTAGAAACAAGAACAAATAAAAAGCATGATTTAAAATTGAATAAAACAAGCAAATAAACTAACTAACTAATTAACAAACAAACAAACAAACAACAGTATATAAAATCAAAACAGATAAAATCAGAACAGTAGATAAAATCAGTAGTTAAATGTAAGTTTTGAAATTTAAGCTTAAGTACTGGCATATTTCTCTTCATAGGCTCCCTGTTAAATCTAGACTCACATTTAAAATAGTTCTATTCACATACAAGTTCTTGAATAGTCAGTTACCATCTTATCCTGTGTCTAGTATCTAGTACCCGATTCATGCCTTGCCATGCCAAGACTTCAGTGTTTTGTATTTTAGTTTGTAGTTCTCAGCAATACAGCTGCTTAAGTTCACGTTATCTCTCCAGAGTCCTGCACTTTGGTCCTCATCCTGCCTGCCACACAGTCAGACCTTGACAATTAAAAGTAGAATGGGAAGCAGAGCCTTCAGCTTTCAGGCCCCTCTGCTGTGTAACCTGTCACACATCCACTCTACTTTCAAGATTAGGCTTTAAATTTCTTTTTTGATAAAGCTCATAGTCAGGACTGGATCAGGTGACCCTGAATCCTTCCTTAGTTAGGCTGTTATTTCTTAGGCTGCTAGACGCTTACCATGATCCACTTAGTGTTTTTTCACTTTCATCTTTTTCACTTACTATGTGTTTATAGACTACTTTGAATTTAATGATTAGTTATTATTAATTTGACATTTGTGGTGCATGGCACACTGGTTAGGTTGCTTGCTCTGCAGCGAGACAACTAGCTGAACTGCACAGAGAGTCCCAAGTGTGGAAAACTAATCAAAGCAATTAAAGAATGAAATCCAGAGCAGAACAACCGAATCAAACATTTTTCAAGCCTGAACAGAAGAGGTGAAGGGCTGAATAGTGAGGGGGAGCAGGTGCCCTGGTGTCAAAGTTCAGACCTGAAGTGTGTAGTTACTTTACTTTAGCCAGGTATAGTGTAAGAACAATGGTTATAGACGGGTACAAAGCATGTCTAACCTCCATAACAGGAGTTCAAATTTCATTAATAAGTATTTAATGAAATGCAAAAGCGGTAAGACTGTCATTGTAGCGTTTGGGTATCATTGTATCAAGACCATATGGTATCAAATTACACCTGTTTAAATATAAATTCCTTTGATTTATCATAGTTGCTAACTCCGGGTCCGATAACAGGCACCACACCTGCAGTAGATGTGCTCGGTGTGAGGTCTCGCAGCAAGCTATCAAATACGGAGCTTTTCTCGGCTTTTAAAAAAAACGCTATACGTCGCCAGGTGTTTCATCAGATTCGAGGTGTTACCTCCTTTGACAGTATCACAGTATCAGCTTAAAGCACTTGTTGCAGGCTGCTGAGTTTCCATCTTTTGCTGTGAAGTACAGCCAGACTTTTGACCGCTTCGCCTTGGGCATTTTAAATCTGTAGCTCTGCTCTAAAAGAACGTACGTACCTGGGCCCGCCTACTATCCTCGGAAATGTAAAATGATTGGCTAGAATTCAAAGTGTATGACATCTCAGGAAAAAAAAGCACCGAAATAAAGCACCGAAATGTGCACTGCTTTTCGGTCTGGTTACTACCGTTTATGTCAGAACCGGTGCCATCATGGCACCTGATACCGGTACCCATCCCTACTATTAGCTCATGGAATATTACCAGAATAATTAAAATCCTCCTCCGGTCTTCTATTTTATGTTAGATCTATTTGAGTTTTCACAGTGTGAAATTTAATACAGAGAAGCAATTGTGGCAGTTGGGCTAACACCCAGGTCTTAGTGTGTCTTTTCTGTTTTTTTTTTTCTTGTGGTGGTGGGGGGGTGTTTGTTTGTTTTTTAGCAAATCCAATAAATCAATTATGTGTTTGGCATCAAGGGCCAGGGGGGTTGGGGGGCATGTAGCACTCTCACAGTGAGCCAATCTTGCAAGAGAGAAAATTCAAGTTCTATCATTCCCAAGGGCATAGTAGCGTCATGGCTTGAAAGGAAGGCTACGCAGAGAAGAATTGAGGCTAGAATTTTCCGTTCTTGCAGCCAACCCAATAATTTTGTTTCCACCTATCTGGGGGCACCAAAAAAAGAAGTATTTCTCCCAGTAAGAGTGGACTACTGGTAGGTGGTTCTAGGGATCAGTTATTATTCTGCTCGCTAGTACCATTTGTCTGAACCAGGACTCCCTTTGCAAGTGCTCACTGACTCTTGCGGTGAGCAAAATCTTCTTGATGAAAACCGATTTCAACAGCTTGGAATCCCCACTATGCTCCAAGCCTCTGACCACCCCACTTTTACACTCAGCTTCAACACTCACACAGAGTCTGTTCACCTAGTCATCTACGGCAGTGGCTCTGAGTTGTTGAAGTTTGTTGTATTCACTGCTCCCATATCCCTTTGGATTTGGGGAATCCCCTGGTTATAAAAACATAACCCACTTATTAACAGAATGTAAGAGAGACCAAATGAATGCTGAAGCTTATTTTGCACAACTATCACCTCAAACTCAACTGATTTATGTATTGTTCCCATGTGGCCATGTGAGCCATATTAACCATAAGAGATCTTCTTCCTGGTGCTTCTCTTCCCTTCTGTTGCCTTTACAATTTCCCCCAAACAAGTGAATTAGTTGTGTGACCTCATTCAACTCATTTTAAGTCTATGTCTAATAAAGCATTTATAAATGACACTGAGAGGTGAACAGGACCTCAAGACGCAAACAAGTCTCAGCTGTTTTCACAACAAAAAAACAACAACAAACAAAAACAAACAAAACAACAAACAGCCAGAGCATAAAGCGATAGAGTGTAAACACTACATAGTATCCATCATATTAAACTGTAAAGCAAAATGTCTTTTCAATATTTGAGCATTTGAATTTCTTTCGTACAAGTAACTCAGATGAAATGAACAAAGTCATGGATGGTCTCCTTCACCAGCACAATGCAAACTGTGTGCAGCTCCTCAGAGTAAGGAGGTGATCAGGTTGGTGACCATGTTGTTCCTATCTCCTTCATAATGGAGAACCAAAGCAAAAATGAAAACCACAGGCTGTATAAAGCAGAGATGTTACTGCATTAAATCAAGAAATGCCAAGATTCAGTGGCCATTATGAATATAAACGCAACTTTTATCATAAAATCGGAGCACGAAATCCACACATATGTTATATTTAGTAGTGGCTATTGAATTTATTTATTTGATGCAGTAACATCTCTGTTTTATATAAAATTAAGAACCATGAAAATGCCATTTGCTTTGGGATTCTTCTGAGCGAAAGAGATAGCAAGCCACCCCTGAACCTGATCACCTCCATACCCTGAAGTGATCTGAGTTTTTACTGTGCAGATAAGCAGACCACGCCCTGTTCTTTCCTTATTTAGCCGAATTCAGCTGTGTGAAAGCAGAGCACAAAATACCTTAACTTCTTCCTTTAATCCAGGTGCACTTTGGAGCCTGACTTGATTCTCTAACTCCTGACTAAAGCTGATACACATCACCTAAGTGTCAGCTACATGAAAACTAATATGCTAATGAGTAAAAATAAATTACTATAACACTTAATGTGAAACATTAACTAACATCATCACCAAGGCCATAATACACTTTCCTGTTTTGATTTCCTGAGGAAACTGTTGTAAACATAGTATGTGTCTACAGTAAACAGCCCACTGTAAGAAAACCAAAATGAGAGTCAAACATAAATTAACATAAATGTGTTGCTAGTGTTGTTTCATGTGTTTAAGCTTTGGGTATGGCATATTTCCATTGTGGTAGTGCAGTGAAACAGCACCAGAGTGAGAAGCCAATAAGATTGCTCTAAAAATTGTTCCCTCCCATTTGATACGGTTAAATGTAGACAAATCCTTTCATAATGCAGCTTCAAACGTCTGCTGTGTCAAGAGGAAAAAAACAAAATGCTGACATTTTTTTATATACTGCTCCTGATCAAAACTGGGCGTAAGTACAGAATTCTTAATCACTGAATCACTGTGGTGTATTAATCTAAAAGATTATATGAATATATCACTGTTGGTAACCATGATTCTGCTTTTAATTTTCAGGATGCTCAGATCATCAGATCTTTGACACCAAAAATGTTGCTGTTGAGGAAAATGTGACTCTGAATTGTTTCCGGGATCGTCTTTGGCATTCAACAAACTTATTCTGGATCAGACTTGTTTCTCAGAGCTTTCCTGAAGTTCTAGGATCAACAATGTCTTATGATTCTCCGACTATTGAAAAGATTCATCACATTACAACAAAACAAGAGCCTGGAACTTTTGTTCTGCATATCAACGGAGCACAGTTAAGCGATACAGCTGTTTATTACTGCATCAAAGTAAGACAGCGCAAGATGACATTTTTGAAAGGAACTTTTCTTCAAGTCAAAGGTAAGTGAAACAGAAACAGCAACACTAATGAGTCAACCACAGCAAAATTATTTACCGTTTTTATGTGTTTATTTGCGTAATTCCTGAAGACACACTATTTCAATATAATTGAAATTTTTATTTAACTGAATATAATGAAACATATTTATTTTTATTTCATAGGACCTGACCCAGGCATCACTGGTGTCACTCAAGACTCTTTGTCTAATCCAGTCCATCCAGGAGACCCAGTGACTCTGCAGTGTTCAGTCCTCTCTAATTCTGAGAACAGAACATGTACAGAAGATCACAGTGTGTACTGGTACAGAGCCAAACCAGATGAGTCTCATCCAAGTTTAATGTACAGTCAAGGAAACAATAGTTATGACTGTGAGCGGAGTCCTGAGGCTGCCTCCCAACAGAAATGTGTCTACAGCTTCTCCAGGAACGTCAGCTCCTCTGATACAGGAACTTATTACTGTGCTGTGGCCACATGTGGAGAGATACTGTTTGGAAATGGAACAAAACTGAATATCGAAGGTAAGTGTTTTCGTATTAAAATAAAAAATAAAAATATATAAATGTTTATATTTTATTTAGTTTTGACTACAGTGGATTTAGATGAAGTACATCGGCACATAATAATTGATGAATCTATGTATATAGATTATAAATATTATTACATTTCAGTTTCATTATTTTATTATTTCATTATTTCACCTTTAATAAGAGCTTTTTCCAATATAGTTCCAGTTGTCCGTCATTGGGATTTGACCAACACAGTTCTCATTCTGCTATGTGTTGCTCTCAGCATAAGCCTGATTGTCATAGCCTTCCTCATTTCTACCATCAAAGAAAAACACAAAACCTCGGGTAAGAAGAGTTACTTCTATATCGATTTCTTGAATAGTATTTGGTTAGGTCATACTCATTTACAACTGATTTGTAAAGTAAAATACAGTGAAACATTTGCTTCTGATCACTTTTTCACATTGTTTTAATCCAGCTGCTGTTTCTCTACAAACAAATACAGAATCAACTAGGACAGAACATCAAATTCATAAAGTGAGAAATTTTGCAATTAAAAGCCTGATGGAAAAATAAAACCAGCAGTTTTTAATGATAGTCTACAGATGTGCATTTCAGTTGATACATTTTGATGCATTTCTCAGAGACACGAGGACTCATTGACTTATGCTGCGCCAACCTTTATCAAGAGAAACACTCGCAAAGCAGAGAGAAGGAACACGAGAGCAACAGAGACAATGTGTATTTACTCTGCTGTCAGAGCTTTTGAGTATGGAAAAAGTGAAGCTTAAGCAAAGCTTGTATTTCATCTCCCTTTCATCTTCACTTTGGACTGATATTTAATATTGCCATGCCCAGATTTCATCCATTGAGTCTGGATATTAAAAGCAGAAGAGAAAAACATTCAAATGATGAATATGTGAAAATAAGTCCAGTAAGTCATCAAACACAAAATGTGCTTTGGAACAACTACAACACATCAAATCTTTGTATTTTTTAATTCATGTCTCATTTTCTTCACTTTTTTTGTTTTGCTTTGTGACAACTGTAATAGAGATACAAAACACTGCACAGAAAGTTCTAATGTACCATTTTGTTGTGTGAGCACTTTGTATCTTTCAGCTGTTTATGTCAGGTGCTCAGAAAACAACTATGTTGCACCTGTTTGGACCTGTTTGGTTTGTTAGTTTTTCTCTGTCACCCTGCATGAAATGCTTTTTATGTATGCTCTGTAGGATCTTGCAGAAGCTTTATTAAAACACTCAAATGATATCTGAAGCTTGGTTTCTCAGATTTCCACCACAGATTGTAATTAATTTGTATGTATGAGAAGTAACTTTACATTAATAAATACATATAACGCCCACAGCTTTCCTGTTGCAAACTAATGCTAGTGTGATGCTAGTCTGTTAATGTGCAACACAAGAGCTCTGAAAATGGATTTAATTAAATACATCCAACATAAAATGTAAGTAAAACACAAAATTCTGTTTTAACTTTGATAGTACAACATTTAAATGAGTCATTTTCATCTATTCTCTTACGATTGAACCATTACTTTGTATACTAAGGCAATATAAATATTCCCTTTAAAATCACACACACATTTTTCTTTCTTTATTCAGCTGAGTTCACCTGTTTAAAAACAGCACAAAACAACTTATCTTATTTAATTCAGGTGCACTTTGGAACTGAGCCTGACTTGATTTTCTGATTTGTCTGACTAAAGCTAGCTAACTGACTTCAATAAGCTGACAACTAACCAGAGTTGAACCGCAGGAGGGAGCTAAAAAAAAAGTGCAAACTCTTGAACATCCCACAGGCATTCCCATTCATTATTGAGTGATCCCTTGTGACAAGGGAGCAAAGCTTTCATCAGTTAAATATACATACTGTTTGTGATCTTTACACTTGTTTGTGAAGCTCTGTGAAACACTCGCTATTGTTTTGTGATTACGTTATTCGTGTTCTACTTTAAATGAAGATGTTTCAGTATATTTAAATTAAAGTCATCTGTGACACCAGCTGCTCAGTCTGTCTTCCTCTGTCTTAAACCCTATTACATATTTAGACTCTGGTCAAACATCTTCTCTGTATTAGGCAAATTATATTTGTATAACCCAGAATCTTTCTGTGTCACTTTGTGCTTTGTCTGTTTCTTTTTCTATTGTGACAACAGCTGACTGTTAGTGCTGACCTTTCTGTTTCATTTTTAAAGACTTTGTAAGTCATAAATGAGGTCACACTAAATCCTGAATTAACTACAAACTGCATAAATGAACTATGAGTTACAGTATGAAGTGAGGATTCACAAAACCTCTAGTAACATGCTTACTCACAAATAGCTTGCTGTATATGTGTACATGTGTACACAAATGAATTAATCATTTACATAGATTTTCTAAATAAGAGCATGAACCATTAACAGCTTTCATAAAGTGCAAACTTGATGGAATCGGTTAAAGTAAATTTCACTGATTCCATCTTAAGTAAAATACTCAAATGAAAAAGAAAAGAATGAAACTACACAGTTTTTTCCTTTATTAGACTGCTGCATATTTTGAAATATGTTAAATCACTAAAACATAATCCAGGTTTTTGTAACTTAGGTTTTGGGATTTGCACTGTACATTGCACTGGATAATAAAATAGTCCCATTTTGAGTCAGCTAGGTAAATCACAAAATAAGTTCTTTTCAATCTTCCAGCACATTGTGTGTCTTTGAGAATAATTTCACGAAAGATCAGTCACCTCTTATTTTGAACTTAATGTTTCACCAGTGGTGGTTAGCACCATTGCTCATAGTAAGAAGGCCCTGGTTTGAATCTAGCCTGGGGATTTTTTTGTGTGTAGAACTTGAATGTTCTCCTTGCATCTGCACAGGTTGTCTCCAGGTACTTGGCTTCCTCCCACAGCCCAAAGACATGCACGGGTTTAGACTAACTGATGGTTCCAAATTGGTCATAGGTCTGAATGTGAACATGAATGGTAATCTGTATTGATATGTTAGCCAGGCAATACATTGGCAATCTGTCTAGAACAGTGATTCTTAACCCTTTAAGACCTACCATAGAACATGGTAGGTCTAATATAGCCAAGGCTTATATTATATTTTACATGCTGTAGAGCCATTTTTGGGAGCATTTCAAGTTGCTATACATCAGTACAACCATTATAACCCAAATCTTAATAATATGTATGCATTACATGCATAGTAATTACATAAATTGCAAAAAAGTGCAATAAACTACAAAAAAATTGAAAATTTCAACGTAGGAAGTGTTATGAACAGCTGATCGGATCGGCAAAGCCTTTTTCTGGAATATTATGTTTTTGTTGCTGCAAGCGATTTTTATGCCATTTTTGCAAAGCTATATGTGGAAGGAAACTGATCTAGGACAAGCTGATGGCATAAGATGTAAGTACATCTCCTCCAGTTTCATATGCAAAAGAAAAATACTGCGCTAGCTTACGTGGTTCCAGTTCTACCTGGATTTAAAAATAGTTACACAAAACGGAGTGTGCCCGCTCCAACCGGCTTTAAAGGGTTAAGAGCTGCAAATTCTTTTTAGTTTTCGACCTGTGGGCCCCAGGACATCATAAGTTATTAATTGAAGACACCAGGGACTACTGTCAGTGCGCCCCAGGGTGGCTGTGGCTACAATGTAGCTTGCCATCACCAGTGTGTGAATGGGTGGATGACTGGATATGTAAAGCGCTTTGGGGTCCTTAGGGACTAGTAAAGCGCTATATAAATACAGGCCATTTACCATTTACCATTTTACTGTTATCCATGAAAATCTCAGTTACAATACAGCTTCCCACCACTTGGTGGAATTTGTTTAATCAGCCTCAATAAGCAAGCAGAAGAAAACACTCTCCCCGCTGTTTGCAGTTAGCAAAATATATGCAGAAGTACTTAAAATGGAAAAATGAAGATGAAAGTTTCTGAATGGTGGAGCGGAGAGCCCAATGTGTGGACTGTGGATGCTATCCAATCATAGTGGAGGAACTGATTTTGTTCCATGAATTGTTAACCTGTTTGGCATTTTGTTTTATACACATAATAAATAAATGTTTACCACATTGCATCATGTTATCATCTTTTTTATTTGACAAGGTTTTAGCTATTGAATGTTTCACCAGTGCTGGCTAGCACTATTGCTCACAGTAAGAAGGCCCTGGTTTGAATCTAGCCTGGGGACTTTTTCTGTGTAGAACTTGAATGTTCTCCTTGTCTCTGCGTGGGTTCTCTCCAGGTACTTGGCTTCCTCCCACAGCCCAAAGACATGCACGGGTTTAGACTAAGTGATGGTTCCAAATTGATCGTAGGTGTGAGTGTGAGCGTGAATGGTTATCTCTATTTATATGTTAGCAATAACTTGAACTCCTGTCTTAGAATGTAGTGTTTGTACCTTGTCTCTTATCGTATGGAATAAGTTTTCAAATTTGACAACTTCACCACAATCAAACTCATTACATTTGCATTACTTCTCAGTAGTGTTTGTCTGTGTGCACATCCACATATTTAAGTCCCTTGTTCAACCACTTCAGTCTAACTTTATCACTGTAGCATTTTAAAAACAAGCCAAGTCAAAATGTCAAACTCAAATTGATTTTATCATTACACACACAAAACTGACATGTACTTGCATTATGATCTTCACATTCATTGTTATTCACTTAATTTAATTTAATTTAAAAAGGTATTTTTTCAATGTGAGGAGAACCAAAATTCATTTTGAGTACTCCATGAAAAGAAGTTTAATTATGTACAGTCACAGTTTTCTTCACTTTGATAGACATGATTATAGTAAAACAGTGACTGCCATATACATATTTTCCAGTGAAAAGGACATGTTACTAATTTCCAATAATCAGAGCGTTTCCTGAGAACTGGGTGCAATTTTATGTGTATGTATTAAAGGTAAATTGCATGATGATATATCTATATATCTATATCTATATCTATATATATATACATCTATATATCTATATGTATATATCTATATATATATATATATGTGGCGGAGGCGTGGCCCCGGGCGCAGCTGCAGGGGAGGAGTGGAGCGGAAGGCTCATCAGGGCGGCGCTGCGAGGCCGGTAAGAACAGCTGATGTTGTTTATGGACTGATGATGGTCTCCCTCCGCTGTGTTTATAGTGAGACGAGGAGGAGCGGCCAGGAGAGAGATCAGCTGGGCTCGTGAGCTGTCAGACTGTGTGACTGAGTCAGCTGTCAAAACAACAAACACTTGAATAAATGTGGAAGTTGGCTGTACCTACCTGTGTGTGCGTGTGTCTGTGCCTGGTGTATTCCACAAGTGGTGCCGAAACCCAGGATAGTGCCGGTGGGGAAATGTCCGACCCACAGGCCGCGCCACCCGCCCAGCCTCTGCAATTCTTGGCGCAGATGCTGGCGGAGATGGCGACGATGAGCCGGGAACAGGCGGCCGACCAGCGTGCCCACCTGGCCGCGCTGCGGGAGCAGACGGACCGGCAGACGCAAGTTCTGGAGCGGTTGGTCGGGGCCGCTGCCACGCCGAAGCCCTCGCCACTGTCGGTGGCGGTGCCCCGGATGGGGGACGGGGACGACCCACAGGTTTTTTTGGAGACCTTCCGTGCCACGGCGGAGGCTTGCCAATGGCCGCGGGAGGAGTGGGCTCCGCGGCTGCTCCCCCTGCTGTCCGGGGAGGCACAAACAGCGGCCCTGAGTCTGCCTCCAGCGTCGAGGAGCAGCTTCGCGGACGTGAGCCGGGCGGTGGTGGACAGGCTAGGGCTCACCGCCGAAGACCACCGCCGGCGGTTCCGGGCCTGTCGGCTGGCTACAACGGACCGACCATTCGCCTGGGCCCGGCAGCTGCGCGACGCGGCGGTACGCTGGCTGCAACCGGGAACATCGGAGGGGGAGACGAAGCTGGTGGACAAGGTGGTGCTGGAGCAGTTCACGGAGGGATTGCCAGCGGAGACTGCGAGATGGGTCCGGTGCCACCGGCCCGCAAGCTTGGAGGTAGCGGTGACGCTGGCGGAGGACCACCTTGCCGCTGGAGCAGGGGAACCCGGGGACGCCGGACGGAGGCCGAACAAACAGGTCCCGGTGCCGGCCCCGAGGCGCCGTGTGCCGGCACCAGGGCAGGCAGAGCGGCTGCCGGCGCTGAGCCCCACTAACCCTTTCGCGGCGTTGGTGCCGTCCAGGGCAGCCGAGCCAAGTGGAGCCGCCCCCGAGCCACGGAGAGCAGCACAGACGCCGGGGCCGGAGTGTTGGAAGTGCGGGCAGCCGGGGCACCTGAGGAGGGATTGTCCGCTTATGGAAGTGGGGCAGGTGTTTCGTGTTGTTGGCGCCCCAGCACCCTCCCCCGGTCCAGGAGGGACATACAGTATTCCGGTAAGGACTCGAGGGGGTATACGCCAGGCGTTGGTGGACACGGGCTGCACACAGACCCTCGTACACCAAAGCTTGGTTCGCCCCGGGGCATTGCTGGAGGCAGAATGGGTGGAGGTGAGGTGTGTGCATGGTGACGTTCACAGGTATCCCATAGTGCCGCTGTTATTAAAGTATAAGGGCAAAACGCATAGAGTAACGGCGGCGGTTAGCCCGCGCCTGTCGCACCCCCTGATTCTGGGTACCAATTGGCCGGGGTTTCATCAGCTACTGGGACAGTACGCGGGGGTGCGATCACGACCGGAAGCGGGGTGTAGCGTGTGCGCGGCGTTCAGCGGTGACGCGGGGTCGTCCGACACTGACTCCGGGGGGGAGGAGCCGGCGGGTCCCTCACGGGACGTCCCGCCGGCCCCGGAAGTGTCCCCCATGGGTGATTTCCCACTGGAGCAGTCTCGTGACGGCACCCTACGCTCAGCCTTTGACCAAGTGATGGCTATTGATGGTCACGTGGTGCGCCCTGAGGCCGCGCAGACCTACCCGCGTTTCGTCTTATTAAACGACCGATTATATCGAGTGAGTCGTGACACTCAGACAGAGGAAACACACACCCAGTTGTTGGTGCCGCAGGGCCGCCGGGAAACGCTTTTCCAGGCGGCCCACTATAACCCCATGGCAGGGCATATGGGCTATGAGAAAACTCTGGAGCGAATAACGGCCCGATTTTATTGGCCGGGCATCCGAGCGGATGTGCGCCGCTGGTGCGCGTCCTGCCCGGACTGCCAACTTGTTAACCAGCCGGCCATACCGAAGGCGCCGCTGCGCCCTCTCCCCCTCATTGAGGTCCCGTTTGAGCGCATCGGCATGGACCTCATCGGGCCGTTTCACCGGAGTGCACGCGGCTACCGCTTTGTGTTAGTCTTGGTGGATTACGCAACGCGGTACCCGGAAGCAGTTCCGCTGCGCACCATCTCTGCAAAGAGTGTGGCGCAGGCACTGTTTCAGGTCATCTCCCGAGTCGGAATCCCGAAAGAGATACTGACTGACCAGGGCACGTCGTTTATGTCTCGTACACTGCGGGAACTGTACGAATTATTGGGCATTAAATCTATTCGGACCAGCGTCTACCACCCTCAGACTGACGGGCTGGTGGAGCGGCTGAATAAGACTTTAAAGTCCATGATTCGGAAGTTCATTAACGAGGATGAACGCAATTGGGATCACTGGCTAGACCCTCTGTTATTCGCAGTGCGGGAGGTGCCCCAGGCCTCCACGGGATTTTCTCCCTTTGAACTGCTGTTCGGCAGGAGGCCACGTGGGGTGCTCGACCTGATTAAAGAAAGCTGGGAGGACGGTCCGAGCCCCGCCAAAAATGAGATTCAGTACGTGTTGGACTTGAGAGCAAAACTCCACACTTTGGGGAGGTTGTCACGGGAGAATTTGCTCCAGGCTCAGCAGCGTCAGCAACGCCTGTATGACAGAGGGGCTAGGCTCAGGCAATTTTCACCGGGAGATAAAGTGCTTGTGTTACTCCCTACTTCCAGCTCGAAGTTGCTCGCCAAGTGGCAAGGACCCTTTGTGGTCACACGGCGAGTCGGGGACGTGGACTATGAGGTCGCTCGGTCGGACAGGGGAGGAGCCACGCAGATTTATCACCTCAATCTCCTCAAACTGTGGCGAGAGGTTGAAACCGCTTCTCTGGTGAGCTTGGTGAAGGAGAGAGATGAGTTGGGGCCTGAGGTGCCAAATTCTATCATTCCCGCCTCCCTCCCTTGTGATGACCATCTCACACAGGCCCAGAGAGCGGATGTTGTCGCGTTGCAACAGCGTTTTGCGGACGTGTTCTCCCCCCTGCCCGGCCGGACGTCCCTCATCGAGCACCATTTCGTGACGCAGCCTGGCGTGACGGTGCGTTCACGGCCCTACAGGCTCCCGGAGCACAAGCGAAAAATCGTGCAGAGGGAATTGGCGGAAATGCTGAGGATGGGAGTAATAGAAGAGTCGCACAGCGCCTGGTGTAGCCCCATCGTTCTGGTGGCGAAGAAGGATGGGTCTATACGGTTCTGTGTCGACTATCGCAGGGTGAACGAAGTGTCACGCTTTGATGCCTACCCCATGCCTCGGGTCGACGAGCTCCTGGACCGGTTAGGCACGGCCCGCTTTTTCACGACACTGGACTTAACCAAGGGCTATTGGCAGATTCCCTTGTCTGCCGAGGCCAGGGAGAAAACGGCCTTCTCCACTCCGTACGGTTTGTACCAGTTCGTGACACTTCCGTTTGGCCTGTTCGGGGCCCCGGCCACTTTCCAGCGTCTCATGGACCGGGTACTGCGTCCGCACGCAGCGTATGCTGCCGCCTACCTGGATGACGTGATCATCCACAGCGACACCTGGGCGGAGCATGTGCTGCGGGTGGCCGCGGTCCTGGAGTCCCTGAGGGGGGCGGGGCTCACGGCCAATCCGAAGAAGTGCGCGGTTGGACGGAGGGAGGTGCAGTATCTGGGGTACCACCTGGGGGGCGGGCAGGTGCGTCCACAGGTGGAGAAGACGGCGGCTATCGCATCCTGCCCGCGCCCCAGGACGAAAAAGGAGGTGAGACGGTTCTTGGGGTTGGCGGGTTACTATCGTCGCTTTGTGCCGGGGTTTGCGCAGCTAACCAGCCCCCTGACCGATCTCACTCGAAAGGGTGCCCCGGATCTGGTCCAGTGGACGGGGCCGTGCCAGGCGGCGTTTGTGCAGGTGAAAAAGGCTCTCTGTGGGGAGCCGCTGCTTCACACTCCTAACTTTTCCCTCCCTTTTGTTCTGCAGACTGACGCCTCGGACAGAGGGCTGGGAGCCGTTTTGTCCCAGCAGGTAAGGGGGGCCGACCGCCCTGTCCTATACATCAGCCGGAAGCTAGCAGAGCGCGAGCGCCGGTACAGCACCGTGGAGAAGGAGTGCCTGGCCATCCGGTGGGCGGTCGGCTCCCTGCGCTATTACCTCCTGGGACGCTCATTCACCCTCTGTTCGGACCACGCCCCGCTGCAGTGGCTCCACCGCATGAAGGATGCCAACGCCCGGATCACCCGGTGGTATCTGGCGTTGCAGCCCTTTAAGTTCAAGGTGATCCATAGGCCGGGGGCGCAGATGGCAGTGGCCGATTTCCTCTCTCGCTCGCGGGGGGGGGGAGTTGGCTCGGCCAGACGGCTCCCCGGCCTCGAACGGGCGGTGGGGGTGTGTGGCGGAGGCGTGGCCCCGGGCGCAGCTGCAGGGGAGGAGTGGAGCGGAAGGCTCATCAGGGCGGCGCTGCGAGGCCGGTAAGAACAGCTGATGTTGTTTATGGACTGATGATGGTCTCCCTCCGCTGTGTTTATAGTGAGACGAGGAGGAGCGGCCAGGAGAGAGATCAGCTGGGCTCGTGAGCTGTCAGACTGTGTGACTGAGTCAGCTGTCAAAACAACAAACACTTGAATAAATGTGGAAGTTGGCTGTACCTACCTGTGTGTGCGTGTGTCTGTGCCTGGTGTATTCCACAATATATATATATATATATATATACATCTATATATATATATATATATATATATATATATAGATAGTAGGGGTGCAACGATACACAAAATTCACGGTTCGGTTCGGTTCGATACTTTGGTGTCACGGTTCGATATTTTTTCAATACAAAAAAATGTTCATGCATTTTTAATTTGTCATTTATTAAAATTATAAATATATATTTTAACTCAAAAGTACAGTTTTTAAATTTAACCCTAACCCTTGTGCGTGTTTTTTATTTTGACAGCGAATGCGCACCTGCGGACCACTTATGTGCAGCCCTGGTTATTTAGCTCATCATATTGCAGCCACAGAAATTCTTTTGTCCATGAAACCATAAAGCTGCACTTTCTTTTTGCCTTATAGTCTGATTTGTCATAACTTCTCCGTTTTGTGGTAAGCTTTTCTTTGGCTGTCACTTCTTCACCCTGACCTGTCTTATTTGGCTCAGCAGAACTGAAATGCTTTTACACGCTCACTCACATAAGCTCAGCGATTCTCTGCGCGATCAACCTCTCACATGTTTAAGCTGCGGGAGATTTCACTTGTCATGTTTGCATAGTAAGCTAACGATTAATAAGACGATGTCAGAGGAATTGGTGCACAAATTATCATCACTCACAGATCAGTGCTGTCGCTCTCTATACACAGTTCGCACGATTGCAAAGTGAAAGCAAAAAAACAAGCGCAAATTCAAACGCGACTTCAATATGTCACATATTGACAGTGGCTCACCGATGCCAATGACATAATTACCCAGCTACATTTCTGAAAGAATGCAAAAGCATTGACATATATTTTTCCTACAATAGCCCGACGGGCAGGGAAGAGAAAGATTTTGGTAGCCCGACTGAAAAAAATCGCTAGCTCCGGGACGTCGGGCTAGCGATATTGCGAGCCCTGTATCTGATTGAGGAATCACTCATCTTTGGAAAAGAGAGTTTATTACAGAGAAATGGCTCTTTCCAAAATAAAAGCTATACTATCCGCTTCTTCTGGGCTATATTCTCAGCAGCATAAGGAGAATCATGTGCTAACAGCTGTCTAAATGACTCGGCTAAAGTTAGTAGCATGCTTGTTGTTTTTGTCTTTGCACTAGGATGATGTCGGCGTAAATGTGCAGTCATATTCGTTGTGTTCCCACTAGTGCTTTCAGGTTAATCTCGTTGAAATGACCTTAACACCACAACACGGCAAATCTCCGTTAACGAGCTACCGCCGATCGCTCCGTGCATGGGGCTAGACGGCCAACACGTTAACGAGCTAACTGCGCTAACACACTAGTTCACACCAATGTAATTGAGCATTGCATGGCACATCCAACATACTGTTTTACTTTAGTCCATGACTCGCTTACCTTCAGGGTCATACGTCACATGAAAACCAAAATAATTCCAAACGCCAGATCTGAATGAGGTTCAATTTGCCTGTTGCAAGGAGAGCTTAACTTCTGTCTCGCTAGCTTGCCCTGCGCTCTTCCTTCTGACTATACTGTCTGTGTTGAGCGCTCAGTGAATCTGCATTCGACTACTCCGCCTAGGCTGCACTGTCGAGCCTAGGCAGCTATATATATATATCTCCTTAACACAGAACCATGAATCTAATCTAAATTTGTCTTATTTCATGATGAGTTCAAAATGTATTATGAAGGTAAGACAATTATCAGCTGATGAAGTTTCACAATTACTGTATGTCTACAAATATTTTACTTTGCAAATAGACGACAGTTATTTCTGAATGAGGGTAAAATGTTCTCAACAATATCTCTATTAAACTCAGGCAAAGAAAGTTCAGCAAAGGACTTTAGGAGATTAAGGAGTGGAGCGGGAGGTTTGTCAACTAGTCGACTGCAGTTTAAATTTGGCACTTTTTACTCTTTGTTTCCACTCACTGATTAGTTAGTTTTTCACTCAGTTTCGGGGTTTGCATTCATTAGCACCAAAACGCACTTTAAGGGTTGGGCTAAGATGTGGTTTGGGTTAATATATGACTATAAATATGAATATAAATGGAAATGAGAATGAGAATGAGAAAAAGCTTGCTCACCTCACAGTCCCAATAACAACGGATGCACTACAGCACTTTTTATGTAGATGTCCTAAGTGTGAAACTAATAAATAATAATAACATAGGGTAACACGGAATCTGGAACATTAACTAACATCACACAAAGTCTTCACATTTTCTTGTTTTGATTTCCGTATGAGGAAATTGTTGTCAACAAACCATGTGTTGTCTACTGTAAACAGCCCACTGTAAGAAAACCAATATGAGAGTCAAACATAAAATACCATGAGTGTGTTGCTGGTGTTGTTTCATGTGTTTAAGCTTTGTAAATGGCATATTTCCATTGTGGTAGTGCAGTGAAACAGCACGACAATGAGAAGCCAATAAGATTGCTCTAAAAGTTGTCCCCTCCCATGCAATACGGTTAAATGTAGACAAATCCTTTCATAATGCAGCTTCAAACGTCTGCCGTGTCAAGAGGAAAAAAACAAAATGCTGACATTTTTTTATATACTGCTCCTGATCAATATTGGGCGTAAGTATAGAAATCGTACTCACTGTACTGTCACCGTTTATATTAATATGAATGTTTATATGACTGTATCACTTTTGATGAGCATGATTCTGTTTGGTATTAATTTTCAGGATTCTCAGATCATCAGATCTTTGACACCAAAAATGTTGCTGTTGGGCAAAATGTGACTCTGAATTGTTCCCGGGATCATCGTTGGCTTTTAACAAACTTATTCTGGATCAGACTTGTTTCTCAGAGCTTTCCTGAAGTTTTAGGATCAACAATATCTCATGATTCTCCGACTATTGAAAACATTCATCACATTACAACAAAACAAGAGCCTGGAACTTTTGTTCTACATATCAACAGAGCACAGTTAAACGATACAGCTGTTTATTACTGCATCAAAGAAAGTCAGCTAACCATGACATTTTTGAAAGGAACTTTTCTTCGAGTCAAAGGTAAGTGAAACAGAAACAGCAACACTAATGCGCCAGCGACAGCAAAATAATTTGCAGTTCTTGTACTTTTGTTGCACAACTCACAGTTCCTAATTATGCTCTATTTTAATGTATTTGAATTGTTTTAAATTCAACAGTATTTAATGAAACATATTTATTTTATTTTTATTTCATAGGACCTGACCCAGGCATCACTGGTGTCACTCAAGACTCTTTGTCTAATCCAGTCCATCCAGGAGACCCAGTAACTCTGCAGTGTTCAGTCCTCTCTAATTCTGAGAACAGAACATGTACAGAAGATCACAGTGTGTACTGGTACAGAGCCAAACCAGATGAGTCTCATCCAAGTTTAATTTATATTCATGGAAACAATAGTTATGACTGTGAGCGGAGTCCTGAGGCTGCCTCCCAACAGAAATGTGTCTACAGCTTCTCCAGGAACGTCAGCTCGTCTGATACAGGAACTTATTACTGTGCTGTGGCCACATGTGGAGAGATACTGTTTGGAAATGGAACAAAACTCGATATCGAAGGTAAGAATTTTTCTATAAATTATTGTTCATATTTTAGTCAATATTGACTATAGAACAATTAAGTGAATGTCAACAAATACTAATTAAAATGAATTTATATGTATAAATTATAAATAGTATTGCATTTCACTATTACTTCACATTAAATAAGAGCTTTTTTCAACATACTTTCAGTTGTCCAACATTGGAATTTGCAGAAGACCAACACCATTGTCTTTCTGCTATGTGTTGCTCTCAGCATAAGCCTGGTTGTTATAGCCTTCCTCATTTATACCATCAAAGAAAAAAACAAAACCTCGGGTAAGAAGAGTTACTTCAGTTTTGATTTCTCAAATTATATTCAGTAACGTCCTATTAGCTGCTACTCATTTGTAAAGCAAAATACAATGAAACATTTGTTTCTGATCACTATACAGTTATTTACTGTTTATTAAATGTTTTTTTTCAGCTCCCTTTTCTGTAAAAACAAATACAGAAACAACTAGTGAAGAACAGCAAATTCAGCAAGTAAGACATTTTGCAATAAACAGCCTGACAGAAAAAAAATACTTTAACTTTTAGTGATAGTCTACAGATGTGCACACAAGTTGATAATTATTTTTATGTTTTTCTCAGAGACTTGAGGACTCATTGGCTTATGCGGCACCAACTTTTACCAAGAGAAACACTCGCAGCGCAGAGAGAAGGGATGAAAGAGCAACAGAGGCAATTTGTGTTTACTCTGATGTCAGAGCTTTTGAGTGTGGAAAAAGTGATGCTTGAGCAAAGCTTGTATTTCATCTCACTGGGCCATCAGCTAATACACTATGTGGCAACTAATGTGTTATGTATGTATTTGTGACAACTGTATATTAAATAAGAATATTGAATTGGATTATTGAATTCAATTAGAAAAATAAAATATAGCTTCACTTTGGATGGATATTTAATATTGGAATACCCAGCCTCTGCTCTCTGAGTCTGGATATTGGAAATGGAAAATAAAAACATTTAAATGATGAATATGTGAAATTAAGTTCAGCATGTCAACCAGACATGAAATTTGGTTTGGAACAACTACAAGACAACACATCGTTCTATTTGTTTACTTTAATGTCCCGTTTTCTTCACTCTTTCTCTTTTGCTTTGTGACAACTGTAATAGAAATACAGAAATCTGCACAGAAACAGGTGTTATAACTATGTGGCACCTGTTTGAACTCGTTTGCTTTGTGATTGCACTTTTTCTCCGTCAGCTTGCATGAATTATTTTTTATGTTTATTCATGAGGATTAAGTAGAAGCTTTAATAAAACACTCATATGATATCTGAAGTATGTTTGCCTTCTCAGATTTCCACCTCAGATTGTAAATAATTTGTATATATGAGGTGTACTTTTACATTAATAAATCCAGTGTCGTCGCAAACTAGTCTAGTGTGATTTTCAGTCTGTTATTGTGCTACAAGCGAGCTCTAAAAATTGAATCAATTAAATCCATCCAACATAAAATGAAAATCAAGCCCAAATGTCTGTTTGAACTTTAACAGTACAACATTAAAATCACAATTTTCATGTCCATGTTTTATGTTATGATTGAACCATTCCTCCATATAATAAGACAATCTAAATATTCTCCTTAAAATCACACATGTTAAGTTTGTGTGTTCTAGTGTTCTAGTGTAATATGGTGGCAGATTGAAATAAAATGTTAACGATGAATGAATGACTAAAAGCAAGCAGAAATATAAATATTGACTTACCTTCAATAACAAGAGAATTCAATTAGAAAAATAAAATCCATCTTCACTTTGGATTGATATTTAATATTGTCATGCTCAGACTCCGCATCTGTCTGGATATTAAAAGTGGAAAAGAAAAACATTTAAATGATGAATATGTGAAAGTAAGTCCAGTACGTCTTCAGACAAGAAATTTGGTTTGGAACAACAACAAGACAACACATCTTCGTATTTAGTGTTTTTTAAACTCATGTCCCGTTTTCTTCACTCTTTCTTGTTTTGCTTTGTGGCCGCTGTAATAGAAATACAGAAATCTGCACAGAAAATTCTAAAATGCTATTTTGTTGTGTGAGCTCTTTGTATCTTTAACTATTTATGTCAGGTGTTCAAAAAATAACTATGTGGCGCATGTTTGAACCTGTTTGCTTTGTGATTACAGTTTTTTTTCCATCAGCCTGCATAAATAGATTTTATGTCTGTTCAGGAGGATTATGCAGAAGTTTTAATAAAACATTGAAATGATAACTGAAGTATGCTTGGTTTCTCTGATTTCCACCACACTGTAAATAATTTGTATATATGAGAAGTAACTTTATATTAATAAATACAATGTCCACGGTTTTCCTGTTGCAAACTAATGCTAGTGTGATGCTGGTCTTTTATTGTGCAACACAAGTGCCCTGAAAATGGATTTAATTAAATACATGCAACATCAAAAGAAAATAAATCACGTAATTCTGTTTTAACTTTGGTAGTACCACATTAAAATAACAAGAGTCATTTTATGTATTTTGTTATTATTGGACCATTACTTATCTAAATATTCCCTTTAAAATCACACACACCATTTTCTTTCTTTTTTCAGGTGAGTTCACCTTTTTAAAAGCACAGCACAAAACAACTTATCTTATTTGTTTAATTCAGGTACACTTTGGAACTGAGCCTGACTTGATTGACTTGTCTGACTAAAGCTAGCTAACTGACTTCAATCAACTGACAACAAATCAGAGGAAAGTTGAACTGCAGGACAGACTAAAGAAATGCTAAACTCTTAAACATCCCACAGGCATTTCCAGACATTATTGTTTGTGATCTTTACACTTGTTTGTGAAGCTCTGTGAAATACTCACTATTGTTTTGTGATAACGTTATTCTTGTTATATTTTAAATGAAGATGTTTCACTATATTTAAGTTAAAGTCCTCTGTGACTGCAACTGCTCAGTCTGTCTCTTTCTGTCTTAAACCCTTTACAAACTCAGTGTCAGGAATCCTGATACAGGACCCAAACGCAGGACCTTTGAATGCCGCCAGTGCGCTTATTTACAGTGGGGTGAACAACAAAGTGCAGAATATTTTTGGTGCGCTCCAGGTGAATGTGTTTGCATAATACTGAATCTTTCTGTGTCACTTTGTGCTTTGTTTGTTTCTTTTCTTGT
The DNA here is from genome assembly GCF_964374335.1 of Astatotilapia calliptera. Classification (NCBI taxonomy): domain Eukaryota; kingdom Metazoa; phylum Chordata; class Actinopteri; order Cichliformes; family Cichlidae; genus Astatotilapia; species Astatotilapia calliptera. Next base: position 3,790,265 of record NC_137423.1, on the reverse strand, counting down.
TGTGACAACAGCTGACTGTTAGTGCTGACCTTTCTATTTCATTTTTAAAGACTTTGTAAGTCATAAATGTGGTCACACTAAATCCTGAATTAACTACAAACTGCATAAATGAACTATGAATTACAGTATGAAGTGAGGATTCATAAAAACTAGTAACATGCTTACTCACAAATAGCTTGCTGTATCTGAATAAGTTAACCATTTACTCAGATTTTCTAAATAAGAGCATGAACCATTAACAGCTTTCATCAAGTACAAACTTGATGGAATCGGTTAAAGTAAATTTCATTTAGTTTTGTAACTTAGGTTTTGGGATAAGTACTGCATAATAAAATAATTTCATTTTGAGTCAGCTAGGTCCATCACAAAATTGTTGTTTTTAATCTTCCAGCACATGTGTCTTTGAGAACAATTTTACGAAAGATCAGTCACCTCTTATTTACTTTGAACTTAATGTTTCACCAGTGGTGGTTAGCACCATTGCTCATAGTAAGAAGGCCCTGGTTTGAATCTAGAATGGGGACTTTTTTGTGTGTAGAACTTGAATGTTCTCCTTGCATCGAATCAAGGAGAATGCAAGGTTCTCTCCAGGCACTTGGCTTCCTCCCACAGTCCAAAGACCTGCACAGGTTTAGACTAACTGATGGTTCCAAGTTGGTCATAGGTCTGAATGTGAACATGAATGGTTATCTGTATTTATATGTTGGCCCAACAATAGATTGGCAGCCTGTCTAGAACAGTGATTCTTAAGAGCCGGACCTTGAGGGCCTCAAACATTTTTTAGTTTTACACCTGTGGGGCTGCAAGGCCCGCGGGACATCATAAGTTATTAATTGAAGACACCAGGGACTACTGTTATCCATGAAAATTTCAGATACAATACAGATTCCCACCACTAGGTGGGGTTTTTTAAATCAGTCTCAATAAGAAAGCAGAAGAAAACACTCTCCCCGACGTCTGCAGTTAGCAAAATATATGCAGAAGTTCTTAAAATGCAAAAATGAAGATGAAAGTGACAAGGGCCCCTCCCAAAAGGCAAAATCTTTGCACAAGTACAACCCTGACTTCCTGAAGTAAAGGTTTCTGAATAAAGGAAACAAGGTGGAGCGCAGATCCCAATGTGTGGACTGTGGACTAATGCAATCCAATGATACCGGAGGAATTTATTTTGTTCAGTATGCATGAAGACATGCTGTTTAGTGGAGAGCTACCAACACGAGCCACAGCTCAGGAATGTTTCCACTGCATTGATGAATCCCTGAGGATCCCAGAGAAGGACACGTGGATTTACGACCCATTTTTTTGTGGATCCCACTGAAAATTATGTTGCTTTACCCTCACATCTGGAATCCCAGCTTCTGGAAGTTTCCACCGACAGCACTTTAAAGTTGCAGTGGGGCAAACTGGACCTGGGGTCCTTCTGGATTGATGTCCCAAAGGAGTACCCATGTCTGACATTGAGAGCTGTGAAACTCCTTCTCCCATTCAAAACTACATATCTGTGTGAATCAGGATCACAGCCAAGACCAAAGCCTGAAACAGACTCAGAGCAACAGCTACTCTGAGAATGAGCCTTTCCCCCATTCCACCCAGACTGGATTAGATCGTGTCTCAGAGGCAGGCTCAACTGTCTTATTAAGAGGTGAACATACAGTAAAAGGGGAGTTGCAGCTTGCCAAAAAAAACGACTGCTGTGACTGTTGTTGTTCATTTGTCTCAAATACAAAGAGTAACTTCTGGTTTGCCAGTGAAAAAAGGTTTACTGCTGAAGCAACTTTTAAATTCACTCACAGATTATAAAGCTATATTTTCATTTGCATGTTTTTTTTAATATTTAAGTTTATTTATTCATTCATTTAACCAGAAAATTCTTTGAATGTATTTATTTTATTACCACATTATTGATCCAATTTTTATTTTTACCTTTTTTTTTTGTCTCTTTTGCTGTAATAAAATTGAATTATTAATTACTTTTGTGTTATCAACCCTGATTTGAGCCTTTCAGTTTCTACTTGCAGTTTGATTTGTTCCAGGAATTGTTAACCTGTTTGGCATTTTGTTTTATGTGCAGTTTCACATACACATAATAAATAAATGTCTATTACATTGCATCATGCCATCATAATTGATTTGATTTAGTTATTAAATATAAATCAAACCAAAAGCAACATCAACTTATTCAATACAGTGTTAATATCTGACTGGGCCCCGGGCCACCTTGTAGTAGAAAAGTTGGGCCCAGAGGTAAAAAAGTTTAAGAACCCCTCTTTTAGAATGTAGCGTTTATACTTTGTCTCTTATCCTGTGGAATATGTTTCTAAATCTGACAACTTTTCACAATCAAGCTCACTATCTTTGCATTCTTTGTCAGTATTTGTCCGTGTGCACACCCATATTGTTAGGTGGGCTGGATTACACAGATGGATTACGTGGCAGAAACACACACGGACGCAGAATAGTTAGTGATGCAAGTTTTTATATACACGAGTTAGGGGGAATATTTACAAGGGAAGGGGCTATATACAGTGATAAATAAAAAGGTGCCAGGAGATAAACACCGAGGCGATGAGACGGAGCCGAAGCATGCAGGTAGGCAGCAGACGCACCGGAGCTACCTGACAACAGGGAACAAAACAGGGCTTATGACATACCGTTGATAGCCGAACGTTAAACACAAGTGGACGGAGAGAGTTGGAGAGCTTACTTGACCACCCAAACCACAGCCGCTGCGGTGATCGCCGCCTGATGGTACATAGCACTCCGTCGCGGATCCACAATAGTCAACACAAAATCCTAGGTAGGCGGGCAGGCGATGGAACAGGCTAAGACAAAGAAAAGTAGGCGAAACGTGGATCCTTTAAAACATACAGCTCCACAGCGTAAAATCAACAAATGCAGCCTGTGCTAACTCGTTACCACTTGTGACAGCGACAATACTCCGACACCAGACGTCCGTGACTCTGCTCCCTAAGAGCGCTCACTGATGACGTCCGATGCGTCGCAGGTGTGTTGGAATGCCATCAAGCCCCGCCTCGCCTACCTATAACCAAAAAGGAAAACAAAACCCAAACAACAACAATACACCTACCCACCACCTCCTAACACATATATTTAAGTGTCCCTTGTTCAGCCACTTTAGTCTAACTTTACTACACTAGAATTTAAAAACAGGTATGGAAAAAACTCTAATTTAAACTGATTTTATTATTAAACACATAAAACTGACATGGACTTGCATTATTCACGTTCATTCTTATTCAGTTTAAAATGTAAAAAAGTATTTCTTGAATGTGAGGAGAACCAAAATTCATTGTGCGTACTCAATCAAAATAAGTTTAATAGTGCACAGTCTCAGTCATCCAATGTTTTATTCTCTTTGATAGAGGTGATTATGGTAAAACAGTGACTGCCATATAAATATATGTCAATGAAAAGAACAGAATGGAATACTTAAAATAATCAGAGCGCTTCATGAGAATTGCGTTCAAGTTTATGTGTATGTATGAAAGGTAAATTGGATAACGATATGTGTGTGTGTGTGTGTGTGTGTGTGCAGATGAAGCAAATAAAGATTCACAATTACTGTATCTCTATTAATATTTTACTTTGCATATACATGACAGTTATTTCTGCATGACCTAAGTGTGAAACTAATAAAATAGGATAACCCTGTATCTGGAACAATAACTAACATCACGCACAGCCTTCACATTTTCCTATTTTGATTTCCGTTTGAGAAAACTGTTGTAAACAAACCATGTGTTGTCTACAGTAAACAGCCCACTGTAACCAAACCAATATGACAGTCAAAAATAAAATACCATGAGTGTGTTGCTGGTGTTGTTTCATGTATTTGGGTATGGCATATTTCCATTGTGGTAGTGCAGTGAAACAGCACCAGAGTGAGAAGCCAATAAGATTGCTCTAAAAATTGTTCCCTCCCATTTGATACGGTTAAATGTAGACAAATCCTTTCATAATGCAGCTTCAAACGTCTGCTGTGTCAAGAGGAAAAAAACAAAATGCTGACAATTTTTTATATACTGCTCCTGATCAATATTGGGCGTAAGTACAGAATTCTTAATAACTGAATCACTGTGGTGTATTAATCTAGAAGATTATATGAATATATCACTGTTGGTAACCATGATTCTGCTTTTAATTTTCAGGATGCTCAGATCATCAGATCTTTGACACCAAAAATGTTGCTGTTGGGCAAAATGTGACTCTGAACTGTTTCCGGGATCATGGTTGGCTTTCAACAAACTTATTCTGGATCAGACTTGTTTCTCAGAGCTTTCCTGAAGTTTTAGGATCAACAATGTCTCATGATGTTCCGACTATTGAAAAAATTCATCACATTACAACAAAACAAGAGCCTGGAACTTTTGTTCTGCATATCAGCAGAGCACAGTTAACTGATACAGCTGTTTATTACTGCATCAAAGTAAGACAGCGCAACATGACATTTTTGAAAGGAACTTTTCTTCGAGTCAAAGGTAAGTGAAACAGAAACAGCAACACTAATGTGCCAGTAATAGCAAAATTATTTGTATTTTTTTATGTTTATTTGCAAAATTTTTAGTTGCTAAATATGCACTAATTTAATATATTTTAATTGTTTTTATTTAACTGAATGTAATGAAACATATTTATTTTTATTTCATAGGACCTGACCCAGGCATCACTGGTGTCACTCAAGACTCTTTGTCTAATCCAGTCCATCCAGGAGACCCAGTGACTCTGCAGTGTTCAGTCGTCTCTAATTCTGAGAACAGAACATGTACAGAAGATCACAGTGTGTACTGGTACAGAACCAAACCAGATGAATCTCATCCAAGTTTAATTTATAGTCATGGAAACAATGGTAATTATTGTGAGCGGAGTCCTGAGGCTGCCTCCCAACAGAAATGTGTCTACAGCTTCTCCAGGAACGTCAGCTCGTCTGATACAGGAACTTATTACTGTGCTGTGGCCACATGTGGAGAGATACTGTTTGGAAATGGAACAAAACTCGATATCGAAGGTAAGTGTTTTTCTATAAATTATTGTTCATATTTTAGTCAATATTAATATATTATTACACATCAATATTAGTTTTACATTTCACTATTACTTCACATTAAATAAGAACTTTTTTCAATATAGTTCCAGCTGTCCGTCATTGGGATTTGACCAAAACCGTTGTCTTTCTGCTATGTGTTGCTCTCAGCATAAGCCTGATTGTTATAGCCTTCCTCATTTATACCATCAAAGAAAAACACAAAACCTCAGGTAAGAACAGTTATTTCAGTAAAGTAAAATACAGTGAAACATTTGCTGCTGGTCACTATTTACAGTTATTTCCTTTTTTCAAATTGTTTTAATCCAGCTGCTGCTTCTCTACAAACAAATACAGAAACGACTAGGACAGAACAACAAATTCAGCAAGTAAGAAATTTAGAAATAAACAATGTGATAGAAACAAAACTATCAGCAATTTTTCTTGTTAGTCTATGGATGTGCATAAAAGTTGATGGATTTTTTTTTTTATTTCCCAGAGACATGAAGACTCATTGACTTATGCTGCACCAACTTTAACCAGGAGAAACACTCGCAAAGCAGAGAGAAGGAATGCGAGAGCAACAGAGACAATTTGTATTTACTCTGATGTCAGAGCTTTTGAGTATGGAAAAAGTGATGCTTGAGCAAAGCTTGTATTTCATCTCACTGGGCCATCAGCTAATACACTATGTGGCAGCTAATGTATTATTGTATGTTTAAACCTGATGTATTTATTTGTGATGACTGTACATAAAATATGAATGATGATTTGTCATACCTTTAGTAACTCACAAGAATTCAATTTGGAAGAACAAAATCCATCTTCACTTTGGACTGATATGTTATATTGGCATGCCCAGACTCTTAGTGTGTTTTAAACTCATGTCCCGTTTTCTTCACTCGTTCTGTTTTCCTTTGTGTCCGCTGTAATAGAAATACAGAAATCTGCACAGAAACATCTAAAATACTACTTTGTTTTGTGAGTTCTTTGTATCTTTCAGCTATTTTTGTCAGGTGTTCTGAAAATAAGCAGAAAAAAAACTTTGCTTTTTATGGGGCTCTTGTAGAAGCTTTATTGAAACAATCAAATGATGTCTGAAGTATGTCTGGTTTCTCAGCTTTCCACCAAAGACTTCATCATATATGAGGTGTAACTCCGTTTCCATTTGTTGCAAACTGATGCTGGTTTGACTGTTGCTGTGCAACACAAGTGCTCTGAAAATAGAATCAATTAAATCCATTCAACATGAAATCAAAATAAAGGACAAATTCATGATTTGTCTTTGAAATCAACACATTAAAATAACAACAGTCCTTTTCATTTAATTCTATCATGATTGAACCATTCCTCCATATAAGAAGATAATCTAAATATTCCCTTTACAATCACACATGTTCAAGGACGTGTTAGACATGATAACATAATTTGCTGATTAACTGCTAAATATATAATGTTACGATTGACGAATGAATGACTAAGCAAGCAGAGCATCTCTAAACTGCTCTGCCTAAAGATCAATATTTCATGTTAAATTTGGGCACCATTTGCTGAACAGCCATTACAGAGCTTAGATACCTGACCTGTAATAAGCACAGGTATTCCTGATATAATTTGGGTCCATCAGTGGATTATCTCTTGAGGTATTTCTGTAGAAGCAGGAGATTTCAACCAATTCTGTAGTAAGATTATCTGCATTTGATTTAATCTGTTGTATAAAAATCTTTGTCTTTTTGGTGACATGTCATGCCTGGCACCTTGTGCAGTAAGTGCTGAATGAACTTTTAAGATATCACCAACTAAATTTTGTTTTCAGGTACAGCAATCTTATCAAACTATTGCAGCTCAGATTGTGTTATAGGTACAGACAGATACAATTTTTGAGACATACTAAACTTTTTAGGATGTCAGACATACTAAGCTGTCTGAAAGGCTTGTATCTGTGGCTCAGACCTTGCTTGTGGATTTTTACAACAGGGAGGTGTTGAGGAAGGCGACCTCTGTCTTGTTATGTTTAGACCATCCTCCCCGCAGCTTCCCTCGAGTTGCTGGTATAAAGTACCTGCAGTTAAGACCAAGAGACAGTCCTTTATACATGCTGATATTGTCATGCTTAACAATATTAAACCATAAGGGTTGTTGCCATTATTGAACTTTGTTGATGCTACTGATAAAACTTGGGCTGTTTCTGGTTTGTTTGTTTTTTACAATTTATGTGTTGTTTGATGAGTGGACATGCTGCAAATCAGTTTTCCATTGGGGAAAATATAATTACCATTATTATCAAATATTTTATTACACACATAAGTTGCAACGACAATATCTTATAATATTGTTCTTACAGTAGGTTTAAGTAACTCTTGTATTAAGAAGAATCAAAGTTGCCCGTCTTTCTTGTCTTACAGTACTGATGTCTTTCCACAGAATGTAAGGTTTAGCTACAAGGTGTTTAAGGTTAGCAAAGCACAAACTAATTGAAATGTAAATGACCCCCCATCCCACATTTAACACACAAACAAATAATATTTTTTAGTGCAAGCAAACTTTTTTGTAGCCTCTAACCCTTTCTACTCACGCCACTTTGTAACTGCAATTCTTTGTATCTGTAATCTTATAATCTTGCAAAAACATAGAAAGCATTGTACCAGTTAGTAAGTCTTAGCCTAACCAGATACGAACTGATATTTCCTTTTGCACACAGGTACATATTTTCAATTAAATATAGTAATTCATGCCAATACCATAAACACATAAAAAATACTCTTATCTTTTTGAGTCTTTGGGTTTGGGATATGCACTGTACATCACTGCAAAATAAAGGAGTTCGTTTATGAGTCAGCTGGGTCCATAATAATAGTATTTCCATCTGCCCTGCTGGTACACTGCTGTTGTACTGCTTTCAAAGGAGATATATTATAGGTGTGAGTGTCTTTGTCTTTGTGGTAGTAAACAGTAAAAAGAATATAATGAACCCATGTGCATTTGTATTTGAAAAGCTTCATAACATTTCCTGAATTGGAGTGGGACTTCAAACCCCTGGGTTTGGTGTAAACCTGACACAAAGATCTGAGCTGGTCTAAAGACTGAAAGAGTGAGAATGACAAAAGGAAAGTAATTTTTGAATAGGACACTTAATTTAACTCTCCCATGATCACGCTCATGATCTTTGCATTGTTTGTTAGCTGAGATTATAAACATTTGGCTGTGTGCACACTCATAAGTGTCTCTCTTGTTCAATCCCTTGAAATCTAACTTTACTAGTAAAGTATATTAAGGAAAAAGACTGTATTCATAAACTCATTGTGAGATTTAATGTGTAACTGACATCTAGTTGCACTATCCTTATCACATGTGTTCTTATTTACTTTAATTTACTTAACTTTTAAAATGTGCTTTTTGAATCAGAAACTAACTCTAGTCTGTAAGGGGGAAGTCCTCCTTCACTCTGTTGTCACCTCACTCACCGCATTCACTGTTTTAAAATAGATTGCTTAGAGAATGGACGAGTTGTTCCAGACCATGAATCGCACCTAAATTCATTCTGGGTGCTAGATCAACAGAAGTTAAATGGTGTCAAAGTTTTCCACTGTTTTATTCATTTTTATGAAAGTAATTGCTGGGTCTGCATTACAACAGGCCCGCTAGTTCAGACTTGAAGAAAGCAAGATAGAGCAGCAATCGATCGGTTTTACTTGCTAGCAAGGGAAGGATCTCAGAGCAGCCTTTCTGCCCTTGATCTCAGACCACTCCAAAGAACATCACCCCACTGCAGCCTTTTATTGTGCGACACACAGTTTACACCAACAACCATTGTAAAACCCCCCTATGGTCACAAAAGGTTAAAACACTGTGTGTGTGTGTGTGTGTGTGTGTGTGTGTGTGTGTGTGTGTGTGTGTGTGTGTATGTGCACGTGAGTGTGTATGAATGGCGGTGTGTTTGTGTGACTTCCTGCTGAGGATGTGCCTACAGTTACACTATAGCCGTCCTCACCATTCAACAGGCTGGGGAGGGGAGCAAAAACAGAAGAATGTCTTTGATCATACAGTTTAAGGCAAGACTTACAAATTTAAGTACAATGATGACAACATTTAACAATTTCAACCTAACAGTAATCATGATAAAGAGAAGATGACTGTTATATTGATGCAGCAAAGAGAATGGGATGCCTAAAATTTCCAGTAAATATATTGTTTTCTAAAAGCTGGCTGCCACTTTTTATGTGTTTGTGTATGAAAGTTAAATTGTGTGAATATAGGGCTTAAGGTCCAGTGTGTGTTATCTGAGGGCATCAGGGCAACCTGTTCTCACTAATACTTTCATAAAAATTAAAGCAAAGAAAGTGAACAAATTGCTTTAGGGTTTGGGTTGGAGGTGTAAGTTTCACAATAAAGAGACACTAGATCATGTTCTGTTTGGGAATGGGCAGTTTATTTTCCACTCACTTCTTGCATTCATTAGCAACAATAATAGTTAAGTGGAGTTGGTTTGGGTTAATGTATGAATATGAATACCGCCCACTTTCACTCTGTCAATTTAGCAGTAATTGGCTCTTCGCTTTTTGGCTAGCTGCACTCAAACGGGAAAATCCAGGTGTTAGTCATAATGTTTGAGTTTGAAAAGCATTTTATAAACTAAGAAAAATATGAAGAAGAGCCTGTTTGGGTCACCAGACCAACAAGCTGGAGTCCACACTCCAGCTTTTCCTCACCAGGTCGGGTATACTGTGTGCAATCAGCTATTTTATGCACTAAAATATTCTCTCTTTTCCCAACATACCAAACAATAACCTGTATAACAGGTTACTACACGAGTTTCACACCTAAACCATAACTGTTTCTTACAAGACACGATTGGAAATCCTAACATCCATCAGCATATTGCAAAAAACAACAACAACAAAAAAAGAAACAAAAAACCCCCCCTCCAATTACAGTCTTCTTCAGTTACATTTGAGTAAGTAATCCAAAACAAACTCGACAAAATTTGACGGAAATAAGAGAATGCCGCGCTCTTATTTTCACCGAGACCTGGCTTTCAGATAAAGTCCTGGAATGGGACGACACATGCTGCGTACTCACTCTCTTGCATTCAGATCAAGCAATGAGATGGAGTACAAAGCTGTGAAGTATGGACTGAGGAAAGCTATTACAGCAGCTAAGAGGCAGTACAGAGGGAAGCTGGTTGGCTTCTATTCTTCTGCTGACCCCAGGCGGATGTGGCAAGGCATGCAGCACATCACGTAGTATAGGGCTACCACCAACACCATCAGCTCTGTAGGCGGTCTGCCGGATGATCTCAACATGTTTTACACCCGCTTTGAGACCCCCCAGACCTCCCAGACCTTCCACACCTCCAATACCTTTCAGAACCCCCAGATCACGCGACCCTCTCCCCCGCCAGTGGGCTCATAGACCAAGTACACAAGGTCCTGAGGATGATCAACCCCCCGCAAGGCAGCAGGACCAGACAACATCCCTGGACGGGCCCTTAGAGCATGTGCTAACGAGCTGGCTGATGTTCTCACATCCATCATCAACCTTTTCCTCAGCCAGAGCATCGTTCCCACATGCTTCAAGACCACAACCATCATCCCTCTCCCCAAGAAAAGCCCAGAGATCACAGATCAGTTGCACTCACTCCAATCATTGCAAAGTGTTTTGACAGAGTAGTGCTGGCCTACATCAAGGGCAATATTCCACACACTCTGGATCCTCTGCAGTATGCATACCGGCCCAACAGGTCTACGTCAGACGCCAATGCTGCTGCCCTTCACCATTCCCTCTCCCACCTGGAAAATAATGATTCCTACATCAGGGTACTCTTTGTTGACTACAGCTCCGCCTTCAACACAGTCATCCCTCACAAACTCATCCACGAACTGTCTACACTTGGCCTGCACCCCACCCTCTGTGACTGGCTACAAGACTTTTTGGCTGGCAGGCCTCAGTCTGTCAGGATCGGCAACAGGACTTCAGTCAGCATTATCACAAACACTGGCGTACCACAGAGATGCGTCCTCAGCCCCATCCTCTACACCCTGTATACCCACGACTGCGTCACCTCCAACAAAAACAACATCATACTGAAGCTTGCGGGTGACACTGCAGTGATCAGTTGCATCACTGGTGGGGACGAGGCGGCTTATAGGAGAGAGGTGACTAGTCTGGTGTCATGGTGTGAGGACAACCTCACCCTCAACACTGATAAAACAAAGGAGATGATAGTGGACATGAGGAAGAAGAAGAGGCCTCACCAGCTGCTGTTTAGAGTGAAGTGGAGAGCGTGAGCAGCTTTAGGTACCTGGCCGTCCACATCAGTGAGGACCTCACCTGGACACTGAACACCACACAGCTGGTCAAGAAGGCTCAGCAGCGGCTATATATCCTGAGGAGGCTAAGGAAATTTGGTATGTCGGCCAAGATCCTCAACAGCTTCTACAGCTGCCATGTGGAGAGCAGATTGACCAGCTGCATCACTGCATGGTACGGCAAACACCTGCAGAGAGTGATAACAGCTGCGGAGAAGATCATCAGGACTCCCCTGATCACTATGCAGAGCATCTACCATCGAGTCCAGAAGAGAGCTGCCTCCATCCTCAAAGACTCCACACACCCTCAACACGTACTGTTCATACTTCTACTCTCGAGACGAAGGTTTAGAAGTGTGAAATCCAGAAGGTCCCGACTCAACAACTCCTTCTTCCCCACTGCCATCAGACTCCTGAACAGCAACTGCAATGTGCACATCAGGACACTTTGCACACTAAATTAATTTTGCACATTAAGCTCCTTTGTACATGCATCTACAACGATATCTGCATACGACATCACTTGTCTCAATCACTTGCTTTTTTTTACTTATTTATTTATCTTTCATTATTTTTTCCTTATTTTTATATTTATTCATCTTAATATTTTGTCTTATTTTTATCCTTATTTATCTTGTTCCTTTAACCCTTACCTAACTTGGCATTTGCGTATGGAGAGCAAAGGAAGAATTTCATTGCACAGAGAAATGCTATTTCTTCTGTAAACATGACAATAAACACTTTGAATCTTTGAATCTGGAACAATGGGAAGAAAAACATACCAGGGTTCAGCCTGTCAGCAATGAATAAAAACATATCCTTGAAAAATGTAACTGGGTGGTTGAAGCCCCTATTTACAGTATTTTATTTCAATAGTTTTTTCCTATTTTTCAGAGAAAAGGCCCATGTGATTTCTGTTATCATTTACTGTATTTTTCTTTATTGTTTTAAATGAAATATTGATTAAACTGAATGCCAACATTTTACTGCATTTTTATTAGAAGAGTATTCACACATATTTGCATAGTGCAGTATACATAATTATGCACATAGTGCATATTTACAGTTTGCCCAGCTTGTTGTACATTGTGCTTCTGGCACACCAGTGTCCCTTAATTGATAGTTCAAAAATTGGCAACGCTAGTTGCCAAATGATGTAATTTGATGGTCAACTGGTTCCTAGCAAAATGTCTTGGAAAAGGAAATACAATGTTACAAATCAAATGTAACAATGACTAAGCAAGCTGAGGATTTTTTTTCTCTTCTGAGAGAAGGCTACTGCTGGTTTTGTTCTTCTGATTTGACAAAAGAGTACACACAGTCTGCGTAGTCACTCTTCTTCTTTTTTCCTTCTCTCATCTTCCTTGTAGAGAAATCCAACGGTGCATAGTTAACATCTTTTTCTTCTCCATCCTACAGAAATATATTTGTTAATGAAAAAATATTTTAGATTTTCTTTGTTGTAGCTATATTATCAACTCAGCATATATACAGACTAGATGATCACATAAGGCAGAAGGTGACTGAAGACCTGCTCTGGCAACAGTAAAGCAGAGAACAGCACATTAACAGCAGCTCGAATTTTGCTAGATTTGGAGAGAGCTCAATCTTTCGTCAAGCTATATATGTTAGAATGGGCTTTGTGTGTTCTTGTCAAATATCATGTGTCTTGTGTGGAAACTTTTCCTCTGGGCTGCTGTTCTGTGTTTTTTGTAGTGAAAATGTAGCTTACTTATGTTTTGGAAAAACAATTACAAAAACAATTTGGAAAAACAAAAATTAATATTTACCAAATCATTTGTCGGATTTCCAACTGACTTGTTATGTCCCAGACGATGGGAAACACTTGTTGCTCCTGTTAATAAAATCAAAGGCTGCATATCAGTCTGTAATAGTTTTCATTCTCTAAGAAAAAAAATGAACAAATATTTTTTTAAATAATTTTATACCCTGGTGTATAATGTATGCAGACGTTATGATATGCTGGGGAGAACTGTGAAAGAGTTTTGCTCAAGGGCATCTGGATTAATGAGCCTATGGTTGTAACTTAGCCAAGGACATCCAGGTGGGCAGTAAATCTCTAATCTTTTAACAACATTTATGAAATAATGGAGCCTAATAATTGATTTTGAGAATTTGTTTTACTATTAAAAAACAGAATTTAAATAAAAAAAATATTACTGCAGTAGAATCATATTAATATCATATTCTAGATATATATGCAAATAATATAAATGTCAATCTATAATCAACCTTTGAAATGACAACAAGTCATGCAGGAAATGAGGACAATGATTACAGTCACACAGCAGACCAACAGTCCTCCAAGAGTAAGAATCAATGGGGTCCACTTCTGTTCCTGGAAGAAGAGAAATGTTTTTTGTTTTTTGTTTTTTTGCATTTAAGTTTTTATTGATTTTGCAACATATACTTAAACCTGTATAAAAGGGAGAAAAACAAAACAAAACAAAAAAAAAAAAAAAAAAAACTCAAACAAATGTTAAATTTTGGCAAAACATATTCTTGGAATTATTTTGGCAGTTTTCGGCAAACAGTTAACAGCAACATAATTTACTGGTAATGCTAAATTGCTTAGCTTTTTGTTTCCTTCCTCAGAATCTTACCTTTGTAGACAGACAAAACACATTTTTTGGCAGAAAGCTGAGTATAATAATATTTGATGAATTTCTGTACATTTGCTTAACTGGAGGTGACAGTTTAGGTCTTCTTCCAGAGCCTGACAGTGTGGTGACAAAGATGAATAACATTTCATTAAGCTTCTGCAATGGCCCTCCAAAAGCTCTGACCTCAATCCTACTGAGAATTTGTAGACTGTGCTTAAAAGCCAGGCATGAAACCGACCAATTTTGCTAATAAAAGTGGTCAAATATCCACCCTGAATTCTGCCGTAATGCATCCTGGTAGCTACCAAAAGTGTCTGGTCAAGTTTTTAAGAAATATTTAACCAAATATTAATGAGGGTACATGTATACTTTATGCCTGTATATATACTTTTGATTCTGTGAGGATTAGAGGAAATTAAGCTTGAGCATCTTAGTAAAGATTCATGGTGCAGAGTCATTTCACCCATGAAAAAGAACAGTTCACAGAATTCATTCCCAAATTACCATCATTCATGCTGATCATGCATGTATGTAACCTTTTGACCACAGCTGTAGGCATGTAGATATGATAAAGAGAGTCTGCTGAATTTCAAAGTGACATGAAATATTATTTAAGCGTCTCTGAACATAGCGTCATAGTGTCAGACAGGAAGTTGGGAATAATTTTCAAATTGCTGGTCTACTGGGATTTTCGTCATGCAGCCATCTAGGCTTCATAGAGAATGAAAAGTGAATCTAGAAGAAAAAAAATCCAGTTAGCAGCAGTTCTTCAGGTGAAGATTCTTTGTTGATATTGGGGTCAAAGGAGAATGGACACACTTCTCAATAACTCAAATTATAGCCAAGGTATGCAGAATAGCATCTCTGAATGCAACATGTTGAACATTATAGCAGATGGGCTACAGCAGCAGAAGACCACTCTTTGTCAGCTAAAAACAGGAATCTGAGGCTACAGCTTGCATGGGCTTACCACAATTGGACAAAAGAAGAGTGGAAAGCTCTTGCCTGGTGTAATAACAGTTAATTTCCACTGAGTCATCTCGATGATAAGATCCAAATTTGACATAACCAACATGGATACTTTAGATCAATGGTTCAGGCTGCTGGTGGTGTAATGATGTGGGTAATACTGGTTATTTGAACATTTCAACTACTGTAACAAATAAACAGTAATATAACCTTATTTTACCTTTTACATTTTTCTCAGTACAGATGTGTAAGACATCAAAGGTAAAAATGTTCTGCACAATGAAATACATTTTGCTTTTCACAATGTCACCACGTTTTGTTTTAAGTAATGTAGCTGTTTCAAAAAATATATATGAAATTATGATTTCAATACAATCTTTAGAGTTGGCTTGTGCTGACTTCTACAGATAACCCATCCAAATACCAAACGGCTAATCAAGTTCAGCCTACCTGTTTTTAAATGTGTAAAAGAGTTCAGGATATTAGAGACTGTACATACTTACTTGTGTCCACTTTAGATCCTTCACCAAACAGTATCACTCCACATGTGACGACAGCACAGTAGTAAGTCCCAGTATCAGAGAGGTTCTGTATGGTTTTGGACAGATGGTAGATGCAGCGTCTCTCTGTATCATCCATGCTGTTTCTATGAGTGACATTTCTATAAATGATACTTGGATGGTTTTCTCCTGATCCACTTTTGAACCAGTGCACACTGCGGTCACTGGGACACTGAGCACTGCTTTCTTTGTTCTTGGTGAGAAATGAACACTGGAGGGTGACCGTGTTTCCCAGTTGGACCGATGATGACTTTGGAGTTTGTGTCACATAAACAGATGTCTGGTGATTATAATCTGTGTGATGTATTAAAAGTAGAGTTTGAACAGAAATGACTGAGCTCAGTTATTTGCAAGATGGAAAAGATTTGTAATTATTGACAGAAAAAAAACAACACCAATACACACCAATCATAATGTAGCATATTTTACCATTTACAGCCAAGAAGAATCCTCTAACGAAATGTTGTAAAAACTCGGATCCAGTTTGACAAAAGTATGTTGCTTCATCCTCTTTGTTTATGTGATTGATCGTAAGAAAACACTGATCATTTGATTTATGGACATGGAAACGTGTATGATTAAATGGACTGATGAGCTCTATCTTCTTATAAACTACTGTAGCTACTGTTTGAACCATTTTCCCAAGAGACTGCTTATACCAGTGGAAGAATCTGTCTGTCTTCTCAGAGAACGGACAGTGAAAAGTGGCATTTCCACCAAGTTCAAGTGTAGTCAAAGAGATCAGATGAGGAACCTCTGCAGTATGAAGCAAGGCTAAAGAAAAGAAACAGTAATTGTCATAACACAACGGGAGAAAATCACTGAAACATATACATATTTGCTTCTCTATACAGTGCTTCAGAGGTCATCTAATATGACCTTTAACTCATAATTGTGCAACAATAGTATGTCACAGTACTATACGTATATCTGAGTAGTTGTCATAGTAAGTATATAGGTAGGTAAGATGCACTTACATGTTGTACTAAGAAGAATCAAAGCAGACAGTCCTCCAATCATTGTGGTACAGCAGACCTGTCTCACAGTACCACAGTACTGTACTCTTTCCACCAAATGGAAGATTTAGTCAGAAGGTGTTTAAGGTTTGCAAAGCACAAATCAAAGTGATTGGCTGAAATGCAAATTAGCCCCCCCACCCCCCACCCCCACCCCATATCGCGACCTCCCATTTAGCAAACACAAATCATTTTCAGTGCAGCGAACATTTGTATATTTTTATACAAGCAGCCACCGCATGCTAACATTAACAATTTGCATTGTATCATCCTTTTATTTAACTAGATGCCAACTAAATCAGTGCACATAAATAAATAAAACCAATAGCTGGTGTTTTGCCCCTCTAGTGTTCTTACCAACTCCTTCCTGTACCTCACTCATGTGGCTCTTAATCTTAGAGGTCATGATGCAGGACAGGAGCTTACATGTGGTTGGTACTGAGGCAGATTATCGACCAGTAGACCAATAATTATTGACCGGTCTTGCCTTCAGTTTGCTATTCCATTGGTGTTTTGTCTCTTAGCAGCTGGTTCATTTGTGCCTCTAGATGCTCATGGAGTGCAGTTAACTCCTTTAACCAGTAGGTGTGAATAATGTCAGGGCCTCTTCATGCTTTATACTCTGTCTAGGATGTTTGCCACTGTGATACTGTCTCCTTTTTGGGGAGGTTGCTGGGGCTCGGCTAGCCACTGAGCATTGTTGTTATAGGTTACATCTTTCTCCCATATGCTCTTCCGGTATTGCACCGTCTCCAGCCTTGGTGGGGCTGTTCTCATATTGTTCTCCTGCCAGTACACCTTGGATACCTTTCTGGAGCTCTGATAGTTTTCTAACTTCCCTCCATACTGCGTTGGTCTTGGCCTCTATATTGGGCATTTTAAATAAATAATATAAACAACCAAGATGGCGCCGCGTATGGATGCCCTGGTGCTTCAGTGCGTTACTTTTGTCTTGTTTTTGTGCATTTCTTCTGTGTCTGGGCACTCCTCTGGATATTCTTACACCAGAGAAGAGCTCCTTAACTGCAGGACTACAACGCCTGTGGATTTATTTCCAATATTTGTCGCATCTGCGGCAGATTTACTGCTGACTCTGATCAGGAAAGTGAGACGTCGAAAGAGAGGTAAGCGAGCCGGCGTACTTGTGCGTTTGAGGAAACGCGGACTGAGAACGGCCCTTCCTGGGATCTTCCTTTCTAATGTACGCTCACTCTGGAATAAGATAGACGAACTGGCCCTGATGAGAAGCATGAACAGAGACTTTGCCTCCTCCTGTGTCTTATGTTTTACGGAGTCGTGGCTCAGTGAGGACATCCCGGACTGCGCGCTCAAGCTGGAGGGCTTTCATCTGCTGCACGCGGACCGGCAGGCCGCTCTCTCCGGTAAAACCAAAGGTGGAGGTGTCTGCTTCTACATCAATAGTGGCTGGTGCACAGATGTAACAGTGATTGCTCAGCACTGCTCTCCCTCTCTGGAATATCTTTTTATTCACTGCAAACCGTTTTATTCTCCGCGGGAGTTTGCTTCATTCATCCTGGCCGCTGTTTACATCCCGCCAGACGCGGATGCGCAAGCAGCTCAGTGCGCACTCGCGGAGCAGATTCTCCACACGGAGCGGACATACCCGGACTCTCTCATCATTGCTCTTGGGGACTTTAACAAAGCCAATCTGAGCCATGAGCTTCCGAAATACAAGCAGTATATTAAATGCCCGACCAGAGAGGAGAGGACATTGGACCACTGCTACAGCACGATCAGCGGGGCCTATCGCGCGGTGCCGCGCGCTTCACTCGGACTTTCTGATCACGTCATGATCCACCTAATCCCCGCGTACAGACAGAGGCTGAAGCTCTCCAAACCTGTCGTGAGGACTAAAAAACTGTGGAGCAACGAGGCTGTGGAGGAGCTTCGCACGTGTTTGGAGACCACAGACTGGGACACAATGAAGGCTGCTTCTAACAGCTTGGACGAGTTTACGGACACTGTCACCTCCTATATCCACTTCTGTGAGGACAGCATTGTGCCATCACGCACCAGGGTGAGTTATAACAATGACAAACCCTGGTTTACCCCTAAACTCAAAAAGCTGTGGCTGGAAAAGAGTAAGGCGTTCAGAAGCGGAGACAGGGACTGCTACAGAGAGGCCAAGTACAGGTTCACTAAGGAAGTGGACATTGCCAAACATCAGCACTCTGAGAAGATGCAGCAGCAGATCTCAGAGAATGACTCGGCCTCTGTGTGGAAAGGTTTTAGGAATATCACCAACTACAAGCCTAAAACCCCCCACTCCACTGATGACTTGCTCTTAGCCAACACCCTCAACGACTTCTACTGTCGTTTTGACGAGCCATCAAGCAGCCTTCACACCTCCAACAACCCCAACAATAGAGGCACTTTGGACACTCATTCCCCCACCTCTCCCCCCTCCATAGAGCCATCACCACCTTCAAACTGTTCACCTGCAACACCCGCCCCCTCACCCCACACAAAAGAGGATTTCACACCACCTCCTCCGACCACAACTCTTCATATTCATGAAGCAGATGTGAGGAAGCAGTTTAAGAACCTGAATGCTCGGAAAGCTCCCGGCCCAGACGGTGTGTCTCCTGCCACCCTCAGACACTGTGCAAACGAGCTGGCCCCAGTGTTTTCTGGCATCTTCAACTCCTCACTGCAGGCATGTCATGTGCCTGCCTGCTTCAAGTCCTCTACCATAATCCCTGTCCCCAAGAAACCTAGGATCACTGGACTAAATGACTACAGACCCGTGGCTCTGACATCTGTGGTCATGAAGTCATTTGAGCGCCTAGTTCTCTCCTATCTCAAGACCCTCACGGCCCCCCTCCTGGACCCCCTGCAGTTTGCATACAGAGCCAACAGGTCTGTAGACGACGCCATCAACATGGCCCTACACTTCATCCTGCAGCATCTGGACTCCCCAGGAACCTACGCCAGGATCCTGTTTGTGGACTTCAGCTCTGCCTTCAACACCATCCTTCCAGACCATCTCCGAGGCAAGCTTTCCCAGATGAATGTGCCTGATCCCATCTGCCGGTGGATCACTGACTTCCTGACGGACAGGAAGCAGCACGTGAGGCTGGGGAAGAATGTCTCGGACTCCCGGACCATCAGCACCGGCTCCCCTCAGGGCTGTGTTCTTTCTCCTCTGCTCTTCTCCCTGTACACCAACTGCTGCACCTCCACCCACCAGTCTGTCAAGCTAATCAAGTTTGCAGATGACACCACCGTCATTGGGCTCATCTCTGACGGGGATGAGTCTGCCTACAGGAGGGAGGTTGAACGTCTGGTGTCTTGGTGCAGCCACAACAACCTGGTGCTGAATGCCCAGAAGACAGTGGAGATTATTGTGGACTTCAGGAAGCACACAGCCCCACTCCCCCCCATCATCCTGACTGACACCCCCATCACCTCTGTGGACTCATTCCGCTTCCTGGGTACCACCATCACCCAGGACCTGAAGTGGGAGCCCACCATCACCTCCGTCATCAAGAAAGCCCAGCAGAGGATGTACTTCCTGAGGCAGCTGAAGAAATTCAACCTGCCAACACGGACGATGATGCAATTCTACACCGCAATCATCGAGTCCATCCTCACCTCCTCCATCACCGTGTGGTACGCTGGAGCCACTATCAGGGACAAACAGAGACTGCAGCGTGTTGTGCGCTCTGCTGAGAAGGTGATTGGCTGCAGACTCCCATCTCTGCAGGACCTGTGCACCTCCAGGACACTGCGGCGTGCAGCTCGGATCTCAGCTGACCCTTCTCACCCTGGACACAGTCTGTTTGACCTGCTCCCCTCAGGCAGGAGGCTCCGGTCCATTCGCACCAGAACCTCTCGCCACAAGAACAGTTTCTTCCCCTCTGCTGTTGGACACATGAACAATAACCACATGACTGTCCCCGCCACTAACACATGACCCTACGCTGTGTCACTGCATCATTTCATGTCTGGCACTGATCACCACCTGCACTCATGTATATATCTTTCTACGTAGCACTCATAATTCTTATTCTCATGTATATATCTCATGTATATCTCATGCACATATCTTTCTTTCTACATAGCACTTTAATTCTTATTGTCTGCACTGAAGCACCGCAGCAATTCCCTAATGTTGTAAACCTCAACATCTGGCAATAAACCCATTCTGATTCTGATTCTGATTCTAAAAGATTATAACTTTGAAAAGTAAAAGTAGAACAGTCAAAGTTTATCATCTCATCCACATCTGCCTCCTCAAACCTGCAACTGCTTATCCAGCATCCACAATGCTCCGCCCTCAGTCTGGTGAGCTATCCCATTTAGGCCTGAAACCAGTTTTACTGCCATGTTCTAGATTTCACCCTTTATTTTCTCTGATTAGTTCTCCACAGTCTGGACTCTCTGCTCAGTTCAGACAGTTGCATCATCAGTCTGGCAGTAATCATCTTTTATACAACCAACCTCTTGTAACTTGGGCTTAGTTTTAGAGCAGTTTTCATGTCAAAATATGTGTAAACAACTGGGTTAATAAACTACTCAGTGTGCCGCAGTAGTGGTATTACAATATTTTACAATATCATGGGTTTTGCTTTGTTTTTTTCATTTGATCCAACTCAACTTTAAATGTAGTGTTTGATGAATGAGCCAATTTTGGGAAAAGTCATGACAAATGAGAGACTAAACAGAGTTACAGGATTTTTAAAAAGCATTGTTCTCCATTGCTTGAGTGAAATTCTGTGAAAGTCCAAGTCTGTTTCACTCACTTATTGCTTATGTTCTCAGGGTGTGTGTGTCTTTGCATCTGTGTGTGTGTGTGTGTTAGAGAGCAGCTCATGAGGTCAGTCACCCTAACCCGCTAAGCAAGTCTCACTTGGCAGCCTTAATAACCTAAGGCTGACCACATAGCTTTAACCATGTAGTTCTAGTGCATTGTATTCTCACAGATCGAGCGATTGTGGAAATCTACAAAAAAGCAGATTTTTTTAAATTTTACAACACCGTCTTTCATGTTTGAAATATCTAAACATGGAAATAAATACCAAAAATGAAATAAAATATGTATGAATAGAATAGATGATATTTCGATTTATAAAATGAAAGGTGTGCACTGTCGATTCTTCATTTTTGAGTCTTCAGAGAGAGAGAGAGAGAGAGAGAGAGAGAGACCAACTGAAAAGAGTCGGTGGTTTTGACAGTGAGTTGAGTATCTATAGCTCTTACCACAACCTACAAAGTCCTATATATGGAAACATAAGAGAAGCACACTCGGACCTTTACTCTTACTTACTTTTAGTAGATAAGTATGCATTTTTATATCATACACGTGCTTTGATTAAGCAAAATTATTATGGAACAAACTGTGTGAACTAACAGCAGTATGTGAGGGCATTTTGACTTGTAAAACCACATGGAACATCTACACTAACAGACCGGCTGTGGTGAGCCATCTATCTACTCTTTGACCAACCACTAAAGTTGTTTACTCAGAACTAACTTTAACTCTACAGGCTTCAACAGGATATGCTGTAAGTGTAAATGTGCAAGAAGGGAGGAGTTTAAAAAAAAGCCGCAATGAGCTACTTTTGTATCAGACAAACTGGTTGGTCTATAAATCCTAGTATAGTTTTTAACAGTAATGTAATTTTTTTTAAATAACATTGTTATTAATTGGTGCAATAATTAGCCTGTTACAATAAAATGTTAAAAGGTTGTCAGTCTATTAGTTGTAACATTAAACAAGTGAGAAACACATACTTTAAAGTACACTGACAGTTTAGCTTGTGCATTAGGAGTTTCAAATTGACTTGCTTTTATCTGTGGGAGGAGTTGCAAGCTCACAGACAACACAGGAAATTTCCACAAAATCACTCAGCATAACCCTCATGCTACTAATATACTTAACCATAGATAAATACTTTAATGACCTATCAAAGAAAAACAATACCTACAGATAGATAGATAGATAGATAGATAGATAGATAGATAGATAGATAGATAGATAGATAGATAGACAGAATAAATGAAATGAAATTTTCAATTCTTTTCATTTCTTCACAGACCCAAAAAACTACTTGCAAAATACTGTATTTGGCACAAAGTGGCTTTGATATACGCCATTGGCTCATTTTCACTAAATCTGCCATTTAATATTATGAATATGAGAATATTCATAGAATATGTAAGGATGATGTAGTGTGACTGGGTATCTGTGTGTCGACAGCTCTTTTGTAGGTTTTAATTACTTTAAGGTATTTTCACGAACATTGTCACACAGAGGTAGTTTTTTCACTCGCCCTGATGAGAAGGTAAAGCAGCAGCCTAGGTTCCTGCAACTAAAATAGAAAGCGAGACAGGAAGATAAGCCCCCTGTGAATTCACACCTCAATTGAAAGCCCAACCTCAAAAACAATGCTTAACTTTCCATGCATCGAGTTTGTGTGTACAAGCTGAAAAAGTTGACAACATCGCTGACCACACTTCTGTTAATCTTTCTCTTTTTTCCCCTCTCTTTCTATCTGTGTGTGTGTGTGTATGCGTGTGTAGGTGTGCGTGTGTGTGCGTGTGTGTGCAGGTGTGTGTGCGCGCGTGTGTGTGTGTGTCTGTGTGTGTGTGTGTGTGTGTGTGTGTGTGTGTGTGTGTGTGTGCATATCAGAGAGAGAATCAGAATCAGAAGACTTTATTTATCCCCAAGGGGCAATTAACAAACAACCGAGCAGCATAACGTTGAAGATAAGGACAATAAGAACAGGCAATAAGAGTGAAATAATAAATATACAGTATATACAGTTTTAAAATTCCACAGTTTTTAAATTAAAGTGACTGAAAGGTGAATAAATAACTGTAAGTGACTAAAAGTGAATAAAGTGTCAGTAGTATAAGAAGAGTGTAGTTTATGTTTATGGGTGTGGGAAATGGTCTTATTGGCTGGAGTTAAAAAGCAGGGTGGCTTTGGGGACTAAGGTGGCTCTCCTCCTCCTGCTTCAGGAAATGCAGCGGAGGCGTCGCCCAGAGAGAGAGAGACCACTCAGTGTTTGACATTACTGCAAGTACAAATGGTTCTTTAAAAGAAATAAAGCTCTCGGTGTGAAATTACCTACAGATAGTGATATAGCTCTGTAGATATACTGTAGGTCTGTTTTAATCTTTTCTTCTTCAGCTATTTTGTTGGTAGGCAGAGAGAGAGGGTCATCAGACAGAACACGGGACTGCCTTTTGCTGTTTTGCTATGATAAATACCAAGCCAATTTTAATCATGTTAGCAGGGTGTCTTAGGATGTTAGCTGGTGCATATGTTGACAACTATGCATCAAAGAATATCCTATTAAATGCTTGGCATAGGCATAATATTTGTCAGATTCAGAGCTTAGCCCTAGACTTACTGAGTCAAGATGCTCCCTTTCTTTTTCTGGTGGAATTTTCCAAAGTTAAGTGTCCTATAAGGGGGGACAGGACACTAGACAATGTGTACAGTAACATCAAGCATGTCTACATAGCAACACCCTTTCCTGACCTCTATGTTCCTCATCTCTGCCTACACACCCCTCAGGAAACAAACCTCTCCAAGAACCCGGATCATTAAAACACGATGATGCTCTCCTCCAGCCACAGGACTGTTTTGGTCTGACAGACTGACCCATCTTCAAACAGCAGGACCTGGAGACCCTCACTCAGTTTGTCGTTTTCTACATTTGGTGCAGTGTAGAGAATGTGACAGTGACCAAAAACATCTAGGATGGAAGGGGAAATTGGCCACATTCAGCCGTTGACGAGGTGATGAGGCGGGTCCGGGGGGCAACCGCGTGGCAAGCGGTGGCTGTGCAGAAGATGTGGACAGAGTTGGGGCACATAGGCAGCTTGCCAGGTGGCTGGCGCGCAGGACCACACCTGCGCGCCTGTAGACACACGCCTGGCCGATGCCACTGGACTAGACGACACAGCGACCTCTGACTCAGGCAGAACAGGTCCTCACCGTGCGCTGACCTCAGGCTCAAGCAGAGCAGGTTTCTTTGATGCTCAGGAACCAACCGAGCTGTCAGACTCATTATCAGCTGCATCCGGCGCTCGGACCAGTCATGCAGCTCTTCTGCCTGGCCATGAAACACCGCCGCCTGCTCCCTCTGCATGGCCACGAGCTTGGTCACCATTCGGGCCTGCGCCTCTACTGGCTGGCTCGGACCCGACCACATAGTTTGCTCTTTCAACATGTCTCTTTTCCAGTTGCTGTATCTTTCACTCAATTGCAGCTTTTCAGCTGCACCACACGCACACAACAACACCAACAACCTTGGGTCCTGGCACACTCTTTTATGCAGGGAAGGCGTGATGAGCTGATGGAGCTCCAGTGTGTCTCAGCCTCGCCTGCTGCTGTACCCAAGCCACACCTCGCCACACCACCAAACTGGACCACCTTCAAATCCCTCCCTGCCTGCTGCTCAGAAAAAAAAAACTGCATGTCCTGAAAACAAAAGAACTCATAGCTTACTTCAAAAGACACAGAAAGGTCCACTCCCCTGTCATTAGAAATGGAGTAAAGGTGCCTGGGACCCACATCTCGGTCATCTCAAGCCAGCTCCGATCAGCAAGAACCCTGTTACCATGGTTCCGAATAGGTAGATATCTTCAGTGTCCTCGATCGACAGTCCCGCCAGGCACATGATCCTCCAGGTCTGCCACCCGTCCATCGTGTATCCGGCAGGGAAAGTCCCTTCAGGGCACTCGGGCTCTCCCGAGCCCAGACTTCTCGTTTAGAAAAGGGTGTCAATAGCATTCAGAGACCAGCTGATCAAATCCATAATTCTCTTTTAGGTTTTAGAGAACGACAGTGAGAGACTGTTCCAGGGAAAGTAATGCACACGAGACAAGACAAGGACACAAGAGGCTAAGCAGGGAAGATAAGGGAGAGGAGGAGAGGAGAAAAAGTGTGACTGCCTTCGCCGAGAGCCAAACGGCCGAAACGCCACGAGGACCAACTGAGTTTCGATGTCCACAAACCATGAAGTAGGGTCGTGAAGCCAAAAATCCAGCAGCTTAAACGTCACAGCAAAAATTCAAACGTACAGCTCTGCTATCACTTCCAAAATAAATGCAGACAGAAAACTAAACAGCAGTGACGTTTGTAGGGTTACTGAAGTTGGGCTAGCTGGTATATAATGATGTGCTGCATGGTGGCTAGCTACACAAGGAAGCTGGAGGATAACTTTTTTTCCACTCAATGAGGGTTCCCGATGGTTAGGAACAAATGAAACTGCATGGCAGGATGAAGTTAACAGACCAAACTTCAGTCAGGAGAACAACTGCAATATAAGGTCAGTCATTAATATACCGCTGCATGGGCTGGGCTGTAGTTACATCGTGATGTTTTAAAAACTGAGCTTTAAAATGAATAGTGATGATTAAAAACCAAGAGAGGCCGACAGTGATCACTGACTTTTTTTGAGGGGTTTGTTCATATTAAATCGAACAAAATATAAAGAATTAAAACATGTTAAAAACACAACAGCCTTAATAAATGCAGAGTAGTTTGGACCTGGAAGCAGGTTTCATCAGGTCATCACTTAGAGATTGGATATCGCACCTGTTGTAAATGTTTTAATGCAGTACAGTTGTTATTATTATCACTTGTCACATCTTGTTTATGACAGTTAAAATAAATAACATTCATATAAGTATGTATGTAAGTGAACTGTATGCGGTGTTAAATAGGCCTATACTACTGTACTTTAATGTCGGTCATAAGGGTGGTACTTCAAGAGCCATATATTTTATTAGGTGGTGCTCATTGTGAAATGTTTGAGAACCACTGTTCTAAGGCATGCAAAATTCATGTTGATGACATCAATAATAGCCTGTTAGTTTGTTTGAATTGTCTGTTTGAAGACGCTTAATTTTACATACCCACCTATGTCAGGTGAGGAGCTCAACAATTCTTTTTAAAAAATAATGAGTGAGAACTATGAATCACTATGCCAGCTGATATGTAAATTGTTAATGTAATAATATTTTTGCTGGGTGGTTCTGGGGGCCTGTCCTCAAGTTGGGCCAGCCCCTGGTGAGTCAGCTTCACATCTGAGGCTCTCACCCTTTGGCCTTGAGGGGTCAATCTGGGGCTTCCCTCTTGAATCTGCTGAGGTGGACACATCGTTATCATTTGGGTGTGTGTCCTCTGGTCTTTAGTGCTCTTGGGGGCACTGCACACAGCCATGGTCTCTGTTTATTTAGGTGTTGTGTGCTATGTTTTAAGCAGGAAGGAGGTAAACATTGTAATAATCCAAAGAACTTAATGCAGGTCCTGCCACAGACTTATATGCCCTCTGTTAGGTCTAATGTCAGACCTCGCTGGCGCAGAGGTTCGTCATTGTGAACAAAAGTAAGACACTCCGTACGGTTCTCACTTGCTAGCAAGGAAGTCCGGCAAGATGTTCAGCCGACTTCAAACTGACTCCCCTTGCAGGCTAATGACCACCGTGGGTTACACAAACACTGTCAAACTGGTTTAAACTGGTTACGCAATGTAAAACCCATATAGTGTGTCCCATAAAAGCTCAGGCACTGAGTGTGTGTGGGCATGCATGAGCGAGCACATGTGTGTGTGTTGTGTGCATGTGTGAGTGCATGTGGGTATGTGTCTCTGTATATGTGAATTCTTCTCACACAATATAAGCTTAGAACTATTTAACCACATTTCGTAGTTATCCAGAGGATCTCCCCACACCCATATATGGTTTAACTTTAATGGTTCACCATATGCAAGCATAGGTGAGCCCCTAAATGGCCGGGAGTGAACATCCTTTACCACATAAGGAACCAGAACCTTTAGATGGAATGTGCCTGCAGTTAAACAACTATTTGCCTCCCCCACATCCTCGATGTGTAGGGGAGGAACAGAAAAATCTCTAAACATACAGTTTAAGGACAAGGTTTACAAATTTAATTACAACAACAACAAATATTATCAAAATCATCCTAACACCGTCTTAATTGGTCCATAACACCAACATTTTCATATGCGTTGTTGGGCAGGTGATATATTGAAAGAAATTGGAGCGATGCTGAAATCTGTTATCGTGTATGCCCCACAAGTTGGATGCTCATTTAAAGACAAATTCTGGAATAAGTGGGATCAAGTTCAAATGGTGGTCGTTGGAGCAGACATCTATAGACATGTAGATGAAGGGGACACAGGATTTTGAGGACTTGTTGTGTAGGTATGCTGTTCAGGAGAGAACATTGGCTCTCAGTGCAGATGTAATTGTGTTTTTCCCCCAGTTTTATAGCTTTTATAGCATTGTAGCATGCTATCAAAAACTTTCTATCAGATACAGTTTATCAAGAAAACTCTTGTTTCTTTTCTCTGATCACAACTGTGAATGTGAGTAAAACTGTAAAGATAAATCTCTGCAGAGTTTAATTCAACACCTCAAATGCAGTGTCAGCTCAGTGACTGCCACCACAGAGTGACAGAAGTGGCTGAATTATGTATTTATTTGTATTCTGCAAAAGTCTGCAAGTCTCATCTCCGATGCCACCAGTTCCCACAAAATGGTCTTTTAAACAATTTTTTATTTTGCACTTTATCAGGAAAAATAAGGTGTCTTTGGTTCACTGTACAATAATATTTACAATATCTACAGGGAGAAAACTGACAAAGAGACAAGAAGCACAGGAAGCAACGACAATGACGTATGTGCCTTGTAATACATTACACATCCAAACATTGGACTCGTGGGATTTTCTTTGGGACATTGTAGGAAAAAAACTGCCTTAAAGATGTTTCCATTGTGCCTGTTTTTTCTTTTAAGCTTTTGCTACCAAATTCTTACTAGATCCCAACATACCATACCCCATCCTTCACTTATTTTGCTACTGTTAGTATTTGCGAAATGTTACAGCTTAACCACAAAATACTGTTATCATTCAGATTTTAGGATTTTCCAAAGTGGCTTTAACAAGCATGCAAAAATTTCTTGCAACATGCCAGCAAAGAATGTCTAGTGTCTCAGTGTCTCACTCTGTGCACGAGGCACACACATTTCCTCTTGTACATTTGGCTTGAAAAAGGTGTTAGTTAAAGTGTTCTATGTAATACAGAGAGAGGTGAAAATAGGAGCAAGCAGCAATGTTTGTTGCATGGCCATTTCTGCTGCACTAATGATGACTATTCCTTCCCAATCAAAACAACATTTCAAGTGCATTACACAGTAATAAATGACACAAAATGTCCTGAGAATCCAAAAGTCATTCACACAAAGACATTTTTTTAAAAACTGAAAGGCTAGTTGAGGGTGACTACACCCACCTAAATGCAAGGCACTCCAAGTTGTGTCACAGGAAGTGCACGTTTAATGTACTCAGCAGTCTGACCTATCGACCTACGTTGCTGATTATCGACAAGTCTCCAAGAAGAAGACAATGTGAAGATGATTGTGTTTTGGATTGCACTGAATCTTCTTCATCAAGGATGTAAGTGCTTTTTTATTCAGTCTTAAATGCTCATAGTCAAGACATGCATGTCAGCTGAGTCATATTGGATCATACATTGTTACTCAATGTGCTTTAATGTGTTATGTCAGATGCACTGGTTTCACAAATTACTGTTCAAGCTGGAGAACCTGCAACCTTCATCTGTAGTCTACCTCACACAGAGGTCCTCCCTCGACAAGTCCACTGGTATAAACAGAGTGGCGGGGATACACTGAAAGTAATTGTGACAGTGCGGAAATCTAAACCACCTGAGTATGCACAAGATTTTCCTAAATCCAGATGGGAGATAAAAAGCAACAGCAGTTTTAGTAACCTGACCATTTTGAGGACAATTCAAGAAGATGAGGGAATGTATCACTGTGGAGTCTCCGAGTGGCTTGCAGACATTATATGGACTGGGATGCATTTATTAATAAAAGGTAATGACAAAATCAGTACATTTCAAAATATCTCATTTTTAATATTTTTTTTATTTTGTTTCATTTCTTTTTATGGTGTTTTTTTTAATTGCTGAGGCTTTCACCAGAATCTAACTTTATGTGTTTTAAATGCACATTTGTTATTATTTTGGCAGTGTTATTAGTAGTAGAGTATTAATTTAAAATTATTTTAAAAAAATAGTGTGCTTCTAATTTAATATACACAATTCCTAAATTAAAAATTTATAACAAAGCTTGTATAACTTAAAAAAAAACCTTTATGTCCAACAGGAAAAAATCAGAGCATTTCCAACTCTTCTGTTGCTCAGAGTTCGACAGTATCATCTGGAACTAAGCCAGACATCCATGGTAACGCAATCATCGGTCTATCAATTAAAACATTTTGATATACTCTAACTGTCAGATCTTTTATTCATATTGTTCCAGGAAGCAGCATATGGTCACACAGATCCGGGGCAGTTATTTTTATGCTGTGTGCTGTCTTGGCTATAAGCCTGATTGTTATAGCTATCCTTATTGCTGCAATGAAGAAAGATGACACGCAATATTGCAAAGGTAATAGCAGCTATTCAGAAAACAGCATTATATTTGAATTGCTGCATTCATAGTTCTTGTTTTTTTTTCATATTCCATAATGTAGGTGTTGTTCCCCTGCGAAAAAACACTGGTATCCAGAAAACTCAACAGGTAAAGTAGTAAACGACTGAATTAACCTCATCAGAATGAAATGTTACTTTTGACATTTTGTTTTTTCCCCTTAGAAAGCAGAGGATGTGTGGTTTTACTCTGCTGCAGTCTTTGCCATGATGGGAACTGACAGAGGTGGGACAACAGATGCAGCTGAGAGGGAGAGACTCCACACTGCTGTCAAGGCCTTTGGGCTGGATTAATGAGCCTTTTGGATCCACTGAATAATTTAGGTGTTTCTTTTATGTCACAGTAGAGTACACCTAATATTAGGTATATTAGATACCATTGTAAGCTTAAAAATGTATTTTAGTTAAACTTCTGTTTAAGCATAAACTTCTACATCTGTATACATGCATGCAACCTTTTCAGTCTGGCTAGGGACATTACTTTACACTTTTCTGAATTAAGTCTCAGGCTTACTTTCACAAAAGCAAAAGGCTGAGTTATACAATACTATGTAAAGAAAACTACTGTTGTCAAACGTAAAGACCTAAGTGGGGATGCACTTGTAGTGAAGTGGAGGAACACATTTTCAAAGACGTTTTCTTGTAACATCATAATATGTAAATAAATAAAACACTTTCTAGTACCAAACTGTGGCTTTTGGTGTGATTTGTAGCACTTTTATTTCACTATAAGAAGGTACTTAGGTTTCCTCTTAAAGCACTATTAGAGCACAACTAAAACTACAACACCAGTATTCACTGTGGTGAGTACTGTGGTCTGCCAAGCAGGTAGTCAGGACAACATTTAAAGAACAATTAAACTGAAGCACACATGATGTTCAATGTGAGCAGCACATGTTTACTGTGGTTATACGAATGACGAACTTACAAATGCAGTGCACTAAAAAATATTTGCTTCTGTCCTTATTTTTTTGTTTTGTTCTCTTCTCTTTATTTCTTTTCTTTCTCAAAATAGTGATCCAACCTGTTTGGGGTTTTTTTGTTTCGACAATGATTTACCTTGCAAATACTTCATATAACTAATATTTTAATATTTGATGACTTAAAAAATGATTAAAAACAGTTAGACAATCTGTCTGTGGTTTTACTGATGGAGAGCACCAGGTTGAACAGATGATGGGTAGGATGGGATGAGTCCTTTAAGATCTTTGTGACTTCCTCAAGGCAGTGGGAAGTGAACATAAAACGCTTTAAGTCACGTCTCTTTAAGTCTCAGACAGAGTAGAAATGTGCTATAAAATAATCAATCCATCTACCTTGGCATCTCTGATGCCCCTCTTCAAACCAGACCTGACAACACTATATTGTTGTATGCCATCAGATCTGAAAACCATGTTAAGGGCCTTAAGCAGGACTCGGACATCTTTCATTATCCACAGCTTGTTGTTAGAGAAGGGAAATATGTTTTGTGGTAGTGATCGTGTCGATACAACTTCTTATAATAGAGGAGTACAGTGTAAGTGTAGATGTCATCATCCTTAAAACTAGACCAGTCAGTTCAATCAAAGCAGCCCCAAAGCTGTTCAGATGTTCTCTTGGGCCTCACTAGAACTCTAGCAGTTGGTTTCACCATGTTAAGGATGTTGCTTGCTAATAGCATTTAGCAGGTGGCTAAAGTATTACAGTAGTAATCATTACCCCTGAGTTCTCCAGGTAGATAAAAGGGGCGACACGTAACAGTCAAATACTTCAAGTCCAGGGAGCACTGAGTGTTGGTAATCTTAGTGTGTGTGCACCTTCTGTTGTTTGTATACACACACAGTCCTCTCCCGCTGGCCTTACCGGAGTCACTTGCTCTGGTAGCCTGGTATGTTGTGTGACCTGTTAGCTGCACAGCTTCCTAAGCTACATAATCAATTAAGCCACTAATCAATGGATTAAACAGGACAGGAAAAAGAGTTGGTTTATTCAGTATTGCTCTAATATTTGCTTTATATCTATTAGTAAGAAGCAGTATCGATGTTTTAGACCCATTTCCCCCCCACACGCTGAAAAAAAGGAGAAAAAATTGTGAACTTACTCTCACCACTTTCTGCCATTAGACCACAAAACCGTTTTTTTTTTTCAAGATTAATATTTTGGTGACAAATTCTGAGAAACTCTTCTCTTGCTTTATTTTCCTTTATTGTCCTAAACACTTTGCTTTTCACATTTCGTTACTAAAGTCAGTTACTTCTAGTCCAACCTCATTTCTCACAATTTTCATGTCTTGTCTGTTTGGGCGTAGACCTGGCAGTACAAACAAAGTATACACCCAAGATGAAGTCATCGAGTCCCAGCAATATTTAAGCTTACTAAATAGCATTCATGCCTTATATGTGTTACAACTAGGGATGGGTACCAGTATCCGGTGCCATGATGGCACCGGTTCTGACATAAACGGTAGTAACCAGACCAAACAGCAGCGCACATTTTGGTGCTTTATTTAGGTGTTTTTTTTTACCTGAGATGTGATACACTTTGGATTCCAGCCAATCATTTTACGTTTCCGAGGATAGTAGGCGGGTCCAGGTACATACGTTCTTTTAGAGCAGAGCTACAGATTAAAAATGCCCAAGGCGAAGCGGTCAAAAGTCTGGATGTACTTCACAGCAAAAGATGCAAACCCAGCAGCCTGCAACAAGTGCTTTAAGCTGATACTGTGATACTGTCAAAGGAGGTAACACCTCAAATCTGATGAAAGCAGCAGCCGTTCTTCTCTGCGTGAGTAGTTTAATGTTGTTCGTGTATAATTTACGTTGAGTAGGCTAACCACGTTATTACATTAATGCATGTAAGGTGAACTAGCAAACACCATCATAGCTACATGCGGCTGTCTTCTTGTTTGATGGCAGATACTCCCTTCACCCTGGCCAAAAAGGCTAAAATGACCAAAGAAAAAGTGGAAAACAGCTAAACACGAGAGGTTTTTGGACAAAGTTTGTGTTTTTTCCATTGTTTAAGCACTGCTTCCAGCCAAGAGTGATACCATATATGCCCCATAGCTGCAGAAAAGGCTAACATTGTTATCTTTTTACAAAAAAACCAGCTGAACATGAGAGGTTTTTGGACAAAGTTTGTGTTCTCCATTCTTTAAGCACCGGTTTGAGCACCGTTTAAGCACCGGCACCGTTTCAAAAGTACCGGTTTGGCACCGGTATCGGATAAAACCTAAACGATACCCATCCCTAGTTACAACCTTTATGACCCAATTCAAATTGGATCATAAAGGTTCCCATGTGTCAGATTTTTCTCTTGCACTTTTTAGTGTGATGGTTAGTTCTCCACTTTCTACGCTCTCTGGTAAAAAGCTCGCCTGTCTTCATTCCACTCCTCTAAGAACCCACCAACCAGCACAGCTTTCTCTCTTCCTTACACAGCTCTGTTGTTATACAAAGTCTGCCAGAATTACTTTGCAGTACAACTGTTGTTGTTTATGTGAGTGAGTACATTTTTAGCTTAAATCGTGTAGTTTAAGATCAGCATTATTCTGATTCTTCCTCTGTGATTATGTGCGATTTTGTTTTTCTTTTCACACGATATACTTTGATATCTGTTAAGAAAATAGACTAATTCTGGTTTTTACAGGTGCAAAACCACTTTTAAAGGCAACATTCGGTCAGCCTGATCTATACTTCTTTCAAGGAAAAATTTATTTTGTGCCCCTTCATATGTATAGTGTTCCTCTAAGATGCACAATGTAATACGTTTCTTGCAGTAAAGTACATATCGCAAACAGCAGTAGTTCTTTTAAGTTGAAAGACTGGAATTCAGAATAGAACTCATACACAAACCGGCCTTCCAACGAAAAAAACAAACAGTAATTAATGTGGACAGCTGCAATGAGAGCTGAATGACAGCCTTGTTTCATTAAGCCAAGGACAGGAAGTGTGCTTTGAATCTGATAACCAATCAGATGCATTTTACACCAAAGGTATGGCCATCCCACCTCCTTCACTCACTAAAATATGAATAACATCCTTAACAAAAGACACTGTCAAGATGATCACGGTATGGATTACACTGATTTTTCTTCATCGAGGATGTAAGTGCTTTTTTAAATTATTCTCTCTAATAATTGTCTTCGCTTGTACACGCTAACCAATAGAGGACTATTAGAATAAACAATCTGTGAGATGACTTTTACATGTACATAATGCTTTTTAATGTTTTTTTAATTTTATTTATTTTACCTCAGATTCTCTGGTTCCAGTGAAAACAGTTCAACTTGGTCAACCAGTTACCTTAACATGTGCTTTGCCCAAAGGGCTCCAGAGTGGAGAAGTCCACTGGTACAAGCAGAATCACGGGGATACCCTAAAGTTAATTATGACATCGTTTAAATCTACACCAGCGGAATATGGTCCTGCATTTTCTAAATCAAGATTTGAGGAACATAATGATAACAATTTCAGCAATGTGACTATTTTGAAGACCGTCCAAGAGGACGAGGGAATCTATCACTGTGGGCTCACAGAGTGGATTAGGACTAACTGGAGTGGCACATATTTGTTTGTAAAAGGTAAGTGTACATCCTTAATATAAGCTTTAAAAAAGCTCTTTTGCCTCTCTGTCTCCTTTTTTCGACCTGGACACATTTTGTTACATCCCCCTCATCCCCTGAACCTTTTAAGGGGAACGTAACACTCATTTACAATATTTTTCAGCTACTATGACAGCGTAATGTCTTTGCATTTTTATTACACAGGAAACAATCAGAAAGCATCAGTAGTTGTTCAACAGCTGACAGGATCAAATCCAATCCATCCAGGAGACACAGTGACTTTCCAGTGTTCAGTCTCTCACTCTGTCAACAAGACGTGTCCAGGAGGTCTCAGAGTTCTTTGGTTCAGAGACAGATCTCATGAATCTCATCCAGTCATTTACGCTAATACACATAATGAATGTGAGAAAAGATCTGATACTCAGAGGACATGTGTTTATCACTTCTCTAAGAACGTCAGCTCCTCCGATGCTGGGACTTACTACTGTGCTGTGGCCACATGTGGAGAGATATTATTTGGAAATGGAACTAAACTGGATATTCACGGTACCTGTACCACTCATCTTTTAATTTGAAAATTAGACTATTTAAGTTTAAAATTTGTAAATTTCAGCTGAATTTAGCAGCATTTTGGTGTAAAACAAGTATTTTCTATTTCACAGCAATCTCATTAGGAGATGACATTAAACTTATTTAATTTTGCATCCACTCTAAAGGGAAAATTGTATCATTCTGCTTTCCATTACTTCAAAAAGGGAAAAAAATTATAAACTAACAAACACATGTTTTGTTTTTTTCTTTGTCGTTCCAGGAGACTACTCATGGTCAAAGAGCGCCAGCACAGTTATTTTTCTACTGTGTGCTTTACTGGCGATATGTCTGATTGTTATAGCTGTCCTTATTTGCACATCAAAGAAAAACAGCATGGATAACTGTGAAGGTAATTAAAGTTAATCATAGCAATCTCATCAATGAATTTAAGTAAAATGTTTTTAATTTGAATTCATTGTTATCTGTATTATTCTGCAATTAAGTTGCTGTTCTGCAGGAAAACTTTAGTGATCAGAGAAGACAACAGGTAAAGTACTTAAAACTAGGGCTGTCCTAATTTAAAAAGCCTAATTGTGTTTAGGTTTTAACATTTCCCATATTTTTCTTTGATTGATTTTCCTAGAATAAGGACACATGGATGTTTTCTGCTGCTGTCTTTACCCTGATGAAAGCTGAGAGAGGTGCATTAAAAGATGGAAAAATGTCGAAAAGGCAGCGACTCTACATGGCTTGTAAGGCTTTGGGGCTGGATTAGTGAATTAGCTAGCCTATTGAGTATCTCCCGGTATGCAATAATCGAGCTGATGTTTGCTTTTTAATAATGGGCTTCTTATCTCTTTTAGTATTCAATACAGTATATGTTATATCAGCATGCTTATTTGTATTTAGATTGAATTATCTGCACACACTGCATTGATGCATGAATGCTGTTGCATGAACTGTGTGCAAAAGTCAAAAGCAGAAATGTAATTTCAGTTCTCTAATGTATCAACTGTGCTAAAATTCTGCAACATGAATAAATATAATGCTTAAAAGAGAAATTTGTTTGTGAAATTATTCTATAAATAGGCTTTAATAGATGACCACCCTGGATAGGCTGTCAGTCTATCACATGGCTAACATGCATACTATGCTAGAAATAGTGTGCTATTAATAGGGAATTTAATGATAATGTGTTGATAAAATTAAAAGTAGTGATTTGTATTAGCTTTACTACTTTTAGTCAAAGATCTAACCTTTAGAGAAGTTTGACAAAGTTGTGTTTTGCCTTGCTAAGAAGGGAAAATACAAAAATAAATGCAATTTTTTCCACTTTAGTTTGTTCACAAAACAGGATTTCACATGTAATTCCCATCCATAGTTTTGTACAGACTAGAGGCACAGCTTTCATCATTCCACATAATTCCTGTACCTGCAAGTGTAAATTAATTTTGTCTCACATCATCATCATCATCATCATCATCATCATCATCATCATCACCTTTATTTATAAAGCACTTTAAAAGAGCCACAGCTGACACAAAGTTATGTACATTTAAGCTACATAATAAAATTACATAAGATATAAATAAAAGCCAAATAAAAGAAAAATATATAAAATATAAGCTTATAAGGCATTCAAATAATTAATATAATTACAAGAGAAACTAAGTCTCACTGAGGTCAAAAGCCAACGAATAAAAACTAGTTTTAAGACGTGTTTTAAAAGTGGACAGTGAAGGCGCCTCTCTAACGTGCAAGGACAGGTTATTCCATAATTTAGGAGCCACGATAGAAAAGGCCCTGTCCCCTCGGAGCTTCCTCCTGGATCTTGGTACTTCCAGGAGCAGCTGGTCAGCTGACCTAAGAGACCGACAGGGTGAGCAGTGACATTTTGAACCAGCAGCAGACGTGAGAGCAGCGACTGACTGGCCCACACATAAAGTGCGTTACAGTAGTCCAGACGGGAAGAAATAAAAGCATGGATCACTTTTTGAAGGTGCTGGTTAGAAAGAAAAGACTTCACTTTTGCCAGTCACCTTAAAGGTTAAAAACTGGACTTCACCACTGCTCTAACTTGTCTGTCCAACTTAAAACCAAGGTCAGTAATAACAGGTTTAAAATAAACTTCCAAGGGTCCCAAATCAACAGAGGACGACTCACCGGGACAACTGGGTCCAAACACAACACCTCTGTTTTCTTTTCATTAAAATTTAAAAAGTTTAAAGCCAACCACACTTTAATGTCATTTTCTCTAAAACCTTGGAAAGTAAAGGAAGCTTGGAAACAGGCCTATAATTAGCTAATAGACATGTGGACAAGTGAATGCTTTTCAGTCTTCCAGCAGAAGTGACACATTTTGCAGACTTTCATTTCATGCGTCTTGTTTCAGGGTTCATTAGAAAAATGTATGCTGATTCATCCTCTTTTATCAAATTTAAACTCTGCTGCCCGTATTATTACTAGGACTTCTTCTACCCACCACATCTCCCCAATCCTGAAGCAACTTCACTGGCTCCCGGTCAAATTTCGCATCCATTTTAAAATAATTCTGTATACATTCAAGGCTATTCATTCTCTCTCTCCACCGTACCTCTCTGACTTATTACAGATGAAGCTCCCATCCCGCTGCCTCAGATCTTCATCTTCTCTTTCTCTCTCTGTTCCCTCTGCTCGTCTGATCACAATGGGAGGGAGGGCCTTTAGCTGCTCTGCCCCTCGACTTTGGAATTCCCTACCCCCGGACCTCAGAAATATTAGTTCATTCTCTCTTTTTAAGTCCACCCTCAAAACTCATCTGTTTAAAATTGCCTATTCTTAAATTTCTGTATGTTTTAACTTTTATCTTCTATTTTTACCATTGTGTATATTTCCAGTTTTTATCTGTTGTACAGTGTCCTTGGGTGCTTTGAAAGGCGCTATTTAAATAAAATGTATTATTATTATTATTATTATTATTAGCAGTAAGCAAAACGGGTAAGAATTCACTTTTCTATCTTGTAAATTACATTTGAGTCAAAAGCAACATTGCCACCAAGGTCAAAATCAAAGGGAATCATTGAGAGATCTCTGCAGTATGAATCTGGGCCGCAAAAATAAGAAATGAGATATTGTTCTGAGCCAATAACAACATCTAGATCTGCAGGCACAACATCTAGAGAACTACATTCTTCAGTTAACATCAGTGACCATCATTTAATAATAAGAAAGAGACCTGGAAAATATTGAGTCTATGTAGGGCTCCAAGGTGGGAAAAAAAAGTGCTAATCAAAAAGAACACAAAGGCTGATCTCACATTTTACCAGAAAACATCTCGATTATCCCCATGACTTTCTGGAACAGTTCAAGTATCAACGGTTCATGAGATTTCCCATCATAGCATTTTTACTAAAATCTCCAGTGTGTGGTTGGTTAATGATTTGCACTTTACCTTCTCTTTGTTGATAGTTCTCTCTGTAACTACAAACAAACACAAAAAACATGAAAGTGTGAAACGGTCAGCTCATGAGGGAGAAAAAGGTGTGAGGATGCGTCTAACCTTTTCACACCTATTGCTTTTTGATAAAACAGTGGTAGCTGTTACTTGATATTACAGAAAGAGAGAGAAAAGGAAGAGAGAGGAAGTATAAGAGGAAGAAAGGCCTCTTTGTACATGCTTGGTTGAAAGCAAAATCATAGCAATGCTAAAGTTTCCATGTATCACAATTGTGATTGTTTTTCATAAAGTGAAATAAAACAATCAACCAAGAAAACCCCAGTATAATTGATAGAGTTAATGCCTATTTCACATAACCAGTATGATGACTGAAAATTATATTCCACATTCTCAAGAAACAAGCAGATGTATCCCAATTCAGCGTCTGCAGCCTTAAAGGCCGCATTTTAAGGCCGATTACGTCACAGCGACGCGACGAAGGCTGTCCCAATTCGAAGGCTGCCTCAAATGCGTCCTTCATTTCCCTGAATTTCAAGGACGTGGCGGTGTAGACTTCATGGCCCAACATATCCCAGAATGCATAGGGCGGTGATGGGTGTGGATAATTTTACCGAAAAAAAACGGCGGATGAGGGGCGTCCGAAGAGTAAACTTTAAGTAAGTACTGAATATTATGTCACTTATTTATGTGCAAATGTTTAATAACGAAGAACATGAAAACATTCCTGTTGGCCACATGTCGGCAAAGTCATGTGACATTAGTGACGTTTGTACTAACTTGGTTTTAAAGCCTTTACTTTAAAATATACGCCGTTCAATAGCTGAGCTTAATCTTACAGAGAATGATCAAAGCTCATGTAGAAACAAACCTTTGTTTACAGTTTCTGACTCTCCGCCAAGCTTCTCTCCCTCATGTCACTGTTTAGTCCTGTGTTTAGCAATTAAGCTTGTGAAAACCTATATTGCTGTTTCCTCTGTTTTGAATCTGTTCTTGGGTTGACGTCTATGTACTGACAGAGATGGAGGTCAGCACAGGGTGCAAAGCCACCAGTGAAAGTCCACACAGCTGATGAGCTTCTGATGAGCGAGTGGGGTGCAGATCCAAGAATTATTAAAATGGACAGAATGGTCTGGCAGAGAATCACTGGCACAGCTGGTCCTTAAGGTAGCAGTCTCAACATGGATAATAACTTGCAGGTGTGGGAGAGAATAAACTTGGAAGAGCAGCTCTACCATAAGGTGGAGTCAGAGAAGAAGCCGCTGAGAAACCATTTCAAATGATCATTGGCAGATAATTGACTTATTTGAAGTGTTTCAGTCTGGTTAAAGAATTCAACATAGCACAGAAACGGTCATGGTAGATTGCCACTACCTAAACCTGGTTCTGACAGAGGTTTGTTCCTGTTAAAACTTAGTTTATCCTTCTCACCAACTCAAAGTGGTTAATTATAGGGGGTCATTTGTTGAGCTTTTCCTCCAAATACTGTAGGTTCTGTAACCTACAGCATGACGTGCCTTGAGGCACGACATAAGCAGAATGAAGTACATATGACAAAACAAAGCTACCAGTGTTCAAGTCAAAAGACCAGAAGACCAATCAGTCAGAACACAACTTGTACACAAAAACATTCAAAACAACCATCAAACGAAAAAAGTAAACAACTTGGATAACTGTGATGAAAGCTAAAAGACAAGTGATGTTTTACAAAATGAAGGATCGGACTAATGTGACAGGAAGACGATTTCTGAAATGACCTGTTTGATAACCAATCAGCAGCATTTTACAGGTTAGTCTAAAACAATCCCACCTCCTCTTCTAGCTGAAATATGAAGAACGCTTCTAGCAAAAGACATTGCCAAGATGATCATGGTATGGATTACACTGAGTTTTCTTCATCGAGGGTGTAAGTGGTTTTTCATTATTCTCTATAATAATTTTCTTAACTTTTATAGAGAATTTAAGCGCTTTTTTATTTTCACTAATAATTTTCTTTGTTGAAACTCTACATACTAAAATTACAATTAATACAATTATCATTTAAATATTTCTTTTTTTTCTTGTAACACTTTTTCTATTTGTTTTTCTTTTTCTTCAGATTCTCTGGTCCCAGTAAAAACCGTTCAGCTCGGTGAAGCAGCAACATTAACATGTGCTTTGCCCATTAAAGAATTCGGCAGTATAACAGTCCACTGGTACAAGCAGAGTGCTGGAGATGGTCTTAAATTAATTGTGACATTGTCAAAATCAGCACCACCTGAATATAGTCCTGAATTTTCTAGAAAGAGATTTAATGTGGAAAATGCTAATAATGTTTGCAACCTGACCGTTCTGAAGACAGTCCAAGAGGATGAGGGAATCTATCACTGTGGAATAGCTGAGTGGATGTATCCCATTCAGTGGAGTGAGACGTATTTGTCAGTAAAAGGTAAGACTGAGCTACTTTTACAAACTTTAAAGTTTCTACTATAAGCTTTAAAGCATCTCTGTATCTTTTGTAATACACAGGAAATACTCAGATGACATCAAACTATACTGTTGTTCAGTGGCCTCCAGTATTAGACCCACTCCATCCAGGAGAATCAGTGACTCTGCAATGTTCGATCATCTCTGTCTTTGACAAAGCAACATGTTCAGAAGATCTTAGTGTCTTTTGGTTCAGAGCCGGATCAAATAAATCTCATCCAAACATCATCTATACTCATGGAAATACACATGATGAATGTGAGAATCGATCTGAGACTCAGAAGAGATGTGTTTATCGCTTCTCTAAGAACGTCAGCTCCTCTGATGCTGGGACTTACTACTGTGCTGTGGACATATGTGGGGAGATATTATTTGGAAATGGAACTGAAGTGAATATTCAAGGTAGGTGTACCATGATCTGTTCATTTGAATATTTAAAAATGTAAGTGTATAGACCATAATTAGTATTTGGGTGTAAAATTTCACATTTATAGGAATCTAATCAGTAGGTTGACTTTTACTCATCTGTTACTGTATTTCTTCTTTTGTTATTGTTCCAGGAGACTGTACGTGGTCACAGGGTGCCAGTACAGTTATTCTTCTGCTGTGTGCTGTCTTGACTATATGTCTGATTGTTATAGCTGTCCTGATTTGCATGTCAAAGAAAAACAGCAGGGATTATTGTGAAGGTAATATAAGCTAATCATAGCTATCCCATCAAATTTAAACAAAAAGTTATAGCTGTCCTCATCAAGAAAAACATTAGTGATCATTTCTCAGGCAATTAAAGTTTACCACAGTGTTTTAGCTAAAAATAATTAAAGTACAAAGTTTTGCATTTCTATTAATATTTATCGATATATTCCATAAACAAGGTGCTGTTCCACAGAAAAGATTCAGCGCTCAGAAAAATCAACAGGTAAAGCTTGGG
This sequence comes from Astatotilapia calliptera, assembly GCF_964374335.1. Classification (NCBI taxonomy): domain Eukaryota; kingdom Metazoa; phylum Chordata; class Actinopteri; order Cichliformes; family Cichlidae; genus Astatotilapia; species Astatotilapia calliptera. The sequence goes on along the minus strand of NC_137423.1, from coordinate 3,748,324 downwards.
TTATCTCTGTAAAATAATCAAAATGTATTGGTGTTTAGCATTCAATATTGCTAATATTTTTATTTATCTTTTTCCCAGAATAAGGACACGTGGTTGTTTTCTGCTGCTGTCTTTACCATGATGAAAGCTAACAGAGGTGCATTAAAAGGTGCAAAAGCAGTGAAGATGCAGAAGATCAACATGACTTGCAAGACTTTAGGGCTGGATCACTGAATTAGCAAACCTGTTTAGCATCACTTGGTATGTGATCACCTTGTTGATGTTGGCTTATCTTTAATGCCTATAAGCTGTACTCAGTATTGTATACTGAATGAATCTCATTCTTCCATTCAGCCAGAAATTCAACATTCTTGTCTAATCTGGCCATGAGTGGTATTTGTTGTTCTCTCATCTCATGCCATCTCCTTTCAACCTGCTGTAAAGAAAAAAAATCCTCCAAATACTTCAAAAAACCAATTAAAACAATACACGTGATGAGATGCCCAGCTACGTAATATACATAGTTTCCAGTGCTCCCCTTTCCCACATTTCTTAATTTTTTTACAACAAAGTTACAAATTTTATTTGATTTAAATAAAATAAATGAATATTTCTATTCTATTTTTGTGGTCATGGTTATTATGCTGAGTAAATGCAACTTTATATCCCACCTGCAGTTTTTCTACACGTAAAGGCACTTTATCCAGAGTAACCGTATATCAGAGACGTTTACAGATTTCAACATTAAAAACGATCAGTGGTTTTAAGAACCTTACATTACAATCTGTATCAAGACAAAAAACTGCAGCAGTGAGCTTATTGTATGATTTATTGTACAAATCTGGACCAGTCTTTATCATACAGAATTTATTCATATTGTAAAAATGTCTCCACTTATGTAAATAAAAAAACATTTGCCAAACTCTTGTCCACAACAAATGTCTGTTGTTTTGCACCTTTTTAAAGTCAAAGGCAAAAGACATCCTGTAATTGAGTTGGTTGGTGTGAATGTGGACGTGTAGCGCTCTGTCGCCTCGCCTCTGTCAGTGTACCCCATGGCAGCTGTGGCTACAATGTAGCTGCCATCACCAGTGTGTGAGTGTGTGTGTGAATGGGTGAATGACTGAATGTAGTGTAAAGCGCTTTGGGGTCCTTAGGGACTGAGTAAAGCGCTATACAAATGCAGGCCATTTACCATTTACCATGACTGATTGGTGATCTGTCCAAGATGTGCTCTTCCTCTCACCTTATGACAGCTGAAATAACCTCCATCCCCCATGTGACCCTAAGCATAGGCATATATTGATATATACATGGAATTTAAGAAGACGTTCTTTCCCACTTGAGCTGATCTGAGTCTTTAGATAATAAAAAAGTATTTGCATTGGGGAATGGTCTCCAAATATTAAACTTTTGTTAGCAAAAGTTAAAAAGGTCAGAGCATCTGGCTTCTGCCCTTGGCTTATACAGAGCGTCGCTGGTGGTCTTTAACATCAGTGTACACATAGTCTTGCAGTGACTCTCTCCTCTTCTTCCCTCTTTTTACACTTGTTGCAGAGAAATGCACCGATGAATAGTTCATAGGCTGAAATGACACATATTTCAGATTTCATGGGTGGAGAATCAGGATGAATTTAAATGAGATTACTGAGATTAGAATTATTAATAAGTTACATATTTAATTTAAGACTTTGCTGTTTACCTTGTAACTTTATTCCAGTTTATTATATAATGATATTGGAACACATTTAACAAAATGGCAAAACAAGATTATAATATATAACTTATATGCTGTGAGTATGATATTATGCATGCCCTCTCCACAAGACATACTGCAGCATGTCCAAAGGTATATTTACCAAAACTGCTCGATCCACATTTGACACGTCCTGTCCAAAATGACTGGAGGCATGCATTTCCCCTATAAAGAGAAAAGGTAAAGGAGTTTTGAATTTTTGAGTTTACATATGAGGAATATGGTTACAGCTGTCATGACACTGTTTTATTAAGGGCCACTTATAAACAGACAGAATGCATCTAGTGGTTGGGACCTGGATGTCACTGTCTGCAGGGCAGACCGAGTGGAGTGAGTGAGGTGAATCCAGGAGCAGACACAGGCAAGGAGATGGAAGTGAACTTTATACAAAAGGCGAGCCATTATTATGGCTGATACAAGGTGGCGTGACAAAACAACAAGGACAGTGGCTAAACTCAACTATAAACAACAATGACTATGACTGTGACGACTGTGACAACATGGTGGTAACACAGACGATGCAACCCTGAACACAGGAAGACGGAGGACTTAAATACACACGGGGCAATCAGGTGATTAGGGTTGCACCCTGTCTCCTGTCCTGTTTGTGACATTTTACTGACAGGCTTTTAGAAGGCAATAAAGTTCTTTTGGCTTAACTGGAATGATGTATTCAGCGTGTAATGAAACACACGTGAAATGTACTGTTTCTAAGTCCTTTGTGGATTCCTTACTTAGGGTTAGGAGAAATTTGCTGACCCAAGTTGGCAAGGTAACTTGCTAAGAATCTTTTCTATAACTGTTGGGAAGGTGGAGCAGTCCATATATATATATATATATATATATATATATATATATATATATATATATATATATATATATGTATATATGGGGGTGTGTGTGTATTTTGTGTGTGTGTATGTATTAACCTACCTCTGCAGTGCTCCTTTGTTGTGCTCCTTTGTTTTATGTAGAAAAGAAGAAAGGCAATCACAGAAACACAGCAGGCCAGCAGTATTCCAAGAGCAAGGACAACAGGTTCTAATTCAGGTCCTGATTTTTATGGAAATTTATCATATTTATTTTATACAGACTATTGGGAGTTATGCTCGTGTATTCGAAATCAGCCTATAAGATATTGATACAAATATTGATTTACTGATGAAATGAGTAAAACAATTTTCAAAAAAAAAAAGCAAGCTAGTTTCTGATTTAAATACCAATGTTCACTACATACGTGTCTCTACTTGAGTTCCATTACCAAACAGGATCTTTCCACGTGTGACCACAGCACAATAGTAAGTCCCAGCATCAGAGGAGTTCTGTATCGTTTTGGACAGGCTGAAGACACAACTTCTCTTCACATCTTCAGTTCTGCTGTTCCTGTGAGTGTTAATGATGTTTAAATCAAATCCTTCTGGTCCAGCTCTCAACCAGTACACTGTGTGTTCATCTGAACACTGGACAGCAGTTTCTTTGTTCTTCGAGAGAAGCGAACAATTTAGTGTCACTGAGTGTCCCAGAAGAACCGATGCCCTCTGTGGACTTTGTTTCACGTAGACACATTTCTGGTTACTGTGATCTGTGAATCAGACAAATTCATAACATAAACTATTTTTAGTTAATTAAAAATTGAAGGTGATCAGTGAGACTGACAGATTTTACCATTCACAAACAAGAATGTTCCTCCACTGAATTTAGGAGAGTAATCTGTTCCAGTGTGACAGAAATATGTTGCTTCATCCTCTTTACTGACATTTCTGATAGTTAGAAAATACTGAGATGCCTTTTTTATAACTGTGAAACGAGAATCTTTGAATTCCTCAGAAATAGTGCTTTGGCCACGGATGACTTTGGCAACAGTTTGGACCATATATCCAAGAGGCTGTTTATGCCAGTAGAAATATTTCATTTCCACCCCAGAGACATTACACACTAAAGTAACATTGTCACCAGGTTCAACAGCAGTCAAAGAAATCGGTGGAAGAAGGTCAGCAGCCAGAATCAGGGCTGTGAAACAAAGGAAAATAAGAAAAGTTTCAACATTACAGGACAATATCAATGGAATTACCTGTAGAAACATTAGTACACAACTATGGCTAAGATATATTGGAGTTTTCAGACACCGCACATTACAAACAGAAGATTTGCATCATGTCTTTCACACTGAAAAAGAACTGCACTTACCTGGTGTAAAAAGCAGAATGAAAACAGTCAGTTGTAAGGTCATTGTACTGCAGCTTCGCGCTAATGTTCTCTCCTTGCCCAAATAGTCACACGATGAGGAGTGTTTCTAAAGCACAAACAGGTCATTGGCGGAAATGTCAGAAATTGCCTTCTGCCTATTTAGTAAAAATACACATAGGTGTGTGTTAGAAGTTATCACTTCCTTTATTCTGACCACTTAAAGAATGGCAGAGTTATTTTTTTCTCACAGTTTGCCCCACTAAGCGTTTCAACCCTCCTCGTCATTTAGAAGAATGCAGATTTTTGGTACTTCTGCATTTACTTTTCACACACAGACATTATACAGTCCATGTGCCAAAATCTAATACATTACTTTAGAAAGAATTACCGTGTGAGAAATTGTTCCCTTTATTTCAAAGATTAAAAATGATTTCAAATTAGATATCTCATTTACAGTTTTTGCCCGTTGCTTGAACACTATAAACCCATGCTCAGACTAAAGTAACACAACGTGAAGCTTTTGTTACCATACCTCAAACACATGTACCCATACCTTAAACAAAAGCGCTGCTTTGCACCCCAGTACCAATTATGCAACACTCCTACTCCTTTATGCAACACACCTACCCCTTTATGCAACACACATGGTCCTGCATGCTACACTCTATTTCATACATAAGACACTTCGCTCACAAAATGAAATTTCAGGGTGCCATTCGGAAAACACATGTATCCAAAATACAAAACACATCGGATAATTGCAACCACTCAAATATACACCTGAAGGCACGTACTTGCAAAACCGAACACCAATTAGCCAACTACAAAAAGCCCTCAGCGTAGCCATTTCAAGAACTTTGCAAGCATGGATGGAGGGAGAGCAAGAGGAAGAGGAAGAGGTAGAGGAAGAGGTAGAGGAGGAGGAGGCCGAAGAGGCCATGCACGGACCCATATTTCTGATGAAATAAGAGCAACTTTGGTGGACCATGTCATCAACCATGGCCTGACTATGAGGGAAGCTGGGCAGAGAGTCCACCCACATCTAAGCCGCTTCACAGTGGCATCTGTAATACGAACATTCCGACTAGAAAACAGGTATGTCTTCACCTCCATACCTTCTGCTCTACTCAGATGGTTCCATAGCACTGTTCTACAGTATATCACATTACCATATCAAGTGTACGGGGTGCTAATGCTCCTTTTGCAGCCAAAGTGGCTGATTCCTCATATTGAAGTACAGTGTTGTACAGTGGATGACACAGTACATACAGTAAAGTACTGTATGAAAAATAAGCAAACTGATGACAATATGTGGTTGTATTCCTCCAGAATGACCCGAAGACCTTCTGGGGGTGGACGGCAACGCCTGTTCACACAACAGCAGGAACTTGCCGTTGTGGACCTAGTGAGGGCAGACAATGCCATCCGTCTCCACCAGCTACGACGGACAATACTTGCAGACAGGCGAGTGTTCAGCAACATAGACCATGTGAGCATCACCACCATCAGACGCATCTTGGGTAAACACAGCATCACCATGAAGCAGCTCTACAGAGTCCCATTCGAGAGGAACAGTGACACGGTCAAAGGACTTCGAGCTGAATATGTACGGGTACGTGTAACTGTCCCTTACATTTACAATAGAGTATTGGTGAAGTCCAGTAGCAGCTGAATATGTACCATATCAGTACCACATGGATCTATTCTGAGAGCTACACAGGTACCTGTGTGATGGGGTGAGGGTGCTGTATGTGTAGCACTGTAGTACAGTGACATGTTCCCCTTTTTTTCAGAGGATCATGGCCATGGATGGAGCTGCACAGCCTCATGAATACATTTTCATTGATGAAGCTGGATTCGACCTGAGCAAAACAAGACGACGGGGTCGTAATGTGATTGGCCACAGGGCAATTGTGCACGTCCCAGGGCAGCGCGGGGGAAACATCACATTATGTGCCGCCATATGCCTTCGAGGACTTCTGCACCATCATGCAATGCTAGGTCCATACAATAGCCAACACATACTCACATTTCTAGATGCTCTCCATAACATAGTTGTACAGAACGGACCAGATCAGCCCAGGTTTGTGGTGATATGGGATAATGTCAGTTTCCATCGGGCTGCTCTGGTCCAGGCCTGGTTCACCGACCACAATCAATTTGAGGTGGTATACTTGGAACAGGCCTGCGGCGACATTGAGGTGACAGCGATCCATGGATGGTTTCGGCATGCAAGAGGGTATTTTCCCCGGTGCCTAGCGGGAGAGGACATAGCTTGCGATGTTGATGAGGTCCTGTGGCCAGACCCCAACAGACGGCGGGATCCATGAGCCCACTTATGCACACTTGTCATGGTTTTTTGTGTTTACAGTATAGTGTTTTTTCTATTGCAGTATTATTGTGTTGTGGTTTTTTTTTTTTTTGCTTCATCTGAATTCATGGTACTGCGATGTACACTATTGAGTAGGTCTATTTGCGTTTTTGGTTGTTTGGAAATGTGTCTCCTGTAAATGTGCCTTCTGAATACACAATGGAAATCAAGGACTGCAGTGTTTTATGTAAAGAAGACTAGTGTGTTCCCCCTGATCTGTAAGTGTTTGCATATGATGCAAGTATGTGTCATTTTGTCAACAGAGTTACATTTTGACAGAGGAATGTTAGGTTTTGACAGCAGAGTTTAGGTTTTGGGAGTGGAGTTTCATTTTGGCACAGATGTGTATGGTATATTTCCCAGTGTTGTGTCGTGTTTACTTGTGTTTAGAGTTTTGGCACAATGAGCGACGTTTTGCCAAATGTGTTCAAGCAACGGGCAAAAACTGTAATACTTACAGAAAAAAAAGAGGATTTCTCGAGCACTGTGAGCTACTTTGCATTTGTTCACTTGTGAGGTTGAAGAAAAGTGTCGAAGCTTCAGGGGACAATAAGAGGAAATGTATCCAAAACCACACATTCTCATCTCACACTTTCAAAAGGTGTATAGGCCACATATGTAAGTTTGTAAGTCTGAGTTCAGTCCTGTCTCTGTGTCAAGTTTATATGTGGGAGTCTGTGGGCTCAAATTGTGGTCATAAATATTTTGTACTTGTAAATCATAACTAGTTGTGAGTTGAGAGTTTTGTAACCTTGCACACCAAAATATCTGAAAATCATCTGTTTGTGTATTTGTAGATGAAAAATAGTGTGTGTGTGTGTGTGTGTGTGTGTGTGTGTGTGTGTGTGTGTGTGTGTGTAAAAAATGATTTGTGTTTGTAAAACATATTTACAAATTATTTTTGTTAAGATCTGCTTACAGATACAAAGCAAAAAACTACCTATAAAACTCTGGACTCAAGTTCCCTGCTTATGGGTGAGTTTCAACTTGCAAGTATGAATTTTGACCCGGTTTTTCTTCCTTTCAGCTGATTGGTCAGTGTCATGTCAATCACAAATTTAACAACCCAATCAGACAACAGGTGGGTTTGGCTGTCGGTGGGGTTCTTTACTGAGCTTCAGGTCCTGGTAGGGTAACACAGTTTGAAGTTGGAGGATCTCTACATGAGATATGACATGAGTAAGGTTTGAAAGGATAAAGTTGTCCTATACAAATGGTCAGAAATACCATTATTAATTTAGTATTACTTTAACACAAAGTCAGGGCAGACCTAGGACCATTGCTGTGAGTCACACTGCGCAGCATAAAGGCCCTTTCACATCAGACGTGGCATGTGCTGTGCTCACCGCTAACTAAGAGTGAAGGATCCAAAATTTGTTGTGCTGCCTGCTGAGCTCTGCTTGTATGTTGTTGTTTTGCAGCCGCTCTACGTGAACTAGATGCGCCTGCTCCTTGTCGTTTTAAAAACATGTATCTCTCTGACTTTATATCCTCTACAAGTGTTTGTGTGGTATTATGTTCAAATGTTTAATAAAAACATGTATCGCACAGAATGTTTTCCTTTGTGGATCAGACTTAGCTTGCTTGCTTATGTAATATTGTAGTCAAATGGTGTCTTGGTTTTTTTTTCTGAAAACAAGGCTAACACCATCATAAATACTGAACTGAAAACAAAACTGAATGGAAAAAATGCTAAAGTTGTATACAGACAGTGTTTAACTTTTGAAGAACCAATGAGTACATGTTTTTAAAAGAAGCAAACCGTCAGTTAGTTAAAATCCTGAATACTCTAATACAGCGGTCCCCAACCCCCGGGCCTCGGACCGGTACCGGTCCGTGAGTCGTTTGGTACCGGGCCGCGAGAGTTGAGGCTCAGGTGTGAAATGTATGGTTTTCAGGGTTTTTATCGGTTTTCAGCGTTATTTTGTTATCGTTTTTATCATTTACTCAGTTTTCCTGGGTCTTTTCACGCGTGTTATGAATAAATTTTCTTTTTTTCGGTACCGGTACTAGTTTTATTTTGTTGTATTTATCCGCGACACCTTAAAGGCCGGTCCGTGAAAATATTGTCGGGCATAAACCGGTGCGTGGCGCAAAAAAGGTTGGGGACCGCTGCTCTAATACGTACATAAATCCCGGGACAAGGCATGAAACACTGTGACATTATTTATTTAACAGAGGCATACCCCTACTGCTTCCACAGGGATTAAAGAGCAAGTAGCAGCCGGGTAATGCTAATCAAATACACTTAGTTGATCATAAGCCACCTCTGTAAAAACAAAAGTTTGGAAAGTTTGGAGGTATTTTTTAGTGTGTGAACACAATGCCAAGGAAGACAGACAATCCCATCATTCTATAATGAAAAAGATTATTCACAATGTCCTGTGGATAGATGAAACCAAAGTCCAGATGTATCGTCATAATGCACAGTGTCACATTTGATGCATAACAAACACAATATATTAGAATGAGGTGAGGTTAACCTGAGCATTTTCGTTCAATTTTTGCTACATAAATCATGAAATTGTGTAATATACCATGAGTTGTTGTTCATCTGAGACTGTATTTAATACATTTTAGAAAATGGTAAGAAGAGAGTATTTATTATCTCATGATATACAAAAAGCTTGAAACTGAAAGACATTGAACTGATTCACATTACTGCAAGTTTGTCTTTGCTTTGTCAGACAAACATCTTTTATTTAGCTGAAAACTGTCTTATCTTATCTTTCTATAGACCTATTTTAGTTCATTTATTTAGTTTCAGCTGAAAACTTTCTAAATGTATATAATGAAAAGAGCTTTTCATGTTTAATGTGTTTGAATTAAACAACACTAAAGAAATACTAGCACCAATGACTAGCGGTGCTACTCATTGGTGTTGTTTCATGTGTTTATGTAGGAAATATAGTTGATATTTCCACTGTGGTAATATAGTGAATGAGAAAGCAAAGCAAGGCCAATCAGACTGATCTAAAATTGTTCCCTCCCACATTGCACGTCTATTTTAAAGCTGGTCATATCATCATATGCTCCAATGTAAATGTGTTTTAATAAGAAAATGATGGTCCTATTTTATTTCCTGCTGACAGCCAGAATGGGGGGTAAGTATGTATCAAAGACGTGTTGCAGTTATAATTAAAGTACCATGCATATGTTCTCACAGTAATTTAGCACGTGGCAGACAACAGTTTATCTTTCTTGTTTGTAATACTATTTGTTTACAAGTATCATAACTTTTTTTGTTTGTTTGTTTTTCCAGGTTGCTCAAATGATCACAATTTTGTGACAAAGACTGTTGATGTTGGACAAAATGTGACACTTTCGTGTATTCGCCAGTCAACACTTTTGCACCAGGAAACATTATTTTGGATCAGACTTGTTTCTGGAAACCAGTTTGAATTCTTGGGAGGAACATTCACCTTTGATTATGACGATGTTAACAATACGTCTCATATTACAGTAAAACAAGAACCTGGAACCTTTATTATGCAAATCAGTAAAACTAAACTAAGTGATACTGGTTTTTACTACTGCATAAAAGTCAGACAGCTTGCTATGACCTTTTTGGAGGGAACATTTCTGACAATCAAAGGTAAAAAAAAAAGTCTATGTGCTTATGAGTCTAATTTTAAAATGTTCAGTTCAATGGCATCTCAATAAAGTTCATTTATTTATTTATGTTAATCTTTTTCAAAAGGACCAGAACCTGATGTCATACAAATACGATCTTCTGATCGTATTCATTCAGGAGCCCAAGAGACTCTGCGGTGTTCAGTCCTCTCTAAGTATGAGAAGAAAACGTGTCCAGAAAATCCCAGTGTGTACTGGTTCAGAGCTGGATCAGAGAAATCCCATTCCATTTATGTTCATGGAAACAGTGGTGATGAATGTGGGAGTCCTGAAGCTCCCTCACAACGTAAATGTGTCTACAGCTTCTCAAGGAACGTCAGCTCCTCTGATCCTGGGCCTTACTACTGTGCTGTGGCCATATGTGGACAGATCATTTTTGGAAATGAATCAAAACTGGACATTAAAGGTAAATTTTACACTTCTGCACAACATACCCATGTGATCAATAAAATATATTTGTTTTAATTGATAATGTTGCCAAAATAATGGTTGTTTTAATTTTACAGCACCCAACATGTGGGATTTGCAGACAGCCAACACAACTCTCTTTCTGTTATGTGCTGCTTTGGTTACAAGTCTGATAGTTATAGGTTTCCTCATTTATACTCTCAAGGAGAAAGCTTGTGATTGTTGGAATGGTAACAGATGTTTTTCCTTACATCACTCGATCATTATTGTTTTAATTTTACAGGTTTACGTTATAATCTAAATTAGCCTATCATATCATTATCTCTCTTTGTTCGACTAATAGAAGGTGGAAGATCCAGTAGTGGTCAACAGAGAAGTTGGCAGGTAAAGTGTATATCTAAGACTTGAAAAGGTTTCATACTTTTCTCGTGGCATTTGTAATTACCATCTAAAGTCTAAGATTTTCTCTCTCTCTCTCTCCCTATATATATATATATATATATGTCTCATATTTTCCTCAGAGAGCTAAGGATTTGGTGACCTATTCTGTGGCAGTCTTCACCATGTGGAAAGCTGAGCAAAGGCATGACAGAAAAGCAGCAGACTGACTCATATCAGTGCTTGACCAGATATTTTACACATTGTACATTTACCAACTAGAACTTTAATTTTCTCATAAATTGTGGGAAAGCTAGCATTTAGCTATCACCTCTGCTTCTATTTTACTAGTGTAATATTGTATATTTACGGAGCCCCGCAGGGGACATGGGAGAAAAAAAAATTAAGACGGACTTTTGCGAGATCTCGCAAAACAAACTCGGGATCTCGCAAAAGTTTTGCCCGCATTCTTCGGAGGCCGCCAGCTCGAAGCCGACTGGGAGGTCGAGGCACGATGTGCCGGGAAAGCGGTGTTCCTCCCGGTTGTAGTAGGTCTCGACCTCCCGTTAGCTTCGAGATGGTGGGTGTCGGATCTCCGAAAACGTCAGAGCACTTTTGCAAATACGTGATGTCTTGTAAACCGAGCAGATATCTGACGTTTACACAACTACATTCACGCCTCAAAATATCTTAAAAGTTTATTTTGTGACCCAGAAAGAGTAATATTACAACTAAGTAGCTGCCGCCATTGTTGGAATTCAGAGTTTGTTTTGCGAGATCTCGCAAAAGTCCGTCTTAAGTTTTTTTTCTCCCATGTCCCCTGCAGGGCTCCATATATATTAGACACTATGTAATATTTTAAAATCATGCCATACTCTGCGTGTTATTATAATTTTAAGGGGTAATTCATTCTTGCATTGGTTTTGAAGTTCATTCTTTCTGTTTTGAGGAGCTTTTGAAAGAGTATGTATGTTTAAGCTTTATTTGCCTTTGTCTGATATGTATGTTTAACAGTATTGATCTTCAGTGTAAAACATTTTCACTAAATGATAACAATCCCCATTGGTGTCTTTTTTCCTTAAAATTAGAATACATCACAAAAACAATGATCTAATAAAGTTGACTATATTACAGATTTGCTTTCAGATAAAAAAACAAGGCCTTCTTCTTTCATTTTTACATGCAACATTCTTTAAGCACTCTGAGTGCTCAGGTAGAGTAGAAAAGCGCAGTAGAAGAAGCAGTCCATTTAAGAACCAGTCCATATTTCTCTGATTGTATTTTTTTCATTTGTTTCTATCATGTTTAAGCTAACTGCAGATTTTTAATGTTTGCTTACAGCAAAAAACAATACATTACTTTGAGATGCTTAAATAGAAATACTAGGTTATGACTTACTTGAACCCTACAAAGATAAATAGTCTGTTACAAAAACAGTTGAATTATGACCAAAATTAACTTTCAAATAATTAAATGTATCCTAACCATCAAGGTTTGTTGGGAAAATGAGACACTTGGGTGAATAACAAATATGCTATATAGAAGTGGGTTATAAGTGAAATGAAAGGGATTTTGCCACACTATTTGAGAGACCAGTATTTTTGAATATTGCTCTGTCTATCACTTTAATCCACTTTGTAATATATCATCCAGTGTTGGAGTAGGCAGGGCTAATAGTAGCCACTGCGCAAAAAGATTCCTGTTGCAGACATGAGAACTTTGCCTTCGAATTTGCGGCTAATTTATACAAGGGTTTATTTACATAAAATTAAACTAACAACTTTTCCAAAGGTTAAACAGTGACAGAGTCAGAAAGAAAAGTCAGAAAATATCTGTCTCTCAGGTGAAAACCGTGAGATCACTTACCTTTTTAGGCAGACTTTTCTTAGTTCTTACACTTCATTATCTTTGAAAATAGCATTTGGGAACTGTACACATGGCAGCAGAAAATTGCACAAAGGGGATAGATGGTGATTTCAAACAGTGTGACAAGGACAAAGCATCAGTATGTGTGACACTGTGCAGCATGAGTCTTTATGTGTGATGGAAAAATGCACTCCTGGACACACCTATTGTGGCATGACCAACCACAGAGGTGGTTTGAGACATTGGTAGGTGTTGATATGAGGCCGAAAGTCACAGTTCTGAAACTGTAAAGGGGTGAGTTTAAACATAGTCTTTTATTCAGTGTAATTCAAGGTGCTTTACATTGTAAGTTAAAGGCTCCACTACATTAAAAGAAAACATTCAATGCCCTAGGAGCAACCGGCTGGCGACAGTGGGAATGACAAATTCTCTTTTAACAGGAAGAGACCTCTGTCAGAACCAATCTCAGGTCGAAGCCATTATCCAGTCTGACTTGTATAAACTTTTGAGTAAAATTTTAAGCCTAATCTTAGAATTATAGAGAATGTCTGTGTCCTGAATCCAAAATGGTCGTAATGGAGTGTGTATAGGTGAGACAAACCAAATCCTAAGGATGCAGAAACGTAGGCTCAAATAATAAAAAGCCTGTCAGTTGTTTTCTGCCTGATGAAAAGTCCCTGAATAAGAAAGCAATTTATATGAAATCTAAATAAGGCATGGGGTCAAATCCTTTTATAGCATTTAACTGCTCAGACAATCATAAAAATAATGCTAATGCTAATGCTAATTGCGAGTTGCTTTTTTAAAATAGATAAAACAGTGATAACAGCTATCTGATGTTAAAGAGAGAAAAGATAATCCCCTTTGTATTTACACCCTTGTTTGAAAGCCCAACCAGTCCTTTTGTTTCCGTGAGTAAAAACCAAGCAAACAAAAAGCAATAAAACCTGTACAGCTGCTACCTATTTCCACATCACAACATTATGATACCTTTTAATTCTGAGCAAGCATAATGTGGTTTAGAGGTTACTCAGGGGATGATGACAACTATGGGGCGCCGTTTGTAAACTGAAACATGCCGAAATTAACAGCAACATTTTTCCACATTTAGCTCTAAATCTTACAAAAACATGTTTTTTCGAGTCATTTTTTACAACATTTAGGAAAATATTTGTAACTTTTCATATTTAAAACAGGATTTTAAATGTTAAATCTAAATGCTAAATGTTAAATCTAAATGTTAAATGTTAAATCTAAATGCTAAATGTTAAATGTAAATATTATATTTAAATGTAAATGTTAAATGTTAAATGTAAATATTATATTTAAATGTAAATGTTAAATGTTAAATGTAAATATTATATATAAATGTAAATGTTAAATGTTGAATCTAAATGTTATATATAAATCTAAATGTTAAATGTTAAATCTAAATATTATATATAAATCCAAATGTTAAATGTTAAATCTAAATGTTATATATAAATCTAAATGTTAAATGTTAAATCTAAATGTTATATATAAATCTAAATGTTAAATGTTAAATCTAAATGTTATATATAAATCTAAATGTTAAATGTTAAATCTAAATGTTACGGGAAACTAAATATTTAGCTAATATGCAAATTTATTGTACGGGTCAACGGAAATACCAAAATAAAAGCTTCAAGAAAACCTCCCGCGCTAAAGTGTGCCGGTCGTGGTCAGGTTCTGTGTTTGCGCTCCTCTTACGGTCACTTTTGACTGCCATGAGCTGCTTCGACTATTCCCTACCAGCATGTCCAGCGATTTAGCTGAAAACATTGGAAGAGCCGTTTTGTCGGCCATCCAACGATTCAGCGGTAGTGCACCCGTGACCTCACAAACGCCGCAGCACTTGGTAAGTTTATTGTATAGCATTTTGGACGGGTTGATAGCAGTGTTAGCAAAACTAGCAAAGCTAAATTACTTAGCTAGTCCTCAATTATTTCATTTGGTAGACAGCAGACAGAGATCGAGCATCATACAACTCTATTTATTTATTTGGTAGGTAGGTAACAGTCGTTCTTGATGTAAATGTTTCCTTAGGAATCCAGCAATGCACCTGGACCAAGTAGACCTGCCGTCTCCACTGGGATACCATACTGCTCGGTAGGCCTTCTTACACATATCATTTAATTTATTTATCATGAAATTTCCCCTTGTGGGACTAATAAAGGTATGTTATCTTATCTTAGCTGACTGGTTTTGATATACAGTCAGGTTCATAAGTAGTTGGATACAGACACATTGATAATGATAACAAACTAAAAGCGCTGGGTCACCGACCCAGGACCATGACAGTTCTGTGGTGTCGCAAAATAAATTTTACGTCAATATTTTTCATCGTTTTGATGGTCACTGTAGTGGCTGTATTAATTTCTTAATTTTCTTTTTTCTGTTATGTTTTCTTTGACCGCATGTTGTCTGTTCACAGTAAAATTTTCAAAATGCGAACACTACGTCTCAAATCAATTCCAGGCCTTTTATCTGCTTAATTGATAATGACATCATCATTTTAATATGGATACCCTAAATTAAAGCTGAGTCTGCACATCATGTCCATGCTATAATTTTGATTGGAAAATATTTCAGTAAACGGGCAACAAAATACAACTTGTTAGGGTCCAAATACACACTGACCTAATTGCAGGCCTTTGCTACTCTAATTGAGTGCTCAAAGCACTTTATACAACAGATCTCATTTACCCATTCACATGCACAGATTAATACAAGCACTTTTTCTGTCCAACATTCTCACACAGTCATACTCGGATAAACTCATTGGGAGCTCTAGATTAGAGCACCTGGGAACTGAATCACCAACTTGACCAACAATCACCAAATGCTAATCTACAAGATACAAAAGGTTCAGTTTTCTGTGTAATGGGTAGACAATAGTAAGATGGTCTGAGTTTACAGTTTGTTTGTTTGTTTTTAATGAACAGATAACAGAAACCTTACGGATGTATTGTAATGCATAGGTGTCTATCTGTATCTGTGTTTGAATTCATTTCAGGTTCCTCTTCCATCAGTTCCTCAAGCTCATGCTACGCGCTCACATTTTGTGAGAAAAAACAAGACCTGCAAACACTATACAAAAGATGTTGTGTGCTTGCCCTTGTCTTCAGCATCAACGTTTCTCATACCGAGAGGAGATTCACGAGCAAAACTAGCACAAGATGGCCTTATTGGGAAGATCTCCTTTACACCTGACTGGTCTGAAGCACAACTTAGAGAAGAAATAGCAGCAATCTTCAGAAGAACATTTGCACTGTCAACTGGCCAGACATTCCCTTTTGAGTATTTGAGTACAATTAGAGGATGTAAACGACTAATGAAACCAAATGTTTCTAGCAGTTTTCTTTGGGGTGGCCAAGAAGTTGGCTCGATTTGTTCCACCACCTGCCTCTATATAATGGCAGGGATACAAAAACCTGCACAGGTAAACATTTTATATTGCAGTGCAGAAATATTTATTGTCTAAAAAGTGAGTCTGTTCCCTTAACATAATTTTATTAATTGTATTAATTAATATTGCAGTTTCAGCAGGTGTAAACAGTTTTTAGTGCAGCCATGTGCCTCTGTGTTACCAGTGATTTGGTGCAACTGTATTTGATTTTATGTAGAACATGCTTTCTTTTCCCTCAGGAGGAACCAGAAGAGCTGTCTGACAGTGACTTTGAAAGTCCAGTCTGCCGGAGAAGACGAGGTATGTGACGTGAATGAAAACCTAGTGAGGTTCTAAGCTCGATGACCAGTTAGATTTTGTTACTGCAGTGCGTAATAATTCCTGGGGGGTTTGTTTGATGAGAGCATCGTTAATTTGTCCGATTGGGGCGATCGTGGCTCAAGAGTTGGGAGTTTGCCTTGTAATCAGAAGGTTGCCGGTTCGAGCCCCGGCTCGGACAGTCTCGGTCGTTGTGTCCTTGGGCAAGACACTTCACCTACCGCCTACTGGTGTTGGCCAGAAGGGCCAATGGCGCGATATGGCAGCCTCGCCTCTGTCAGTCTGCCCCAGGGCAGCTGTGGCTACAACTGTAGCTTGCCTTCACCAGTGTGTGAATGGGTGGATGACTGGGTGTGTAAAGCGCTTTGGGGTCCTTAGGGGGGACTAGTAAAAGCCCTATACAAATACAGGCCATTTACCATTTTAATGTTTACGAATTATCACAGGTGATTACAGCCAAGGAGGAATATGTGCCCAACTTTCACTTAAACTAATATGAGGATATATAAAGGCTGTTAACATTATGAAGCAAGTCATGCTGACTTTCTTTCCTTTGTTCAGTGCATCATGCGTTGTCTACAACACCAGGTGAAAGTGAGGCCAAGCATCAGGAAACAGAGAGCTGCATTCAAGAGAGTGAAAATGAGGGACAGCAGATGTTTCCATATAATGTGGCAGAATTTGTGTAAGCTGTTGTCTAGGGGTTAAAGAAATCCTTCATTTTAGATGTTGTTTAGGATATTGTTTTGATGCAAGTTTCCAATTTGCATGTTTGGGTTTTTTTTGCTGAATGACTGCAACTTTAGGATTTACATTTAATATATATATATTTTTTAATGATGTAGTGTGAGAAATTCTTCAAGGCTGACATGTTTTATGATTTCTAATATCTCTTATCTATTTAGCCCTATTTTTCTGGAGGAAGATGAAGCTCTTGAAGAGGCAATTCAGCGTAGCCTCCTAGAAGAGTCTGATAGACAGAGTGAAGTTCATATTTCAAGGTAAGATTTGAAAGTAACCTTTGATAATTGAATATCTTATTTGCATCTTTACTTGCATCATTTTTTTGCAGTTACACAATTACAAAGGTAATTGCTCATTTCTGACTAATTTAATATGGACTATCACAACATAATTATATGTTGTAACTCTGTGCACTTGAGTCAAATGTACAGCAAATTTCCATTTTTCCCCAAGATCTGTTTGTCATTGTCCCTTTTTTATATAGGTCTTTTAAGAAGCTCAGCAAAGAAGAAATTGAAGGTCTTCTTAGAGCTCATAGTGAGAAAGTCATTACACCAGGAACAAGACAACTCCATATCAGTTGAGCCAATGTGTGGTCGACTGCTTTGCGTCAGTTCAAGAGACCCAAGTTTGCAGAAAGCTGTGAGATGCTTTATGTCACATTTGCAAGCGATGAACATGAAACAGAGGAAGATGCTGCTGACCTTGGGGGGCCAAGGCGGGAGTTTTTCCGTTTACTGGTGAAGGCCATCTTTCAGGACAGTGGTGCTTTTGAAGGTAATAGGATTTCACAGTCAAACTAACTAACTTACTTACTCAAGGCCTAAAGGCTTGTTGACGACACTCGTTTTTATAATGTTACAAACGCAACAACCACCTGATCTGAACATTGTTTGACAGAACATTAACAAGTTAATAAATGACTACAGATAATAAATCTGTTATGTTCTGCGTGTCTGAAACAGTAAAAAAAAAAAAAAGTAATACATTTTTGTCTGTCAATCTCAAGATATCAGTTTGGGGTCTGTACAGAATATACTTTTTTGTGTGTTATTTTTCAGCTACACCAAATGGATGCACACTGAAATTTAACATCCTACACTTGCAAAATGGAGTATATCGAACCATTGGCAGGATGTTGTCCACGATAATAGTGCAAGGTGGAGAAGCACCTGCCTTTCTCTCTCCACATGTAGTAGACTACATTGTGTCAGGAGTAGGGATGGGTATCGTTTAGGTTTTATCCGATACCGGTGCCAAATCGGTACTTTTGAAACGGTGCCGGTGCTCAAACGGTGCTCAAACCGGTGCTTAAAGAATGGAGAACACAAAATTGGTCCAAAAACCTCTCATGTTCAGCTGTTTTTTTGTAAAAAGATAGCTGCAGAAAAGGCTAACATTGTTATGGGGCATATATGGTATCACTGTTGGCTGGAAGCAGTGCTTAAACAATGGAAAAAACACAAACTTTGTCCAAAAACCTCTCATGTTTAGCTGTTTTCCACTTTTTCTTTGGTCATTTTAGCCTTTTTGGCCAGGGTGAAGGGAGTATCTGCCATCAAACAAGAAGACAGCCGCATGTAGCTATGATGATGTTTGCTAGTTCACCTTACATGCATTAATGTAATAACGTGGTTAGCCTACTCAACGTAAATCACACAAGAACAACATTAAGCTACTCACGCAGAGAAGAACGGCTGCTGCTGCCATCAAATACGGCGCATTTCTCGGCTTTTAAAAAAACGCTATGCGTCGCCAGGTGTTTCATGAGATTCGAGGTGTTACCTCCTTTGACAGTATCACAGTATCAGCTTAAAGCACTTGTTGCTGCTGAGTTTGCATATTTTGCTGTGAAGTACAGCCAGACTTTTGACCGCTTCGCCTTGGACATTTTTAATCTGTAGCTCTGCGCTAACAGAACGTACGTACCTGGCCCGCCTACTATCCTCGGAAACGTAAAACGATTGGCTAAAAGTGTATCACAGCTCAGGAAAAAAAAAGCACCGAAATGTGCGCTGCTTTTCGGTCTGGTTACTACCGTTTATGTCAGAACCGGTGCCATGATGGCACCGGACACCGGTACCCATCCCTAGTCAGGAGACATTGCTTCAAGTACACCTAACACCGGATGATATAGGTGACCCTGAGTTAAGAGAGAATCTGAAAAAGGTGAATTGCAATATTATAACAAGAATATTGTAATATTTCCTATATTCACAAGTCTTCTGGTCTTCTTTTATAATATATAATAAATACACTTTTGGTTATTAGAGGCAATTCCATGTATTATATTTTCAGTTTGTTTCCTTTTTGTTAAAAAAGCTTATATTGGTGAAATACAGCCAAATAAACCAAAACAAAAACGTTTCGAGTCCAATTAAAATGAACCATCTGCAGTATTTGTGTACACTGGTAAAAAACAAACATTTAAAGTGTTTTTCTTAAATATTTAGGTTGTAAATGCAACAACTCAACATGATTTGGAGGAAGCAGTCAGCTGCTGCGACTCATGGCGATATCAAGTTGAAGGTCTTCCACTCACAGTCACCGTGGCCAATAAAGATCTGTTCTATACCTTGCAGTTCTGCAACGGCAAAGCTGTTTCGATCAACTAACTGATGGCTTGTCCTACTATGGAGTGAGATTTATTTTTTTTCTGTATCAATTGGTCATTATTTTATAATCATTTAGAGTGAGCTACTTTTTGTATTGAAAACTGGAATTTAACCATTATTTAAACTTTTCTGTCTAGATTTTATCACTCCTGAGAGAGAACCCCAGTTTGCGTGTTCTGCTTGACCTATCGGGGGAGGACAAAGATCTGACAGCCAGTTTAATTGCTGGGGTTCTCAGGCCAAGCTATTCTGTCCTTGGGAGCAACAGAAGAGTTAGAGAGGAGCTGATGGTGGTCAAATTTCGGGAATTTCTCCAGTGTGTCGAAAGTAAGCAGAAATTCACATATAATGTAGTGTGGCCATGAAACAATTCAGGACACTAAAGTAAAACTTTGTCTTTTTATGTCACATGCACACACAAAACAGGAATAAAGATGTATGATAGCTTACAACTGACAAGCAAGGCAAAGACAGAACCTCTGTATTTTTTATAAAAACATTAGCCATCATTTAGTTGTTAGCTCAAGCTTTAACTATTTTAGTGTCCCCAGGTTAATGGTGGTTTTTCTTTGTTTTTAGATGAAGAGCTGAGAGACTCACTTGGAGAAAGGACTCTTACCAAGGATGAAGAGGCATTTGTGAAGGCTTTGAGGCCTGGTCACATCTTGGCTTTTGCCACCGGGAGCAGCAAGGTTCCAGCCATAGGTTTTCAACCAGCTCCTAAAATAACATTCATTCACGATGAAAGCAAACATCTCCCGATTGCACACACATGTGCAAATGAGCTTCAGCTTTTTGTGAATGAAACAACAATGGCTGATGATGATGCTTTTCATTACTGCTTCTTAGTAGCACTCATGAATGGAGCTTTATTCAGCACCATCTAAACATGTTCCAAAAAAGTGAAATTAAAATGGTGGGTTTGTTAACTCTAATCCTGTTCATTAATTGTAGTTTCAAGTAACTTTGCTTCATACAAGATAGTTGAAATAAATTCTGACTGCATTTAATGTTGAAATGTAACAATTTTCAAAGCTTCAATAGATTTATAAAAATGCTAACTCTGTATTTTCAACGACAAATCAATAAAGTCACTGGTGTAATACAATAATTTTATTAAGCTTTTCTTTTTTAAACAAGGACACTTCAAAACAGTTTATGCACAGAGTATACTAAACATGCTTTGTAGAACAAGCCAGGATTACTTAGACATCTAACAGCAACATTTATTAAGACTATTGCAACTTTACAATGATTAAAACAATACTGTAGATAATCTTGTGAATTGATTTAAAGACTGACTGTTCCGTGTTGATAATTTTCACTGTTATACTGTATTACAGTGTGAATTTGATCTTTACTTCAATCTGAATAACTGGTTTTACCCATAAACTAAAAGTGGTTGTAGCCTTCTGAATAGCCTATGAGTCACTGTCAGTCATTAACTCTGAGTCCTTATGTGGCAGGAGGCATCACTGCTAGAGGGGAGGGGCTTCTGCAGTAGTACAAAAACTGCATTTGCTGTACAGCATTTAAGAATGCTAAGTGTCATCACTCTTTAGAACATCACTGGTATCCTGTGGTTGAGGTCACACATTTACAAGTTTGTTAAAAATATACTGCTGTGTTCGTTGAAACAATGTTTTACCATTATTGTTGTCTTCTTCAAAAGGGTGAATGCTTGTATATAGCTCTTGTAAATCGCTGTCATTTAATGGGACAAACCTACTTTCAGAGTTTGACAAGGAGGGTATGGAGACCTCTGCTGTAGAAAGTTCTGGGTTGTGACGATGAGACACATGAGTTCCGCAGGCAAAAAGCTGGATGGGAGTTCTATTACCTTCAGTGGAAACAGAGTGATTGTTATATCCAGCTTTGAATTCCTTCAAAGTGCGGTTGATTCGTGGTAGAAACACATAATGAAGGCAAAATAGGTCTGTTGCATTTTCTAAGTCTAGGATACCAAGTGATTCCAATTCATAAAATATAGGTGCATAAATGCGGCTACAGTTGTTGTTTAAGTCTCGGTTGAAACGCTCAATCCTCTGGTTGTGCACAGAACTTCCCATTAAGACAGAGCTTTCACCCTTGCTTGCTCGCATGTCCTCCCAAATCTGAGCATTCTCTCCTCCGTGATCAGTCTTGATATGCAGGGGTCTGCCAAATTGTCCAACAGCTGCAGTAAAGAGGGCTTTCACAGTCTCAGCTCGATTATTGCTGGAGCACTGAAGAAACATCAACATCCTGCTGTATCCATCTATTGCACCATGAACAACAAACTTCCAGCGAATCAGTTTGTGATTTCCATCTATGTGCCATATGAAATTTGGATGAGGCACAGAATATACTCGCCGAGCAACTGCAGTTCTTCTCCTGGATAGAACACCAGCCGAGTCCACCCTCCGCAGTGACTTTCTTACGCACCATCTTTGAACCACTATGTTTTTGGAACGCAGATGACCCATCAGCATCACTTCTCCAACATTTGGATGTTCAGTTTTTATCTGGGACACTATCTGATCTAACTCATGGTCACTGATTACATTGAATTTTGACTCTGAGATATTATAGTCTTGCAGTAACTTATACAGAGTGGGCCTGGAGATGGAAAGGATAGATGCAGCTTCAGTAAAAGATGTTTTCAGGGAAAGAACATTTTCCAATTCCTCTTTGGAAATCTGAAGCCTTCCTTGGTAACCATCCTAGAACACGGCACAGAAAATCTCAATGAGCACAATTCTATAACAAAAGATGGGTAATTTGAGGCAATTGTACTGTGACAGATTAGCTAGAGTAATATTTTATCAATAGTTTTAAAATATGAAAGTGAGCAATCAAAAGACACTTCACAGCAAAAACAGTAATAAAATATGACGTAAAACTTGTGAATGTTGTTGGTGGTGATGTGACACTGCTAGTAATGGACCCCTAAGAAGATGAAATGTATGTAGAATCAGAATCATTACTTTGACAGGATTTAATTTAAGGTGACATATTACACCAAAGAAAAAACAGAAATTAGTCAGCTAAATGATATGTGTAAGAAGGCCTACCGAGCAGTATGGTATCCCAGTGGAGACGGCAGGTCTACTTGGTCCAGGTGCATTGCTGGATTCCTAAGGAAACATTTACATCAAGAACGACTGTTACCTTCCTACCAAATAAATAAATAGAGTTGTATGATGTTCGATCTCTGTCTGCTGCCTACCAAATGAAATAATTGAGGACTAGCTAAGTAATTTAGCTTTGCTAGTTTTGCTAACACTGCTATCAACCCGTCCAAAATGCTATACAATAAACTTACCAAGTGCTGCGGCGTTTGTGAGGTCGCGGGTGCACTACCGCTGAATCGTTGGATGGCCGACAAAACGGCTCTTCCAATGTTTTCAGCTAAATCGCTGGACATGCTGGTAGGGAATAGTCGAAGCAGCTCATGGCAGTCAAAAGTGACCGTAAGAGGAGCGCAAACACAGAACCTGACCACGACCGGCACACTTTAGCGCGGGAGGTTTTCTTGAAGCTTTTATTTTGGTATTTCCGTTGACCCGTACAATAAATTTGCATATTAGCTAAATATTTAGTTTCCTGTAACATTTAGATTTAACATTTAACATTTAGATTTATATATAACATTTAGATTTAACATTTAACATTTAGATTTATATATAACATTTAGATTTAACATTTAACATTTACATTTAAATATAATATTTACATTTAACATTTAACATTTACATTTAAATATAATATTTACATTTAACATTTAGCATTTAGATTTAACATTTAACATTTAGATTTAACATTTAGCATTTAGATTTAACATTTAAAATCCTGTTTTAAATATGAAAAGTTACAAATATTTTACTAAATGTTGTAAAAAATGACTCGAAAAAACATGTTTTTGTAAGATTTAGAGCTAAATGTGGAAAAATGTTGCTGTTAATGTCGGCATGTTTCAGTTTACAAACGGCGTCCCATAGACAACTGCTAACTTTATTTGCATTGTATACTGCTGTGGATACCATATTGCATGACTTTGACACGATATCTTACTCAGTTTGTATTTAGAGTTTTGGTTATATTAAACACGAATGCTTCCTGTTCTCTTCTCCTGTTGTTTAGGACATTAACACAACAAGACAAGAAAACAAACAAACAAACAAAGAAAAACAACCCAAAGAACCCCAACTCATATTTACCCTGAGAATTGTTAACAAATTGGTCACCTGTAATTAATGGATGATTAATTATCTCAGTGAAGCAATTGTTGCTGCCCATCGGTCTTGGGGAAGCCCCCACCCCAACTCAAAAAAATAGGAGTCCATTATTCACTAGTGAAAAAGAAAAGTCTTTCAAAACCTGAACACATTTAGATTAATTGCCAAGTATTTGAGACAGTTTCTAATTTTCTCATGAATGGACACCCCGGCAAATTCAACCCAGGGTCAGGCTGTGCAATATTCAGAGAAACTACAAAAAAGGGGTTTTAAGAATTCATGACAGTAGTCTTATAAATGGACTGAATAGCCTTGACCTTCTCTGATGGCCAAACAGAAAGGTTAGTATTATCTAGAAGTATTAGGCTAGTGTTATGTTTTGTCTATATAATCCTCTGTTTTAAGATGTATTTGTACCAGTTATCCTGTACATAGAATGTTCTGATTGTGTTCTGTGACCATGGTGGGAAGACAACATGTTTCCTATAAATGATTCTATAATTGATGTTATTCTTTGTCAAATACCATGCAGACTGCTGTACTGTGTACTGTTCATCTCAGCAAACACAAAACTTCGGGAACAATGTTCTTTGAACAGAGAAGATCAAGCTGGAGATTTTTAGCCATAATAGACAGTGCCATGAGTTTGGTGATAAACAAACAGAACATATGAGCATTAACACCTCATAATAGCTATCAAGCACAGTGACGCATGGGTGATAATTTGGGCTTATTTTGTAGCCAGGACACCACTGTACAGGGAGTGCAGAATTATTAGGCAAGTTGTATTTTTGAGGAATAATGTTATTATTGAACAACAACCATGTTCTCAATGAACCCAAAAAACTCATTAATATCAAAGCTGAATGTTTTTGGAAGTAGTTTTTAGTTTGTTTTTAGTTTTAACTATTTTAGGGGGATATCTGTGTGTGCAGGTGACTATTACTGTGCATAATTATTAGGCAACTTAACAAAAAACAAATATATACCCATTTCAATCATTTATTTTTACCAGTGAAACCAATATAACATCTCCACATTCACAAATATACATTTCTGACATTCAAAAACAAAACAAAAACAAATCAGCGACCAATATAGCCACCTTTCTTTGCAAGGACACTCAAAAGCCTGCCATCCATGGATTCTGTCAGTGTTTTGATCTGTTCACCATCAACATTGCGTGCAGCAGCAACCACAGCCTCCCAGACACTGTTCAGAGAGGTGTACTGTTTTCCCTCCTTGTAAATCTCACATTTGATGATGGACCACAGGTTCTCAATGGGGTTCAGATCAGGTGAACAAGGAGGCCATGTCATTAGTTTTTCTTCTTTTATACCCTTTCTTGCCAGCCACGCTGTGGAGTACTTGGACGCGTGTGAGCATTGTCCTGCATGAAAATCATGTTTTTCTTGAAGGATGCAGACTTCTTCCTGTACCACTGCTTGAAGAAGGTGTCTTCCAGAAACCGGCAGTAGGACTGGGAGTTGAGCTTGACTCCATCCTCAACCCGAAAAGGCCCCACAAGCTCATCTTTGATGATACCAGCCCAAACCAGTACTCCACCTCCACCTTGCTGGCGTCTGAGTGGGACTGGAGCTCTCTGCCCTTTACCAATCCAGCCACGGGCCCATCCATCTGGCCCATCAAGACTCACTCTCATTTCATCAGTCCATAAAACCTTAGAAAAACCAGTCTTGAGATATTTCTTGGCCCAGTCTTGACGTTTCAGCTTGTGTGTCTTGTTCAGTGGTGGTCGTCTTTCAGCCTTTCTTACCTTGGCCATGTCTCTGAGTATTGCACACCTTGTGCTTTTGGGCACTCCAGTGATGTTGCAGCTCTGAAATATGGCCAAACTGGTGGCAAGTGGCATCTTGGCAGCTGCACGCTTGACTTTTCTCAGTTCATGGGCAGTTATTTTGCGCCTTGGTTTTTCCACACGCTTCTTGCGACCCTGTTGACTATTTTGAATGAAACGCCTGATTGTTCGATGATCACGCTTCAGAAGCTTTGCAATTTTGAGACTGCTGCATCCCTCTGCAAGATATCTCACTATTTTTGACTTTTCTGAGCCTGTCAAGCCCTTCTTTTGACCCATTTTGCCAAAGGAAAGGACGTTGCCTAATAATTATGCACACCTGATATAGGGTGTTGATGTCATTAGACCACACCCCTTCTCATTACAGAGATGCACATCACCTAATATGCTTAATTGGTAGTAGGCTTTCCAGCCTATACAGCTTGGAGTAAGACAACATGCATGAAGAGGATGATGTGGACAAAATACTCATTTGCCTAATAATTCTGCACTCCCTGTATATCAAAATAATCTAGAGTCTGATGTAAGCACATCTCTCAAACATCTAACTTCTTGACCAAAGCTGAATCATGTAACAACAAAAAGATCCTGCAACAGCAGATCTTCCACAGAATGGTTGAAAAAGAAAAGAGTCAAGATCTTATGATAGCTCATCAAAATTCAGACATCAAGAGAGCTTTACATAGTCAAAGAGTACAAACCTCAAACTAAACAACTGAAGCAGTATTGTAAAGAAAAGTGTGCCAACATTCTTCCACAGAGACATAATGGTGGTTTTAAAAGTTTTCAGATCCAGCTATTGAATCCTATTCTGCTTAAATTTAACCCAGTTTGTTGTACATAAATAATGAAATTGTGTGTCTGAGTTGTTAATCTCAGGGTCTATTGATAAATAATGTTTCAGAATAGTGAGTGAAACACATTACGATTGAAAGGGGGTGTACTTTCTCTTTCACATCACTGTAGATTTGTATTTGCCCCAGTCAGACAGACCTATTTAGTTTCAGCTGAAAACGTCAGACTTTCTAAACATATAATGAAAAGAATGTTTTATGTTTAATGTGTTTGAATTACACAACACAAAAGAAATGCTTCACACTAATCATGATTGGTTCTAGTTGTTGGTGTTGTTTCATGTGTTTATGTAGGAAATATAGTTGATATTTCCACTGTGGTAATATAGTGAATGAGAAAGCAAAGCAAGGCCAATCAGACTGATCTAAAATTGTTCCCTCCCACATTGCACGTCTATTTTAAAGCTGGTCATATCATCATATGCTCCAATGTAAATGTGTTTTAATAAGAAAATGATGGTCCTATTTTATTTCCTGCTGACAGCCAGAATGGGGGGTAAGTATGTATCAAAGACGTGTTGCAGTTATATTTAAAGTACCATGCATATGTTCTCACAGTAATTTAGCACGTGGCAGACAACAGTTTATCTTTCTTGTTTGTAATACTATTTGTTTACAAGTATCATAACTTTTTTTGTTTGTTTGTTTTTCCAGGTTGCTCAAATGATCACAATTTTGTGACAAAGACTGTTGATGTTGGACAAAATGTGACACTTTCGTGTATTCGCCAGTCAACACTTTTGCACCAGGAAACATTATTTTGGATCAGACTTGTTTCTGGAAACCAGTTTGAATTCTTGGGAGGAACATTCACCTTTGATTATGACGATGTTAACAATACGTCTCATATTACAGTAAAACAAGAACCTGGAACCTTTATTATGCAAATCAGTAAAACTAAACTAAGTGATACTGGTTTTTACTACTGCATAAAAGTCAGACAGCTTGCTATGACCTTTTTGGAGGGAACATTTCTGACAATCAAAGGTAAAAAAAAAAAGTCTATGTGCTTATGAGTCTAATTTTAAAATGTTCAGTTCAATGGCATCTCAATAAAGTTCATTTATTTATTTATGTTAATCTTTTTCAAAAGGACCAGAACCTGATGTCATACAAATACGATCTTCTGATCGTATTCATTCAGGAGCCCAAGAGACTCTGCGGTGTTCAGTCCTCTCTAAGTATGAGAAGAAAACGTGTCCAGAAAATCCCAGTGTGTACTGGTTCAGAGCTGGATCAGAGAAATCCCATTCCATTTATGTTCATGGAAACAGTGGTGATGAATGTGGGAGTCCTGAAGCTCCCTCACAACGTAAATGTGTCTACAGCTTCTCAAGGAACGTTAGCTCTTCTGATCCTGGGCCTTACTACTGTGCTGTGGCCATATGTGGACAGATCATTTTTGGAAATGAATCAAAACTGGACATTAAAGGTAAATTTTACACTTCTGCACAACATACCCATGTGATCAATAAAATATATTTGTTTTAATTGATAATTTTACCAAAATAATCACAATTATTGGGTGATTATTTTTTTACAGCACTTGACATGTGGGATTTGCAGACGGCCAACACAGCTCTCTTTTTGTTATGTGCTGCTTTGGTTACAAGTCTGATGGTTATAGGTTTCCTCATCTATACCATCAAGAAAAACTCTTGTGATTGTTGGAATGGTAATAGACATTATTTATTTATTTGTTTGTTTGTTTGTTTTGTAATCAGCCTACAGCATCTTTCATCTTAAACGTCTCTGTCTTCCAAACAGGCAGTGATGGTGATCAGCAAGGTCAGCAGGTAAAACTGAAAAAATTTAAATGTTTTAATGTTTTAGCTACGTGTTTATAATTAACATTCCCATCTCATCATAAACTTCATCTATTTCCTCAGACAGAAGAGGACCTCATGGTTTATACTGTACCAGCTTTCAACAGGAGGAAAAATGGTAAAGTAGAGCGAAGGAATGAAAAAGTGACAGAGGGAGAAACAGTCTACAGTGATGTCAGTGTTTTAGCCATAAATTAACTATTTGTGTACTGAATAATGTATGCTCATTAGTACTATAGTTGTTCTGGAAAACTGGAATCTGTAGGACTTAACAGCATTGAGGCTTGATATCCCTTCTGAAGAATTTCTTTGTCATACTGAATACTATGCAGTTCCTCAAGTCTAACATCACACACATTTGTATTCTGTAGAAGTCCAGTTTTTGTGTGTGCTATTTTGTTTAAATGTGTTTGCTTGTTTGTTTGTTTTGGGGTTTTTTGGTTTGGGAAGAAGCTGTGATGCTCTTTGGTGGCTTCACATCCCTCTTTTGTCTAATGTTCGTTAATTACTAACACAATTATTAATAGTGTTAAATATTACTTAATGTGTGTTCCCTGCCTATGTGCCCTGTGAATTTCCCAACTATGGGACTAATAAAAGCTATTTTATATTATTAAAGTCAGCCCTCTGTTTGTACATATTATGTAACCCTCTATTCCTCTTTGTGCAAGTGTCAGTTCATTCCTCATGTGCTGCTATGAGTTATTCTGCATGTTCTCCATTCATCCTGGTTCCTTGTTTTGTTTTGTCTGTTTCTCTTTGGACTCTGTTTAACTTTAGATTTATATTAGTTCTCATTTCTTTTTTTAAATACTCTGCAATGTGACTCTACATTTAGGTTTTTACTTCTTCCTCACAACTGTGGAACACAGAATTGACATCGCTGTGAAATATGACTACTCAAAATGGGTGACATGTGGACATTTTTACGTTGCATCACATTATAAAGAACTGCATTGCTTTGAAGGCTTAGACATCTTTATATTAAAGCTTAGAAAACATGGGGTGTTATGTAACCATTTGTCTTAACAGAAAATAATGTTCATTTACTTTACAATTAAATTATTTTACTTACATGGTATTGGAAAAAACAAAAAATGAACTACCATCAAAGAAACACAGTAAGGCTACACTAGATTATATACTTTAACACAAAGTTAACTTCATGTGCCAGATTGTTGATGGTTGTTTCAGTTAAAATGAATTAAAATGATAATTGTAAAAATCAAAAAAACAAACTGCAGATGTGACAGCAAATGGCAATGTGTAATGTCAGGACCCGGAAACATTTTAATAGTTCTCTTAGTTTTTAATATGCAAGTATGTGAAGGTTGTGCAAGTCAAGCATGAGAACAGAGTCACAGCAGATGTGTGAGCAGTGACAGAGAAATAGTAGAAATGAGAAGTGCAAGGCAGAAGTGGTGAAGGTGGATGAGTTCAAACACCTAGGGTCAATCTTCCAAAGCAATAGAGAGTGCACAACAGAGCTGAAGAACAGAGTGTAGGCAGGGTGGAGTGGGCGGAGGGAAGTGTCTGGGGTGATTTGTGGCATAATGATAGCAGCAGGGTGGAGTGGGTGGAGCTTACTTTTGAGTGGTTTGAAGGAGGACAAGCAGAGGTTTGACAGAAGAGGATGCCAGACAATCATGATATGCATGATAGTCGGATAGAAGTCACCAGTCCAATAAGAAATCCCGATTGGAGATAGAAATGTGTATTCTAATGGTTAAATTTGTGAAAGAGAAAAGCGAGAGAACGTGAAAGGTCAAAAACTAAAGATGGGCATATCCATTTTGACATTGCTTATTAGACAGTGTAATCCATTTTGAAGCATTAGTACTACAACCAAGAGAGAAGCCATTTTGACGCCATAGAAAACAATGTTAAGCAACAATTTTGCGATGCTACATGTTTTCTTCACACACATTTTGACATGAAGGTTTCTATATCAAGAACCAGAGTTAGTACAGCTCAATGAGTGATACACGGATATACAGAGGACTGTAGATAAAAGATGAATAATTACTTCAGTGGGTTGGGGATGGAATATTGAACTGTGGCAGAGGGAACACTTACATGAGAGGAGAATGGGGTGGATTAATGGGTATGCAGCACATTAGAACCAACCCCCGGGCCACGGACCGGTACTGATCTAGAAATTCAAAACTCATTAAGATTTGAACTATGGACACTGCTGCTTTGGGCATGCTCGTTAACTGCGTAAACACTTGGCTATACTCATTCATTTTTACAATATATTCGGTAAGTCTTGTTGTAATACCCAGTGTTTTGAAGTTGATGCAAGTGTGTTTAGGTATCCAAACAGCTGTGTCTGCAAATTTTCCTCCCCCAGATAAGATTTGTGAAAAAAGTTATTTGTGTAAAATGTTATTATAACTTATAACATATTGTAACATTAAGCAACCTCTAATGATATGGAAAAATGTATTCCTGTGTTTTTGCTTTTACAGAAGTCAGAGAATGGAAATCCTGGTAGCCATGAAAAGCCAAGAACACTGCCTTTCCAAAACTGTAAAATGCTCTGTGTTTCATGTTTAGCTGTGTGACAGGCAGAATGTAGGACACAAATGCAGGACTCGAGACACAGAAGGATAAACTAAAGGACGTAGCTTTATTTTGCTGTACAAAACTCAACACTAAATACAAGAGAACTAAACCAGAAATTAGAGACATGAAACTCTAACTAGAAAACTAAAAAAAAACTCAACCAGCAACATAAAACTAGGTATTTACCAGAAGCACGGAGGAAACTCACAGCAAGGCAACAACAGGCAGAGGGACACACCGAGAGATAACAAGGGAATGAGATACAGGAGGAGAGCACAGCTGGGAGTAAGGAGTAATCACACATAACAAGACGGGAAGGAAGAAAAACTGGAAACATTAACAAATGATGCAAGACTGTCAAAGTAAAACAGGAAACCAAGACATTCACAAAGACACAGACTTGACACTGAGACACGGAGATGTGACTAAATGGAGAACTGGATGCATGACCCTGGAGCAGAGAGACAAGAGAAACAAAGTGAGAAACATGGAACACAGAAGAATGAGACAGAACTAAACACACACGATAGACTACACAGGGAGGCACAAATGAGAACAGATTAAATGAACAAGAAGTCACAACCAGAAATACAAATGATTAAAGCAGGAAGAACGAGGAAACTAAACAATAGTAAAATGCAAAAATAAGAAAACTGGAAACACTGAGTCATAGAACCAGCAAGGTGAACCCAAGTCCCACTAAGTAGGTTTGGTTTCTAAAAACACCAAGTAGCTATTGTCTAAACTTCACAGTACTCAGTGAGTCAATACAAAAATATTCCAGATAAGACTCAAACCTCAGTCTTCTGAGTGAAAGTCAGGTGTGTTCATACAACTGCTCCTCTACATCCTATTGTAAACTTTTAAGACACTGCAGGGAAAGTTGAAGTAAAATTTTGTCTCTAACAAAAACTACAAAAGGCTTATGTTATATTTAAAAAAAGTGAGAAGCCGGATAAAGAAAAAGGCAATTTGCTCATCAAAGACCTGGATAAGACCCATGTGACAGGAACTGCACTTGAATATTTATTCTGTGATAACCAATCAGATGCATTTGACAGTGTGGTGTAAAAGGTCCATGTTACCCCCTACACTGACTGAAATTTCTACAAGGTCACTAAAAAGAGAGAATACCAACATGAATGCGTTGTGGGTCATACTGCTTCTTCTTCATCGAGGATGTAAGTGCTTTATTATTTTATTAACGTTATTTTCAACATATAAGTACGTTGGCTTTATCGTTCACTTTTACCTGGTGCTTTCCTGCATCATTGTGACTTAATGTTTTAGGTTTTGTATGTTTTCTTTCAAATTAGACACACTTATTCCAGTAACTACAGTTCAACTCGGTGAACCTGCAACTTTGCTGTGTGACCTGCCTAAGACCGAGTACAGGCGTAGAGTCGACTGGTACAAGCAGAGTCCTGGAGACTCTCTGCAAAGAATTTGGACAGTGAAGGACTCTGCAGAACCTGCCTTTGCACCTGAGTTCAAAAACTCAAAATGGGATGTTAATTATGACAAGAATCTGGCCAACCTGACCATTTTGAGGACAAGACAAGAGGACGAGGGAATCTATCACTGTGGATTCACAGCGTGGCTCCAAAATACCAAATGGACTGCGACATATTTGTTAGTAAAAGGTAATAATGTGATTCTTCTATAACATTTTGCTTCAGCAACTAAAACTTTATCACATAAATACTAAAGATAATAATTTATCAATGAGCATGTTTAGAAAAAAAAATCACTAAACTTTCAATTTAAATATTTTCAAATATTATTAAATTTACCTTTAAGATACATTTGATTTGGGGTTTTTTATGTTTCCAGTGATCCTTAAGTGAAATATATCTTTTAAGTAACACATGTTGAAACTATTGTTCTATTTTTCTTTCAGTATTCTTTATAATCGCATTTGTTAATATATTTATTTTGACAGGAAACACCCAGAGAACATCGAACTATTCTGTTGTTCAAAAGAAAATAGCCCCTCCAGGAGGCTCAGTCACTCTTCATTGTTCACTCCTCTCTAATTTTGATAACAAGACATGTTCCGGAGGTCTCAGTATGTTCTGGTTTAGACAAGGATCAAATCCATCTCATCCTAGCATCATCTACACTGATGGAAACAGACATCATAAATGTGGGAGTAACTCTGCGACTCAGCAGAGTTGTGTTTATCAGTTCAATAAAAGTATTAGCTCCTCAGAAGAAGGGACTTACTATTGTGCTGTGGCCACATGTGGGAAGATATTGTTTGGAAAAGGAACTAAACTTCAAGGTACTGGTTTCATTTAGCTGTTTCTTAGAATATCAGAAAAATAAGTGCCTTTTGTTTCACGTTCATAGTGATTTCATAGAAGATAAAATTTAAAAAAGGTAATTTTGTAATTTATATTGTCCTTAAATTTATTTTTGTTGTTTTTTTACCTTTAATTTAGTTCCTAGGTGCAGCGTGTGGTCACAGAGTGCCACTACAGTTATTTTTCTGCTATGTCCCATCTTGGTTCTGATTGTTGTTGCTTTCCTCGCTTACGCAATCAAGAAAACCAACAGTGATTATTGCAAAGGTAATCAAAGTTCATAGCTGTCTGTGAAGTTAACAAAACGGATGAATGTTACATTTCTAATAATTATTTATATGTTCTATATTCAAGCTACTATCCTGGAGAAAAACTCTGGTGATTTCAAAAGACAACAGGTAAAGTAAATAATGGTACATCGGTCATGTTGTGTTTATTTTGTGTTAAACAATTTTTCATTAGGACTCACAAAAGCTGAGCTAATATGCCTTGAATTCATATTCTAAAAAACATAATTTGTGCATTACTTTGACAATAAGCAATAATCAGATGAAACATTACAGACTGCTTTGGGCCAAAGTTACCATGGACATTTGCTGTGAAACAATTCAAATTTTTTATACAGTCACAGAAGATAACACTTGCTGTGTTCCCTGTCAAAACTCTAACGGAAATATTTTATTTTTGTATGGAGGAAATTTCCCCCAAACTGCACTTGCGTCTGACAGATGAGTGGATGGCGCTCGACACACTCCAATTATCTTTGTAAATCTGTCTCCCTTCCAAGTTGGTCAAATTTACCACTATGGTTTTGATGGACTCTGTTCAAAGCAGAATTTGACATCACC
The DNA here is from genome assembly GCF_964374335.1 of Astatotilapia calliptera. Lineage (NCBI taxonomy): Eukaryota > Metazoa > Chordata > Actinopteri > Cichliformes > Cichlidae > Astatotilapia > Astatotilapia calliptera. Next base: position 3,714,201 of record NC_137423.1, on the reverse strand, counting down.
AATCCAGGATATGGCATATTTTTAGGTCCTGCGGTCATCCTGATGACCTTTTCAGCTGAAGGCCCAATTTAATTCTCAGGTGTTGATACGTTTCCATTCTTTGACTTAAATGCGATGGCCTCATCATGGCCTTCCTCTTCATCACTGAATTGCTCCTCATCTGTCATTTCTTGTTCTGGATTATATTCCATGACATCTTCAGCTTCTGACACTTGCTCCTTTAATCCATCCTTACTGCCAGTGTCGTGGCCTCTTTCCTAATCACCTGTCTAGTAATCAAATACGTAATAAAGAGCCGCCCTCAGGGTATATCGACCTGGCATGATGCTGTCACACAGTGACCTGTGAGCATTAAATACCCAACCTATGAGAAAAAGTTAGATACTACTGAAACAATGTTTGTGCTCATATGTGCATGCATTATACATATGGATCAGTGCGTATGTATGTTCATCTTACAAAGGGGGGTGTAACTGAATGCTTGGTCATTTTTGACCAGGAACACCAAGAGTGTACAAATGTTGAATAAAGCATAAAAAAGTGTTTAGTGTGTGTGCATTACTAGTTTTTCTGGTTTTGATGTTTCTAATATTTTTTTTATTTTTCCAGGAAAAGGACACATCAGTGTTTTCTGCTGTCATCTTTACTGTGATACAAGATAAAAAGAACATAAAGGCCGTGAAGAGGCAGCAGATTTCCATGAATTTTGGACCGGATTAGATCTGTTTCCCATGCTTACCCCCACAACACTGAGGATGTTTCCTTAGAGCCAATGGACTTTAATTTTATTTTATTTTTGTATTTCATTTTTTTTTGTTCTGTTCCTGTTAATAATAACATGTTCAGTCAATCACCAGTAAGCTTATTGCATCATCATTAACTATCTCCAAAATAACCTTAATTTAAAAAACAAAACAAAACAGGGGTCCCATCGGTTTTTAAGCATCTGTTAAAGGACTACTGCTCTGGCCTTTTTCTGCCTATACAGAGGATTGATGATGCTAATCAGACAGAAAACCTGCAGTGTCCACAGTCTGCTAGTGACTCTCCTCTCTTTTTTTTCTTTGATTCTTTTACTTTTGTTGTGGAGCGACTAAAAGCTGCATAGTTCATAGCCTGAAATGACATATATGTTTGAATTTATATCATTAATAGCAGGCAGAGTGAGTTCAGTGCAAGTGTGTAGAATTATACTCTTCTTTAATGACATAGTCTTACTTGAGTATAAGATTAAAAAAAAATTCTTGGCATTGTAGTTTTGTTTCAACTTATAGCTTAGTGCTACTTTTGTTCTGGCCAGAGCGTGGAGTTTTGTGTTTGTAATTTAGCCTTGGTCAGTTTGCTTATTATTCACTTCTGTTAACCTTAATGGTATAAATCTATTGTAAATATTAATTATAAATAAATTCATTGTTTGTAAAGTTTTCTTCTTCTTTGCTTAGCAGCACAATAAAAAATGTAGCCAAAACCACAAAGGTAGGTCTGTTTGATAGAGCACTGATACTGGTGTGAATTGTCGCTGAGACGGTGTTAAATTTTTTGCTGCTTAGAAAAGAAAACAAGCAGATAAACAAGCAAAAAACACTAGAATCTGAGCTATAAGTGTCTTTATATTCTATCTTTTTATGTCTTATGCTTGTAGTGAATGCCCCTTTGCATGTCAAAAGAAAAGAGCAAGCAAAGCCACATTCATCAGATACACTGACAGACAAACGTTGTAATGGCCAATTTCTCTGCCTCTTGAACAAACACTGAATCTGTTCACTCACAACAGATATCACTGTGAGCTTTCTCCCTAGATAAAATGCGAGACGAGCCTTAAGGCACTTAAACAGACTAGTTATAAAAAACAAATAGAACTGATCATTTCAGCTACGTTAATGTGCTTTTTTTTTTTTTAAAGTGTCTTTTAAAAAAGAAAATCAACCACAAAAACTGTAACTGTTGTATATCTGCAGACACAGACTGTGATCAAGAACTGCAGCATGACTAAGCAGGTCTCTGTGTGTGCCTTCCTCAAACATGCTCTAACAGCTCCTTGTATTGATGTAAAAGCTAAGCGTAGTTACTATTATAGTGCCGTTCCACTTTTCTTTTAAAAATACATAAAGTGCTACTAGACCAGCTCTTTGAAACCAAAAAGAAAACAGGAAGAAAAGTCCAAACACAGCAATGCTGCTTCTGTGCATCAACTCTGTTTATCTTCATCTTTGCATCCGTCGTGTACAAATAGTTTTGTGCACAGAAACAAAATACTTATTACAACATGGGAGATGATAGACATAAGAGTCTGAGCCTTTATTCAGTCTTTATTTATATTATTTAAAGTATATTTTCAGTTGTTACATTTCTTGTTTGCAGCTGTCTCTACATTTGTAAGCATAGGCTGGACACAGGACTGTCTCAGGAAATTGCAGGTTATTACTTGATTGAACTGTATGATCGTCAAGCAGCAAGTGTAGTTAGACTAGCTCTTTAAATATTTTCTCTTTTTCTTTCGTCATTCAAATGATTGAACATTTTCTTTCTTCTGTCTTTGTAAATTTACCTAAATCTTCCACTGTGTGTACAGATATACAGATTGAAGTCTCAGCTCGTTTATTCACGTTCTCCTATGATTCACATCACATTGCTCTATCACTACATACATTGGTACATATGTTTCAATTACACCAGAAGCTTCCAGGTCAGTTTGTTTATGTTGCACTGTGAGAGTGGTGCTCTGAAGTGAGAGTAGAGGATGGAGAGTGTAACCACAACCACCTCCTCAGCTCTGTATACTAGTGCATCTCTTCCTGCTTAAGTAACGGACAAGCAGGCTGGGTTTGTCATCACCGTTCTTTGCACAATGACAACGTTCAAGTGACAGTAAAGTTGAAAATGTAATCTTAATATCGTGGTCAAGTGCATTATAAAACAGCAAAAATTGTAAAGCATTCAGGCAGGGGAGATTAAGCTTGTTATACTGTAAAATCTCTGTGTTCTGTACTTCTCTGTAATCTCTGTCTCCCCTGTCATGTCTTCTTGTCTCAGTGTCAAGTCCATGTCTCTGGGCCAGTCTCATGTTTCCTGTTTACCTTTTGTAGTCTCATATCTTATGTTCGTTTATTCAGGCGGTTTTATGGAGATGTCAGGTTCAGGGAGTTTCCCACTGCCAAGCCAGCCACACTTGAAAGTTACTGACACTTAGCTGTTGCCGATCAACCCCATGTGAAGAGTTATTTAACAGCTGAGCTGAGCTTCAGTCGAAGCTGGATCGTTGAGAGTCATCAACAAGTGTATGACAGAGTTTCAGAGTGGAGTTGGCAGGTACTCATCGTTTGCTTGTTTAGTTTGCAGACACAAGTGGAGGGAGTTGAGCACTTTTGTACATAAACACCACTCACCATGGACACAGTAGAAGTCACAGCAGGGGAACGGAGAGTGAGCACGAAAGGGGAAAAGGAACTCACACATAGAGGACTGTTGCACTTTTCGTCAGTGTTGTTTCACTGTAAATAAAATCCCTAATTCTGCAGAGAGAGCCCTGCGTTTGTGTCCTGTATCCACACCACCACACTTGACAAGATGGCTATATCCACTGTCATGCCACCTATTGGTTTGTGCTTTTACTGCGGTGAAGGCTCAACTTGAACATGTTGGCTATATTGGCCACCATATCACTGTATGGTGATTATGGTAGCCATGCCATAAATACCCTGTTTGATTTTGCTACAAATAAACAAGATTATGAAATTAGCCTTTTTAAGATCCATCAATCCGTTTTCTTCCACTTAGTTACTTCAGGGTGACAGGAGGCTGGCTGTCACAGGGCAAGTGGTGGAGTAAACCCTGGAGAGGTTGCCAGTTTTTAGCTGTGTCCCAATTCAGGGTCTGCACGCTTGAAGTACGCGCACTACGCGTACTACGTACGGTGCGTACTATAAGTACGAGAAGTGCGGAAGTGAGAGGCTTGTGAAATGGGACGGTATACGCTTCGTCGCGCTGTTCAGGTTGGCTAGCAACCATGATACTAACCGTGAGACACGTTACATACAGCTTTGTTTGACAGAAATGAAGGAGAAAAATGTTTTGTAAGTCATTCATTTTTGTCATGACATCACTTTGATTAGTTGAGTATCTGAGGCTGAGACCACAGGACTGTAAAACATGATTGTTGGGCTTCATTTCTGTGCTGAACAGTCATTTAAGATTAGTTAGTAAATAACAATTAGTTAATGTTGTTCACGAGACTAAAGCAATCTCACTGTGGTAATGTAAATATAATATGGCCAATATTATATTATTGTCAGATTATTATGATATATATATATATATACACACATATCACTGACTTTCAGCTTGTTGTGTTTGTGGATATATGACTGACTTTAATAATTAAACATTCGCACATAAATAAGTGACGTCATATTCAGTACTTTTGACAGTTCACTCTTCGGCCGCTCCATCTTATTAGGGAAATTCCATATACATACATGTCAATTTCAAGACTCAACCCCATCATTTAATTTGTTTTTGATTGAAATTGAATATTACTCGAACTCTCTTAAATTAACTTCCAATATAAAAGGTTTATCCTCGATTGAAATTCATTCAGAAATGTGTAACGAATGAGCTGTCACAACTTTCAAATACAAAGTTGTTATAAAGTCTGTCACATTCCCCCCCCCCCCCCCCCCTTTTTTTTCTTTTTTTCTTTTTTATCGTTTATTTATTTATCCTTCTTATTTCATTGTACTGTATATTGTTACTCTTATTTGCCTTGTATGTCTACTGTACAAATTGAACTGGAATGACTGACTGTTCGCTTTTTATAATTTCAATAAAGTTTTGAAAAAAAAACCCAACCTCTTCGGCCGCTCCCTTCTGCCGTATTTTGCGGCAAAATTATCCACACCCACCGCCGCGCTATGAATTGTGGGATATATGGGACCACGAAGCGTGCACCGGACCACGCTTGAAATTTGGGGAAATCGACGGCGCATTTGGAGTATGCATTTGAAGTACACTTCGAATTGGGACAGCCGTCGTCGCGTGGTGGTGACGTAACCGCACTTAAAATGCGTACTTAAAGCGTGCAGTCTCTTAATTGGGACACAGCCTTTTACATGGGTGACAGGGAGACAACCACTCATTATCACACTGACACGTGTTACTGAATTTAGAATGACCAATTAACCTAACACCATTCATGTCTTTGGATTGGAGGATGAAGCAAGAGTATCCAGAGAGGGCATGCAGATATAGGCCCCAACCTATATTTGAAACCCAAAACCTATTTCATGTCAGGCAGAAGTACTAATCACCAAAGTACCCAACATCTGAAGACTTTAGACTGATTAGTAAGATGGAGTTATGTGATCTAATATGATTAATAAAAAAAGATCTATGCATTTGTTTTCATATTTTCACAGAATTACAAAGAATACAGTCTAGCTGTGGGACTTCACAAAAAGAATAATTTGTGCAATATGTGATTGACCAATTGTAAAGTAAGCAACCTCTGACATCTGTATGAATAAATGCATATAAAATCGTTGCTTGTGTCTTCAGCGCACAGTAACTCAGGTAACATAAAAAACAGAACTTTCTGAGGGGTTTTAAGTATAAAAAGCTCCTTTTAAATCCAGCATCTAACTTGGTTTTACTGGCTAAAGCTAACCAAGCAGAAATGGAACAATGATGAAACACAACATTCAATAGAAAATGAATTAGATTATAATTTAAATGAGTGACTGAATGAGAAACATTTAATTTGCTCTTCAAATACGTGGATGCAACCAATGTAAGAGGGAGAGCTCTTGAATCTGTATTCAGAGATAACCAATCAGATCTATTTGAAGGGTGACATAAAGGGCCCATGTTTCAATGCCTCCCACAGTCAGTCAAGCACCTAAGTCCATAACACAAGGCCTTTACAAGATGATCTTATTATGGATTGCACTGCTCTTTGTTAATCGAGGATGTAAGTGTTTATACAATTTTTTCCCACACATGTAAGCTGTTCCCTGCATTGCTTTGTCTGACTTTTAGATTTTCGTTTTCTATTTAGCTGCACTCGTTCCAGTAACTACAGCTCACCTCGGGGGACCTGTAACCTTCACATGTGTTCTACCCAAGACTGAGACTGGCCGCAGAGACATCCACTGGTATAAGCAGAGTCTTGGAGACACTCTGAAAATAATATGGACACTAAAGGAATCTGTAACACCTAGGTTTGCACCTGAATTTGATAACTCAAGATGGGAGGCTGATTATGATAAAAATGTTAGCAACCTGACGATTTTGAGAACAAATCAAGAGGATGAGGGAATCTATCACTGTGGGTTCACAGAGTGGCTCCAAGATACTACATGGACGGGGACATATTTGTTAGTAAAAGGTAATAATGTGATTTCCTTTCATGCAATTTTAAGATGTTATAAATGCACTTTATAAATGTTAAGAAATGTTATCTCTAAGTACGATTTTTCTTTCCCAGTTGGACATCATCTATATTTCTCAAATTTCTGTATAAATCCAAATGCATCTAAATATATTCATTGTAATCGTTAGACTGAATGTTACAGCTAAAGTTATATTTGAAATATATATATATATATATACAAATTTTCTTTGTAGTATCATTTGTTAATGCGGTTTCATATTCCAAAGGAAACACCCAGAGGATATCAAACTATACCGTTGTTCAGGAGAAGACCACCCGTCTAGGAGACTCAGTGACTCTCCAATGTTCAGTTCTCTCCAGCTCAGTTAATAAGACATGTCCAGGGGGTCTTGAGGTATTCTGGTTCAAAGAAGGATCACATAGATCTCATCCTAGTATTATCTATACTGATGGAAACGGACATCATGAATGTGAGAAAAGATCAGAGACTGAAAAGAGCTGTGCGTATCGCTTCTCTAAGAACATCAGCTCCTCTGATGCTGGGACTTACTACTGTGCTGTTGCCACATGTGGGGAGATATTGTATGGAAAAGGAACTAAACTGGACATTCAAGGTACCAGTTTCTCTCTCAGCTTCTCTTTCTGTCTATTGTTTAGAAAATCAGAAAAATAAGTGATTGTGTAACTTTAATTTTGTCATATATTTATTTTTAATATTGTCCCAGGGTGCAGCGTGTGGTCACAGAGTGCCACAACAGTTATTTTTCTGCTGTGTCCTGTACTGGTTCTGATTGTTATTGCTGTCCTCGCTTACACAATCAAGAAAACCAACAGTGATTATTGCAAAGGTAGTTGGAGTTATTCAGAGTTCTAGATGTTATGAATCTTACATTTGCATTAATTACTTATATGTCCTATATTCAAGCTGCTGTCCTGGAGAAAAACTTTGGTGATTTGAAAAGCCAACAGGTAAAGTACCTAATGGTAGAGTGTGTTAGATTTTCAAGTTTTAATGTTTATAATATTTTTGTATTGTATTTTCCCAGAAAAAGGACACATTGATGTTTTCTGCTGTTGTGTTTACGATGATGAAGGCTGACAAATACAAAAGACAGGATGCAGTGAAGCGGCAGCAGATCTACATGGATGTCAAGGCTTTTGGACTGGATTAGATCTGTTTACCACCCCATCATCCCTTTATGTCATATAACATTGTGGATATTTGCTTAAAGCGAATGAGCTATAATGTGTTGCTGTTCTATACCTCTATCTATAAAAATGTGACCGCATGCATACTGCAACATTTCTAGTGCAGTCTTATGATGAGTTTTTATTTCTTTTTTCTCATTTCATTTAAGTCTATATTGAAACCAGTACTTAAGAAATCAGTGCAAAACAGACATTACTGAAGCTGATTACACCATGACTGAAAAGTCAAAGTAGTTAAAGTGCATACCACATGGATGCTCGCATCATTCCCCTACTGTCTTCCCATTCTGTTAAAAATAAAAAGTGACTGGAAAAGGCGAGTTCAACTGGAAAACCTGATATGTTTGAATTTATGTCATTAACATCAGGTAAAGTGAAACTAGTGCAAAGTTGTAATGTTATGCTTTTCTTTAACAATATATTCCAACATTTTTCAACAGATTTTGAAAAATGTAAGATTTTTTTTAGCCAGGAGTGCTGGCTTTAATTATTTCTTTGAATTGTTCTTTTTCCAGGGTGAAATGATTGTGCAGCATGGATTTTTAATGACTTTCATGCTGTCCTCCCAGGAGCCCAGCATGAGTAGAAGTCTCTTTTTTCCTCTTGTACTTTCCCATTGTAGTGTATATTTCAGTGGGTTTTTTTCCTGTAACGCTACCGATCTCCGACCTGTATCCCCATATCCCCATGTGATGTCTGTGTTGTGTGTGGTCGGGGGGCGGGGGTCCTATTTCACTGCAGGGGAACCTGCACGTGGCGAATAAAGCCTTGCTTGATTGATTCTTAAATATTTTTGTTTTATTACCTAAATCTTTCTACTGTCTGTACAAATATTTAAGTCTTGAATTTGAGATGCAGCATTTTATTTGCTTTTTGGGTTTTCTGTCACTTTGGCACATATATCTCTGTTGAGGAAGAAGCTTTCAGGTCAGTGTGTTTATGTGACACCTCCAGATCGGTGTGTGTTTTGTGACACAGTGAGAGTGGCGCTCTGAAGTAAGCGTAGAGGATAGAGAGTGTGACCACAACCATTACTGGTGCAACTGTATCTTACCGCTTAAATAACTGACAAGCAGACTGGGTGGGTTGTCTCTGATAATGTAGAGTTTGTAACTGTCCTTTGTAAGGAAAAAGATCAAATGACAAGATTTCGAGTATTTTAATATTTTGATCAAGTGCAATAAAAAGCAGAAACGACAGAAATGAAAAATGGTGCAAAGTATTTCAGGCAGACCAGTTTTAGGTTTTTGATACAGTAAATCCTACAATTACATAAAATGCAGTCCACTCATTACCTTTTTCTTTTTTTAAATTTACCCTCTCCATTGGTCTTCCAGTTCAGTTCGTTGTTGAAGTGGACATTCAGGTGAGGACTCCTCCCTGACATCAGCATCCTGTTCCAGGATGACAAGGGCTTTATAATAGTACTCTTCTCTTTGAAGTTGAACATTAATCCTTTGATTTTATCCCTGTGTAGAATTAGATGATTTCTCTCAAGGCACACCCCAAAATATTCCTCTAATGTTCGGCATTCCTCCACCTGGCTGTCAGTTATACAGCACTGCAGGATCGTCTATAGGGAAAATGACCTAGAATTGTTTTGAAGTATGTAGAAGACAAACAGAAATGGAACCAATACTGAGTTTGTTGACCAATATATATATAAGATAATAAGAGAATGCAAAATCACACCTTTTTCACAGCTGTTTTGGGTTTTTTTTTTTGTGAAAACATACTAGGGGACAATCCGAGTTACGATTAGCTAGGTAACCCTCTCACATATCATTTACCACCCTCTCACATATCAATCAATGGCATTCTTCAATCTCATTGTAATCACCTACTTGAATTTGCGAGAGATTAACATTAGACCCACTACCTTCATGTAACCAACAAATATTTCAGCTGCAGCCACCTGAAATGTTGAAATGCAAATTTTATAGATTTTTTATGGTCGCTGCTCTACATTGTCACCTGTCACTTCCTTTGGAAATGCTCCTTTAATCAGTTTTGGCACTCACAATCTTAGCAGTTGCTACTTATAACGTAAAACTTGGAGCTATACAGCCTTTCATGGAGCAAGCATAACATTATTAGAGCTTGACCTACAAAAAATCTGATCCATCAGCTATTTTTTTAAATTGCCTAAAAAAGGTTTCCCTAACATTTGGTAAATGTAGTTATTTGTGGGCCATATCACTGGATATCTGACACTTTGCTTTATTTTTTTGTTGTAAATGGAACAAAATGTTTGCTGGGGAAGATATGTCCATCTGTTTTCTTCCACTAAGACAATGAAAGTAAGGTGTAATCGGAGAGGACATGCAAACTCCACATAGAAAGGCCTCGGTCTCAATTCAAACCTAGAACCTTCTTGCTGTGAGGTAAAAGCACTGACTACCAAATCACCATGCTGCCAGATAAAGGGACCTATAACTGCTATAAAAATAAATGCATTTGCTTTTTGATAGTGTAGTGCACAATAACTCAGCTAACATAAGAAACAGCTTTCTAAAACATTTTAGTGGTGTAAAATGGTCTGTTCAGATGCAGAACCTAACCTAGTTTTACTGCCTAAACCTAACCAGGCAGGAAGCGAAAATAAAAACATGTACTGGGTCAAAGCAAAGCTTTAAGATGTCCCCAGATAGGACTTGAATCCACTTACATACCTAGATAAACATTTTAAACATTTTAAAGTAGAAAGAAGCTCAAGAAGTCTATTTAGAAATTCTGAAATGAATTATTGCCAGAAGGTAGAAACAAATGACAAATTAATCATTGGAGAACTTGCTGGAAAAACTTTAAAAATGCCTTGTATTATACTTAAAATGAGTGACGAAATGGCTAAGCAACAGACGCTTTACTCCTAAAAGACCTGGATGAAACAAAGTGACAGGAAGTTCACTTCATTCTCTGATTCTGATCTATATATTCTGTGATAACCAATCAGCCAATCAGATCGGTGTAACAGTTTGACATAAAAGGTCCAAGTACCTCCTACAAACAGTGAGATACCTACAAGTCCATAACAAAAGACATGTCAAGATGATCGTGTTATGGGTTACGCTCCTTCTTCTCCATCAAGGATGTAAGTGCTTTTTCTGATTTCGTTTTGAATACATGCTGTTTGCTTGGTGGTTTTCCTGTGTCATTGTGAATTAATGTTTTAGATTTCTGTGTGTTTTCTATGAAATTAGATACACTTGTTCCAGTAACTTCAGTTCAACTTGGGGAAACTGTAACCATTCCATGTCAACTGCCTGTGATTGAGACCATTCGTAAAGAAGTCCACTGGTACAAGCAGCGTGCCGGGGACACTCTGAAAGTAATTTGGACAATGAGGGAATCTGCAACACCTGAGTTTGCGCCTGAGTTTAATAACTCCAGATTGAAGGTAAATCACAATAAACACTTTACCAACCTGACCATTTTGAAGACAAATCAAGAGGACGAGGGAATCTATCACTGTGGATTCACAGAATGGCGTAGGAATACTGAATGGACCGGGACGTATTTGTTAGTAAAAGGTAATGATGTGCGCTTCTTTCATGGAGTTTTGCCACATGCTTCAGTCTGTAAAATTGTAAAGTATAAATTATAACAACAGCTTATTAATTGTCAAAAGCATGATCAGAAAACAGTTAATATACTCATACAAATGTATTTTAATTTACATTTAATTTGCATCTAATTCATTTTAAAGACACATTTTATAGATGCGGTACATGAATCCTTCACAATGTGCTTTGTTAACACATTTTTATTAATCAGGAAACACCCAGAAAACATCAAACTACACTTTTGTTAAGGAGAAAGTCCATCCAGGAGACTCTGTTACTCTTCAGTGTTCAGTCCTCTCCAGCTCTAACAGAAAGACATGTCCAGGAGGTCACAATGTGTTCTGGTTCAGGGAAGCAAATACATCTCATCCTGGCATCATATACACCGCTGGAAACAGACATCATGAATATGAGAAAAGATCTGAGACTGAGCAGAGTTGTGTTTATCGCTTGTCTAAGAACATCAGCTCCTCTGATTCTGGGACTTACTACTGTGCTGTGGCCACATGTGGAGAAATATTATTTGGAAATGGAACAAAACTGGACAGTCGAGGTACCTGTGATCACATTAATGAATGATAATATTCTCCAGTCCAGAACATCAGTCTATAGTTTGAATATTAAATATTGACTCACTTTGGTTTTACATTAACAGTAATCTAATCTGAAGGTGATATTAAACACAATTTAGTGTTTGTCCAACATAACTTGAGTTTTTACTTTTAATATTGTTTCAGAAACCAGAGTGTGGTCACAGACGGCCAGCAGCACAATTTTTCTACTGTGCACTGTCTTGGCTATAAGTCTGATTGTTATAGTTGCTCTCATTTGGATGATCAAGAAAAACAGTGATCACTGCAGAGGTAATTCAAATTGCATTGTTCTCTATGAAAAAGAACCACATAAATCTTACATTTATATTAATTGTTACCTGTATCTTCTATATTCAAGCTGATATCCAGAGGAAATGTTTTACTGATCAGAAGAAACAAGAGGTAAAGAACTTTTTGAGCTTTTTGTTTTTTCTAATATTTTGAGATTTCTAATACATTATATTTACTCTGTTTTCCCAGAATAAGGACAGATGGATGTTTTCTGTTGTTGTTTTTACCACAATGAAAGCTGATGGATGCACAAAAAAGTATGCAAAACCTATGAAGAAGGAGCAGATCTATACAGCTGCCGAGGCGTTTGTCTTCGGTTAGGCATATTTACCAGTATTTGATATGAAATTACCTAATTGATGTTTGCTTAGACATAGTAGGGTTTTTGCTGTTTTTCTATATATATATTAGAGTTTAAATGTGTTTTATAGTAAATGCATCTTGATGATGAAAATGTTTACTTCTGCATACAGCTATAGTAACAAAGTATACCCTCTTTAAATTCAATGGTCTTTGGTTTTATAGAGGTAGCAAACTTGCTTAAGATCAATTTCAGTACCTGCTTCTACTTTTCCTAATATATCCTATGGAAGGATTCAAAGTCTTTTATTCTGCATTTTAGCTTAATTTTTGTAACATAAATATGATACAATGTAATGTTTTGTCGTTCATCTGAAGTTGCATTTAGATCATTATGAAACCTGCTGGGGATGTTTTATTTTATTTTATTTTTATTATGTGTCGATATACACCTAAGAACTGAAAAGATTAACATTCCTATCGTGGTGTGATCATTTGTGGTCTGATTGTTGCTTTTCTCTGTCATGTTTTCTTACTTCCTGTCTCATGTCCCGCCGTTAAAGAAGCTTCAGATTTATTGAACAATATGGATGGATTCAGCCAGGTGACTCACATGTCATACAAGTCTGTAGATTTAACATTATACAAAGCGAACAGCTATTTTCATCTGTACAAAAGACAATGAAATGTGCAACAGTGAGCAGTTAAAAGGACGTTTTCTGCATCATTCATGCATCTTGTTGTAATGAAATATCCTTTCTTTTTTTGTTCCATATAAGTGGCATAGTATGTTTGTAAGGGGACATTTGGTGAACACATCTAAGTAATGACATGTATGTTGGTGCAGTGAATCAAAGTAAAATGCATTTAGTTCAGTTACTGTTTGTTTCATTGCACCAACCTGAGTGAAAGCAGTACAGGTGGCTTACACTGAGAGTTGTGAAAGTCCAATCTAACAGCGTCCACATGGTCTGGTGGTGACTTTCTGTCCTTGTGAAGTGTATAGGAATTTCTTTTACTTATGTATTAATCACATTATTTTATTGTATGATGCCTTGGTGCCACTGGATTTTAACAAGTCTTACACTCATACAGTAAGACAAATGGTGGGGGTGTAGTAAGGAAGTTGTGAGGAAGCAGACAACTCCACAGGAAGAGTCTTTTGTCTCTTCGAGGACTCTGGGAGGTAGCAAGGGAGTGTGAAACAGCTGTGTACTGCCTTTTGTTCCTGGAGAAGGTATTTAACTGAGAGCCATGCTAGGCTCAGGGAGACTCTGCTGACCGTCTGTCCCGCGGTCATGCAGGGACTTCATCAAGCTTGGTTGTCTGTTCTTTGTGTGTTTGATTAAAGAATGTTAGCTACCGCTCACCGCTCGTCTGCAGGCTTCATTTAAATGGAAAACTTCCACAACAGAAGCAATGGTAAATGCATTGGTTCTTATAAACCACTTTTCTACTCTAAGTACTCAAAGCTCTTTATACAACTTCTCTCATTCACCCAAATATTTTTTTTCTATGATTTTTCTAAACAAGTTCTTTCTGTCTAACATTCACACACATGACATATGCATTGGCTGCAACGAGGGGTTAGCATCTTGTCCAAGGATATGTGACACAAACCACAAACCTTCTGATTAGTAGATGACCTGCTCTACCTCCCGAGCTACACCCGCCCCAAATTAACACTTAAACTCCCACTCCTACGTAGTTCACAGTCTGAAATCACAGGCATTTCAGATTGTATTTAACTGGGAATAATGCAGGAGTCAGAAATATTTGCTTTGCTTCCCTTTTCAGGAAATATCCTAATACCCAATAGCCATATTTACCAAATTGCTGGCTTGGTCCAGAGTTGACATGTCCAACATGATTGGAGGCACTTATGTTCACTAAAAAAACAAAAACATAAGAGAGAGAGCTATGTTCTAGGCAGTGCGATCTTACTAAAAGTCATCTAGAAATGGCGACATTTTACTCTTCACTGTTAAGCTTGATACATGTCTTCTTCCATGTCAGAGAGATTAAGATCCCCTGGTTGACTCATCTCCATTCAAAAGAGGGATAAAAGGACTTAAAAAGTAGTAAACCAATAATAATAAAGTGATAAAGAGTGTTACATCAGCGTTCATTTGTATGTGATTCTGCTAATCATTAATCAGGTTTAATTCAAGTCAAAGTATAATCAAATGTAAACCTAATTAATATAATGAATGAGAAAAAATAGCCTGGGTAATGAAAGGATTTGAACACCTGACCTTTCCACATAGACAGCAAAGTGAACATGAACTCTGACCCAGATCTCTGTGAGGGCAGGAGTGAGGCCTTGTCTGTAAGCTTGTTAGGAAGGAAGTATTGAGTCACTGAGGCAGAGCTTTGTCATTTTAGCAACTGGTATAAATATAGAGAAAACACAGGATGAACTGCAAAGGTTTTTGTTTAAAAAGTGTTCTTTTTATCTTTTTATGTGCCAATGACAAACGCAAAGTAATGGCTAAAGGCTTACACTCAAAAAGGTTATTTTAGCAGGAGCAGCACAAAACTCCAGAGCAAGACAGACGTCTCAGCTACTAACTATTATTAACGTTAAGGACTAAACGTGTGTTTAGGAGTCTGAATATGTTCTTTTCAGCTTTTCACTTGTGGTTTCAGTGAATGCTGTTCTGCATGTCAAGAGCAACGAGCAAAGCAGCACATAACATCTTTACTTTCAGACCAAGGTTAGGTTAGGTACCATTTCTCCATTCTATGGCTGACCACAGAAGCTGTTGACTCAGAACAGACCACACTATGAGCGCTCATCAAATATAAAGCAAGTGAAGAGCTACAAGACACTTGAGTGGGCTTTTTTAAACCTTTATAAAGAGACAAATGCTGCTCTCTTAAGGTTAAAACACTAAGTAAACAGCATAGTTTTGCAATTTTGTAGTGTATTGTTCCGTTTTTTTTGTTCATGCTGTAGTAATGTTGCACATTGTAGATCATTTTAATTTTGACAGGGTGAAAGTCCACAACTGTACTAAATGATGCACACTGGAATTTATTTCTTTGAGGATGTCAAACCTCCTGCACAATGCTGTGAAATGTTGCTATTATTAAAACAAGAAAGAAAAAAGAGTGAGTGAATTATCAGCACCTCCTTCATTTCTTCGCAACTACATAGGAAAAAACCCCAAAGTAAAGTAAAACTAGTCCCAGCATGACTGAACAGGTCTGAGTGTGTGTCCTTTTCTCAGATGTCCTTCAACAGCTTCTCTAGACTGTTCTAATTTAAATATGATTCGTGGTAATAATATAGTGTTATTTCAGTGTCCTAAAATAGATAAGACACTGGTGCAAGACCAACTGCTTGAGATTAAAACAGAGACACAGAGAGAAAACCCCTTTGTATTCACTCCTCTGTTTGAAAGCTCAACCACAGCAATGACTAAGTTGTCATGCATCAAGTCTGTCTATAGTTATCTCTGTGGGTTTCAGGTGCAAGTAGTGTGTGTACAAAAAACAAAAAGCAACAATCAAAGGAAAAAAAAGAGATTAGAAAATGGACATGTAGGAGATTTAATAATTTAATACTTTAATTGCTACTTTTTAAATTTTATTTTGCACTAGGCTGGACACAGCCTAGTCTGACTGAATCTGTACTGTCTTTTATCCAAGTCTCAGCTCTTTGCATTTATAGATTTATTCAAACATGCATCCCCACTTCAGTCAAAAATTTCTTATCACCTCCAGGTTTATGTTCTTTGCGTAAGAATGGTGTTCTGAAGCGAGTGCAGAGCATTTAAAATGTGACTGCAATGACTTTGTTGACTCTGTAGGCTGGTACTTGTGCTTAAGTAAGTTGCCCTGTTTCTGTCCTTGGGGTGCAGAACTGAATCAGTCTATTTGAGAAATTAATGCCTGTCCAGTAAGTGGTTCAGAGGGTGGTTAAATGATCCATGATGGATAGTAATTTATTTGATTTAGGAGTTGGTTTGGGTGAAGCATTGCATATATATCCACCACAGCTTTCCACAGCTGTAAATCGACACATGGCATTTTATGTCATTAAAACAATTAATCTCTTCGTCAAAAATGTTTTAAAAGATTTATTTGTTTTAGGGTTCATCGCACTTTCCAAAAGTTCTCTACATTTCTTTCATGAGAATAACAAGCAGAGGCACATGCAACAACTACTGTTACAAACAAATGCTGCGGTACGCCATTTCTCCGCCCTTTGACCGACCACTGAAGGCGTTTCTTCAGAACAGGCCTCACTGTGAGCTTAAACAGGATATGAAGTGAGAGAGGAGCTACAGGAAGGCTTCAGGAGATTCGTTTTAGCTAAACAACGGATTTTTTAAATGTATACTTATTGATTTGTTCATCATTAGTTTTGTCAAGCCACATGCCCACCTCGGTGCTAAGTGAGGTGTGTGACAACACACTATACCAAAGCTTCATACCTACAGTCAGCAATGAAGCAAACATTTTAAGACATTGACAAAGAGGCCCAGTTGGGGTAGGGGGAGTGATTGACACCTCCTCTCTTCCATCAACAGCTATGAAGAACCACAAATAAGTGTGATAAAAGTGGTCAGTGTAGCTGAGAAGGTGATCATGTGCACTTTTTGTTTCTCCTTTAACTACTTTTCTGTGCTGTTTTGGTATGGATAATACTTGTAACGGTTATATAACGTCATTCTACATGCTTTTTAAAAAACTGATAAAACAGTGCTTCAAGACCAGCTTCCTGAGATGGTCGAGAGCGAGACAGGAAGAAAAGCCCCTTTGTACTCACACCTTTTTTGAAAGCCCAACCACAGAAATGCATGCTGCAAAGTTTCCATGCATCATTTGTTTGTCAGTGACGACTGCTGTGTATTTGTTTCTGCATTTCGCTGCAAAAGATTATGTAAAGAATCTTTTTTGGGGGGAGATTAAACAAACATATCCAGTGTTGTTCGTTACATTTATCTTAGAATAATTAGAAGCTGGGCACAGCAAAGTATCAGTGGATACGAGTTTACTGCATAGCAAAACTCCAGCTTGTATTCATCTCTCTCTCTCTAAGTAGTGGTGAGGCAGACTAAAAATATAGGCTGTGAGCAGGACTGTGATATACAACGTTCAGATTTCTAGCTTTGACTGAAACTGAAACAATAATGATGTGATTTTCTGCAACCTTTTATAAACAACTACACTGTCAGACCATTTGGCTTGTGGTCAAAAATACATCAGTGCTAACACAAAATACTCCACATTAAATGATTTTCTACAGTTATTTATTAGATTTTTACTGCCAGTAGGTACAGAGTAGTTTTGCCTGAAACCCACACATATAATTTTGGTAATTATTTGATGCAAGTGAATCATTTACAGTGTCAGACTTTTTGCTGCTTTCTTTGTCCTAAAAATAATATAATTAATTACAATTGCATGATGGTGATGACAGAGAGTTTGAGCGTCTTCAAACTTATTATTTCGGTTTAACATAACTAGTGTCTGAGTAAATTTGCAGATGCAGTGGAACAAAAAACCTAAACCTAAACCTAAAATTAGCTCAAGCTAAAGCCTAGCAGCCAGCTAGCAGCCTTCTCTGCCTTAAATCTAAGAACTTTCTCAGCCGTATATCAAAACTTAGGAAACTACATTATTTGAAGTGCTCATTAAAATTTAAACCCATGAGTTGGAAAAAAGAAAGTAAAGAAAGTGCAGCTGTGCTGAAGAAAAATTGAGTTAGATAGCAAAACCAAATTCTGCACACTGCCACACTGACTTGATAAATGAGAATTTTACTTAAATCCTCTGTTTTGTACAAACATTACCCAACTTGGGTTTTATTAATACTATTCGATTATTGACTGGGGGAATCATACATCTACAGTCCTTGATGGGTCATATATGTATGAAAAACCTATTTGTGGTACATCAATTAAAATGAACGTGTAATTAACACTTTTTTCCATCAGATTTCCTCCTTTTTGGGGGATTCTCAAGAATCTGGAGCTGTCTTACAGGTTATCCGGTCTTTAAGTGATGCCTGCTTCCGGGCCCAAACTACCCTGTGTTTAATAAGGCTGTTGTGCTTTTAACATGTTTTAATGCTTTGTATGTCTATTTAACCTCAACAAGCCCCTGAAAACAGTAGGTGATCACTGTCGGCCTCTCTCGGTTTCAAGGTTCAAGGTTCAAGGTTCTTTATTTGTCACATGCATAGTTATACAAGTATAACTATAAATAGCCTGACATTTTCTGACAAAATGGGGGGGGGGGGGGGGGGGGGGTGTAGAGGAAGAACTATATATATATATATATATATATATATATATACATATAGTATATACACTGGGTGAATGTGCAGTAGTAGCAGCAAGCAGGTGAATTCTGTACATTAATATGAATAGACATCTGACTATTTTACAGGATAGACAATATAAACATATTTAAAATTAAAGGAATTGAAATGTACATTGTGCCTTGGTTTAGTTGCGGTTTTTATTACCGCAATTCATTTTAATGCTCAGTTTTTAAAGCCTCACAATGTAACTACAGCCCAGCCCATGCAGCAGTATATTAATGACTAATCTTATATTGCAGTTGTTCTCCTGACTGACGTTTATAGCATCCTGCCATGCGATTGCATACCTAACCACACTTTAACCTCACTTTAACTTTTATTGAGTGAAAAAAGTTAGCGTTCATCCTCCAGCTTCATTGTTTATATTACGCTAACATAGCTGTGTTACTAGCGATTAGTTAGCACATCATCATATACTAGCTGGCCAAACGTCACTATTGTTTAGTTTTCTTTCTTCAGCTATGTTGGAAGTGATAGTATGTCTTAATTTGTTTCAGAAATCCCTCACTCAGAACATGGTATATTATATTTAGATGGAAACTAGCAAGCTAACTCCCTGCTAACTTCTAACTCCGTTAAATTTCATAAATTCTGTTTTCATGGATGCCTGGACGTTAAACTTACTTGTTACACCTGGTAGAGCAGAACGCTGATCATTTTATTACAGACAAAAGAATTTAGACAGTTTTTCAACTCTGAGTGATGCCGCAGTAATCGTTTGACCTCCAGCGTAGTTGGGCCCAGACACAGCTAATGATGTCAGACTTAAAGACCGGATAGAGTGTTAAGAGTTGTAAATCCATTCTTCAAAAAGAAATCTTTTCAACCCAGGGCACCAAATACTGATAAGGTGTCCATTGATGTTGGTTCTTTGATGCCCTGACAGGCAGTCTGTGAAGGCACCTGACCGGTTTGGGAGATTTGCATATTCTAATTTATTTTTTCATTTACCTTTAATGCTGGCACTATAAACTTATTTTGCTGAGTTTCACAAAACTAACCTAGCACAAGAAAAAAACAGAACATGTGTCTGGTACATTTAAATCCTTTTCAAATATTCCCATATAACAAGCTGGGAGTTAAGCAGTGCGAGTGTGTTCGCTGAAAGTCCAGGCATGGTTTATTTGTCTGTGTTTTTCATATTTTATGAACTCAACTGGGGCTCTCTTCCCTAATCTGGATGACTTGTTAACCAATCAGCGTTCAGCAAATGCTTATCTCATCCGCTTCCAGCGATGCACAGTAAGAGTAGACCTGCTATGCCGCCACATCAAAGTAAGGAGGTGGTTCGGCTATCTAACGAACCTGGGCATCAGATAGCTCGGGCACCTCCTGAGTGAAGTATCTGGACATGTCCCACCAGGAGGAGGCCCAGGGCGGACCCAGGACACGCTGGACATGCTGGAGATCTCTAGCTTGTCTGTTCCCCCAGACAAGCTAGAGCTGGTGGCTAGGGATAGACAGGTCTGGGACTCTCTACTTAGGTTGCTCCCCCCCAAACCTAAGCACTTACACTTCCGGATAAGTGGAAGAAAATGGATGGGTTAAAACACTGAACCAACAACCTAATGATTAGTTTCATAACATGCCTGTCAAGTAGCATGCTTTCATAATGGATTGTTTGCCATGGCCAAAGTCAAAGTCTAAAAGTCTAAAAAAATTATATTTTATTTTATTTGAATTTAGTTGTTTAACTTTGACACAGGACAAGCTGGAAACGTTGGATATCTCTAGATTGTCTGTTCCCTAGAGCTGGTGGCTAGGGAGAGAGAGATCACTGAACTTAACCAAACACATCTGTGGATTAAGTTCAGTCATCAGTATCAATTTTAACATAGTTCCACAGCCAAACAAAACAGGACCCTTTTTTAAACCTGCATGGAAAATCTGAAAAATCTGGCTGAACAGTGACACGTAGACTGGAAAACATGAAGGCTCCTTAAAATCACGGAAATATGAATGGAATAATAAAGCGTAAAATCCACCTAGAATCTCAATTTGAGATCTTTTTAATCTATAAACAGTGGTTGACATAGGAACAGTAATACATAATGTACTTTATGTTTATCATATTGTCTCTTACATGATTGTATTGGATTTTATTTGGAGGTGTGTGTCAAGTTCTATATCATTTCTTCCACATATGCTTCCAGCTGGCACAGTCTAAACCAATCTGTCTTTCTTGCTTTCTCTAGGTTTCAGGTTGAGAAACCCACAAATATAAGATGACGCGTCTTACAATTGGTGTTGTTTCATGTGCTTATGCTGGAAACACATTTGACATTGTTTCCACTCCTGTAATGCAGTGAAACAACTTAACAAGAAGCCAATCAGAGTGCTCTGCAATTGTTTCCTCCCACTCGATATGATTATATTTAGACAAATCATTTAATTAAGTTTGCATCCCAGCAGTATCAAGAAAGAACATCAGAAATGAGGATTATATTTTACTTGCTGATGCTCAGTGTTGTGTGTAAGTATAATTAAAGGCCTGTGCTGCTGATATATTTTTGAAGTGTAGATGATTCCATTACTTGCTAATGACTGACTGGGCTGACTTTTTGTTTGGTTTATTTCAGATTGCTTAGAAGAGCAGATTTTTGAGACAAAGACTGCACATGTTGGAGCGAATATAAAGCTGACATGCCCCCGCAGGTCTATGGGAACCTTATTTTGGATCAAGCTTGTTTCTGGAAATTTTCCTAAAATCTTTGGAAGGTCATTTAGCTCTCAGAGGGTTGATCAGCGCATTAGAACTGCTACAGAGGATGGAATATTTGATTTATATATTAAAAAAGTACAGGAAAGTGATACAGGAGTTTACTTCTGTGTGAAAACATTAAGTCGAGACTTAATATTTTTGAAAGGAACATTCCTGAAAGTTGAAGGTAAGTAGACAAAAAAATATCACAAGATATTTTTATTCCTAAATCCATGTTTGCATGTTGTGTGTGTAAAGTTCGATAGTTTATTTCTTTATATGTGTGTGTATGTATGAGTTCACTACGACAGAGTATACCCAATATTATTATGGACACCTTGCGAAGTCAAAATTTGAGATCCAAGTTAAACGTCTTTTTGGAGAAAACAATCCCAATACCATTTTAAGGGAAAAAGTTGAAATGTAGTGAGTACAGTTTTGGTTTTAGTAACAAGGACTACAAGGACTCTTTTAGCACATAAACACAGTGTCATGATAAGTGTAAGGACATTGGAAAGGTGGTGCAGAAAACGGCATCTGGTCGGATGGAAACACACAAACTTGTTTTTTGTAGAAGAAGAGTGATTTTGTACAAAATGAAATGGCTGGTAATAGACAGATGCAAGGTATCTTAAAAAAATTAAAAGCAATTTTTTACAATTTTTTATTTGTTTCCATTTCTCAGGACCAGAAGCTGCTTTCACTACAGCTCTCCCATCTGATCCTGTCCATCTGGAGCACACAGTGACACTGCCGTGTTTGATCCTCCGTGACTTTCAGAATAAAAGTTGTCCCACTGATAAGAAGATGTTCTGTTTAAGTGCCAAATCACATCAGTCACACCTGGATTTAAATTATAGTTGTGTTAATGGTGAAGATGAATATGAAAAGAATCCCGAGGGACTCTCAGCAAAGGCATGTTTCTACAGCTACTTCAGAAACTTCAGCTCTTTTGATTCTCAGAAATATTACTGTGCGGTGGCCACGTGTGTAGAGTCATTTTCTGGGGATAAAAAAGGGGATACTGCAGGTAATTCTATCACATTTTAATATAATGCCAGAAATAGAAAATCTGTGCATTTGATTATATTTAGTTTTTTTAGCCAAGATTCTGTAATACCTAATCAACTTCCCCCGAAACCCCCCAAATTTTTTAATACTTGTAATCATTTTTAATATCCATGATTTACGTCTTTTCTTTCCATGGCAGCAGTCGACAGGAGCAAATCAAAAAGGGACAACATATTTTTTTACCTGTTTATCGCTACTCTGGCTATAAGTGTGATTGTTGTAGCCTTTCTAGTCTATTCCATCAAAAAACTAAAGAAGAATTCACATGTGTACTCTAATGGTAAGCAAAATTACACACACTGTACATCAATCCGTCAAACCATATTTGGCAAAAGTTAGCTCATTTGACTGTTTTATTTCCTTCTCTCTTTTTTTTTTTTTTTTTACAACTGCAGCTGCTCTGGAAACAAATGGAACTTCAGGTGGTGATCAGGAAATTCCACAGGTAATTAAATATATAAAAAAGCTGTTAGTTATATGCATGTTTTAATCTCTAACATGTTCTGCTTCCTCAGACAGATGAGGATACGTTGGTATATTCTACAGCAACTTTTAAAAAAGTGAGTAAATCAGCGGAAAGACATAAAAAACCAACAGAGGAAGACAGCGTCTATGCTGCTGTCAAGGCTCCTGCCCTGGATTAACATCTATTATGGGATCTTTTATGTGAATATAGTTTTACCCTTTTTTTTGTTATAAATGTACATAAATAAACTTTATTATCTGGATACTTTTTACATTTGTAAAAAGTATGCATACACTCACAAGATGTTTATTAACTTCAGATCCCTGCAACAAGCCCAGGTCCCGTTTACTTTGGTGATTTGAATTTATTGTCCTTATTTATAACTGGCATTATTGTTGAATTCTAATATAGAATCTTACAAGAAAGACGCAAAATTGTATTTCATTATGCTTTATTAGCTGCTTCGGTGTAAAACAAATCAACAATGCAAAAAAACAACAACAAAACAACATACTGGAAAACAGTTATTCATGACTTGATTGCTTCAATACAACCCTTGGGCACATATATGCGGGACGTTTCGTGGCTGTTTTGATATCGCTCTCTCTCTTTTAACCGATCAAATCTGGCTGTGGTAGCAGCTTTAAACTCGGTATGACCCAGGTTGATAGAGGGGCCCAGTCTGGATCGCATTCCAGCCTTTTGTAGGCTGGTTTTCCTACAAAACACAACAAACATTAGCCCGCAAAGCCACAGTGAACAAAGCAGCATAGCACAACGAATTCAATTCAAATCAATAGAACACTTATTTGTAACCTACATCAACTATTATGTTATGATAAATTACGTAACAACTACAACAGAAGACTTACCTTTGTGGAAATGCTTGGAGCAGACTAACCTGTGAGCTGGAGTGTTCTGAGATGTTATATTTGGTCTTCGAATGGCTGCAATCCAGGCCATCCGTCAGCTTTTTGTCGCATCGGAAACACGGCCTGAACAATTTCTCTTCCACGACGTAATCCGATAAAAAACGATCTCTTTACCCGTCGGCTTCCCGTGGCTGTCATGCAACTGGCTATTGCAGTTAATAATACAACAGCTTCTTGTCATTTTTTGTGTTTCTTTTTGTGTGATAGTTTTCATGTGAAAGCCTGCGTGCGCTAGTACCGCTTGCCACGTGTTCCCAGAATCCTTTGCGGTTTTACCCCAGAATGTCACATTTTCAATCTCTATAGGAGGTTTTTAATTTTCTACCTATTTTCTACATATGTGTTTAATGTGGATGTTGGAGGACATACACAGATCAAAAATGACTCCTCAAACTATTACTGGAGAGAAAGCTAATGTAATCCAAAATAAGCATCTGGTTCGACACATTTAGAAGTAGGAAATTGGAGATCTTCCAGTGACACACAGTGGGATACTAGGGACAGGGTGAGATGGAGGCAGATGATCTGATGTGCTGACCCCGAAAGGTACTTTACTTACAATAAAATAACACAAAATGTTAATGTTTGTGGGGGTTTTGTCTTTAACCTGTATGTTTTTAGTTGTAAGCTTTGTATTTTGAACACATCTCAGTCACATTGTGTGTTGCATTAAAATGAATAAAAAGTTACTCACTTAAATCTTGTTAAATTAACTATTTTACACAAAAAAGTTAAATAATAAAAACAAGCCAGGATGAAAACAAATTGTATTCCTTAAGCCAGAGACAGTCCTGAAGGTTTTCAGCTATAAGTCTGACGCGTTCCTGGTGGGTGATTGGATCCGCCAGGGCTGTTCGTTGTCATCAATTCTATTCGTAATTTTTATAGACAAAATTTCTAGGCGTAGTGAAGTGGTGGAAGGCTTTCACTTGCGTGGTCTCAGAGTCTCATCTCTGCTTTTCACGGATGATGTGGTTCTGTTGGCTTTAGCAGGTGATGGCCTCCAGCTCACTTTGGAATGGTTCACAGCCAAATGTGAAGCAGTGGGAATGAGAATCAACACCTCCACATCTGAGGCCATGGTCCTTAGCCGGAAAAGGGTGGAGTGCCCACTCCGGGTCAGGGACGAGTTCTTGCCCCAAGTGGAAGAGTTTAAGTGTCTCTGGGTCTTGTTCACGAGTGATGGGAAAAGGGAGCCGGAAGTGGACAGACGGATTGGTGCTGCGGCTGCCATCATGCGGACGCTGTACCGGTCTGTTGTGCTGAAGAGAGAGCTGAGTGTAAATGCAAAGCTCTCAACTTACCGGTAGATCTATGTCCCTACCCTCACCTATCGTCACGAACTGTGGGTAGTGACTGAAAAAACAAGATTGTGGATACAAGCGGCAGAAATGGGCTTCCTCTGAAGGGTGGCTGGTCTCTCCCTTAGGGATAGAGTGAGAAGTTCGGCCATCTGGGAGGGGCTCAGAGTAGAGCCGCTGCTCCTTTACATCGAAAGGAGCCAGTTGAGGTGGTTCGGGCATCTAACAAGGATGCCCGAACCACCAGGCAATATGTTTGAGCCTGTAAGGCCCATTTGTAACATCCTGTGTCCTGTATAGTATGTTCTATGGAGAGTTTTTATTGTATGGGTAATAAGTTTCAAGTTATAAGAACCAGAAGTTACGAAATTAAGATTTTAAGACTGCCTTGTGTGTCAAACATAAAGATAAGATAACTTCATTGTCATTGCACAGTCATACACAGTACAATAGTACAAACGTGGAAAACTGTCCCACGTCAGGACTACATACAACACTACACAACACAACACAGTAAGTAATAAAAAGAAGAATAAGTGTATGTTTATTGCACAGTGTTATTGTTGCACATTATTATTATTATTATTATTATTATTATTATTATTATTATTATTATTATTATTATTGTACCTTGTTATAAATATGAATATTATTATTGTTATTCTTGTTACCCCCCAAAAAGTCCAGGGAGGCAGCCAAACAGGTCAGGTGTTAGGGCTATTGCCGTGTTGTAAAAGCTGTCCTTGAGTCTGAAGCACCTTTTTGTGTGCTGTGGTGCAGCTGGAGACCCATACTGTTAGGATGCCTGGGTCATCGACCCAGGGTTTTTGAGTTTATGATATTATTTATACTGTCTAGTTTTTGGTTTCTTTGAGTTCTGTCTTATGGCTTAGGTCTCTGTCTTCTTTAGTTGCCCTGTCTCCCCTATCACCTGCATCCCCTTGTCTAGTTCGCGTCTATGTGTATCTTAAGTTCCTATATCCCCGTGTTCAGTCAGTGTTTGTGTCTGCCCTGATCCCACGTCTCTGTTCCCTCTGTAGTGCCTGCATGTGAGTCTGTGTCTTTGTTCAGTCTGTGTTATGTGTTTCCTGTTTTACTTTGAAGGTCTCCGTCTTTTCTCAGTGTGTTCAGTTTACGCTTCTTTGGTCTCGTCAGTTCTGATTTGCCCCAGCTGTGTTTCCCTCCTGTTACTCATTTCCTGATTGCTCCCTCTGTGTATTTAAGCCCTGTGTTTCTTAGTGTCTGTGTCGCGATCTACCGTTTTCTTAGCTGTGTGTTCTGTCATTCCTCTGGTTTAAGTTTATTTTGATTTTTCCAGTTATGTTATATTTGAGTTTAACATTAAAGTTGTTTTGAGTTCACGTCTGTCTCCGGAGTCTGCACCTTGGGTCCTATTCCTGCCTGCACACAGCCACACCTAACAGAAGATCGCGACCAGAACATGGACCTAGCAGACTCCGTGTGGTATCAGCGACCCGCAGTTTCTGCCTTCCTCAAGGAGATCGTGAGGGAGGAAGCTGAGCATGCCCAGGAGCTCCAGTCACCCTTCTATGGGTCACGTTTGGCTTTGGGAGGGCCCCGCAGCCTCCAAATGGCTACGGCCGAGCCAGTGTCTATGCCTCGGGCGATCAGGTTGAGCACGTGCTCCTTCTCTCCAGTCGCTACACCTCCGCCTTCACCCCTGGATTACCAGTCCGACAAGAGAGTTAAGCGGCGGAGGAAGAGAGATTATGTGACACCGGACGTTAGACTCACTCCGCTGCAGTCCTTCGCTCTGTTTTTGGGTCTGCCACGTTCTGAGCTTCACAAACTCTCTGCTTCCTCATCGCAGCCCGGTCCTTTGGAGGGTTCGCAGCCCAGTTCGCCACCTCCCACTTCCCGGAGGAGGCGACGCTCACACCGTCACCACTCTTTTTCTGCGGAGCAACTCCCGGTGGTGAGTTGTGATTGCTGTCGTTCCTCGGAGCTGGAAAAAAACAATCATGTGAACACTGCTAAGACTGAGACTATTAAGACTGTTAGACGTGGTGGTGGTAGGAAGTTAAAAAACGTTTTAGAAGAGTCTGTGTTTGCTGAGCCTGCTCCTTCGCACCATTGTGTTCCTGCTCCCAGGGCAGCTCAGGCCCAGCATTCCCCTGCACCTGTTTCAGTGCTTCAGGTGAGGGAGGCTGAGGTCCAGCTGGTCCCTGCTCGGGTGTCTAGGCTGGCTGAGCCTCTGCCTGTCGCTGCACCCGTACCAGCTCCTCGGGTGGGGACTGCAGCTGCCCAGCCGTTGACTGTGCCTGTCCCGGCTCCCAGGGTGAGGATGACCGGGAACCAGTTAGCTCCTGCACCCGTACCTTCTCCTCGGGTGGGAGTGGCTGGTGTCCGGCAGGTACTTGCACCTGTTTCTGACCTCGCTGGAGGCTCAGGTGAGCCCGTCCAGCAGTTTTCTGTAGGATCCGTAGGCTCAGACAACCTAGTCCAACCGTCTGCTAATCCACCACCTCACCCGCCATTACTGCCATCGTTACAACAGTCAATACAACTTAAACTTCTCTCCATAGCTCAGACATTAGCTCACCTATCGGCTCAGTCACCTGCTCAGCCACCTGTCTCCGCTGGAGGGTCCGAGGGGCCCGTTCAGCCACCTGTCTCCGCTGGAGGGTCCGAGGGGCCCGTTCAGCCACATGTCTCCGCTGGAGGGTCCGAGGGGCCCGTTCAGCCTCCTGTCTCCGCTGGAGGGTCCGAGGAACCGCTTCAGCCGTCTCTTCCTGCTGGAGGATCCGAGGGGCCAGTTCAGCCTCCTGTCTCCGCTGGAGGGTCCGAGGGGCCCGTTCAGCCACCTGTCTCCACTGGAGGGTCCGAGGAACCGCTTCAGCCACCTGTCTCCGCTGGAGGGTCCGAGGGGCCCGTTCAGCCTCGTGCCTCGTCAGCTGGGGGTCCGGGAGGACCCAGCCAGCACGTCCTAGTGTCTGCTGATGGTTCTGGCGAGGCCGTTCAGCCACCACCGGCTCCACCGCCTGGTCCGGCCCCCGAGTCTGCAGCTGCGCCTGGTCCGGCCCCCGAGTCTGCAGCTCCGCCTGGTCCGGCCCCCGAGTCTGCAGCTCTCCCTGATCCGACCTCAGCCTCTGTAGCTCGTCCTGCTCGTCCTGTCCGGCCTGCTCGTCCTGCACGTCCTGTCCGACCGATGACTGGACGTCATTGCCGTCATGGACGGCCCCCTGAACTACGTCGCCGTCGGTGCCTCCCGCCCGGCCGGCCTCCTGATCTGCTCGGTCGCCGTCGGTGCCTCCCGCCTGGCCGGCCTCCTGAACTGTTTTCTGGGCTCTTGGACCATCAGCCTCCGGGCCGCCCCCCTGAACTTCCCGGGTTTGGACTGTTGTGCCGTCAGCCTCCGGGCCGGCCCCTTGAACTTTTTTGAGACTATTGCCTGGGCCTCTGCGCTTTTCGTGAGCTCTTTTGTTTGTTTGCTTTTGGACTATGCCTGGGCCTTGGTGCTGTTGTTTTGGACTTTGTTCCTGTGTTTTCTTCTGTTGCTTTCCAGGCTCTGTTGTTTGTTCTTTCTTTTTTTGTTTTGGCTCCTTGTTTTGTTTCGAGCCCTCCATCCTGTTTCCCCCGCCGCCCACCCTGGTTGGGTTGTTTTTGTTTTTTTGATTTTGATGTTTTGGTTTGGGCTGTCTGGAAGCCAGCCCTTAAGGGGGGGGGGGTACTGTTAGGATGCCTGGGTCATCGACCCAGGGTTTTTGAGTTTATGATATTATTTATACTGTCTAGTTTTTGGTTTCTTTGAGTTCTGTCTTATGGCTTAGGTCTCTGTCTTCTTTAGTTGCCCTGTCTCCCCTATCACCTGCATCCCCTTGTCTAGTTCGCGTCTATGTGTATCTTAAGTTCCTATATCCCCGTGTTCAGTCAGTGTTTGTGTCTGCCCTGATCCCACGTCTCTGTTCCCTCTGTAGTGCCTGCATGTGAGTCTGTGTCTTTGTTCAGTCTGTGTTATGTGTTTCCTGTTTTACTTTGAAGGTCTCCGTCTTTTCTCAGTGTGTTCAGTTTACGCTTCTTTGGTCTCGTCAGTTCTGATTTGCCCCAGCTGTGTTTCCCTCCTGTTACTCATTTCCTGATTGCTCCCTCTGTGTATTTAAGCCCTGTGTTTCTTAGTGTCTGTGTCGCGATCTACCGTTTTCTTAGCTGTGTGTTCTGTCATTCCTCTGGTTTAAGTTTGTTTTGAGTTTTTTCAGTTATGTTATATTTTTGAGTACCAAATTAAAGCCTTTTTGAGTTCACGTCTGTCTCCGGAGTCTGCACCTTGGGTCCTATTCCTGCCTGCACACAGCCACACCTAACACATACAGAGATGCAGTATGTCAGCTCACATGTTTTTCTGGTTTTTTTGCCTGTCCCGTTTGGTTTTTTAGCCATCAGAATTGATGTCTGAAAGCTAACAAAGATACCCAATGGATTGACTATGCCAAGTGGATCATCACGGCCTTGCTGTTTTGGTCCATTTGATCGACCTTTGTTGTTATAGTTTATTTTATTTTATTTTCAGTTGTTACAGACGGGACAGACATGGCTGGGGGATAGGAAAGGGAGAAAGAAAGATGACGGAACAGTAAAACAGAGGGGAAGGGGAACAGTGAGAAAGGACCCTTAAAATGAAAAAAAATCTCCCAGATCACCTGTTGAGAGAAAAAAAAAAAAAGAGAGAGCAACATAATAAACACAGCACCATCACATTAATCTAGCTAACAGTAAATAACAGTAAATACTAAATATTGAATGTTGTTGTGCAGCACGCAGGACCGACAGCGCACAATGTGCTTTGAGGTAGCAGCCAACAAAGGTGTAGTTTGTGTCTGTGTACACCTGTGTGGATCAGAGCGCTTGTATTCAAAAGGTTTCTCCACGTAATGATCTGCTAGAGCGTGTGGGGATCCATAGCCCCATAGCCCAGGGCATGAAGCAGGCATGGAGGAGATCCAGGACCCTGACGTCCAGAGACCCCAGAGTGCGAGAGCCCAAGGATGACCATCGGAGGGGCATCCGTACCACCCTCCTGGGAAGAGCTGAGGAGAGCTCCAGGCGAGGGGTCACCTAGCAGCCACCGAGCAGACGTCAGAGGAGGCTGCAGTGGCATGCCCGCGGGCTCTGCCGGTAGCCAGCTGTGCCAGAGTGAACCGAGCCAGAGGCCGAAGGCCTGACGGCCCCCCACACCCCGGGAGAGGCCCGACCGAGCCACGGGTGCCAGACCCCACCATGCAGCCACCGGGAGTGAGCCGGTACATACCTGAGGGCCCAGCCCCTGGCACCAAGAACCACCAATGCACCGACACCTGAGGGCATCAGCCACCGGCAGGAAGTGTGGTGAGGGGGGATAGGCCTCTATACTTTGGAGGGCCTGAGATGTTCCCAGAGAGGTGGAGTCTGAGATCCGACCTGACATATAGACACAGACAAAGAGGCACACACAGACACAAACGTTCATTCCCACGCTCGTGCACACATATACAAATACTCAGCACTCACCAAACGTAAAGACAGACACAAATGGACATTGTACACCCAGTCACACTCCCCAAACACACTCTATACCCCACATCCAGGTACCCTCACCCCCAGAGGAAGAAATTGCACCTAGACCCAGGAGATGTTACCCTTTTCCCCAGGGTGGAGACAAGCAGACCACCCCCAGCCCTGCAGCAGCATTCTAGTTGTGACCATGGACCATGCGGCCTGCTAGCTCAATAGCCGAGTATTTAGTATTTATTTAGTATTTATTTATTTATTGTCATTGTCAAGAACAATGAAATTGCGTTTGGGGCTTCCATACAACCCAAAAAAAAGAAGAAAATAATAAATACCCCTTAAAACCCAAGTGTACATATTTAACCCAGTGTGACTCCAATGCAATAAGACAATCCTTAGCAATAATGTTCGTAGAAATTCAGACAAAGACCTGAGAAACATGACAAAATACAACAATGCAACCCATTCAATATTATTGTACTGTGAGATATGATATCAGATATGATAGTTATCTATTTAAGAAAGAGGGGGGAGGGGGGGGGGGGGCAGGAGGGGGAAGAGAATAAAGATATGATGCACCAATGCAGACCAGTTCATTGCTATTAAGAAGTTGGATATGGTTATTGTCCGTGAGAGGGGGGCAGAGAGTTCAGGAGCCTCACAGCCTGTGGATACAGGCTGTTGGCCAGTCTGGATGTTCTGGCCTGTATAGACCTGTACCTTCTCCCTGAGGGCAGCAGATGGAAAAGGTGGCGCGCAGGGTGATGTTGGTCCCGCAGGATACTGTGCACCCTCCTCAGACAGCGAGTGGGGAAGATATTACTGATCTCTGGCAGACTTGTTCCAATAATTCTGCCAGCTTCTTTCACCATCCGCTGGAGTGCTTGCTGATCGGCCTTGGTGCAGCTGGGGAACCACACTAGAAATCCATACGTCAGAACGCTGCTGATGGCACAGTTGTAGAAGTTCAACATCAGAGATCTGGGAATGTGTGCGCTCCGCAGTCTCCTCAGGTAGTAGAGGCGCTGTTGGGCCTTCCGTACAACTGAGGTGATATGGTTGCCCCAGGACAGGTCCTCGGTCACAGTTACCCCCAAGAATTTAAAACTGCTCACCCTCTCCACCGCCTCACTGCCAATGAAGAGAGGCAGATGGTTGTTATGGCCCCTCTTCCGGAAATCTACAATGATCTCCTTGGTCTTTTTGGTGTTTAAGACCAAGTTATTGTCGTGGCACCATGACTCTAGTTGTTGCACCTCTGTCCTATAGTTTGTCTCATCATTGTTGGATATAAGTCCGAGCACTGTAGTGTCATCTGCAAACTTAACAATGAGATTGGACGCGCAGGAGGAAATACAGTCATGGGTGAAGAGAGTGTATAGCAGAGGGCTCAGAACACACCCCTGAGGGGCACCGGTGTTGACCACAAGGGTGGAAGAGGTGTTCTTACCCACTCTGACACTCTGTCTACGGTTAGTGAGGAAGTCCACAATCCAGTTGCACAGAGAGGAGTTAAGTCCCAGTTGGTGGAGTTTGGGACGGAGTTTGTATGGCCGGATGGTATTAAAAGCCGAGCTGTAGTCTACAAAGAGGAGCCGTGCATAGGTGTTCCTGTGTTCCAAGTGCTTCAGTAATGTGTGCAGCACTGTGGCGATCGCATCCTCGGTTGACCGGTTCTCCCTGTATGCAAACTGGTGCGAGTCCAGGGATGGTGGAAAAGCAGCTCTGATGTGTTTAATGACCAGTCTCTCCAGGCATTTGGCGGGAATGGGGGTGAGTGCCACAGGTCTGAAATCGTTCAGACATGTGACAGTACGGAATTATGGCTGCAGCCAAGTCTCTGTGAGTAGTACAATGCTGCTGTACCGCACACACTTGTTGACTGCAGTCTGTAATCTAAGTTCATCTATTTTGTTGTTTATGGATCCGACGTTGGAGAGGAAGATACTTGTAAGCTTAAATGGTTGTTTCTTTAGCCGTGCTAGCGGGCTAACCCTGCAGCCACACTTTTGCCTCCTTTCTTTCCTCTTTGGGAAGAACCAACCATGGCGACCCTGGAGTTCTTGTTATGTCCTCCGGAATGCCGTGGAAGTGGTGATAGTCTGATGTAATGTTCCTTGCACAGCGTAATCCCAAACTCAGAAGGTCCTGACGACTGTAAGTAGAATCTAATCGATGTATAGTAATAAAAAACACCCACACATATACACGTAGAAAAAGTAAAAAACAAAGCACCCAACGTGAGGACCAGTGAGTCTCTGCATCTGTACGCTATCTTGCCCAGGGCCCCAGCATCGACACAGCACAGACATCTATCTGGCCTATGCTAAAGCCTTGCAAAATGTGAACTTCTGCTCCATCATGGCCCTTCACACTACACCAGTGACTGTGAAGTAATTAGCTAATCGATAAACAACTAAATGACATAAAAAGTTCTTGTTGTTTTAGTATCTTCTACAGAAATTTCTGAAAAAGAGACATTTTATGTCAATTATGTTAATTTGTCCACATTTTATTTTATTTGGTAACGTTGTAACACCAGGTGCCCTTCTTGATGCAGCCCATCCATTTTTCCGGCATTGGGAGTAGACTAAGAGTAAACTAGCATGTGACCATCTTAGGCTGGGTTTGTGTCTCCTCCCTAGTCTCGAATCAATGATTAGAATATGTGAAGTATTTTATCTTTTTGTGATTTGTAAACCATAAACCATAAATATGCTACTTTTTTTTTGTCCACTGCAGTTTTCACACTTCCATAGTGAATTGCAAGAAAACCAAATAGCAGGATATCTCTTGCTGGAAATATGTTTAGCCCACTAAGAAGCTCTGAGATTCAATAAACGATCTGTCATCAGAAAATGGCACTAAGTAATTTGTACAAGCTGTAGTTAAGACCAAGTTAAGTTTTAGAATTCAGGAACTTCTAATGGCTGTATACATAAATGCATGCAACATTTATCTAAGTGTTTTCACTTTTAGGTAAGGCAGAGCACCTAAACCCAGATAAACCTAGAAAACGAACTTTCTAAGATGTTTTTATTATTGTACAATTGTCAACTTGAGCTGACGTCATGACTTAACCTAGTTTTGCTGAATAAAGTTACCCACGCAGGAAATGAAAACTATGGTAATCTATAAGTGAAAGCAAACTTTGATTTTTTTGTATTTCCTTTTTATTCTTTTTATTCTTTTTGTCTTTGCAAGTGGAAATAATCAATTAAATGAATTCAGAAACACTTAAATGAAAATTGACAGTAGCGGGAACAAAAGACTAGTAAAATCATTTGGAAAATTTGCTGACAGATTAAAGCAGAACATGAATATTGGATAGGGAAACTAAAATAACTATAAATGAGCGCCTAACATTTTTTGGGAAAGAAATTTACTTCATCAATGAAATAATGTGCAAATGAACAAGGAAGAGATGATTTAGCCCTCAGAAGCCTGGAAGATAGCAATGTGACAGGAAGTGCCCTTGAATCTATATTCTGTGATAACCAATCAGATTCATCTGACACATGTGACATAAAAGGTTTGTGCTAAAATACCTCCTACACTGACTGAAATACCTACAAGCTCCCTAAAAAGCAATGTTGCCAAGATGATTGTGATATGGGTCGCACTGCTTGCTATTCATCAAGCATGTAAGTGTTTTTACATTCTGGATGTTTTTTCCATACATGTATGCTGTTAGCATGGTGGTTTCCTGTATTATTGTGACTTAATGGTTTAGATTTTGTTTTCTTTCAAATTAGATACACTTATTCCAGTAACTACAGTTCAACTCGGTGAACCTGCAACTTTGCTGTGTGACCTGCCTAAGACCGAGTACAGCCGTAGAGTCGACTGGTACAAGCAGAGTCCTGGAGACTCTCTGCAAAGAATTTGGACAGTGAAGGATTCTGCAGAACCTGCCTTTGCACCTGAGTTCAAAAACTCAAAATGGGATGTTAAGTATGACAAGAATCTGACCAACCTGACCATTTTGAGGACAAGACAAGAGGACGAGGGAATCTATCACTGTGGATTCACAGCATGGCTCCAAGATACCAAATGGACTGCGACATATTTGTTAGTAAAAGGTAATAATGTGATTCTTCTATAAAAGTTTGCTTCAGCAGCTAAAATTGAATACTACAGAAAATAATTTATGAATGAGCATGTTTTGAAAACATTACATTTACATGTAAGATACGTTTGGTCGTTTTTGAAAACTCAAACTATTTGTCTTTTAGTTTATTTTATAATCACATTTATTAATATATTTATATTACACAGGAAACACCCAGAAAACATCGAAATATTCTGTTGTTCAAAAGAAGATAGCAACTCCAGGAGGCTCAGTCACTCTTCATTGTTCACTCCTCTCTAATTTTGATAACAATACATGTTCCGGAGGTCTCAGTATGTTCTGGTTTAGAGAAGGATCAAATCCATCTCATCCTAGCATCATCTACACTGATGGAAACAGACATCATGAATGTGGGAATAGCTCTGCGACTCAGCAGAGTTGTGTTTATCAATTCAATAAAAGTATTAGCTCCTCAGAAGAAGGGACTTACTATTGTGCTGTGGCCACATGTGGGAAGATATTGTTTGGAAAAGGAACTAAATTGCAAATAGGTATGATTTTATTTATAAAAATAAACCATGAGATATAGGATTCCTTATTATTGTCAGAATTACTAATTGTTTCTCTTGATTGTTTCTGGTTTTCTAGAGCAAAGAAGAGGTTCTGAATTTTCTGCACTGGTGATAGCATTAGCCTGCTTGGCCATTTCTGTGATTGTCAATATTATTTTGATCTGTTGCCGAAGCCCAAGAGCATCATGCGAACAATTTAAAAGTAAGTGTTGTTGTAGGAGCACTAAAGTTTTCCTTTGATGTGAGAAAATCTAAATACTCCTTTAATTTAAAATTCTAAATCAGACAAAATAGATAATATTCCTATTTTTGTCACTGTAACACACAGAGAAAAGCTCTTCACAAGCAAGGCAAAGTGATTTATGCCAAACAGTGGACAACAGTGTAAGTACTATGACCAAATCTTTTTTTTTTTACTTTATTAAAATGATTCTATGAGGTAATTTTTTTTATTATTATTTTGTATAGGCTGAAAGTGGACATGATCTAAACTATGCTGCTCTACACTTCTCTGGAAGGAAAGCTACATCTACAAGAGGAAAGAAGAAGAATGAACTGGAAACTGAAGAAAGTGTTTATTCTCAAGTTAAATGCAAAATGTAAAAGTGTATCTATGAGTGTCTCTGGGCTGGTTTATAGTAATCTGTATCTAAAAGTAAACTAATATGAAAACTGAAAACATGATGTTTCCTGCTTGTTTGTCTTAATTATTTATGTATAATATTATGAGTTATTAAATGAGTGGTATGATGTAGTATATTATGATGATTTCATCACACTGATTGTGAATTACTTCAAATTAACCCTTTAAGACCTACCATAGAACCAAGGCCGCCAGAGCTTATATTATATTTTTACATGCTGTAGTGCCATTTTTGCGAGCATTTCAAGTTGCTATACATCAATACAACTGTTATAGCCCATATTTTAATAATATGTATGCATTAAGGCAAGGCAAGGCAAGTTTATTTGTATAGCACAATTCAACAACAAGGTGATTCAAAGTGCTTTACAGAGACATTAGAAACAAGAACAAATAAAAAGCATGATTTAAAATTGATTAAAACAAGCAAATAAACTAACTAACTAATTAACAAACAAACAAACAAACAAACAAACAAACAAAACAGTATATAAAATCAAAACAGATAAAATCAGAACAGTAGATAAAATCAGTAGTTAAATGTAAGTTTTGAAATTTAAGCTTAAAGTGTGGATTTGGTGCTTTATTCAAATGCAGCTGAGAACAGGTGAGTCTTCAACCTGGATTTAAATAAACTGAGTGTTTCAGCTGATCTGAGGCTTTCTGGGAGTTTGTTCCAGATATAAGGAGCATAAAAGCTGAATGCAGCTTCTCCGTGTCTGGTTCTGACTCTGGGAACTGATAAAAGACCATTAAGTCCATAGTAACTACATAAATTGCAAAAAAAGTGCAATAAACTACAAAAAAATTGAAAATCGTTTTTGCTTTTTTGTTTTTTTACACATATTTCTACTTGGAGAAATTTAAGAGGTTTATCTCTCAAAACTTTAAATACAAAAAAGTTGCAAAAAATAGTTTACAACAACAGAAAATTTATTTTGATGTCTGTTTCAACGTAGGAAGTGTTACGAACAGCTGATCGGATTGGCAAAGCGTGTTTCTGGAATATCATGTTTTTGTTCCCGCAAGCGCTTTTTATGCAATATTTGCAAAGCTATATGTGGAAGGAAACCGTGACCTAGGACAAGATGATGGCATAAGATGTAAGTATAACTCCTCCGGTTTTATATGCAAAAAAAATTATTGCGCTAGCTTACACGGTTCTGGTTCTACGGGGATTTAAAAATAGTTACACAAAACGGAGCGTGCCCGCTCCGACCGGCTTTAAAGGGTTAATAGTTGCTGTGGTTGATTCACCTCAGCCTTCACATTCCCATGACAGCACTAGCTGTTTTTATGTCAGCTATCACACCTAACACCATCCGCTCACCCAGGAGGCCACTGCATAGAAAAAGGTGGATGCTACCACAGTGTCACAGAATGTCCTTAGCATAGTCCTGCAGTTTCTGAAGGACCTCAGTCTCCTCGGCGGATGGGGTCGACTCTGGCCCTTTTTATACAGAACATCTGTATTTGTAGTCCAGTCCAGTTTATTGTTGAGGTGAACACCCAGGTACTTGTAAGAGTTCACTGTCACAATGTCGTAAGAGTTCACTGTCGCAATGTCTTTTCCTTGGATGTTCACCAGTGGTGTGATGGTAATAGACTTCCTCCTGAAGTCCATTACCATCTCCTTCGTCTTCTGGCGTTGATTTGGAGAGCGTTGATCTCACTAATGACCCCCCTGTATTCCTGGTCATTTCCGTCTGACCCAGTGTTTGAGTTTTTGGAGGGGTTTGCTTTTTGTGATTTTTGTTTAGGCCTAGCTCTTTGGTAATACTAGTAGGTTGCTTTCATTTGCCATGTAGTATAGCCACTGTTTCTAGTCTGTTTGTAATTTACTTTGTCTTTCTGTCTCCTTGTTCCTATCTGGTCTCCATTGTCCTGTCTCTGTGGTCCTTGTTTAGTTCTGTCAAGTTCATGTCTTAGACTGGTCTTATTGTTAGTTACTTTCTGTTTTATTTTGGCAGTCTCTTGAAACTTGTGCATTAGGTTCAGTTTTGCTTCCTTTGTCCTCGTCATTGATTAGTCATTTCAAAAATGTTCTCTTATGTAAAAATTGTCCTGGTCCCTCATTCCTCATATGTGTTTGTCTCTTTTTTTTTCTTGAGTCCAAGTTTTCATTTTGGTTAGCTTCTGCCCTACCTGTTATTGTTTTTGTTTCTTGTCGGTTGGACTCTAACAAGGGTTTTCAGTTATTTCTGCTTCCTGATTCCTGCATTTGGGTCAGTGAAGAAAATCAACAAATAAATTGAAACAGGTGTATTTGATTTGCTTTACTTTTTTTCTGTCTGTGTAAGGTTTTGTTCATTGTAAAAACATGCATAAAATAAGTTTAGATAAACACAAAATGTGATCAACATGTGTTTATGCAATAAACATCTCTAGACATACATATCTAGAGTAACCCACAGTGTGATTTTAACTGCAAAATGTTTTAGAACATAAAATACAAATTCACATGACATGCAGTATATACGCCTTCCCCTTTGTTCCTCTTTGCCCTCATTACATGGCAGCAACGTCTGACTGTTGGTGGTACTATAAGGCCTTAGGACTAACTAAGCATCACTTAAAGCCCATAGTCTACCTGAGTTGCTGACAATGTAGATGCTGTTTTGACCACTATGTACCGATTTTCTCCTGTCGTGAATCTCAGATCATCGTAAACTGTTTTTTGAGCAATGAATACACTGTATTCAAATGACCTCATCAAATTGCAATTGAATATAACACTTGGAAATTCACATCATGGATTTGTAGCTTGCAAATCTGTCCAAATAATTTCTTCACATATGTGGCCAAAAGGCAGTAGTAAGTCCCAACATTAGTGTAGTCGCAAAGATGCAACAAAGACGTCTCTTCTGAAGGACATCTGTTTTCTCATATTAATTGCGTCTATCTCACTATTGTAGACAATGTTTAGATGATATTTATAAGATCCAACTTAATCAGAAAGATTCTGTGCGTCACGGCAGGGTGCGCCGATAAGTTTAGTTTACAGCACCCAGAAGCAGCCACTAAAAGGCGGAGTTGCTGGCTGAACGGAAGACGATCCTTTATTTGGATGTTGGCACATGAAAAAGCATGAAGCTATGAAAACTAAGAAAACTGTGAAGACTCAGAAAACGAAAGGACTAAGAAACTCAGTGAAAATACTATGACAAACTATGAACACTGAGTAAACTATGACAAAACACTATGGGGACGCAAACAGACGACCTGACAGTGAAACATAGAAAACACTTAAATACACACATGAGGTGATCAGGAGAAGTCGAGACACATGAGGAAACAGCTGACAAGGATGAACATAACGATGCACAGGAAATGTAAAATCAAACACAATGACATGAAAACCGGACTTTCAAAATAAAACAGGAAACATAAGACGCAGACATGACAACCTGAACTTGACAACGTAAGACACAGACATGAAACACATGAAGGGCAAGGGAGACTTAACAGGGGTGAAAGACACAAGGGGAATCTAATAACAAAGAACTAGAACAACCTACGCATGATAAAAAATGAACTTAGAAAACCTGAAGGGCTTAAACATAAACTAAAACTCAAAACGCTGGGTCAAAAGACCCACGATCCTGACACTGTGGATGTTTTTTCTTCCCAGTATCACCAAGTGCTCATAGGGAGTCATGTAATTCTTGGGGTTTTCTCTCTAATGTAAATATAAAGCACTTATAATACAGAGAGCCTTGAGGTGATAGTTGTTGTGATTTGGATTCTTATAAATGAACTAAATAAAAAATAAATAATTATACAATGTGGGAATTCTCAAATGCAAAATTATTTTCTGTTATTCTCCACAAATCTACTTGACATGTAACTTCTCACTTTAGAATATTTCTGTGCAAAATTAAAGAGCTCTCACATCCTTGATGAAGAAAAAGAACTGGAGCCTAGAAAGCCATCTTGAGGCTTGTACTTGTTGTGGACCTTATGTCACGGTCCTGTGTCTGTGGACCTAGTGTTTATATAATAATAATAATAATGGATTGGATTTATATAGCGCTTTTCAAGGCACCCAAAGCGCTTTACAATACCACTATTCATTCACTCTCACATTCACACACTGGTGGAGGCAGCTACGGTTGTAGCCACAGCTGCCCTGGGGCAGACTGACAGAAGCGAGGCTGCCATATCGCGCCATCGGCCCCTCTGGCCAACACCAGCAGGCGGTAGGTGAAGTGTCTTGCCCAAGGACACAATGACCAGGACAGAGAGCCCGGGGATCGAACCGGCGACCTTCCGGTTACAGATGCGCTTCCCAACCCCCTGTCTATGTTTCTGGTTTATGAATATTCTTTGATATAGTGTTTTTCATGGTGTAGTTGTTTGTATTTCTAGTTTCCTCAGTTATTCTCTGATTATATTTTGTAGTTTCTAGTCTTTAGGTTCTGTTACTGTGCCGCCCCTGTATTCCACCTTTCATGTCTAGTCTCCCTTGTCTTCATGTTCGTTTATCTCCTGTGTCTGTTTTCTGTTTTTCCTTTCTTTCTTGCCAGTCGGTTATGTTTCCATGTCTGTTTCTTCCCCGCGTCATGTGTCAAGCCGACGTCTTAGTGTGTGTCTAATGTTCCCTGCTTTATTTTGATAGTGGATTTTTGGAGGACATGTATACCTATGTAACTATATACACTATATATCTATCTGCACTGAACATATATATTTTAACTTTCACATAGTCTTACACACAAGACATTTTGCTTCACCATGGTTTATTAAGGTTGTACAATAACAGGGCAATTAATGCTGTTGAACTCTCTTGAACTCATTCTCATTCTGAACTCATAACTCACTCTCCAGCTCCAGTAACTAACTCCCCCCTAATACACACAAAATGTCTTTCATGCAGCACAACCAAAACAGTAACATTGTAACAGAGATACTGAACACATCATGATGAAATCAGGATCATATGATATAATACACACACACACACACACACACACACACACACACACACACACAGACACACACACACACACACACACACACACACATTATGCACCTGCACCTGCTGTTTTTGGGATACTGGTCCCTATATATTAGGGGACCAGAGGACACCCCGGCACTCTTTTTTCCTGCTGCTACTTTCTGTCCATCTCTGTGTTGCTCTGCTGTCTGTGCTTAAGGTTGTTGCTTTGCTATGTATCGTCTTGCTATACTCTGTATGTGTTTTCTTGCTGTTCATATGATTCAGTGTATTAAACTCTGTTCCAAGAATTCTACTCTTTTCCAGAGCATCTTTTTGAGTGCCTTAATTTTAATTGGATCTAAAAAAGTTGGATCTCCACATCATTGGTGGGAGAAGGTTATCATGATGGCTAAAAAATTTGCGACCACACTTCCTCCCTGTCTCGTTGTGTCATATTAGTTCCAGCTGTGATTCCTTCCTGTTTCCCATTCCCTCGTTATCCTCTGTATATTTAGTGCTCTGTTTTCTGCTGCCTATTGTTGAACTGTCTGCTCATCTTTCTTCATGTTTCCCAAGTGTCAGGTTTTGCATTTAAGGTTTTTGTACTTTTCTTTATGCACCTAGTGTTTTCGGTTTAGCTTTTCCCAGTTTAGGTTTTGTTAGTTTAATCTTAGTCTTCTTTTGTTTTTTTTAATTTTTGTGCAGCCAGAAATAAAGGCTCATTTTTGTTTTTATTCAATTCCGTCTCCATTGTCTGCAATTGGGTCTCCACTCTCCATTCTCCACCGTCTGCTGCAGCCGATGTGACACCTTAGTGGTATTTCACTGTGTGAAAGAGGTGAAATGATGGTATTAGATAAGACTTTTAACACCTCTCATTGGTTTAAAAAATCACATTTGGCTCATATTGGGTTATAAGTTCAAAGTTAAAATAATGACAAAACTCAAAATGAAAGATTTTCATGTTACACTGAAACCCCCCAGAGTGGTCTACTACAAAGCATGCTCAACAGTACTGGGTTTTTGATGGTTTAGTTGGCTCTGCAAAACTTGAATCAAAGAAAATGTGTTACCACAATAGTAATAAACAGTTTTGTGCTGTCACAGATTTTTAGTCTCTCCCTCTTTACACACAATGCAGGACAATACCCGTGTGGCAGGAAATAGGCTTTGACTGTAAAGACTGCGATAACCAATCAGATAGTGATGGTCTGGGTCGCATCATCTCCCTCTGTCACTGAAATATCGAAATGTTTTCAAGTAAAGACATTGCGATGATGACTCTGGTTTGGGTAACACTCGTTTTTCTTCTTCACCAAGGAGGTGAGTTCTGTCTAATTATGATCTATTTTCTTTTTGTCATTTAGGAATTTGCAATGCACCTAGATGTGTAATGGTTAATGTTTTTTTTCCTATAGTGTTTAACATGTGTTTTGTTTAAACTCACTGCAGACATGCTGGAGCAAGTGGCCACAGTTCAACTTGGTGAACCTGCAACTTTGACATGTGTTTTACCTCCTGGTGATTTAAGCAGTAAAATTCACTGGTACAAGCAGAGAGCAGGGGAAACTCTGAAACTGATTGCGACACTGCGGCAAACTGTACATCCTCAGTATGGACAAGGGTTTAATGCCTCAAGACTGGAAGTAAAAGACAATAAAAACATCAGCAGTCTGACCATATTCAGGACAATCCCAGAAGATGAAGGAATGTATCACTGTGCAGTCATGGAATGGAATGTGAATGCTTGGAGTGGGACCTATTTGTTATTAAAAGGTAATTATGTGATTGCAGCCTTTTGGATTCACTGTAAATACTCAACCATCTGACAAAAACTTTTTCACATAGTGGGAAAAATAACTATAGATTATATATGGATTTAATAAATCGTAGTTTAAACATCATATTAGGTATTTTAATGTGTTTGCAAATCGATTCCAAGTTTTCCTTTTCGAGATGCACTGTTATCATTCATTTTTCAACAAAATTTGAAACTGTGTTTAGAGGTAGTTTTTAAACACTGTTTTTTGTTATTACACAGTAAACACCCACATTACTGTTCGTCAGTGGCCAACGGTATTAGATTCAGTCCATGCAGGGGATTCTGTGACTCTCAACTGTTCAGTCCTGTCAGACTCTGATAACAAGATGTGTCCTGGAGATCTCAGAGTCCTCTGGTTCAGAGGACAAAACTCTCGTCCAAATATCATCTATGTTGATGGAAAGAATCAAACTGAATGTAAGAAGCAATCAGACACTCAGAAGAGCTGTGTTTATCGCTTCTCTAAGACGGTCAGCTCCTCTGATGCTGGGACTTACTACTGTGCTGTTGTCACATGTGGAACGATATCATTTGGAGATGGAACTAAAGTGCAAATAGGTATGATTTCTAAAAAATAAAATCATGGCATAATGCGAGTATGTTTAATTAAAAGTGATTATTAATTCATTAAATAGGCATTACAAAATTTGATTTCATGCTCCGAGTAATTTCATCATGAGGAGAAATAAAAAATCATTTATTTTTAGTCATTTC
Organism: Astatotilapia calliptera; assembly: GCF_964374335.1. Taxonomy (NCBI): domain Eukaryota; kingdom Metazoa; phylum Chordata; class Actinopteri; order Cichliformes; family Cichlidae; genus Astatotilapia; species Astatotilapia calliptera. The sequence goes on along the minus strand of NC_137423.1, from coordinate 3,670,782 downwards.
TAACTTTGTTTTTGACTTTTACTTTCATTCCAGAAACCAGCATTTGCTCTCTGATGGCCAGTATAGTTATTTTTCTGCTGTGCGCTGTCTTCGTTCTCATTGTTACTGCTGTCCTCACTTATTCGATCAGAAAAAACAGCAGTAATCATTGCAAAGGTAACTTCAGTTACTCACAGTTCTCTATGAAAAACAAATGTTAATTAATCTTACATTTGAATTAATTGCAATGTGTATGTTCTATAATCAAGGCGCTGTCCTGCAGAAAAATTGTAGCGATCAGAAAAGACAAAAGGTAAAGTATTTATTTGTCAGATTATTTTCATAAATCTAAAGTGATTTTTTTAAGATTGTTTACATTTTGATATTGCTAATATTTTTATGTAACCTATTTCCCCAGAATAAGGACACGTCTATGTTTTCTGCTGTTGTCTTTACAATGATGAAGGCTGACAGAGGGAAAATAGAGGATGCAAAGGCAGTTGAGAAGCAGATCTACATGGCCAAGTCTTTTGGATTGGATTAGTTCTATTTACCCACCTTATGAAATTATCTAGCGGATGTTTCTTTCTTTATACATCATGTCGTCATGATTCATGTCACTGCCTATCATAGCAGTGGGTTTAAATGTATTGAGATTAACTGCATTTTAATATAGATGTGCGCACATGCATACGCCTCAGTATAATCCCTGACCTGCAACACTGCCAGTCTAGTCTGGTTGGGAACATTTGTTGCTTTTCTTGGTCGTTTTTCTCTCTGTCCAACTTTAAAAAATGTGAAAATAGTAGATTTTTTGTTGTTTATGATTTTTTTATTGTTTAACCAAGCTTCCTGTTGATATTCCCATTGATGATCGGCTTACATTTATGCAGTTTTATTACTTGGCTTAATTTGATTTTGTATTGTTACTAACTGTACTTTAATGATCTGTTATAGAACTAAAGATGGACAAGATGATGTATTCAATCAGAGGAAATAAATGTACAGCAATACGTTGTTAACAATAGCTTATTTCATAGCTTTATTATTGTTGTATTCTTCTTGTATTAAAATCTCTTAAGACTTTTCTTGTTATTGTGTTTGTCATGATTTATAAATATCTCAAAATTTTCAGTTCGACTCAAATTTGTTGCATCAAATCACCACAGCAGGCAAAAGCCTACAACAGGTGTTGAACTCATTTTACATCGTGGGCTACATACAGCCCACTTCGAGCTTAAGTAGGCTGGAGGAGTGGAACTCCCTGTTCTGTCAGCATAAAGAAGTTTCATATTTTAACTGGTCTTGATGCTTAATTGCTTTCTGTATTATAAACCTTTTGTCCTCAACAATGGAAAATGTCTGAAAATAATTTCAAATATCATACCTAGCTACATCTGCCTTTATATTCAGATATAGCTGGAAATCATTATTATCAAAATCAAAGCAACCCAACAAAACACAGACAATGACGCTGAGCCTCCTTTAACCCTTTAAGACCTACCATAGAACCAAGTTCGCCAGAGCTTATATTATATTTTTACATGCTGTGGAGCCATTTTTGGGAGCATTTCAAGTTGCTATACATCAATACAACCATTATAGCCCAAACTTTAATAATATGTCTGCATTAGGTGCATAGTAATTACATAAATTGCAAAAAAGTGCAATAAACTACAAAAAAATTGAAAATCGTTTTTGTTTTTTTAACATATATTTCTAGTTAGAGAAATTTAAGAGGCTTATCCCTCAAAACTGTAAATACAAAAAAGTTACACAAACTAGTTTCCCACCACAGGAAATTTATTTTGAGTGTCTTCATAGTTTTATTTTTGAAATACACCAATTTTTATATACTGCAGGAAAAACGAAAATAAATATTATAGTGCAAATTTGCAAAATAACAGCATATGCATCAAAATAAACTATTTCCAGCAGTGCAATATGAGTCCTAAGCATCCCAGAAACGACACAGAAAGTCATAAACTCAAACATAACTTTTTAAAACACATAACAAGTAAAACACAAGCTCATAAGGCCTCGATCGTAAAAAACTACATTTCCGCAAAATGACGTCACTTCCGGTTTCGGGCAGGTCATGCGGTCATGTGATAGTTCGCGCTGATGGACGTAGGAAGTGTTACAAACAGCTGATGGATCGGCGAAGCGTGTTTCTGGAATATCATGTTTTTGTTGCTGCAAGTGATTTTTATGCAGTTTTTGCAAAGCTATATGTGGAAGGAAACTGTGACCTAGGACAAGCTGATGGCATAAGATGTAAGTACAACTCCTCCAGTTTCATATGCAAAAAAAATTATTGTGCTAGCTTAAGTGGTTGCAGAGCTACCGGGATTTAAAAATAGTTACGCAAAACAGAGCGTACCCGCTCCGATCGGCTGTAAAGGGTTAAAGCATGTCTTCGCCTGACCATCACGACCTGTACAGATGGTCGCGGTCGGTTGTGGGAGTCTGATCTAACAGCAGTGTAAACACAGTTGGTGTGACTCTCTCCTCTTTTTATGCTACTCTTTGAGCAATCCACAAGTAAGGATGGTCTAAAAACAAACACACAAACACTAGCTACAGATTATAAAGATATCAATCTCAGATCCTATTTAAGAAAAAGGAAAAAAAAACAAATCCAGTAAAGAGAAAAAGATTTGGCCCTTCATTTGATCTTCACACAGAAGAGGTAAACAGAGAGGGATCTTTTCAAAACTGTTGGAATTATGAATGCAGAGAAGTACCATCAGGTTTTGACCCCCCACGCGATACCATCTGTAAACATTTGATTTCTGGTGGCCTCATTTTTCAGCAATGATCTTAAACACTCAGTGCAGTTAAAGCAAACCTGATGGCCATGGATTGACCTTCTACAAGCCTTTGCGTCAACATTACTGAAGCAATGTGGGGTCACTTGGACAGAAAATGAAAAAGACAACTAAGATCCAAAGAAGAGCTTTGAATGTCCTTCAAGAAACCTGAGAACTATTACTGAAGATAAATATCTCAGAAAGTTCATCTAAGAGAGTTGTGTTGAAGAATAAAGGTGGTCATACCAAATTTTATCTGTCAAGCTTGTGAGAATGGTCAAGACTTAGTTTATGACACCTATAGTCTATTTCCATGTATGTTTGCACATCTTTTGATGAACCATTTTACTTATATCCCACTTCCATCCATCCATCCATTCGCTACCGCTTATCCCTTTCCTAGCAAAATGTAAAGAAATAAATCTTGGCTAAAGACTTTAGCACAGTGTAGTACCTGTACTCAAACAATAAATAGCCAGGCTATTTAAACGCAGAGACGTCACTAACTGGTGAGATCAAGACTCACTAAACACAACAGGGAGACCAGACAACTACAGACAGAGCACAGACAGAGCAGACAGACACAGGAACACGAATGGGGAAACAGATACATAAACATATAGACAGAACTCGCTTCAACGGAAGACGCTCACAAAAATATAGAGACGAAGAAAAACCACAAAAGGAAACGAACAATATCAAACAAGAAACTATGGTTGGGAAATATAGAAATATAAGAAATATAGATAACAAACTCAGAGACACTAAGAACTAAACGGCCAGACTGTACAAAGCTTGAACCGAAATACAGTTAATCATGAATCCAAAACAAAAAGACCCAGGACCGTGGCAGTGTCATGGTGAAAGGTGACTCTCACTGTCAGAAGAACAGGTAAGGCAAGATTTAACAGCTACATCCATGGATGAAGGTTGTTGTGAGTGCGTTCTTCATGCTTTTACCAACCACTGAAGCTGTTTACTCAGAACAGATCTCACTATAAAATCACAAGTTACCATACTAAACATGCGGTCCTTTAGACCTTTTGTATTTACGGCCTTGTTTGAAGTCCCAACCACAGCAGTGTTTAAGTTTCCAACAACTTCCTTCTCTTAAGTACACAAGACTTTTCTATCACTTTGGTGTATGTATCTCAGTTGAATCAGAACTGTCAGGTGTTCTTGTCAGGTCACTGTGTTTTTTCTGACACTGAGTGGTGCTCTGAAGTGAGCGCAGAGGATGGAGCGTGTGACCTGTTAAGATTCAAGAATTGAGAAAGGGTACAAGAGGTGATCGAAAAATAACCACACTGGTCCGGCCGGGTGAAGTCAAACGAAGATTTTAATTCACATGTGGGAAGATCACTGAACACAGCAATTGATCTTCGACTTACTAAAGCACAAACAATTATTTTATAACATCAGGGTTTATTTACTGACGCCCCTTCATGCGTCACAGATACATTTTATACATAGATCAGATCAACATCATCATGACTTTTCACCCAGAAAATCATCTTCTATTTTCATGGCTAGCCCTTCCTGTCTACCTTTCAGTTCTTGTCTTGTTCCTCTTTCTTGCCGAGACACCAAGAAACGGTTCCTCTTTTACCAAGACAATTTTGCAGTTACAGCCAAACATAACTAACCTCTTCCTCTAAATAAATCTAATTTAAAGTGTGTGTGTGTGTGTGTGTTGACCTCACATGCTCTTTGTGTCACCTCTTCACCTACTGTCTGTGTCTCGTCCTCAAATGCTCTTTCTCAATTCACCTGTTGCACTTCTGACCTTTTACCAGACCAGAAGCTCACTAAGACTATGTGTATGTCTTCTACTAAATAAATGTTTTAACCAAGAACCTCTACTAAAACCTTAATACAAGAATATGAACATATAAAAGATAATAAAATAAACTGATATAAGTGTTTTGTAAGCATGTATTGCAATTCCTTCTATGTTCTAGTTTTCCCTCAGCATGTATCACCTGAACAGTCACGTCAGTGAAGCTTACGACCTTTAAAGAACCTGAACATCAACTCAAATAAGCACAGATATGCAATATGTATAAAATAATTATAACTGCCCCTGAAATACAAAGTTAACATCATCATAAACATCTTAAGGCCATCTTAAAGCTATCTGTTATATTGTTAAAGCAATGCTCATACTGCAGATTATATTATGCTGGTAAAATACTTTTTGTTTATCCCCACAGACCACAACTACCTTGTGAGATCTGTATGCTGGTACATGTGTCTCTTTGTGCTTAAGTGAATGGCAAGCTGACTGGGTGGGTCTTCACTGATAATGTGGAGTTTGTAATTATGCTTTGCACAATGACAATATTCAAATAACAATGAAGTTGAAAACAATCTATTAATGTTTTCACCACGTCCTTAGTACACAGAAAGTAATCAAAAGAAAAAGAAAAACGCTGCAAGGCATTTCAGACTTAACTCCTCCCACCCATCACTATTTCTGTAGATCGAATGACCTGAAATTGTGCTGACAACTTACCCAGAAATGGACAGCACTGGTCTTGTTGAGAAATAAATATAATTTCATAAGAGAATGCAAAATGACACTCTTGTCACAGCTTTTTCATTTTATAAAAACATAAAATATCACAAAGATTTGTAACAAAGATTTGGAATTATATGTTCTAATAATTTATTCTGCTTGCTCCTCCAGTCTGAGCCAACCCTTAGCTTACTACCTATTTGTGCAAAGCAATGACAATGACACCCAATTACTTCATTTCACCTCCCCCTCTTAAGTAAATGCTTTTTCGTTCTCTTATATCTGGACTTTATAGCAGCAGCTGTAAAAATATTACCCCATTGGAAACTAGGGCATGGGTGAACTGCTGCATCATTTTCATTCACTAAATACACAAGTGTGTTCTGCTTTTTTTAGTCAGTATTATCAGTCTTTATAGTTCCTTGAAACAAGTCTCTACATCTTGTATTTACAAAACGGATAAATCTTGAGTTGCATCCACACAGGAATTTTTCCATGCCTTTGTCACTGATTGTTGCTAGCAGATTACCGTTACCTAAGTAATCCTGTAATTTATTTACCATCCTATCATATGTCATTAAATGACTTTCTCCGATTTCATTGTTAACCTCTTGTCATGAACCCAGAGGGTTCGTATGAAAGGCAGACCCAAAAACAGACTCAAGAGCTGATTCACTTCTTGACCAGACTTTTTTTTACACAACAAAACCAAAATTATCTGTAAACATATGTGAGAAACACCAGTGGAGAGGGGAGTGAAGTGGGATCTCTGATAAGCAGTTTTCAAACAGAGGAGATTGTGGTTACTGACTAAAATAGTAGAGGAGGGGCTCTGTAGGTGAGTATGGGGCTGAGGGATGTTTGCGTACTTGCAGGTTGCACCCAAGACCCTTTGGGAAGGCTAACCGAGGGAGTGTCTATGCAGGGAGCGAGCACTGGAGGTAGCAGGGAATCCATATCTCGGTTCTGGAGGAGTTCCGGTGGTGCACAGTGGAGACAAAGGCAGGCATAGGTAGTATTGCAGGTGAAACCAGCGGCTGAGTGCAAATGCAGCAGCGGACGGATCTTGGAGGACATGACCGGGAACTGAGACACAAGGAAACAAGTTTTTACACAGGGAATAAATCACAAAAGCAAAATTATTAGAAGACCTAGTTACCACTGAGAGTTGGCAGACAAATGGCAGAAACTACAGGAAGCTAGCGAGCGCTGGCTTTAAGAACACTCCTACTGATTAGCCTTGGAATGGAACTCTGGTGAGGCACTCTGCTCAAGAAGATGAACACAGGAAACTCATCGCCTCCAGCTGGAAAATCCCAGACACTCCCATGGACCATGACACTTCTTCAGTCACTGGACTTAAATTTGAGAGATGATGAACTCATTGTCAGTTCTATGACACTCGCCACATCAGTGCTAGCTGCTTCCTGTGTAGATGCTCCTTTGTAACCAAAATCTGAGTAATTGCTACTAATACTGTATAGCTTGGAGCTGTGTTGCATGTATATTTATTATAAAAGGCTAAACATAAAAAACTATAAACTGCAACTTCACTGGATTGTGGAGACATAAAATTTAAGACTATATCTAAAAGATGCACTGAGAAAATGACAAGTAATTTGTGGTAATTATGGGCATTTTTTAGAATAAAGTGATTGCCAATGGTTGTGTAAAAAATGCATTGACAGTGTATGCTAGGGTCTTCACTTTTAGATAAGGCAGTGCATGGAAACCCAGGTAAATATAAAACAGAACTTTCTAAGATGTCTTTATACTTGTCGATGTTATCTAATTTAACCCGTGACCTAACCTAGTTTTACTGGCTAAATCGAGCCATTCAGGAAGTGAAAACGAAAGCAATCAGTGAGTGAAAAAAAAGCTCAAAGATGCTCCAAGATAGGACTTAAACCCACAAACATAACTCCATTTTAAGATAATTATTATTATCAATGTTATTATTTTTAAGTTGAAAGACTCTAATGATTTTAAAAAAAACTGGAATGTCAATCATAGAACAAATAACCAATGAAATCATTTAGTTGGAAAACTTGCTGAAAGATGATGATAAAAGCAAAGAGCGGATGTTTTTTTTTTAGCAAAGATGAAAAACTTCAAGATGAGCATTAGAAAAATGATTTAAATTGAAAAAAAAAGTGAGCGACTGGATAAAGAAGAGGCGACATACTCCTCAAAGACCTGGAAGGGACCAGTGTGACAGGAAGTGCACTTCATAACCAATCAGGTCCATTTGACAGTGTGACATAGAAGTCCCATGTCATAATACCTCCTACAGTCAGTGAAAAACCTACAATGTATATAAGAAAAGACATTCGCAAGATGATCGTGTTATGGGTTACACTGCTTGTTCTTCACCGAGGATGTAAGTATCTACTTATTCTGTGTAGGTTTTCTCATATGTGTTTGTTGTTTGTGTGGTGGTTTTCCTTGCGACTTACTCCTTTTTATTTGTGTATGTGTACATGTTTTCTATGAAATTAGATACACTTGTTCCAGTAACTTCAGTTCAACTTGGGGAAACTGTAACCATTCCATGTCAACTGCCTGTGATTGAGACCATTCGTAAAGAAGTCCACTGGTACAAGCAGCGTGCCGGGGACACTCTGAAAGTAATTTGGACAATGAGGGAATCTGCAACACCTGAGTTTGCGCCTGAGTTTAATAACTCCAGATTGAAGGTAAATCATAATAAACACTTTACCAACCTGACCATTTTGAAGACAAATCAAGAGGACGAGGGAATTTATCACTGTGGATTCACAGAGTGGCGTAAGAATACTGAATGGACCGGGACGTATTTGTTAGTAAAAGGTAATGATGTGCTCTATTTTCATGGGGTTTGCTTCAGTCGGCTTATTAATTGTCAAAAGCATGATCAGAAAACAGTTAATATACTAATACAAATTTACTTTAATTCATTTTAAAGACATTTTATAGACACAGTACATCAATCCTTCACCTTGTGCTTTGTTAACACATATTAAACAGGAAACACCCAGAGAACAAACTACACTTTTGTTAAGGAGAAAGTCCATCCAGGAGACTCTGTGACTCTTCAGTGTTCAGTCCTCTCCAGCTCTAACAGAAAGACATGTCCAGGAGGTCACAATGTGTTCTGGTTCAGGGAAGCAAATACATCTCATCCTAGCATCATATACACCGCTGGAAACAGACATCATGAATGTGAGAAAAGATCTGAGACTGAGCAGAGTTGTGTTTATCGCTTGTCTAAGAACATCAGCTCCTCTGATTCTGGGACTTACTACTGTGCTGTGGCCACATGTGGAGAAATATTATTTGGAAATGCAACTAAACAACAAATGGGTATGATTTAAAAATATATATATTATGTTAAAAATATTATGTCAGTGTCAGTGTGTTTGAGAAACTTTCTTTTCTTGTTTTTGTAGAGCAAGCAGCAGGTTTGGAATTCATAGCTCTGATGATAGCAATAATCTGCTTGATAATTTCTGTGATTCTCAATATTATTTTCATCTGCTGCCGAACTCCAAGAGCAGCATGTAAACAATTTCAAAGTAAGTGTTGTTCACTAAAGTAACAATTATAATAACACTTTAGTTTTCCTCACGTTCAAAACATGTTTTCAGAAAGAATTTTATTAATTTGTGTAAAATCAAGTATATGTATATGTTAGTCTTGATTGTGCTTGCTCCTTGCAAAACTCACTACATTTGACCATGTGTTGTGTATACATCACACTAAAATTTTCCCCAATATAAACAAATCTTTGCAGGTTATATATTAATTCATCAATCTAAAATCAAACACTTTTGTTTAAATATTTTGAGTCTCAGTATTAGTTGGTTATGTATATATACATCTCTTATTGACTTTGTCCACGTCACTGCCAACAGTTTGACTGCTGGTTAAAACATTAATAAAAAAAAACAGATAATAATAACAATCCTCTTTTATCCCCATTATGCACAGAAAAAAGCTCTTCACAGGAAAGACAAGATGACTTGAGGCAAACAGTGGACAGTAGTGTAAGTAATAAGACATACTGTTAATTGATTTAAATGATTTCCCACCCCTTTTTTTTATGGAACTAATGGTGTTTTTTGCATAGCCTGAAGGTGAATATGATCTGAACTACGCTGCACTGCATTTCTCTGGAAGCAAAGCTACAAGAGGAAAGAAGAGGAAGAATGAACTGGAAACTGAAGAAAGTGTTTATTCTCAAGTTAAATGCAGAATGTGAAAGTGTGTATGAAAAACTGTGGGTTGACTTTGAGTACCAATGTCATTCACTGAAAATAAACTAGTAAAGAACTTGTTTTTAATTTTACTGAAAACATGATGTATCAGGTTGTTCGTTATATATTCTGTTACCCCATTCTTGTTTTTGTATTCATTAATGTATGACTTTATGAATTTTCAAATCGAACAGTATTAGATAGAACAGTATTACTGTGATTTAGTCTACCTTAGCTTTCACATGTCTGCGACAAAGGAAGTAAGGTTTCCAATCAGACCTGGGTATTGTACACCCATTTCAACGTCCCTGATCAGCTTGCATGACGACAGGGGAAAATTAAGATTCAAACACAAATAAGTAAACATGACCAGTGTTTGTCCCATTTCAGCCACCATAACTCTTTAATAACCTCCCCATCAAAGGCTTGCTGATTTTTTGTGATTCGTGTACACACTGTCCACATTTATAAAGTGCTCTACAAACAATGACATTACAACTAATAGGGGGATTTTCTTGCTTCAGTTCAGTTAGCCAAACAACAGACAATCACTGACTGCTAAGAGACTGAGTAAAAGTGGACAACATAGCCTTAAATAAAAAAAAAATCATTGTTGCAGCCAGGGGTAGAGTAAAAGTGACCCCCTTAGACTGTTTTTCAGTTTTAGATTTTTCTACTGAATTATCACTTCTGTCACTAGTTAGTTAACATAAGCTATTGGAAGTCTATTACGAGAAACTAACCAGCCAATCCAGTGATGTCACGTTTTGTAAGGGCACAAGATGGCACTAAACGTGGTCTAAAAACTTTAACCCCCTAAAGCGTTGTTTCCCAACCACTGTGTCGCGGCACACAGGTGTGCTGTGAGAAATGATCAGGTCTGCCGTGGAAGATTATCTGGTTTCACCTGATTGGTACTTTAAGCGACCGGCAGGAGTATCAGGCAGAATAATTACATTCTCTTCCACTAGAGGGCAGTACAACTTATTGCTCCAATTAAATGGGTTGCCAACTGCCAGTAAAACAGAAGAAGATGAAGAAGAAATTACATAAGCTGTGTCCGAAAACTTCGGCTGCATCCTTCGGAGGCAGGCCGATTACGCCAGGCGACGAAGGCTGTCCCAATTCGTCGACTCCTTCAAATGTGTCCTTCCTTTCCCCGAATTTAAAGGATGGGTCGGGTGTGTCCTTCGTGGCCCACCATATCCCAGAATTCATAGTGCGGCCCAGCCAAATTTCAGCTGCCTACTAAGTTTTAAAATTAGTCTTATTAATCTTTCTGGGTCACAAAATAAACTTTTAACATATTTTCAGGCGAGAAAGTAGCTGTGTAAATTTAAAATGTCTGCTTGGTTTATCAAGACATCGCATATTTGCAAAAGTGTGCCGACGTTTTCGGAGACGTCTGTTACCCACCCGCTCGATAGCAAGATGGGGGGTTCAATGGTCACTCGAGCCGGCGAGAGCAGCGGACTCCCGGCTTCATCATTTTCAGACCCCAGCTCTTTCGCTACTCAGGTTAAACATGATATATAAGTCACTCGGATAACTTAAAAATGTAATTTTTCACCCTTTTTTGGTATTTTATTTGTTCCGGAGTAAATCGGTTTGGCTGAGATCAAAGTTATTAGATCCTGTTTCATATGTTAGGCTATGCCCTCTCTATTTTTGGTAATTCCACACTGGTTGAAACCCAAACAAAACACGCCTTAAGAGGCTCTAATGCCTGGGTCTCAATCTCGCGGCCCACGTCCCCTCTACTTGCAGCCCACATAATGACGTGAAGAAATATTTTTAAAAAATTATTATTCAAAAAATTACTGCAATAGGCAGGGTGTTACAGGCATAGCCCTAAAGAATGTAGCCTCATGGGCAGTGTAGCCCAGTTGTAAGTAAGCTGTTACGACTTGACTGTACACTGTGTTTGTGTTTTCCTCTGAAACAATAAGCTCCGTTGGAGCAGGCTTTCAATGCCTCTCTCTGTCTCTCGCTAGCAAAGTTGACCCAGACAACAAAGTAAAGCTAGTTTTCGGCTACGAGCCCGACACGAGCCCGACACGAACCCGACGTATTAGCCAGAGGTCCCTTTACTACGGTTCAGAGCCGCGGACCTGTTTTATATATGTGTGGAATAGTTTTCTATACGAGATCGCTGCAAAAAGTGCAGCCTTACCTACTACCCTACTTACCCTACCTAACTACTGTTACTCATTTTATATCAAGATTTAAAAATCTAGTCGGTATTGGCATGGTGAGTAACTTTCAGTAATAGTAATAAATCACACAGCAATAGTACATTCATGTAGTTGTAAAAAGCATGATAATATATTAAGTAATCCAAAGAATTCAGAATACGTTACTCTCACTGGACACATTACAAAATACATTTTGGGGCATGTAGTCTGTTGAGATTAAATTGTAGAGAGATTAAAGAAATTGTTGATTGAGCATTTATACACCGAGTGTTGTTCTCCCTTCAGCCCAAAGATCAAAGAATTGGGGTATTTAACAATTCTGTAATCTGTAAGTATGTAAGTAAGTAAGTAAAGTTTATTTATATAGCACCTTTCACAGACATATGTCACAAAGTGCTTTACATGGTAAAAACATAATACAGTCATAAAATACATCATAAAAACCCTGGTCTAATTAAAAGCTTTTTGAAATAAAAATGTCTTTAGCTGCTTTTTGAAGGTCTCTACTGAGTCCAAACCCTGTAGAAATAGGGCATTCCACAGTCTGGGTCCCCTCAGGTTTTAAAACGAGTGTTGGGGACCCCTAAAAGGTTTTGGTTTGATGACCTCAGGTTACGAGTGGAGGTATGTGTACAAATCAAATCGGCAAATGGGGGGGCTGTCTCTGTAATGCTCTAAAAGTTAAAACTAGAATTTTAAAATGTAGTGGAATACATTTTAAAAGTAACCTTCCCAACACTGTTTGGATGTGGCAGCCTGCATGGGATTACCCTTATATTACTGAAAAAGCACAGAGTTGATGGTTTTAGGAGCCATTGGAATTTGTCAAATACGCCATTGATTCAAGGGTTGTGGTAATTTGACCTAAAAAATTTAATTAAAATGGGTTTAATGGGCTAAAAAAACTGTCATAGATTTAACTCTGTCTCTGGATTTAAGAAATACATGTTTATAGCAGGACAGGTGTAAATTAGCCTTTATACATGTAGTGTTTCCTGTACACTTTAAAGGTGAGCTCGCAGCAGTTTCTTAGTGAAATAGAAAACAATACGGAGTCTTGTAAGTAGTGCTGAAAACTGTGTTCTTGATGTTTAAACTAAAATCATCTACAGTACTTTGAAGAGCATGAGACTGAACATGGTGACTTAGGCAGCTGTTTGTATAGATATGACAAATGTTTTACTTAAAAGATAAAGTGCTGCTCCTGAGGTCCCTATGCACAGTATCCAAGTTTATTTGATGGAAATTTGCATCATTTCTATGGAGATGTAGTAGTTAATCAACTGCAATATAACATATACCAGCCTCAGAAAAAATAGCATAATACTGATGTAATTGTCATATTAATGATTGAAAAACTCATTGCTCATTGCTAATCAGTGGTGCTAGTTTTGGTCATTGCACAAATGTACAACTTATTAGGTTGGGCAAACTTTATTTAGTGTCACTTTGACGATGCAGTTGTCTTGCAGTGCCTGATATCTTGCCTGTTAGTGGTCTCCAGACTCTCCGCGCTGTTGATAAAAGCCTTGTTACACCTTCAGTTAAAATCATATTCTATAATAATTACAGAAAGTTTGGACAGTGTGCACTAAACTTTACTCACTTCACTTGGCCTCACATAGCTTTAAGCTTGTCACAGTCTAATGAGCCCCATCATAAACAAAAGCAGGAACTAAAGTTTGAATTAATAGGAACAAATATTGAACAGTGTGTTAAGCAACATACATTAATGTGGTAATTTTCCATCTTAATTAAGACCAAAATATATAGTGCAATAACTTATTTAAGTGAAGCCTGAAACTTTACTGGAATTACTGAAACAAGAAGTATAAGCCACATAGAACTGATTACGGTTGTAAATCCTTATTTATTTGCATCACAAAACATTATTAAAGTTATCTACAGTGGAATAACCCACAACATGATTTTATTCACTTTGTAAGAGGGTTGGTTAACACTTTCAGATCAGCGCTTAACTTGAGAATAAACACATTCTTCAGTCTTCTGTTCTTTTTTATTGCTTGCTTTTGTAGCTTTCCTTCCAGGGAAATGTATTGCTGCATAGTTCAGATCCTGCTCACCTTCATTCTGTTTGAAATTAAAAGATCATAAAATATTGTAGCTGCTACAGAGATCCATAGTCATGAATTAACAAAAAACAATATGAGCTAACATAATTACTTACAATATCATCCAGTGGTTGAGTCAAGTTGTCATTTCTTCCTTGTGAAGATGTGCTGTCTATTGCCAATGAATGATGAACAAATACACATACATTATAAAATGTAGCAGATTTTTCATTACAGTGCTCAATAATGCTCCAGTAATAATTCGACCTGCTAGTTCATCAGTTTTAATTTAAAGTTTCAATCAATTTAAAATAATAACTTTCTTTGATGAGTTTTTAACATTGTGCCCTTAAAATTTAAAGCTTTTGAAAGCACAAATATCAATATGGATGCTCAAACCCGACAATTGTTTAATGAAATATAAATTAATGCAGAATAAGCAGAAACTTGAGGTTTGACATTTGTTATGTTGCTTCATTTCACTCAATGAATGACACTTACCTTTAAATTTATTACATGCTAGTCTTGGTCTTCTGAAACGGGTGAAAACAATATTTACAATCACTGAAATGACCAGGCAGATTATTGCTATTACCAGCGCAATAAATTCCCAACCTGTTCCTTCAAAAAAACCAAAAAAAAGTATGTCATTACTTCTTGAAGAATAAAAAAAAGAAGAAGCCATGATGGCGTAAACATGTTTTGCGCATTTGTACTTTTGTGTTACCAATTTGCAGTTGAGTTCCATCTCCAAATAATATCGTTCCACATGTGACAACAGCACAGTAGTAAGTCCCAGCATCAGAGGAGCTGACCGTCTTAGAGAAGCGATAAACACAGCTCTTCTGAGTGTCTGATTGCTTCTTACATTCAGTTTGGTTCTTTCCATCAACATAGATGATATTTGGATGAGAGTTTTGTCCTCTGAACCAGAGGACTCTGAGATCTCCAGGACACATCTTGTTATCAGAGTCTGACAGGACTGAACAGTTGAGAGTCACAGAATCCCCTGCATGGACTGAATCTAAAACCGTTGGCCACTGACGAACAGTAACGTTTCTCTGGGTGTTCCCTGTGTAATAACAAAAAAACAGTGTTTAAAAACTACCTCTAAACACAGTTTTAGTTTTTATTGAAAAATGAATGATAACAGTGCGTCTCGAAAAGGAAAACTTGGAATCGATTTGCAAACACATTAAAATACCTAATATGATGTTTAAACTACGATTTATTAAATTCATATATAATCTATAGTTATTTTTCCCACCATGTGAAAAAGTTTTTGTCAGATGGTTGAGTATTTACAGTGAATCCAAAAGGCTGCAATCACATAATTACCTTTTAATAACAAATAGGTCCCACTCCAAGCATTCACATTCCATTCCATGACTGCACAGTGATACATTCCTTCATCTTCTGGGATTGTCCTGAATATGGTCAGACTGCTGATGTTTTTATTGTCTTTTACTTCCAGTCTTGAGGCATTAAACCCTTGTCCATACTGAGGATGTACAGTTTGCCGCAGTGTCGCAATCAGTTTCAGAGTTTCCCCTGCTCTCTGCTTGTACCAATGAATTTTAGTGCTTAAATCACCAGGAGGTAAAACACATGTCAAAGTTGCAGGTTCACCAAGTTGAACTGTGGTCACTTGCTCCAGCATATCTGCAGTGAGTTTAAAAAAAACACATAAAAAACTGGGAAATTTGTCTTGAATATAAATAACCGGGACACACAAAAATCCTTATTAACCGTCACATGTTTACTTTGGTTGCAGATTGTGGCAAAAATAAATAAATAGTAGGTTATAAAGTTAGATAAAACTCACGTCCATGGTGAAGTAGAAGAAATGTTACCAATAACAGCATCATCGTGACAATGCCTTTACTAGGAAACTTGTTGATATTTCAGTGACTGAGGAGGATGATGTGATCCAGGTCAACATCTGATTGGTTATCACAGCCTTTACAGTCAACCTGCATTTCCTGGAATCGTCCTGCTTTGTGTGAAAAGTGTTGCCTCTATTCAAATGCATTTGTTAGTCTGTTTTATGCTAATCAAGACATTTTTTTTTCTTTGTGGTTCGGTAGACTGAAACAGACTTAGATAAACTAATGAAAAACAGATGAAACTTATAAACTTTGTTTATTTAGTAGTTTGTCCTGATGCTATAAGGAGGTCAAACTTTTCACTTATTCTTCTTTCCAAAAAAATTGCACATTCATCATTCCCATAGGAGGAAAACTAAAATTGTAGTTATGGTAAGTGTATATCACAAAATCAAATCACTCAACTGCTCGAACTACAAAACAATCTTTCATATATATTATGAATAAGGGAAATATCATCTTTCAATGGAAGAAAGAAAAGCCTAAAAACATGTGATTACACAAAACAGTCAGTCACCACTGCTGTACTAAGCATTATCTCTGATGGAAGTTTACTCGGGGCAGCAAAATGAAACAGTCCTTGGATATGTCAAACATGCTTTCTATTCCACACATTTCTGAGGGGCTGATTGAGATAGCAAAATGATGGTGATCAATATTCTAACTTTTCCTCTAGCACCACCATGGGGTTAAGAAGTGTGATTATGAGAAAAATTGCTATAAATGATGTAATGAATGATGGAATTTCATCCAAAAACTGCACATTCAGATTTTGTTTTTTTAACAGGCTACACCACCTCACTTTACGAGCTGCACTAGTTTAACCTGGGGAATATACCACAAAACTTAATCAGCATACCTAGGTTAACTTTCTGTTGTGTGAATTCACTTACCATAACATTGTCGATCACAATAAATGGTCGAACAATGCTGGTTGTCAACTCGCAAAGTTAACCCAGGCTTTCCCCTACACATTTATACAAAAGGGGTGGTGTTGGCAGCATCTGACCAATCGAAGAGGGACATTTCACAAATTATGACTCTTCTTCCAAAGAAAATGATCCCTACAACAGAAATATTATCAGATGGCGCTTAAACATCTGTAAATATATATCAGTAAAATGCAACACTGTTGTAAAAAACTGAAACTTTAAATTGGATTTATTTGAACAATAAATGTCCGTGTGGGTGTATAGGAATTTCTTTTACTTATGTATTAATAACATTATTTTATTGTATAATGCCTTGGTGCCACTGCACAGCTTAACAAATGTCACATAGAAAACATATTCTACCTGCAGAGAATCTATAATACACTTTACATGCTGTAAATAAAAGAATAAATGAAAACGTGGCACTCCAAGCCAGTTTTAAACTGAATCTCAGAACACAACCTGTTCCCAACAGTTTTAGTTAGACTCTGTGCTGTTTTAGAATTTGAGAGCAAAGATGAGGTCAGCAAGTACAGTGCAGGTGTCCAGTTTTAGGATTAGATATTATTGCTTATAGAACAAAAAGTTGTAAAATTGTTTGCTCTAAGAAGGTACAACTCCTCCTCCGTCTCTTCCAAGAGAGATGGACAGCACATGACAGCACAGATTCTTCCATAGTGACTTATTACTGTCCACAACAGGCTGGCCACAGGAATTTTCACATCAACAAGTTCAGCCAACTGCACCTTTTGTCTCACAGCCCACCACATCCTGCAGAAAACATGCAAACCTTTCAGCTGTGTTTCAAACGCCCTGCAAATGTCCTCTAAAAGTTAAAGTGGACAGCCTTCATGGTTCTATTCATACTTTATGGAAGAAATCAGCAACATGTTTCATTGCTGATAGTAATTAAAGAGTAAATTATGTATTTTAAATTACTACTTTTTTTTTGTTTTTATTCTACATTTTTTAGCTGATGATAAATGATATTTAGTGAAAACATTTTGCATTTCAGTTCGTAATCTCAAATGACAGATAGGTAATGTCAGCAACATCATCAATATCAAAATGTGTCTGTTGAAGATTCTCCCTTTCTGCTGTGAGTTCTAGAATTTGGCCTGAGCAGCATGAAGTCATGGATCCATCCTGCATTGCATCAAATATCTGATGTCATGGTGTCAATATGGATCAAGGTCTCTGAGGAATCTTTCCAGCACCTTGTTGAATATATGTTAGCAACTGTCCAACAAACCAAAAGCAACGTGTAACTAATGAAGTGGCTAATAGAAGGAAAATCACAGCTCAGCAGGACACCAGTACTCCAAGAACAATCACAGAAAGGCCTAATTCTGAAAAAAATAAAGAAATAAACGAGTTGGAGAGGCTTTTTAGAAATATGGAATTAGGCAGTTACTGGAAATGTATGAAAAATTCTGCTTCTGTGACAATGGTAAATCTTGATTTTTATTTGTTTATCAGTTCCAAATTCACAGCTTTACACAACATTTCAAATTGTCACTCAGTAGCAATCCTATGTTGTACTTAAATATTTACTAACTGTATCACAGTGCTTGGTTTGATGTTTTCACTCATATTCAAACTCTTAAGATGAATTAACAATTTAAATACAAACCTGTCAGCACTTCCTTCACCAAACAGCATCTCCTGATAAGTGACCACAGGTCAGTAGCATGACAGCATTTTAGATACAATGTAGACAAATCTCCTTTTCACATCTACATTCATTCCTGTTGTGTTTTTGACACACACCTGTTAAGCTCTAAACTGTAGGTTTTCTATATATAAGAAACTGTTTTATTCACCGGCTGATATTTGCTTCATGTTTGTTTGTTTAACAAATATACTGTTGACTAAATCATATATAAACGTTACCATTGGAATGGTTAAACACAGTAGCATTTCTAATCAAAGTTTTTTTCTGTAGCTAAGCTCAATCATAAACTACATAAAAAACTAAAGGATGGCACCACATTAGCTAGATTCATCATTTATAAGTTTTTCAAGTCATTGTGAATCCACAAAACAAAGAAAAAAAACAAAGAACCTCATGAATTTGGGAAAACTCACTACTAAGTCCTTTTGACAGAGAGAGACACACACAGAAAAGAGATAGCCACTGAGGTAGAGCTTAGCATTTTTAGCACAGTGATACAAATGCAAATGAAACCCACTGATTGAACATTGGCTTTAAGGGTCTGTCTTCAATGAAAAGATTCTTCAGCTAAGCTTAAGTTTCAGTATCTCAAGAATATAAAAAGCAAACACACATTCAACAACTAAACTGACAGATGAAGGTTGTGGTGGCGTGTTTCTCTGCACTTTGACCAACCACTGAAGCTGCTGACTCAGAAAGGAGCTCATTTTGTGCTACATTGTAACAGTCTTTGGTGGCTTGCCAAACCAACTTTATAGTTTATAGTTTGCCAACCAATTAAAATTCTGCCCTTAAAGGAAAAAAAGATCAGAGTAAGACGAGTGAATGATAAGCACTTTCTGTTGTTTCTCTGTAACTACCAATGAAAGATGCCAGACCACAGTAAATTGTAGCTTTTACTGATCACACCAAATCTAAGCAGATCTCTGTATGTGTCCCTTTCTCATATACACTTTAACAGCTCTTGTAAATTGTTTAAATATAAATGTTAGTCACACTAATAATATAGTGTCATTACATTTTCCTTTTTTAGGAAAAACAGTGATGCCAGACCAGTTACTTGAGATTAAAACAGAGACAGGAAGTAAAGTCCTATCCATGCCTTTGCTTGAAAGCCTAAACACAACAATGCTTCTGTGTCTCTTTGTGTGTTTCAGGTGAAGCAGCAGTTGAAATTTTTTGGTAATCATTAATAATGTTCATGTCATTAACTGCATTTTGCACAGAGGCAGTAAAGTTGAATCTAAACTACTGAATCGAATCTTGGGCAGCTACTGTCCGATTATGCATTGTTGTAGCGAAAGGTTGGACATCATTAAGCAAAGTATTTCAGACTTGGTAGTGTGAGGTTTTGAGACTGAGGCTTTGAGACTTGTAAATGTATTTTTTAAAATGTAATAAATAGATAAGTGGCAGCGGTTGAGCCTGGTAATCTCTGGTGATACATTCATTTTGGACATCTTTGCAGTTTTGAGATAGCAAAGTGTAAAATTACATTATAAAAGCCTGAGTATTGGGCAGATTAGTCAAGGAAACTTTACTAAAATGCCTTTCAGGTGCATTAAGGAAAATGAGAGATCCAGTGTTTTGGGGGTGTGACTCATAGTAATTCAATTTACATAATTACAGTGGGGCAAAAAAGTATTTAGTCAGCCACCGATTGTGCAAGTTCCCCCACTTAAAATAATGACAGAGGTCAGTAATTTGCACCAGAGGTACACTTCAACTGTGAGAGACAGAATGTGAAAAAAAAATCCATGAATCCACATGGTAGGATTTGTAAAGAATTTATTGGTAAATTAGGGTGGAAAATAAGTATTTGGTCACCTCAAACAAGGAAAATCTCTGGCTCTCACAGACCTGTAACGTCTTCTGTAAGAAGCTTTTCTGTCCCCCACTCGTTACCTGTATGAATGGCACCTGTTTGAACTCATCATCTGTATCAAAGACACCTGTCCACAGCCTCAAACAGTCAGACTCCAAACTCCGCCATGGCCAAGACCAAAGAGCTTTCGAAGGACACCAGGAAAAGTATTGTAGACCTGCACCAGACTGGGAAGAGTGAATCTACAATAGGCAAGCAGCTTGGTGTGAAAAAATCAACTGTGGGAGCAATCATCAGAAAATGGAAGACATACAAGACCACTGATAATCTCCCTCGATCTAGGGCTCCACGCAAGATCTCATCCCGTGGGGTCAAAATGATCATGAGAACGGTGAGCAAAGATCCCAGAACCACACGGGGGGACCTGGTGAATGACCTGCAGAGAGCTGGGACCAAAGTAACAAAGGTCACCATCAGTAACACACTACAACGGCAGGGAATCAAATCCCGCAGTGCCAGACGTGTTCCGCTGCTGAAGCCAGTGCATGTCCAGGCCCGTCTGAAGTTTGCCAGAGAGCACATGGATGATACAGCAGAGGATTGGGAGAATGTCATGTGGTCAGATGAAACCAAAGTAGAACTTTTTGGTATAAACTCAACTCGTCGTGTTTGGAGGACGAAGAATACTGAGTTGCATCCCAAGAACACCATACCTACTGTGAAGCATGGGGGTGGAAACATCATGCTATGGGGCTGTTTTTCTGCCAAGGGGACAGGACGACTGATCCGTGTTAAGGACAGAATGAATGGGGCCATGTATCGTGAGATTTTGAGCCAAAACCTCCTTCCATCAGTGAGAACTTTGAAGATGAAACGAGGCTGGGTCTTCCAACATGACAATGATCCAAAACACACCGCCCGGGCAACAAAGGAGTGGCTCCGTAAGAAGCATTTGAAAGTCCTGGAGTGGCCTAGCCAGTCTCCAGACCTCATCCCCATAGAAAATCTGTGGCGGGAGTTGAAAGTCCGTGTTGCTCGGCGACAGCCCCAAAACATCACTGCTCTCGAGAAGATCTGCATGGAGGAATGGGCCAAAATACCAGCTACTGTGTGTGCAAACCTGGTAAAGACCTATAGTAAACGTTTGACCTCTGTTATTGCCAACAAAGGTTATGTTACAAAGTATTGAGTTGTATTTTTGTTATTGACCAAATACTTATTTTCCACCCTGATTTACGAATAAATTCTTTACAAATCCTACCATGTGGATTCATGGATTTTTTTTTTCACATTCTGTCTCTCACAGTTGAAGTGTACCTCTGGTGCAAATTACTGACCTCTGTCATCATTTTAGGTGGGGGAACTTGCACAATCGGTGGCTGACTAAATACTTTTTTGCCCCACTGTATTTATATCACATGTTCTTTACAACATTAAATTGTTGAATTAGATCATTGATATTGTTACAGCAATATTGTAACGGTTAATTTACCATTACAATGTGTTTCCTAACCTTAAGAAAGTACTCCTTAGCTTAAGGTTAAGCATAAACCAAGGCCAGCCTAAATGTTAAATTATACTTTTCAAAGCAATAAATGCTTTAAAAAGTTCCTCACTTATTTATGTTATGATCGTGGGTCATGCTAATAATGGTAACAATTTTATGAGTCCTAAATAGCTTGACCATGTTAGGTAAGATAAAGTCTGTTGCCTCTATATTCTAGAAAATATCCAGACAATTCTGTTTTTGTGTTTTAGTTTACTGTGTCATCTCTTACGTTTACGCCCTCAGAAATGAAGAAACCCACCATAAAAAAAAGCATGTTGATGGTGTTGTTTCATATGTTTAGACTGGAAAGATGGTTGATATTATTTCCACTGTGGTAGTGCAGTGAAGCACTAACGTAATAAAAAGCCAATCAGATTGTTCTAAAATTGTTCCCTCCCACTTGATGTGATTATATTAAGTTGCATCATCTTATAATATGTTTTAAATGCTGTGTGCTTTAATAGAAATGAGCTGCAAGTGGATTAATCAGAAAATGCTGATAATATTTTACATACTGCTGAGCGTCAGAGTTGGTAGTAAGTTTATTTATTTATTTATTCATATATTTGTACAATTTAGCACTTACAAATCTATCTCTCACTGCTTTTTTCACATTTTATTTTCAGGATGCACAGATGATCTATTCTTTGAAACAAAGAGTTTAGTTGTTGGAGATTATGTGACTCTGAAATGCCCACGCCGAGTAGCTGAGTACAAAGAAACCATGTACTGGATAAGGATAGTTTCTGGAAGCTCAGCTGAATTCTTGGGAGGAACATTCACCTTTGACTATAATGGTGTTAACAAAACTCCCCATATTACAGCAAAACAAGAGCCTGGAACTTTTACTCTTGAAATAAGTAAAGTTAATCTTAGTGACATTGGCCTTTACTACTGTATAAAAGTCAGGCAGCTTGCTATGACATTTTTAAAAGGAACGTTTCTTACAATTAAAGGTCAATATGTTTTATTTTTTCGAAAAATCTAATATTTATTTTTCTCGGTGAAGTGAATGAAATATTTTAACTATTTCGTCTTTTATATTTTCCAGAACTAGAACCTGATGTCACTGACATTTTTCAAATGCCTCCATCTGATCATGTCTATCAAGGAGATCCAGTGGCTCTGCAGTGTTCACTCCTCTCTAACACTGAGAAGAAAACTTGTTCTGGAAATCACAGTGTGTTTTGGTTCAGAGCTGGAACAGACCAGTCTCAACCCAGTCTAATCTATGCTCATGGAAATACTGGTGATGAATGTAACAAGAGTGCCGAGGATCCTTCGCAATACAAATGTGACTATAGCTTCTCCAAGAACGTCAACACTGCTGATGCTGGGTCTTACTACTGTGCTGTGGCCACATGTGGACAGATCGTTTTTGGAAATGGAACAAAGCTGAACGTTAAGGGTAAAATGTCCAACGTTTATCAAACAATTCAGAATATATTAATATCAGCTGAATACATTTGTCAAATTTCTAATGTAACAACAACAACAAAAATCCTAATGATGGGATTCTTATATTTTTCCAGGGCCCAGCACATGGGACTTGCAGAAGGCCAATACAGTTCTCTTTGTGTTATCTGCTGCACTGGCTACAAGTCTACTTGTTATAGCCTACCTCATCAAGAAATTAAGTGTTTGCTGCCCTGGTAAGTTCTCCCTTCTCTATCTAACGTTATTTTGCAAAAGCGTCACTTGATTAAGCTTGAGGTGACTGTTGTTGTGATTTTAAATAAAACTGAATTGAATTGATTTACATAGTTGTTTTTTAAAATCAGCCAAGAGTGTCTTTCATCTTAATTTTTTTTTGTTTCAGACACAGATCTTGGAACAACCAGCGGCAATCACGAGAATCAGGAGGTAAGGTGTAAATCAGAAACAAAGATAAATTAATGGCATTTGAAATTTTTTTTTTCACTTTATTTATCTCCATAAATTGTATGTATTTCCTCAGAGAGGCGAGAACTCGATGGTTTATTCAGTAGCAACTTTCACCATAAAGAAAAGTGGCAAACTAGTGAGAAGAAATGAAAAAGCAGAAGAGGAAGCAACAGTCTACTCTGATGTCAGTGCTTCTGCAGTAAAATAACTATTTTTAAACTGAATTTTAAGTGATATTACCAATTACAAATGTTTGTATGACAAACAACAATGTCATACAACATATGTCTTCTATTTTACTTTTGAAACCCACAAATTATATTATAATAACATGTATGATTTTAACATCACATTGTGTTATTGTCTAGTTTGTATTTTTAATGCTCTTTTGGAAGTGTAAAATATACATTTTGCTGATATACTATGACGCTATATATTTAAATAAATGCTTACTTACTTGCAAAGGGGGCTTCCCATCTTTCTTTTGTTTAACATGCATATTTCATCATCTTAACCATTCTTTAATGCATCAGTGCAATTTAAAACACTTCAACAAAATTGACCTATGTGAACCACAAAATATTGGACGTCAGACAGACGTCCAATAGCTCATGTCTATATTGGGTCCATTGGTCAATCACCAATTCTGGACATCTGTACGACGTCTAAACTTGGTCCATGATTTTGACGTCCAGCCCTGACCCAATTTGACGTTCAACATTTTAACTTTGGACTGAGTACATATTTTGGACGTCATGTGGACGCGCATGAGAGGTGCAGGGAATTTACACAATTAATAAATGTAATATTTTTTATATACAAATATTAGCATTGTTGTTATCAAAATGATACATATGAATATAGATTATTTATAAACAAACATGGTTTATTATGCATTAGCCTATTGATTTATTTAGTACATGTGGATTTTTTTTGTTTGTTATTTTATATTTTCCTGATTTTCTGTAACTGGTTTATTTGTTTTAATTAATCAACTTACTAGTTTGAAACCAGGTAAAACTGAAAACTATTAAAATGTGTTGAAATATTAAAAATGTTAAAATCCATGTTAAAATGTAAAATAACAATGGTTATATTTAGAGAAAGTTTTAAAACTCATGTTAAAAGGAGTGCAAGGTGTTTAATAAGTTTTAAAAAAAGCATTTGCATTATATATGGTTTGTTTTTATGTTGGTGAGGTTGATTTTCTGTTTTATTGTAAAGAACTTTGTAGGGTGAAGTGAATGTGGTTGTGATCGATGGCCTGCTCTGAGAGACGTTGTGACAGAAAGTACCAAGGGTTTGTGCAAGTTTGTATGAATGAATGAACTGGACAGCTCGACAGTGTTTGTTGATGTACAAATTTTGTAAACTGTCTGTGAGAAGCTGGGGACATTTCTACTCTAAATCCATCACTCAGCTGCTAACTTTTTAGCTCAAGAACCCACACCATCTTGAAGATAAGAATAAGAATAACTTTATTTATCCCGAGGGAAATTCTTTTGTCATGTACATGCTCAAAGCAGCAGGAGAGACAGACCACTCTGCATTCCCTCACACATAACTGTTTCTGTAGAGAAAACGTGCCCTCCACCTTCTGAAAACATGGGGTATTATTAATAAATCAACATCTATGAAAAGGCTTAGTGTGACATTGAAAAGGCACATCAATGGATGTCAATAGTAGAAGTTTATTGACTGTCATCATAGTCATAATAATGCGTTTGTATTCATATATAACATAGTAAGGAGGGGTAATACTATATCAATGATGAATGTAGCACTTGTTAATACTTTACTAATACCTTAGCAATGCTTAATAGTGTGACATTAATATAAAGTGCTATCAGCTTTTGTAACCACAATATTTCATAAAATAAGGATTTAAGATTGAGTTTGGTGGGTGTTAATAGAATAATGTAACAGATTTACATTATTTTTTCAAAGATCAGCAAAGATACTTTAGATTCCACTAATGTTATTATACTTTATTTGTCTTATACTTTATTCTAATCTACTGCTGGATTGCAGCTACTAATCACTGTCTGATAATGCCTCTTGAGTAGGTGGCAAGCATTAGGATAAATTGCTGTGGTAAAAAAAAGTCATGTAACCTGTGAAACATAATTTTGATAGATTATTGGCAGCATCACCACCACTTTCACGTGAATGCACAAGGGAAACCCTGGGTTAGATTAGCGAGCTGATAACCAGCTTCGTGTGACCGATTATCATGACTGCCAGTGTTAGGATAAATGAATCCAGATGATGAAAAGATGTCTTGGGTATGCTGAACAAGCTTCATAGTATGGGGCCCTGGTCTTCCATCCAATGTCAGGTGACTATTCTTTGTGCATTATAATAAAAATGAAAAACATCCACCCAAACACCATTTCCCAAGTCAAAGTCTTTCTTACAAACCTGTTACAAAAAAAACTTTGAAACCACTGGTGTCTTTTTTACCAATATATATCACAAAGTAATGCAGTTGCATGCAACAGTCATGCAACTGCATTACTAGGTCACTGATTATTAATTTTGACAAGCTGCCCATCCATATTTGTGCTAAGTAAAGCATAGCCAGTTCTTTGGCAATAATTAAAACATTGCCACAGAGACCAGTGAAGAATGTGACAAGGAGATGTTTTCTTTCCTGTTCTACCTCCTTGATGCTCTTGTAAGCTGTTTGTTATGCTATGAATTGATAAAACGGTACTGCAGGCCCAGCTTCCTGAGATTAAAGAAAAGAAAAGTCGCTTTTCTATTCACACCTTTATTTGAAAGCCCAACCACAGAAATGCTTAAGTTTTCATGTATTGCAAGACAATGAAGACTATGAATTGTGTTTGTCACACAAAGAAAAGGCAAATTATGCAAAAAAAAATAAGGGAAAATGTATTTTTTGTTTTTACCCCTCAGCTGCAAAAGGCTGATGGAGTATTGACATTACCCTGCTGTCCAAGCGGGCAATGTGGACACCCAAGTCTGAGAATGCGATAATTCAATAATGAACCAATAGATAACATAGGTGTATCTACTGAAAATTTTGAATGAGTTCAAATGTCGACCTCAACCTCAAGGTCAAAGGTCAAATTATTTTGAAAATCTTGTGAATGCGATGACTCGAGAATGAAGTGATGTAGGATTTTCAAATTAATACTTTAGATTTTTCTACCACAAATCTTGGATGACTTTAAATCTCAGTGACCTTGACCTCAAGGTTGGGGGTCAGGTTTTCTGAAAATGTTGTGAATGCACTTGCAGATAAATAAAAGGGAGACTGCAGTTGCATAAAAGATAATAACTTCTACTGGGCTGCTGGTGTTGAATGTGATGTTTATCCAGGACAGAATAGGGCTGAGCATAGCAGAGCTTGTGGCTGGACATGCAGATCAGTGCAGTTTTCTGGCTGTTCAAAGCAAAGTTGAGCATAGAGTCCAGAGTGTGACTTGCTAATCCAAATGAATAAAGAATCAAATCTGAAGCAGAGCAGCTGAAATGGCTTTCAGGTCTAAGAAGCAGGGGTGAAGAGAGCTGCAGTCTGAGCAGAGTGGACAGTGGATGAGAAATGGCAAGAAGCTTGCTGAATACGATGCATATGTGAATGAGATGTTAAACTTCCAATTTTTACTTTTGCAATAATCCATTAGACATTACATACTATTCATATTCCATGCCTTCATAATAAGATGCAGGTCAATTTAGACCTGGGCCTTCTTTCAAGTTTTACAGTACTTATTTCTGGAGAAAAATATTTACTATTGCACAATATCTTCTCCTCTTTTATCTACGTCATGAGAACCTTACAGCCATCACAATTTCATGATATTTTATTGAAACTAAAAATGGCAGGAATATTCTGGAATGTTGGAATTTATTGTTTAGGGTTAACCCTTACAACCTAAGATGATCAAGTGGGTGTGAGTGGACCTTGGACTGTGTTTTCTGCACCCACTGAATTGACACGCCCAGTGCTTTTATAAGCTTATGGCACCCAACTATTGATATCTGTTTTAGTTAACTTTGCAGTTAGTTTAGAGTTATCTATTTTAGAATAAATGGATTCTAACTTGTTCATCTATGTTTATTGTCAGCATAGCCATATTTGTCAATTGGGGATTGGACCACCAGGTCCTCCGCCCTTGACTCCTTCCTGATCTACAAAGCACCAGACCCCTAACCATCTCTGCAAGCTGTAGGCCCAGGTTGTGTAGGCCCAGCCAGGCCTCGTGGATTAAGGTCCGGCCATGAGGGTAGTTTATAGATTCTTTTGTTGCCTTACAGTGCAGTGTGGTTGTGGGTGCAGATTTAATGTCTGTGTCAAGGTAACCTCAGACTGGATACATTGTGACCTTTGTATGATCTCTGTTCCTTATAATCACTTGTATGTGATTTTACCATTTCAGTCTTTCAAAGAACATCACGACCTGTCTGTGAGGAAACCTGGACAAATGTGGTGGGAACACAGGCAGTTCTTTAAGACAGGGTCTAGTTCCCCCTTGAAGTATGTCAACATTGCACTTGCACCACTGTGTCGATCAGCATAAATGACCTGAAAAAAATGTTTTTTGTACATTTCTTTCCAGGTGATACAATATAAACAAATCTGCTATCTCTTATCTTTCTATAAGTTTCAGTTTGAGAAACCTGCAACAAGAACCAAACATAAGATGACAGAGCCTACAATTGGTGTTGTTTCATGTGCTTAGGTTGGAAAGGTGGTTGATGTTGTTTCCACGACGCAGTGGAATACCAACACAATGAGAAGCCAATCAGGTTCTTCTGAAATAGTTTCCTCCCACTTCATGTGATTATATTTAGACAAATCATTTCACCAGGTTTTTAATACAGCAGTACCAAGAGGAAAGACCAGAAATGAGGAATATATTTTATTTATATCTGATGCTTAGTATTGGACGTAAGTATATGTAGATTGCCTGTACTAAAAATGTCTTACAGTCAGAAAACTTAGAAGAGGATTCGGGTGATTCTGTGTGTTGGATCATACTGACAGGTATGATTTTTTTCCTCAGGTGGCTCAGATGAACAGATTTTCAAGACAAAGATTGTTCCTGTTGGAAAGGAGATGAAACTGACGTGCCCCCGTAGGGAAGTAGGAACCTTGTTTTGGATTAAGCTTGTTTCTGGAGACTTTGCTAAAATCTTAGGAAGGTCATTTAGCTTTGAGAGTGTTGATCAGCGCATTAGAACTGCAACAGAACCTGGAGCATTTGTTCTGTATATTACAAAAGCACGGCAAAGTGATACAGGAGTTTACTTCTGTATGAAAACAGGAAAACAAGACTTTAAAATTTTGAATGGAATATTCCTGAAAGTTGAAGGTAAGTACACAAGAACGCCTTTAGGTCCTACAAAAATTTGGGACTTTACATAGTTTACTAATTTAAAAAACATGTATAAAGTTTTTGCTTGTGTTTACACATTTATTCATGTGTAAATAAAAGGACTGTTTAAATAATTACATTTGTAATTTGTTTTTTAATAATTGAATGATTGATGTGTTTGTCAGGACCAAAACCAGCTTTCACTACAGCTCCTCCATCTGATCCTGTCCATGAGAAACCTACATTCATGCTGCAGTGTTCAGTCCTCCATGACTGCCAGGATAAAGCATGTCCAGCAGCTGATACTGTGTTTTGTTTGAATGCCAAATCACATAAATTTCACTCCAGTTTGAATCATACTCATACAAATGGTGGAGCTGAATATGAAAAGAACTTGGATGGACTATCAACAACGAAATGCTTCTCCAGCTACTTGAGAAACTTCAGCACCTTTGATTCTCAGACGTATTACTGTGCCACGGCCACATGTGTGGAGCCATTTTCTGAAGATACAACAAAAGGTGATACTGAAGGCGAGTACATCATATTTTTATATAATGGAGAAAATTATAATATTTGTGCATTTGATTTGATTTTAGTTTTGAATCTAATATTAATCTAAACATGATTAATCAAATAACTAAAAAATACTTTTAACAACCATTTTAATAATGTTTAAGGCTAATTATTTTCATTTTGTGTCAGCAGTCAACAGGAACAATACCGTTCTCTATCTTTTATGTGCTGCTTTGGCTATAAGTCTGATTGTTATAGCCTCTCTAATTTATTCAATCAAGAACCCGAAGACGCAACCATATATGGATTGTAATGGTAAGCAGTCACTCATACTGTGCATCAATGTATCAAATAATACTTGCAAAAGTAAACTAATTTCAGTTCTCTGCTTTTATGTGACAATATAGCTGCTGTTGGCCTGCAAACAAATGTCATTGGAAATGGTGGTCAAGAAAATCTGCAGGTAAAGATACATAAAATATAACTCTGAGCTATAAGAATATTTTAATGTCTGTATGTGTAAATATTAATATGTGATGCTTCCTCAGGTGGATGAGGACTCGGTGGTTTATTCTCTAGCAACTTTTAAAAAAGTGAGCAAATCAAGGACAAGAGATACAAAACCTGCAGGGTGCATCTACACCGATGCCAGGGCCCTTGTACTGGATTGACATCTATCAAACTCATCAATGTGGATACAAATGTTTATACAAAGTGTTTTGTATAAATTTAATTTATCATTTGGACAAACTGAAAGAAAATATGAATTGTATTTTTTAGGTTTTTGTCATAGCTTACATGCAAAGATAATAAATAAACAACAGATGCAAACAACTGAATGTTTTTAAGTTTGAAAAATAAAATGTTTTTATTGTGATGTTTCACAATAATCATTTCTATATGTATGCATGTTTTTGTACAAAGTAATAAACAGTTATAAATAGTCATGGTGTTAAAATCACAGACACAGATTAATCTCCTTATTGTCCATGGAAAAAAGTCTTTCCTAATTTGCTTCTTCTTCAGATTAGAAATTAGTGACTAGAAAGCTTCTATTCTTTCTTAACAGACAAACATACTGTTATGCAATGATATTAAAGCCATATTAAACCCAAAATTCAACTCACTAATTATTTCGTGAAGATTTTACTTAATATTGATTGTGGTTAATTTTTTAAAAGTTGATATAGATGTTATTTTTGATGTTAATTAGCTATGAAGTTTGCATTTTGGAAACCTCTCAGTCAATGTAAGCTGCTTTGAAATAAATAACACATTGTCTTGTTTATTAAAAACTATTTTACAGTTAAATATTAACGGCAAACCAGGAGAAAAATGATTTACATTACATTACATTGGCTTTTTTGTTGTCATCCTTGCCAGTAGTTACACTCGATTAAGAGTAGCATTCTCCTCCTAAAGGTCCAGAGTGTCAACTTTTGTGAATTTCTTAAAACATTTTTCTCACAATCTGAGTGATGGTGATGGACAGAGCAACATACAGTGCAGGTTTTTGACTGTCAACTTAAGTGTGATGCATTTTCTTTAATTAACTAAAAGAGGCCTACGAGATGAGCATCGAGAGCTTCCTCACAGACAACCAGGCCTATCAGGTGTAGACATTCATCCAACACACACACACACACACACACACACACACACACACACACACACACACCTTCAGCTCAACCCACTCTCCCTCTACAAACATGAAGTCTGGAGAGGATTAGTTATGAAATGTTTTAAACGGATACTGCTCAGCACATCAGAGCCTGCCTAGCCCCCTCCCTCGACCCCCACCAGTTTGCTTACAGAGCAAACGGGCCCACAGAGGATGCTGTCACTGTCTCCATCACCCTTCACAGATCACTGAGCCATCTGGAGAACACGAAGAGCTATGTAAGGATGCTCTTCATGGATGACAGCTCAGCATTCAACACTTTAATCCCAGACTTCCTTACCACCAAACTGGACCAGCTTCAGATTCTCCCTGCATCTCCTCCTGGGTCAAAGATTTCCTACTCACTGGTCTCAATCAGTCAGACTCCCAGGACCCCACATCTCTTGCCCCACTGTTACTCAGCACCGGATAACCACACGGCTCTGTTCTCAGCCCCCTCCTCTACGTGTTGTACACATATGACTGTACACCAATCCAACCACATCTCCAATTATTTCACCTGGACCCACAACAACCAAAGCTCTAATTAAGAAGGCCCAGCAGCAGCTACTCATCCTCCCTGTCCTGTGGAAGAATAACCTGGCCCAGAAGTCGCTGGTGGAGAGCGTGCTCTCCTTCTGCCTGGGTGCTTGGTACACAGGGCCGCAACTGAGACCAGGAAGCCTGGCAGAAGGTAATTAACGCCACTCAATAGAGAACTGGTCTCCCTGGAGGACACGCTCAGATCTGTCTCCGGACAACCTGAGCCATCACAGGTGATCCTTCACCACCTGTTTGACTAAGTGCCTTTGGGTAGGCACCTAAGGTCAATCAGGTCCCACACCTCCAGATTTACAAACATTCAGACCCACCAAACACTATCCACCCAACCCACCCCATCCTCCCTCCACATATACACCCCACCCCTTCCCACCCACCTGACCAATCTGAGCCATGGTCTAAGTAACCTCATCATTCAGGCCATTCACACAAAGCCTTTAGTCCTTTGCACTACCTCCAAGCACTTTGCAACCTGCTGTCTCTCGTGTGCCTTTCTTGTTTTGTGCATATTCCTCTTGATTGTATGTATTTCTCCCGTTTGTTATTCATTCCTGCCAGCTTACTATTTATATTTTATTCTTGCACAGTTGCACACACAATTTTGTTGTACATTAACAATGACAATAAAGGGCTATTCTATTGTATTTATTCTATTCTATAATAATGCCACTATCTGATATCTTCCATATAAATATTGTTCAGCTATGGTTTCTTTGATTTCTCTCCTACAAGTTGAGAGAACAATGAGCAGATACACAGTCGGCAGCTACACTGACAGACAAAAGTTGTGGTGGGCTGTTTCTGTGCTCTTTGACTGCTGAAGTTGTTTACTCAGAACAGATCTCAGTATGATCTTTCACAAGACATGAAGTGAGAGAAGAGCTGCACTTCAGCAGGCCAGGTTGAGTTGAACAGTTGGAATAGATCATTTCAGCTGTACATGTTTGTTAAGTTGGAACATTGTTTAAAAAACACATTCAACTGTCCAAATGTGATGTTAGTTTTATTTTTAATTGATAATTGATTTAAACTGGATGGATGTCTGTTACAGCTCTGGGTTAAACACACTGCAATGATCTCTGGTGAGGCTTTATAGTTGTATAGTTTACAGTTTGGCAACCAATTAAAAATCAATTTCTAAAAGAAAGAAAAGGAAAGACAAAGTTAAGACAAGTGAATGATGAACACCTTCCCCATTGCCCACAGTGACATGTGATTAAGAGTGATCACAGCATGACTGAGCAGGTCTCTGTGTATTTCCCTTTCTCACATACCCTTTGGCCGTTTGTTTTGAAATAATTATTCATATTAATTATACAGTTGTATTCAACCTTCCACCAGTGGTACAAGATCAGTTACTTGAGACTCAAACAGAGATGAGATGAAAAACCCCTTTGTATTCATGGCCTTGTTTGAACTCTTGTTAAGAGAATTTTTATTTTAGTTAAATCATTAAAGTATAATCAAGTAGAAACAAGTATGCCTTATAATCAAGTGTTTATATATTTTCACACGGTAAAGCTTACTGTTGAAAAGAACACAATGTATTCCTTGCTTAAGTGTGTGGGATGTTTGACAAAGACAGGATATATACATGCATTCTTTACTTCAGTGTCTGCGATGTCAGATAAGCATGAATACTGCTGTGTCGTTGTTTTTCAGTTTGTGTGCAGAAGTTAGATAGCTAAGACAATGCCTGAGCTCTCCCCTCTTCAGTTGAAAGAGGAAGTACTATGTAACCCATTTTGCCTTATAAATAAAGCGAGTAAACGGTGCTCGGTGTGTTAGTCTGCTCAGAGACTCTCACCCGTGCGCACGTCTTTGAAACTCTGAGTTGGTCTGCCAGTGTCTCATTTCTCTCTTACTGTGCTTTTACAAATGTCAACCCCTGACATTTAATTGGTCCTTCGAGCCGGATAACTGACTGTTATTTTTAACGTCTAGTTTTCCATAGACGGTCTCCATCGGATCCTGACGTCGTGACGCCTGCGCTGGAAGAAATCTGATCAGTAAAACGAAAAACCCGGACACGTGAATTCGATCTCCGGTCAGCGTTCGGCCTTCACGGCTCCAGGACCCGATGAGCACCGATCTTAAAACGCAGCGCCACAGTAGAGGTGAATATGACACGCATTCCACCAAGCGCTAAAATACGTTGATATTGAGATTTTCCTTTAAGTAGTGTGTAAACCTAGGTACGCCGACAGATCTCAGTGTCCATGCGGGACTAGGAAGACGACAGGCAAGAGCGAAATTCTAGAAAAATCGCTATTAAAAGTTCCGGTCGCTCTGGGAGTGGCTGTAACGGAACAGGTTTCCGGTCACTCAAGAAGAGTGGCTGAAGGTGAAGGTGTTACACAAATAAATAGGCCTACGGAAAATCTCAATAAAAATCATAGAAACGCGCTTTGTTTGTGAGGAGTGAGTTGTTTTTACGACCCAATACGCGGTCAAACCACTTCTCAAACTGTTTTCCTGTGTACACTCACGTATTGGTAAAGGTGGAAAAAAGGGTTGTGCTTCATCACGTAAAATTGATAACCGCTCTCTCAATTAGTGGGAGAGTAGAAGGCTGTTATCGAAAACCCATTCTCACTTTTTCATGCCAAAGAAGGTGTCACAGTTCTGACGTAATTAGTTCAAAATGGGTAACTCTAAAACTAAAGTAAAATTAACAGCAGACGAAGAGTGGTTAGAAAAAACTGTTCAAATGCAGGAATAGTCAGTGCAAAAAGGTGGAGAAATCCACATAAAATATATTGTCCAGCTTGGCAAGGCAAATGCACCCCTGATTCAATAAATGCTTTAAAAACCGCTTTGCAAAAAGAGTTATATGTGGAAAAAAGTCAAAAGCCAAACCAGCAGTTGTAATATATGTGAAAGGTGTGCCGTTAAAAATGTTTTGAGACACAGGAGCTTGTAGAACTGTCTTAACTGTAGAAGTCCCAAATGTAACATTCTCAAAAAACACTATAATTGTGAAATCAGCCTCAGGACATGTGACAAAACAGCATCTAACCGATCCCCTTTTTATGTCACATAGAGATAGTGGCCGTGGCTGCAAAAATCAGTGCATTTATGACCCATCATGCCCAGATTGTATGAAATAAATAAAAGGAAATCATTCATATGAAGACCTTTTCTATAAAAAAGAGAGATGCATAAGGTAGATTAAGGCTGTGTCATTGTTCAGCCAAGGAAAGTGTGTGAAAAGATAAATGTTTCCATCCTGGAGGGTGAGTGAGACTGCAGCTCACTCACGGTCCCTGATGGATACAAAATAAAATATAATAATCTGAAGGTTGGATCTGAGATGAGGCAAACAGAAGACCAGTCTAAAAGTAGGCACAAACCTGTTAAGAGAAAAAAGCAAATCTTGTACAGATTGGATGAACTATAAATTATCTGTTTGCCGAGTAAGATGATCCTAACTATTAAATTGGCTCAGTAATAATATAGTGATATACACTAATAAAATATTGTAATACACTATTGTTATTATATAGAGAGAAAAAGATGATAATAATTAATAAAAATATAATATTAATATTGACAAGAAGTATCTTAGCCAGTATGATGTGAGATGGACAATTGTTATGAAGAAGTCTGCATCAAGCTTAAAGGTTTGCTCAAACTCAGTATAATGACATATGAGATGAAGAAAATAAAAGCAATATCTAAACCAATTAGGTGCATAGAGGCACTTAACCTGCTTGAAAACCTGTCATTTATCCTAGATAAATATTACTGAGATACAGAGCACATCTATAATAACAACTAATAAGCCAAACCCTGTAGATAATAACTAAACCTACAGGATTATGAAGCTGAATTAAATGTGTGGACACC
The DNA here is from genome assembly GCF_964374335.1 of Astatotilapia calliptera. Taxonomy (NCBI): domain Eukaryota; kingdom Metazoa; phylum Chordata; class Actinopteri; order Cichliformes; family Cichlidae; genus Astatotilapia; species Astatotilapia calliptera. The sequence continues at coordinate 3,635,288 of NC_137423.1, read as the reverse complement.
GCTAAGTTGATAAGCATGTTACACATTTTCTTTTATTTTTATTGGTTTAGAGCAGAGGCTGCATGCTGTTAAAAGCGAACACATACAGCTGTCTGTGAGCTCAGTTTCCCCTCACACTTCTGCTTTGTTTCTGGCAGCATTTTTCTTTGTCTCTTTGTATCCTGACTCATGTACGTTTTTGTTTTGTTTGATTATTTTGTTAGTTTGGAAACAAATTTGTGCCAATACTTGTGGATTATGGTGACACATAGTGATTAGACATATGATTTACAAATGCCCAGTTTTAGAACTGTGAGCTATGAACAATGCAAAGTTTAGGAAATAATATATATACAAAACAAAAAACTTCAAAGTTTGAAATATGTAAGATGTGTGAATTCTTTGAAAAACTAGAAGGTATCTAAAATTGCCTCAAGTGAAAATGAAATTCTCTAATGACACTCTGATAGTTAGGTCAGCATAAGGGCCAGAAGGCCTGTGAAACCACAATATCCTTTGAGTGCAGAAGCAAAGGAAAGAATTAGGCCAGTAATTGCAGACATGCAGAAAGCAGGTATTCTCGTGAAAACTAATAAAGCCACGTGTAATACACCACTAGCAGTAAAAAAGACAAAGTACAATGGACTCCAGAAGCAGAAAAAGCTTTCGTTGATTTGAAAATAGCACTGCAGACATGTACCGTCTTAGCATTACCAGACTATGGAAAACCTTTCGTTCTCCATGTTGATGGTGCAGGAGGGTATATGAAAGCAGTCTTAACTCAAGCTTTTGGAGAAAAACAACGTCCATTAGCTTTCTACTCATGCAAACTTGACTCTGTAGCTGCTGGATTACCTACCTGTGTTCAGGCATGCGCAGCAGCAGCAGAGGCAGTTAAAAAATGTGCAGACATTGTTCTAGGACATAAATTGATCATCAAAGTCCCACATGCAGTGACCTCTATTTTGCTCCAAGCGAACCTCTCTTTCCTCACGCATGCAAGACAACTTTCTTATGTGGGGATTCTACTTACACAATCACACATAAAAATAGAGAAGTGTGGCCAGCTAAACCCAAGTACACTTTTGCCGATTTCTCTGGACGGAGAACAACACTGTTGCATTCAAAAATTAGAGGAAGATACAAAACCTCGCACTGATATATACAGCTCCCCCCAGAGCAGTTTCAGTAATGTTTTTGTGGACGGCTCAGCGTCAAAAGACATTCACGGTAGAAATTGTGTGGGTTATGCGGTCACAACTGTTGATAAAGTGATAGAAGCAAAAGCTCTCAGCTCCTCAAACTCTGCTCAAAGCGCAGAACTAACCGCAGTCATCAGAGCATGTACTTTGTATAAGGGTCAAAGTGTTAATGTTTACACAGACAGTCAATATGTCTATTCAGCAGTTCATCATTTCGCTAAAATATGGCATAACAGAGGAATGACAACTTCCTCAGGCAACACAGTTCAACATGCAAACCTTCTAAAAAAGCTATTAGAAGTAATAACGTTGCCAAAAGAATTAGCACTATGCAAATGTGCAGCTCATCAAAAGGATGACACAGAAATTACGAGAGGAAATAACTTTGCTGACAAAGCAGCAAAAGCAGCTGCAGAAAAACAAATTGATGTTTTAACAACAGAAACCATAGATCTAATACCTTTAGAAATACTAGCAGATGCACAGAAAACAGCATCGCTGAGTGAACAAAAATCTTGGGTGAAAGATGGAGCAGAATTAAAAGACAACCTCATGATGTGTAATGGCAAACCAGTGCTTCCAAAATCTTTGCATAGAACTGCTGCTTTAGTGACACATGGGAAAACTCATGTGTCATCAGGAGGGATGATTAATATTCTTAATAAACAATTCTATACAAAAATTTTGAAAGTTCAGCACAAGAGTTTATCAGAACATGTATGATTTGCCAAAGACACAACGCACAGGGAAATCTACGTCCAAAGCGAGGGCATTTCCCTATACCACCGCATCCATTTCACACTGTCCACATGGATTTCATAGAATTAAATGAATCAAAATCCTCCAAATATGCACTTGTGATAATTGATGTATTTTCCAAGTGGCCAGAAATATACCCAGTGAAAAAAGCAGATGCAATATCAGTAGCAAAATGTCTATGTAATCATTTTATTCCAACGTACGGTATTCCATCTCTGATAAGATCAGACAATGGCACACATTTTGTAAATGAAGTAATAAGTAAAGTTTCTGAAGCTTTAGGCTTCAGCATAAAACATCACTGTTCTTATCATCCACAAAGTGCAGGATTAGTCGAGAGAACTAACGGCACAATTAAACAAAGGTTGAGGAAATGTATGGAAGAGACTAAAAAACCTTGGCCTGAATGTCTAAGCTTGGTTAAATTATGGATGAGAATAACTCAAGGAACAGGTGGTCTAACGCCATTTGAAATCGTACATGGCAGACATTTTCCACTCCCCATAATGAGTGAGCCAATTAATAAATCTATTGCAGAAACAACAATGGCAGAATGGATGACAAAACTATTTGAGAATAAAGAAGTGAGATTAAGCAATCAACTGCCGAGTGACTTTTCTTCAGTTTCTTGCAGGTTGAACCCCGGTGATTGGATTCTGATTAAAAGTCCTCCAGCGGAAAAACTGGAGTGCTCCAAAGTGGGAAGGTCCCTTCCAGGTGCTACTTACCACACCCACAGCGTGTAAGATAGCCGAACGAGTTTCGTGGATTCATCAATCCCACGTGAAGAAAGTGTTTGCACCACAATAAGACGCCGGTTCCCCTGACTCTTACGTGAACCCCTGCTGGAGGACAGGGCTGAACGGGTTTCCCGCCCTGTGCTTCCTCGGCAGTGCTACTCACGTGGGAGCTCGGGTGTGCCTGGTCGCCCTGAAGATCAGACTGACCTATCCCACCGAAGAGCAGAACCAATAATAACACCAGGGACGCCTGAATAAAATCTCAACAGGAGCAACCGGACAAACAGGTACGCCCCAGGGTCTGAAGAAATTAGGACAAAACCGAAACTGCTCCATGATCCTGGCGGCACCAGATTGGGATGGCATCGGCTCATCAACAGGTACATACTGGGTACAGGGCGCAGCTTGGGCGTGTGGCCTGAAAGTCTATTTCATGCTGCCACCAAACAGCACCGGACTCTGTGCCCCTGTTCTGGTATCTGACCACACCTTTAAGATGTCAGTGAACAGCAACACCAGAGCTAAACGTAACACAGGCCTCAAGCCCCATGATCCATATCTTGGTTCTGATGTACCAGATGACTTCAAACTCTGGACCAAGAGCCAGAAGGTAATACACGCTTTGTTTCCATGGATAGGAGTAGGGAAACACGCACTACAGATAGAAACCCTGGACTATCGTTTTGGATTATTTTTAAATGCTTCAACCCGCATTAATCAAGGACAGAATGAAGAAATTGATGCAATTCGCATCACTGTCATGCAGCACCGAGTGGCTTTAGACATCATTCTCGCAGAGAAAGGTGGTCTCTGCGTATTGTTTAACACTACATGTTGTACCTACATACCTGATAACATCCATTCATTAAACATGACAAATGCTTTGAATGTTTTGAAACAACTGAGAGACGCTCAGCAGCAGGACTACGTTACCGATACTCAAGGTTGGTGGGACTGGCTGCTGAGCGGCTCTTGGAAATCTCTACTGATTAAAGGCCTGTTGGCCCTTTTCAGTGTGATGTTACTATTTTGCCTTTTCATTGCTTGTATTATCCCATGTCTGAGAAGCATAATGATAAACATGTTCAAGCGTATGTTAGGAAACCATGTCTTGGCTCAGTCAGTTATGGAGGATCCCTATCGTCAGTATGATATGCTGAGTGTGAGAGAGAGAGAAGAAAATCTCTATGACAATCTTGACAAGCTTGTTGTTTAATTATTTCACTGAATGACGTGCAAGTTGAAAATGTGACTAACAAGTGACTATGCATTGAGTAAAACATGTGAAATATATTAACATCAGGAGGGAATGTTAAGAGAATTTTTATTTTAGTTAAATCATTAAAGTATAATCAAGTAGAAACAAGTATGCCTTATAATCAAGTGTTTATATATTTTCACACGGTAAAGCTTACTGTTGAAAAGAACACAATGTATTCCTTGCTTAAGTGTGTGGGATGTTTGACAAAGACAGGATATATACATGCATTCTTTACTTCAGTGTCTGCGATGTCAGATAAGCATGAATACTGCTGTGTCGTTGTTTTTCAGTTTGTGTGCAGAAGTTAGATAGCTAAGACAATGCCTGAGCTCTCCCCTCTTCAGTTGAAAGAGGAAGTACTATGTAACCCATTTTGCCTTATAAATAAAGCGAGTAAACGGTGCTCGGTGTGTTAGTCTGCTCAGAGACTCTCACCCGTGCGCACGTCTTTGAAACTCTGAGTTGGTCTGCCAGTGTCTCATTTCTCTCTTACTGTGCTTTTACAAATGTCAACCCCTGACAACTCTCAAACACAGAAGTGTTTCATCAGCACTCCTGTTTATTGGTATCGTTGTGAGTTTCCGGTGCAAGTACTGTTATGAGAACATGCAAAAGATGTAAGGCATGAAAAAGTCACAATCTATAATTGTAAGTTATTACCTTATGTGTTTGTAGCAGTCAATATACATATGACTATGTGTACATAGAAGATGTGACCACAGGATTGTCTCAGAAAATTACAGGGAGCTAACTGACTGAACTGTTTGTGCCAAAGATCAAATAGCAGTTTAGGTATTTAGGTAATAATTATTTGTATTTTTATCAAAGTGAACTGGGTAAGTGGTAAGCAACTTCTCTCAGACCATCCAGAGTTCAGCAATTAAACTTCACAATCTTTTGCCCATGAAGATTCCTAACTATATCAGAAATTATGATATCATTATGTTGCCTAGCAACTACCGCCTCTGTCAGTGCGCCCCAGGGTGGCTGTGGCTACAATGTAGCTGCCATCAGCAGTGTGTGAATGTGTGTGTGAATGGGTGGGTGACTGGATGTGTAAAGCACTTTGGGGTCCTTACGGACTAGTAAAGTGCTATACAAATACAGGCCATTTACCTAGCAACTTGTTAAGATGACCATTGTTTTAGCATTTATGCACCTTTAGTACCATTTAAATCATGCTATCATTTTTCTTTCACAAAGATAACATCTAATTTGTCATTGTTAAAGGTAAATTATGCATGATATATTATGAAACTCTCTCTTTGCTTGGAAACCACTTACCAAAGGGCAAAATTGACCTGTTTTCAGCCTTTATGCCCCTCATGAAACAGCATGTCAATTTTATTTAATGATAAAGTCTCATTCATAGCCATAAATTTGAATTATACATGCCACCTGAGTAACTTATGTTCATCAAATAACGACCATCCACCACCACTGTTTCTTGCCATTTCTCATGGTGATTGAGCATATGGCTTTAACAACAGCATGAAGCAATACTGTAGCATGGACATCTACTTTTGCACTACATGTGTAAGTGGAATTAAACTGGTCATCATTGGTAATCCATTCACACTGAACTTAATTGCACTCAAATATATACGTATGTGGATGTAATTTATGAAAGAAATGAGCATAATTGGCATTTGAGATGGTTTTTTGAAAATATGTAATCCAGTGTTTTTGACAATTATTTCTATGACTTATTTTGCATGACTAAGTCCTGAAGTCAATGATAAATAATAAAATTATGATAAATGTAAAAGTACCGTAAGTAGTAGTTTCATAGCTTTAAGATTAATGCCAATCACGACTCAACCTTAAAGTAAATTTTGGAAGCTGAGAACACTACGGTCTCTAATTTATGTTATCAAAGTTAATAAAGGTGATCTATGGTACACAGTTTAACCATATTAGTATTTTGGAAATTTACAGGCAGTTTTATAATGTTTTAGTCACCATATCATCTCTCATGTTCACTTTGTGTGAGTTACAGAAACCCACCATGAAGAAAACTGTGCTGTTGGTGTTGTTTCAGTTGTTTAGACCGGAAAGATGGTTGATATTATTTCCACTGTGGTAGTACAGCAAAGCACCAACTTGACGAACAGCCAATCAAATTGTTCTGAAATTGTTCCCTCCCATTTAATGTGATTATATTAAGATACCCCTTGCTATAGTATGCTTAAATGGAAATGAACTAGAAGTGGATTAATCAGAAAATGCTGATCATATTTTGCACACTATTGAGCTTCAAAGTTTGTCGTAAGTTTAGAGTCAGCTTTCTTTTTTCCCAATTTAACTCCAGAAATTTATTGTTAACTCATCTGCTTCATTTTATCTTCAGGATGCACAGATGATCTGTTCTTTGGAACAAAGACTATTGGTGTTGGAGAAAATGCGACCCTGACATGTGCACGCCCGACGTCTGAATATGATGCAACCTTGTATTGGATCAGGATTGTTTCTGGAAGCTGGCCTGAATTATTGGGAGGAACATTTGCCTTTGATTATGCTGGTGTTAACAAGACTCCTCATATTACGACAAAACAAGAACCTGGAACATTTATTCTGGAAATAATTGAAGTTAATCAAAGTGATACTGGTCTTTATTACTGCATAAAAGTCAGGCAGCTTGCTATGACATTTTTAAAGGGAACATTTCTGAGGATTAAAGGTGAATTGAATTACTTTGGGGGTTTTTTCAACGTGAAATTTTGTTTTTCTTTTTTTGTTAGTTAAAAAGTGGGTAGAACATGTTAATTATTTCTTCTTTTATATTTTCCAGGACTAGAACCAACTATCAATGATACCATTCAAGTGTTTCCTTCTGATCATGTCCATCCAGGAAACCCAGTGACTCTGCAGTGTTCAGTTTTCTCTAACTCCGAGAACAAAACATGTCCTCGAAATCACAGTGTGTTTTGGTTCAATGTTAGATCTGATAAATCTCATCCTAATGCAATTTATCCAAATGAAAACAGTGATAAATGTGAGAAGATTCAAGAGGCTTCCTCCACACAGAAATGTGTCTACAGCTTCTCCAAGAACGTCAGCTCCTCTGATGCCGGGTCGTACTACTGTGCTGTGGCCACATGTGGACAGATCATTTTTGGTAATGGAATAAGACTGGATGTTAAAGGTAAATTTTAACATTTTATTATTTATTATTTAGAATAGATTATTATGCATTGATATCAGTTTTTAATGATACCAAAATTCACATTCCATGGTGCATGTATTTTTCTAGAACTCACCACATGGAATTTGCAGAAGGCCACTACAGCCATCTTTCTGTTATGTGCTGTTTTGGTTACAAGTCTGGTTGTTATCGCCTACCTCATTTATACCATCAAGAAGAAAACATGTAATTGTTGTAAAGGTAATACAACTTTCCCCTTTCGTCAGTCAGATCTAAAGGTATTTAGCAAAAGCTAACGTCACGTTTCATATCATTGGTTTGTTTCAGTCAGCCTAAAGCATCTTTTAGCTAAAACTTCTGTGTTTCAAACAGATGTTGGAACAGTCAGTGGTGAGGAGCAGAGTCAGCAGGTAGGGTGTATGTCAGAAAAGTAATGGGGAAATTAATAGGTAAATACTTCTAATCATTTATAGTCAAGACCTTTAGTGTTGATGAATGTTCGATTTTTCTACAGACAGTTGAAGATTCAGTGGTTTATTCATCAACAACTTTCACCTGGAGAAAAACTGACAAAGTGGAGCAAATGAGTTCCAGGAAAGCAGAGGAGACAGTCTACACTGGTGTGAGAGATTTGTAGCAGATCAACAATTCACCTGTGGAAATTGCTGAAAATATGTGGGACAGTGTAGCACCATAAACACCACAGGGCCTCTGTTGCACTTCTGAAAATGCTCATGTAATATCTGAACAATATATTATAACAATATATTGTGTAATATGCAGTTTTTGCCTTGTATTTAGTATTGTGATTTTAATATTAGTTTTAATCTCAGAAAACTCTGAAAAGTTAGGCAGTCATTTTAATAATAAAATGAATAATAATAAAACTATGCTCCTTCTGGTCATTTCCACATTGTCCTCCATGTTTTTCATTCTCTCTCTCACGCTCTCTCTTAAAAGAGCACCGTTTTAATTTCTTTGATTTTATTTTGATATATTATTGAAGATGAGCAGACTGTTACGTGACTTCCTCTCAACCACAGCTTTAAGCATGGCCGATAGTGGAAGTCATAGAGCCTTCTTAATCTTAACATAAATCTTAGCAGTTTTACTAATTCTCATGTGCATTGTCTTTTGTCACAGTATAGAGAGCACATGAGATATATCAGTGCAACAACTGATGCTAAAGAGATCCAATTGTTGTGAGAACAGCCTTTATATTTTGGGCATCATACCATGTCCAGTTAGAGACAACGTAAGAGAAACTTGCAGACAGACAGTCGTTTTGCCAAAGGACTTAAGTAGTTTAAATAGTTACACCTTACTAGCACTAAGTTGCTTTCCAGACTGTCTTTATTCCAGTTATTATTATTAATTACCCCGTATAGATGCTGTTGCAGTCATTCCTCATAGACTTTGGTGCTTATTAACATGACAGCATGAAGCAGTTCCTGGAGATTTGTTAGCTGTACATCCATATCCATCCCACAGGTACTCATTGGATCAAGATCTGGTGACAGTCACGGCCATCTGAGCACAGTAAACTCATTGACAGTTTCAAGAGACAGGATTGAGATTGTTTGAATATAGGAGATTATTCTGCCAGAAGCATCCATCATAAAATGGATATGCTGGTCATAAAGAGATGGGCATGATCAGCAACAATATTTAAGTAGGCTGTGTGGTGTTTAAGCAATGCTCAATTATTACTAGGAGTTCTAAGAAAACATCCTTCACAACATTACACAACCACCAACAACCAGAACCAATGATACAAGGCAGGATGGATCCATGCTTTTTTTTTTTAAAGACAAATTCTGACGCCACCATCCAAAAGCCTTATAACAAAGTGGGAATTGTTAGAGGTGGTTGTAGTCAGGAGATCTAATAATCAATAGCTTGGTGATCAGATCCCTGGCTGCCTAAGTCTGCATGACAAATTTCTTTCGGAGCGCAGCTAGAGTGAACAAGTGTACCTAATGAAGTGGCAGTGTTGCAGTAACAGGGTGCAGCTCCTGGCAGACGAATGTGTTTGGTCCGCCACAACTTTCCACACATGAGATATTTTTGAGTTTGATATTTAATGTGGTTAAAAAAGTTAATGTCATTGTTTAGAAATGTTTAAAAAAATAAAATCAAATGAATAACATTTGATCTTTTATCTATCTAAAAGCACTTTCTAAAGGCCCTCTGCATTGTTCTCTTGACAAAAAAACAAAACAAGCAAAGCCACATGCAACAACTACACTGACAGACAAAGGCTTTGGTGGGCCATTTCTCCACTCGTTGACCAACCACTGAAGCTGTTTACTGAGAGCAGAGCTCACTGTGCCCTTTAACAGGATATGATATGACAAAGCAGCTACAAGACTCTTTTTATATAGACAAACCAAAATGATTTAGTTTTACTTTAATGCAGAGCACAAATATTGTTTCTTTTTTGCGATTTTAAGCAACAAGCATTTACAACCAACTATCACCAACTATACAAGTGAGGTGTGTAGGAAAATAAGACTTCAGAAGTATGGTTAATAATATAACAAACATTTGAAGACATTGCCATGGATACCAGGAAGGGATACATGATTAGCATCTCCCTGCTTCTGCCAGCAGCTAAGAAAAACCAAAGAAAAGGAAAAACTGTCACAGTGTGATGTGCACTTGTTCCTTCCTGTTCCACAGCTCTTATAAGCTGTTCAGTTATATTATTACAACAGTTATATAGTTTTATTCCACTTGTCTCTTTAAAGTAGATAAAAAAAAGTACTGCAAGACCAACTTCCTGCAGAAGAGAGTGAAACAGAAACAAAGCAGCTACAGTGGGATGCAAAAGTTTGGGCAACCTTGTTAATGGTCATTATTTTTCTGTATAAATCGTTGGTTGTTACAATAAAAAATGTCAGTTAAATATATCATATAGGAGACACACAGTGATTTTTAAGAAGTGAAATGAAGTTTATTGGATTTCATTGTGTGCAATAATTGTTTAAACAAAATCAGGCAGGTTACTTAGTTTTTCTAAGTTAAAAAAACTCAAATAAATTGAGTTTATCAGCATTTTTGCCTAAAAAGTACTGGTAACTTATTTAAATCTAGTTCTAATAACAAATGGATAAAAATTGAGTTCAGCCTATTTAATATTTTTAATTAACCTCCTAAGACCCGAACCTTTCCACGGCATGCATTTTTAATTTCTCTTTGATATTTGGTCACATTGGGGCCCGATGAATGTAAAAACATTTTTTTTTTTTTACCGTATCTTTGTTTTTAAGAAAAAACAAGAGCCATATATGAGGATATTCGTTTAAAATTTCAATAGAACAGTAGCTGTATAATGTCCTCGTAAGTGGATATCAAGCCATTATAGAGCAAAATTGAGTATTTTGGTCTAAATAACCCAAAATGTGATGTCCACATATGTGGACACCAGGTCCTAGGAGGTTAAACACAATATTAGATTTTACAGTGTGGAGAGATCTTAAACATGCTGTTGGGAGAAGGCACCCTTCAAATCTGAGAGATCTTGAGTAGTTTGCAAAAAAGAATGGTCGAAAATTCCAGTTCAGACATGGAGTAAGCTTGTTGATGGTTATTGGAAGTGATTGATTGATTTTTTTCCAAAGAGCACCCAACCAAATATTAAGTTGAGGGTGCCAATAATTTTGTCCAGCCCAGTTTTTTAGTTTGTGTGTGAAACTTTTTTTTGTCTGTTTTTGTGTTGATACACTGCACATAAAGGTGCATTTTCTAGAAAAATCCCTCGGTGTTGACAATTTCAGCTATGACTAAATATCTGTGAGTACAATTAATTTACCAATCAGTAAAATTTCCTGTGGGGATCTTGCTGCTTTCCCCATTATCATAGGCGTGCACCAAGGAACAGCCTGATTTTACCTACAGTTCATTCTGTACATCAATACAGCAATGGCTGACCTGCAGGTGCCCCACCCTTGTACTCTATAGTACTCTGATTACTTGCCATAAAAGTCATCACAAGGATGGATTATGTGAAGTTTGACAACCACACAAATGGTATGGTTTTTATGGACAGAATTTCTAGACGCAGCCAAGTGGCAGAAGGCTTTCACTTGGGTGAGGGCCTCCAGCTCACCTTGGAACGGTTTGCAGCTGAGTGTGAAGGAATGAGAATCAGCACCTCCAAATCTGAGGCCATGGTCCTCAGCCGGAAAAGGGTGGAGTGCTCACTCCGGGTTGGGGATGAGTTCTTGCCCCAAGTGGAGGAGTTCAAGCATCTTGGTCTTGTTCACGAGTGACGGGAGAAGGGAGTCGGAGATGGACAGACAGATTGGTGCTGTGGCTGCCATCATGCGGACGCTGTACTGGTCTGTTGTAGTGAAGAGAGAGCTGAGAGTAAAAGGGAAGCTCTCAATTTACCCTCCCTACCCTCACCTATCGTCATGAGCTGTGGGTAGTGAAAGAATGAGATCGCGGATACAAGCAGTGGAAATGGGCTTCCTCCGAAGGGTGGCTGGTCTCTCCCTTAGAAATAGGGTGAGAAGTTCAGCCATCCGGGAGGGGCTCAGAGTAGAGCCGCTGCTCCTCCACATCAAAAGGAGCCAGTTGAGGTGGTTCGGGCATCTGATAAGGATGCCTCCTGGGTGAGGTGTTCTGGGCATGTCCCATCGGGAGGAGGCCCCGGGGCAGACCCAGGACATGCTGGAGAGATTATATCTCTCGACTGGCCTGGAAACACTTTGGTGTTCCCTCATTTTCTGTCCAGCTTATGGGTTATCAGTTCTGAAATGTGCATTTGTGACTTATACCAGTCAGGCCTTTCTGAATTGAGGTTCCCTTTTTTCATAAAACCCACAGTTTCCAGAGTCCTATGTATCACAAAATCCAGGTTCATACACAAAAGTGCAAAGCCAGACTCTGATGGTACAGACACGTGATTCAGGGTGAAGATTCTGTGGCCAAGACTGCCATGCACCTGATGGCTGGGTCAGATCAAAGAAGACATACAACAAGTGAACAAAACTGCTGAAATATATTGCTTGATATCCTGTATAGCTTAGAGATGTACCTCTCTGTTTGATGGACAGCTGGAGGCTGAATTGCTGTTGTAACTTTAAAGAGGCAGTTAAAGAAGTATAAGAAACTTGAAGAACTGAAAATATAAGGCTGGCTGAGAGGAAGCTGAAATGTGATTTTTTTTTAATCATCGGTTGAAAAGTTAAAACTTCTTTCAACAAAAAAATTCAGACAAATTTAATACAAATGTGACACAGCAAAAACCAAGCTAAATTCACAAAAGTTACATTTGTAACTTTATGTTTCCTAAAATGTTACAGCATTTAGACTTACATGCAAGTATAATTTCTTTTACTTATCTTTGCTAATGTTAATTTTTAATGTAAAGATGTCAAAACGTGTTGGATTTTTGAATTGTTTTCATTTAGTATGCATATAGATCAATTCCCACTTACACATGTATGTTATTAATAAATGATTAACCTTCTGGTAAAACTTCACTGATCACTGTTGTTATGAAAACATATTTAGTTGTACATCTGTGTTGGTTTACATTTTATATATCTATTCTGTATAATAATGACCAATTTTTCTTCTTTGGCTCTCGGAGGAGGCGGACGGACTTTTTCTCTTCTCCCTTATCTTCCCTGCTTCCCTGCTTATGTCCTTGTCTAGTCTCGTGGGGTTTTTTTGTATTTTACCTGGAACACTCACTCACAGTCTGTTCTCTAAAACCTAAAAGAGGAATTATGGATTGGATCAACTGGTCCCTAAATGCAATCGACACCCCTTCTCAACGAGAAGTTTGGGCTCGGGTGAGCCTGAGTGCTGAAGATATCTACCTATTCGGAACCATGGTAACAGGGTTCTGGCGGATCGGAGCTGGCTTGGCCCTGACTTATCGAAGAATTAAGGAAGCGGAACCGGCTGTTCAAATCCCCACAAGGCTGCCCGCTGGGATTGGAATGGTGGGAGAGGCGTGAGTTTCTCAAAATGGGCTCATTGAGTCAGCACGGATAAGATCTTGGAGAGGCTACGGGTGCTGTGAATACTCAGAATAAGATCTCTGACTGCAGACTGGATACATCTCTGAAGGGCTAGCCCGGAATAACATCTCTGGGCACAAATCGGATGACATCTCGGGGAGGCACACTGCCGTGAGGTCTCAGAATCGGCTCCTTGAGCACAAGAAATGGCAACATCATAGAACGCAAGTATGGCGAAGCTCGCGGCTCTCCAACGGGAGATTGAGAGACCAGTGTTGGACTGTAGAACTGCTTTGAAATTCATATGAGCTGTTCGCACTAAAGTAAAAAATAACATCAGTTATGCGGATACCCCTTTGGCGCCAGCTGCAAGGCCGGAGCTGAACAAAACACCCTGATAACGACTGTGTTGAGTCTGTTCCTTCCCATTCCATGCAAGGCCACCTGGGTTGGCTGGTAGACTGTTTACTTAGCCTGGCAGGGCGAAGGACACTGTCTCAGCTGAACTATGGACACGCACACGCACACATACACTGATACTGATAAGCACTCCTGACACATCACCCTCCCTACCCCGGATCCAACGCCACCTCCAATGCTTACCTCCCCTCTGATGTGGACATCGGGTCAGCTGGAGGCGCAGTCGAAGATTGCAGCGGTCCCAGATCAGATGTACACACTGGAACTCTTTCCCATGTTGCTGTCTGTGTTTATTGTGCTATGGTGTGTTGATATCTGTGCATTCCTGTATTATCCTTCTGTGTTACACATTTTGATGTTTTTTTCCTCGCTACCTAGCCTGACCTGTCTCCCCAATGTGATGTTTGTGTATTGTATGTACGGTCGGCAAGGTCTGTCATCTCGGATGTCGGCAAAAGACCTGCAACTGACAAATAAAGGCTATCTCATCTCATCTCAATCATATCAGTTTTCTTCATTTTAAATGTGAAAATGGACATCACTGCTACATTAATGAAAGAAAGCTACCCAGCCAATCATATATCTCCCAGCTGAACACTTGCACAGAAATGGAAAAGAAAGACAGAGTAGCAAGAAGCAGAGAGGCACCTTAGAGAACAGGGAGATGTTTTCCAAGAGTCTGTTGAGGGTGTTTTTTAATGGATCTAATTTAAAAAAATATTTAAAACCTGTTTATTCTCAAAGGCTTGCACTTATCGTGTGTGTTAACTTGAATTTTATTTCTTTGTAAAGTTTATTTTGTTATTTTTTAGCTTCATAGAGTTGGTGACCTAAATAGATTTTTATTTTTTCATCTTTTATGTTAAGCACATTGAGATTATATAGCACATTTCATTATAAGTAAATAAAATGACCATTGCCAAACAGGCTGTTCTTTATGGCATTACAGCTGGAACTCTCAGTCTGTATCTTTGATTGGCTTTTCCTGCCCTGTGTCACAATTGTTTCATAGCATAATAGGATTATATGAGAGTTTGTACTAATAAGGTCAAGAGCCAATTTATACAGGTCTAAAAAATGTTTTTGTGGCCATTATTTAATGGCAAAAATTAAAAAACCCAAAAGGATATTTTGATTTGATTATTTGATTATTTAGATGTTCTGTGCTGATGGGCTGAAGATGTGTTTGACAAATCTGCAAAATATTTGTAGCTTTTCCCAAAAACCACATTTCAAGATGTCACTTTGACCGGTGGTGGTATCAGGTTTAAACAAAAAGATATAAGGGTAACCTAAAATTAATCTACCTATTTGCATCCTTAATTGTTACAGCAGGACTGAACACAGCAACACTCATCAGCTACCTTCTTTTACACCTGCCATGGGTGAGTACCTGGAATAGCTTAACTCTTGGGGTAACAAGACCAAATGACACGCTACACATCTCCACAAACCAAGACCACAACAAAATATAATATAAATGGTAAATATATTAAAACTTTAAGAAATAATTCAGTAATAATGTTTTAACCAGTTACCCGTGTTAGAGATCCCGATTTGTCACTTTAGTTTGTTTGCTATGTGTGTGATGAGTCACTATTTGCTTGTCTGCTTGGACAAGTGGTTATTAAGAGCTCCATTTATGTTTGAAAGTTAATGCCCTCTCATGCCATTGTAAATAAACATTGAGTCTTTGCTTTGAGATTGTGCAGGATGTGGAACACCTAATGACCTAGAAAGTGGAACTTTTCAAAATGTGTTTAAAGCATAAAATTTGATTCAACGAAGACTCAAACTGCCATCCCTGGTGTAGTTATGCATGTTTGTGCCACCATCCTACATTCACTTTCTAAAGTAAACATTTTTGCTCAATCTGGCAATTCAGGAGCATTTTAATGAATTGTTTCCAATAATAGGAAGAAATGGGCAATGCATCAGCTTAGTTTGAGGACTTGTTGTGCAAGATCAATGTCACAGGAAGTGGCCTTCTGAGTCTATGTTTTGTGATAACCAATCAGATGTATGTGACAGTGTGACATGGAGGGTCCATGTTACCTCCTCCACCTCCTACACACTCAATGAAATACTTATTAGATCCCTAACAGAGGACACTGTCAAAATGTTTTTGTTCTGGGTTACACTGATTCTTCTTCATCGAGTATGTAAGTGCTTTCTTATTCTATCAAGTATTTTTTCCATACATGTAGGTTGGTCTTACATTTCTTTTTTCAGTTTTTTTATTGTTATTGACTGTTTTTATATTTTTTGTTTCAATTTAGCTGCACTCATTCCAATAACTACAGCTCAACTTGGGGGACCTGTCAACTTTACATGTGTTCTGCCCAAAACTGAGACCGGCCGAAGAGATATCCACTGGTACCATCAGAGAGCTGGTGACACACTGAAAATTATCTGGACACTGAAAGAATCGGCAACACCTAAGTTTGCACCTGCATTTGATAACTCAAGATGGGAAGCAAATTATGATAAAAATGTCAGCAACCTGACCATTCTGAAAACAAATCAAGACGACGAGGGAATCTATCACTGTGGGTTTACAGAGTGGCTCCAAGATACTACATGGAGCGGAACGTATTTGTTAGTAAAAGGTAATATTGTGATTTTTTTTTCTCAGCAGCTAAAGCTGTCTCATGTAAATGTGAAAAAAAAAACAATTAAAATGTCAATAAGCATTTTTGGAAAACCTACTAAACTTTCAATTTATATTGAAGATGTTTGCAGTGATCTTAATGATTGTTTTAAGTGAAATATATTCTTAAGAATTTTATGACTAGCATGCATTACACCCATTTTTCTCAGGCTTTCAAAAGGTGCTTTATTGTCACATTTGTCAACACATTTGTATTAAACAGGAAACACCCAGACAGCAAACTACACTGTTGTTCAGGAGAAGACAGTCCATGCAGGAAATTCAGTGACTCTTCACTGTTCACTATTTTCTGATGCTGAAAATAAGACATGTCCAGGAGGTCACCACGTGTTCTGGTTCAGAGAAGGATCTCATCCTGATATCATTTACACTGAAGGAAACAGACATCATGAATGTGGGAAAAGATCTGAGGCTCAGCGGAGCTGTGTTTTTCGCTCTTCTAAAAATGTCAGCTCCTCTAACGCTGCGACTTACTATTGTGCTGTGGCCACATGTGGGCTGATATTATTTGGAAATGGAACTAAACAAGAAATGGGTATGACTATGAAATATATCATATCAGATAAATATTCATCTCTTTTAGAATCACTCCTTAGATGTTTTCTTTTTTTTGCAGTGCAAACAGCAGGTTCTGCATTTATTGCACTGGTGATAGCAATAATCTGCTTGGTTATTTCTCTTATTCTTAATGTTATTTTCATCTGTTGCCGAACTCCAGGAGCAGCATGTGAACAAATTAAAAGTAAGTTGTTTAAAATAAATGAAAAATCATAATAATATCGCTCTTCTTAACATTAAAAGTAACTTTCAAAGAAATAGGATTAGTAAAAGTAAATTTACATATCTTTCTATACATTTTATTATTAATATTGCTGACATCATGAACATCTCATTATGTATGATTCCATCAAGGTCAATAAGTTATTATTGAATTAGCCAGGTTAGAAACCCAATTTTAAAAAATAAAAATCAAGTAGATAATATTCCTCTTTCATCACCGTTATGCACAGAAAACAGCTCGTCACAAGCAAGGCGAGATGACTTGAGCCAAGCTGTGGATGACAGTGTAAGTAATAATATGGCATCATATTTTTAGTGATTTCTAACAACTTGATGTAATTATAAGAATTTTATTATTTCGCATAGATTGAAGGTGAACTGAACTATGCTGCACTGCAATTCTCTGGAAGGAAAACGACAAGAGGAAAGAAGAAGAAGGATGAACTGGAAACTGAAGAAAGTGTGTACTCTCAAGTAAAATGCAGGATGTGAAAGTGTGTCGGTTGGGTTATAGTACTGATCTTTTATATTGAAAATAAACAAATACAAAGAATTTGTTAGTAATTTTACTAAAAACATGATGCTTTACATTCATTGTACCTATTGTGTTTTCCTGTTCTTGCTTTCCAGGTTATTTATTTATAATATGATGAATCAAATTAAATGAATAGTAATACATTGTATTACATACATAGTATACATGAGAGGTGGGTCGAGTATCCAAAAATTATACTCAAGTAAGAGTAGCATTACTTTAAAATATTATTACTCAAGTAAAAGTGAAGAGTAGTCATCAAAAAAGTTACTCAAGTAAGAGTAAAAAAGTACTTGGCAAAAAGACTACTCAAGTAGTGAGTAACTGTTTGAAATGTCCAATTTATTTTTTAAATAAATGCTATCAGACAAACAAAAATAAATAAATATATACATTTTAGTATTTTCAACAGATTATCAACAAAATAAGGCACAATTCTAATTTCCAGATTTCAGTTTTTCACAACATAGAGCTTTTCTCACTAATACCTACAGTAAATAATATAAATATATAAACAGTGCAAACAATTTCCAGTGACACGATATGCTGTAAACTTGATATTCATTTTTGCTCCAAATGGAACCGCACCCTCAGAGAAAACATTAGAGCGAGGCATCTTCAACATATGTTCATACAAGGCAGCTCGGTTACCATAAATTGTATGGGTGTGCATTTATTTCTGCATATTTAGCAAAAATGTGCCATTTCTTCACTCAGTGAGGTGATGGTTAAGCTTCAGCAGCAGTTTGCTCTCAAGGTTCTTTCTGTGAAGCTTTAACTGTTTAGGAGTGAACAGGAGTCCTGCATGACTTTCAGCTGGAGCTTTCCTTCACAAGCGCCAGATGCAGGAAGAGCTGTACTGATTTTGATCGACAGCTTCTTGATGTGAGGAATGCCATGCAACAGATCCACACCTCCAGTGAATGGACATGAAAGGTACCTCTCCAGCCCTACTTCTGGCTTTCCTGACCCCATGGATCCATCATCTTCGTCGAATAGGCCGCTGTTTGTGCTGGCCTCATCCAGCTGTGCGTCAGTGATGTCTGATGAAATTGAGACCTATGGAAAGATGTATGGTTTTCAAAAGAATTAGGTCTGGTCATTATAGTGCTGTATACACTGCCAAGCTGCAAATGTTTGTTTGGAGCTAGCCTCCAAAAGCTGGGCATACACTGTGTGCTTTTTGGCCCATTTTGAGACGATTTTTCAGTCGCGCAACCATTTTGGGGATTGGCCCGAGTTTTGCCTACAATGCAAAATGTTGTTCGCTGGATTCACATCTGCAAAGAAGACTATTATAAAGCAATGGTTCAGTCCTGACATTTGTATGGAATCATTCTTGATACGATGTCTTATCCGTGTTATTAATTTTGAACATACCACAGCAAAATTAAATAAAGCTCGACCCACGACTGTTGAAGCTTGGAAAATCTTCCACTGAAAATCTTTTCAGTGTGGTCTCACAAAATTATCACGACTACAACAACCATGAAAAGAGTTGGATGGACATTGCTGCTCAATCACAGCTGCCTGGACAATGTTTTTCATCAGTAATTTAGCAAAGTTGATGGTGGTGTGTGTGTCGGTGTGAGTGAAAGACAGAGAGGGAGAGCGAGAGAGATTTTGTATGATAAGCTTCATGTTATGGACGCACGGTTTGAGCACTCAGGTCGCATCAGAGCATCAGGCCGTATAGTGTGAGACCTGCATCGTGACCTATGAACTTCTAACCCCTGAGATGTAATTGTACAGTTTGAGCAGGAGCTGAATAATGTGACTGAAAAAAATCGCAGTGTTTGCCCAGCTTAATGCAGACTGTTTAAACTAAACAAGCTGCTGTTTCACATATTAAACCCTGTCAGCCGCAGTATTGCCTTCTGTTTTAACAGTTAAAGCAGTAGAGACGAGCTGTTTACATGTGCGTGGAACTCTAGCTTGTTTAACCAGGCTAGCTGTTAGCTTATAGCTCACGCTAGCTAACCAGCGAGCAGTTAAAAGGTCAGCCGAAGCTGCACAAAACACCCACAAACTTATCTCACTACAACGTAGCACCGAAAATATGACTCGCAGCTCGAGCTCGACACAGCGTCTGTAACGTAAGACTGACATCCAGCTAACCACAGCTAAAAATATATTTAGAGACTGTTTCCTCAGGTTACACGAGTTGAGTTGTTTCACGCTGAAAAGTTGGTTGGTTTTGGCTCTCACTGAAGACACCGACGCTGAAGACATAGCTGTTCTTTTGTACTGCTTTTAAGAGAAACATTCTTAGTATATGAGTCCGAGGGTGTTCATCCTCTTCAGCTCTAGCGTAGACTCTGCCATGTTTTCATGTGTTTCTTCTTTCCGTGTGTCCGCTACTTTGAAACGCTTGGGCCGCTCTGCCCGCCACAATTTCAAACTGGTCATACATCTGATTGGTAAAAAATGTACCAGAAACTCCACTGGCGGCATGTTATCTAATGTGTTAAACTAATCATTTTTTTAAAAAGTAACAAATCAAATTTTGCAAATGTAGCGGAGTAAAAGTACCGTTTCTTCTTCACAAATCTTCACAATGCATGACCGTCATATTGGCCACCAGCTGGGCCAGCTCCTCCCTTTTCTGGCTCTCTCATGGGCCTGCCGTCTGCCTCATGGATTTCAGCACCAATGTGGCGTAACTGAGACACGGCGGGACCACAGATTCGGTGTTAGAGCCATTTTATTTATTCTGGCTCCAGCTCTCGGCTGTCAGCCGCACCACATCACACCACAAAACTAACTCACAACAACCCCAATTCCCCTTATGTAGGTCGGCAGGGGCAATTGCGGACCACCACACCTAAAGGGGGGGCCTACCAAGTGTGGGTGTTATGGAGAACAGTTTAAGAGTTTGATCTTTATTGCCTCACTAAAATGTGTTTGTCCTATTGTGGCCACTCTAGCTTAGATTATGCACTTGAATTCTTAGGAGTAAGAAAACAACATTCAATTCACTGCAGTCTATTGACATCTAGCGGTGAGATATTACACACTCTGCTTAAATGGCATTTCTCTTTTCTTTGTATTTAGAAATCTTAAAACAAAATTTCAATCTTTCATTTCACTGTGACTCAGATTTTAAAACGATGCATCAAATTTTTCAACAAGTCAGATAAAGAAGGCCTGTCTTGACCATTAAATATATACCCATTATCCCTGATTGGGATTTTAGGTTTTGCCAAGCTAGCGGATGCAAAGAAAGAATGCCTATTTCTAATTAGAAAGCAAATCATGTCTAAAATTTTGTAGTTCGCCATCATTCTGGATTTACCTCTGGCTCCACTACGGAGTTGACATGTGTGATTTCTATTAACATATGTCATTAATGCTGATTAAATTTGCTACATAAAAATACCCATATTAATTCATTCTGATCTTCTTTGGGTACGGGGCATTGGTTCAAGATGCTTTTGAGCTCTACAGGAGACAAAATGTAGAGTTCTGACTCTGAAATGCAAATTATGATGTATTTGAAGTATTAGTAACATAAGACCCAATATAATATCTTTTTTATTGACATAAATTGAGTGAAAAGTAAAAATTGAACAATCAATTGCAATAGAAGATGAAAGAGAGGTAATACATTTTACAAAGCACCGGAGGAGTTAAATGTGACAGGAAGTGTACATCTGAATGTATTCTGGCTTAACCAATCAGATACAATTTTCCATCTGACCTGAAACAATCATCTCACCTCCTTCACTCAGTGAAATACCAGTAAGGTCCACGACAAGAAGCAGTGTCAGGATGATCGTCTTCTGGGTTACATTGTTTTGTCTTCATGAAGGATGTAAGTGTTTTTTTTTTTTTTTTTTATCTAAAAATGTATCTGTTAACAATTTACACACCAATAGATTTGCGATTGACAATTACCATGTAAAAAAATGTTTTACTTTTCCATCTCTTTTCCTTAATTCAGATTCTCTGGTTCCAGTTAAAACTGTTCAGCTTGGTGAACCAGCAACCTTAACATGTGCTATTCCCAAAGAGCTCAGCATTAGAGGAGTCAACTGGTACAAGCAGAGTGTTGGGGATACTCTTAAATTAATAGTTACACTGTATAAATCTACAGCTGATTTTGGTCCTGGATTTTCGAGCTTAAGATTTGGAGTATACGATGGTAAGAATTTCACCAGCTTGACCATTTTAAAGACAGTTCAAGAGGATGAGGGACTCTATCACTGTGCAAACACAGAATGGATTGGAACTACATGGAGTGGGATGTATTTGTTAGTAAAAGGTAATAAGCC
This sequence comes from Astatotilapia calliptera, assembly GCF_964374335.1. Lineage (NCBI taxonomy): Eukaryota > Metazoa > Chordata > Actinopteri > Cichliformes > Cichlidae > Astatotilapia > Astatotilapia calliptera. Next base: position 3,613,544 of record NC_137423.1, on the reverse strand, counting down.
AACCTACCTTTACAAACTTTGAAAATTTGTCCAAGCATGTTTTGAAGAATGTCTTTGTAATTGCACAGGAAACACTCAGAGGACATCAAACTATGCAGTCAGTCAGTTACTGATAGAATCAAATCCAGTCCGTCCAGGAGACACAATGACGCTCCAGTGTTCAGTCTTCTCTGACTCTGACAACAAGACGTGTCCAGGAGATCTCAATATTCTCTGGTTCAGAGATGGATCAAATAAATCTCAACCAAACATCATCTACACTGACAGAAACAGAAGTAATGAATGTGAGAAAAGGTCTGACCATCAGAAGACATGTGTTTATCGCTTCTCTAAGAACGTCAGCTCCTCTGATGCTGGGACTTACTACTGTGCTGTGGCCACATGTGGGGAGATATTATTTGGAAGTGGAGCTAAACTACATATTCAAGGTAGCTCTATCAATCAATCATAATTAACTATTACCAATTTTTAGTGAACGTTCACAGCAATGTCATTATTGGGTGACATTGCTGTTGAGTATTAGAAGTTATATGCCAAATATGTTGATAATGTAATGTGTAAATATTTGTTAATTTTCTTTTTAATTTTTTGACACTTAGATGTGTTTATTGTATATATTTTAAATTTTTCATTATTAGTCTATTCTTTGTATGTTTTGTTTATATTCTCTGTTAATAGTTAGTGTTTATTTGTTCCCTTTGTGTTCCCACTGTGTAGTTATAGCTAAATGTTATTTACTGTCTTGCTACGTTCACCTCTTCCTTGTTTTCCCCTTCTGTGTCTCATTCCCCTGATTAGTGTTCGGTGCGTCTGTGAGTATAAATAGTGATGTCTTCTCTTGTCCTTTGTCAAACTGTCTGTTGGAGTTCTGTTTGCCTTTTGTATGTGGACTTTTAGTTCTTTTCTTTTACATATTTTTCTGTCACCCAAAAATATGTCTTTTGTTTGTAATGTAATAATGTGACAGATTGTGAACAACAGGAGCAAGGCTGAAAATTATTTTTCTGTTTGTTTTTTGTAGTGTTACCCACACAGTCAGCATTTATTCAGCTGACAATATTAATAGTATTTTTGGCAATTTCTGTCATTGGAAACGTGTTCCTCATCTGCAACCGAAGAGTATGTAAAAAACTTCAAAGTAAGTGTTACGCGAAACTGAAAATATTTAAAAGATGAAACTTGTGCAAATTATATTTAAATGATGAAAAGACTGATCCGTCTTATATACAGAATTATAATGTAAAATATACTGTAAAAGGCCCTAGCAGTGCTTAAGTTCTGCAAATAACTTATTTCTTTAAATGAGATTTTTATCAATGACAAAACGTTCTCAGGGACATGCAATATTAAGTTAATTTCACTAATATATAAATATATTTATTATTTTGTTTATCCTTAGGAAAAGAAAGTGCTATAGCATATGCACAAACTGACACCTCATGCCAACCAGTAAGTGATGAAAATTGGTGTTATTCACTTCAAATATGTCAGAAAATGTTAAATGCCACTTCATAGATAACATGTTTTATGTTACCACACAGACTGTCGTTGATGAAGAACTAAACTACGCTGCACTGAATTTCTCTGAAAGAAAAACAAGAGGAAGAAGGAAGAGAGAGTGTGCTGAAGACAGTGTCTACTCTCATGTTAAATGCTGATGTTAATAACGATGTTTAGCATCTCCTGAAATTAAAATTGATCCTGACATCTTGTTTTTGTTTGGTTTTTTTTATTAATATTTAAAGGTTGACAGTTAATTTTCAATCTTGCTGAAAATACTTGGACTGCCAAAACCTTAAACTTAGTTGTGTTGCATTTCTGGCATTCTTGAGTTTTAATTGTATGAACTGTTTTGTAGTCATGCTTTCTGGAATAAATAAATATACATTTGCCTCAAAAGTGTCTTTTATGTTTAAAGCAAGACAATGCAGGCAAAAAAGAACCCTGAAAGAACAAAAACAATCATTTCAGTACTCAGTATACTAAGTGGACAGGTTTAGCAGATACATGGAGTCATGAACATCCACTACAGTAATGAAATGGAACCATTGGTTTGTAGGGTAAAGCCTCCAGTTCAGTTTTTATCTGTCTTCTTTACTTGTTTTTTTGGCTTCTTTGTTTGATTTTTTTAACTGAGTGTAACAGATGGTGGTTAAATCTGACTGAGAAGACACTGCATGCATGTAGCAACCACAACCTAAATAATTTATAAAATGAACATCAAACTGTCTTAAAAGTAGTGATCACGACCACAAATCAAGGGCACAGTAATTACATTCCTGGACAAAGAAGACATGTGTACCATGGAAATTCCTGATCAAATTACTGTAATTCTTCAACCATTTGAGTAGAGCAATGCTTAACTGGTTCCGGTAAGTATGTTTAGCTCATTAATTTGGATATTAATTTGTACAAGTTGTTATTATGCGCTATATTTATGTTTACAAGGTACATGGCCTCTAATATACATATAATTAAGCACATATGGAGACTAAACTTTTAGATGGGGCTGAGTGTGGAACACCTATTAAATTAAAAAGTGAAAATGTAAGGTGTGTTTAAAGCATAAAAATTGTATCAAAAAAGTCCTGCAAATGTTCTCTAAAATGCAGAGTGTGACTATAGTGTTAGCTTTCTGCTTGCTTAAGGTTTAAGGGCAAAAATAACAATCACTTAGAGACGGATAAAATTGTAGTTCATAATTTGGACAAATGCAAGAGAAGATGAAATTGAAGTGAAAGGTTTTACAAAGCCCAGGAAGAAGAATTTCGAATCTGTCATCCCCCCATCCATCTTCTGCTCCTTATCTTATATAACCCAATGTTCTCCCCAACAACCTCATCTTGGAAGAGACTGGTCAAGGGGAGAGGCACAGGTGTGCCCTGATGCCTCCTCCTAGTCGAACATTCCTGAAATACCTCTCCCAGGAAGCATCCTAATCAAATGCCTGAACCACCTCAACTGGCTCCTCATGGCTCTACCCTTTAGAGGAAGCTCATTTCAGGTGCTTGTATCCACAACCTTAAGCATCTATTCTGTGTTAACCAATCACATGCATTTTACTGTCTTAGGTAATACAATTATTTCACCTCTTTTAATCACTAAAATACAAGCGAGATCACCAACAACAAGCAGTCTTAAGGATTTTCTTCATCAAGGATGTAAGTGCTCTTTAAATATGTTGTCAAAAAATTGGTATAAGCAGAAAACATGTCATGTGAAGAATAATATAAAATAATTTTGCATTAGACTGTTTCCATATCATATGTATTTGATTCTATGGCCTTTCTTACCTGAAATTTGGTCCCGATTTGCAGAGGCAAATTGTGCGGCAAGAAAGAGAAGTGGACCCAAGAGCAGGCACTGGTTACTGTGAGTGAGTTTATTTACAGGTGTGGGGATACAAACAGAAGAGGGGATGGCATGAACAAAAACTAAGGAAAACCTAAACTGGGAACTAAGAAACAAGAAACCAAACCTGAAACGCGAGGAGACTGAGGGCAGAGGTAACACAGGGCACAACAAACAGCTTGGTAAAACATGTGCTATTTGTCTTATCTCCTTCACGTCACCCCTAACTGGTCAAGGCAGATGGCTGCTCCTCTTTGAGCCTAGATTTGCAGGAGGTTTCTTTCTATTAAAAGGAAGTTTTTCCTTCCCACTGTTGCAGAAGGGTTTACTCAAAGGGGGTCTTATTATAGTTGGAGTTTCTCTGTATGAAGTGCCTTGAGGCAACTGTTGTTGTGATTTGGCGCTATATAAATAAAATTTAATTGAATAAGATTGTGTTTGCCTGTTATTGTGTTCCTGTTTGTGTGATGTTGTAGATTATGCAATTAACAGCATCACTCATAATATCATTATGATCTCACAGTTTACCTAATAAAGAGTTCAGCAGTAGGGGAGTAGTACAGGAAGCAGTGATGAGATGATCCTGCAGTGACCCTGTGTTAGTAGTTTTTGGTAAATAGAGAGCTGGCCATGAAAGCAAAACTGTGGATTCTGGATTCTGTGGATTATTTATTGGCACAAATTTTGGGTAATGACTAAAACAGTTAGATCACAGATATAGAGAGCAGAAAAGAGCTCCCAGAGCATATCAGAACTCAATCCTAGAACCTTTCTCCATCATAAGGAGACAGCAGAGGTGGTTCGGAGATCCGGTATTAATCTGGGATGAATCTGGGATTCAGTAAGACACTTCCTTGTCTTACTGACCAATTACTCACCTAAAAATGAACAGCAGGTATTGACAATACACTGAGTAAAAAATTGAGATTTACTGATATATATTTACTATTTTAATATTTCTCTTTCTCTCCATGAGTTGAAATATATTTTTAAACTATCTTTCATTGGTCTGCATTACCTGTTCATCATCTCAGCTCATGAAATAGATGGGATGTTTTTAATAGGTCAGGAAAAAAGGCTGTCTTGACCAATAAAGAGTTGATATTATCTCATTATAATACCCATTATTGGGTTCATAGGTTTTGTCAAGCCAGCTGATGCAAAGAAAACATCCATATTCTAATTTAAAAAAATCATGTAGCTTATGCTCAGCATCATTCTGGATTTACCTCTAGCTCCACCGTGGGGTTATCGAGTGAGACTTCTCTTGACATATCTCATTAATGCTAATTAAATTTGCTACAAAAATTACCAATTGGTTATTATTTTTTATAGGAGCTTAAACCATCTCCTTAGGCCAAGAAACATTGGTTCACCCTGCTCTTCAGCACTTCGGGGTGTCATGACCTCTGAACTATAAAATACCCAACCTGCACATTTCCTCTGAAATGCAGAGTGTGAAATGTTTGAGGTATTTTTTTTACATAAGATCCAAGAACAAGAATAAACATCAAATAAACAGCGTTCAAAAGTAGTCAAACGTAAAAACTGAATATCTGGAAAATTGCAATAGAACATGAAAGAGAGGTGGTGTTACAAAGCGCAGGAGGAGGTACTTTAAGTGTACGTTTGAATCTATTCTCTTAGCCAATCAGATACATTTTTGTCATCTGAATACATCTCACCGCCTTCACTCACTAAAATACCAGTAAGGTCCCCAACAAGAAACACTGTCAAAATGCTTGTCCTATGGATTACATTATTTTGTCTTCACAAAGGATGTAAGTGCCTTTTAAAAAAAATTGTCTAAAAATGTTCTCGGTTAAGAATTTATATGTCAAATACATTTGCACAAACTAAACTAGCTTTACAATGGCAGTTACCACAGCAAAAAAAGTTAATTTTTTCTGTTTTCTCTTATTTCAGATTCTCTGGTTCCAGTTGAAACTGTTCAGCTTGGTGAACCAGCAACCTTGACATGTGCTATTCCCAAAGAGCTCAGCATTAGAGGAGTCAACTGGTACAAGCAGAGCGTCGGGGATACTCTTAAATTAATAGTTACTCTGATTCAGTCTAAAGCTGATTTTGGTCCTGGATTTTCGAGCTCAAGATTTCGGATAAATAGTGATGCAAATTTTAGCAGCCTGATCATTTTGGAGACAGTTCAAGAGGATGAGGGTCACTATCATTGTACAAACACAGAATGGATTGGAACTACATGGGGTGGGACATATTTGTTAGTAAAAGGTAATAAGCCAACCTACTTTTACAAACTTTGAAAATTTTTCTGTGCATGTTTGGAAAAATGTGATTTGTATTACACAGGAAAAGCTCAGAGGACATCAAACTTTGCAGTCAGTCAGTTACTGATAGAATCAAATCCAGTCCGACCAGGAGACACAATGACGCTCCAGTGTTCAGTCTTCTCTGACTCTGACAACAAGACATGTCCAGGAGGTCTCAATATTCTCTGGGTCAGAGAGGGATCAGATAAATCTCTTCCAAACATCATCTACACTGACAGAAATAAAAGTAATATATGTGAGAAAAGATCTGACCATCAGAAGACATGTGTTTATCACTTCTCTAAGAACGTCAGCTCCTCTGATGCTGGGACTTACTACTGTGCTGTGGCCACATGTGGGGAGATATTATTTGGAAGTGGAACTACACTGGTTATTCAAGGTAAGTTTATGATTTATAAATTAATTAGAAAAAATGTGAATTTCAGTTTTAAACAGCCAGTCAGAATTATTAGTAATTTTATGTGTTATTACGTGACATTACTGTCCAATTCTTTAGTTATACAACCAATAATATCAGCAATGATAATGTGGTTGTTTTTCAGAATTCATTTTCTTTGATCTTTTGCAGAGTCATCCACAAAATCAGCATTTATTCACCTGGGAGTATTAATTGTTTGTTTGGGCATTTCTGTCATTGGAAATGTTTTCCTCATGTGCAACCGAACAGCAGGTAAACAATTTAAAGGTAAGAAATGTAAGAATCTACAAATATTTGAAAGGCTAAGTGTATTTCAGTTATACTCCCATATGGAAAAGAAATAGTAAAAACTTATAAAAGACTTGCATCAGATGTGGCCTACTTCATATAGTGAATCATATAAGGCTTATATGATTTACTCATGAAAGTGGCCACTTTCTCATTACTTTCATACATTGTTTTAGTAAGTATCCAAAACATTCAAGTTTCATTTATATAATTTTTCTAGGGATCTTATATCTGTTTTTACTCTTGTATGCTTTTCATACAAGTTTCACACAAGACAGATACAAACATTATAAGATCTTTTCCATATGGGCTTAAATGATGGAAATACTAAATATGTATTTATTATATATAGATAATCACATTACAAGAACTACTGTAACCATTGTACACATCATTAATAATTCTTGCAATACTGAGGCCTCCATAATGATTTTTTGTAGCCTTCATTAGTCAATAAATATTAAGTTCTGAAAATATTTCGTATTTGTCTTTATTATTTATCTTGTTCTTAGGAAAAGAAAATGCTATATCAGATGCACAAACTGGCGCCTCACGCCAACCAGTAAGTGATGAAAATGCATCATTATTTACTTAAAATATGTCAGAATATATCTATATAGCTACATAGATAACATTTTTTTAATTACTACCCAGACCGTCGTTGATGAAGAACTAAACTATGCTGCGCTGAATTTCTCTGAAAGAAAAACGAGAGGAAGAAAGAAGAGAGAGTGTGCTGAAGACAGTGTCTACTCTCAAGTTAAATGCTGATGTCAATGATAATTTTAAGCATCTCCTCAAATTTATATTGATCCTGATTTTTCCTTGTTAAACATGCTGTATATTGGACTTTTTGGTCTTTTCTTTATTTTTGTGCCTTTTTAAAATCTTAATTAATATTTACAGTCAACAGACACCATCACGGGCAATGTCTCATAGCAACATACTTGTGTTGTATTACATCCTTAATTTTTTCACTGTATTAACTCTTTGTTCTCCTTTTTGCAATAAAGAAAGAATCATATGGCCAAGAACATTATTTTCAGTGAGTACACAGAAAAAAAAATAAAAACCTACAGTACAGCTTAGAGACCTTAACATGTGAAAGAGCTCAGCAATAGATGGGTCAAATGGTGCAAGCAGATCTGATAGCTAGATAGACCTTTGCATGTTCTCCCCATGTATACATGGGTACTATAGCTTCCTCCTGCAGTCCAAAAGACAAGCACTTAGTGGGATACATCAGAGATTATAAATTGCCTGTAAATGTGAGTGTAAATGGATTTTGCTAATAGTGTGTGTTATTTGCCATAAGTCAATTGAGAGGCATTCCTATCAGAGTAACCAGATTTTAATTATAGTGCTTTTTTAATTTTTTCCAAGACTGAGTACAACATCATCATATAAAAGTCCAGAGCCTCTGTGCAGTGCTTCTAACGCTACACAAAGTTTGCTATTGTACTGTTCAAAAAGTGCTGGGTTTATCTGTCTTTATCTGCCTAAACTGGAGGTCCAAAGAATATTTCCCTCATTGAGAGCTCAGAAAGTTTTTGAGTCCTGTTGTTTTTCCTGCTGATGATGTTTCTGAAAATATGTCAGAAACATCATCTGATTATTTATTATCAAATCGGCGTTTTCATCTAAAAACGCTCCGTATCCACACTATTGTTTTCAATCGTTTTCATCCACACACATGCTACGTTCCCGTTCTGTGCATGCATGAAACCCAAGACCATTCGACCTGCATCATTTCCGTCTGCCGTTTATTCACTTTCCGGCTCTGTTGCGGCAAAATGTTGAGGAAAAGTGCCGAGTTTTATCTGGAGCTAGCATGTACAAACTGATAATCTTTAATAGGGCTGTCAAAATTGACAGCAAACAAAACAACTGCTGTACAATGTTGTCCGCCATCTTAGTAGAATTTTTTATTTTTTTTGCCTGTCCCATTTGGTTCTTTAGCCGTCAGAATTGTTGTCTGAAGACCAACAAGGATACCCAATGGATTTATTTTGCCAAATGGATCATCACGGCATTTCCGTATTGGTCCATTTGATCAACCTTTGTTTTTATTATTTATTTTATTTTATTTTCAGTTGTTACAGACGGGACAGACATGAGTGAGGGATAGGAAAGGGAGAAAGAAAGAGGAAGGAAAAGAAAAACAGAAGGGGAGAGGGACAGTGAGAAAGGGGAAAAAGAAATCTCCTGGATCACCTGTTGAGAGAGAAAGAATAGAAAAAAAGCAAAAAAAAACCCCAAAGCAACATACTAAACACAACACCATCACATTAATCTAGCTAAGTGTAAACAGCTGTAAATACTAAATATTCAATGTTGTTGTGCAGCACGCAGGACAGACAGCGCACAATGTGCTTTGAAGTAGCAGCCAAGAAAGGTGTAATTTAAGTCTACGAACAGTGAACACGCGTGTGCACACCTGTGTGGATCAGTGCGCTTGTATTCAAAAGGTTTCCCCATGTAATGGTCTGCTAGAGGATGTAGAGAGCCATAGCCCCGTCCCCCAGGGCATGAAGCAGGCATGGAGGAGATCCAGGCCCCAGACATCCAGAGGCCCCAGAGTGCGAGAGCCCAAGGAGGACCACCGGAGGGGCATCCGTGCCACCCTCATGGGAAGGGCTGCGGATCCCCAGACAAGGCATCACCCAGTAGCCACCGAGCAGAAGCTATAGGGGGCTGCACCGGCTGCCGGCAGCCAGCTGTGCCAGAGTGAACCGAGCTGCAGGCCCAGAGGCTTAGTAGAATTGATCACATGACTGCATCATATGACTAAAATGTGCAATCGTTTTCAAAAGCCTCCGTTTTCGCAGTCCACACTGCGATACGAAAACAGCGTTTTCAAATGTATCCACTTTGGAGATCATTTTCAAAAAGCTCAGTTTTCCTTGACCAAAAACGCCAAAACGGAAAGAAAAAGATGAATTTTCAAACAAAAAAACGTATTAGTGTGGACATGGCCTCAGTGGGTCAACGGAACATCTGGCACAGGACAGCGGTGATGAAAGAAGGGGAGGAATTGTCTCCAAATTTCTGGACCCAGGTAACCACACCCAGCCTGGCTCTGATGGTCTACTTCCAACATTTTGGAAATCTGCCCCATCTCCCTGGGGCAGATTTCCCCCCAGGGTCTGGGGGGAAATCTGCTGTTAAATAAAAGGACAAATTACATTCCTATAAAACTTTCCATTTAAACTTTTCTATCTACATGCTATCAGGCAGGAGAGAGCTCTGTGAGTGTGTGATGGATGCCAAACTGTCAAACTGAATGAGCTTGTTTTCTATCATCCTCATTCATATGGTAAAGTGTCAAAGGACAGCATTTAATTTTAAGTTGTGATAATTACAACACTATAGGCCTGTGTAATGTGTAATGCTTGATATAATCTCTTTGTCTAAATTGAGAATAACAAAAAATAATAAGGGATTATCATTCAAACATATTAACTATGACAGCAACACAGGTGTGTAGAATTGCTAAAAAGCCTCGAACACAGTGTAGCACTAGCTAGATGCTAATGGCTATGCTAGCTAATGAATTAATCAGTAGAGGCTACAGAATGATGTGAGCTGTGCTGCTTTTTAAAAGCAGTGATATGGCTGCATTTACATTAGTTTAATAGTCAGTTGCTGTAAAACCACCAGCGGACATTGTTAAAACTGTTAAAAGCTGTAAAAAGTGCAGAGGGGCGTGTTCCCAGTCACCTCCAGCGGGTGAGTGGGTGGAGTTCAAAGCAGCAACTCCACCCCAGAGTCACTACTGTGCAACTCAGGCTCCAAACATGCAAAACACAGTAGCCCTGATAAACAGAGCTTCATTTTGTACAGTGGGAGGAATCACGTTGGAGCCACATTGTCTATCTTTGATACGATCATTGTGTTGAGTCCTACACTCGCAGCATTTTCTCCATGTTGTCTCAAAAAGCAAAATTTTTAGCATATTTGCTAAGCACATCGACACATTTCCTAACCATAAGCCTAGTCTGATGTCAGCTGGATGTATGCTAGTGTATTGTACCAAAATTGCACTGATTTATTTGACTTTATTAGTGACTATCTTAGACATATATAAAAGGTACTGGTGGAGTGGGCACTAAAACACACTTGGGTAAACACGTTTTAAAAAAAAATTCTGCTCGTGTTAAACTGAGCTCAGACACAGACTGTATTTAAAAGATGGAAAACATAGCGTAAGATCAGCAATTGTTTTGTGAAATCTTGTTGTGAATTTATGAAGTGTCTTAGGTGTTACCATGTTGATGTAACCAGACATGATAAGTGAGTGGTGGAGCTGGCAGAAAAACCAAAGGATACTGGAAACCCATATGATTATAACATGTCAATTACAAAGTAACCAGACCCTAAAGCACAATTTCCTTTTTTATTATTTTAGACTGTAATAGGGATCAGAAGTGTATAGGAATTTCTTTTATTTATGTATTAATCACATTATTTTATTGTATGATGCCTTGGTGCCACTGGATTTCAACAAGTCTCACACTCATACAGTAAGACAAATGGTGGGGGTCTAGTGAGGAAGTTGAGGGAAGCAGACAACTCCACAGGAAGAGTCTTTTGTCTCTTCGAGGACTCTGGGAGGTAGCAAGGGAGTGTGAACCTTAAGGTGTGAAACAGCTGTGTACTGCCTTTTGTTCCTGGAGAAGGTATTTAACTGAGAGCCATGCTAGGCTCAGGGAGACTCTGCTGACCGTCTGCCCCGCGATCATGCAGGGACTTCATCAAGCTTGGGTTTTCTGTTCTTTGTGATTTGATTAAAGAATGTTAGCTACCGCTCACCGCTTGTCTGCAGGCTTTATTTAATGGAAAACTTCCACAACAGACATCAGATTGCATTCAGTATGTCAAAGGGTTTATTTAAGAGGACCCAAACGCTGAGGACAGAAATCATATTTCAAAAGACGAGCCGTTTATTAAGGTGAAACACAAAGACACAAAATAGGAGAAACCAAAACCAAAGGCTGACTCTAAACTGGGAAAAACTAAACTAACAGCAAAGCACAGGGAACATGGAAAAACTACGGACCGAGAACATGGGGGAGACGAACAGACGACCTGCGAACAAACCAAGGAAAACAGAAGACTTAAATGCATAGAAGGACAGTGAAGGAAGTGGAAACACATGGGGAACAAAATGGATGTGACGCCACAGGGGAACTGAACATACTGAACATGGACCACGACACTATTAAAATAAAACAGGAAACACAGAGACGTAGAGTGACACATGAGCTTGACACAGGAGGAAATGCAGATGGGAGAGGGAGCAAGGGATCACGAGCGAGAGAGGACAAGAGAGCACCAGAGAGAGAGACATGATGGGCTGGGGAATTATGGAATAAACATGACCGACAGGGGAGACATGGAATGACACACAGGAAGGGGAGACGAGACATCTCGACAAGACACCAGGGAAACGGAAATATAACTAAACAATAGAGAGAACTCAGTACTCAAAAAATAGAAAAACAACCGAAACAACACCAAGAGCACAGTTTTGTGGGTATTACAACACACATAAAAGCGCCATAAACTCAAAAGGCTGGGTCAAATGGCCCAGAACATTGACACAATTAGGCTTGAAACAGGTTAATCAACTCAACATAAAAATATTGAATCACCCCCAGATTGTCAAAGGAAATATTTTGGGTCTAAGGTACTTGTTCATTAGCTTCAATTTTCTGGATTGGAAGCTACATTAATGTTTTATATACACTCTATGACCTAACTTCAAATCTTTATGCATAGTTGTGCTCCACCCCCACCAAAAAAAAGAGCTATATCTCACACTCAGCAGACATCGGTCTCGATATTAATGTTTGTGATAGCTCAATTATTAAAACACTAATCAAGTATGGTTTGTTTGAAAGCACCTCATACCAAACTTTCAGCATGATGGTGAAATGGATGAATTAGGCTGTTTTTGCAGTCACAGGCTTTGTCGCCTTTCCATCATTTAATCAACTATGAAATCCTCTTAATATCAAAGTATTATAGTGTAAAGTTTGAAGCCATCTGTAAGACAGCTGAAGTGTGAACAAAAGTGAGACAGCCTACAGGACAATGATCTCGTGCACACCAGCAGTAAAGGTGCTGCAATGCCCCAGGCACACAAACTTGACTGAAATGGGTGACATATATATGTATATGTATATATATGTCACCCATTTTATGTTATTGTAGTTGATAAAGATGTTGTTTGTATGATGCATAAACAGCACGACCAGTTAGCATGAAGACAATTATGGAAATTTAAAGGTGTTTTTGTGAGAGTGTTTTGGTTTACCGTAACGCCTCTTTTGTTTACTTTCTGTGTGTTAAAGAAACCCACTGTAAAAGAAAGCTGTGCTCTTGGTGTTGTTTCGGTTGTTTAGGCCGGAAAGATGATTGATATAATTTCCATTGTGGTAGTAGAACGGAGCACCAACATAACAAACAGCCAATCAGATTGCTCTGAAATTGTTCCCTCCCACTTGATGTGATTATATTAAGGAGCATCATCTTAGTATGCCTAAATGTAAATGAGTCACAAGTAAATCCATCAGAAAATGCTGATCATATTTTATATGCTGCTGGGCTTCAGAGCTGGTCGTAAGTTTAGAGTCGGCTTTTTTCCATATATATTTCTCCAATTTAACATGTGGAATATCTCTCTCTATATCTAACTGCTCTGTTTAATTTGACTTTCAGGATGCACTGATTATGTGTTTTTTGGAACGAAGACTACTGGTGTTGGAGAAAATGTGACCCTGACATGTGAACGCCCGACATCTGAATATGATGCAACCTTGTATTGGATCAGGATTGTTTCTGGAAGCTGGCCTGAATTCTTGGGAGGAACATTTACCTTTGATTATGACGGTGTTAACACCACTCCTCACATTACAGCAAAGCAAGAACCTGGAACCTTTATTCTGGAAATAAGTCAAACTAGGCTAAGTGACACTGGTCTTTATTACTGCATAAAAGTGGACCAACTGGACATGGAATTTTTAAATGCAACATTTTTAAAAATTAAAGGTAAACAGAACTGATTATTTCTTACCCATGTTTACAAATCAATATCTAACTAAAATGAGTAAAACATGACTTTATTGATTTATGTATTTATATTAACAGTTACTTAATTATTTTCTAAGGGCCAGAGACGGCTATCACTGACATCATTCAGGTGCCTCAATCTGGTCCCCTCCATCCGGGAAACCCAGTGACTCTGCAGTGTTCAGTCCTCTCTAACCCAGAGAACAGTGCATGTCCTGGAAATGACAGTGTGTTTTGGTTCAGCACTAGATCTGATAACTCTCACCCCAACTTGATTTATGCTGATGGAAACAGTGATAAATGTGAGAGGAGTCCAGAGGTTTCCTCCACACAGAAATGTGTCTACAGCTTCTCCAAGAATGTCAGCTCCTCTGATGCCGGGTCGTACTACTGCGCTGTGGCCACATGTGGACATATAATTTTTGGAAATGGAATAAAACTGGATGTTAAAGGTAAATTTGAAGAATGCTATATTAATTTAGAATAGGCTAGTTTAACATCAGCATAAAAGTTTTTTTTCCCCAGTTTATAATGTCACTAAAAGTAATAATTATTACTGGGTGCTTTTATTTTTCCAGGACTCAACATGTGGGACTTGCAAAAGGCCAATACAGTTCTATTTATATTATGTGCTGCTTTGGCTACAAGTCTGATCGTTATAGCCTTCCTGATTTATACCATCAAGAAGAAAACATCCAGTTGTTGGTGTGGTAATAAAAGTTATACTCACATTAGTGTATCTATCAGCTTTGATGCAAAATAACCATGAAGAAAGTATCTGTCATTGTAAATTTCTCTGTCTTTTAAACAGATGTTGGGACAGGGAGTGGTGATCAGCACAGTCAGCAGGTAAGGTAAACTGAAAACAAAGAAAAATATAAAGTCAATGGTACATTTTACTCTTGAATGTTTGTTTTTTTTACTCAGACAGTAGTGGTTTACTCTGCACCAAACATCACTTCGAGGAAAAGCAGCAAATTACCACAAAGGAGTGAAAAAGCAGCAGAGGGGGGGACAGTCTACACTGATGTCAGTGCTTCTGCAGTCGAGTAACTGCTGTTATTAGGGTTTACTATATTTTTTATGACAAATGCAAGTGTGAAATGCATTTCAAGCTCCATCGTGGGTTTTATTTAAATTCTGAAACAAAAAATACAGTTATATTTATTGAAAAAAGAAATAACATATTATAATAAAATTATATATTTGAATGTTATCACGTTTTAATGTCATTCTGTTATTTTCCACTTTGTTTTGTGATGATGTTTTAGAAAAGGTAGACAGTCATGTATATTAGAGAGTCAACCACATGTACACAGTCAAAAATTTAAGTCTAGAATTGTCTAATTGTGGAAAATTGTGTGATTACTTGACTCCTTAGATGAAGTGTTTCAAATGTATAGCCTGTGGGCCACATTATATCTGTCCTGCAAGATAATTTCATATGTTAGTTATTAATGGCCCATCAGTATGAGGGAGTCAAATCTTCAGCCCTGCTGAGAATCCATGCAGGTAGGGATGGGACTTTTATTGTCATGGGCACATCATGCAGCCAATCACGTGCAAAGACAGACTGGGATCATAACATTATGTGAGAGAAGGAAGGGGGCAGACAAGACAGCAAGTGTAGTGGTACAGCCCGTGTACACAGAGATAAAATACTATAGTTTAAAATGCAAGCGTCTCAGGAAAAAGTGGAGATACAAGCAAAATGAGCAGCATCTGGCTGCATTTCAGTGACACTGGAGCCTCCAAAGCTGAGTCCATAATTTATAAACTTAGAAGCTGGCTAAAGTGATACCCGTTCTAATTTTCAACCATTTTCCATTGTGGTGGACAAAAGGTTTCAAACCTCTCAGGGCCTCAAACCTCAAGGAGGTTTTCTCTAGTAGAAAATGCATAAAAATAAGGCTTTTATGAAAACAGTGAAAAAAGAAATTGCTTTCTTGAAAAAGACTAAGTTTACAGTTCAGTACTGAATATTACATAAAAGAAACTATAAGGAAAGTGTCTTTGAATGGTAAATTCTTAATTTGCTTGATCTGATGCTCACCAAAAACAAGCACAAGTATCACTTTTGAACTTTTAACTGCATTTTTTTTTTACAAGTTTTATAGCTTTTCCTATTGAAAAGCCCCCTTATGACCATTCATACAACACAAAGTAAAACAGATGCATCCCCAGATCTGTTTTCATACATAGACGTGTGGAAACTAGTGAAACGTCAGAATCTCAGCTAAAACTCACAAAACCATTTCAACAACCACCAAACTGCTAAAACAACAAACGATAAAGCACAGGCAAACAGCTTCTACAAAAACATGTAAACACAAAGCAGCAAATCCTGTTCACCTGACAGTACGTACACAAATATGCCATTGGATGCTGAAAACAGACATCTCAAAGAGTCAGAAACTGAAGGTTTTGTCTCTCTCTGACCAAAATTCACTGAACCAACAGCAAAAGAAGACCAAAACTACACTTCACATTTAACAAAAGCATAGTAATGAATTCCTACTTGTCTGTCTTACTTCCACCACGACTATGTCTCATTATGCTTCGAGACCAGTTTCGCATCAAAACTCTATTTTCTGCCTTATTTGCTCGCTTATTATGCAGCTGTCAACTGTTGAGCACAGTGTTGTCAGCCACTGATTTAGTCCCCCCCCCCCCCCCCAATGACTGCTGACACAATGTCTCTAATAAACAATGTCTCTAGGCAATGTCTCTAATAAACCTTAGTGTGTAACTTTCTGAAAAACAGAAAAGTTTCTGTTTTTCATTTTATACTCCAGAAATGCCAGTTTTTTTACAACTACATTTGTAAAATGAGTGTGACACCCCTGCCTTAGACAGACTTTTGTCAGTTGAGATACTTCCTCAGTGTCTGAGCCAGAGCATATGGACTGGATGGGCAACTTGACAGGGAGGCATTTGTCTCACCTCTTACCTCCTATTTATTTATTTATTTTTAAATGAGGAAGTTTTTTTAATACTCTACTGTATACTATATATAGTTGTGAAAATATGTCAATAGAATTTAGCTCAGTAGGCACCTTTTTGGATGGGACTGGACCCCCAAAGGCTCCATAAAGGCAACAGTGTACTCATCCAGCTGAACGAGGAAGTACACTGGATGAACAACTGCTGACCAAGCATTGCTGTGTGACATTTGACCCATCTGCTCCAGTCCAAGGACATATCTGCTGAGTCATCATTGAATCATTCAGTCTTTTGTGCAATCAACCAATCACCTCCCACTACCACCCCCTAGATGAGTCACCGATGCACTCCAAGAGATCCAAGGGTCAGCCAGATCTTCAGACTGCCTGTTTTCACATGAAAACAAGACACATGTTATAATCATAACTAACCCAAAAGCAAAACCCAGTAATTTACTTGGAATCAACAAAAAAATAAAAGTCCTAACACCCTAACCCTAACCCCAGTCCTTTATAAAGCATACCAAGAACAGGGGAAGGATTACTATAATTGCTAATGAAATAAGAAAATTCTGTGTTTAACCAGGTTCTTGTCTTTGGTTTCTTGCTGTATGCAAATGGAGACAGAAAGTGAGTGAGACAACTTGCAGAGAGGCAGTGGTTTTGCTAGAATGGCGATATTTGTCTACCAAGCCTTTCCACAACTATTTTATATTGTTAAAACAATGTCTATGTTTAAAAATATGCAATAATATTTATACATATGATAAAAACTTTCTTTATACTCTCAAATGACTTTGAAAGGGCCTTCTGCGTTTTAGTCATGAGAACAACAAGCAAAGCCACAAGCAACAACTATACTGACAAACTAAAGTTGTGGTGGGCCATTTCTCCACCCCTTGACCAACTACTGAAGCTGTTTACTCAGAACAGAACTCACTGTGTGCTTTAACAGGATATGAAGTGAGCAAAGACGTCAGCAAGCTCCCTTCAAACACCAAGCGTCTACAACTTTATGCATCTCTCATAAAGTGTTACATGTATGCAATATTCATACAACTGTATTTAAATGCATACTTAATTTGATCTTTCAAATTAAAGTACTTATCCATCACTGTGCTAAGAGAGGCACATATGAACACACTTTACCAAGGTTTCAAACCTATAGTCAATAATTTGCCATTAAATAATTTCACTGCCACAAAGGACAGGGAGGGACAATTGATTAGCACCTCCCCTCTTCTGGAAGCAGCTATAAAAACATGTAAAAGTGTATAATTAAAAAAAATAGTCTAGTTAGTGTCCTTGTTGGTGTACCCTTCAAATACTCTTTTAAATGTGTTCTGATAATATTTTTACTTTTATATACTGTTAATCTGCTAGACTTCTCATATGGATGAAAAAAAAACAAGAGCAGCTTCCTGAAACTGAAGTGTAGAGTGAAACAGGAAGAAAAGCCGCTTTGTATTTACACCTTTCTTTGAAAGCCCAACCACAGAAATGCTTAAGTTTCCATGCACTGTTTGTTTGTCAGCGATGACTTTGACTTTAGGTTTAGTTGTCTTTGTGTGCAGACATTAAGAAAAGGCAGAATATGCAAAGTAAAACAACTTTTTAAGAAAAAGCTTTTCATGTTCACCCTCTAAACTTCACATTTACTTCTTAAATGCTTGCTATATTGTTATGTGTAAATCATCATGCACATTATTAATGTGAAGAATTTTTTTTAAATTATTATTATTGTAAGCAGTGAAGTGGCAGAACTGAAAGTGGTCTTAGACGGGAGGCTGTCATGTAACACACAAATCTCTAGCTTGACCAAAACTGAGATTGTGGTTTCGTGCTACTATAGATTTTTCTGCCAGGAACAGACACACGTGATTTGGTTGACTGTAGTCCACTGCTTTTTAGGGCCAGATTTTAATGTAGGTGCTTTCATTTTCCTGACATACAATATAACAGGTGAATGTGTGAATGTCTTCCTAGTTACTGTTTTGGTTACACATACCAAACTTTTTCTATTTTTGGTAAACTTGCCCTAATCATGATTAGGGCTGAAAACAGGATCTGTTTTCAGTTTTATGTGTGTATCAGTGTTTGTGTGTTGATAGGTGGAGTTTAGTAAGTTGTTAGCACACAGGTTGCAGCCTAATTAACCCCCACACTTCTGTACTTGTAATGACTTACACTGTTCCAAAAAATAGTAATGTCAAAGTATCTTACTGTATATTTTACAGTTTTGTACTGTCTTCCTAGAATATCATGGAATCTACATAAGTAGACTGTGATTTTTTCATGTCAAAGGTAAAATAGCACAACATCACTGTAAATATAGTACAAAACAATTTACTTGTTTTTTAAATATATATTTTTTGTACATATACATATTTAGATTGTAAAAATACATCCAGAAATGTATCATAATTTCACAAATATTTGTCTGTTATTTGAGAGAATGATCTGTTAAATTCAAATGTAATACTATGGAAAAATATATAAAATGATAGAAAGTTAATGAGAATAATCAATAATTAAACAGTATTTGAATTATAATTGTGCTGAAAATTTCATGTCATCTAGGTCTGATTCAATAATTCAGAGGTAACAAGTGAAAATATAATTAATAGGGATAAAAACAAAAAAAAAACATATAAAACATTGCACGGCCACACTGTGACAATTATATATTTTAAAAAATAAATGTAGAGGTAGGAATTGCAATTAATATGAATCTCAAAGTATTCACAACATTCCTGAACAGAAATAGGCCTCTGCACCTGGGGTGAAGGTGTGGCCATGAAAACAATGTGACATGCCATTGGATGTTGGGGCACATAATAACATGACGCTAAGCATCGGCCAATGAATGTGAACTAACAACCACAAGGTCGTGGGTATGGCTGTACTGTAGGAAAACATCCTAATATAAAAGTATTTTACTGCATTTTACAGTTTTGCTCTGTTCTTCTAGAACATCATTAAAGTTACGTAAATAGACTGATTTCACATTTCAAATGTAAATTAACGTTAAATCACTGTAATGTAATAAAACATGATTTTCATGATTATTAAATGTATCTGTCTGTACATATGCATATTTGGATTGTTAAAATACATTCACAAATCTATCATGATTTCACAAATATCTGTCCGTTATTTGAAAGATCGAACTGTTGAATTCAAATGTAATGCTATGGAAAAGTATATAACATGATTCCTATAAGCTTGTGTTACATCACATAAGTATTATTATTATTGCTATTTAGGGCGATCGTGGCTCAAGAGTTGGCAGTTTGCCTTGTGATCAGAAGGTTGCCAGTTCGAGACCCGGTATTGTGTCCGTGGTCAAGACTCTTCACCTACCTACAAGTGATGGCCAGAGGGGCCGATGGTGCGATATGGCAGCCTTGCCTCTGTCCCAGGGCATGCAATCCATTATTATTTAAACCAACTGTTAACTGTATATTTCTGTACATTTGTGTATTATGATTCATATTGCCACATTCATTGACCTTGTCATTGACACAGAGGGTTAACGAGGGAAGTGGGAGCACACAGGGAACACAGCTGACACAGATAATCATAACGAGACACAGCAGTAGTAAACACAACACTGACGGGAGACTGTCAAAGTAAAACAGGATGTACAGAGGTGCAGACAGGAGGAGAGAGAGAGAGCACAGGCATGGCGGGCTGGGGAAACATGGAATAAAACACAAGGAGGGGAGACAAGGGCTCATAGATACACAGAGAGGCACACAGGGGGAAAAGTCACAAGGGGAAATCAAAATAAGGAACAACTTAACAGAGCAACCCAGGAACCATGGCCTAAATAAAGAACAAAATACAAAAATACACGAAAACTAAGAATGCTGGGCCAACATGGCCCAGGATCATGACACGTAGCAATCAAAACACTTGTGAAATTATCTAGCAACTAGTCAAAGTTTACCGTTAAACTGTTTACTGTAAAGTTTAGTTCTTCAATTTATACCAATGGATGTTAATGACATAACTGACATGAGATAAAATATCCACCCATCTATTCTCTTTCACTCATCAGGGTTGTAAGGCACTTGAGCTTTTTTCAGCAACCGTAGAGCCAGAGGCCATTTAGCCCCTGGACAGGTCACCAGTCTTTCACAGGGCTAACACAGAGAGTCAGATATCCATTTGCACTCACATTCACACCTTTGGCTAATTTAGAATCACCAATTAACCTAAACCCACTAACTGCATTTCTATGGACTGTGGGAGGGAGAGAGAACCCACACAAACATGGGAAGAACATGCAAACGCCACAGAGAAAGACAACCGCCTGGATTGTGGAGTCAAACTCAGGCCTTCTTGCTGTGAGGCAACGGTTTTAACCCCCGTATTACTATGATAAAATGTGTGTTTCACAACTATTGAAAATGTTAAAACACTGAACAAACCTCCTGGTGTTCAGTGGCAGTAGTCCCTGCCATGTAGCATCCTGTCATTATGAGTTGTTTACAATGGCTACAGTCATTATCTAGGGTTATGCAAAGACATTCTTGTTGTCTAACTTTGACGATGCCTTAACCAGACTGAAACACATGGTTTTTGCAGCATTCATTGATCAATAAGATTTTAATTTTTAAACAATTAAAATGAATTAAATATCACTTAAATAACCCTACATTTAACCAGAATTACAATTTCAAGTTGAGTTCTTTCAAAGCATTTGGGGTTAATTGTTTACAATGGTCCGATAACTGTCATATTGGCATTAATATAAAATGTGCTTCAGCTTTGTTGTGTTCTTTTTTCTAACTTTCAGTTTGAGAAACCCACAAGAATCAAATATGAGACGACAGGGTTTACATTTGGTGTTGTTTTATGTGCTTTAGTTGGAACAATGGTTGATACTGTTTCCACTCCAGTAATGGAGTGATACACCAACATAACAAGTAGCCAATCAGACTGCTCTGAAATAGTTCCCTCCCACTACCAATACTTATATCTGGATGATTCTTTTATATTAAGTTATTTTTACAACAGTATCAGGAAGGTAATACAACAAACAAACAAAATCCAGAAATGGTTGTATTTTATTTGTTGCTGACGCTCAGTTTTGGATGTAAGTATTTGTAGAGACATCAGATTTACATATAAATATATTTAAATATAAATATATAAAAATATAATAATATATTTCAATTATTGCCATTTTTATATAGATAATGAAGAGAAGACAACGTAAATGATTCTGTCTCTTGTTCATGTCTGACTTGAATAATATTTTTCAGATTGCTCAGATGAACAGACTTTCGAGACAAAGACTGTTTACGTTGGGGAGAATATTAACCTGACGTGTCCCCGTAGAGATGTAGGAACCTTGTTTTGGCTCAAGCTTGTTTCTGGAGACTTTCCTAAAATCTTAGGAAGATCATTTAGCTCTCAGACTGCTGATCAGCGCATTAGAACTGTAACAGATCCTGGAATATTTGATCTGTATATTACAAAAGCACAGCAGAGTGATACAGGAGTTTACATCTGTATGAAAACATCAAATCGAGAACTAACATTTTTGAATGGAACCTACTTAAAAGTTGAAGGTAAGAATAGAAAAACATTTTCTTCTGAAATTACATAGGTTGTTTCTATATTGATGAACAGAGGCATATATGGCATTTATTTAAGTCAAGTTTTCACAAGCTTTTCTTTCTTTTTCCCTTTTCTATTTAAATTGGTCTTTAAAATAACAAGTGAATTTTTCACATAATTTTGTTTCATTTTTGTAGGACCAGAGCCTCCTTTCACTACAACTCCTCCATCTGATTCTGTCCATCAGGAACACACAGTAACTCTCCAGTGTTCGGTCTTTCATGACTTCCTGAATAAAACATGTCCAGTAGATGACAACGTGTTCTGTTTGAGTGCAGAACCACATCAATCTCACTTGGATTCTAATTGTGCTCATGTAAATGGTGCAGATGAATATGAAAGGAACTCAGAGGGACTCTCAACAAAAACATGTTTCTATGGCTACTTCAGAAACTCCAGCTCTTCTGATTCACAGATGTATTACTGTGCTGTGGCCACATGTGTGGAATCTTTTTCTGGAGACAAAACAAAAGCCGATACTGACGGTAACTGAATCATGTTTTTATGCAATTGGGAAAATTGGAATATTTGTCCATTTGATTAGATTCTAGTTTTTTACCTAATATTCTGTAATGCTAAATCAATCTATATAAAAAATATATCTGACAACACTTAATCATTGCTAACATAATTCATTTTCTTTTGTTTTATTTCAGCAGTCAACAAGACTAATTCAATGAAGGACAATGCACTTCTCTATCTGTTATGTGTTGCTTTGGCTGTAACCCTGATTGTTATAGCCTCTCTAATCTATTCAGTCAAGAACAATAGCTCATGTGTGGGTTGCAATGGTATGCAAAGTCAATCATACATTAATTTACCAAACAATATTCAACAAAATTGGACTCACATTAATGTTGTGGATTTATTTATCAGATGCAGTCGCTTTACGAACAAATGTGACAGAAAAAGGAGATCAGGAAATTCTGCAGGTAGTTATGAAAAAAAAAATCTCTTCAAGCTTTTTGTATGTTTTAATGTCTCCCTGTCTAAATAAGTATCCACATTTTTCTGTTTCCTCAGACAGATGAAGACTCATTGGTTTATTCTGTAGTAATTTTCACTTGTGGAAAAATGGGATACAGGAACAAGGACAACAGAACCTGCAGAGGACGAAAACATCTGTACTGATTTAAAGGCTCTTGAGGTGGATTAATAGCTAGAGACATTTGACTCTTGCATTTTAAATTGTGTTAGAAATGTACTTTTTTGTACTCGCATTTTATTAATAATTATATAGACAAAAATAAATAATTACAATGGTAATTTTTAATTTGTTTTTTCTAATAGCGGTACATAGTATTAATCCTATCCATGAATGGTTTTTTATTGTGGAACTTTTCTTTTTTCTGATGTTGTGATATGTTCCTACATATTGTTGTATCTGTATATATTTCTATATGACCAAATCAATATGTTTATCTCAGTGTAATGTATTGAAAGGAACAGGTGGAAACAGTATATGTATTACTCCCTTCTTAATAGACAGACGTAGAACAG
Organism: Astatotilapia calliptera; assembly: GCF_964374335.1. Classification (NCBI taxonomy): domain Eukaryota; kingdom Metazoa; phylum Chordata; class Actinopteri; order Cichliformes; family Cichlidae; genus Astatotilapia; species Astatotilapia calliptera. The sequence goes on along the minus strand of NC_137423.1, from coordinate 3,590,034 downwards.
TGTACTTCAAACGCCAAATTCTTTAATTTCATGTGATATAATTTTATTGGTCACATTTTGTTTAAAGGGAATAAAAAGTTGTCGATCTCGGCCTGCAGGTTTTGGTCTCTGTCATCAATTTCAGGTACATCTAGAGTGACTTTAAAAATCACAGTAAAGTAAGTTTGTCAGGTGATGGTGACACTTGTTCACGATAAGCTGTAGAACTTCAGACCATGAAGTTCTCACTGTTTATCTGACTGCTTTAAGGAACATCAGTGCAGAATTAAAGTTTAGACAGCAGTGTTCATGCATTAGTAAGGGCAGCATGGTGGCACACTGTTCACTGTCATTTCACATGAAAAAGGTTCCTGGTTCAAACCCTTGCTGGGGCCTTTCTGTTTGTTCTCCCTGTGGTGTGAGTGGGTTTCTTTACTTTGCTAGTTCTGATTCATAATTCTTAAGGTTCTCAATTGAATAACCTGAAATGATGGATGAAAAAAATCAGTTTTCAAATAAGTGACACTCATCTTCACTGCCTACTTTGAATTTGTGGTAACAGAGGATTTCTATGAGATAGCTATTTGAGTTTTCTGTATCATCAATATTTGAATAACTATGTACTGTCCTGAGTACGAAAAAAAGTCTTATCTAGCTATCTATGTATATATAGGTGTGTGTGTGTGTGTGTGTGTGTGTGTGTGTGTGTGTGTGTGTGTGTGTGTGTGTGTGTGTGTGTGTGTGTGTGTAATGTGCGTGTGTGTGTGTGTGTAATGTGCATGTGTGTGTGTGTCTTATATCAATTTGCCAAACATAACTACTCCGAATGTCTTTTAATAAATTCCTTACTATATTTCTTTATGTCTGAACAGTAACAGGTCAAATATACATCTTCAGTGAAGCCCACAACCATATATAGTTTCCATCTATAGGTTCTAAAATATGCAAAGCAGCTTTGATGACACCAGTCTGTAACTATTGTAAATAGTGGTGTGAAACAGTTCCAGTTGTGAAAACTTGCAACTGAGACTGAATCTTGACAGTGCAGTGGAGGAATTCTGGCCCACTCATCTTTGCAGAATTGCTGTACATCAGCCACATTGGAGGCACCTTTTTAAGGTCATGAAACCAAATATCAATGGGACTCAGGTCAGCACTTTGACTAGGCCACTCCAAAAATCATCTTAGATCTTGCTTTGTCTCTTGCTTCCTTCCTCCATTCCACATATCTGTCTCTTGCTCCAGGCAATCGAAGTCTTGTCTTTAGTTTATCTTATGATCTTGTTCAATTCAATTCAATAAAACTTCATTGATCCCAAAGGTTGGCCCCATATTACCCATCTTACCCACCATACATTACACAAACATCACATGGGGAATACAGTTCAGAGAGGTATAACAATGGAAAATGCACAACATGAGGAAAGACAAGGAGAAAAAAAGAAGTCCTCCCAGACTGAGCTCCAAACACACCTTGGTGCTGTGTTTTGAATCACTGTCATGCTGCAGAAACGAAGTGTAGTTCAGCTTGAGATCATGAACAGATTCTCGGTCAAGATGTTTTGGTAGACTTAGATCATGGGTGCCGGATTGGTCTGGACCCCACCAACTCGCCCGCTGCCGGGGAACGCTGGTGGGGGTGGTGGTAGTGGCAGGCAGGACCGGATCAGAGCTGCCAGAAACACAATCCTTTGCGTGCCGTGCTTGATCCAGTCCCAGAGTTCTTTCTGCTGGTGGCGTGACACCACCGCCTGCTCCCGCTATGTGGCCGCCAGCTCAGCCACCATTTGGGCGACCAGGCCAGCCACTGGCCTGGTCGCAGTTCCGCCATGCCGCTTCCTTGGTTTCGACACCACTGTGGCAGGCAGTAGGCATGATCCGACCATAATTCTGCATTCTGAGACATCTTACTTTACTAACCGGTTGCTGTTCACACACTTTCACGGCTGCAGCATCCCAGCTGCCAGCCACACACATCACTAAGCTGGCGTGGCGTTATTACAATGACGCGCAGGTGCCTCCGCCTTCCCTGCCGCGCCCCGCCACGGTAACCAATTCATCTTAACGGCTCATGAGGATCTTAATTGGTAAAAAAAAAACAAACAAAACAAATTAATGTATTTGTTGACTTGGAAGGGGGGTGGGGTAGGGCTTTACACTATATATATGTTCTTTCTGATGTTGCTGGAAGTGTGTTTAGCTCACTAAAGGATTTTCATCTATGAATTCGTTTTTTCATTGTGGAACTTTTCTTTTTTCTGATGTTGTGATATGTTTCTAGATATTCTTGTATCTGTATCTATTTCTTCATGACCCATTTTTCTTATGTTGATGTATTTTTTTTTTTATTTTGCATTAATTTCATTTAGCTATGACCTTCATGTTTTGTAAATATCTATGTCAATGTAGGTTGGTTTGAAATAAATAGAAAGTTACTGAACTATGTCTTGTTTATTAAATGGACTGCTTCCTACAACAAGCGAATTGCTCTGTGTTGACACACCTTGTTATCTAACAAGGTTCCAAGTAGAGCTTCATCAGGTAACAAGAAGAAATTGGAGTGAGACAAAACGGGTTTTTTTTACCGTGCAATTTATTGAAAACAATGCTTAGACTGAATCAGGCTGTTTTACAGCTGCTCAAAAGTTTAGGACCACATTCCTTTAAAAGGCCAACTCTGTGTTAAATTGTGGATTATTCGTTATCTTCTGTCCGGTAGTCACACAGTCATGACGTTCTGATGGCAAAGGCAAAAAAACGTTCCCGTTTTGAACGTGGTCATGTTGTTGAACTGCATAAGCAGTGCATCTCACTCTAGCAGCGATGCTGAAGTAAGACGTAGTACGACAATTTCCTAAATGATCCTGAGGGTTATGAAACAAAAAAGTCTAGTGGAAGACCCCCAAAAATTTCACCAGCACTGAACTGGAGGATCCAATTGGCTATCCGTCAAGACACTGGACGATCCTTGACCCAAATTAAGGCCATTACTGGTGGCATCTGAGACTGAAGGGCTTCAAAAACAAAAAAACATCTTCAAAGGCCTCGTCTCCTTGAACTGCAACGAACTGACCGTTTGGACTTTGCAAGAGAGTTCCAAACATGGGACACTGAAAGGTGGAACAAAGTTTTATTCTCTGATGAGAAACAATGTAACCTTGATGGTCCTGATGGTTTCTAACATTATTGGCATGACAAGCAGATCCCACCTGAAATGTTTTCTACTTGCCACAGTGGAGGGGGCGCCATAATGGTCTGGGGTGCTTTTTCCTTCAGTGGAAAAATGGGGCTTCAGGAGGTGCAGGGGTATTAAATGGCTGCTGGCTATGTCAAGATGTTGCAGAGAGCATCCCTCATGACTGAGGGCCCCCGTCTGTGTGGTAACTACTGAGTGTTTTCAAAAAGACATCGCTACAGTACACAATGCCTGCAGGACAAGCGACTTCTTCCAGGAGAATGACATCACCTCTTTTGGAGCATCCTGTGTGTTCCCCTGATCTAAATCCAGTTGAGAACCTTTGGGGATGGATGGCAAGGAAAGTTTACAAAAATAGAAAACAGTTCCAGACAGTAGATGCCCTTCGTGTGGCCATCTTCACCTCTTGGATAAATGTTCCCACTCACCTCATGGAAACGCTTGCATCAAGCATGCCCCAATAAATTTTTGAAGTGATCAACAATAACGGTGGAACTACTCATTACTGAGTTCATGTTTGGAACTTTGATTTCTTTTTTTTCTTTTTTTTTTTTGTGGAGGTGTGGTCGTAAACTTTTGATTACCTCTAAAACAGCCTGTTTCATTTTAAGCAGTGTTTTCAATAAATTGCAGGCCCAAAACAATGTTTTAGTTTTTAGTGCTCTTGAGCAGTAGTTCCCCAGGCTTTCTAGAGGTCTTACTTTGGACATTTGGATGTTTTTTCACTCATCTATAGTCATAACAGATGAATTAGCACAGAACCACTTTTTAATTGTAATTTGAAATGCTTTGTTACAAACAGCCTGTTGCAGTTTGATGGGCAACAAGGCATTTCCCAAAAAGCAATTAGCTGAAAACTTGGTGAATAGTAGCATGCTGTGTTGGAAACTTAAGTAAACTGCAGGAGCAGAGGATGCTAAAAAAGTGGTTCGCCTAAAAAAAAGTATTTACACACCAAATATTGGCTTTGAAAGTCATTAGAATTGTATAAGATTTTTTTGTCTTATGTACTCTGTTTTCCTCTATTTGTGCAACTTTCAGTAAATCACTTTCCTATTTCCTATTTTGGTACTAAAGGTGGTGGTTAAACATTTTGCACAGTACCTTATTTTATTGCCATGTGTAGCTCAGTGTTATACTCTCGTAAAGTATGGGATTTAGAATGAAACAGTGCAAATAATGGCATCTAAATACAATGATCAGTAAGACAGTTAATTTTGGACACTGTACACAGAGTCTTTATTAACACTGTATTTTGAGCCACTGTAGATAGATAGATAGATAGATAGATAGATAGATAGATAGATAGATAGATAGATAGATAGATAGATAGATAGATAGATAGATGTTTCTACTTCCCCCTCCCCTTCAGGAAGGAGTCAAACAGTCTGATAGTGTGTGGGACAAAGGAGTTTTTAAGTCTGTTGGTTCTAGAGGTAGGGAGAAGCAACCTGTCGCTGAGCAGACTCCGCTGGTTATTTATGAACATATGCAGAGGATGCCCAACATTGTCCATATTGTCTATCAGTTTTTTTATTGTCCTCTTCTCTGCCAGAGTGTCCAGCTTCAAGCCGATCACAGAGCCAGTCTTCCAGATTGGTTTTGTATTGACTTTGTTGATATACATTTCTGATACTTAATAATTCTTCGATAGGGAAAAGCTGTTTCTAAAGTGGTAAACTACGGTGAAACTGTTGGTTGTTTCAAAGCTACATTAAAACATTATGATCTTCCCTCATTTGCAAAAGGGAAAGCAACCCCCCCCCCCCCCCCCCCCAAAAAAAAAAGAAAAAAAGATGTATTTGTTGTCTGGGAAGGGGTGGGGCTTTACATTATAACTCTTCTATCTGAAGTTGCTGGAAGTGTGTTTGGCTCACTAAATAGCTGTGCAGCAAACACAAAAATGGTCCACACACCACAAATGGACCCCATAGGTCCATTGTGCAAGCTGCAATTATGACTATTTAAGTTTTAGACTTAAGCAACCTCTATTGGACATACAGATAAATGCATGTAAAATGTGTGCTGGGGTCTTCACTCTTAGATATGACAGAGCACTGTAAATCAGATAACACTCGAGATCTAACCTAGATGTATTGCCTAAACCTAACCAGGCAGGATGTGAAAATGATAATAATCAATGACTGAAAGGAAAGTTTAAACATGGTCCCAGACAGGACTTAAACCCCTAACACACCTATATCATTACATTAACATTTTATTTTATTTTTTTACATTTTAAAGATGAACATTTTAAACTGGTAAGGATCCATCATGTCTATTGAGAAACACTGAACACTTAAAAGGGTTGTTTGAAATGATATGAACAACTGACCAATACAATCACTTCGTAGAAGAACCTGCTGAGACACAATGAGGACAGAGAGTAAATATTGGAAAGCAAAGACGAAACAACTACAAGATGAACCCCTAACATTAATTAGAAAAGGAATTTACCTTATAATTAAAATGGCTAAATATATAAGGAAGAGATGACCTGCCCTGGACAACAGAAATGTGTGACAGGAAGTGCACTTGAACCTTTATTCTGTGGTAACCAATCAGATTCATTTGACAGTGTGACATGCTGTAATACCTCCTACAGTCAATGAAATATCTTCAAGCTCAAGGAAAGAGACACTGTCAAGATGATTGTGTTATTGGTTACACTGCTTTATCTCCATCAAGGATGTAAGTTTTTTCTTTATTTTATTTCGTATTCCGTGCATTCTGTATTCATGTTCATATTCATATTGTTTTCATGGTTTTCAATAATCATTGTGACTTAATATTGTAGATTCTGTATGTTTTCTTTCAATTTAGATACACTTATCCCGATAACTTCAGTTCAGCTTGGTGAAACTGTAACCTTCACATGTGATCTGCGTAAGAATTCACAGTTCAGCCGTAGAGAAATCGACTGGTACAAGCAGAGTACCGGCGACTCTCTAAAATTAATATGGACACTGAAGGAATCTGCACAACCTGAGTTTTCTGCTGAGTTTACTCAATCAAGATGGAAGGTTAATTACAATGAAAATTCCACCAACCTGACCATTTTGAGGGCAAACCAAGAGGACGAGGGAATCTACCACTGTGGAATCACCGAGTGGTTCAAGAATACTGAATGGAGCAGCACATATTTGTTAGTCAAAGGTAATAATGCGATCTAATTACAAGTTTTCCCTAACTTTAACCAGTAAAGCAGCAGTGTTAAGAAAAAATATCATCATTAATAAACATGCTTTGAAAACTGACATAATAATTTACATTTCATAAAATCTAAGATACATTTTTATCTATTTTTTTAAACTAATTTTAGTGATTTCATAAGATATTCCAAGTGAAATATTTCAATGCAAGGCACACAACTGTGTAACACCTAAAGCCACATTTGCTAACACTGTTTTATTTAATCCAGGACGCACTCAAAGGACATCAGACTATACTGTTGTTCAGTCACCGCTGACAACAGTCCAGGAACCAGGAAACTCAGTGACTTTTCAGTGCTCAGTCTTCTCTGACTCTGACAAAAAGACATGTCCCGGAGATCTCACCGTGCTCTGGTTCAGAGCTGGATCACATAAAAGTTATCCAAAATGAATCTACACTGACAGAAACAAAAGTAAAGAATGTGATAAAAGAGCTGACCCCCAGAAGAGCTGCAATTATACTTTTTCTAAAATCGTCAGCTCGTCTGATGAAGGGACTTACTACTGTGCTGTGGCCACGTGTTGGGAATTATTCTTTGGAAATGGAACTAAACTTCAAATAGGTAGGACTTTGAATAATATGACAGCTAGTTTTCTCTGTCTTTCAGAATCATTAATCATTTCTTTCCTTTTTTTTCTAGAGCAAAAGGCAGGTTCTGAATTTACTGTGCTGGTTATAGCAATAATCTGCTTGTTTATTTCTGTGATTCTTAATATTGTTTGCATCTGTTGCCGAACTCCAAGAGTAGCATGTAAACAATTTAAAGGTAAGTGTTATTCACTGACTCTAAATCATTTTCAATAAATTGTATTTGGTACATATTTTATATACACTTTTACACTTGATATTAGCTGCTGAGTGCACACCCCGTTACATTTGAACACATCAAGGTCAAGAACATAATTTTGATTTTTAAAAAAGTAAAATTGTCAAGTCCACAATTGAAAGCATGAGGTAATGTGGATTTTTATTTTTTAAAATCAACATTATGCCCAGAAAACAGCTCTTCACAAGCAAGACAAGATGCCTTGAGCCAAACAATGAATGAACATGTAAGTAATAAGACTAAGTCATATGTGTTAATTCAGGGAAACGATTTGCTGTAGTTTTATATAACAATATTAATCTTATTTTGCATAGACTGAAAGTGGACATGATGTAAACTATGCTGCACTGCATTTCTCTGGAAATAAAAGTGCAAGAGGAAGGAAGAAGAAGAATGAACTGGAAACTGAGGAAACGGTATATTCTCACATCAAAAGCAGAGTGTGACTATGTGTGTGTCTATACAAAACTTGTCTTTTACATTGATTTGTTTAATTGGAAATAGAAAATACAAAGAACTTATTCCTGATTTTGCTGAAAACATGATGTTTTGCATATACTGTTATTTACATATTATTGTGTTTGCCTGTTCTTGTTTTCCTGTTTCTGTGTGATTTTACAAATGCTTAAATTAACAACATGACTCACAATATCAATATTGTCTCACAGTGTTAATCGTGACTAGCTTAAGTCAGTTCAGTCTGTCTGCATCCACTTTCAAATTGATTGAGATTGGAAATGTTTTTCACTCTAAGTTTAATTATTCTGACTTTAGTCTTGCACCAACATGATTTGCCATTGAATTTGCGACATAAAATAGATGTTATTCCTGGCTTTGGAAAGGGCTAAAGAATCAAACAAGGTTGCAAGGGGCACTTGTCCAGATTGCTTTTTCACTTTTTTGGGGGAAAAAATATCACGCATTCCTACATAGGAGACACTATGGTTGGGAATCTACAATTGGATGAGAGATGACCTGACCTGCACTTCCCAAAAGGTTAATTCTGTTTATCTGGACGTAGCGTTTTCGGTGGGAGAAACATTTTGTCACTCATCCATCATTAGAAAATAACAAACTTCTTTGTAGAGTACGCTTGGGGAGTGTGATCGTGTGTACAGCGTCTCTTTATGTCTGTCTCCACGTTGGTTGAGTGTGGACTAAGTGCATATGAGAGCATGAGGGTGGGAATGGATGTTTGTGTCTGTGTGTGCCTGTATGTCTGTGTCTATATGTCAGGTTGGGTATCAGGCGCCACCTCTCTGGGGACATCTCAGGCCCTCCAAGGTTTGGAGGCCTATCTCCCCCCACCACCACTTCCCCTGCCAGTGGCGGACTCCCTCAGACATCGGTGCGTTGGTGGTTCTTTGTCTCCTCCATACCTGCTTCATGCCCTGGAGGACGGGGCTGTGGCCCCCCCACACCCTCTAGCAGATTATTACATGAAGGAACCTTTTAAAAAACAAAAAACAAGCGCGTCCATGCTCACAGGTGTACACACGGGTGATCACACACACAAAGCACCTCAAAGCACACTGTGTTCTGTTGATCTTATGTGCTGCACAATAATGTTTAATATTTAGTATTTACTGTCATATTCCCATATATCATTGTGATGTTGTTTATTCTATTACTCTTGTTCTCTTCTGCTTGCTTTCTTTTTTCTTTCTCAGCAGGTGATCCAGGTGATTGATATGTGCATTTTTTTTTCTCTGCCCGTTCTGTTGGTTTTTGTCTTTTGCCCTTCTCCCCCGTCCCTCTTCTCAGCTGTTTCTCTTTCCCTCTTTCTTTCTCCCCTTCTTTCCCCCAGTCAAGTCTGTCCCGTATTCAGTAAGTGAAAATAAAATAAACAATAAAAGATGAATCAAATGGACCATTACGGCAAGGCTGGGATGGTCAATTTGGTAAAGTAAATCCGTTGGGCATCTTTGTTTGCCTTTAGACAACAATTCTGATGCAAAAGAGCCAAACGGGACAGACAAAAAAAAAAAAAAAAAAAAAAAAAAAATATATATATATATATATATATATATATATATAACAAACTTCTAACCCAATGCATAAAATAAAACTGAAAGACTCTTTTGTCACATAACCAAAATAAATTGTGAACTCCTTCACAGAATTCTACAAAAAATGTATATAGAAATACAGACTGGATGATAAGATCAAGAAGCTCAAGATTGTAAAATCCTCAGAGAAACTGCAAAACCCCCAAGAGCTACATCCAAGAGTTAAAGTTCTTGACAACATCATCAGAAAAAGATCACACTGTGCCTTATACTATGATACTGGCAGAATGGTTGCCAGAAGAAAGCTTCTACTCTCTCAAAAGAACATGACACCACAGCATAGCTTTACAGAACAGCATCAAACAAACCATAAGACTTCTGGAATAATTACTTTTGGACAGACAAGACCAAAGTGGAGATGTCTGACCAGAATGCACAGTGCCTTGTTTGGAGAAAAACAGACGCACAGCATATTAGCACAAACACCTAACACTAACTGTCAAGCACAGTGGTGAAAATATAATGGTTTAGGTTTGTCCAACAGCTTGAGCTTGGCCAAACCATGGGAGTCTGCAACAACGATCACCACTCAAACATATCTACAGTATAACAGCTGGATTTACCTGCTGCAAATAAACTTACCTGCAAAATACCTACCTGGCCTCTCTCTCATCAATTATGTTGTAACTATAGGAATCCAGCCTGCCTGCTAACAGCCACTCCAAAGCTCTGGTTCAAGGACACAACACGTGAGATTTCACACTGCTATCATAAATCTAGTAAATATTTAGCAGCCCTTCCTTGCCCATTGCTGACATCCCTTCTATGCTTTAACATAAACTCTAGTCACAGTCCAGTAGAGATAATGCCCACGTACCAGTTGTCCACTGAAAGACTTTGCCAAAATATAACCAGATTCTTTAAAGAATATGTTGACGTATTCTTCAGATTGTCCAATAAAATGTAACCAAATACATGTTTTAACACACCAGAATTAAATCTCCTTCCACTTGGCTATTAGTGCTATTTGACTGAAGTATCGGATTTGAATTACTCTAAAATTTCAACAGCACAAAATGCTGTGAATTTCAAAGAATAATAAATAAATATTTCACCACAGTAAATTCTTACATATCAGACTTAGAAAACAGCAAGCTTTTAATGACTGACTTAATCTGAAGGGCATCAACTTCAGAAAAGGAAAAGGAAGAAACTTTTAAAATTACTGCGATTAGCAAACAGGGTATCGACAATGAGAGTTAATAAATATGTGAAAAATGACTGAGCTCTGTGCAGATTGTGAACTGTAAATAAAAATAGCATACAATGATTTGCAAATCTCAGAAATGCACATTGTGCGGAAAATGAATTGAGTAGGACACTATCATAGGGATTAGTCAACATCTGTAGTGATGCAGACACTGTCCTTGTCTGTTGTGTTGAGTTGATGGGACAGCTGGGATTCACTTGTCTTGTGCCTTTACTATAATGACCATGAGGTGTAAGTAACGACTAAAAGAAAAAGACTTAGATTAAAGGTGGAAGAAATGTTTCCTCTCAAGACTGTTAGTAACTAGGTTAAGAGCACAGTCATTCAGTAGGGGATCAGAGTAGAGCTACTACTTCTGCTTTTGCAACATCAAAAGGTGGTGTGAGTATCTTAGTTGGATGCCTGTTTGAAACCTTCTATTTGGAGTGTTTCTAGCATGTCCTACCCCAGTGCATGCATTCCATTCAAAAGACTACCCGACAGAAGCCTTAAAAAGATTGTGGCTTTGTGCAAACTGTGCAAAAAGGGAGTTTGCATACCACTGAAGCACTTCAACCTTACGGTACCATCTAAATGCAAAACGTGTTGCAGCGAGCAAAGAAACTGTGGGAGCTGTTAGCGCTAGCAGTTTGAGTACCAACAAAAGATGTCGGCAGCCCAAACTTGATAAAATGACTGGCTTCAGGACCAAAATTATTAGGTCAACATCGGACAAACTTACAAATTCTCCCGCAAATGGATTGCTCTGGACTGTAGACCACTATCAGTGGTAGAAGATAGGGGGTTAGAAAATGTGCTACAGATTCAGATGAGCATACCATACCATTTTACTTAAAGTACTTAAAATAACACTTTATTTTTAAGTCTTCCCAAATTTTGGCCAGGGATATTATTTTTCTCTGTTTTGCTTTGAAATGCAGTTTAAATGCCCCCCCCCCCATAAATTAAAATAGGGTTTTGTGGAGCCACCTAATGTAAATCAAAGCAAAAATCATATAGTCAAAATCTGGCATTATTGTAGCTTTTCCTATAGCTTCACCAAGGGGTTAATATGTGTGTGTGCCTTTTTTTTCTTTCAAAGTGTTTAAACAACTACTGGCTTGTTTCCGGTGTAATTTGCTCAAAGAAACTACTCATAAGCCTTGGTTTTTGCAGAGGCTGTGGACATTTTCATCTAATAAAGCCTGCACACTGAGACGGTGTTTTCGGTCAAGGAAAACGCAGCGTTTTGAAAACGCTCTCCAAAGCTGATACATTTGAAAATGCCGTTTTCGTGTTGCAGTGTGGACAGCGAACCTGGAGCCTTTTCAAAAACGATGACACATTTTAGTCATGTGATGCAGTCATGTGACCAACTAAACTAAGATAGCGGAAGGCATTATACAGTAGTTGTTTTGTTTGCTCTCAATTTTGGCATACAGAAATGACACAGGTCGAATCATCTTGCATTTCACATATGCGCAGTACTGGAAGCGTTTTCGGCCGTTTCAGTGTGGATGCAAAACTCTGTGAAAGCGATAGTGTAGACAAACGCCGTTTTCAAATTTATCCGGGCTAGTGTGGACGTAGCCTAGTAGACTCTCCCAATCCTGGGACAGCCATGGGTTTAAATAGCAGTCAACAACCAAAAGGCATTACACACTTCACCCAAAGAAAGAGTTAACAATCCCTTATCACCTCTTACAGTGGTTGATCCCCTTGTCTCTTTCCCCTCTTCACCACCTATAGAATCTTTCCCCACATTGGTGTCAGGCTTCCTGTGTGAATGCTCCCTACTTTCCAAGATACAATCACCTGACCCCCCACCACATGATCTGGCTAACGGCGTGAATAAGGTGTGAAAACAGGCATGCAAAAACCAGGTGACATAAAAGCACTACTACTAACACAATACATCAATACATAAATGAAAGAAATTCCAATATGAGGCTAAATCACTCTTATTCTAAATCACAATTACTCTTTGAGTCCGTAAGGTTTAACAACAAGCATAACTATAACATGTAGGGAACAGTGTTCGAGTTAACAAAATAGGCAGTTACAATACAAGATGAAAGAAAATGAGAGCTTTTGCAAAGCCCAGGAGGAGGCAAATGTGACAGGAAATCTACATTTGAATCTATTCTGTACTGACCAATCAGAAGCATCTTACTGTCTTACCGAATACAGTGATTTCACCTCCTTCATTCTGTGAAATACCAGCAAAGTCCTCAACAAGGAGCAGTGTCACGATGGTCATGTTATGGATTGTATTGCTTTTTCTTCATCAAGGATGTAAGTGAGCATTTTACTTTACTAAAAATGTTCTAAATTGAGAATTTATTGTCAAATAGATGTGTAGAGAAAACTATAACTTTTCTATATTCTAATTCAGATACTCTAGTTCCAGTGAAAATGGTTCAGCTTGGTGAACCAGCGAACATAACATGTGCTTTGCCCGATGGGGTCAGCAGTAAAGGAGTCCACTGGTACAAGCAGAGTGTCGGAGATACTCTCAAATTAATAGTGTCACTGTTAAAAACTGCAACACCCGAGTATGGTCAAGAAACATTTAAATCAAGATTTCAAGCACATTTTGATAAGAAATTTAGCAACCTGACCATTTTGAAAGCAGTCCAAGACGATGAGGGAATCTATCACTGTGGAATGATAGAGTGGATTAATCTTGAATGGACTGGAACATATTTGTTAGTAAAAGGTAAGTTAGTCATACACTGTCCTACTTTTATAAACTTTAAAGGTGTTTTTGGTCATGTTATAAAGAAAGTATTTGTGTTTTGTATTCCACAGGAAATAACGAGACAGCATCAGATTATACTGTTGTTCAATGGCCAACAGTGTTAAATCCACTGCGCTCAGGAAATTCAATGACTCTCCAGTGTTCAGTCTATTCTGACTCTGACCAGATGTGTCCCAGAGATTATAATGTGTTCTGGTTCAGAGCTGGATCAGATCCATTACACCCAAGCATCATCTACACTGATGGAAACAGACACAGTGAAAGTGAGAGAATATCAGACTCACAGGAGAGGTGTCTTTATCGCTTCTCTAAGAACGTCAGCTCCTCTGATGCTGGGACTTACTACTGTGCTGTGGCCACATGTGGGGAGATATTATTTGGAAATGTAATTAAACTGGACATCGAAGGTATTTGGTCTTAAGTACTTTAATCTATACTATATATTCACAAAAATATATTTTGGGAGTTGTTTTTTTGTTTTTTTTTTGTAGTGCAATCAACACAATCAGGATTTATTCAAATGACAATATTAATAGTTTGCTTGGCCATTTCTCTCTTTGGAAATGTTGATGAATCTGCAACAGACAACTAGTTAATACTTGAATAATATGACAGCTAGGTTTCAATGTTTTTTAGAATCATCAATAATTTCCTGTCTTGTTTTTTTTTTCTAGAGCAAAAATCAGGTTCTGAACTTACTGTGCTGGTTATGGCAATAATATTCTTGGTTATTTCTGTGACTCTCATTATTGTTTGTTGTCGAACTCCAAGAGGAATATGTGAACAAAGCAAAGGTAAGTGTTGTTCATGCTAAGAAAAGTCACACAAACATCATTCTAGTGATGTGCCATATGATTTACTTTCCAATTTGACACCAGGTAAAATTCAAGCTGATATTGATGATATTGATCTGATACTTATAATAGAGCTGCGTACATTATTATACATTATTATCTATCTGTCTCATGTATGATTATCTGTGTTATGTATTTTTAAGCAGTATTTTAAATTTTTAAAGCCTACAATGACTTTTTACTGCAATTACGCTGTATATTTTAATGACCCCCAACCTATATAATCCACTTTAAATCTTCTACAACCAAATGAATCTGTTTGAGTTTATCTTAGGGACACAAATATAATTTTAAACTGAACTCATAAAGCTATTTATTGTAGCATATATTTATTTCATTACTTATATCATAACCATATTTATTGATGTGCATTACAACAAATGGGATGGAATTCCTATTGTTTAAACATTTGCACAAAAATTCGCACACTTTAAAAAATTCAGCAACAATGCTACACGTCACCAAAAGCTCCACATTTCCTTCCTCTGTAATCAGATACTTCCCATCATCATATTCTGTTTTATTACCTTTGTGTCTGAAGGTGTATGGTCTTGTAATGTGGCCCAAACCACATCTTGGCCACATCATTGTAAGATTATTCAATAAAACTGGACTCACATTTGTGTTGTGATTTTGTCTATCAACACAGATGCAGTTGCTTTGCAAACAAATGTGACAGCGAAAGGAGATCAGGAAATTCTGCAGGTAACTCTGAAAAATATCAGCACCAAGTTTTCAGTATCTTTTAATGCATGCCTTTGTAAATAAGTCTCACCATTTGTTGTTTTTTTCATCAGACAGATGGAGACTCATTGGTTTATTCTGTAGCAATTTTCTCTTGTGGAAAAATTAGATACAGGAACAAAGACTAGATACAGGACAGCAGAACATGCAGAAGATGAGAAATAATTTGAGGGCTCTTGAGCTGGATTGATATCTAGACACATATAACTCTTGCCTTTTTAAATTGGGTTAGAAATGTACTTGTTCTTCTAGCTAACCTAATTTTCTTCTCTGTGTTTATTAATAATTTTGTTGAGAGACATGAATAATTACCTTGATAATTTTCTCTGTTAAGTTTTCCCAATAGATGTAAATGCTTTGAATACCATCTATGAATGTGGTTTTTTTTTCATTGTGGAACTTTTCTTTTACTATCTTTTGACATGTTTCTAGATATTCTTGGATCTGGATTTGTTTCTCCATGTCCCGGATCAGTTTCTAATTCTGACTGTAATGTATAAAAAAGAAAAGTTAGAAACTGGATTTATTACATGAAATGAAAAAATCTATTTTCTACAATTTCTTTATGTATTCATTGTGGCCATTTTTTAATATGTTTATGCATTTTTTTTATTTTGTGTTCATTTTATTCAATTATGACCTTCATGTTTTGAAAATATCTCAGTCAGTATATGTTGATTTGAAATGAATAAAAAGTTACTGACTTATGTCTTGTTCATTTAATGGACTCAGTCATACAATAGTTAAATAACACAAATAAAGTAGAAGGACATCAAATTGCATTCTTTATGTCAGAAGTAGGCCTAACATTTTTTGACCTCTGTCATTAATTATTGGGCGCATCAAGAATGAATTTAAAAATCAAAGTAAAATAACTTTATTGGGCGATTGTGACACTTATTCATCTTCAGACTTATCTCACGTCTTTAAAAAAATCAGTAGTACTGAAGCAAATTCTTCTGTGCAGATACACTTTTACCTTTTTGTAAGCAAGCATATGTTAAGGTGGGGGCTTAACATATTTTGTGGGAGTTGGAGCGAGCTTGACAAAAAGGGACTTTAAACAAAATTTTAAGTTTCACAAAGTGCAACTTTCTTGTACGTTTTTTTTTAAGTGCTCTTGAGTAGTGGTGGGCAAATCGATCCAAATATCCATCGTATCGATATCAATACGGCATCAGTATCAGATCAATACTAGCCTGGTGAGATCCATTCTTTACTTTAAGTTCGCCTCCAGTGGCAGCACCGGTGCTGGTCTGATCCTGCATGTCTTCCGGCCAGCATGCAGGACCACGCAGCATGCCGGCCTCTGTTGGAAGAGAGGCTGGACCCGACAGCACGCCACCTTCGGGCGTGGCAGAAACCTTGCGCACCTCGACCTCCGTCTCCAGCTTGGCAGGTTCCACTGGCGCGCCAGCCTCTGGCTCAACACAAGCCTGTCCTTCCTGTGCACTGTCCAGCTGGGGTGGAGCCGGCCCCCTTGCTCTTTATTACAGTTGATAATTGTTTTCCTTAAGCTGTTGTCAATTTGTTAACTTTTCAAGCCAACATGCATTTTGTTTTTTGTGCAAAAACGCTCTGGAGTCTCAATTGAAGTCATATTTCAGGTCTTGATTTATTACTTTTAAGCTTCTGTAAACTTGACCATCAGAACGTCCTACCCATAGATATGTACAATGGAGGCATAAACCACGTAAGGTAGTATATTCTGATATGGTAGCACAGATTGATAGACATGACTATAAATTTACGCTACGGTAGGATGTTTTGACAAAGTACGACGTTTAGTCAGAACACCGGATCAAAGCCGTGAGATTCTTCATCCTCTGCAGGTCACGGTCAGTCTGGTCCTGCAGCTCATCCTGCAGCGGCGCGACACCAACGCCTGCTCCCGCTGTGTGGTCGCCAGCTCAGCCACCATTTGCGCCAGCTCCTCCTTCTGCTGGCCCAGTCCTGGGCATGCAGTGTCCTCCTTCCTGGGTTTCGGCACCACTGTAAACCACCACGGCAGACCCGATGGCATTTTCATGCTTCGCAGCATCATTTATTCTTACAGTAATCACACAGTTGCTGTAACAGTACATTCAACGGCTGCAGCTATCCCGCTGCCAGCCGTACACATCACCACCAACAACAACACAAGCAGAGCACAGGTTTTAAGCCAGCGAGGCGTGATTGTAGATGCCTTGCAGGTGAGTCCATCTCACTTGCAGCAGCATCGCAGACCACACCCTGCCACAATAATAAAGCATTTTCTATTTAATTATAAACTTTGTCCTATTTATGTCCTGGGTTTTATATGTTTAATAATAAAAAAGGAAACATCACAAAAAAATGATGTATCAACCTTATTTATCGGTGTCAGCGAAACTGGCCCGTATTTACTTTGTATCGAATCGATACCAAACCACCATCACTACTCTTGAGCTGCTGTTTCCCAGACTTTCTGAAGATCTTTCTTTTGTTTGCTCAGTCACTTAGCACTGACTTCACTCAGGGTATGGACCACTGACACATGACTTAACAAAGACCCAACTTTGAAATGTATTTTTAAACATTTTTAAGCATTTTGTTACAAACAGCCCGTCACAGTTTTACAGGAAGCAAGGCGTTTCCCAAAAACTTCGTTGCATGGTGTATTGGAAATTCAAGGAAATTGGAGTAACACAGGATAGTTTAAAAAGTGGTTGGCTTAGAAAACTACACACCAAATATTTACTTTCAAGGTATAAGCTCAATTTGTGTCTTATATACTGTATTTTCATTTCATTTCATGCAGTCAGTCAGTCTGCTATTTCCCATCTTGGTACTAAAATATAAGAAAATGAGTAGTGGCACAACATTTTACACAGTACAGTATTTTATTATTGTGTTATGCAGTGCTAAAGACTAGAAGTATGTGATGTAGAGTGAAACATAATGTGAAGCTAGCTGAAATAGCCTGGTCACAATGGCATCTAAACACAATGATCAGAAGTGAAGAAGTAAATAAATTTTGGATACTGTATACATTTTTTTTTTTTGTTAACAGTGTATTTTGAGCTATGGCAAAGTGTTTTTGTTTATATATATTAGTAATAGACAATAATTATTCCAATTTCTGACAACAGGAAAATATTTCTAAAGTGGTAAACTATGGTGAAAGTGTTGACTGTTTAAAGCTACATTAAAGTCCCAGTAGTGGAACTGATCACAGCCACAGAGCAAGCAATTCAAAACAACAACATTGCAGACATATAAACAGAGCAACTGCGGACAAAAGTTGGCCTGCCTTAGCAATGCAAAGCCCCCAGATCCAACATTAGCATGGAGGAGAGGAAGGCACTCACATCACTTAGTAATGACAACAACATTATTATCCTTTTGGCAGACAAGGGTAGATACAAAGCTTTGCTGAACCAGAAAGACTGTCATGAGAAAATCGTGTTACTGCTCAGGTACAAAAGTACTTATGAGCCCCTGTCTGAAGCAGTTAGAGCAAGACAATGTTACTGAATGGACCTCATCCTATACGCTATACCCAGGAGAAGCTACACCTAGTCTGTATGGTTTACCGAAGATATATAAACAGAGTGTACCTTCAAAGTAAGTGTCTGTATGATCAGCTCATTTACCTACAGCAAGTTTCTGACATCGATCCTCAACCCGTTTGCAGGCAGCTCTAAACACCACATCCAGAAGACCTTGAATGTTGTTGAGAAGATGAGCGCTGACATTATGAAGGGAGATGAAACAATGGTCTTGTATGATGTCACATCTCTCTTCACTTGTCTTCCACTCATTGGAGCAGTGGAGATAGTAAGAGATAACAGGATGACCCAAACCTCAACAACAGGACCACTCCCAGCACCAAGTGTGTTTGATCTGTGTCTTCATTCCATAAATTTCATATACAAGGATGAGTACTACAGGTGGTAACATGGGTGGGCTATGGGTTGCTCTTTTTCACCCAGTGTGGAAAACCTGTACATGGAAAAGAGGGCTTTGTTATCCTACCATGGAACACCACTGTTAGATTTGTATTGTTTATTGTCATTTATGCTTAGAAATATTTAACCATATATGCTTAGAGGTGTATAATCGATTGTGTAGTGATAGGATGTGTGATGCTTAATAATCTGCAAAGGCTTGGTGTGCATTCCGGAGTGTTCTGGCATTCACACCCACATTCTGGGAGCATGGGACAGGGCATACCTTCTCTTATTGTTTTATGGTAGGATAAACGTATCTATATCTGTTTTAGGCTAAGTGCCTTTTGTTTAGATGAACTGCTGGACTTCCAGACCAGCAGGTTCAGGGAAGTCATTTATGGGGTCATACTCTGACCACACACACACACACACACATACACACACACACACACACACACACACAGACATACACACACACACACACACACAGACACACACACACACACACACACACACAGACAAGGTATTCTTTGTTCACATGTATGTAAGATGTCATATGTTAATGAACCTATGTATATCCATGTGAGCTCAATAAAAGGAGTGCTATGGGGAGCCTGGCTGAGAGTCTGACGGAGGTCAAGTGGGTGGAACAACACTTGGCTCCAGGCAGGTCTCCCTCATGCATGAGTAACACGAACAACTTTGCCTACTTGGTGTTCAATGCTTTTGGCTGTGTAGTTAAACTGTCTCGTTCCAGCGGTGGGCCTGTGCTAGACAGACCCAACAACCACCAAGTCATTGGTTCAGGTATGTGGATAACACCTGGGTGAAGCTCAAATCTCAGGAACTACCACATTCAGGGATCACATTAACTCTGTGGACAAACACATCAAGTTCACCAGGGAGGTTATGAAAATGACAGGTTAGCCTTCTTAGAGTGAGATTCCATCAATAATGTGGGACATATAAAAGGTGATGTATACCATAAACCAATGTAAGCTCCAGGCAATCCAGGACACAAGAAGGATAACTGCTGCCTAAGGGAAAACCCTTAGTGATCCCATATGTGTCAAGAGTATTGGAGCAGTTGAGAAGCATTTTCTCTAAACACCTCATCTCTGTGGCTTTTAAACCCCAAAACATGCTGCACGCGGGTCACTGGCCTACTTTGTCAAAACACGCTGATCAATTTTATTTGATCAGTGGTTGTTGAACAATGGTCATGACAGTTTGCAGTTTTCACCAGTGGTGCTAGTTTCAGTTATTTCAGAAACGCTACGTCGAGATGAACAGAATTAACTTTTTGGGATTATGATCTTTCCCTTGTTTGCAAATGCACAAAAGAAAACAAAAAAAAAGAATTTGTTGTCTGGGAAGGGGTGAGAATTTACATTCTCTTCTATCTGAAGTTGCTGGAAGCTCACTAAATAGCTGTGCAGCAAAAATGTTCCGCAAATCACAAACGACCCCATAGGTGCGCTTTGCAACCTTCACTTATGGTCATTTAAGTTTTAGACTTGAGCAAACTCTATCGGAGATATGGATCCATTGATCAATGTAAAATAATGCATGTTATATGCTTTTGCACACTTTATACTGGCTACTCAATGTACACACCATTACATTTATACATATGAAAGTCAGTAAGTTCATTTTAAACTAAAAAAAAGTAAAATTGTCAAGCAAAGAATTGTCAATGAACATGTAAGTGATAAGACTAAATCATATTTGTTAATTCAGGGAAAAGATTTCCAGTAGCTTTATATAACAGTATGATTTTTACTATTTTGTATAGACTGAAGGTGGAAGGTGGACATTAGCTGAACTATGCTGCACTGCATTTGTCAGGAAGTAAAACTACAGGAGGAAGGAAGAAATTAGAACGCACTGGAAACTAAAAGTGTGTCTTTTAACACTTATTTCTTTCATTGAAAATGGAAAAATATAAAGATCGTATTCCTAATTTTACTGAAAACTGTCAACTTATCTCAAAAGTTCTTAAAAGACACAGAATTAGCTTACCAAAATGTACATTTTTTCTGGCTCATGAAGGGGCTAATGTAGCTCACTTTGTGAAGGGCAGTCATTCAGACTGCTCTTTGACGGACAAAATATCACACACCCAGACAAATAACAGGTTCAACCTGTAAGTTTACTCTGTAATGTGAATGTTAATTATTTCTTGCAGTACATACCACAACTAGTAGTTACTAGACTACTAGTAACTAGCCACCTTGACATAGGAAATAACTGTACTTTTGCACTATTTGATGTTCCAATCATAAGTGTCTTTCACAGCTTTCAGATAATCACAGATTTCACAGATTTCAAATAACCACATCAATCAATAAGCAGCTAAGGATTACATTGCCTTTTCTTCTCCTAGGATATAAATGGTCTTTAGTGTAGTGTCTAAAAATGTTCTCGGCAGGAAATGTACTTAGGATATAATTTTAAATAGATGTGAAATAATAGCTAATAATTTTGCAGGAAACTGTTTAAAACAGTTACAATTACAAATTACAATATAACACATGTCGATATTTGCATAAAAGACTTAACGTCATGGAGGGTAACCTGGACCGTTGTGTTGTGTTGAAGAGACAGCTGAGAATTACCTTTCTTGTTCCTTTACTTGTTCCTTTATTTATGACCATGACATCCTAGTAGTGAATAAAAAAAATAAAAAAAACCATCTCAAGACTTTTAAACTTAGTTTTAGTGACTGTGTGAAGTGAATTATTCAATAGGGGATCAGAGTAGAGGTACAATTTCTGCTTTTGCAACATTAGAAGGAGTCAACAAGGTTGTGTGTGGGTATCTGACGTGGACGCCTGTTTGACACCTTCTATTTGGGGTGTTTCATGCATGTTTTACCCCGGGGTGGACTCCAGTCACAGAATATACATTTTATATATATATATATATTAGGGGTGCAACGATACACAAAATTCACGGTTCGGTTCGGTTCGATACTTTGGTGTCACGGTTCGATATTTTTTCGATACAAAAAAAATGTTCATGCCTTTTTAATTTTTCATTTATTAAAATTATAAATTTATATTTTAACTCAAAAGTACAGTTTTTAAATTTAACCCTAACCCTTGTGCGTGTTTTTTATTTTGACAGCGAATGCGCACCTGCAGACCACTTATGTGCAGCCCTGGTTATATAGTTCGTCATATTGCAGCCACAGAAATTATTTTGTCCATGAAACCATAAAGCTGCACTTTCTTTTTGCCTTATAGTCTGATTTGTCATAACTTCTCCGTTTTGTGGTAAGCTTTTCTTTGGCTGTCACTTCTTCACCCTGACCTGTCTTATTTGGCTCAGCAGAACTGAAATGCTTTTACACACGCACTCACATAAGCTCAGCGATTCTCTGCGCAATCAACCTCTTACATGTTTAAGCTTGCTGTGGGAGATTTCACTTGTCATGTTTGCATAGTAAGCTAACGATTAATAAGACGATGTCAGAGGAATTGGTGCGCAAATTATCATCACTCACAGATCAGTGCTGTCGCTCTCTATACACAGTTCGCACGATTGCAAAGTGAAAGCAAAAAAACAAGCGCAAATTCAAACGCGATTTCAATATGTCACATATTGACAGTGGCTCACAGATGCCAATGACATAATTACCCAGCTACATTTCTGAAAGAATGCAAAAGCATTGACATATATTTTTCCTTCCTACAATAGCCCGACGGGCAGGGCAGAGATAGATTTTGGTAGCCCGACTGAAAAAAATCGCTAGCGATATTGCGAGCCCTGTATCTGATTGAGGAATCACTCCTCTTTCGAAAAGAGAGTTTATTACAGAGAAATGTCTCTTTCCAAAATAAAAGCTATACTATCCGCTTCTTCTGGGCTATATTCTCAGCAGCATAAGGAGAATCATGTGCTAACAGCTGTCTAAATGACTCGGCTAAAGTTAGTAGCATGCTTGTTGTTTTGGTCTTTGCACTAGGATGATGTCGGCGTAAATGTGCAGTCATATTCGTTGTGTTCCCACTAGTGCTTTCAGGTTAATCTCGTTGAAATGACGTTAACGCCACAACACGGCAAATCTCCGTTAACGAGCTACTGCCGATCTCCCCGTGTGTGGGGCTAGACAGCCAACACGTTAACGAGCTAACTGCGCTAACACACTAGCTCCCACCCATGTAATTGAGCATTGCATGGCACATCCAACATACTGTTTTACTTTAGTCCATGACTCGCTTACCTTCAGGGTCATACGTCACATGAAAACCAAGATAATTCCAAACGCCAGATCTGAATGAGGGTGGGGGAGGTCCATGTGTCTTGCTAGCTTGCCCTGCGCTCTTCCTTCTGACTATGCTGTCTGTGTTGAGCGCTCAGTGGATCTGCGCTCGACAGTGCAGCCTGGGCGGAGTAGTCGAACGCAGATTCACTGAGCGCTCAACACAGACAGCATCGTCAGAAGGAAAGTTGATAAAATAAATTACAAATGTTGTATTGTTCGATACATATGCGTACCGAACCGAAAGCACTGTATCGAACAGTTCAATATCGATACGAATATCGTTGCACCCCTAATATATATATATATATACAGTGTGTGTGTGTGCATGCGAAATCTTCATGAATGACACATTGTACAATTTTAACTTTTTTTTTCATTTCTTACTGGAAATGGGGCCATGGATCGAGCATGTATTATGCAGAACAAAATTCATTTGATGCTCAAACACCCAGTTGATGAGAGTTTATACAGAGCCTTATACAGAGGGAAAAATTTTCTTGCCATAGATGTATAGATGTGATATAACTATTGACATGATACCTGTTGTGAAAATGCAGAAATCATGAAATCATTGTAAGTTTTAAAGCCTCTAACTTCACCATGGGGTTGATGTGTGTGTGTGTGTGTGTGTGTGTGTTTTAAGTATATAAATAACTACAAAACTGTTTGCTATGTAATTTGCTCCCAAAAATGCCCATAAGTTTTGGTTTTTGAAAAGGCTAAATCATTTGCTTCAGTGAAGCAACATGAGCTCAGGCCTTCTCGTCGGCTCTTTAAAGGTACAAAATGCAATGATAAGTCAATATGAACAATAAACTTACCAACTTTCCTTTGAAATGCAAAATGTGATGTTTTTCTGAGGTATTTCTTGCAGTAAATACTACAAACAGCAGTTAGGACTGTGATGATTACTCTTTTAGGGCTTAAGTTTTATCAAGAATATAGTTTTTAACAAGCATAACTATAACATGTAGGGAACAGTGTTCGAGTTAACAAAATAGGCAGTTACAATACAAGATGAAAGAAAATGAGAGCTTTTGCAAAGCCCAGGAGGAGGCAAATGTGACAGGAAGTCTACATTTGAATCTATTCTGTACTGACCAATCAGAAGCATCTTACTGTCTTACCGAATACAGTGATTTCACCTCCTTCATTCTGTGAAATACCAGCAAAGTCCTCAACAAGGAGCAGTGTCACGATGGTCATGTTATGGATTGCATTGCTTTTTCTTCATCAAGGATGTAAGTGAGAATTTTACTTTACTAAAAATGTTCAAAATTGAGAATTTATTGTCAAATAGATGTGTAGAGAAAACTATAACTTTTCTATATTCTAATTCAGATACTCTAGTTCCAGTGAAAATGGTTCAGCTTGGTGAACCAGTGAACATAACATGTGCTTTGCCCGATGGGGTCAGCAGTAAAGGAGTCCACTGGTACAAGCAGAGTGTCGGAGATACTCTCAAATTAATAGTGTCACTGTTAAAAACTGCAACACCCGAGTATGGTCAAGAAACATTTAATTCAAGATTTCAAGCACATTTTGATAAGAAATTTAGCAACCTGACCATTTTGAAAGCAGTCCAAGACGATGAGGGAATCTATCACTGTGGAATGATAGAGTGGATTAATCTTGAATGGACTGGAACATATTTGTTAGTAAAAGGTAAGTTAGTCATACACTGTCCTACTTTTATAAACTTTAAAGATGTTTTTGGTCATGTTATAAAGAATATTTTTGTGTTTTGTATTCCACAGGAAATAACGAGACAGCATCAGATTATACTGTTGTTCAATGGCCAACAGTGTTAAATCCACTGCGCTCAGGAAATTCAATGACTCTCCAGTGTTCAGTCTATTCTGACTCTGACAAGATGTGTCCCAGAGATTATAATGTGTTCTGGTTCAGAGCTGGATCAGATCCATTACACCCAAGCATCATCTACACTGATGGAAACAGACACAGTGAAAGTGAGAGAATATCAGACTCAGAGGAGAGGTGTGTTTATCGCTTCTCTAAGAACGTCAGCTCCTCTGATGCTGGGACTTACTACTGTGCTGTGGCCACATGTGGGGAGATATTATTTGGAAATGGAACTAAACTGGACATTGAAGGTATTTGGTCTTAAGTACTTTAATCTATACTGTATATAATATATATTCCAAGCTGATAACAGTTTTTGAGAATTGATTCTTGGTTTGTTTTCTGTAGTGCAGCCAACACAATCAGGATTCATTTTAACGGCAATATTAATAGTTTGCTTGGCCATTTCTCTCTTTGGAAATGTTGTCCTGATCTGCAACCGAAGAGTATGTAAACCATTTCAAGGTAAGTGTTATAAAAAGCTGAAATTATTTAAAAGGCTAAAATTATTTCAGTCATATTTTTAAGACCCAAAATCTATGGATTATACAAACATAACAGACGTTATACTGTAAAACTATAAAGAGTCAATTACTGTACATGTTTTCAATGACGATTGAGGTGTAGCATTGTGATTTGTGTTCCTTTGTGTACTTCATTCATAAAAACAAATTTATGTGAATAAATAATTGTTGTCAGTGATCATTGACAATGATTTGTGAGTTAAATGCCACATTAGGTGCACTTCACTACTCTATTTTTTTGTTGTTTATGTAATACATGTAATTTGCTTTGCTATATCAGATACTGCAAAAAAGACCTCAAAGCGAGCAGTACATCATCGTGTAAGTAATTAAAATTATTGTTATTCAGTTAATATTTGTCAAAAACACCTTGATATCACTATATACATAACTGTTTTACTTTTTAAAATAATACACAGAGTGAAGCTGATGAAGAACTAAACTATGCTGCACTGCATTTCTCTGAAAGAAAAACAAGAGGAAAGAGGAAGACTGAGTTTGCTGAGGATAGTGTTTACTCTCAAGTTAAACGCTGATGCCAATGACAGTGTTTAAGATTTCCCGAAATTTAAATTGAACCTGACATCAGACCCTATATTTGTGATTCTTTTGTGTTGTTATTTTTTTTTCTTACAAAATATTCCTTGTGAACAGTTGAATTGTTTCATCAGTGACAATGTATGGCCTTTAAAGACCGGAAATTTAGATTTTTTTTTTTCATTTCTACTTTGCATATGTGATTTTTGACTGTAATAGCTAGTCATGCTTTCTGTGATTAAAATACTATGTTGATTGATGCAGGTGTTTTTTGTTTGTGTGTGTGTGTGTGTGTGTGTGTGTGTGTGTATGTGTGTGTGTGTGTGTGTGTGTGTGTGTGTGTGTGTGTGTGTGTGTGTTGGGCCACTACGGCGTGACTTTCCGGACTGATATATTGTAGGAAATTACTTACAGTGCGGAGAGGTAACTGCAAGTATGCTTACACACATAGATTATGATTAGAATAAGACTCTGGGTCAGAGAGTCCCGAACATGATATTCTAAACCAACTTTGAATCGCTAGAAGAACAATGGATATTAACATTAGATTAACAAGGCTAGGCAGAGAGGTGTTTTGCTTTTCTGTCTCTTACAGACGAGGGAGCAGATACCAGATGAGGTCACGGAAATACGAGGATGATTTGGAGCAGACACCAAGACTGCCATCTCCGTGCGGGAGGAAGATGGCTGCTATAATCTATGTTTTTGTCTCACTATATAATGTTGTACAGCCCACTTGAGGGTCATCCTTTTTGTAAAACATGCTGCTGGTTCACATAGAGGTCCACAGTGCCGTGTAAACTTGTAATTTCAACTGCCAAAAGCAAAGTAAATTATTTTTTTAAAAGACCAACCTTTCTCCTGAGATTCCTTCCAAAAATTCTGAACACAACAATTTGGTTACCCCTGACATGATTTTTGTTTCATTCCTATGAAACAGGAGGAGGAGGCCCAGGGTACAGCTTTCACTATCTTACAATGCTGTGACTGTAGCCATTCCCCAACACTCTGTGAATGGTACTCACGACAGCTGATCGATGATAATGAGTTTGCATTTCAGCAATCTTAAAACTGATCTCATAGCTCATTGTCAATCAGTTAATCAATGGTGCTAGTTTCGGTCAGTATGCCAAAATATTGTTTATAAGGTTGGGGAATCCTGCAGGCCAGTCAACAAAAGGAGAGGGAGAGAAAAATAGAGGAGAAAGAGAGGGATAGAGAAAGGGAGAGAGAGAAGAAACACTAAGAATCTGCTTAGTGAGTATCTGTTTGTACACCTGTCCATGTGAAAACACTCTCCAAACCATCAACGTGTCTTTTAGACCCCATTCCTACAAAACTGCTCAAAGAAGTCCTGCCATTAATTAATTCTTCGATCTTAAATATGATCAACCTATCTCTAATAATCAGCTATGTACCACAGGCCTTCAAGCTGGCTGTAGTTAAACCTTTACTCAAAAAGCATCTCTAGACCCAGCTGTCTTAGCTAATTATAGGCCAATCTCCAACCTTCCTTTCATATAAAACATCCTTGAAAGAATAGTTGTCAAACAGTGAACAGATCATCTGCAGAGGAATGGCTTATTTGAAGAGTTTCAGTCAGGTTTCAGAGCTCAGCACAGCACAGAAACAGCTTTAGTGAAGGTTACAAATGATCTTCTTATGGCCTCTGACAGTGGACTCATCTCTGTGCTTGTCCTGCTAGACCTTAGCGCAGCATTTGATACTGTTGACCATAATATCCTATTAGAGCGATTAGAACATGCTGTAGGTATTACAGGTACTGCGCTGCAGTGGTTTGTATCATATCTATCTAATAGACTCCAATTTGTACATGTAAATGGAGAGTCCTCTTCACACACTGAGGTTAATTATGGAGTTCCACAGGGTTCAGTGCTAGGACCAATTCTGTTTACATTATACATGCTTCCCTTAGGCAGTATCATTAGAAGACATATACAATTTCACTGATAGTATAGGTATAATTTCACTGATATGCAGATGACACCCAGCTCTATCTGTCTATGAAGCCAGATAACACACACCAATTAGTTAAACTGCAGGAATGTCTTAAAGACATAAAGACCTGGATGGCCGCTAACTTTCTGCTTCTTAATTCAGATAAAGACTAGAAAGAGAGAGCATATTTCTTCTTCATTGGCTTCCTGTTTAATCTAGAATTGAATTCAAAATCCTGCTCCTCACATACAAGGTCTTAAATAATCAGGCCCCATCTTATCTTAAAACCTTGTAGTACCATATCACCCTATTAGAGCACTTCGCTCTCACACTGCAGGCCTACTTGTTGTTCGTAGAGTATTTAAAAGTAGAATGGGAGGCAGAGCCTTCAGTTTTCAGGCTCCTCTTCTGTGGAACCAGCTTCCAGTTTGGCAAACGGAGGGCGCCCTTACTCCCAGCATGGGCGATAGAAAACCGATCGGTGCCTATGCCATTCCCAAAATGCGCTGGCTGATGTCGGGGCAGCGAACCACGATGCCACCCCGGGAAACCGCCCGTGTCACCCATATCAAAAGCTGCTACTGGCCATGATGCATTGAGTTTTTCCTTCCAGTCACCTTTCTCACTCACTATGTGTTAATAAACCTCTCCGCATTGAATCACACCTGTTATAATTCTCCGTCTCTCTTCCACAGCATGTCTTATCCTGTTTTCCTTCTGTCACCCCAACCGGTCGCAGCAGATGGCCGCCCCCCGATCAGAAAAAACGTGATTTCAGAATCATAGAAATCCACTCAACACTTTAATGTACCAATGGAATTTATTTAGTTTGATATTATTACACAATTATTTGGGTATACCAAATGTGAATTATACAACATGTTTTGTTGGGCCCAAAAATACTACCATAGCTTATGTTGCAGTCAATAAAAGTAACCAGAGGTTGTGTTTCCATAGAATCAGCTGAACAACATGTTTGTTTGTTTTTTAGAAAAAAAAAACACTTTTATTGGAATTGTTTATTTTAACACATATTTGAAAGGCCACAGCGTCTATTAAAGGACTACAACTCCTGCCCTTCTTGGCTTATGCTGATGGTTGCCGCTGAGTGTGGGAATCTTGTCTAACAGCAGCATACACACAGTCTTGTGTTGACTCTCTCCTCTTCCTGTTCACTCTGTTTACTCTCACTGAGGAGTAATGGACTGTAGCATCAGTCATCATCTGAAATTACAGGTATTTTAGAATTTATGTCATCAACTTCAACTCAAGTAAGATTATTGGAATAGTCAGAAATTACATATGTGCAATATATCTACTACTATTTTAAAAAAACTTGCAAGATTATTCTAATATTTTGCAATATATCTAAGAATTTTTAATAAGCATTTCTATGTGTTGGGTCGATAGGTTTTTGCGCAATGAAATTTTTCAGTAATTTTACTTCTATCAAAGTGGATTTTAAATCAAGTAAGTGCATATTTTCAGCTTTAATTAAAGTCTCTCAGAAGTAAAGATGGGCAGTTTCACGAAATAGGTCTACAAATTGTGGAATAATTTCCAAATAATGTTTCTCAATGTAAAGGGACAAGTCAGAAAATCAATATTGGAGGCTGGTGATTTTCAGGTCTTCAGGTGACACTAGATTAAAAATACAGTCAACACAGTTAAGATGTTCAGTTCTAAAGCCTCCATCTCTAATGGTACGGGTTTGGTTTGTTCTATTAATCCCGTAAATAATTCTACAATTTCATTTGTAAAACTAACTGTATGTGCACCAATTAACTTTATTCCAGCACTTTGTATTGTAACAAATTTAACAAGACATTGTGATATCTTTATTATATGTTGTGGGTATGAAATTGCTAATCTCTTTTCCAAAACCATGCTGCAGAATATATAGTAAAAGCATATTTACCAAATCATTTGATTGGCCCACATTTGACACGTCACATCCAGCATGATTGGTCCCACGTATTTCCCCTAAAGCAATACGATTTGGGGATATGATTGGAATAATAGTGTGGTAACATTAAAACAGAAGTTTTAAGCGATGGATCTTTAGTATTTATTTTTGCAATACAATGTTGTGATATGACAACTTTTGCTTTTCAAACACACATCTACTTCTACAAAGTGAAACATAGGAAAACACAAAGGGAAGAAGATGACTACAAGTGTTCCACTGAGTGTTTACTCACACAAGAATTGTGTAACAAGGTTATATAAATGCAGTGATTTATTTTTATTGTAATCCTGTGTTCTTGTTGTTGTCCTGGTATGATAAAGTGAAACAAATATTTGGATCTTAAACATAATTTTAGTTTAAAAATATATCTTTACACACACACACACACGCACACACACACGCAGTTATGATAAACCCACCTGTGCAATGCTGACAAACATTTATCCCTCTGGGGTACAAAAGAAGAAGCACAATCACAGAAATGCAACAACCTAGCAGAACTCCAAGAATAAGGACAACAGGGCCTAGTCCTGGTCCTACATTAGTTAAAAGAGAGAGAGAGACTGTTTAATTTAATATGTGATCATGGAATTCATCAGTTGTTGCAGAAATGTTCTTATAATGATCAATATTCTATTTTTGTAGAGGTAGAGACAGCTTATGATGAGTATTTGTATTCATAGCACAGTATTTGTGCTGCTGTTAGTGCTTGCGGAAGTTTGGAACATCTATTGAGTCTGCAAAGCATTGGTGACTTTTATGCACTATGCACTATGCTTCTCAACACTCAACAACCCCACACTGTAACTTTATGTGGTTTGCCACTTTGAGGCTTTGTTACTTCCACTGCAATAAAAACATTTATACTGGAGCATGTAGGAGGAAAGAAATTTCACAAACTGTTGTCACTGTGGCATCCTATTACAGTACCATGCTTGAATTCAACAAGTTTGTAAGAACAATCTGGTGTTTCACAAATGTTTATGAAGGCACACTGCATGGAGTGTGCTTTGTTTTTGTGTTTTATGTACCTGTGGCAATTAAAGTGAAATGATAACTATTAAGATTAAACCATTAATCTTAGATAACTCAAAGATTAGAGGTCTGGAAGGCTAGATGAAACGAGCAGTGGTGCATTACATTTGTCTGTACTATGTAACTTGAATAAAGTGTGATATTTAGAGACTATCCCAAGCATTGTGCTGCATGGAATTAATAACATTGCATTACAGTACTTAGTGCAAAAAACATCAGACTATCTCTAGTAAGTGTTTTATACTTTAATGCGAGATAATTTAAGATTTAAAGACAAATACAGATACATACGTGTCTCCACCTTAGTTCCTTCACCCAGCAGGATCTCCCCACATGTCACAACAGCACAGTAGTAAGTCCCGATATCAGAGGAGTTCTGTATCGTTTTGGTCAGGCTGTAGACACATCGTCTCTTAAGAGCTTCATCACTGTTGTTCACGAGAGGGTAAATGATGTTTGGAGCAAAACTTTCAGATCCAGCTCTGAACCAGTACGCTCTGTGGTCATCTGGACATTGGAGTGCTTTTTCTTTGTTCTTGGAGAGAACTGAACATTCGAGTGTCACAGAGTCTCCCAGACGAACAGACTCTTTCTCTGGATTTTGTTTCACGTAGACAGATTTCTGATGATTGTGATCTGTGAATTAAGGCAGATGTAATATAAACTTTTTGTAATTGATTAAACTGATTTGCGTCAGTATCACTGAACTGTTCAGACATTGGTACAAAAAGGGAAACATATTACCTTTCACAGCCAAGAACGTGCCATTGCTGAACATCTGTGTATATGTGGTCCGCGTTTGACAGAAATATGTTGCTTCATCCTCTTTGCTGACATTTCTGATAGTAAATATATCTTTGTTCAATGTGAAACGTGAATCTTTAAATGCATCAGATAAAGTTATTTTGTCAAGAATAACAGAAGCAACACTTTGGGGCAAGTGTCCCAGAGACTGTTTATACCAATCAAAGGATCTTAACTTCTTCTCAGAAACTTCACAGCCAAAAGTAACATTGTCACCAAGGTCAACAACAGTCAAAGAGATCAACTGAGGAACCTCTGTAGTTTGAATCACAGCTGAAGAAGAAAGACAAATAACAACAGAGTTACAACACAAATGGACATAATCAATGCTATTACATTAGAAAGGTTGTTACACAGCCATCACTGAGATGCACGATGGGTTTCATGAACAGTGTAGTGCAAGCAGATGTCTCCCATCATATTTTGCACTTACCTGGTGCGCAAAGAAGAACCAAAGCTGTTATTCTCACAATCATTGTGGTGCAGCACTCTAGTCTCACGCTACTGATCTCATCTTGCCCATATGGAAGGTTTAGTCACAAGGTTATAAAGGTTTCCAAAGCAGAAATCAGTGATTGGCTGAAATGTAGGAAATTACCCCTCCCCCATTCAGCAAACCTTTGATCAATTTTCATTTGATAAAAGACGTCTTATATCAAATGACATAAAAGTATGTCTTTCTTAGTACCTTCTGGTAGCAGTGTGTTATCAGTTCTCAGTGTCTTTATTAAGGCACTTATTAAGGAAGTTATTGTTTCTGTAATTATTAGTTGATTATTGTTAGTCACAAGCTCTGTAAATCTTTAACATCAGAAGATACTACTTTGCCACTTTGTATTAGTATTTAAATGATGATTTTTGTTGTGTCTACCAGCACAAATATAAGGATACAAAGATGCAAAAGTTTCACAAAATCATTTTCACTTCTTTAATTTCACGATTTTTCTATAAAAATCATGAATATACCTGCAGTTGATGTAGGGTCATGTCTGACCGTGCAAACTGTTTATGATCACTTAAAAACAGATTAGAATTAGTTCACGGTGAGTTTTCTTACTTTAGTTTCACTTCTTAAGGTACACACAACCCTGTTGTACCTGTGTTAAGCCCTAAACAGGAAGCTTTCTGACTATATTTGCTCAATTAGGCCAGATATCCACCTGTGATCAAACAATTTTATTAGACACCACAAACTGAGATACAGTAGGGTGGAAAAAGTTCTTGTCACCCTTCCGGATTTCCAATTGTTTTTATGTTTGTCAAACTTATGTGTTTCAGATCAGTAAAAAAAACTTGAAATATTCAACGATATTAAACACAAAATGCAGTTTCTAAATGAAGGCGTTCATTATTTAAGTGGAGAAAAAAATCGAAACCTACTTGGCCCTATGTGAAAAAGTGAGGAGCAACCACTTTTTCACAGTATGCTTGCTTCTCTAAACAAAACTTCACTGATTTCTTGGATTGAAATCAATGGTTTGAGCCTTCTTGGATTACTAAGCTCAGTCATTCACTCTAGCAGGTAAAGGAAACAGTGGTGAGCATTAAAGCTTCTAGAATTGTAGCCTCCATTTCTCCTGTATGTTTCTATTATAGAGTAACTATGGTGATCACTTCTTTTTCTTCTTTTTGGACTGGTTTTCAACTTTGCTTTGTGTTCTTAGTTTCTTGTTCCTACATAAACACTAAAATAAACATTCTATCTATGTCCCTATGAGGTATCCCTCACCCTATTGCTGCTGTTAATGGGTGGGACTGTGGTATTTCATGTCATATACATCAGCGGTCCTTTTTGCGGCACCGATCCGGTTTAATGACAAACAGTATTTTCATGGACCGGCCTTTAAGGTGTCACGGATAAATACAACAAAATAAAATGATACGACCAAGACAAGAACTGTGGTATTTTGTAAATATTATAATAAACACGAATTCAAGCTGCAAAACCTTTTTAAAATGTTGCGCCAACAACATTGAGAGTTGGCACATTTCAGGAGAAGCATTTCCTTTCTGTTTCTTAATGCTCTCTGGTCACCATGGTAACACGTAAACGTTTCTTTCAAAATAAGACACACATCTACAGCACGTGAAAAGACCCAGGTAAACCCAGTTAACGATAAAAACACACCCGAGCCTCAACTGTACCAAACGACACATCTGTAGCCGGGGGTTGGGGACCCCTGATATACATGTTATGGTGTAACACAAAAGTAATGTGTAATGAATAGCATTCTTAGATATTATATTAGATATTAAATAAAGTACTACATTACTTTTAATAAAAGTAACAATTAATATATAATACATTACTTTATTTTGAGTATGACCCCAACAGATGGATCAAACTACTGTAACATTAGCGTTTTGATTGTTTAAGTGTCATTAAAATTCTATGAGTGGAGTGTTATTGCTGTCAGCAGTTTGGTGTTTTTAAACTACACCTGACAAACGAGAAACTTTGTCAGGTCTGCACACCTAAACGGTAGCGTAAATAATGCTTTATGGTTTTCTTGGAATATAATAAGTAAGTATTTACTTAAATCATAGATCAACCATAGAGTAATTTTGCCTGACTTTTAAACAAAGTAATTTCTTTAATTTCTTAATTTTGTAATTAATTCTGCTACTTATTAGAAAAAAAAATGCTCTTTGTCATATTAAAAAAGCACACATAAAAGTGTTATTAGTCACTGAGCTAGAGCTTCATATGTACATATCAGAACTTTTTTCTCATATCGTCGTTATTTTCTGAAATGCCCATGTCAAATCTTAAGGTAACAGCAAAAAAGAAATTCATGCAGAGACACAACGTCCCCTTGCTAATTTGTCAGTAAATTCAAGAGCATGGCACATTTTCAGTTTTTAACTATAATTAATGTTAAAGACTAATTTGTATTAAGTCTGAATTTCTTTGTGACAATATTTTCCAGCTATGGCTTCAGTTGTCTCCACAAGTCAAGACAACAAAAAGCAAAGTAACATTCAACAGCTTCACTGACAAAAACAACACTTGTGATAGGCCATTTCTTCAGTGGCCAATCACTGAAGCTGTTTACCCAGCACAGATCTCTCTATGAGCCACTATGAGACATAAAGAACCACCTGTCCTCAGACATCCTGGTGAACTTCTATCGTTGCACCATCGAGAGCATCCTGACCAACTGTATAACAGTCTGGTACGGGAACTGCTCTGCCTCGGACCGGAAGGCGTTACAGAGGGTCGTGAAAACTGCCCAGCGCATCGCCGGAGCACCACTTCCTGCCATAAAAGACATCTACAGGAAGCGGTGTCTGAAAAGGGCTGGGAAAATCATCAGAGACCCCAGTCACCCATCACATGGACTCTTCACCCTCCTGCCCTCTGTACATTATAACATACCATAATAGACCCATTTCTGTAATATACTCACATATCTATATTATTGCTAATATATATTGTAATATATCTATATCACTAAAGCACTTCTGGATGGATGCAAACTGCATTTCGTTGCCCTGTACCTGTGCATGTGCAATGACAATAAAGTTGAATTCTATTCTATTCTATTGTATTCTAAAGTGAGAGAAGAGCTACAAAGCACTTAAGCAGGGCTGATTTTATGTTATGTTAGTTTAAACTTGTTATCTTGCCTATGTACACTGAAAAACTGTGTCTGTCTTTCTAATGATTAAACAAAATCAAAACCAGCACCTGCTGCATCTATAATAAAGTAATATATAGTATGATTTTAATACAAATTTTATTCATGTAATATAACTGTTTCAGTAGCTGTTAATTTAGACAGGCTGAACGTCCATCACTGTGTTACGTGATGGGCATTGGTACTATGGTAAGGATGTCAAACGTACTTTTTTGTTTTTAATTTATCAAATCATTTGAAAAGCCTGCTCTGGGACCAGTGAATGATGAGCGCCTCTCCTCACTTCTTTATAACTGCCAATGAAAAACACCCTACCACAGTTAAGATCACAGAATGACCAAGCAGATCTGAATGTGTGCACATGTCCCTTTATCTCATAACATCTGACAGCTCCTGTTTTGATATGAATATGAGTTATACATGGTGTAGTGTTATGGCAGCTTCCTAAAATAGATAAAACAGCTACCCAAGTAGCTGGAAGGAAAGCCCCTTTGCATTCATGACCTTGTTTGAAAGCCCAGCCACAGCAGTGCTTAAGTTTCCATGTATAAAATCTACTTGTCTTAGCTAACAAAACAAAATAATAATTGATTATTGGTGCTATGCTTTAGGTTTGTTTGTTTTTTTCACCCAAGTTCATATAACATTTATGTGTTACACTGGTACATGTGCCTCACTTGAGTCAAAAGTTCTCATCACTTTCAGTAAACTTAGTTTTGTAACACTAAGAATAGTGTTGTGAAGTGAGTATAGTGGATGGAGACCACAACCACCTCCCCAACTCTGTACGTTGCTGCATGTGTTTCTTCCTGCTTAAGCAGACTGGGTGGGTTATCATTGATAATATGAAGTTTGTAACTGTTCTTTGACAATAACGTTGAACTAATCTTCTGAATTGGCTCTTTTATCCTTATGCATCTCTGAAATGTTGCAAACACAACACTTTCTGTATTTCTTATCCTACACACATTTTTCCTATGACAGTATATTTACTTATATTAACATAAATTAAATCCTGAAGAGGTTAAAGAGGTTTCCGACGATGAAGCAAGGTGGACAGCTGGCAGCAGAAACCCTTTTGTGGACGAGAAGGTGGCCAGCAATGAATGATGCAGGGCCTCTCTGGAGGTTAGACAGGAGACCAGCAGATACAGAGCTCCACTAGCAGGCTGGAAGATAGCCAGTTTCAGGGGTGACTAGCTCATGCAAAAGAGGCAGTAACCAAGAAGGTAGGCTCAGGCAGAGGAAAAGACGTCTCTGGGGAGTGCTTGACATTGGTTGACTCAGGAGCTGATTGGTGCCTTGACAACAGGACCTCTGATAAGCCTGGCGGCTGCTACTCTGAATCTATTTCACCCTTTTCTTTTACTAGAGAAATCAACTATGAATTCATAAAAGACATTTGACATACAAAGCAAAACCTTTTAAAAATTGCATAAGAACTGAGATTTTCCTCTGCTCACTCCTCCACTTGCAACCCTATCCTGCTATCACTTCTTTCTGTTTGTGGTATACCTGTCATGGTCCGGGTAAGGAAAGTGAAAACACTGGGTCAAAATGACGCAGAACCTTGACAATACCATAAAAATTCCAACAATTTAACTTTACCTCGTCAGAGAATGTGTATACTTGCTTCTCTCTTTTTACAAAGTGGTGCTGATCTTTTTGTGTCGTCCATTGTTAGACTGTAATGAAAATAAAGACTTGGTCTTTGTAACACCTGCCTCACCAGTAATATGAAAATAACCTTTTTTATTTTTGGTTTCTTGCCATATGCAAATGAAAAGAGACATAGATTTTGTCATAATGTTATGTATGTGTCCACCAAAACCTTCTAAAAATTGGAAATAAAAGCACAGTATTATACATTGTTGAAGCAATCCAGTTGTTCTCACTGGTCTAACAGCATAAAGATAGAAAGCCTTCGTTTTTCTCATGAGAAGAGCAAGCAAAGCAAAGCTCCACGCAACAGCTACACCGATAAAGGTTGTGGTGGGCCATTTCTCCACCCTTTGACCAACCTGAAGCTGTTTACTCAGAACAATCCCCTCAATGTGAGTTTCAACAGGATGTGAAGTGAGAGGAGAGCTGCAAGGCTTCAGCAGGGTACTCTTAGCTTAAACATCTGACTTGATTTTATTTTCTTTCTTGCCTTTTAAATTGCAAACATTGTTTGTGCTTTAAAACCACACACAATTGCAACCTTACTGATCTATCATAAAATACAATCTATATGCACTGTTCATACAACTGCATTTAAATGTTTAACTAACTTCATTCATCATTAATTTGAACAAGCTGTCATCTATGCATGTAGTACACACTTTATACACACTTTACACACGTTTACATAATTTCCTCTGGGATTAATAAATTATTCTGATTCTGATGATGTATCAAGGGTTTCAACCTATAGGTAATGATTTGCGAAACATTTAAAAAGTCCTGCCCTTGCTATAAAGGGCAGGGACAATTCATTATCACCTCCCATCTTTCATTGATAGCCTTAAGAAACACACAACACAAAAGTGTGATTAGAACAGTCATAGTTTGACCAGGTAAGTGTGTGTCCTTTCCTCTTTAACTCTTCCAACAAGAGCTGCTTTTGTTATACATCAAATTGATAAAACAGTGCTGCAAAACCAAGAGAGTGACACAGGAAGAAAAGCCCCTTCGCATTCACACCTGTCTTTGAAAGCCCGACCACAGAAATGCTCAAGTTTCCATGCTTTGTTTGTTTGTCAGTAACTACTGTGACTTTGTGTTTGCCTTTGTGTTTGCACACAAAGGCAAACACCAGGCAGGTTATGTTATGCAGGTTATGCAAAGAGCGACAAAAC
The DNA here is from genome assembly GCF_964374335.1 of Astatotilapia calliptera. NCBI lineage: Eukaryota > Metazoa > Chordata > Actinopteri > Cichliformes > Cichlidae > Astatotilapia > Astatotilapia calliptera. The sequence goes on along the minus strand of NC_137423.1, from coordinate 3,551,850 downwards.
ATTTCTAGAGAAAAAAACACAGCTATTTAACTTTAAAAGGTAATATTTACTTCTCAAATCCTTACCCTTTAGTATATACACGTGAATATATCACATGTACAGAAGCTGGGCACAGCATTGTTTCAGGGAATTACTCATTTATTGCTTGACAAAACTCCAGCGCTGCTTGCACTGTGCAGTTTTTTTTCTCTCGTTGCAGGCATGAACAGTGAAGCAACAGACAGGAAATGTGGCCTCAGAGAGGGGGCTGTGACATGCAACACATTGATCTCTAGCCCAGGCTGAACTTGAACCAGTGACATTGTGGTTTTGTGCTACCATATTAAGAACATCTTTGTCAGACCAACATGTATTGGCTTGTGGTCCACAATACGTTGACCCTGATTAGACCACTAACAGACCAGAACACTGAGCACAATATCCTACTCTGACACAGACTGCAGCAATTTTGACATTTTTTTTGTCACTAGGTGTACAGTAGTTCTGCTTGAAACTGACACACACAATTTGGGTCATTTTAATGCTATTTTTAGTGGACTGCTTTTCAGTGGTAGTTTTAACCCTGTTGCTTTCATTTCTCTGACACATTAAAGAGAAGGTAAGACAGACTACAGTGGGTTCAGGTGTCTTACAATTTTTATTTTTGGTTTAACACACAAGCGACTTGTGTTAAAGTCTCACTAATCAGAGTTGTTAGCCAGTGCAACATCAGTCTATTTTCAGTTAAAAACAAAAGGTTCAATTCAATATTTTTCAGTATTACTCATATTAGCTGACCCCTAGCAGCCAAGTCAACCCTTACTCTTCCCTACCAGTTCTTGATGTTTATAGCTTGTTTTAGGCACAAAATGAAATTAATGTAATGTCTTGAAATATTGCTTTGCCACAGCTGTCATATTTGTCATTTTGTGCAACAGGTGTTTCCCTTCTTTTACGCAAAGACCTGTGTAGTAAGAGAAGTAAAACGTGCAGCTGCCCAGCTGTGATTGGTGTTGTCAATCTTTTTTTTTTTGCCTTCCCATTTGGTTCTTTAGCAGTCAGAATTATTATCTGTAGGCCAACAAAGATACCCAACAGATTTACTTTACCAAGTGGATCATCACAGTCTTGCCGTATTGGTCCTTTTGTTTGACCTTTGTTATTATTATTTGTTTATTTTATTTTATTTTCAGTTGTTACAGACGGGCCAGACATGACTAGGGTATAGGAAAGGGAGAAAGAAAGACAGAGGGAAAGAGGGACAGTGAGAAGCACTTACCAAAAAAAATCACCTGGATCAACTGTTGAGAGAAGAAGAAGAAAAAAAGAGAAAACAAGCAAAGAAGAGTGCAACATAATAAACACAAAACCATTGCAAAAATCTAGCTAAGTGTAAATAACAGTAAATACTAAATATTGAACATTTTTGTGCAGCACGCAAGACCGACAGCGCACAATGTGCTTTGAGATAGCAGCCAAGAAAGGTGTAGTTTGTGTTTGTGAACACCCATGCATGTGTACACCTGTGTGCACACCTGTGTGGATGAGCGTGCTTGCATTCAAAAGGTTTCTTCAGGTAATGGTCTGAGGGTGTGGGGAGCAATGGCCTTGTCCCCCAGGGCATGAAGCAGGTATGGAGGAGCCCCAGACATTCAGAACCCCAGAGTGCGAGAACCCAAGGACAACCATTGGAGGGGCATCCGTGACACCCTCTTGGAAAGAGCTGAGGAGAGCCCCAGACGATGGGTCAGCCAGCAGCCATGGAGCAGAAGCCTGAGCGGACTGCAGCGATGTGCCCACAGGCTCTGCTGGCAGCCAGCTGTGCCAGAGTGGACTGACCAAGCAACAGGTGCCTGGCCCTGCCAAGCAGCCACCGGGAGTGAGCCAGTACATACCTGAGCGCCCAGCCCCGGACACCAAGAACCACCAACACAGGGAGTGTGGTGAGGGGAGATCTAGGAGTCTAAGACCTGACCTGACATACAGACACAGACAAGCAGGCACACACAGAAAACAAACACTCGGCACTCACCCTACGTAGAGACAGACACAAATGGACACTGTACACAAAATCACAGTCCCCAAACTTACTCTAGACCCCAGGTCCAGGCACGGCCACCCCCAGACCTAGACCGAGGAGTTGTTACCCTTTTCCCTGGGGTGGAGACCAGATAGTAGCACGAAGGCCCTGCATCCCAGACCCCAATCGGATGGCCAACTCCTCCTCCCAGCCCCTCCACCACAATAGCTAACAGAGAACGGGGGTGTGTGAAGAGGTGTGGTCAATCTACAACTTGCAGATTATTAAAAGGCTCCTTATGTAGGGTGTAGCCTGAAGACCATACCCTACATAAGGAGCCAAGATCGAAAACCCCAGTTGGAGATAACATATTCCCCAAACAGAGAATCTATATCTTGTTTAAAACATGCTGTAAATAAACAGGAAAATTAATGAAAATGTGGTACGTCCAGCCAATGTGAATCAAAACTTGTAACATAACCATAAAATATAGATATTTTTGTTGCAAAGAAAACTTTGACTTCAAGCTTGGCACGGCTCACTAGGCCATTTCTCATAAGTATCTTATTTTTTATATCAGTATTTGTTTGTAAGTTTGGCCTTAGTTCACTCTAACATTATGCTAAATGCCTGTGGTTTTAAATCTGTTGATAATAAATATAACATATATTTATTGTTGATAAGTTGGTTCTATTGCTGCCTGAAACTTGGGAAAAATTTATGCTTTTTCATGGGTCACAACCCCCTAGATGAGACGTAGCACCACACGTTGCATTGCACTTATATCCTGTCATCATTGTGGAGGGTGTGGTCTTATTGGTTGGCTCACACATTAGGAAGGCGGGGCGTTCTTTCTGTAGTTCACACATTACAATAAACTATGAACTTTGACGATCAGGATGCAGATGAGATTCTGTGTCACTGATTCTGGTTATGCTGTTCAATGATAGTTGAAAACATAAAGTTATATTTCTTAATGTTTTTTCCATTACAACAATGGAAAGAACTTTTTTTGTTCTGAAAATTAAAACAAGCTTATCACGAACTCTTTTCAGTAGTTTTTTAAGCTTTAAATAGGTGCTTAAAATGTTCATTAGATCTGTCTTTTCTTTGGGAGTTCTCAGGAATTTGTAGGAATTTGTAGTTTCCCTTTTTAAGTGTCATTTTTCATATGATCAAAAATTACACTTATGCAGTATTTTCAAAATATTTTAAATTTAAATGAGAAATGTTTCACCGTTTCTCCCACTGAAAACATTATGTCCTTCACTACCACTTCCTTAACTGGATGACCGAGCCTGCATCATGAAATTATTTTCCATGTTATTTGTGTGATATTTCAATTTCTTTATGCAGCAGGGATACACCTCTCAAACAATCTAGCAAGTAGACTAAACCGTTTTCTGTAATTAGTTTTCTTCTGTTGGTTTCTTAAATAACATGTGAATGTTAATTACCACAACAATCAGGTGCAATATTGATCAAATTCCAATGGATCACAACTTTATTTGGCTGTTTAGCTAGGCATAATCAACATGTATTGTTAACCTTAATTAGACTAGAAAACATGTTTTTTGCAGACAATTTCAATCTGCAAAACCTGTAATCAATAATCAAACAATAACTTTTATTAATGATTTAAAATGTTGTTAATTTTTAGTCTTTGGGTCTTAAAATGTTCATGTGTTTCACTTGGAAATATAATTGTGGCTCTTTAGTTTCAATATCAATGTGAATTTCAATATGAAAGTTATAAAAAATGTTTTTGCACATTTCTTTCCAGCTGAGAGTCAAAATTATGCTTTCATGTATTCTTTCTGTAAGTTTCATTTTGAGAAACCCACAACAAGTCTTAAATATGAAATGACACAACCTACATTTGGTGTTGTTTCATGTGCTTAGGTTGGAAAGATGGTTCATATTGTTTCCACTACGGTAATGCAGTGAAAAACCAACGAAACGAGAAGCCAATCAGACTGCACTGAAAGTGTTTCCTCCCACTTCATATGATTATATTTAGATGGATCATTTAAATTACGTTTTTATTACAGCAGTATCAAGTCAAAACACCAGAAATGAGGGTTATGTTTTATTTATTCCTGATGCTCAATGTTGGTCGTAAGTATATGGAGAGATAATATTTACTGCAAATATATATTTAAAGTAATGAAATTTAAGAAATTTAAAAGGACAAACAAAATTAATGATGACTGAGTGGACTGATTTTTTTCCCTTTTTGTTTTTTGTTTTTGGTCAGGTTGCTCAGATGAACAGACTTTCGAGACAAAGACTGTTTACGTTGGGGAGAATATTAACCTGACGTGTCCCCGTAGAGATGTAGGAACCTTGTTTTGGCTCAAGCTTGTTTCTGGAGACTTTCCTAAAATCTTAGGAAGATCATTTAGCTCGCAGAGTGCTGATCAGCGCATTAGAACTGTAACAGATCCTGGAATATTTGATCTGTATATTACAAAAGCACAGCAGAGTGATACAGGAGTTTACATCTGTATGAAAACAGCAAATAGAGAACTAACATTTTTGAATGGAACCTACTTAAAAGTTGAAGGTAAGTAGACAAAAACCTGAAGAATGTTTGTAGATTCCTGTAAAATTTGTAAATTTACATTGATTGTTTGCTCATTTGTGCATGGAGGTATGAATAGGCGTACCACCATGCGAACACCAAATAGTTAATATAAAAAAAAAGGCAAAGCTTTTTATTGAATTTTGCTAATTTTTATAATTACTTAGGACCTGAGCCTCCTTTCACTACAGCTCCTCCACCTGATTCTGTCCATCAGGAACACACAGTCAATCTTCAGTGTTTGGTCCTCCATGACTTCCAGAATAAAACATGTCCAGTAGATGACAACGTGTTCTGTTTGAGCGCAGAACCACATCAATCTAACCCGGGCTCTAATTATACTCATGTGAATGGTGGAGATGAATATGAAAGGAACTCAGAGGCACTCTCCACAAAAACATGTTTCTACAGCTACTTCAGAAACTTCAGCTCTTCTGATTCTCAGACGTATTACTGTGCTGTGGCCACATGTGTGGAGTCTTTTTCTCGAAATAAAACAACAGGCGATGCTGAAGGTAATTGAGTAGTATTTTTATATAATGGAGCAATTAGAGGATTTGTGCATTTTGTTACATTTTAGTTTTTTTATCTATTCTATAATGCCTAAAAAAATACTTTTGGTAACAATTTTAATTACTGTTAACTTTCATTATTTCTTTTTTTTTATGTCAGCAGTCAAGAAAAGCTGCTCAAAGAAGGACAATACAATTCTCTATCTGTTGTGTGTTGCTTTGGCAATAAGCCTGATTGTTATAGCCTGTCTAGTTTATTCAATCAAGAAGCTAAAGAAGAGTTCATATGTATATTCTAATGGTAAGCAAAGTCACTCCCATCACATCAAGCAATCAATACTAGGAAAATATAACCTAATTTTACTGCTTTTTTTTTTAATGACAATACAGATGCAGTTGCCCTGCAAACAAATGTAATTTCAAGTGGTGACCAGGAAAATCAGCAGGTAATTATAAGGACAAACAGAGCCATAAGCTTCCAGCATGTTTACCTGTGTAAATATTAACATGTGCTGCTTCCTCAGACAGATGAGGACTTGTTGGTTTATTCGGCACCAACTTTTAAAAAAGCGAGCAAATCGGGGACAAAGGATACAAAACCTGCAGAGGAAGAGAGCATCTACACTGATGTCAAGGCTCTTGAGCTGGATTAAGCTCTATAGCATCATGGATGTGGACATATATTTCACTTTTGTTAGAAATGTAATTATTTGCATATTTTTGACACTCTATTTCCAGTTTATGTGCAAAGACTAAAAAGTATATTATTAAGCTATTTTAGAGATGAAAACAGTATGAATCCCATCTATGAATGGTTTTAGTCTGTGTTGTTGTGTTCTTTAATATTATTTAGTATATTGATGTGTTTCTCTGTAATCCACATGAATACATTATTTTCACGAATATAATGAAAGTAAAAAGTGGTTACAGTGGATATACAGTTTCCTGTTTGATAGTAAATAAAGTTTAATACAAAAATATAACACAAAATATCAACAGTACAAGAAAGTCACTAATTATTTAATGAAATTTCTTAAAACAGAGTCAGTGTGGCATTTTTTCTTGTATGTGTATATTTTTAGCTATGAACTTAAATTTAATTTAATAAACTTAAATTTTGACAATAACTCAGTTAGTCTAGGCTACTCTGAAATAAGTAAAAACTTGCCGACTTTCCTTACTCCAGAGGTAAGGCCTAGTGGCTTCATAGTATAATAATTCAAGAAACAAAAACGCTTCATGGGTCATAAGCTAGTGTACCCTTTCTGCTTGTTCTAAACCCTGATAAATGGGAGCATTTTGTCAGGAAGGGTATCCAATATAAAAACTACGCAAAATCAAGTGTGTGACCCATCTGTGCTGGATGCTGTGGCTGTACCTTGGGGGAAAAAGGCAGCAGCTACAAGTACAGTATCTAAGTCAGAGGTGGGGCCTGATGGTTTTATTTAAGTTTCTGTCAGTCATTATGGTTATACCCAATTTTAAAATCACAGTAATCAGACTTCGACAACAGTCAAAATAACTGGAATTCCATAAAGTGATATAAACCAAGTTTTGTTACATAGTGACAAAAAGGAAAGAATGAGTCCCAGTCTGGGGCTTGTTGAACCTTGATCCTTGTGGGAGATGGTCACCACCAGTGTTGGTCAAGTTACTTGAAAAAAGTAATCAGTAACTAATTACTGATTACTTCCCCCCAAAAGTAATCCCGTTACTTTACTGATTACTTATTTTCAAAAGTAATTAATTACTTAGATACTTAGTTACTTTTTAAAAACACGATTTACAACCTGAAGAGGTGATAAAGTGATAGATCTTTCAGCCCAATTCTACTTTTTCTGCATAATCCATCATACAAAATGTAATCAAATGGAAAAGTCTCTTTTTTTAACTTGTTTTATCAGTTTTAATCTTTTAACTTTATGCATCAAGCAAAAATTTAATGATATGCACCATTCTCTGACTTGAATAAATTAGTTTAACATTTAAAGATATTTTCTGCACATTCCAGCACATAAAATAAAAATATTTTTTGTGTTTACACTCAGTCTTTCAAATACATGCAAGTAAAACACAGCAGAAAATAAATAAAGTCAAAGACTCAGCGGTCCTGTTGCTCTATTTTCACCTGTAAAGCAGGACTACGGTAGGCGGAGGTTTACCCTGGTGCAGGTGTGCCGCGGTCAGTGGAAGGATACGCCAGTGTCTCTGTGAGTTTCCCATTACGTCGTAGCTACTCGGTGCTTGTTTGGAAGTTTAGGGTTTTTTTCGCTGTAAAAAGAAGTTTTCTTCCCACGCACAGCGGACACTAATGTTTTTGTCACTTTTTATGGAATCAAACTCAAAGTAAGGTCAGTACTTCCACGCTTTAAACGCTGCACGCTCATACTCTCTCCCACAATCGATATGTGATCCATTGTTGATCTGCACACAGCTGTTGTCACTAACGGCGCACTCGCTTACGTCACTGTCGTGAGACATTCTCGCAAAAAATCACGGTTTTAGTAACGCAGTAACGCAGCGTTCCTACGGGAAAGTAATCTAATTACCGTTTTTGCAATAGTAATCCCTTACTTTACTCGTTACTTGAAAAAAGTAATCAGATTACAGTAACGCATTACAAGTAACGCGTTACTGCCCATCTCTGGTCACCACTCTCCACTGGACAGTTCTACCCCTTCCTGGGATGCAGGTACTTGTTGGTTCTGGGGCATGTGGTTATTTTGACTTCTGCTCAGCAATCTATACTCTATAGAGCAAAAAGCTAATTAACTATGTAATGCCTCCAGTAATGCCACCCATTACCCCACCTTTGCAAATACAATACTTACTGATAAACAATAAAATACTATTTTGATGAATGAATTTTAAATTGTGTCTTTAGACATTTTGTTACTAGCAGCCTGTCTCAAAAACACATAATTTGTTTCCATTTCTTTAGATTAATCAGCATCTATCCATCCATCCATCTGTCTTCTTTCGCTTATCCGGGGCCGGGTCGCAGGGGCAGCAGCATCTCCCCAGCCACCTTCCCCAGCTTGTCCAGGGGGACACCAAGGCATTTTCAGGCCAGCCGAGAGATATAATCTCTCCAGCGTGTCCTGGGTCTGCCCTGGGGCCTCTCCCGATGGGACATGCCTGGAACAACTCACCCAGGAGGTGCCCAGCAGGCATCCTTGTCAAATGCCAGAACCACCTCAACCTTGTGAATCTGGATGACTTCATAAAATTGTATTATTAATAGTAATATTAAGATTGATATGAATAATATTTATTTTAATAATATTTAATTAATCTGATCACCTCCTTATCCCGACAAACTGCTCTGAGTTTTCATTGTACGGAGGAGAAGATCACCCAGTAGAGTTCACCTATTTGAAAACACAGCCTGACTACTTAGTTTATTTCAGAAGCACTTTAGAACTGAACCTTACTGGTTACTGACATGGTGGTTTTATAGTCCTGTCTGACCAGAATCCTGTGATTCCGGTCGGACAGGGGGTTCACCCACCGTGCGTGTGCAGTGATTCCTCCAGGATCCTGAATGAATGTTACTGGAAGCGGATTACGTAAGTGACTGCCGAATATTCCAGACAAGTGGTCTGGAATAGAGCAGAGAGGGGACACTTTTCATAGGTTTTAACACTCAGTTTCACCTCTGTATTTGTTATAATTTTGCGCTTCTCTGTGGCTTGCTGACTTACCAGCAAAACCACAGACAAGAGTAGCCCACAGACCAGTTGTACCATATGCTCTGTAGACTGGCTCCATCTGACAACAGAACTCACTGCAGGACAACAAATATCGTGCCTCTGCTTGGTCATAAAGCCACGTTCATCTTACTAAAGCTACCTAACAGATTACAAATGAGAGGAAAGTTGAACCTCATGAATGAACTAACATTTATTTCCTCAATTATCATTTAAATATGGTGGCAACTTTGTTTATGGCATTTGCAGTTATTTATGAAGATCTTTGAAATGTCCACTGTTGTTTTGTGATAACATTCATATTTTATTATAAATGAAGAAGCTGCCGTACATTTAAGTGAAGCTACTCTGTGGCTCCACTTGCTCGGTGTACTGTTCTCTCTTAAACTCTTCTTAAAGACTGCGCAGTATCTTTGCTGTTCCTACGACTGCGCTCTTCTAGACAGAGATTTCGGACGGTGTTCGTAGGATCTACTGGAGCCACTTGCCTAGCTTGGGGGATCACTGCACCAAGTGCTCAGATTACCACTGGGACCACTGTTACCTTTACCCTCCACATCTTCTGGAGTTCTCCTCCCAACTCTCGGTACTACTCATGTTCCTTTTTCCTGATGTTGCTGTCATTCGGTGCAGCTACAGCTATCGCTACGGCCGTCTTCCTCTGCTTGTCCACCACTCCTGTTCCAGTTGGTTAGCCATCAACAGCTTGTCTGTCTTTAATTGGAAGTCCCACAGAATCCTAGCTTGGTCATTATCAGGGGCATGTCCCATTTTGACCTCTGGACTTCCAGACTGTATTGTTCTTGCATATTATGCCAGCCATTTTATTATGGCTTGTGTTAGGTTTGTAGCTTGAACCTATTCGCTGGAACGTTAAGACAATATAATTACACTGCAAGCAAGACGCAAGTAGGCAAACTTCTTCATGGTACTCGTGCACGGGAGAGACTGGACAGAGCGCCGTCCCTTCGCTTGACCCCAGTAGCTCTCGTCCGTTCCCCCATACACTGTCCTTTTATTGAGGTTACATGAATATGCATAGGTTCATTAACATACGACGTCTACATACACAAAGAGTACCTTGCCTGTGTGTGTGTGTGTGTGTGTGTGTGTGTGTGTGTGTGTGTGTGTGTGTGTGTGTGTGTGTGTGTGTGTGTGGACTGCTGATCAAAGGGTCAAACATCCTTGGTCAGGAAGAGGGTAGCCTCCCCCTCCCCCTAGATGGTTCATCCTAGATAACACGGTGAGGAAGTCCTGCAGTTCATCTAAACAAAGAGCACTTAGACTAGAACAGACGCAACTACGTTAATCCTACCATAAAATAATAAGACACGGTATGACCTCTCATGCTCCCAAAGTGCTGTCTAATACACACAAAGTTTGCAGACTATCAAGGATCAAAACCTCTACCAATCTACAACTAATTACAAAACTCTAAGCATATATAAGTAAATATTTCTAAGCGTAAATGACAATCAACAATACAAATCTAACATTTCCCCCCTTTTTGACCTTTATGCTTGAAAAGTTCCCAGTTATGATCACCTCATGTCTGACAGTTTCAATGCAAACATTTTTATACTCAGCATATGTCAAATCACCCTAAATTACTGAAAAGGTACACAGTTCAACAAATGTATTAGCAGTTATCCCATTCATTGAGCTCATCTCATGGCAAACTGCATCTTACGAGCAAACAAAGAAATTGTTAATTTAATAGTGAAAATAAAAAAGTAACATTTTCAAAAACATCTCAGCTTGGTAATGCTTCCTCCAGGTGTGCACATCACATGTCTCTCTGCAGAGTGGTTTGAGTTCTGCAGGGCGTCATGAATGTCTCTTCCAGTTGTTTCCATCGTTGTCCATAGGACCAGAGTCCAAATGTGTGTAGAATAGACATTCAAACATACCAGTTGGTTTTGTTGTTTGTCAACATGGTTCTCAGCTATTTCCAAAGCTGCAGACCTCTCAGCACTCTAGTTTTATGGCCTCCCATTACCTCACTTCAGGCCTTCGTCCTGTGAGGGGGATATTTATGACTCCTTCATTGTCCTTCATTGTCCATACTCTGCAGAAAACACCTCTGTGGAAAGGGTGCAGGGTTGTCTTACTGCTATTATGATCCCAGCAGCCTTCAGAGTGTCATCGTATGCACAGTACAGTGGCACAGCATTAGGTGATGTTCATAGGAAACTGGTGTCATCACCACCATAGCTTCTGGTTCCTGTGCTTTTCACAGAATCATGATGTCATCCTCGAACTCCTTCTGCGCTGTCGATGGAGCTTGGCACGCTCCTCATCCCCTGAGTGTTTATGTTCCAACGCTGCTGAAGGTTTAAGGCAGAGCACGTCGTACACCTTAGTCGTCTTCCTCAGCGTCAATATTGAATCTTTCATTGTATTTAAAATCTTGCTGTGGGAAGTCTCCTCTTGATTTCCTGGAAGCTTAGTAGCACAGCTCTCTGTGTGATGTCTGCTGTGCTGAAGATGATCTCTGATCCTCCTGAAGCCTCTCTCCTGGCCTCAGCTCCCATCTTGTGGACGATCCTCTCCTCTATTTTGCAGGCAGTTTCATGGTCCTTGCTGTGGCTCCAAGGTCTGATTTCATGATGGGCCCCAATCAGCTTGATCTTTGACCTCAACCACTGCCTGGTCCTGTCAGCTATGCGCTTCTCACTGGGCCTCTGAAGATTTCTCAGGAGATTACTGCTGCACCTGTATTTCCTTGCTAGGAAGACAAACTATTTGGAGAGTATGTCAACAATCATCAAACCACATTCTTTAGTTCAGTGAACTTCACTTATAGGCCATCAAAGCCTCATCTGAACATGGGTGCACCACTTGCATAGGTTTAATATTTGTAAATAAAACGGCTAATCACACAAATCACTGCAACAATAATAAAAAACATTGTTTAATGTTAATCCTTGGACCCCTCCTCTTGACGCATGGACACACCCATGCGTCAACTCACCAAACCTGGATTCCAGTCTTAAAGAAAAAGATTAGCTAGATCATATCCCAGGCAACATCAGGGCATCTCCTCCCCTGGAGCAGCACCACCCTGGACCTATAATCCTGCAATGAAAATGTTAGTGAGCTTTGCATATTAAGTTTGCTTAACACCTGGCCCTCCCAGGAGCCTGCATACACACCATCATGGCCTGGAAAACAAAATCTGCAAGTAAAATCAAACTCCATACCTGTAAACAATTGTATCATAAGGACAAGAAGCATTCAACATCAGCAAGACAAGTGTCATGTGCAGGTTTTCTCAAATCAGTAAACTACAATTATTTTCATAAGTCGCCTCAGACATGGATCATCCCATGTACTCAGGCAACATTAATGTAATCGGTGACTGCTCTTAAGCAAAGTCACTCCACTTATATATTACTATGGGCTCAAAAGTGGCCAGCTAATGAGCCCATATCAAACTATCCCAGAAACACTGTATCTCTTATTTGTTTTACTCATGTCACTTGTCCGTTTCAGCTGAATCTTCCACAGCATTCTCAAAGAAACTAACATTAGCAATACACATTGACTGTAGTCAGACAGAGGTCAGACACAGGTCAACAGGTTCCAGAGGTGCCATAAAAACACCATAAAGTCAACCCTAGCTGTGGAAAGAAGTAACACCAGTTCTCAACACAGGAAATTTCACACATGTTATTCACATTATCAAAGTAACCTTCACATTTTCCCATCAACACAATGCAACAGCATCACCACTCATAACCTGTAAACACAGTTTTCCTCACACATAAACCCAGAAATCCTGTAGTAGGAAAAAACATCAACCAGTTGTCCTGGTATAAATCGCATCATCAATTCACATGAAGAACTGGCATGCTGTAAGAAAAGAAAATGCAAATATTAGCGCTTGCGCAGGCGTATGCATACTTTGTCACAGTTATCTCTGTGAGCAACTCAAGCCTATGAATAACACACCTGATAAATGCACAGACACAGAAAATGGCATTTAAAAGGTTAAATCATCATGCAACCTCGAGTGTTGCTGTCATCTTTCTGCTCCTGTAAAAGGAAACACATGGGTTCATCTGCACCTTTGTCAGGTGGGGGTTAACTTCACACAATCATGTTCAGTCAGTCAGTCAGTTATTTTAAAATTCTTACTCATTCACTCAGTGGTTCCTTCTTTTGCTAATTGTGGAAATTATCATCGCATTCTTTTCCACGCTCAGCAAACCGACGTTATTTCAAAAAGAAAAATAATTTAGACTGGATTTCCTCGTTGAATCCTTTTTGGGGGGGACTCTCATTTCCTAATTGTCCCAAATAAGTGGCTTTCTCCTGAACCCATTTTAAATGTGGAGAAACTCACTTGCAACAATTTTCTTGACGACGTGTAACGCTTTTAATTCCCGACTCGCAGATCTGCTCAAAGAACAGAGATTATCGAACAAAACTTTCAGTGCACTGTGAAAGTATCAAAATAAAAAGGCCTTGTTAAGTCATGACACAAACTCCTCATCATCTTCACAACAGGAGAAGAATCATCAGCTAGATTCACTCCAAACCAACCATCAGCTGCACAACACACAACATAACCCTAATGTCATATTAGCTATGAGTTTAATCACCCGGTCTGTGCTCTTCACTCATTTAAGCCACAGATCTATTTTATTCAATTTTTCCTTTTTCCCTTCATCATAAAACATGTGACATGCTGTCATGCACTTCACAAAAGACGTTTGTTCTGATGTATTCAGAGTTGTGTATCTAAATACAGGATTCACTCGCACATCAAAACAGGAAACTCAGTGTTTTAGAGTCTCCACTCAACACACAACAACTCCAACACATCTCATTCACTCGTGCTAGAATTCAATCACCTTTCATTAATCTAAAACCGATCAACTAATTTGCATATCAGCTATTAACCCACTAAGTTGACAGGACGACAGAAAAGCATGTTCAAAATAGTATCACAAAAGACAATTTCCCTCATACAGTAAATTACATGTGCTGCCTCAATCAAGCAGGAAGCTTCTCCCAATTTACCATTTTAACAACTAAATTTATTGTCTGATCACTGGTTGGTCAAACCAGGATCTTTTTTCCCACAAAAGTTAAACTGTTGTCCTGCAACCTGGAGAGTCAATTTTTTGCATTGGATACATTCAGTATTTAATAACAAGTGTCTGCTAAATTGACACTAATTTAACACTGATGAAAGATAACAAGCTAATTTTCATTGCATGTGTGTTTGTGTTATTAGGCAGGTCTAATGCATGTCTGTGGAGCTGCATCTCCAGCAGAGCATGTTCTTAAAGCTGCCTTTCCTACACACTTCTCTGCTATTATTTAATCATTTCTTAACTAATGTGCTATGAGTCTTCATGAGTCATTTTGTGTTTGGAATTGTTAGTAGGGTTAATGCATGTTCTGCTTGTGTGTGTGTGATTTTGTATATGTTTCAGACTCCGTCTCAATTTTCCAACTTAAGCAGTCAGTTTTCTTTTCCCCAGGTTTGCTAACCCAAATTTTGATTTCCCACATTAAATAATTCCTATGTGTTCTCACCTAGTCTTCTCACTCTGTTGTCCTCTCACTCTTTTGTCCTCTCCCACTTCAACAGTCCCGGCAGTTCTCCTTCAGCTTTGTCCTGTCTAGTAGCTGAAGTGCTGCTGCTGCCTTCTTGGGCGACTTCTTAGCAGCTGCTGCCGGTTTCTTGACTTTGGCCGCGGCGGGCTTCTTGGCTTTGCTCTCAGTAGCCTTGTTCATCTTGAAGGATCCGGAGGTCCTGGTGCCCTTGGTCTGCACCAGAGTGCCCTTCGCCACCAGGCTCTTGATGGCGGTCTTGACACGGGCCTTGTTCTTGTCCACATCGTAGCCTCCGGCAGCCAGAGCCTTCTTGAGGGCGGCCACGGACAGGCCGTTGCGCTCCTTGGAAGCGGCCACGGCTTTCACAATCAGCTCGCCCACGCTGAGGCCGACCTTCTTGGGCTTGGAAGTCATCGTCTTCTTCTTCTTGGCCTGAACCTCGGCGCAGGGCGTGTTTATGATGGAGCCTTTCCCACCACAGCGCTGGCACGTTGAACGCATCATGAAGGGTCCATTTCTTTCATGTCGCTAGCCAGCATGCTAGCTGCATGTGGCTTGCCCGAGTCACTCAGTCCTTTTTGAGCATTTCAACATGCTGCCGCCGCAGAACCTGACCTCAAATCCAGCAAGCTTAGCGCGCTGATCTCCAAAAAAGTCCCGAAGGCCAGAAAGACGTCAAATAAGTGTCTCGTGCTGAGAACTCAAACAAAAACTATTCTTCACGCCACCATCTTGCTCGCCCTTCCGTGGAATTCATCCAATCAGACAGGAAGATGGGTTTGCTTTCTTCTTCTGCTGCTGTTTATCCACATTGCTGCTGCTTGTTGGGACTTTTTTGCTCAGGACTTGATGCTGTCTCTTTATCATGTTATTGCTTTGGAGCTGCATTCCTTGTCTTCAGGGAGGGGTGAGAGCTTGCTTGCTTGTGAGGTTGAGAGACACATACACATTGCGCTTTAAATAAGTCAGCCAGAAACTTGGCCTGCATGTTTCCAATGATGTTAAACTATAACTTTCTTCCGACTGTTGCATGTGGAAAATTGATACAGGTCTGCTTTTCACCTGAAAGTGACAAACTAAAACATGTTCATTATTATCATCACTGCTTAATCAACACACATCTCTCTCTCTCTCTCTGTCTGTGTTTGTGTGAACAATCCTTTCTTAAAAGCAGAAAATGACATTGTAGTTGTTTTTCGGCTGATCAACACAAAACCTTTTTCCTATGATTATTTCTCTTCGTCTACAATGTAGTAATTTGTCTCTTTTTCACTCTTTTTTTTTTTCTTCACAATAGCTGGTGGTCTGCAAAATCACCGCTCTCACTCACAATCAGAGGCAATCACTTTTACACAGTGCACAAAAACACTGTGATGTCAGACACATTCACACTCACTTTTTCATCTGCATAAATAAACCATATGGCTGGAGATATGTGCCATGGTGATCCATAAGCATGATCACCAGTTTATTTAATTATTTTTAATCTAACAAAACAAATAAACAAAAACATGATGCTGATGCTACACACACACACGAGTCAAGGTGCAGAAAAACTGCTCATGGAAACGCTGCACACTCTCTGTTTCCCTCTCTTTGAGTAGTTCTCAGACAGCTCTTGATCTGATAATGTGTAGCTTGCTCATCAGCTCAAAAAACAAAAACAAAACTGCAACGCGACATCACACAGTAGTTGCATGCTCTGCCCACAGTGGCAAAGTCTTACACTTACATATTCAACACAGCTTCTCCATCATGTATTTTTAGATGTTTCATACAGGGTTGAGCATATTAGTTGTTTTCACAGATGTGCTCTATATCTCAACAATGGCTCATAATAAGACGACAGTCTTTCACACAGGTCAAGTGCCTCTATGCACTTCATGAGTTTAAATATTTACGTATATCACTTCACCTCACATGTCATTGTACTGAATTTAAGCAACCACAAGCTTAATGTAGATTACTTTTAACAACTATCCACCTCAATTACGTCTATGGTCTGGCACACAGGCTGTTGTCGATCAGGGCAAGCTAAAGAATAAACATTTTGTGTCAGCTGCCAGGAGCAAAGTCCAGCACAAACGTCTGTCTCCCTCCAACTCACTCTTGGTTGCTTAGAAACCCATGATAACAACAACAGTCGGTGTCACAGACCACATGTTCTGCTCCGCACACACTCACACACAACAACAACAAAAACGACGACGACGACAACAATGACAACAACACAAAATAGGCCTACTCCGGACTCACACCGGACCGCTCGGGACCCTGACCCAGTTGTGGGACGCTCACCCACTCGCGCGACAAAACCCAATGAAGGGACGCTCGGGACACACACCCAGGGCGATTTCAAAACCGGACACTCACCGGACGCTTGGGACCCTTGGGCGATTTAACCAAAACTTCTTTTTCGGGACACTAACCCAGTTATCGCTCCACAAAGCAGCGAACTTCTCAACGCCTCACAAAATGGCGGAGACTGCACAACGACACGGTTATAGAGTCGGCCTCTTTAAACTTACTTGGCGTTGCTTAGCGTGTAATATCAGCCTGAATCCCGCCGATCGCCATTCATCGAGGAGAAAGACAGACAGCGAATCCACAGGAACTTCCTGGCTGACGTCAGTCTTTCAGCGTGCATCCCCCCCCTCGGTGAATGCGATCCCAGGGCTCTGGCATCGAAGGACCAATTAATGTTAGGTTTGTAGCTTGAACCTATTCGCTGGAACGTTAAGACAATATAATTACACTGCAAGCAAGACGCAAGTAGGCAAACTTCTTCATGGTACTCGTGCACGGGAGAGACTGGACAGAGCGCCGTCCCTTCGCTTGACCCCAGTAGCTCTCGTCCGTTCCCCCATACACTGTCCTTTTATTGAGGTTACATGAATATGCATAGGTTCATTAACATACGACGTCTACATACACAAAGAGTACCTTGCCTGTGTGTGTGTGTGTGTGTGTGTGTGTGTGTGTGTGTGTGTGTGTGTGTGTGTGTGTGTGGACTGCTGATCAAAGGGTCAAACATCCTTGGTCAGGAAGAGGGTAGCCTCCCCCTCCCCCTAGATGGTTCATCCTAGATAACACGGTGAGGAAGTCCTGCAGTTCATCTAAACAAAGAGCACTTAGACTAGAACAGACGCAACTACGTTAATCCTACCATAAAATAATAAGACACGGTATGACCTCTCATGCTCCCAAAGTGCTGTCTAATACACACAAAGTTTGCAGACTATCAAGGATCAAAACCTCTACCAATCTACAACTAATTACAAAACTCTAAGCATATATAAGTAAATATTTCTAAGCGTAAATGACAATCAACAATACAAATCTAACAGCTTGGTTTTTGTTAAACAACCAACGCCTGGTCTGTGTAAAAGACCAGGGCTTTCATTACAAGAAATAAATAAATTCCAGCCTAGTTTCAGTTAGGATTTGGACTCGGCTGCTATTTGTCAATTATTCTGTTTATAAACTGTAAGGACAAAATTTCACGTTACAGCTAAATGATAGAAGGTTTCAAGGTTAGTGGCCTTTAAATCTTTACACACCTAGGATTGAAGCCAAGGGTAATTGGGTATGAATGAAAATTACGAGTGGTGGTGGTTCTACACTGAAAGATGCCCATTCTCTGTTTTAGGATAAGTTGCTTCTTGTGTCTTCCTTTTAAATTGGGGAGGAGTGGAGCAGCACACATACAAATGGATTACTACAGTGTCAGGAGTGATGCTGAGAGCAGAACTGTATATTCTGTGCTTTATGAATGTGTGGTTAAAAGTGTGTTGGTCAGTAAGCTGAGAAAAGTGGTATATCATTTCAAATACATTAATAACAAACAACAACAACAAAAAATTGACGTTGTGAATACAGAGTAAAAATATGTGAATAATCCTGTATTGTTTCTCATGAAATTTGCTACAAAAATGGCCAAATATTCTGTTTTTTGAAGACTATAAATCTCCATTGTTCAGCCTGCTCTTTAGCTCTACAGGTGGTAAAATGTCGTGTCCCCCTGGCCAATATTCAATCTACAAATTTTCCCTGAAATGTACAGTGTGACACATTATAGCTATTTCAAGATCGAAGAACACAAATAGTTACCATGTTGGCAGTGTTAAAAACCAGAGTCCAACACAATAGAAGATGAAAGAGAGGTGATATGTTTTACAAAGCACAGAGGTAGATGTAACAGGAAATGTACTTTTGAATCTATTCTGTGTTAGCCAATCAGGTGCATTTTACTGACCTAAAACGATCATTCCACCTCCTTCACTCATTGAAATACCAGTACGGTCCCCAACAAAAAGCAGAGCCAAGATGATCGTCTTTTGGGTTACATTGTTTTTTTTTCACCAAGGATGTAAGTGCATTTTTATTTTGTCTAAAAATGTTCTTAGTTAAGGATTTTCATGTCAAATAGACATATACAGAATAAAAGAGTTTTACATTGGAAAGTTACAACGTCAAACAAAATGTTATTTCTCTTATTTCAGATTCTCTGGTTCCAGTTAAAACTGTTCAGCTTGGTGAACCAGCAACCTTGACATGCACTATTCCCAAAGAGCTCAGCGTTAGGGGACTCAAATGGTACAAGCAGAGCGTCGGGGATACTCTTAAATTAATAGTTACTCTGATTCAGTCTAAAGCTGATTTTAGTCCTGGATTTTTGAGCTCAAGATTTCGGATAAATAATGATGCAAATTTTAGCAGCCTGACCATTTTGGAGACAGTTCAAGAGGATGAGGGTCACTATCATTGTACAAACACAGAATGGATTGGAACTACATGGGGTGGAATATATTTGTTAGTTACAGGTAATAAGCCAATCTACTTTTAAAAATGTTCACATTTTTCTGTGCATGTTTTGGAGAATGTGATTTGTATTACACAGGAAAAGCTCAGAGGACATCAAACTATGCAGTCAGTCAGTTACTGATAGAATCAAATCCAGGAGACACAATGACGCTCCAGTGTTCAGTCTTCTCTGACTCTGACAACAAGACGTGTCCAGGAGATCTCAATATTCTCTGGGTCAGAGAGGGATCAGATAAATCTCTTCCAAACATCATCTACACTGACAAAAACAGAAGTAATGAATGTGAGAAAAGATCTGACCATCAGAAGACATGTGTTTATCGCTTCTCTAAGAACGTCAGCTCCTCTGATGCTGGGACTTACTACTGTGCTGTGGCCAC
Organism: Astatotilapia calliptera; assembly: GCF_964374335.1. NCBI lineage: Eukaryota > Metazoa > Chordata > Actinopteri > Cichliformes > Cichlidae > Astatotilapia > Astatotilapia calliptera. Next base: position 3,532,270 of record NC_137423.1, on the reverse strand, counting down.
ATGTGGGGAGATATTATTTGGAAGTGGAACTACTGTGGTTATTCAAGGTAATGTTATCATTACTCTATTAATTAGAAAAAATGTCACAAATGGCACTTTGGCATTCATCTCATCTTTTCCTTTTCTTTTTAATATGATTGCAGAAAGCAGTGTGTGGTCACAGACAGCTAGTAGAGTTGTTTTCTTGCTCTGCGCTGTCGTGGTTATAAGTCTGATTGTTATTGCTGTCCTCATTTACACAATCAAGATAAACAACAGTGATCATCCCAAAGGTAATTGAAGTTAATCATAATTCTCTTTTTAATAAAAGCATATAAATCTTGAGTTTTATCCATTGTTATCCGTATTTTCCACAATCAAGCTGCTGACCTGCAGAAAATCTTTAGTGATGAGAAAAAACAGCAGGTAAAGCAATTAAAGCTGAGAATATTCTTAAAAAATATAACATGTTTCTTATTTAAGTTTCTTTTTAATGTTTCTAATATTTTTTATGCACTGCATTTTCCCAGAATGAGGACACATGGATGTTTTCTGCTGTTGTCTTTACCACGATAGAAGTTGACAGAAGTATAACAAAGAGTGCAAACGCAGTGACGAGGCAGCAGATCTATATGGCTGCCAAGAATCTTGGGCTGGATTAGGTCTATATATGATGCCTTGGTATGAAATAATCTTCTTTATGTTTGCTTAGAGCTAATTGTTTCTTTTTATAATGTGGCTTTGTGTACATATTATTATCAGCATGTTTAAATGCACTTTGATTGATCGCAACTTAATAATTAAAATGTACATGTTTGTATGCATGTAAAGATCCGCCCTGAACAGCAGCGTTCCTGGTTTAGTCTGGAGTGTATGAGGTTCAGATAGTTAGGGTGCATACCAAATAAGCACATACCCATTAAAATAAAAACAAACAGACATCTGTGAAAGGGATTATCATTCTTGGTAATTATGTAGTAAATATGCAAATTAAATCTGTACCAACTGCATTTTTTAAATTTCATTTTTATGATGTATGATGATAAAATCTTGGAGAAATAAGTAAAGGGTGAATACGTATAAGAAAAGTACTGTAGCTGAAACTAAAGACTAACAGGAAGGTGCTGATGTATTCAAACAGGGAAACCACACATGAGAGAAGTTTACAGATTTCAAGCTAAGAAAAAAGGTGATTGTGATCAGTGCATAGTGTTGATTTGTGTCTCAGAAGAAAGAAATGTAGAACAATGAGGGTTAAAAGGAAAGCATCATAGTACATCATTGTCTTTATCATTTTGCAGTCTAGTTGTAATGAATTGTCCTAAAATCCTATTCTCAATGTTACTGTGTTTGTCAACATTATTAAATAAAACACCTTCTATCAAATCTTGTTATTGTTCAACTTCGCTTTGCAGCTTTGTAAACATTTTTCATCACTAAAATTCCTTTAGCATTTGAAAGTAAAAGATAGGAGTTAATGAGGTTTTATAATATTTTTCTTACAGTGATTTCTATCTGTCCATTCTCTTTCTCTTATCCATATTAAGGGTACTGGGGGGCTGAAGCCTATCGCAGCTATCACAGAGCAAGAGGTGTGGTATACTCTGGAGAGGTCGCCACACTGACTCAGGGCTAACTAACTGCTGTATTCATTATTTGTGTACATTTCATGAGTAATGCTCTCCTTAATATTAAAATGGACAGGTTAAGGACAGATCATTACATTTTCCTGCTCACTATAAGAGTCTCATCCAACAGCAGCGTACATACAATCTTGTGGTCATTTTCTCGTTTTCCTTTTTTTTTAAAACTCTCATTGCATAGCAATCCCCGGTGATTACATCATGACCTGTAATGACTTACATTTCACAATCTTTACATTTGCATTTCTTACATTCAGGGACAGTCCTAGCATGTTTGGTACCCTGGGCGAACACTCCCTCTCCCTCTGTCAATTTTCCATCAGTAATTTTGCACTCTAGTATCACCCAACCCCACAACATGGACTAATAGACTAATAGACATATACCTTGTATAAGGTTTTTTTCTGGGATTTCACACAACCCAGGAAAAATAATTAATACAAAATGGGCTTGGAGTGACAATATTATGAATGAAATGTGCACTACTTGGAAGCAGCCCGCCCCCTCCCCTTTCGACAGGTTGTGTGTGAGACTTCAGCACAGCAGCAGGCACACCGAGGGCCCCTCGCGCTCACTTTTTGCATAGATGTGTGTGATAGAATTTAGAAAACACATGTGTGCAAATTATAAGTCTATATCATCATTTCTTAAGTTTTTGTGTTTGTTTTAGGGCAGTCAGTGTTAACGCGTTAACGGCGTCATCACGATTAATGCGATTAAAATTTTTAACGGAATCAACCTATCCGGAGCGCAGAACGGACAAACTTCAGACAAACTGCCCGAAATGCGTTGAGAGAGAGATTTCAGCGATTTTACGACATTCTGCTCTCCAGATGGAGTAATTGCTGCTTCAGCCAGAGAATCTCCCGCCGTCCCGCCCCTCTCCTCCCTGTGTGGAAAGCAGCAGGCGCACCTTGCAAATAAAGGGCACCTTTACTCCCTGCAAATAAGCAATAGAAAACCAATCAGTGCCCATGCAATCCCCAAAATGCGCTGGCATGATGTTGGGGCTGTATGGATAACCACGCAAGCCTCTAACCCAGTATTCCCGCTCGCAGTGCATGACACAAACCTGAGTAGATGCGTGCTCTGACTTAAGGAGACTCTTAAAGCAGCAGTATGCCCCTCAAAATGCCTGCTCTAGTCATGACAATGACAACTCTAGAAACAGACCTTTTGTAGACAGGTCTGCAGTTTGTCTGGTCTGCTGAGGAAAAGCCAGTCAACCTCTCCCCCTGAAAAGAGAAATTGGAACTAGAATTCGCCATTTCAGTGTTTTAAAACTGTATGTCAAGAGCAAGGAAGCTGAGACACAGAGGGACCCTGCACTTCACAACACAGTGGCTTCAATTACAAGGTCACCACATACTACATTGCAACCTGCTTCTTAGTCAAAATGAACATCATGAAGAATTTTAGAAGGTTTGAAACCAGTGAATAACAATATGAACTCACCATTGAGGATTTAACAGAGGTCATAGGTCAGGTGACTAGAGTTATTTCCCCATTGGTCTTTATACAGCTAGATTTTTTTTAAATTAAAAGAGTAATTCTTCATTCTTAAGTAACCAGATAACCAGATCCCTCCTGGTTAGTAAAGAATGCAGGTTTTTGTCCACTGGTTTCAGTTTTAAGACCAATGAGCTACGTCCATATTGCCGTCCATGACATAAATTTTCAGAACATGATTTCAAGGAATAGCCTAGTAAGAACATTAAGAGTAAGAATATTATCATTAAAAGATTTTGGAGGAAATAAAGAAGACTTTGCAAACAATATGAGCTACATTGCAAAAGTGGAAAAAAAGTGGGAAAATCAGAGGAAAAAACAAATAACATGTTAACTTTAGATTTACTCAGAACAGACTTCACTCAGCCGCAGCTGTATTTTTTATATCACCTTCATATTTTTAGAAAAAATTGTTCTTTTGTCTACACTACACTACTTTTTACTCCAATTTACATTTTCTCTGTCATATTTGCATATTTGTCTCAGTTGAATCAGAAACCTTTAATTGCTTCTAGGTTCTTGTGATACTGTGCTATAAGCCAAGCGTAAAGCACCACAAACACCTCCCTGACTTTGAATACCATGCTAACCATTTGCAATTCTGAAAGCAATACCAACTAGATTTTTAAGTCTTGCTATAAAATGAGTAACAATTGGGTGGACATTGGGATTGGCTTTCCCAGCTAGTAGCTTGTAATGCAGCCTTCAGTAATAGTAATAAACCACACAGCAGTAGTGCATCGAAGACACTGAAGTGGCACATAACCAGGTAGCTACCACAACTAATACAAGGTAGTTGCAGTAGGTTAACGTTAGTTTTTTAAAAAGAACTTACTTCCAGATGTTTCTTTAGGTTGGAGGTGGAGTCTTTTGATGCTGAGAGCAGCTTGGTTGTTGGCAAACAGAGTTTGCATTGTACAGTCAGACTTCACCCATCCCTTTCTTATTTAAATGTGAAGTGGTGTCGGAATGTCCAAGTAAGAAATACATTCCTGCCCGTGCACGGCTGGCTCTGTTGTGCTGGCTCCAGGTCCACTGTGTAACTGACACCACCAACATTAGAGCCTCTTAGGCTACGTTCACACTGCAGGTCTTAATGCTCAATTCAGATTTTTTGATCAAATCCGAATTTGTCTGCTCGTTCACACTACAAATAAAATGCGACAGCAAACGCGCTCTAGTGTGAACGCTCAAAGCGGCCGCATGCGCAAAAGAAGACGTCACACACAACGCGCTCTGTTTAGACCCAGAGCAACAGTATTGTTTGACTGATGGCCCTTAATATAAAGACTTCGGACTTTACGTTTCCCAATTTTTGCTTTAAATTATTTTGTTATTTAAATAATAATGTAAATAACCTAATAATGATCCTTATTGCTGTGTAAGAGGAGCGCTGCTTCAAAGGATAGCTGCAGGTTTCTGTCAGAATCTGCAGATTATACAGTACAAATAAAATGTTCACGTTTCTCCAACGTTGTCTTCCCAACAGTTTCACTGGATGGCCAGGAAGCGTTCACGATGTCTTCTCCGGCGCTGATAATTGGCGTCTGTCTTGTGTCAGTGACGTAAAAGACGGATTTAATGCGACATGACCATCAAACAGCAGTCGCTTTCTAAAACATCGGATATGTATCGGATTCAGCACCACATACAAAGTGACCCAGATCGGATTTGAAAATATCGGATTTGTGCCGTTCACACTGTCACACCATGATCGGTTGTGGGTCGCACAGGGTCAAAACATAGGATTTGATGTTTGGGTTTCCAGCAAAGCGTGGAATTACCAAAATCAGAGAGGGGATAGAGATGGGATAGCCTAACATATGAAACAGGAAAAGACCGCAGTGTAATCCATTTATTTTAACAAAGTGACTGTATTCTAGTTATTAACTATTTAAGCAGTAACTGTAACAGAATACAGTTACTCATATTTTGTATTTTATACAGGTAATGCCAGTACATGTATTCCGCTACTCCCCAACACGTTCACCAGTGTGTGAATGTGTGTGTGAATGGGTGGATGACTGGATATGTAAAGCGCTTTGGGGTCCTTAGGGACTAGTAAGGCGCTATATAAATACAGGCCATTTACCACTGTATTAGCAAAACTACTGTTTTTGATCAATGCACAGTACCTCTTTTAAGTTTAACAGATGATTCACATTCTGTCATTTCAAGTTGTTCTTCAGCTGTTAAAAATATTAAAATTTTAGATACCACAACCTATGATTAAATTCACTCAGTCAGAGCTGCATATACAGAAACTTTAGAGACACTTAAAGTATAACGGAAAAGCGTTATTAAGTGACCAACGCGTTTCCACTGGAGTCTTCTCATCAGGTCCTTTTCTTCTCCATGCACCTTAAAAGTAGGTGAAGTTGTGCCAGAAAATATTGTTGCTATACAGAAACTTTAGACATCCTCATTACTTCGAACTAACCAAGTATGATTCAAGCTTAAGGGGAAATAATATAAGACGAATATTATAAGATGGTGATTATCAGTTTAATCAGGTCAGACTAGTTGATACAGAAGAACCAAGACATTGGCATAAAAACAAGACAGGAAGAGAAATTAATCCACTGTTGAAAATTATAATAAATCAAATAAAAAAAGAAACATAAAAGCTTCCCCAAATATATCCCCCAAATTTAAAATCCATAGAATAACAATGAAAATCTGAACCAAAAAACATAATTGCAAAACAAAAACGTAATATTTGAAGTTAGAAAAAAACAATTCAACAATATTACAAGAAATCAAAGCCACTGTTGGAATTATAAAGAATTCAAAAAAGGAATCTAAAAGTTAAATCAAAACATAAACTCCTATGATATATTTAAAACTATACTCGAAAACTCTCGGACCACGATAAGCAAAAACTGATTTCACAGACAAACTGAAGTAGCCTGCAGAAGCTGTTCTATGTAACTAATACAAAAAATATATTTTTTATGGCAGCAAAATAATATCAATAACTATGATAACGGAGATATGGTGATGGCAAAAATAGTGACAAGCAAGCTGCGGTGATTTCTTAACAAACTGAGTTTCCCACAAGAAAGTATGTTGCTAAGAAAAAACGAAGCAGCAAGGAAATAAATGCTGATAACTTTGAAATGAGTGTGTCGCTGCATCGGCCCTGCGCTGCCCTGGAGAGGGTGTTAGGTGTGATTATCTGCTTTGAGAACAGAGTACACACACTCTGTGTTTGCTCTTCTCATTTTTATTTTTCTGGAGAAACCCAGTTCTGCACAGCTGGTTGCAGTGTCTTTGTCATTCTGCAAAATATTCATATGTTAGTGTTGCTGAAATTTTGGAGGTCAGAGTTGATGTTCTTTTCATTTTTATTATTTATTATTTATCGCTGCATGATATGACATTATTAAAATAAAAGGTTAATTGCTTTATTGTGCCACATATTTACCAGAAACGTATGTATGGAATTTGATTGATCCACTGTTGACTTGCCAATATGATGGGAGCCAGTCATTTTTCCTTTCAAAAAAAGAAATCCATTCTCAGTATGTGTACATATAATAACTGCAATTCATGTACTGAAATTGTGACAGTATGACAGAAAATATAAAGAAAAATTAAAGAGCTAATCAAAAAAGAAGTTAACTTATGCAAAGCATGTTCAAATGAAGGTGTTTGGTCCAGATGTCAGCTGTAGAGTATGGAAATACGTAGGAGAAAGGGGAGTGAACTGTAGATTGTTTTAACTTAATCTAGTTTAACTAACTTCAAAAGATGAAGTGACAGGCCTAAAACATGTGTACAGCAGATTGACAGCACCTGCAAGTCACATCCTTAATAAATAAAAGGCCTGACACACTTAAGGCAGTGTTATTGAGGCTCTCGTCAAAATTAAAAGGAATTAAGAATAAACCATAAAATATCATCTGGAAAAAATCTGATTTGCAATGAATATATAATTTTTCTCCAGCATGACAATGATGCCAAACACTCTAATGCACATGGAAATTAAGTTGCAAAGTCTGTGTTGTGCTTGTTTTTGTATATGCACATGTCTGAGTATCTATGTTTGCTGCACACAGTCAGTGAAGTAGCTGCTCTGTCACACATACTACATATGGTAATCATTCAAAAAAATTCAAAAAAGCACTAATTTATCAGTATTTGTTAACATTTCCAACCTGTGCAGCGTTGACAAGCATTCCTTTGATTGCTGTAGAAAACAAGAATGGGGATCAAAATCATGCTGCTGGTCAAGAATACTGCAAGCACAAGAACAAACAACCCAAATCCTGATACTGGCTCTGGAAAAACAATAAAATAAAGCATTATGTACATTTAGGATCAATATGATTAATTAAAACACATAAATTATAAGTAGTCAATAGCTACAAAAGTCAAAGTTCATTGATTTTAGCCAATGAAAAGTTGTCAGATTTTAATTATCGCAATTATAAATGAATCATTATATAAGGAAAACAAGTCTATTTATTTTGCATAGTGTCATTTATGTCCAGTGGTTTGCATAAAACATGATTAAGACAGAAAATATCTCAATAAAACATTGTTGTTTTGACTTCAGCTCTTCCCATTAGCCAGGCTAAATGGTTCAATGCGAGATGGATTTAAATACAAATGTTAATACATACTTATCTCTACTTTAGTTCCTTCACCAAACAGGATCTTTCCACATGTGACCACAGCACAGTAATAAGTCCCAGCATCAGAGTAGTCCTGTATCGTTTTTGATAGACTGTAGACACAGTTTCTCTTCAGAGCCTCATCCCTGCTGTCCATGTGAGTGTAAATGATGCTTGGAGTAAAACTTTCAGATCCAGCTCTCAACCAGTACACTCTGTGTTCATCTGGACATTGGAATGCTTTTTCTTTGCTCGTGGAGAGAAGTGAACACTGGAGAGCCAACGAGTCTCCGATCAGAACAGACTCTTTCTTTGGAACTTGTTTCATGTAGATTGATTCCTGCTGGTTGTAATCTGTAAATTAAGTCAGATTTGTAACCTAAACAATTAATAATAGATTTTATTCTTTGTGCGAGTGATTTAACTGTTCACTGAACATAACAGTTTTAGTGCCATTGGTAGCATCTTACCTTTCACAGCCAAGAATGTGCCACTGCTGAACATCTGTGAATATGTGGTTCGCATTTGACAGAAATATGTTGCTTCATCCTCTTTGCTGACATTTCTGATAGTAAATATTTCTTTGTTCAATGTGAAACGTGAATCTTTAAATGCATCAGTTGAAGTTATTTTGTCCAGAATAACAGAAGCAACACTTTGGGGCAAGTGTCCCAGAGACTGTTTATACCAGTGTAAGGATTTTAACTCCTTCTCAGAGACTTCACAGCCAAAAGTAACATTGTCACCAAGGTCAACAACAGTCAAAGAGATCAACTGAGGAACCTCTGAAGTTTGAGTCACAGCTGAAGAAGAAAAAAAATGCAGTTAACAAAATGACAAAATCGATGTAAATACTGTTAGATAAATATCCAGCAACAGTAAATGTGTACCACGGTGTAGTACAAACATGCTCTTCATGTTTTTCTCACGAGCAATGAATTGCACTTACATGGTGTACAAAGAAGAATCAAAGCAGCCAGTGTTATGATCATTGTGGTGCAGCACTCTTGTTGCTCTCTACTGATCTTCTCTTGCTCAAATAGGAGGCATACAGCCATCACAAGGTGACGAAGGTTTGACAAGCAGAAATCAATGATTGGCTGAAATGTAGGAAATGGCCTTTCTCCCATTTAGGGAACATTGTGTATATTTTCACTGGATCTAAGAGGTTTTTCTTTCGGAGTAACTACTTTGATAACCACTTAAGATGTGTCAGAAAGTCTTATGTGCCATTCTCAGCACAAGCTCTGGGAATCTTTTTATAGCAGTATTTTACTTAGAGTAGTAGCTTCATGATGTTTCTTTGTAAATCAGATACACATCAGATTTATGATGCAAACTTTTTATTTGATCATAGCTTAATATCTTTCTGGTTAACCAGGATTTAGAAAATGAAGTGTATCAATATAGGTAGAGCTGACCTTTCCTGAGTATTTAGGGGAAATTGAGAGCTACATCGTACATTCTGTAGGTTTTAGGGAAAAACCACAAAGAAAGCATGTACAGTATTTGAGAGACAGAGGACACTAACTGTGTATTTGTCACCAAGGTGCAAGATACAAGATTTTTTACCATTGAAACTTAGAATTTAGTTTTTTCTTAAAAATAACATCAAAACATGGAATACAGGTGTCTTTTCATTGGCTTTTTATGATAATAATATAAAATAATGGCTACATAAAAAAGAGAGAACAACAAGGAAGTCACATTCAGCTGCAACACTCATAGATGAAGGCTGTGGTGGGCCTTTGACCAACCCTACTGAAGCTGTTTCCTCAGAACAGGACACATCATGAAGTTTTATGTACCGTTAATTTGAATGGGCTAAAAATCTATTATTGTACTAAGTTAACACATTCTGACAATCTTAGGGGAGGTGGTCAAAACAAATATACTCTTGTAATCTTGTGAAAAAAAGAAAAAAAAGAGAGACCAGAGTAGTACAAGTGAATCATGAGCACCTCCCCTGGTTTCCTTGCAATTACCAATGAAAACAAACAAAAACAAACCACAGTGTTACTGAAATCAGTCACAGCATGACTGAACAGGTCTGAGTGTTCGTGTCTGTTTCTCACATAGGCTTTAACAACTCCAGATGTTTGTTCTGATATAAAAACTAGTCACATTAAAACTATAGTATTATCATTTCCCTTTAAAAACAACAGCAAACAAAACAAACAAACAAATGACACAGTGTTTCAAGATCAGATACCTGAGATTGAAAGAGACAAGAAGAAACCCTGTTTGTATTCACACCCCTGTTTGAAAGCCCAACCACAGCAATGCTTAAGTTTCCATCATGCATCAACCATGGCTATTTTTGTCTTTGTGTGTTTCAGGTGCAAGTAATGTTGTGCACAAAAAGGATGTACGAAGTACTAAAAGGAGATGAAGAACATGTGAAAAGAATAATCAAGTTATCGGTGTCCTGTTTGAAAAGATATTTTACAATCGTTAGCTTCCTTGCTTGTAGCTGTTTGTGTAAGATCTGACCACAGGTCAGACACAGAACTGTACTAGGAAATTACAGCGAACTATTTGATTAAATTATAAGACCTATTTATTTATCACAGGTCATGCAGGTTGTTGTAGATTTTTCTTTGTTTTTTCATCTTTCTGCTGTCTAAACAAACATTAAGTTCTTTTAGTTCAAGTCTCAGCTGTTTTGTTTACTGTGTCTCTTCAACTATGTTCACATAAGATGAGGGGTCTTTGTGTGATGTGGGGTACTTTTCATAGTGACAGTTAAGATCAATCCAGTCTTATGACTTCGCATCTTTATACCTCTTCAAAATACACCAAACAAATGAACAATTTCACGTTGGCTGAATATGCATACTTTTTTTTTCTTGTGTCACTGTGTTGTTAGAACTAGACTATAAGGAGAATAAATATCTGGCCTTTTGTACCAGTAGCCTCAACAGTGTTGTCCCTTAAAATTTGTGGAGAAAAAATTGAAATTGAGAAATCATTAAAATGCTACACAGAAACCTAATTACAGGTGGTGGCTTTGCAAAAGAATTGTATGTATGATAATTGTATATTTGTCCACCATAACTATAGATGAACACACGGGAGTTTATAACATTAAAATAGCTGATCTCTCTATTAAAAAAATGTTTAAAAATAAATGAGGATGAATAAAAGGTTCTTGCTGGTCTCACAGCACTTTCTAAAGGCCCTCTGCATTTCTGTCATGAGAAGAATGAGCAAAGCCCCATGCAACTGCAACACCCACAGACAAAGGTTGTGGTGGGCCATTTCTGAACCCTTTGACCAACCACTGAAGCTGTTTACTCACAACAGAACTCACTGTTAACTTGAACCAGATAGGAAGTGAGAGAAGAGTCACAAGACTTTTAGCTAAATAAACTCTTTTGATTTAGTTTTACCTTTTTGTCATTTTTGTGCTTCTAAATATCAAATGTATAGTATGCATAACAAATGTATAACAATAGTCACAGTGTGACTGATTAGGTGAGTGTGTACCCTTCCCTTTTTAACTATTTAACTTCACTTGTAAGTTGTTTTGTTATATCGATTATATATTGTGATCTTTAAAATGTGTTATTTACACAATAGTGCAAGACCAACTTCCTTAGATTACAACAGAGAATGAGACAGAAAGAAAAGCTCCTCACATCTTTCTTTGAAGGCCCAACCACAGAAATGTTTAAGTTTCCATCCACTGTTGTTTGTCAGTGATGACTGTGACTTTGTGTTTGTCTCTTTGTGTAAACAATGCTCTGCAAAGAAATATAAGGACGATTTTGCAAAGGTAGATAAAAAGTTTCTCAAAACATTTTGTCTTTCTTTGATACTGATGACTAGCGTTGGCTGAAACTGAACAGATATTGGCATAGTTTTGTATTACCGTATTAAAACAACAACTGCATTGTCAGACTGACATGTTTTGGATGTGTTCCATGATACATTTAGCCTAATTAGACCATTAAGAAACGTGCTCTGGTCTGGACTTATTTATATACTTTTTCATACACTTTTTTAGGTAATAAAGTCACTCTAAGCACACAGCAGGGACCCGTTTTTAGTTCAACAAAAAAAGATATATATCTCATCTTCACAATATTATATCTTGACGAATGCTCAGTCATCCAGGTAAGTAAATCCCAAAAGGTTAATTCTATTCATGTGGATGTAACGTTTGCAGTGGGAGAAACATTCTGTCACTCATTTATTTGATTCAATGTTATATGATGGATTATGCAAAAAAACCCAAAATAAAAAACCAATAGAATTGCGCTGAAAGGTCTATTGGTTTGTTACATATTCAGGTTTTGTGTTGTGTTTTTAAAAAGTAACTAAGTAATAAAGTAACTAATTACTTTTGAAAATAAGTAATCAGTAAAGTAAAAAATTACTTTCTTGGAGAAGTAATCAGTAATCCATCCATCCATCTTCATCCGCTTTATCCGGGGCCGGGTCGCGGGGGCAGCAGCCTAAGCAAAGAGGCCCAGACCTCCCTCCTCCCCAGCCACCTCCTCCAGCAATAATCGCTACCTTATCGTGGTGGAGGGGTTTGTGTGTCCCAGGGATCCCAGGGGCTATGTTGTCTGGGGGCTTTTGCCCCCTGGTAGGGTCTCCCATGGCAAACTGGCCCTGGGTGAGGGACCAGACAAAGAGCGATTCATAAGACCCTTATGAAAAGGACACCGAGGGAACAGTTTACCCTGCCCGGGATAGGGTTACCGGGGCCCCGCCCTGGAGCCAGGCCCGGGGAGGGTGCCCGAGGGCGAGCGTCTGGTGGCCGGGCCTTAGTCCATGGGGCCCGGCCGGGCACAGCCCGAAGAGGAGACATGGGCCCATCCTCCCGCAGGCCCAGGAGGCGCCATAGGGGTCGGGTGCATTGTGTGCCGGGTGGCGGCCAGGAGCGGAGGCCCTGGCGGACTGACCCCCGGCTGCCAAGACTGGCAATAGGTAATCAGTAATTAGTACCTAATTACTTGCCAACACTGGTCACCAGCCTCAGAAATCACAAGTTAACAGCAGCTCAGATTAGAGCCCAGATAAATGCCACACAGAGTTCCAATGGCAGACACATCTCTACATCAACTGTTCAGAGGAGACTGCGCCAATCAGGTCTTTATGGTCAAACAGATGCTAAGAAAGAACTACTAAGGAAAACAACAAGCAGAAGAGATTTTTTTGGGCCAAGAAACACAAGGAATGGACATTAAACCAGTGGAAATATGTGCTTTGGTATGATGAGTGCAAATTTGAGATCTTTGGTTCCACCCACCATGTCTTTGTGTGACCCATGCATGGTTTGCATCGTGAAGCATGGAGAAGGAGATAATGGTATGGGGGTGCTTTGCTGGAGTCACTGTTGGGGAGTGATTCAAAATTGACGGCACACTGAACCCAATTGAGATGGTTTGGGATGAGATGGACCACAGGGTAATTGCACAAGTGCAAGCAACTGCTCAGCATCTCTGGGAACTCCTGCAAGACTGTAGGAAAACCATTTCAGGTGACGACCTCATGATGCTCATCAACAGAATGCCAAAAGTATGCAAAGCAGTAATCAAAGCAAAGGGTGGCTATTTTGAAGAATCTAAGATATAAAGCTTTATTGTTTACTACATAATTCCATATGTGTTAATACATAGTTTTGATGCCTTCAGTGAGAATCTATAATGTAAATAGTCATGAAAATAAAGAAACACCATTAAATGAGAAAGTATGCCCAACTTTTGACTGGCAGTGTATATCATATATCTTTTATAATAAAAAAAAACAACTAATCCAACAAACCTCATTACAAGCATCAGAAAAGGAAGTGTGCATCAGGATGTAACAAATATAACTTTTCCCACAATAGAAATACATGCCAACAAAAGTTAGATGTCACATTGTGTTTAGACGTACAACTACAGTACCTGTTGAATTTGTGAACTCTTCAGGAAAGAGTTTATGGTCAACGATAAAGTGTAGGGTCATTTTCTCCTAGTCTTCATGTTTAGAAAACCCATGACTTACTAACCTTGGGGGAAAAATAAGAAGTTTTAACACATTTTCACACTGGCTTCACTTTTATTTAATGTATTACTCACATGTTTTAGTAATATTACTTTTGTGCCACTTATATGTACACATGTGGGATAGCATTGTCACGGAGAGTAGAATGAGGGACCCAAGAGCGGAGCTTGTGGAAGGAATAGACAGTGAGTTTATTTACAGTTAAAAGGGATTCAAAAACAGTTCAGTGTGCAACCCATCCTCCGTGTGTTCCTCCCCGTTTCCCATATGTGTGTGGTAGTGCGTCCCATGTCTTCCTCCAAAGTGAATCTGTGCTTGTGACTTCTTCCCCAGCGATCTCCTCTCCATCCTTAATCCTAAGGAGATAAATACAACGAAGGTAAGTTCACTTCTCTTCACAGTCTTCATATAACAAGACATTCAAAGCTACTACCGAATACTCCCGCGCTGAGTGTCGCTCAACTCCACCGTTAAATAGCCCACACAAGATGGCGGATAATTGGGAACAGCTGAGCACTGCATCAGTTGCCGGTGTGGCGACTCCTGCGTGGAAGTGCTTCCAAGTCGGATGCGACGACTTCCGTAAGCAAACCTCCGGAGATGGAAAGGGAAGAGAACAGGAGGACAACACACGAAAACATACACTGGTAGGTTGCCGGTGGGGATCATCCAACCATGACAAGCATTCAGGTTCAACTTTACTGCACACACACAGTTGGGTGTCGTCGAGACATTTGGAGACACCCAGGACTTACATTACTTGGGGAGGGCAGGGAGCAATCTTTAGGTAACACTGTAAGAGGAGATCAAGGTTGTAAAACTCTCTCTCCCTCTGGGGACCTTATTTAAAGAAGGGATGTGCTGTTCATCTTCAGAAACTACTATCAGAGGCCTTGACTGACGTCTCTCTTCATGCACGAGAATTAAAGGTGTTATTACTAATGCTAACCGTGTTTGCAGGTTTTGTTAAGGTTTTGCAGGTTTTTGGCTTAACGACAAAACCCAGAAGCAACATCTATATTTTTTACAGCCTATGACCATGAGTCAGTAACGATTTACCTCTTGGGACTTTGGACAGTGTTTTCCAATCATTATCGATATGATATGCAAAATTATGGAGTCACTAAGTGGCTAACAAACATGAAATGGACTGGGACATATTTGTTGGTAAATACTTTCACTGATATTTTTCAAAATTTCAGCCACTAAAGATATTAATTACCTCACCAAAATACATTAGTGATTAGCATGCTGAGTATTTGTATATGTGTAAATGAGGGTGGGGATGCATGTCTTTATCTGTGTGTGCCTGTATGTCTATGTCTATGTGCCAGGTCGAGTCTTAGACTCCATTTCTCTTGGAACATCTCAGGCCTCCCCGGGTGTGGGGGCCTATCCCCCCACCACACCTGGGGAGCCAGTGGCTGATGCCCCCACCCACCGGTGTATTGGTGGTTCGGGGCTGGGAGCTCAGGTATGTACTGGCTCCCTCCCGGTGAGGGTCTCTTGGGCCCAGGGCACACTCTGCTCTGGCGGCACGTTTGTCTTTTTCAGCAGGTGATAAAGAATATTTTTAGTGTCTTCTCTCTCTCTCTTTCTCTCATCTCCTCTATTTTCCTTTCACTCTCCTTCTGTTAACTCTCTTCCTAACTGTTTTTCCTTCCTCTTTCTGTATCTGCCCCACAGTCCTGTCTGTTCTGATTGTAATAACTTTAAAAAAAAAAGTTAGTGTCTACGCAGGCCCAATGACTTTTCTCTGTTTCCTCTTTCAGTACCTGCTGCAGGTCCTCATGTCAGCAGGTTCTTAATTTGAAGCTCTGGCCAATAGACACCGTTAGGCTTTACTTTTGGGGATTGTTACAGCATTTTCTACTGTCATTGGTCTGCATTCATGCCTTTTTTTGTGACCATGAACTGTGGGTACTGATGATGGAATGAGGTTCATCATAAAAGTAGCTTAATTCAGGTTCCACTTGGTGATATGGTGATGCGCTCATTCAGTAGAAGATTAGAATAGAGCAAGACCAGACTAAAATGCTTCTTTGAGGCCTCTCTTTTCAAGCAAGGCCTTCCCCTAGGGAAGATTCCTGTTTGTGCAACCAAATTGTGCAGGATAAAATATGGATGGATGTTCAACAGCTGAAAAGCTGAATAGTTATGAATAACAGCAATTCAGAGTGCATTAACTAAAATATATATGTTTGCTGGAATTTTCATGACCAACAAATTCCTGCAGAATTTCTGGTTGTTGTTTAAGTATTCTTTGGTATTCATCATTTTGTTTTTTTATGATGTGTTCTTCTGGAATATGACATTTCAAGGTTCAAGGTTCTTTGGAATGTAAACCAGAGCAAAAAACATGAAAAGTGGATAGTCGGAGCGGAGCGGCCAGGAAGGCGTCTGGACGTGGCCGCACCATCTTTGTTAAGTTAACAAAGATGGTGTGTGGTTTCCTATATAATTTTTAATAAATAATTGAATCCAAATATGGCCCATTATCTTGATTCTGCAAGAGGAAAGAAATCAGATCAGAAATCATCTGATGTATGTAAAAGGAATTGGAATTAGATCTGCTCTTCAACTCTTCAGAGTTTTAGGATGCCATTGTTTCTCCTCAGTAAATGATCAGTCCTGAAACTTTCTTTTCAAATGCAAAATATGATATATATCCATACCTTGCACTTCATGCCAGAATAGCAGTAGTGACTGAGTCAAGTCCTATTTGAGTGCTTGAGGTTTAAGGACAAGAATAAAAATCACATAGTGGCAACAGTGCTATTGTTAAGAAAATGGACAGTTGTAACGGAAGATGAAAGAGAGATGATAGGTTTTGTAAAACCCAAACTGAGACAAATGTAACAGGAAGTGTTTATTTGAATCTATTGTGTGTTAACCAATCAGATACCATCTGACCTAAAACAACCATCTTACCTCCTCCACTCACTGAAGTACGGGTGAGATCCCCAACAGAAAGCACTGTCAAGATGATCATCGTATGGATTACATTGCTTTTTCTTCACCGGGGATGTAAGTTTTTGATTTTGTCTAAAAATGTTCTTAAAAATTTACCTGTGAAATAGGTATGTATAAATTGTTGTAAACATAGTTTACCACAAACTGTAAATTACCACATCAAAGAAGATTTTATTTTCCTGCTTTCTCTTAATTCAGATACTGTAGTTCCAGTGAAAACTGTTCAGCTTGGTGAACCAGCGACTATAACATGTGCTATACCCAAAGAGCTCAGCAGTAGAGGAGTCCACTGGTACAAGCAGAGCTTTGGGGAAACTCTGAAGTTAATAATGACAGTATTCAAATCTACAGAACCTACTTTTGGTCCTGAATTTACTAGTTTGAAATTTGACATAGGTGATGATTTTGCCAGCCTGACCATTCTGAAAGCAGATCAAGACGATGAGGGAATCTATCACTGTGCAAACACAGAAAGGATTGGAGTTAAATGGAGTGGGACGTATTTGTTGGTAAAAGGTAATAAACTGACATGCTTTTACAAAGTTTGAAATTGTTTTAAAACGTGTTTTGAAAAAAAATCTTTTTTTATTACACAGGAAACACTCAGAGGACATCAAACTATACAGTTAGTCAGCTGCAGATAGAATCAAACCCAGTTCGTTCAGGAGACACGATGACACTTCAGTGTTCAGTCTTCTCTGACTCTGACAACAAGACATGTCCAGGAGGTCTCAATATTCTCTGGTTCAGAACTGGATCAAATAATGCTCATCCAAACATCATCTACACTGAAACAAATAGAAGTAATGACTGTGAGAAAAGTTCTGACCCTCAGGATAGATGTGTTTTTCAGTTCTCTAAGAACGTCAGCTCCTCTGATGCTGGGACCTACTACTGTGCTGTGGCCACATGTGGGGAGATATTATTTGGAAATGGAATTACACTGGATATTCAAGGTAATGTTATCATTGTTCTATCAAATAGAAAATATATGTGATCTTGCACTTTTACAAGTAACCATTAGCTTTTATTTATTACACACTAATCTCATCTTTTTTCTTTTTCTTTTAATTTTTATTGTGATTGCAGAAAGCAGTGTGTGGTCACAGACAGCTAGTATGGCTCTTTTTCTGCTTTTTGCCGTCTTGGTTATAAGCCTGGTTGTTATTGCTGTCCTCATATACACAATCAAGATAAACAACAGTGATCATTCTAAAGGTAATTTAAATGTGTTGTAGTCCTTTGTGTAATAAAGGCATACATCTTACATTTGTATTAATTATTCCCTCTGTGTTTCATTATCAAGTTGCAGTCCTGCAGAAAAACTTTAGTGGTCAGAAAGGGCAACAGGTACAGTACTTAAAGCTAAAATTATTCTCATTTTTTTTTCTGTTTATTTTTTAAGTTATGATATATCTAATGTTTTTAATGGCTGTATTTTCAACAAATAAGGACACATGGGTTTTCTCTGCTGTTGTCTTTACCATGATGGAAGCTGAAAGAAGTAAAAGAACAGATCCAAAGGCAGCGAAGCAGCGACAGATCTACATGGCTGTCAAGGTTTTTGGGCTGGATTAGGTCTATTTACCATACGTTGGAATAAAATTAACTTTTTTGCTGTTCACTTGGTGATAATAGGTTTTTTTGTATTGTCTTTCCATACAGATTATTATCAATGTCTAGATGTATTTAGATTGAAAATGTACATACTTGCACACATGTCAAGATCAGTCCTGAATAGCAACATTCCTAGTTTTGTCTGGAATGAATGATGCATAGCAACGCATACCACATTGGCACATACCCATTTAAGTCAAAATGTCAAAAACATAAATCTATGAAACCAGGGGATTATTATTGTTTGTAATTATATAGTGAATATGCAATCTAACCCAAATGTATTTTTCTGTTTCTGTTTTATGATTTATATGATGATATCACCATGAATAAGTAAAAAAGAAATGTGTTGTAGCCACAAATAAAGAGTAAAAGGAAATTGCTGATGTATTCAAACAGGGAAACAGAGAAGTTTAAACATTCCAACATCAGTAAAAGAAGTGATTTTGATCATTGCACTGTGTCGTATAGGCAGGATAAATCAATAATCAACAGTGGGCTGTTAAAAGTAAATGTTATTTATCATTGTGCATCATTATTGCTACCATATTTTTGGGACTTTGTTGTAAAAAAAAAAAGCCCTAATTCTTATGGTTATTGTATTTCTCAACATTAATACAATTAATAAATGTAATTAATAAATAAAACACCTTCTAGTGCAAATACAGTATTTTTGAACTTCATTTGGCAGTTTTCTAAATGCTTGTTATCACCAGGGCTGGATATTTTAGAATCTATGTCATTAACATTGAAATAGTCATAGTTAACAATGTAGTGGAGTTAGGACCCAAACACAGACTCAGAATGAATCAACAAAAGATGAAGGTCTGTTGCAGGAGTGCAGCAAAAACCAAACTGAGGCAACGTGAATCAAACTTGGGCACAGAAATTGTTTGATCTGTGAATTAAGATAATTTATTAACTTAAATCTTTTTTTTAAATTGATAAAAAAAGTGGTGTAAAAAAAGATCAATATTAACTTTCACAGTCAAGAATGTGTCATTGCTGAGTACATGTAAATACCCAATCCCCATTTGACAGAAATATTCTGCTTTATTCTCTTTATTGATATTGATGATAGTAAAAAAAATACTGAGAGCTTCTTTTCTCATTCTGAAATGTGAAAGAATTCTACAAAAAAATTATTTTGCAAAGTCAAAAAGATCGGTTAAGGAATCTCTGCAGTGTGGTTCAGAGGAAAGACAATTAAGAGAACAAATAAGAGACAAATAGTACAAGGATTAATACATAGCAGTACATCTTTGCAATGCCTGGTTTTTAGCACAGTGCAAAGAACATCATGATTTTCTACTAGAAAACAAATCCACTTACATGGTGTACAAAGGACCTGATTTCAACTTGACATTTAGTTTCTATGAACAAAACTCCACTGAAATGCTTTGAATCGGAGAGACCAGCAACAGTTTTTAAGATTTATTTGAAAATATTTTAAAATAACAAACTCCAGATTCACAGGCAGGTAATTTGCACAAAGAAAGGAAAATTACAAAGTGGAGACAAGAAGAAAACATCAGAGGACCTGCCAATCACCAGAGATGACAACAATCTTCCACAAAGTAGAAGCATGAGCCAGTCCTTAAATATTGCAAGCTGATGAGTGAATGCTGAACATGTGTAATGTCTAAAAGTCAAGAAGCTTAAGAAAGCATAAAGTTCCCAAAGGTGGGCTAGTAAGGAAAAGCTACCTCTCCACCTGAGAAGAGAGGTGGAGTGATGTACTTCGCTTCTTGTTTCCACAGGTTGACTAATGGGCAGATCGAGAGGAGATGGTGAACCAGAAGCTGCAAGCAAACCTACATGGTCTAGACCAGGGGTGTCAAACTCAATTGCACAGGGGGCCAAAACTCAAGGCACACTTTAGGTCACGGGCCAAACAAGATAAACATTTAAATATATCCTGTCAAAATTATGTAAGTTAGAAATATGAACATGCTGCCAAAAACCCCAGAAAAAATTAATGAAAGCATTCACAAGGTTGGAGCCACATATAGACGGAGCTGGGCGTTGCTTCTGGAATGGAAGTAGTAAACTGTGCGGGCCTGTTAGGTATTTTAGTACCATGGGAGCATTTACTGGATATTGTTTTATAGTGACATCATGCAGGAAAACTCTGTCATTCAATAAGGCCCCTTTGTTTCAGTGTTTTTCTCTTTGACCCAAGAATTGATGTGTGAGAATCACAGGCTGGTACAAGGTTGAAATACCACAGAGATCACTCCCTCAGCTACATTAGTTTCTTAATCTTTTAGACGCCTGTTGAGGCCAAATGGTTTGTTTCAGATTTCACTAATGTAACAACTCTTCGTTTTGTGCCTTGAAAATATGTCGCTGAGATAATCACAATTGTAGCTGAACTAATAAACTACACAAAGGATGCTTCTTCACCCAAGGGCAGGAAGACGCTGCCTTATCTTGGTCTGTACTGGTTTAAACTGATAATCTGCTGTCTCATGAATTTTACCCTGTATATAAACTGTTGTACTTGTGAATAAAGTTGAGTCACTTTGGGAAGACAATCTAAAGCAGTCTCTGTTTTCTTGTTCTCCCAAGCTGCTCCCGAGCTCGTACTAACACGCTGAATGGCATGCTTGAATATTACTTGAGAATATATTTGACTGTGTTACAGACTAAGGGACATTCTCTGCTGATAGGTGAAGGTACATTCTCTGCTGATAGACGTCCACGCCTCGGAGGAAGCCGATCCACGGAGTAGGCCCTGGAAACAGTTTCCTTCAGGGCCATTCAGTGTCGTAGTTTCCCTTGAGTGCATTATTACACTGCAGCTCCATCTGAATCTGCACAGGTGCAGTTCAGCAAAGTCCGCTGATTTGGTTCAACATTACTTGGCAACAGGGAAAGTGAGGCAGGTTGCACTGGTGCATTTGTGACAGCTTCACTTGGAATGCCTTCACTGCATCATACATGCCATGTCCATGAACTGACAGATTTCCTTGCTGAGCTCAAAAACTCGATTGAGAATTTTTATCCCAACTCAAACAACAGACCTCTGTATGATGAGGAATGTCGGCAAACTCTGAATCTATTTCCCACATAAAAGACTGAAACTGACGGTGATTTAAACTTTTAGCTCAGATAAAATTTATGGTCTGTGTTATGGTGATCATTACATGCTCCATTTTTAGGACTTTACCACACAGCCTTTCCTGGTGTATGATGCAGTGATATGCTGTTAACTCACCGGTACAGTTCTCCTCCTGCATCGATTTAATGTTCAATATTTCCTCTCCACAGATAAAGATGGTCAGCTGTGCAATGTCCATCATGTCTGTACTTTCATCCACAGCAAGAGAGTATGCAATAAAGTTTTTGCTTCTTTCACACAACTGTGTTCTTAAATCAGTGGCCATCTCACAAACCCGATCAGCAATCGTATTTCTCCTCAGGCTCACATTTGCCAAAATCTGCGTTTTGTCTGGACACAAGACGTCGCACAGCTTCATCATGCAGCTCTTCAGAGTGGTACCGGGATGATTTGGCTGTCTCCTCTGTTACGATAAAACTTGCTTTCACAACAGCTTCACTTTGTGATTTTGCTCTGGTTTAAAAAGTCTGCTGAAATGTCAGATTCTTCTTTAGCTCTTCTACTTTCTGTAGTTTCTGCTCTGCATTTTTCAGCTTATCCTGACGTTTTGTCTCGTAGTGCCGTCTTAAATTAAATTCCTTAATTACAGCCACATTAGCTCTACTAATAAGACACACGGGTTTACCATCAATGTCTGTAAACATATATTCAGTCTCCCACTGGCGCTGAAAGGCTCTGCTTTCAGAATCAACTTTTCTCTCCACCATTGTGAGCGGCTAGCTCCGCAATAACAGAAGTTTGACTTGATTGACACGGGAATGTTCCCAGTTAGCCTAGCGTTCAGCAAGGAGGCTGCAGTGCTGCATTATGGGATCTGTAGTTTGTATATTATTAGCACCTCATATCGCCGGGCCATGCATAACAATAATAGTACATCTATATAAAACGATCTCGCGGGCCGGATATAAATGTACGCCGGGCCGGATGTGGCCCGCGGGCCTTGACTTTGACACATGTGGTCTAGACTTATCTGTGCACCTGGAGCTTGCACCTGGCCAGGGTTGAGTATGCCCATAATTCCCTGACCTCCATTGCCACTGGTTTGTACCCAGTTTGAGGCTTCCCTGGGGTATCAACCAATGCTCTTGAGTCAAGAGACCAAACTGTCTGTCCCACCAGTCCAGCACCATATTTGTCACTATTGTCGTTTATAGGGCGGCACCAATGCAACCTTACTTTGAACTGAGGAACAGAATAAGCGGCTCACATATCATCATTCGACCTGGCTCCTGACTACTCTCTGGATCAGAAGATTTGACTTTCCACCAACAGCATTGTTTACATTTCTTAAATAAATCTAAGAAACTGTAAACCAACGTCATTGGAACAGTTTGAAATAGACTTCTTGCTTAATTCTGTCTTTGTACGCCTCAAACTCCCCAGGAACATGAGATTTCACTATATTTTTCACATCTTACCTAAAGACTTTTCAGTTCAGCATATCAAAACATTATAAGATGCTAATTATAAGCAGCTGAAAAAGCTTGAAATGTGAAAAAATAAAGCTATAATGTTATCATATTACTCTTCTTTAATCTAAATTGTTACTATATTAAAATATTGCTATTTTTCTAAATGCATTTGCTACTTACTGGTTATTGCTCTTGTTTTTGGCCCTGTACAACACTTGGAATTATTAATGTTGTAAGGACAATAATTATTAACCCTTTGTTACTGAGCTCTGCTTTCACCATGTTGTTATCAAAAAGGGCCAAGATACAGGTAAAAAGAATTAGAGGTGAAAATAATAGGACAATCACACAGCAAAAAGCAAAACCCACCTTAAGAGAAAACAGACAATAACAGATACAGTAGTACCAAGACTGTTAGGATGCCTGGGTCGTTAACCCAGGGTTTTGAGTTTATATATTATTTATCATTTCTATGCTTTGGTTTCTTTGTTAGAGTTGTGTCTTATGGTTTGTCTCTGTGTAATCCTTAGTTGCTGTCTCCCCTGTCTGCTATATCCCCGTGTCCAGTCAGTGTCTGTGTCTGCCCTGGTCCCACGTCTCTGTTCCCTCTGTTGTAGTGCCTGCATGTGAGTCTGTGTCTTTTGTTCAGTCTGTGTTATGTGTTTCCTGTTTTACTTTGAAGGTCTCTGTCTTATCTCAGTGTGTTCAATTTACGCTTCCTTGTCTCGTCAGTTCTGATTTCCCTCAGCTGTGCTCTCCTTCTGTGTCTCATGCCCCTCGTTACTTCCCAGTGTATTTAAACCCTGTGTTTCTCTGAGTCAGTGTCATGTTGTCCCTCATCCTGTGTGGATCTCCCTGTGAGTTTAGTTTATGAGTTTCCAGTTTAGTTTAGTTTAGTTTTTTTTATGACTTTCCCCTGCCAGCAAATAAAGCTGAGTTCTTTGTGTTTAAACCTCATGCCTGAGTGCCTGCATTTTGGGTCCAACTCATGCCTGCCACACAGCGACTCATGACAAAGACATTAACACAGAAACAAAACAGGAGGAGAAGTCAGTGAAACACTGTGGAAAGCTAGAAATCAAATCAATCCAGAAACATAAAACTCAATAGAAGTTCATCAAAAATGTGAATCAACAAACAGAATTACAAAACAGAAAATTTTTATTTCGAGGACTGAAGTGAAATCCAAAATTTTATAAGATATCAAAGTCACTATTGGAATTACAACAAACTCCAAAAAGTAAAAAATCAGCACAAACAATAAAAACAATAAAAAAAAATATTCATCAAGTATCTGAAACTCAAATATACAGACATACTGAAGTAGCCTACAATCAGTTTTCCTATATGAGAAAGTAATACAAAAATACACATTTACAAATACAATACAAACACAAAATATAAATATTAATGACATGCATAAATGTTAAACTTGTACCAAGTAAGTTGGGGTGATTAATTACCAAACTGAAAGGCTAGCGCTCTCTCACAAGAAAACAAAAACAAAATCATTTTCTATTTCTGTGAGGCTGCAGCTATTATTAAATGCTAATAACTTATAAATATACTATGTCTGGTACTCAAGGACTGCTCATACATTAGAAAGGGCATTAGGTGTAATTATCTGCTTTGAGAACAGAGTACACACACTCTGTGTACACTCTTCTGTTCTTTCTTTTTGTGGAGAAACGCAGTGCTGCAAAGTTGGTTGTCCTGTCTTTGTCATTCTGCAAAATGTTCACATATTTAAGTGTTATTTATATTTAATAGATTAGGGTTCATGATCTTGTCTAAATATATCATTTGAGACATCTCTAATTTGGCATATTTAAAAAAAAACTATATTATACAGCTCGATTAATTTTAAAGTGGCACACATTTACCAAATTATTTGATTGATCCAACGTTGCCTTGTCAACAGGTTGAAACCCACTCATTCCCCCTTTAAAAATGCAAAGCCATCTTAGTATGTTTACATATGACTAAGTTTCGGTATTGTTGTGCCAAAACTATTTTTGTCTTTGGCTGCTTTCTAAGATTTATCACATTGAAATACTTTTTTAAAGAAAATATAAATATCTCAACAAAAAAGAGGTGGGTTAGTGTTGCCAAGATTTACACCCCTCTGTGACCCCTACTCTCTTTGCAGTGGCAGTGCAAGAATTTTCAGGTGCCGCCTGGGCTGAACTTGGACTGCTTTTGTACTGGTGTAAAGGTGTATATTTTTACTTGAACTAAGGGTCCACATCCGATGCCCACTTCATTATCAGAATGTTTTCAAATAGGACAGCAGAAAAAGGCAATTTTTATACTGAAGAATGCAGTGTACAGAAAATAGAACCTGAGATACCAAAAAAAACTCTGTCATCAGATAATAAAAATGATAAAATCTCACAGTACTAGAAAAAGGAATAAAAAAGCAGTGGAGCAAAAGAGGATCTATGCTGCGTTTGGAATGGATTAGCCAATATCTGAAATGCTTGTCATCATTTAATTATTTATATTCTAGTTAGATGTTAATATGAACTGTGTCTCAGGAAGTGGAGGTCTTTCATTATTTTAATGGTTGATATCTTGCAAACCTTTGGCAAAAAAAATAAACGAAATTGTCCTTAATGCATGTTATGGAAAAAGGGGCGATCGTGGCTCAAGAGTTGGCAGTTCGTCTTGTAATCGGAAGGTTGCCGGTTCGAGCTCCGGCTCGGACAGTCTTGGTCGTTGTGTCCTTGGGCAAGACACTTCACCTACTGGTGATGGCTAGAGGGGCCGATGGCGCAATATGGCGCCAGGGCAGCTGTGGCTACAACTGTAGCTGCCTCCACCAGTGTGTGAATGTGAGAGTGAATGAATAGTGGAATTGTAAAGCGCTTTGAGGGTCTCGAAAAGCGCTATACAAATGCAATCTAATATTATTATTATTATTATAAAAGCAGCATACTCTGACCGTTTGCAAGTGGCTTCTAAAGGTTGATGGCAGTTGGTGGGAAAATAACTGCTAAAGCCCTAGTTACACAGACCTAGACACCCTAAATACCAATGAAAACAAAATTAAAAGTGGGGAAAAAAGCAAAACGAAGTGCAAAACATAAAGTGGTTGGAAGAGAGCTTGTCTAAATTAATGGCATTATGAATGCAGAGAAGTAGCATGAAATTTTGTTCCACTATGTAATACCATTTGGAAAGCATTTGATTAATCATTAAATCTGCAAGCATTAGTTATCTGTATCTGTAAATATTCCCTACCGTTGCAGTGTTCACTGGTGTTCCTTTGGTTAATGCAGATCAAAGTCATGTAGCCGGTGAAGAATACTCCAAGTACAGGGAAAATGACCCAAATTCTGATCCCAACTCTAGAAAAAACAGTAAGTTATAGTATTATTTCATTATGAACCACTAAAGATATTATTTACTTATTATACTTATTTACTGGCTAATTGCAGATGGAACACAATAAGCTCACACATAGTCAGTATCTACAGTTGGTAAGTCAAAGGTCATTAATGTTTAGTCAAAATAAATCATGCTGTATTATGGATTGCAGATACAACACATGATGATGAAAAGTGCTTGAAGTATAAACACTGATTAATATTAAACGAGTCATTATATAAAGAAACAAACTTATATTATTTATGTTAAATGGAGCGGTTTAGTGTCAATGGTTTTACCTACAACATACAAGCATACATACGTGTCTCCACTTTAGTTCCTTCACAAAGCAGGATCTTTCCACATGTGACCACAGCACAATAGTAAGTCCCAGCATCAGAGGAGTTCTGTATAGTTTTGGACAGGCTGTAGACACAACTTCTCTTCCTTTCTTCATCTCTGCTCTTTCTGAGAGTGTAAATGATGTTTGGATCAAATCCTTCCAATCCAACTCTGAACCAGTACACTCTGTGCTCATCTAGACATTGGACTGATTTTTCATTGTTGTTAGAGAAAGGAGAACAATTTAATGTTACTGAGTCTCCCAGATGAACTGATGCCTTCTGTGGACTTTGTTTCACATAGACAGATGAATGGTGAATGTGATCTGTGAATTAAGACACATTCACAATGTAAACTATTTTAAATTCATTAAAACTTTGAGTGTGATCTGTGAGATCGGCAGAAAAAGAAAAACATTTTACCATTCACAGCCAAGAATGTGCCACCACTGAACTTAGGAGCATAATCTGTTCCAGTGTGACAGAAATATGTTGCTTCATCCTCTTTACTGACATTTCTGATAGTTAAAAAATACTGAGATGCCTTTTTTATAACTGTGAAACGTGAATCCTTGAATTCCTCAGAAATAGTGCTTCGGCCACGGATGACTTTGGCAACATTTTGGACCATATGTCCAAGAGGCTGTTTATGCCAGTAGAAAAATTTAAATTCCATCCCAGAGACCTTACACACTAAAGTGACATTGTCACCAGGTTCAACAGCAGTCAAAGAAATCGGTTGACGAAGGTCAGCAGTCAGAATCAGGACTGAAGAAAGAAAAATTACAGTTAACAAAATGACAAATCAAAGCAATTATTGTTACAAACATTAATAAACAGCCTTAGTAAAGATGCGCAGTGCAGTACAAACAACAGTTTACTATCATGCTTTTCTCTCTAGCAAAGAAATGTACTTACATGGTGTACAAAGAAGAATCAAAGCAGTCAGTTGTGCGGTCATTGTGGTGCAGCACTCTTATCGCACACTATGAGCTCCTCTTGCCCAAATGGAAGTTTTAGTCGCAAGGTGATGAATATTTTCAGAGCAGAAGTCAGTGATTGGCTGAAATATAGGAAATGACCTTGCTCCTGTTTAGGAAACATGTTTTATCTTTTCATTTGGTAACAGATGTATTTCTTTCTTAGTAGCGTTTGGTAGACGTGTGAAAGCAATTATCAGTTTATTTATTCTGAATATTTAAAGTATGACTGAAATTCTTGTTGATAAGATACGATAAGATGACAGCAGTTGGAAGAAAGAACCTGCAGAATCCCTCCATCCCACATCGTGGGTGCTGCAGCCACTGAAGGAGCTGCTCAGTGCTGTCAGAATCTCCTGCATGGGGTGGGAGATGTGGTCCAACAGCGATGACAGCTTAGCCAGCGATCTCCTGACATTCACCACCTCCACTGGATCCAGAGGGCATCCTAGAACAATCATAATCCCAGCACAAGCTCTGGGAATTTGTTTTAGCTTCATCGTGTTTGTAAATCAGACAGACCTCACTCTTATGATGCAAGCTATTTTATGTCATAAACTAAAATGTTCCAGTTTACCAGAGTTTAGAAAAGTAGGTTGATCAATTAAAATCGTAATGACCTAACTTTAAATATTATAAATATTTAGGAACAGTTTTAATTTCAAATGATACAGAAAAGAGATATTTTGAGAGCTACACCACCTGTGGGTTTTAGGGAAGGCTTGTAGGCACAGTAGAAACAGAGCTTTATATGTGTCAACTGCCAATAATATACATCACTGTATTCTAACTGTACAAGTATTAGGTTGCCAAAGTGTATGACAGCTTTCTCATGTTTAACCGAATCATGTTAGAAATACAATCCGTGCTTATAGTCTGAATGTCTGATGTGAAAGTGTTTTCATCTAACATTTCAGTGATTCAAAGATACATTCAACTGCCACACTCACAAATGAAGGGTGTGGAAGGCCTCTGACCAACCTCTGAAGCGGTTTCCTCAGAACAGACCTAAGAAGCAAGAAACTTCTCAGCTTTTTCAAGTCATTATTTGTTTGTGACACCATGAAACAGTCCTCTGAGGTGACTAAGGAGAATGAAGGGTGTTATTTCAACCACCTCCCCAACTCTGTATGCTGGTTTTGTGTGTCTCTTCCTGCTTAGGTTACTTATATGCAGACTGGTGTGGGGTACTTTTCACAGTGACAGTTAAGCTCAATCCAGTCTTCTGATTTCACATCTTAATACATCTTCAAAACTAGCCTCTTTATCTTTGGCTGCATACCATGTCCTAATTCTGCTATCATTTGGATATGGTATCAAGCAAAGGTAAAGTGCTAGAAGATAAAGACAGGAACTTAATGACAGACTGCAGTTCGGTTAAAGAACTGTATATATTACAATTGTACATGTGTCCGCCACGACCTTAGATGGATAAATGGGTTTTTATTACACTAAAACAGCCGATCTCTTGATTTTAAAAAGGATGAATAAAGGTTCTTGCTGGTCTCACAGCACTTTCTAAAGGCCCTCCGCATTTCTCTCAAGAGAACAATAAGCAAAGCCACATGCAACAGCAACACTGACAGACAAAGGTTGTGGTGGGCCATGTCTCCATCCTTTGACCAACCACTGAAGCTGTTTACTCACAACAGAACTCACTGTTAACTTGAACTGGATAGGAAGTGAGAGAAGAGTCAGACTTAAGCAAGCTACTTTTAGATGAATTATATAATAATCTGGACAAGCTGCTCTAAGCCAGGCATGTTGGAAACAAACCACATCAGGGCTTCAAACCTGTAAACAATAATTTGGCAAACATTTTAAAAGTTGCCGTTGCCACAGAGGCCTGGAGGAACAATTGATTTGCACCTCCCCTCTTATACCGGCTACTATGAAAAAAAGAAAACACAAAAAAGTGTGATAACAATGGTCACATATGACTGAGAAGGTGGATCTCTACCCTTCCCTGTTTAACTCTTTAATTGCCTTTGTAAGCTTTTTGTTATACTCATGACGATTACATATTGTCATCTCACTTTTCAAAATGTTTTAGAATAGTGGTGCAAGTCCATCTTCTTTAGATTGCATTAGAGAATGAGACAGAAAGAAAAGCCCCTCACATCTTTCTTTGAAGGCCCAACCACAGAAATGCTTAAGTTTCCATCCACAGTTGTTTGTCAGTGATGACTGTGACTTTGTGTTTGCCTCAGTGTGCAAACAATGCTCTGCAAAGAAATATAAGGAAGACATTGCAAAGGTAGATAAAAAGCTTCTCAAGAGACCTTTCGTCTTCCTTTGTTTCGTGCAAAACAAAGATCACTAGCGTTAGCTGAAACTGAAGAGCTGAAGCAGTTTAGTACCACTGTTTTGAGACAACAATTGCATCGTCAGACTAACATTTATCCTAATTAGACCATTACAGAAAGTGTTCTGGTCTGTGTTTGTTTATATACTTTTTCATCTGCTTTTTGTGTCAGAATGTAGTAAAATCACTCTAAGCACACAGAACTGACATCTCAGTTTAAGAAAAATAAACAAATAAATCAACTTCTCAATGCTAATTGAGTTAATTGAGAATGAATTTTAACTGAGAATAAATTCTATGCCCAACTTTAAAAAAAGAATTTCATGACATACCAGTTGATATGATTGATACGATTTTTTGAAATATAAATATTTATAAATAAATAAAACATGCTAATTAGATGCAACCACATCCTACATAAGGAGCTTAAGAAGATGTCCACCACTTGCAAGGTAAGTAGCAAGGTGCTAGGTAGTGGACATCTTGCTTTGATTAAGTTTTATTGATTCCATGACTTTTTCAACCTGTTGCTGAAAACCTAAATACTGTAAATACTGTAAATACTGTAAAAACAACAACAACAACAACAAACTATTACAGTATAAGAAATACCTACTATTGATACTACAGTGAGGGAAAAAATCTTCTTGCATGCCGTATTCAACCCTGACATTCCTCTGCACCTCTGCAGTGGCAGTCATTGCATCCAGCAAGGGCATCTACTCATAGGGATGGTGATCATAAAACTTCCACCTCCAAGCACTGAAGATCTCCTCTATAGGATTCAAAAATGGGGAATATGCTGGGAGGAGCTGCATCATCAAACAAGGTTATAGTGCAAACCACTCTATGACAAGGTGAGAGTGGTGGAAAGCCCCATTATCCCAGATAATGACAAAGAGCCTCAACAGCTTTCTCTCCTCAGGTGTGATTGGCCTCTCATGAAGTGCATTCGGGAATGTCATGAGGCGTTATGTGTTGTATGGGCCAATAGTGGGGATATGGAATCGGACAACCTCATTGGAGATGGCAGCACACATGGTTAGGTTGGCACCCCTCTGTCCTGGAACTGTGAAAGTAGCCCTGTACCCAATGAGGTCCCTTCCACGTCTCCTCACTTTGCAGAGATTGAAGACATGATGTGCCCCCGCAGCTTCAAGCAAAATTACAATGAAAGGGGCTCCAGTTGACTTTAACTGCATGATGTGACAAGGCATTATTACAGTATAGTGGAGTTTCCTTACCTCCACCTATTGGCATCTGGCCTTCTTCAAAACACCACAGTTCCTTTGAAATCGAACTCTGTAGAGCTGCTTCGTGGCCATAAGGTTGTGTCTTAGGATGTGATCAGTGGTGGTCAGGAATTGTGTCAATTGAGAAAAGGTTAACAAATCTGCAAGAGGTGTCTTCTGCTCTGCTGAGATAGTGATGATGATCCCAGTTTCTTTATCCAGGTCAAAGCAATCAAGAAAAACTGTAACGATCATGAACCTGACCTCACAGCCCATTGTTCATTCAGTGGTGCTAGCTCCAGTCATTATACAAAGGTAATGTTTTTAAGACTGGTTAAAATTCTGCATTCAGCTGAGTCTGAAAAAGTCACTTGGATGTGTGACAAAGTGTTTCTATCACTGCAAACGCTACATCCAGATGAACAGAATAAACTTTCTGGGATTTTCTTACCTGAATGATTGAACATGCATCAAGACAGTAAAGTCAAATGCTGATACGTTAACATATTTTTATTCTTTTCATGGCTATTGTTTCTAATGATAATGTAGCTATAATAATCCTGCATAGACATGCCCGTATTTTGTGCAATTTGGGCAAGCAGTGACAAGGTAATGTATCACTTTTTTTCTTTCTGTACTTCACACATTATAACAAATTGGGAATTGTGATGGATTGTGAATCATTGCATCGCTGACATTCTGGTTATACAGTTCAATGAAAAGCTGTGCAAACACATATGCGCCGCTCTTAATGGGTGATGTACAGATAGAAACATCTGTGATCTGTAGATTTTGTCTTTCTTTTTTTCCTTTTTTTTTCAAATGTTTACAAAAAGCTGATTTCAGCAAAATGTTCTGAGTCAATACAAGATACACCATTTGTTAATAGTTTTCTACAACACTGGAAAAAACCAGGACATTAAACTATGCTGCTGTTCAGGAGAAGATTGTCACTCTTTGAGACTCAGTGACTCTTCAGTGTTCACTGGTCTTAACATATTATCTTTGTATGTTCTTGTTTTGCTTTTTCTGTGTGAGATTAAAATAACCAAATTGATAGTATTTTATTCTTTCATAATGATTATGGTAGTAGAAAGTTAATCCCTCACCCTCTGGATGATCTTTGTCCTTCAAGCTTGACCCTAGGAGCTTGAGGCCCCTATGCAGAATCTTAGCTGTTTGCAGGATTGTGCTCATCTGGAAAAAGAACTCAGATGTTGTTTCTGGAATCTACTGGAGCCACTCTCTCAGTTTGAGCATCACTGCATCGAGGGGTCCAGTTAACACGGAGACCTCCACATTTCTCTAACTATATTTGAAGCTCTTGGTATTTCCTGAGGTTCATGTGGTCCTTTCTAATGTTGCCATCATTTGATATTGCTACATAGATCACTATAGCCCTTTCCTCTGCTTGCTTCCACTATTATGTCCCACTGGTTAGCTTTCACAAGTTTGTCTGTTTCTGGAAGTCCCACAGCTTGGTCATTCTGAACGCCTTTGGGGTGTATCTCATTTTCTAGGCCATGCTCTGCACAAATGGTCCTCTATGCTATGCTGGCCCCTTGGTTATGGTGTTCCATCTATAGCCTGTCTGCAAGCATCTTGCACCCTGTTGTTATGTGCTGGATTATCTCATGGGAACAGCCTGCATCTGGTAAACCCGGGTCTCTAATGATCTTGATCTTGTGCTTAAAGTACTTAGATCTTTTGCCTAGAACTTGTTCCTGTGCTGCCGTGATTTGTATGAAGAGATTAGTTTCTTTGTCCAGCCATTGGTACGATCTTCTTTGTCATCCATTTTTTTCCACTTGCTGGCTGTCTTGCAGGATTCTGTCTTTCCACAACGGTTCCTTTTTCATGTGCCTCTTCTTTTGTTGGTTTCTGAAGCCTGAGGCATCACTTAGCACACGATCAGTTGTGACCAACTTTCTTATGTACTCATGGATCTTTCTTGTATCATCTCAGATAGTGTTTCTTTCTGACAGTCATTAATCCTGAGTGTTAGGGTGCTGGATTAGGGGTGAAACCCTCCATGCATGTTAAGGAGCTTCCTTGTCTTGAGATCAGTTGCTTATATTTCTTTTTCCGTCAGCTTATTGTCTCAACAAGGTTTTTGATGACTGGCAGGACTTAGGTATTGATTGGCTGGATTTTGTTCATCCCATTCAGCTGAATCTTCAGAACTCACCTTACTCTCTGCAGGAATTTGACAGTTGAGTCATTCATAGTGGTCTCTTAGTCATTTCTGTTTAACTGTGGAATTCCAAGGTAATAATAGCTATTTTATCTGCAATGCCACCTTCTGTCTTCTAACTGCACAACTGAATTGGATTTCACTCAATGACCACAAAATTTGCTTTATTTTTCCTCCTTCCTGCAAGGGATCTCAAACACTGGATTAGAGATGGGAGACAAGAGCCACCTCAACAGGACA
This sequence comes from Astatotilapia calliptera, assembly GCF_964374335.1. NCBI lineage: Eukaryota > Metazoa > Chordata > Actinopteri > Cichliformes > Cichlidae > Astatotilapia > Astatotilapia calliptera. The sequence goes on along the minus strand of NC_137423.1, from coordinate 3,498,733 downwards.
ATGCTCTGCATCTAAAGGACAAAGGTCACTCTTTCAAGGATGCCATTGTTCACATTTTGGACAGAGAAGATATGTCACAGTCTGGCGAGGGCAGACTGTATGAATTGATGAGAAGGACCCAAAACGCAGACCCCAAGGAACAGGGAACAAAACTTGAATGTTAACAAAAAGCGAGCCGTTTAATGCGGCTGGTAAAAGGTACAAACAAAAGGCAAGGCAAACTGAAGCAAAATTAACACAAACCTAAACTGGGAAATCTAAACAACAATATGAAAAAACCTGGACATGAAACCTGGAGGAAAGAACATGGCGTGAACAACAGACGACCTGACAAGGAATGAACAGAAACACACAGACTAAATACACACAAGGGTGATTAGGGGAAGTGGAAACACATGGGGAAACAGCTGACACTAGTCTGACATAACGAGACAAAGGAAGCAAAGCTGACTACACTGACATAGGACACAGACCTTCAAAATATAACAGGAAACATGTGATGCAGACAAGACAATATAAACTTGACAACATAAGACACGCAGCATGAAACACATGAAGGGCAAAGGGAAAGGGAAACTGAAATACAGCGGTAGAAAACACAAAGGGAAACTAGTAAACAACTTAGCTACCCTAAAGAACTCAAACATATCATCCAAATAAACTAAAACTCAAAACGCTGGGTCAGACCCAGGAACGTGACAGGATAGATAGTTGACTTCTAACAAATTCCTGCAGAATTGCTGCTTTGCGAAGTTTTTTTTTTTTTCATTTTTTATCATGTGTTTTCTGCAACACGGGTATCTCAACAACTGCAGTGTTGTTGCTATATAATTTGACCCACGACTTACTCATTATCTCTTTTTGTCAAGAGGCTAAATCATCTCATGCGTGCAAGAGGCATTGGTTCAGCTTTGCTCTTCAGCTCTTCTTGAATTTTGAGGTAGCATTCTTTCTCCCCAGCGAATGATGAGTCTTAAAACTTTGTTTTCAAATGCAAAACATGATATATATCTGTACCTTGCAGTGTCCTATTTGAGTGTTCAAGGTTTAAGGACAAGAATAAAAATCAAATAGAGGCAACATTAAAAAAAAAAAAATTAAAAAAAGGGGGGGGGGGGCAGGATAGCTCAGTAGGTAGAGTGGTTGCCCCATGATCGGAAGGTCGGGGGTTCGACTGAACAGCTACCCTGAGGTACCCCTGAGCAAGGCACCGTCCCCACACGCTGCTCCCCGGGCGCTGCATTGGTGGCTGCCCACTGCTTCACTGGGTGAATGGGTTAAATGCAGAGGAGTAATTTCCCTATGGGGACTAACACATACACATTATACATTATACATTACTATACGGTGTTATTGTTTGGAAAATGGACAGTTGCAACAGAAGATGAAAGAGAGGTGATAGGTTTTGCAAAGCCCAGGATGAGGCAATTGCGACAGGAAATGTACTTTTGAATCTATTGTGTGTTAACCAATCAGATACCGTCTGACCTAAAACAACCATCTTGCCTCCTCCACTCACTGAAATACCAGTGTGGTCTCCAACAGAAGCACTGTCAAGATGATCATCTTATGGATTACATTGTTTTTAATTCACCAAGGATGTAAGTGCTTTTTTAAATTTGTCTAAAAATGTTCTTAAGAATTTACTTGTCAAACAGATGCATATAAATTGCTGTAAAAATAGTTTTGCACTTATAAGTTACCTTGCACTACATGTACCTTGCATGTAGTGCAAGTTAAATATATATCAAACAAGATTTTATTTTTCTGCTTTCTCTTAATTCAGATACTGTAGTTCCAGTGAAAACTGTTCAGCTTGGTGAACCAGCGACTATAACATGTGCTATACCCAAAGAGCTCAGCAGTAGAGGAGTCCACTGGTACAAGCAGAGTTTTGGGGAAACTCTGAAGTTAATAATGACAGTATTCAAATCTACAGAACCTACTTTTGGTCCTGAATTTACTAGTTTGAAATTTGACATAGGTGATGATTTTGCCAGCCTGACCATTTTGAAAGCAGATCAAGACGATGAGGGAATCTATCACTGTGCAAACACAGAAAGGATTGGAGTTAAATGGAGTGGGACGTATTTGTTGGTAAAAGGTAATAAACTGACATGCTTTTACAAAGTTTGAAATTGTTTTAAAACGTGTTTTGAAAAAAAATCTTTTTTTATTACACAGGAAACACTCAGAGGACATCAAACTATACAGTTAGTCAGCTGCAGATAGAATCAAACCCAGTTCGTTCAGGAGACACGATGACTCTTCAGTGTTCAGTCTTCTCTGACTCTGACAACCAGACATGTCCAGGAGGTCTCAATATTCTCTGGTTCAGAACTGGATCAAATAATGCTCATCCAAACATCATCTACACTGACACAAATAGAAGTAATGACTGTGAGAAAAGTTCTGACCCTCAGGATAGATGTGTTTTTCAGTTCTCTAAGAACGTCAGCTCCTCTGATGCTGGGACCTACTACTGTGCTGTGGCCACATGTGGGGAGATATTATTTGGAAAGGGAATTACACTGGAACTTGGTATGATTTTCTATTTAAAAACTGGAAGTTCTGTTTACAAAATCAGCACGAGTGATAAAAATGTTTGAGAACTTTTTGTTTGTTTGTTTTTGTAGAATCAACTGAGACAGTATTCATTCAGAGCACGATATTAATAGTTTGTTTGGCTGTTTCTGTGATTGGAAACGCGTTCCTCATCTTCAACCAACAAGTATGTAAATCACATAGAGGTAAGCGTTATAAAAAGTAAAACATTTATACATTTTATATACAATATCATAAGTTCTACAGAAGAACGATGAATAGAATCTGCAATAATTGAGGTGTTTATAGTGGTTAGTAATTAATCAATCTAATATATTTTATTAGAACAATGTATTTCTATGCATGAGATTTTTAGGTTCTAAGTCAAATGACACAGTTAAGTTCATTTCACTATTTATTTATTTATTATTTTTATTCTTAGGAAATGAAGGTGCTTTATCAGATATACAAACTGAAACCTCGCACCAACTTGTAAGTAATAATAATTATTGGTGTTAAAAGATGTGACAATTGTTTTTCTATCTAACTGTCTGTGAAGGTTCTCAGTCATCCAGGTCATCGTAGTCTAAGGAGCTTGGAAAGAAAAGCGTCTGGACTTCTTTGAGTTGCTTGAAGACATTTCATCTCTCATCCCCAGTGGGGGAAAGTCCCACTGGGTTTAAATCTGGGACTCTCCACCATTTGACCCTTAGAACTGAAGAAGCTTCTCGGATGAGAGGTGAAACGTCTTCAAGCAACTCAAAGAAGTCCAGACGCTTTTCTTTCCAAGCTCCTTAGACTATCTACCGAACTCTATCTCAATTATATAATTTTATTTTTATATAACTGTTTTTAACTACGGCACAGACTGAAGAAGCTGATGATGAACTAAACTACGCTGCACTGAATTTCTCTGAAAGAAAAACAAGAGGAAAAAGGAAGAGAGAGGGTGCTGAACACAGTGTCTACTCTCAAGTTAAACGCTGATGCCAGTAACAATGTCGTGGAAGATTGCTTTTTTTTGTATTGATCACATGTTTTAACCATATAACTTTAGTAATTGTAGAATTACATTTTCACCAGTTGTATGCATGTGCACCACAAGTGGGCCTTATGCTCTATCACACATATATACACACACACAGAAAGGAGCCATTGTTAGTTCATGGGAGACGTTAAACAGATGGTGAGACTCCTGCTAATCTCTAGGTGACGGCTCGGCAAAAACATGTGTAATTCTTTACCTCTCTCTCTCCCTCTCTCTTTGAAGGGAAGGTATAGGCCTGTGAGATTGGGCAACATGTAGGAGTTGTGGAATGTCTTTGTCTGTTTGTATATAAGATGTAAGGGCGGCAGCCATCGTCAGAGACTGCTTAGGTATTTGACCAGAGTCTCTCCATATTGCAATATGTTATTAAACTCACTTTAAATCATGCTCACCAAGGTGTTTGCGGGTTTATTTAAAATGTCCACGACAATCTCCTGAAATTCTATATTTGTGACCCTTTAGTCATGTTTTTTTTCCCTCTTCATTAAATATTAACTGTTAACAGTTTATTTGCTTCATTACTGACTGGCTCTCAAAGCTAGAAATTTAGTTTTGTCGCATTTCTCAAATCCCTGATTTTAAACTGTATTCAATGATTGTCCTACTTTTTGTAATTAAAAATATATTTTTGAGGTGTCAGTTGTTGTTTTTTTCTTTGTAATTAATGCAATACAGTACAAGAATTTTTTTTTTATATTTTTGCTTCCAAGATATTTTATTTCTAAAAGGAACAATCCAAAACACACATTTTAGTGCTTATTTTCCTATTTTTTCTGTATTTGGACAGATTCTATACAATATTTATTGTTAAATCTCATCTACATCTTTAAAATAACAATTTAGAAAGCCTTTAATGCAAAAAAAAGTCATTATGTCAGCAATAACTTTGCTTATAGAACTATGGTTGGTATTGATTTGAGAAACAATGTTACAATGCAGTTTTGTCACATCAGATGCCAGATGAGTGGACTCAAAAGGCGGATTTCACTAAACAAGTTTGAAGAGTTTATTTACTAGAAGAATACACATTTTTCCCAACACTTACATTTATTTAAATTTTCTTGAGTAGGGTTATGCAGTCACGTTCTATAGGATCTTGCTAATTACTTACTGTGTTGCAGCAGAGTCACGTGTAAAAGAGTCAGGATACCTGGAGTTTGACACCCCTGCCATAGATCCAAAGAGGGGGGGAAGCTCATGGGCAAACAAACAGTAAACATGAAATGGTTACTCCATGCCTTGTTATTCAGAATGACACGATAAGGAACTGAAACAAACTGAGGTAACAAAAACACAAGAGGTGAGGGCAGAGTGGAGACACAATGGTAACTATACACAGGTGAAATAAATCTAAATAACAACGCATGGAGTAAACTAAGAACAAGGCAAAGGACAAATGGGTACCAGAATCAATACTAGCAGGGTGACAGAGACTTAACGAGTCACAGGGAACACAGGAGAGACAGTGTAAAGTAAAATTAGGATTACAAGCAAATTACAACTATAAACTACGGAGCACCACAGGGGACATGGGAGGGAAAAAACATTAAGACGGACTTTTGCGAGATCTCGCAAAGCAAACTCGGGATCTCGCAAAAGTTTTAGCCGCATTCTACGGAGGTCGGGAGGTCGAGGCACGATGTGCCGGGAAAGCGGTGTTCCTCCCGGCTGTAGTAGGTCTCGACCTCCCGTTAGCTTCGAGATGGTGGGTGTCAGATCTCCAAAAACGTCGGAGCACTTTTGCAAATATGTGATGTCTTGTAAACCGAGCAGATATCTGACATTTACACAACTACATTCACGCCTCAAAATATCTTAAAAGTGTATTTTGTGACCCAGGAAGCCTAATATTACAACTAAGTAGCTGCCGCCATTGTTGGAATTCAACTTTTGCGAGATCTCGCAAAAGTTTTGCGAGATCCCAAGTTTGTTTTGCGAGATCTCTCAAAAGTTTTGTGAGATCCCGAGTTAGTTTTGCGAGATCTCGCAAAAGTCCATCTTAATTTTTTTTTCCCATGTCCCCTATGGGGCTCCGTAATAAACAGATTTTAGAAGCAAAACTAAATCTAAGAAGGCCGGAGAATATAATATAGGAACATGAACCAGGTGATATCTGCTAATTGGTCAAAGATCCAGAATCATGTCAGGGATAACACAACACAAACTTGGAAAAAATTTTCATTTATTGATATTTATTCCAGAGAATATGTGATTAATATAACTGACTTAGCTTTGTTATGGCTAAAAAACAACTGCTTTGGGCTGGGAGGTCAATTCCTTAATCATAATCATGCAAATTCTCATGACCATTGAGGGTTTATACTTTAAGAGCTCTTTGGAGCACACAAGTTGCAAATAGTTGGTCCACTGACGGATTGGTTAGCACTGTTTCCTCTCAGCAAGATGGCTTATAGTACAAGTCCTTGCTGAGGCCTTTCTGTGTGGTGTATCCATGATCTCTCTGTGCGTGCATGGGTTTCCTCCAAGTACTCCAACTTCCTCCCGCAATCAAAAGACATCCAAGTTAGTTGAATTGGTAATTCTAAATTGACTGTGAATATGAGGCAAACAAAGTACTTTAAGTGTATGGAATAAAATACTATATAATGTATGATTAAAATGACATCTTCTAAAGCCCTTTAAATAAAAAACATCGTAAAAATAAATGTATTGCAAAATTTAAAGTGGGTATTGAGAAGGCATCAAGTTAAAAATTGATTTTATTGACATGATCATCAAATATGTTCATAATTTTTCTCTTGCTACTTTGAGTTGAAATACTTTTGAAATGTGTTTCATTGATCTGTATTACCTGTTCTTGACTGGAATAGGGGGCATTTAGTTGATTCATATTGCCCAGAAGAAACTTTTAACCCTTTAAAGCCGGTTGGAGCGGGGACACTCCGTTTCAAAAAAACACTTCCTACGTCCATCAGCGCCATGACCTGCCCGAAACCGGAAGTGACGTCATTTTGCGGAAATGTAGGGGTTTTTTTTACCATCAGGGCCTTATGAGCCTATACTGGTGTTTTTAAAAGTTATCTTTGACTTTATGACTTTCTGTGTCGTTTCTGGGATGCTTAGGACTCATATTGCACAGCTGGAAATAGTTTATTTTGATGCACATGCTGTTATTTTGCAAATTTGCATTATAATATTTATTTTCATTTTTCCCGCAGTATAAAAAAATTGGTGTATTTCAAAAATAAAACTATGAAGACACTCAAAATAAATTTCCTGTGGTGGGAAACTATTTTGTGCAACTTTTTTGTATTTACAGTTTTGAGGGATGAGTCTCTGATTTTCTCTAACTTTGTAGTTTATTGCACTTTTTTGCAATTTATGTAATTACTATGCACTTAATGCAGACATATTATTAAGATTTGGGCTATAATGGTTGTATTGATGTATATAAACTTGAAATGCTCCCAAAAATGGCTCCACAGCATGTAAAAATATAATATAAGCTCTGGCGGACTTGGTTCTATGGTGGGTCTTAAAGGGTTAATGATGCATAAAACAATGAGTTTTCAACGAGGCAGATAAAGATGCCTACATTTACAAATAAAGGCTTGATTTCATAATTATTATCTGAGGTTGTAGGTTTTCTCAATCCAGCTGATGCAAAGAAAAGCTTTCTATTTTGATTTAGTCAGTAAAATGCTGCAGTATAAGTTTAGCATCATTCTGGATTTACCTCTAGCTCCACCATGGGGTTAACACGTGTGATCGTTATTAAACTACTTCAGTAATGTTGGTTGATTCACAATGAATTTTGCTGCAAATATGGCAGTTCTGATTTTGAAGAGGTGAGGTTATCTTCTTTAGGAGGGGATATTGGTTTAGTCACTTCTTCAGTGCTTCTCAGGAGTAAACTGTCATTGCCAGCAAAACAGCCAACCAGGAAATTTCCTCTAAAATGCAAACCATGATGAACTAATATATTTCTAAGACTATATGGCACACATGTTTAAGATTCACTAACAAAAATAATAAATATCCAGGGATAGACGAAATTGTACAAAACAATAGCTAAAAAAGGATTACTTCAACACTAGATAAAAGAGAGGTGGCCGTTTTTTACTATGCCCAGGAGGAGGTAAATGTAACAGGAAGTGTAGATTTGAATCTTTTCAGAGTTAACCAATCAGGTGCACATTACAGTCTGACTTATTGTAATCATCTCACCTCCTTTTCACTGAAATACCAAAAAAGTCCTTAACATAGATCAGTGTAAAGATGATTGTGATGTGGATTACAATGTTCTTTCTTCATCAAGGATGTAAGTACTTTTTTCTTCTTTTGTCCAAAATTATTCTTAGTGAAAAACTTGTCATGATGATTTATATTGTGACCTGCAGGAACAGAAACCAAATAAATATAATTTTGCATTAAAAATTTTCCACATCTTACAACATTTTATTTTTCTGTGTTTTCTTTTTCTTCAGATTCTCTGGTCCCAGTAAAAACCGTTCAGCTCGGTGAAGCAGCAACATTAACATGTGCTTTGCCCATTAAAGAATTCGGCAGTATAACAGTCCACTGGTACAAGCAGAGTGCTGGAGATGGTCTTAAATTAATTGTGACATTGTCAAAATCAGCACCACCTGAATATAGTCCTGAGTTTTCTAGAAAGAGATTTAATGTGGAAAATGCTAATAATGTTTGCAACCTGACCGTTCTGAAGACAGTCCAAGAGGATGAGGGAATCTATCACTGTGGAATAGCTGAGTGGATGTATCCCATTCAGTGGAGTGAGACGTATTTGTCAGTAAAAGGTAAGACTGAGCTACTTTTACAAACTTTAAAGTTTCTACTATAAGCTTTAAAGCATCTCCGTATCTTTTGTAATACACAGGAAATACTCAGATGACATCAAACTATACTGTTGTTCAGTGGCCTCCAGTATTAGACCCACTCCATCCAGGAGAATCAGTGACTCTGCAATGTTCGATCATCTCTGTCTTTGACAAAGCAACATGTTCAGAAGATCTTAGTGTCTTTTGGTTCAGAGCCGGATCAAATAAATCTCATCCAAACATCATCTATACTCATGGAAATACACATGATGAATGTGAGAATCGATCTGAGACTCAGAAGAGATGTGTTTATCGCTTCTCTAAGAACGTCAGCTCCTCTGATGCTGGGACTTACTACTGTGCTGTGGACATATGTGGGGAGATATTATTTGGAAATGGAACTGCATTGAAACTCGGTATGATTTTTCATTAACTGTTCTAAACAACAAACAAGATATTTTTATACTGATTTGAGTACTAAAACATTTTCTTTGTGTTTTTGTAGTGCAACCGGCACAATCAGTATTCACTCAAATGCTAATATTAATAGTTTGTTTGGCTATTTCGGTCATTGGAAATGTGTTCCTCATATTCAACTCAAGAGTATGTAAACCATTTAAAGGTAAGTGTTATAAAACATTACAATTGTTTAAAAGTCATAAATGATCTCATTAGACTTTAATAATGGAAAGACCAATCATTCATGGATTTAACGTAAAAATTCATATAATAAGTTATTCTGTAAAATCATCAGGAGTCAATCACACCATTGTTAATAAACCTGCTTACAATGAGGTCCCCCCCACTGCTTAGTGTACCAACTTATTTTTTTGAATAACACATTCCTATCAGCAGGATTTTTATTAAGGATCATGCAATCTAAAATAAAAAAGTGCACTTCACTAATATATATTTGTTTTAAACATTTTATTTATCTTTAGGAAAAGAAAGTGCTGTATCAGAATCACAAACTGACAAGTTGAACCAACCAGTAAGTGATGAAAATAAATGTTATTTAATTAAAATATTGTCTACCTGGAAAGCTCAGCATCAATATTTTTCTTCTAATATTTAATTAACAGATTGAAGCCGATGACCAGCTAAACTACGCTGCACTGAATTTCTCTGAAAGGAAAACAAGAGGAAGAAGGAAGAGAGACATTACCGAGGACAGCGTCTACTCTCAAGTTAAAAGCTGAAGCTGATATCAGTGGTGAAGAGCCCGTTAAAAATTAAATTGAACCTGAAACATGATTGCAGATCCTATTATTTGTGACAGGTCTTCTTATTTTGCTGCCTTGATTAAATACTAACTGTGAGCAGTTTATTTGCCTCATTGCTGACAAGTTTGGGCTCTCAAACTAAAACAAAGTCTTGTCACATTTTTGAAATCCCTGAATTTTTTATCTGTATAAACCTGTCTCCTTGCTTTCATTGATTAAAAACAATTTCATTCAGTATTTTGGATTCTTTTTTATGTTTAGGGCAAGATACTACAGGGAAAAGAACTGGTCAGTTTTTTAGAATTTGGGTGGTTTTGCTAATAGTATTTTAGTATTTAGTATTTATTTATTTATTGTCATTGTCAGAGAACAATGAAATTGCATTTGGGGCTTCCGTACAACCCGTAAATAAAATAATGAAGAAAATAATAAATACCCCTTAAAACCCAAGTGTAAATATTTAATAGTGTCTTCTTTTATGTTAAAGTAGAGAAATTATTTTATTATCCCGTATCTGTTTGATATGTAAGCAATCTGGGCACAGCCATTTTTTTCAGTGGTTGATTGTAAACTGTGGTAAATAATTTATACTATATATATGCAAACCTTTATGAGTTATACCTTATTAATGTTAGAGAAGCCGTTTGTGTGTTTGTGCTTCATTTACTTTATACAAATGGAACTGTAGCTAAAAAAAAACACAGATTAGAAGAATGATTAGTCTGTTGGTTTTCATCTCAGAGAACATATTAATAGACTAGAATAGGTAAATTTGACAGTTGATGGAACATTAAAATCCAGAGTAATGATAAATGTGGACAGGCATTTTTTTTTTTAAAAAAACACACACATAAATTTGTATTTTGAACTTCAGTTGATTTTTTCTTTATTTACCTTTGATTTAACCTTACATTAAGGCTCCTCTGAAAATCACTTCAAAAATTTGTTGCAGCAAGCTTGATGCAAGCGTTTCCATGAGGTGAGTGGGAACATTTCTCCAAGTGGTGAAGATGGCCGCACAAAGGGCATCTACTGTCTGGAACTGTTGTTCATCTTTTTTTTAAACTTTCCTTGCCATCCATCCCCAAAGGTTTTCAACTGGATCAGGGCAACATGCAGGACCGGCCAAAATAGTGATGTTATTCTTCTGGAAGAAGATCCTTATCCTGCAGGCATTGTGTAATGTAGCGTTGTCCTGTTGAAAAACCCAGTCGTTACCACACAGACGAGGGCCCTCAGTCATGAGGGATGCTCTCAGCAACATCTGGACATAGCCATCGGCCGTTTGATGCCCCTGCACCTCCTGAAGCTCCATTGTTCCACAGAAGGAAAAAGCACCTGAGACCATTATTACACCCCCTCCACCGTGGGTTGTAGAAAACATCTCAGGTGGGATCTGCTTGTCATACCAGTAACATTGGAAACTATTAGAAACATCAAGTTTTTTTCTCATTAGAGAATAAAACCTTCTTTCACCTTTCAATGTCCCATGTTTGGTGCTCTCTTGCAACTTCCAAAAGGTGAGCTTTGTGCTGTTCAAAGAGACGAGGCCTTTGAATACGTTTTTTGTTTTTGAGGCCCTTCAGTCTCAGATGCCATCTGATGGTTATGGGGCTGCAGTTAGTACCGGTAACATCCTTAATTTGGGTTCAGGATCGTCCAGTGTCTTGATGACAGCCAATGGGATCCTCCGACCCCAAAAAATCTGACCAGCACTGTCTTACTACATCCCACCTCAGCATTGATTGTGTGCTGCAAGAGACCCTGCTTATGCAGTTTAATAACCTGAACATGTTCAAAAATGAAACATTTTTTTTGCCTTTGCCATCAGAACATCATGACAATGTGACTACCTGACAGAAAATGACAATGAATCCACATTTCTGCACAGATTTGGTCCTAAACTTTAGGTCAGCTGTAGAAGAGCCTGTTTCATTTTAAGCATTGTTCTCAATATATTGCATGCTCTAAACAAATATTTTGTCTCACTCCCATTTCTTCTTGTCGCATGTTGAAGCTCTACTTGGAACTTTGTTAAGATTTAACCTTGCAAAATACAATTTTTTGCTATTTTTCAAGTGGTCTTAAACTTTTGATAGGGATGTATAATGAGAACTGCATAGAAACTGTCAGGGTCCTGGGACTGGGCGACCCAGGATCCCTGAGCAGTTATGTATTATATTATTATTATCATTATTATATGTATTTTGGTGTTGCTGCTGCTCTTCTCCATGCTTGTAGATGTGTGTGTGTGTGTGCGTGTGTGTGTACGTCTGCGGGTATGCTTGGAGGATGGAGCTCAGCCACCTGCAGGCCTGAGGGGTGTGGCCCTGTGGAAGGATTGGCCACACCCGAAGCCACACACCTGCCGCTGATCAGGGCTCGTCGGGGGAGCTACTTAGGAGAGTCTTGGAGCTCCCACCGACGCGGGATCATTGCTTGGGACTCCACGTTAGTTACCCAGTTTAGGTTTTGGTCGTGTAGTGTATGCCTGCCATTGTTCAGTGTCCTGACTGCTGCCGCTATTGTTTCCCGCAGGAGGAGCGTGGAGGGCTTAAGGAGCAGCTAGCACCGGGAGTGCAGACACGGGAGCAGAGAGCACTTGGAGGACACGACACGGGAGTCTGGGGAGAAACACGGGGATTTATTGTTGTTTGATATCACCCTCTGTAAATAAACACTGTCTATACGTAGAGCACCGCGCCTGGGTCCTCCTTCCCCACTCCTTCCACGGTGTGCCATGCCATACTGTTCTGGATGCATTTACACTCATCATAGGCACGAATGTCATGGCAATTTGGAGCTTTTAATGATTTCTTTCAAGGTAGAATGATTAAATAGCATAAATACAAAAATACCTAGAATGATAGGGTTTATAAGTTTTAATGTATTTTTTGCATTCTCTTCTATCTACACAAAGTCAAACGTTTATAAATAGGCTTTGATATATGCATACACCTCCAATGATATTTGGTTTTATGCCCCCAGATGCTTTTGGGTACTCTGAATGGATACTGGATCACTCCTCTTGGCAGAATTGGTAGCGCAGACTAAAATTGACTGGTTTCCTTGTGACTCCTCCTCATGACTTTTCACTGTCTACAAATTTTCAATAGATTTAAGAATGGGCTTAAATTAAACAAAACAACAACAACAAAGAAACACCTTTCAATCAGCGTATGTCATCAAATCAATTATAACTGATAGCACAATTTTTCAATTACTACTGGACACTACAGGTATTACACAGGTAGTCCAACTCCTCAAGAATAGCACATCACATATGATTGCTGTATCTCCCAGCACAGTCTCAAGAATATTGATGGTGGCTCGTTATTAAACTCTGGCTCTCTTCCACAGCATGTCTTTATCCTGTCTTCCTCTCTCAACCTAACCGGTTGCAGCAGATGGCCCCGCCCCTCCCTGAGCCTGGTTCTGCAGGGGGTTTCTTCCTTTTAAAAGGGAGTTTTTCCTTCCCACTGTTGCCAAAGTGCTTGCTCATAGGGGGCCATATGATTGTTGGGTTTTTCTCTGTATGTATTATTGTAGGGTCTTTACCTTACAACATAAAGTGCCTTGGGACGACTGTTGTGATTTGGCGTTGTATAAATAAAACTGAATTGAACTGAATTGAATTAAATTGATTCTAGGAGACAGGCAGTTAATCTAGGAGAGCTGGGTTATAGAAGGTCCTTATCCATCAGCAGGACTGGTATATATACTCTTTTGTGCAAGGACGAACAGGATCTACCACTGGTGACCTGTGCTTCTTACATGTGAGAGCAGGTTCACCCTGAGCACATGCAAGAGATGGAAAGCGTCTGTAGAATCCATGTAAAACATTCCTGTAATATCATTTAGCATGACCAGTTTGTTGTTGGGTCACTGGTGGTCTGAGGAAGGAAATCCGTGGAAAAATTCACAGACCTCAAAGTGATAGGCACCAGTACCCTTACTGCCATTAGATGTCCTTGGATCCACTGACAGACTATGAGAATACATGGCCTCATGTTGCAAGAGTATGCAGGCAAGTCCTGGAGGATAAAGGAATTGAATGGGCCCAGTGTTCAAGTCATCTATATTCATTAGAACAACTCTGGGACATTATGTTTCAGTCCATCTGACACCAGCAGGTTGCACCTCAGACTGCTCAGGAGCTCACTGATGCCCTGATCCTGATCTGGGAGGAGATGCCTCAGGACTTTTGAGGTCTGATATGTTTTCAAAGTGCCTCTCTGAAGTTTTTGAGCAGTGTACAATTGTTGATCTTGAAATCTGCAATCTCAAAGGACATGAAATCAGTCCATGCTGTGCAGAGTTTGCTCAGACTAATAAAGGAAAACTGTCTGAGAACATAATGATTTGATTTCATAACTTAGGTCTATACCATATCTTTGTATAGGTATTTTGATATTCTTTATACAGCCAGCTGATGCAAAGAAGACATGCCATTTTGATTGAGAAAGTAAAACAGTGTATACCAGCTAAGGTCTTGGAGGTAACATTATTCTGTCTTTACCTCTAGCTCCACCATGGGGTTAACATGGGTGACATTCAATGCAAGTGCTGATTGGTTTGTTATGAAAAATGCAAAAACATATAAATAAATAAAGTTGCACATTAGTTGGGCAAAAGCCTTCGCTTCATCCTGTGCGCCAGCTTTTCTCCAAGTCAAGATGTCAAATTTCATCAGAAATTCAATATGTAATGTTTTTGTGTTATTTCTTGCACTACACACCACAAACAGAAGTGGTGACTGTTCCACTGTTTATGTCCTTCAGATGAAAAGAAAAGGAAGGAATAGAGAACGAATAACCACCAAGAGAGAAGTAAAAATTAACCAAATGGATAATTACAACAGAATATCAAAGAGAGGTGAAATGTTTTACAGAGCCCAGGAGGGAACCAGTGTGACGTGAAGGGTCCTTTTGAATCTATATGTGTTAACCAATCAGAATCATTTTACAGCCTTACCTAACATGATCATCTTGCCTCCTTCACTCACTGAAAGACCGTGTTCTCAACAACGAGCAGTGTCATGATGATGGTGCTGTGGATTACTTTGCTCTTTCTTCATCAAGGATGTAAGTGCTCTTTAATTTTCTCCACAACTATTCTATGAAGATAAATTATGTCAAATAGAAAAAAATGTGTTGAAAATAAAATGAATTATTTTGCATTTGAACATTTTCACATCATTTTTTTTTCTGTATTCTCTTAATTCAGATTCTTTGGTTCCAATGAAAATCGTTCAGCTTGGTGAACCAGCAACGTTAACATGTGCTTTACCCAGCAATAAAGAGCTCAGCACTTTGGAAGTCCACTGGTACAAGCAGAGTATCGGGGATGAGCTCAAACTGATTTCAACACTGTATGGAACTACACCACCTCAGTATGGTCAAGAAATATTTAGATCAAGATATGACGCATGTAATAAAAAAACATTTAGCAATCTGACCATTTTGAAGACAGTCCAAGAGGATGAAGGAATCTATCACTGTGGAATCATTGAATGGCTTAATCCTGAATGGAGTGGGACATATTTGTTAGTAAAAGGTAATAAACTGGCATACTTTCAAAAAATGTATTAGTGTGTTGGAGCATGTTTTGACGATTGTCTTTATATTTTTAATAAACAGGAAACACTCAGAGGGCATCAAACTATACTGTCGTTCAGTGGCCAGCTGTATCAGATCCAGTCAATCCAGCAGACACAACAGCTCTCCAGTGTTCAGTTTTCTCTGACTCTGACAACAACACATATGCACGGGATCGTGATATGTTCTGGTTCAGAGCTGGTTCAGACAAATCTCATCCTAGCATCATCTACACTGGCAGAAAGAGAAGCAATGAATGTGAAAAACCATCTGACCTTCAGAATAGCTGTGTTTATCGCTTCTCTAAGAACATCAGCTCCTCTGATGAAGGGACTTACTATTGTGCTGTGGCCACATGTGGGGAGATATTATTTGGAAATGGAACCGATCTGAAAGCTGGTATGATTTTTTGTTTACTACTGGAAGTTATAGTCAAGGTATGTTGGCAGCATATGAGTGATTTTTTTTGGAAACTTTGATATATCTTTCTGGTTGTTTGTTTTGTAGTGGAAAAAACACAGTCGGCATTTATTCAACTGGCCTTAATAATAGTGTGTTTGGTCATTTCTGTCACTGGAAATGTTTTCCTCATCTGCAACCAAAGAATACAAAATAAAGGTAAGTGTTGTATGATGATTTCCAAAGCTAAGATTGCCCCGTTATTCAAGTAGCATTTCCATTGTTTAAATATGAATATGAATACATATTAAATGTTTTGTGTTATATATTTATATGTTAGGAAATACATTTTGAAATAGTTGCCACATCAAATGCATGTTACTATTTTGTATTTGTCATAATAATTGAATTCATCTTTATGAATAGAAAATGCTATATCGGAAGACCAAATTGACACCTCACACCAACCAGTAAGTAATGAAAATGCTTGTTATTCAATTAAAACTGAAAAGCTCATTATTATTATTTCACCTGGTTGTTATTATTGCATATCTTTATTACACAGGCTGAAACTGATGGCCATGTAAACTATGTTGCACTGAACTTCAGTGAAAGAAAATCGAGAAGCACAAGGAAGAGAGACTTTGCTGAGGACAGTGTCTACTCTCAAGTTAAATCCTGATTTCAAGTGTTGTGTGTTTTCTTGAAAAAACAAAAACACAGAAAATAAAAGAAAATTAGGAAAAAATATCAAAGAAAAGAAAAATCAACACATCAACTTAAAATTTTGCAAAAGAAAAACAAAAACAAAAAAAAATCCTCAAACTACTATGTGATTTAATCAGTGGATTCACACTCCTGTTGGAGAGGAGACGTGAGTCCCGCTCATTCCATAGGTAGCTTTCTGCCTTTGTAAGAGAAATTAAGTTGAGTGCTGCTGAATTAGAAGCTTTTCTTGTAAAAACAAATTGTTTTTGTTGGAGATACTGTAGTGTGAGAAAACACTTGTGCAGACTGACAGTATAAATTCAGGAATGTGAGAGTCAGGATCAACTGTGTTGATGAGTTTATCTGAACTGAGCCTTGCAGCCATGTTGTTTGTTACTGCAGTAGCATTGTATTGCCTGTTTGTCTTTCCTGTTAGGTGAGCTTGACTTTATATTTGCTGCTTTTTGTTTTTTTTTTAAGATTAGATAATGTAGTTTGTTTCTACCTTAAATAGTTGAATGGAAATTTGAATGTGAATTATAGCTTTCGTTGTTTTTATGCTAGGTCACCTAGTCCCATTTTAGTTTGCATGTTAGTGTTATATCATGCACAGCTGCACGGACCGCCTTGCAATGCATCATCTCTGCTAATAATCACAACAACAGCAATAATAACAACAATAATAATGACATGTATTATGATGAATATGACTTGCTTTGAGGGTCCGGAGTCTAGTGACTCCCAGTTTATGTTTATTAATATTCATTGATTTTGTTAGTTTATTCGTTATTTGTAATTATTTCCAGTGTTTAGGTGTTCTCTGTGCCTCCCTTGTGTTACTTGTGTTGTGTCTAGTGTTCTTGGTTCTATGTTCCCCTTTCCTGTTTTACTTCGGAGAGTCTTGTGCATCAGTGTATTCTGTTTTGCTTCCACCTGGTCTCATCTCGTCTGATTATTGTGAGCTGTGTTCCCTGCCTGCCTGCCATTTCCTCACTTCTCTGTGTGTAATATATAGTGTGCGCTTGCCTCTGTCAGATTGTCTGCGTTTTCTCCTGTTTGTCATCCCCCGTGTTTCATCCTGCATTTCCTCCTCAAGGTTTCCATGTCTTAGGTTCCGCGTTTCCAGTTTCAGGTTTTTGGTAATGTTTTCTATGTTCCTCATGTTCTTTAATTGAGCTTTTCCCGGTTTAGCTTTTTGTTTGTTTTTTCTCAGTTCCTCCGCCACCTTTTATTTTGTAGCTTTTTGTGCAGTCAAGAATAAAGGCTCGTTTTTGTTAAAGATCCACATTCATCTCCATTGTCTGCGTTTGGGTCCAGTTTATGTTTGCATCTGGGGATGAATATCTGTGTGTTTTATGTGTCTTTGTGCCCTGTCTGTGTCATTTCATTACATTTCAGTTTCTTTTTTAAATGTTTTATAAAACAAAAATAGTCTTTACTTTCGATGAAGTCACGCAAAATGTCTAAATAAACATAAAATATGGAATTAATATAAAAACGATAAAATCTCGACTACCACACTCTCAAACAATGAACTCATATCTTACATGTACAAATGTACTAAATATCTTGTTAATCACATAGACTTTCTAAATGGCACTATGAACATGCTAGTTGCTGGTAGGTCTTGGGCTACACAAATGGTGCTTTTTGTTAATTGTTCTGTTTATAATTATATCCATAACTTTTAAGGATATAATTTTTAGCCATAGTCAAATTGTCAGAGGTTTCCAGTTCAGAGATCATGGGAATATTTTTCTTTTTAATTTATATTTTATGTGGGCTTTCTGGCTTCAACAAGTGCTCACTGATTCCTGCTGGGAAGGTTTGTTGTTAACTGGGCTCTAGTACCTCCAAGTCTGAGAGTGTGTTTAAGAGATAGGTGACCAATCAATTCAATTCATTTGTATTTATTTAGCACCAAATTACAATAACATTCAACCTGAGGCACTTTGTTTTGTAACATGAAGACCCTACAATAATAGAGAGATAACCCCAAAAATCAATCTTCCCTTTTTGAGCAAGCACTTGGTGACAGTAGGAAGGGAAAACTCCCTTTAACAGAAGAAACCTTCAGCAGAACTAGATATACTTTCATCTAAAGACAGAATAAAGCAGATATTGTGGAAGAGAGCGATAGTTTAATAATAACTAATGATTAAATGCAAAATGTCGTTTAAATACTTACATAGTGAGTAAATAGGATAAGTGAAGTCTGTCTCTTGAATCAGGAGGCTTGTTTAACAAAAACAGGGCATGAAAGCTAAAGGCTGATTCCCATTCGACTTTTAGGTAAGTGAGCCAGCAGTCAGAGATCAAGCAAACCATAAAAGTAAAGTTTGTCAGTTTACTGTCAATCTACATCCAAGCAAAGACTCACAGCATTGACCAGCAGCTCGAAGCAATATAGCAGCTTTACTTCATGGAATCATCAAAGGTGTACTCTCAGTGGCCGGGGAACAATATATGAACAGCACCACCAAGGCCGTGTCCTTCCAGAGCAATACGAGAAGAACACAACCCACAAAGGCTAGTGGATCTAAGAGCAGACCACAACAACGAACCTGAACCAGTAACCACAGTGCCAGACTTTTAAGAAGGAAGCTTTTCCAGTATAAAGAGCTGGACTGTACCAGGCCCTGACATGATTCACACCTACTGGCTGAAGAAGCTGACTGCACTCCATGAGCGTCTGGCAGCACAAATGAACCAGCTGCTGGTCAATGAGACACACCCAGAATGGCTAGCTCAGGGGTCGGCAACCTTCACACCCAAAGAGCCATTTCCATGTAAAAAAAGACAAACACTGGGAGCCGCAAATACTTTGTGACATCTGAAATGCAGATAACACTGTATATATTGTTTTGTTGTTTTTTTACCTTTATGCTTTGTATAATCAATTATAATGTGTTGGTTATGAAACCCATGAAGTGCTACAGAGAAAATTAGATTTTATTTATGTAATGAACACATTTTGATCATCTTGAACACTTAAAAAAATAATAACAAAAGAGAAACACGCTGAGTCCAAGGCGTCTTTCAAATGAATTAAAAAGCTGAACTTAAATTATCCATGTAACAGGCAAAACAATATTGTGAGGGGTCATCCGTATATCGCCTTTGGGCTTTTGGAGCCTTGACCTGAATTTAAAAAATAAATTGGAAAAAAACAATATGTCACTAAACAATGGAAAACAAATATTTGCATAAATATTTATTTTAACTGGTTAATGGGACTTCTGTTCCTGAACCTCTGCGCACAGCGTCTGCAAATTTGGGCTGTACAAAGCAACTTTCATCTTTACGCAGAACTGTAAACTGTCACCTGTGAGGCATGAGCAGTTTTTGTTTTTAACATAGTTCATGGTGGAATAGCTAGTCACATACGTATGCGGATCAATAGGACTCCAAATGTATATTTCTTCATGTTTATGTAGATGCTGGGGATGGCATTCCATGTTTCAAACACGAGTTTGTGATTCTGAACTTATTGGCCTGCTATGGGCAACATCCCCTGTCAAGTGTTTGAATTGGGACACCCACATATCTTTGTCAGCTATGTCAGCCAGCTCGATCTCCAGATCAGGTTGACTTACACCTGCAGCCACATTTAATAGGGATGGATCGATGGTCAGAGGAGGGACAGGGAAGCATAATGTGGGTTTTTCTCTCTGAACTCACTGAATCGTTTCCCAAACAATGCTTGCATTGTGGTGATTGCAGACTGCTAATACTCAGAATTGATCAACTCATGAGCTTGTTTGCACTCCCTTACAGAGGGAAGTGAGAAAGTGTGCCTCTCTGTAAATCTCTGGCTAAAACTTTCCGTTTGGACTCAAATACTAACACTGTCATGTCCACCATGAAGTGCAGCTTTTCCAGCCACTCTGGCTGTTCCAGCTCAGAAAAGGTGAGCCCTTTGCTGCTCGTGAAAGTTTTCACCTCTCGCTGACATGCAGCGAAGCGTTTCAGCACCTCTCCTCTGGACAGCCACCAGAATCTGTTACAAAGCAGGAGATCAGAGTACATGTGCTCCACCTTAAACAGCAACGCCATTTCTGTGGTTCTGTCTTTGACAGTCTTCGCAGAGAGAGGCATCTCTCTTGTTTTTAAAGTCTGCGATTAGGTGTTCTGAAATCTTAATGAATGAATCCTTCATATATTCTCCGTCCATGGACAGCTTCCCATGCCTGACTATTTCCTGAGCTGCCACAAAATTTGCATATATAGTTGAATTTGCAGACTTCATCCACGTCTTGAATTGATTTTTACTCAGATCAGCCTTCTCCATCTGCCCAGGCATCATTAAATGTTGTATTTTCTTAAGATATTTTTCTTTTCTTACATTTCCTCATACTTGGCCTACCCAGGGTTGAAAGTCTCGATAAATGCATGGACTTTTGGCGGATATACAGGCTTCTGTGAGTGTGACACTTATTTTGAGCAATGAAAATAATAAAATATAATTTTATTTTAATATTTCAAGATCACAATAATCTTCCAAGTTAGAATTACACTTTCTAAAAAGAACTAACACTTCAGTTAAATACTTATAATGTATTTTTTCCATTCACACAGAGCTGCAGTATAAGGATGAAAGAGCCACGTGTGGCTCTGGAGCCGAGGGTTGCAGACCCCTGGGCTAGCTGAAGGCAGGACACTCCTGATCCCCAAGGACCCACAGAAGGGACTGGTCCCATCCAACTACTGGTCAGTAACCTGCCTCAGTACCACATGGAAGCTCCTGTCAGGCATCATACCCATATGGAAAAGAAATAGTAAAAACTTATATGTGATTACTCATGAAAGTGGCCACTTTCTCATTACTTTCATACATTGTTTTAGTAAGTATCCAAAACATACAAGTTTCATTATATAATTTTTCAAGGGATCTTATATCTGTTTTCACTCTTGTATGCTTTTCATACAAGTTTCACACAAGACAGATACAAACTTTATAAGATTTATATATATATCTTTTCCATATGGGTAGGGCCTTAGAGGAACAGGCACATGGATCAGTACATGAGTGGGGCACAGAAAGGAATTGGCAGGAATACCAGAGGAGTGAAACACCAGCTACTGGTAGACAGAGCTGTCGCCCGAGACTGCAAGACCAGACTGACCAACCTGTGGACTGCCTGGATTGACTACAAGAAGCCTATGACTCAATACCCCACACCTGAATGCCTAGAACTATACAAGTTCAACAGGACCCTGAGAGCCTTCATCAGGAGCTCAATTGGGATAAGTAAGTAAAAAAGTAAGTAAAATTTTATTTATATAGCACCTATAAAGATAAAAATCCCAAAGTGCTTCACAGAAGCTTGTTATGGAAAGTTTAACAATAACCTGCAACACACCCAGTGAGCTTGATTTGAAGTGAGTTTAATAAACACATTGCAATGTGGAGAGAGCATCCCGGTGAAACACCAGGACCATCTCTGAATTGTGGTCACACACACATTCACCACTGGTTACCAGTGTGTGAATGTGTGTGTGACTGGGTGGATGACTGACTGTAGTGTAAAGCGCTGTACAAATACAGACCATTTACCATTCAAGCTGCTGTCCTGCAGAACAACTTCAGCTATCAAAAAATACAACAGGTAAAGTTCTCAATGCTATAAATTTGATTGTAATTTTGAATTTTCTTTTAGCGATTTTATGTGTTTTGATATTTATAATATTTTTATTTACTCTATTATCCTAGAATATGGATACGTGGATGTTTTCTGGTGTTGTCTTTACCATGATGAAAGCTGACAGATGTACAAAAAACAACACAAAGGCAGCAAAGAGGCAGCAAATCTACATGGCTGCCAAGGCTTTTGGGCTGAATTAGGTCTACGTATCACTCCTTGGTATGTTGTTCTGTTCATGCTTTTGTCAGTGTTTAATAAAGCAGCAGTTTGGTCATGAATGGCTGTTGTTTTACTCTGTCTTTTATCTCATTTACATTATTGCACAAGCACATCAAAAACTATGTACGGGATTGAAAATGGACATTACTAAAATCACATAAGAAGTCAGGATGTCTACCAAATGGGAATTTAAATATGTTCATATATATACCAGTGGAGTGTGTTAATATTTGTAACTCTGCAACAGTGAACTGTAAATAATACTTTTATTACATCATATGTAACCATGTAGGACATTTCACCATTTTGCTGCAGTCTTGTAATAAATTGTCTTAATAAATATTTTGTTGTCTTATTGTGTATCAGCATGTCCCACTGAAGTTTTGATAGAGCCCCAGCTCTCCCACAAAATCAGGTGAGCACCAATTTTTAGAAAACAGAAAACATTTACACGGGGAAATGGATTTCTAACATTAACCCAAACTATCTTACTGTAAATTAACACACCTTAAAAAGTAGCTCACAAGGTAGAGGTCATCATAACGGAACGATTCTTAGTTCAATCCCCTGCTGCCAGTGTATTTTGGGGCAAAACGGTGAGCCCTAAGTTGTTCTCTGATGCATTTATTGGAGTGTTAATATGTTTAAATATCAACTAGAAAGAACTTAGCCATAGAAAACATGAATGTATATCTTGCATTCTACATCACAATAAAAAATCTAGAGTTGGGTGCACAAATTTCCATTGATTTTTGATTTTTTTTTCTAATACACACAAGTTAAACATCTACATAGAGGCTCAAATATATATACAACCACAACTACATATTTATTATGAACTTTAAATAAAGAATTTCCAAATTTAAACATAATAACAATAATAATAATAACAGTAATAATCCCAGCATTCCCAAGAATATAGGAAGGTTTCAAGGATGAGCTGAACTGGGAGGTATAGACCTGCGTGATGTGCTGTGGAGTTTCTTTGTCTCTGTGCTTTTTTTGTTCATACATAAGACACTATAGTGTCTTATATATATGTCTTATATATATATGTTATACATGTCTTATAGGGTGGCGGCCCATCTTCAGAGATGACTTTGGCATTTGACCAGCGCGCTCTCTCCATGTTGCGACATGTGAATAAACCATTTCGAACAAGCTCATCGGGTGTTTGCAGTGTCTTTTGAGTTTCCATGACAAATCTCAAACTTTAACAGCACAAAATGCTAAAAATTGAGAAATATTTTGTAACAATAGAGTTTTCCACGTCAGAATCATTAAAGCAGACAGCAATCTGCTTTAGTCATGGAGTTTTTCTGCAAAGGGTCATCTGCAGCTTTATTTTACCCACATACGCATTTCTCTGAACAGAGAATAAGGCCACGCTGTTAAATTTACCGAGATCATCAGGACATTTTTGGAGTCAAAGTTGATCAATACCTAGGTCTGTAATCTGTTTTACAGCGTCATGGGCAACAAATCATAGCTTGTGAATAACAGTTGTGGTTAATCTTTTTGCACAGGTGTGGTTGCTCCTCTCTGTAAGCCAGTCATAGGTGCATTATTACTAGCAAAGCCAAAAAGCATACATGTAATTTCTCCAGAGATGCCCTTCATAACTGCAGAATGTCAAAGCAGCCTTGGTCTGCAGCTGCATTTTATCAAGCTGAAAAGAGAGGCCGGACCTCTCACCTTTGTAGGGAATTCTAATGTCAACAACCAGGCAGGTGGAAAACGTACATTTCTAGCTGACTGTTTTCACACTGAAATAGTTGTGCTTAATGAAATGTTGGAAATAGGATGCATCCAGATCATCCCGCTATAAAATATCATCTTTAACAGAATCGTGATTGTTGAAAGAGAAAGTCCATTTCTGATTTCATTGTTGATTGTGCTGTAAACTCATGATTAAGCACTTAAAATCAGAGGGCGAAGTACATTTTTATCTCCACCAGGTATAAAAAGAATTTAGCAGAGGCAGGCAATATCCAACAGATCAGATAATGGAATTAGAAAATTTGTTAGTCTATTGATTACGTTTGTTCTTAGTTTAATAAGGACAGTCTGTAATCACTCATCTGCCTGTTTCCTCAGTATTCAGTTGGTAGTCTCTTCTTTACATCTCTACTTTCCCACAGTGTCAAAATCAATAGTGGCATCATTACACTAGTCCAATCATCTCCTTGTTGGCCTTCTTTGAGCCAATCAGCCACTTTGCATCCTTTAAACTGTGGTCATTAGTGATGTGTGATACCACTGATTTCCTTTCCGATCCGATACCAAGTAAAATTCAGGGTAAATCGACAATACTGATCCGATACCGATACTTTGTACAAAAACGTAATGTTTATAATACAATATGTAATTGTATTATGAAATTGTAATAATAATATAATAATAAAGCTTCATAATGATTACAGGACATCAGACTACTTGTTCTTATCGCTTCATAATGCAGAATTATTATTTAGAAATAAAAAACCTGAAGCTGTGCGCTATTTGAACACGTTGCCTGCCTGCAGCACTAAAGGACTCAGAGACGTCTGTCTCGCCCTAGCAGCACCTGCCCCTCTCCTCCTCTTCAGTTCACCTCAACATAACCTCGTCATATTCTGTGATATGATTCACTGTGAGGTGTTTGACGAAGTTAGTGGTGTTACCACAACACCTCACTGTCTTGCCACATGTATCGCAAACCGCGTCTTGGCTGTTTGTGGAGGTAAAATACGTGCGCACATCCCTCCGTTTATACGCTCAGCCATTGTTGTGAATGCGCACGCCAGGGGCTGCGACACATTTATACAGCCGTATTTCGCACATGACTGTGAAAGGCAGAAGCGGAAGTAGTTCCTTCCAATTTAGACGATCTGAATGATAGTTTCTTTCCACTGTGTTCCTGTTAATGAAAAACTACAAATTTACCCCAAAGTACTAAAATATCGATATTTTAATATGAGAATCGATTCTAGAACATAAATTACTGGTATCGGAAGAATCGATATTTCAATATCGATCCGCACACCACTAGTGGTCATTCTCCCTTTAAGACTCTTTTATGCTTGAGTTATGAGCCAGCTTAACTTCTGTGCTTCTTGTTGTTTACGCTTTGCATAGATAACAAGGAGGAAAGGCTCTGTGGGAGGTTTGCTGGTAAGCCTTTGCTGATAGCAACTTTGTCAAACCTCAAACACACTTTGATCATTTTTTTTAAAAAGTTCAGAATCAAAGGAAACAGCTGAAGATGTGGGTATCTGACACTGATGCACCTTTGACACCTTTTCGGTGAGGTGTTTTGGGAACATTGTATATAAGATAGATTCCTGACACGATTTATAAGCAGTAGAAAATAGATGTATGAATTTAATTTAATTTTTTTTTAACTTTAACTTTAATTTGAGATCTCAAAGCAGTTTGCAAGTTAAAAATAAATTATGGGCATTTAGAGTTTATTAAATACATTTAAAAACTAAAGATTAAAAGATTCAGAAATCCTTTCTGTTTTTGTTTTTTTTCCTATTTCCCATTTCTCTCTGTGACCTCTGACCTCTATCCGTGTATTTCAGTTCAGAGGAAGTTTATATGGTGCACATTTGAATTTGAAAGAGGGTTTGGTCAGTGCCATATTAAGAAAAACTGTCTTGACAAATAATGATTTGATTTCATGGCTACTATCATGACACATGATACAACAGTGCCATTGGCTTTTAGGTTTTCTGGATCCAGCTGATATGAAAGAAGTCTTTCTAATTTAATTGAGGAAGGATAATGACAGCTAAAATCTTGCAGTTGCCATTATCCTGTCTTTACCTCTAGCTCCACCATGGGGTAAACCTGGGTGATATTTAATGCGACTGCTGAATCGTTTGCCACAAACTTTGCCACATTAATTGGAAAAAGGACATTGGCTCTGCTTGTTCTTTTGTCCCCTTTTGCAATGCATTTCTGTACATCTGAACAGTTGAAAGCGAGGTGATATGCTTCACAAAGCCCAGGATGAGACCAATGTGACAGGAAGTGTATTTTTCAGTCTTTTCAGTGTTAACCAATCAGATACATTTTAGCGTCTGACCTAATACAATCATGCCACCTCTTTCACTCACTAAAACACCAGTGAAGTCCTGAACGAGGTGCAGTGTCAAGATGATCGTCTTATGGATGACATTGTTTGTTCTTCGGCAAGGATGTAAGGGTTTTTTTGTTATGTGGAAAAATTTGCGTGCATTGATTGTTGCAAGAAAAAGCTTTTTCCATTTTTATATATTTTTTCTTCTTTCAGATTCTCTGGTTCCAGTGAAAACAGTTCAACTTGGTCAACCAGTGACCTTAACATGTGCTTTGCCCAAAGGGCTCCAGAGTGGAGAAGTCCACTGGTACAAGCAGAATCACGGGGATACCCTAAAGTTAATTATGACATCGTTTAAATCTACACCAGCGCAATATGGTCCTGCATTTTCTAGATCAAGATTTGAGGAACATAATGATAACAATTTCAGCAATGTGACTATTTTGAAGACCGTCCAAGAGGACGAGGGAATCTATCACTGTGGGCTCACAGAGTGGATTAGGACTAACTGGAGTGGCACATATTTGTTTGTAAAAGGTAAGTGTACATCCTTAATATAAGCTTTAAAAAAAGCTCTTTTGCCTCTCTGTCTCCTTTTTTCGACCTGGACACATTTTGTTACATCCCCCTCATCCCCTGAACCTTTTTAGGGGAACGTAACACTCATTTACAATATTTTTCAGCTACTATGACAGCACAATGTCTTTGCATTTTTATTACACAGGAAACAATCAGAAAGCATCAGTAGTTGTTCAACAGCTGACAGGATCAAATCCAATCCATCCAGGAGACACAGTGACTTTCCAGTGTTCAGTCTCTCACTCTGTCAACAAGACGTGTCCAGGAGGTCTCAGAGTTCTTTGGTTCAGAGACAGATCTCATGAATCTCATCCAGTCATTTACGCTAATACACATAATGAATGTGAGAAAAGATCTGATACTCAGAGGACATGTGTTTATCACTTCTCTAAGAACGTCAGCTCCTCCGATGCTGGGACTTACTACTGTGCTGTGGCCACATGTGGAGAGATATTATTTGGAAATGGGACGACACTCGAACTTGGTATGATTTTGTGTTCAGTACTGGTGTTTATACTTCAAATATGTTAAAATATGAGTGATGAGACATTCTGAGAACATATTATTTTGTTTGTTTTTTATAGAGCAAGCCAAAAAAATTGAGTTTCTTCAAATAGCCTTAATAGTCTGTTTGGCCATTTCTGTCTCTGGGAATATTTTCCTTGTTTGCAAACGAAGAATATGTACGCCAATTAAAGGTAAGAGCTACAGGTATCTAAAATTATGAGAACAAAATTATTCCGTTACACTTAAATAATTTAAAGACTAATCATTTATATAAAATAAATTCATGGGGGAGATAGTCATTGTATACACTGCAAATACACTCCATGGTGGTTATTATTCCTATGTTAATTATTGGAAGAATTTATTTATATCACTGAATTTTATGGTTATAAAAAATTCAGAAGTAAACTGCATATTAAGTGCATTTTAGTAATATGTATTTGTTACTATGATCTCATGTTTATAGCAGAAAGTGTAATAACTGAAGCACAAAATGACGCCTTATGCCAACTGGTAAGTAATAAAAAATATTGGTGTTTAGTTAAAATGTCTGAAAAGTTAGTATAACCATCTAAACCAGATTAAGAAACATTTGTTTTGTCTGTTGTACTTACAATGCAGACCGAAGCTGATGAAGAACTAAACTATGCTGCACTAAATTTCTCTGAAAGAAAAACACGAGGAAGAAAGAAGCGAGAGCCGCCTGAGGAGAGCGTCTACTCTCAAGTTAAATGATAGAACTGAAATTTCAAGTGAGCCTGACATCCTGTTACAGACCCGGTGTTTGAAACTCTTTGATTTTACTCTTTTTAACTTAAATGTCTGTGTTTTACTTATTATATTTGGACTCTCAAAGCCAACATAGTTTTGTTGCATTTTTTGTCATCCCTGATTGAACTGTATGAACTTGTCATCCTTTCTGCAATAAATCAAAATTAATTCTCCTGATGCTTTTTATGTTTATTTAATGACATCTAGTTATCAAAGGTATAATGCAGTATAATCTGGTTTCAGGTCATTTGTGAATTTAATCCAGCAGGGAGAACGAAAAATCAAAGGAAAATCTGTGTACAGATCAAAGGTTGTGATGCTATGCAAAAATTGAGACTATTTCGATGTAATGAATTGCTTTCTTCAGTGACTAAGTAAGTCATGTGTAATACATTCACTTTTTTTTTGCATGACAATCCCAACACTGACACAAGCATTGTGTGCTATGAACTCATAAAATCCTTACTAAGTCACTTGCAAGCTTTGGCTTGTAATTTTGTGCTCTGTGTTCCAAATATGATTGCTTTTAGCTCGAGAAGACTATGGCAGAGGCCAAAATGCTAAGATTGAGGTTTTAAAGCACCACAAACCAATTATGGATGACTACATGCATTATTTATATAGTTTCATGTACTTTCACGTACTCTTTCATGATCACTGGTGATGGCAGGGATGTAGTTTGAACAAGTTGACATCTTTGCGCTCAGACTCCTGATCACCACAACAGACCAGCTAGGAACCATGGCCTCAAACTTGGAGGTGCCAATTCTCCATGGTTATTTGGACATTTAACATAATGATTGGGCAAGTTACTTTAAAAAAGTAATCGGTTATAGTTACTAGTTACTTCTTCAAAACACTAATTGTAAATTAATTAATTACTAGGAAAAGTAATTATTGCGTTACTTAAAAAAATGTTTAAATAACAGACAGGCTGATCACATGACTGTCAACATGTGAGTTAATCAACACATTGCGTGCTGGACTGCAGGGTGGCAACCAGAGGAGGACCTGCCACTGCAGCAGATTGTGTGATTAATGCAAGCACACAATATAGCAACAGAGAAACTAGAAAATCATAAATGTAAAAATTATGCACTAAACCCAAGTCCCCAAGTCAGCTCATTCCCCCAAAGCCAGCACAGGAGGACTGGAGGACCACGACACAGAACGTAAAAGTAATTTCCAGTTATTGCAAATGTTTGATTTTAGTTTAGACCTAAACTTACCATTTTATAGGTTTAGAGGGCAGTTACTTTGGGCCTGGTAGGTTTGGACAGATTTTTTTCTTTAATAAATAAAATCATGATTACAAATTTTGTGTTTACTCTGGTTGTCTTTGTCCAGTTTCAAAATGTGCCCCTGTCTTTATTAAGGCTTTCATTGTTAATATACTAGAAATGTTCTAGAAAAGTTATTAAAAGTTTATTTAAATGGCAAATATTTATATAGCGCTTTACTAGTCCCTAAGGACCCCAAAGCGCTTTACATATCCAGTCATCCACACATTCACACACTGGTGATGGCAGCTACATCGTAGCCACAGCCGCCCTGGGGTACACTGACAGAGGCGAGGCTGCCGAACACTGGCGCCACCGGGCCCTCTGACCACCACCAGTAGGCAACGGGTGAAGTGTCTTGCCCAAGGACACAACGACCAAGACTGTCCGAGCCGGGGCTCGAACCGGCAACCTTCCGATTACAAGACAAACTCCCAACTCTTGAGCCACGATCGATTTACACTGCACTCCTCTACATGTTAGCAAAGCTGATTAGTGAGGGAAAACTTACCTGCTCTATTTCCCTGCCTCTGTTTATGCAGACATCTGGAAATGTCTATAACAATTTAACAATATCATAATTGATATAAGAGGAGTGAAAACAGAGCCAGAGGCAGCTTGACTACCAGCCTAATCTCTCTTCAGTGTCCCCACAGGGAGCATGTTTATTCACAATGTATATCATCATCAGAATCAGAATACTAAAAGGAAATTATGTGGTTACAGTTGCTCCAAGACAATAGCTGTAACAGACTGGATTAAATTAAATAACACAATATATTACAAAGTTAAGAAATATAAGAAATAACTCTAATATATACGAATAGCTCAATCATAAATATCCAGTATATTATAGAGGTGAAATATATATGGTTGACAACTGTAAAACTTTGTTAATTTTACTACAGAGCATGTGCAAAAATGTGTAACTATTGCACTGTGAACTGTGCATTAGATGGAGGAGTTGTACAGGGAGATTAGTGGTGCATTTGGTTAATCTCAGCCTCTCACTGAACGTGTTCCTGTGACCTGCCAGCACATAATGGAGTGGGTGGGAGGTATTGTCCAGCATTTTTTTGGACTACATCCGCCTCTCCTACACCACCTTAGGGGAGTCCAGCTCCATACTCACAACATTACTGGCCTTGTAGATCAGTTTATTGACTCTGTTGGTATCTGCCACCCACAACTCGCCACAACAGACTCATAAAAAATATTGGGCATTGTCATGTGTACTCCGAGGTATTTGTAGTCCACCACAGTGTCCACATCGACTCCCTGGATTGAAACAGGCGTCACAGGTTTGGTCCTCTTAAAGTCTAATTTCAAGTCTTTGGTCTTTGTCACGTTGAGTTGCAGATGATTTTGCTCACACCATTTACAAAGGCTTGAACCGCAGCCAGGTACTCCATCTCATCGCCCTCACTGATGCATAAAACCACCACAGAGTCATCAGAAAACTTCTGAGGATGGCAGGTCTCTGTGCAGTGGCTGAAGTCTGTGGTGTAGAGGTTGAAGAGGAAAGGGGAGAGGACAGTCCCTTGTGGTGTGCCTGTGTTGCTGCTAACCTTGTCAGACACATAATGTTGAAGACACACATGTTGTGATCTTCCTGTGAGGTAATCAACAACCCAGGACACCAGAGAGGCATCCACCTGCATTGCTGTGGGCTTATCACCCAGAAGGGTCGGCCTGATGTTATTGAAAACATGACCCTCACTGTGCTCGCTGGCTGGTCCAGATGGGCATAGAGCAGGCAGACAATGGCGTCCTCAGCTCTGGTAAGCTGGTAAGAGAACTAAAGGGGATGCTGATGTGGCCTGACAATAGGTTGGAAGCTTGTCAAGAATGACTCTTTCCAGGGTCTTCATGACGTGGAAAGTCAGTGCCACAGGCTCGAAACCCTGGAGCCACTGGGACGTGGCATCTTTGGTACAGGAACGAGGCATGATGTCATCCACCGCAATGGGACCCTCTGCAGACTCAGACTCAACATGAACAGTTTATTAAAGAATCCATAAGGCTGGGCTGCACAGGCCTTGAGGACACGGGGACTCATCCTGCCTGGCCAGCAGACTTGCCTGAGTGGAGTCTTCTCATTTGTCTTTGCATCTGGTCGTGAGTAAAAGTAATCAGTGGGAGAGGGGTGTCACGGCACTCCACACCACTCTCATGCGCTTCTGCTGGAGTTTTCACTCCAGCTATCTCCTGTAATTTTCTTTAGCCTCTCTGATCTTTCCCTTTAATAACGCCATAGACCCATTCTCACCTCCTCTCTATTGCCTGCTCGGAAGGCCCTCCTCTTGTCTTTGAGGAGCGCTTTGGTGTCTGTTAGCATTGATTTGAGCTATTGCCCTGTAAAAGCTATCCTTGAGTCTGTTTGTCCGCCACCTCAGCAAACTGAATCTCGTGCCAGACGGCAGCAGCTTAACACCCGGTGTCCTGGGTGTGTGCAATCCTGCAGGATGCTGCGTGCCCTGTGAGTGCTGTACAGGTCATTGAGGGAGGGAAGACGATGTCCGATGATATTTTGGGCCATATTAATGACCCTCTGAAGTGCCTTTTTGTGTGCCATGGTGCAGCTGGAGAACCATAGACAGATGCAGTATGTCAGCACACTTTCAATGAAGCAACAGTAGAAGACAATCAGCAGCCCCCACTTCAGGTCCACTTTTCTGAGGATTCTCAGTAAGTGGAGAAGCTGTTGGGTGTTCTTTACAACCGCCAAGGTATTTGAGCTCCATTGGAGGTCTATGTCTATGTGCACAGCCAGGGACTTGAAACTGGACAACCTTTCCACGCACTCCCCATTGATGCTGATGGGCTGTAGCACAGACTTCCTCCTTGCTGTCTCAGGTGGAGCAACTCTTGTTTGGAAGTGGAGAAGACAAACAAATGGACTGGGGTGAGTCTTAGTCAGTCTTAAAGATACACCACAGTACTCCCCCAGAAAAAAATTGGAGGTAAGGAACCTGATGGTAGTTTGAGCCAGGGATGAAAAAGAAAACCTTTTGACAAAAAAATTGATTTCATAACGACAATCATAATACCCATGATCTCTGAATAAGGGTGTACCTGGAGCTAACTAATAGAAAAAGAGCTTGCATATTGTGATTATCAAAAAAAAAATCACAAATAAAATCTTGCACTTATTATTCTATCAGTTCAGTCTGCTCTTCAACTCTTCCAAGGAAGAAATTTCATGACCTTCCCATCAAAGAAACATTGCAAATTTACTCGAAAGTGTTACAAAGTGTTACATATCTGGGGTATATCTTGTTGTATGTACCAATAATTATTATCCATGGATCCATGCTTTTTGCTTGAGAAGATGAATTACAATCACAAACTCGAATATAAATATGAAAACTGAACAATCTGAACAACTGCAACAGAAGATGAAACAGAAAAACCTCTGGTTGAGATCAATGTGACAGGAAGTGTACTTTTGAATCTATTATGTTTTAACCAATCAGAGCTATCATATGCATAGATGGTCTTACCCAGTCACTCATCTCACTTCCTTCTCTCACAGAAATAGCAATGAGGTTCCTAAAAAGGAGTAGTATCAAGATGGTGGGGTTATGGATGACATGGCTATTTCTTCATCAAGGACGTAAGGGGCTACTTTTCTCTGTTCATAAATCTGATATACGTTGTTATTGTAAAATATATATGTGTAGAGTTATAGATAATAACAATAATGTTTTTGAAATGATAACAATTTAAAAATTTTCAAGCAAAATTTTGTTTTTCTGTGTTTTGTTTCAACTCAGACTCTCTGGTGCCAGTGAACATAGTTCAACTTGGTGAAGCGGCAACCTTAACATGTGCTTTACCGAAAGAGCTGAGCAGTAAAGCAATCTACTGGTACAAGCAGAACATTGGAGAAACTCTTAAATTGATATTGGCACTGTATAAAAATACACCACCGGAATATGGTCCTGAATTTTCAAATTCAAGATTTAATGTAAATAATGATAAGAATTTTAGCAACTTGATGATTCTGAAGACAATCCAAGAGGATGAGGGAATCTATCACTGTGGAATCACAGAGTGGATTAATGCTGAATGGAGTGGGACATACCTGTTAGTGAAAGGTAATTTTGCACCCTAATTTATCAAATATCTTCTGAGCATGCTTTGAAGAATGTTTGT
The DNA here is from genome assembly GCF_964374335.1 of Astatotilapia calliptera. Lineage (NCBI taxonomy): Eukaryota > Metazoa > Chordata > Actinopteri > Cichliformes > Cichlidae > Astatotilapia > Astatotilapia calliptera. Next base: position 3,465,190 of record NC_137423.1, on the reverse strand, counting down.
GTTTTGTATTATAAAGGAAACATTCAGAGGACATCAAACTACTCTGTTGTCCAGCAGCCGACAGAATCAAAACCGGACCGTACAGGAGACACAGTGACTCTTGAGTGTTCAGTCCTCTCTGAGTCTCAGAATGAGGCATGTCCAGGAGATTATAATGTCTTTTGGTTCAGAGCAGGATCACAAAAATCTCACCCAAACATCATCTACTCTGATGGAAATAGAAAAAACGAATGTGAGAAAAGATCAGAGACTCAGAAAAACTGTGTTTATCACTTCTCTAAAAATATCAGCGCTTTTGATGCTGGGACTTACTACTGCGCTGTGGCCACATGTGGAGAGATTATATTTGGAAATGGATCTTCAGTGGAACTTGGTACGATTATGAATTAAGTACTGGAATTAATACACAATAACATGTTATTCTAAAATGAGGCATAAGACTTTTTAAGAAGATTTATTTGTTTTTATTTTCCAGAACAAACAACACAATCAATATCTATCCAAATGACCTTATTAGTGTTCTTGTCCATTTCTGTCATTGGAAATGTTTTCCTCATCTTCTACCAAAGATTATGGAAACCATATAAAGGTAAGTGTTATAGAAGTTATAGTCTTTCTTAAAGGCAAAACTGACCTCATTGCACTTGGAAAATGGAAAATAAACATATATTCTATATGTACATGTCAGACAAATTCAGGAACGAATGCCACATTAAGTGCATTTTTGACCTACTGTCATATTTACAGGAACAGAAAGTGCTATATCAGGAGCACAAAATGACAAATTGCACCAAGCTGTAAGTAATAACAAATATTGTTAGTTAAAATATTGTTTTACCAGTTATTTATTACAGTTTTTGCTCATGGTTTTAATTATAAAGCAGGGTGAAGCTGATGAAGAGCTAAACTACGCCTCAATTAATTTCTCTGAAAGAAAAACAAAAGGAAGATGGAAGAGAGAGTTTGCTGAGGACAGCGCCTACTCTCAAGTTAAATGTTGAACTTCATGACAATGTTGAGCATTTCCTGAATTTTAAAAGGAACCTCATATTCTGTTATTGACCTTATATTTGAGACTTGGCAATTTGTTTGTTCCACCATTTGGGCTCTCAAAGCCTGTAACTTAGATTTATTGCATATCTGAGGGCAAAATTTGAAACTGTACGTAGTCCTTGTTTTTTTTTTAAATTTTGAATTAATAAATGTTTCTTTAATTCCTCCAATGCTTTGTATGTTTGGTCAATGGTATCTATTTGTTTCTGCTATTTTGTGACTTCAAACAACAGAACGCAAAACAGGTTAAAGCTCTTTTTTGTGCAAATTTAAAATTCTGATGTGGAAATTGAGACTGTGTTTGAGAAACATTTGACAGAATATAAAAACATAAGAAAATATCTGCATACACTCAACAAATACTTTATTACATACACCTAACCAATAGTGGGTCAAATGCAATAGTTCATTATGACATAGCCAGTATTGGGGACTGTATTCCGTTACAGTTAGCATTTAAAAAAGCGGTACTCAGGATACAGTTACTTTGCTGAAGTAAATGGATTACATGGTGGTCTTTTCCTGTTTTATATGTTAGGCTATGCCCTCTGGAAACCCAAACAAAACAGGCAATAAGAGGCTCTAATGCAGGGGTGGGTAATTCCAGGCCCCGAGGGCCGGTGTCCCTGCAGGTTTTAGATGTGTCCTTGAACCAACACAGCTGATTTAAATGGCTAAATTAGCTCCTCAACATGTCTTGAAGTTCTCCAGAGGCCTGGTAACGAACTAATCATGTGATTCAGGTGTGGTGACCCAGGGTGAGATCTAAAACTTGCAGGGACACCAGCCCTCGGGGCCTGGAATTGCCCACCCCTGCTCTAATGCCTGGGTCTCAATCTCGCGGACGATGTCACCTCTACTTGCGGCCCACATAATGACGTGAAGAAATTTATTTTTTAATTATTATTGAAAAAATGATTTAATATGAAGGCAATAGACAGAGTGTTACAGGCATAGCCCTAAAGAATGTAGCCTCATGGGCAGTGTAGTCCGTGCTGCAGGGAGAATGATAAGATAAGATAAGATAAGATAGAACTTTATTAATCCCTCGGGTGGGTTCCTCTGGGAAATTCGACTGCCATACCTGTTATGTGTCTGTGAGCGTGAGGGAGGGAGACAAAGAAGAGTCATAAAGTAAGAGTTGTTACTGACCAGAAATGGGAGAAGCATGTAAATATAATAATAACCACTGCAGCCAAAAAGAGTACCTGACGAGCCCAGTTGTAAGTAAGCTATTAAGCTATTACTAATTTGGAGCAGCCTTTTGACGCCTCTCTCTGTCTCTGTTGATCCTGACAGCAAAGTAAAAAACTATAGTTTTCAGCTACGAGCCCGACACGAACCCGACGTATTAGCCAGAGGTCCCTTTACTACAGTTCGGAGCCGCGGACTTGTTTTATATAGTTTTCTACACGAGGTCGCTGCAAAAAGTGCAGCCTTACCTCATGTCCACCTACTGTTACTCATTTTATATTAAGATTTAAAAATCTAATATGTATTGGTATGGTGAGTAACTTTCAGTAATAGTAATAAATCACGCAGCAATAGTACATCATGTAGTTTTAAAATGCATGATAATATATAATATAAGTAGTCCAAAGTATTCATAATACATTACTCTCATTGAGTAACGCAACGTAATACGATACAAAATACATTTTGGGCCATGTACTCTGTAATCTGTAATCTACATTTTAAAAGTGACCTTCCCAACACTGGACATAGCTTTAACAAGGTGCTGGAAACTTTCCTCTGTGATCTTGGTGCATATTAATGGTCCATATTAACATGATAACATCATGAAGTTGCTGAAAATCAGCTGCAACGCTTAAATGCAACTCTCCCATTCCACCACATCCCAAGGTGCTGTATTAGAATGAGATCTGGTTTAATTGCAGGTTGACTTCACTGAGTGCAGGGACATTGTGACATTGTGTGTGCTTCCTAATCAAAGTAGTCATCAGAAAATGGAAACGCTGTTGTCATAAAGGGACTGTGGCATTTTAAACTATATTTAATTGGTACTAAGCCCTAGAGTTTGCCAGGGAAATATCCCCACATCAACATGCTACCAACAGGTTGGATTGTTAAAACAAGGCAGAATAGAGCAATACTCTTGTGTTATTTACAGCAAATTAAGACTGCCAGCTGAATGTTGAAGTGGAAATTGAGATTACTCTGACTGGGCAATGTTTTGGAATCTGTTATCATCAGATTTTGATGATTCTGTGAAACTCTTTCTTGTTCGTACCTGACAGGAAGGGCACCTACCGTGGTATTCTGTTGATGTACCCCATCTATTTCAATGTGGCATCAGGAAGGCATTGTTTCCCACAGAACTGCTTCTCACTAGATATTAGGCATGGTTGTGCAGCCCATGTGGCATCAATAACCATCCCATATTCAAAGCAATTTAAATCATTTTTATGATACTTTGTCTGAATTTCAATACAGCTGAGATTACCTGCCATGTGATCGGCTGTGTCAAATGCTATAACCTTTGGGTGTGGGTGCGGGTTCTGACTATCATCTGTACTCTTTCATTAAACATGACTTCATAGTACTTGGCCTGGGTTGGGTGCATTGAGAATGTGTGATATCAAGACAGTTTTCAGGCCAGATCATTCACAGCTCCCCTTCTGTCAATGAGTGTTTTCATAATTTTAAGGACATAATTTCTAAAGGCAGACAAGAGGAAGAAGGTTTTTGTTTTTTCAGATGATGTGGCTTCTTATGCCTTCATCAAGCAGTGACCTCCAGCTCACACTGGGGCTGTTTGTAGCCAAGTGCAAAGAGGCAAAGAGAAAGTTGCTCAATCACTTTTTAATACATTTAAAAAAAACGATTGGACCAGATTAAAATATACAGTTTCATATCAAGTGGGTGTATTTTATAAAATAACTGGTTCAACTTAAAAAATCTGGTCAACCAAGTGATTTCTCATATCTACTAATGTGAAAATGTTGTCCCAAGACACTGATGACATTGATTTTGTTTTATTTTCAAACTCGACAGCGTAGGAGTCGACTGTCCCCTTTTGATGATCTGAATCCTTTTCATAAATGTTTTAATCAAAGTTTTATTCACAATAAAGTCTGAATCTTCTACACTGCCTAAGGTGATTAGTGAAGAAAACCTATGTGCTCAGATGATCAACTGCAGGATAATTTGCTCCTATACTGCCTTCTGCTGCCTGTGTTTCCACATAATATACACATGCATATAATAATGATCCGCATAAGTAATTTCACAGTGGTGAGAGGAGAGTCAGCTTTATAAGCATCTCAGTCTCTTGTGAGTCTGCTCACAGATGCACACCGACCCCCAGTGCTCAGCCTTGATATATGCTGGGACATATGCTTAGTATTTTTGTGCATCATTTCCTTATTACTACCCTGTCTTGAAATAATAAAGTATACTTATTTTGAATCCTCAGATTGGGGTGGCAGCGGCTCAGGAAAAAAGTGAGTCTTCTACCAATCAAAAGCTTAGTCATTCATTCCCCAGCTAATCTATTTTGCATGTTGAAGTATTTTTCATGAAGATGCTGCCCCTCTGGTTTCTCCCAATGTGGATGTGTCCACAAATGTTCATCATGCTGCTTAGGTGTTGGGAAAAGCGCTTGTATGAATGTTTGCATGACTGCATGGATTGAATTGGCTTGCAGTAAAAAAGCACTTTGATTGCACTTTGACTACTTTCAGTCCATTGACAGTCACAACTAAAATGTTGGTCTTATTCTGGACATGTGGTTAATGTGGGTGACTTTCGGTGGAATATCTGCTTCTAGGTAGTTTCCTATATGAATAAATAAAATACTCATTTGTTCTGTTTTCTGAAGAAGTAAAACCATGCAGCATCGTTTCATGTTGCTGTTCACGTCGTCTGAAAAACAAGATATTATGACCTCTTAGCAATGAAACATTCTGCTTTCAAATTTCCTCTGAAGTGCAGAGTTTGATGTATTTGAGGTATTTCTTGCAGTGCATATCGCAACCAAGACAACCAAGAGCAGAATTGCCATTTGCTGTTTCTGTGCTTAAGATTTAAAATTAAAATCAAACAGAGACAGTCAAACATAAAAAGTGAACAACGTGAAACCTTGCAACAGAAGATGAAAAGAGAAGATGTGTTTTTAAAAAGCTCAAAATGAGACCAGTGTGACAGGAAGTTTACTTTTGAGTCTCTTCCGTGTTAACCAATCAGATTTCTTTTATGGCCCAACCCAACATGCTCCTTTCACCAACTTAACTTACTGAAAAACCCCGAGAAGGAGCAGTGTCAAGATGGTGGTGTTATGGATGATATTACTTCTTCTTCATCATGGGAGTAAGTGCTAATTTCTTCTGTCATTTGTCATTTACGTTGAATAGATTTGTCAGGATTTATCAATAATTATGTTAATAATAATTTTAAGATATTCGTCTAAAACAAAATTTTGTTTTTCTTCATTTTGTTTTAACTCAGATTCTCTGGTTCCAGTGAAAATGGTTCAGCTTGGTGAACCAGCAACCTTAAAGTGTGATATACCCATGGAGATCAGGAGTAAAGTATACTGGTACAGGCAGAGTGTTGGGGATACACTTAAATTAATTGTGACACTATATCGAGATACAGAACCTGTGTATGCTTCTCCGTTTTTGAAATCAAGATTTTCTGCAAAGAATGCAAACAATTTTAGCAAACTGACTATTCTGGAGACAATCAAAGAGGATGAGGGAATTTATCATTGTGGAACCACAGCATGGCGTGATCTTGAATGGAGTGGGACATATTTGTTAGTTAAAGGTAATAAACAGACCAACTTTTACAAACTTTTTAATCTTTCAGAGTATTTTTTGAAGAATGTCATTGTAATACATTTTATATTATGCAGGAAACACTGAAAGGACATCAAACTATATTGTTGTACAGCAGCCGATAGAATCAAATCCACTGCGTCCAGGAGACACAGCAACTCTACAGTGTTCAGTTCTCTCTGATTCTGAGAACAAGACGTGTCCAGGAGTTAATAATGTTTTCTGGTTCAGAGCTGGATCTAATAAATCTCATCCAAACATAATTTACACTGATGGAAATAGAACTGATCAATGTGAGAAAAGATCTGACCCTCAGGATAGATGTGTTTATCGCTTCTCTAAGAACGTCAGCTCCTCTGATGCTGGGACTTACTACTGCGCTGTGGCCACATGTGGGGAGATATTATTGGGAAACGGAACTACAGTTGAACTTGGTATGATTTTGTTTTATTTGCTGGCATTTATACTAAACTATGTTAATATCAAGATAAGTTATAAGACCTTTTAAGAATGTAATTTTTGTGTTCTTTTTTGTAGAGCGAACAACACAACTCGTGTTTAATCAAATGGCAATATTAATAAGCTGTTTGGCCATTTCAGTCATTGGAAATGTTTTCCTCATCTGCAGACAAAGCATATGTAAGAAAAGTAAAGGTAAGTGTTATCTGAAGGTAAAGAGTCATGCCTTTTACAAACAAAATCTTTAAATGAGTTTTCCTATAACACCATAAGGTAAATTAATTGTTAATGAATCTGTACGACACCTCCTTCCCCACAGTGACTGCCTTTACTTTGTGTATCTGAATTTGTTTAATGCATGTATCTATGTCTATGAGTGAGATTTTTGTGACAATAAATTCACAAGGTAATATCACATTTAGTGCATTTCACTATTATAATTTATTGTTACAATGTATATTTTAAGGATACGAAAGCGCTGTGACAGAAGTCCAAACCGACAATTTGTTCCAATCAGTAAGTACGAGAAATTACAGCTGTTCAGTTCACATATGTCTAAAGAGTTCCTCATCACAATCTAAACTATGTTTGTGTGTTCTTATTATAACACAGACTGAAGCTGATATAAACTACGCTGCACTGAATTTCTCTGAACGAAAAACCAGAGGAAGAAGGAAGAGGGAGTTTACTGAGACTAGTGTCTACTCCTAAATGTTGATGAAGTATCAACATATTGAGTATGTCCTTGAAAATAAACCTGACATCCTTTTACAGAGTCTATGTTTGTGACTTTTTGGTATTGTTAGTTTCAGTCTTTGTCATAAATTTGCTTCATCACTAATGCAATTTGTGCTGTCAGTATTTGTTGTACTTGTGACATGAGTAGTTTTTTATCTGTGAAAAATGGTTGCCTTGGTTTTCACATTTAGAAGAAGATTACATTTAGTCCCTATGGGGGTAGGGTGGGGGTCAGTTTTATTTTAAGGGCTGGGGCTGGTGTTGGGATGTTTAATTACTTTGCACAAGAGTTCTTTCAGAATAAATACACATCTATGTGCTTATTTCACCTTCTGTCACTGTCCTGGATCTTCACTCAACTGTTTTGAGTTGCACTTTCTTGTTCTTAGTTAAGCGTATCCTGAGTTTCCTCAGATCTTTGTCATGTCCAGTGTGTGAATGTGCGTGTGAATGTGTGTGTGAATGGGTGGATGACTGAATGGAGTGTAAAGCGCTTTGGGGTCCATAGGGACTAAGTAAAGCGCTATACAAATACAGGCCATTTACCATTTACCATGCCGTCGTTATATCCTTCATGTTGCACACGCTCTATCAGTCAGCGTTAGCATTTCAGTAAGCCTACTCCAGTTAACTGTGCTTTATGTTTTGTCATGTTTGCCAGTGCTACCTTTTGAGTTCATGTTTGTTTGCAAAGTTCTGCATTTGGGTCCACTCTCTACCTGCCACACAGCATCCCTTGATTGAATGACGTAACAAAGAACAGGGGGAAACGGAGTACTTAAATACACACATGAGGCAATTACAAATATGGAACATAGCTGGGAAAAGCAAAGCACGGATAAACAAAGTCAGACTAATGACAGGGGAAGCAAAACTGAATGTAACACATGCAGGACAAGAGACTTTCAAACTAAAATAGGAAACTAACACAGCGTGAGACATACAGACTTGACAAAGGCAAAAAGAGAATAAACAGAGACATAACCGACTACAGAGGCAAGGCACAGAGGTACCAAACAGATGGAGACATGCCTGGGGAAACAGACTGAGAAAAACAAAGAAAACCACTATTAGAAAACCTCAGCCAACTGATGCAGTCAGACTAAAATTCAGTCTCATTAATTTATTTCCGTGAAGAAAGCAACAACACACAAGAAATATTCAGTTGCAATTACAAGATGAGTAGCCTCGTTCTCTTAGCATTGAGCCTAAACTCATGATATTATGATGGTTTCCAATGTTCAGCCAGTCCGAGTGTATGGGATTCACATGTTACTTCATTTCAGTGTTTCTTTATATTATCATTTTATAAATGTGTTGTAAGTTATTTCATCAACAGTTTGATAAAATGCACATTTTGCACACTGCTATCTGCTTGCTTGCCTTGCAACCAACATGCACTAGGTGCTAACAAAGCTATCTGTTAACCCTTTAAGACCTACCATAGAACCAAGTCTGCCAGAGCTTATATTCTATTTTTACATGCTGAGGAGCCATTTTTGGGAGCATTTCAAGTTGCTATACATCAATACAACAATTATAGCCCAGATTTTAATAATATGTATTCATTAAGTGCATAGTAATTACATAAATTGCAAAAAAGTGCAAAAAAACTACAAAAAAATTGAAAATCGTTTTTGCTTTTTTAACATATATTTCTAAAGAGAAATTTAAGAGGCTTATCCCTCAAAACTGTAAATACAAAAAAGTTTCCTACCACAGGAAATTTATTTTGAGTGACTTCATAGTTTTATTTTTGAAATACAACAATTTTTATATACTGCAGGAAAAACGAATATAAATATTATAATGCAAATTTGCAAAAAAGCAGCATATGCATCAAAATAAACTATTTCCAGCAGTGCAATATGAGTCCTAAGCATCCCAGAAATGACACAGAAAGTCATAAAGTCAAAGATAACTTTTAAAAACACCAGTATAGGCTCATGAGGCCCTGATGGTAAAAAAAACTACATTTCCGCAAAAATGACGTCACTTCCGGTTTCGGGCAGGTAATGGCGGACATGCAAAAGTTCGCGCTGACGTCTATTCCAACGTAGGAAGTGTTATGAACAGCTGATCGGATCGGCAAAGCGTGTTTCTGGAATATTATGTTTTTGTTGCTGCAAGTGCTTTTTATGCAGTTTTTGCAAAGCTATATGGGGAAGGAAACTGTGACCTAGGACAAGCTGATGGCATAAGATGTAAGTACAACTCCTCTGGTTTCATATGCAAAAAAATTATTGCGCTAGCTCACATGGTTGCAGAGCTACCGGGATTTAAAAATAGTTACGCAAAACGGAGCGTGCCCGCTCCGACCGGCTCTAAAGGGTTAATAGGTACAGAGTCTGCCAGAATATTAAATAAGGACCAAGCAATCATCAGTCTGCAGAATCTGATTGTTGTTTATGTTTTGAAACAACAAACTTTACATTATCTTAATAAGCTGTCATGTTTTCATCTTATGAGGCAGCACGGTGGCACGGTGGTTAGCACTGTTGCTGCACAGCAAGAAGGTTCTGAGTTCGATTCCAACATCAGGCCGGGGTCTTTCTGTGTGGAGTTTGCATGTTCTCCCCGTGTTTGCGTGGGTTCCCTCTGGGTACTTCGGCTTCCTCCCACCGTCCAAAGACATGCAGCTTGTGGGGATAGGTTAATTGGATAATCCAAATTGCCAATAGGTGTGAATGTGAATGGTTGTCTGTCCCTGTGTGTTGGCCCTGCGACAGACTGGCGACCTGTCCAGGGTGTACCCTGCCTCTCGCCCTATGACAGCTGGGATAGGCTCCAGCGCCCCTGAAAAAGGATAAGCGGAAGCGAATGGATGGTTTTCATCTTACATCGAAGCTGCAATCCCTATTAAGGATACGTCAAACTTAAATTTAGTATCACTTCATAATCAGTGTCAAGGTACAGTGTAGGTTCAATAATAAATTTGAAAAGAGAACCTTCAGCATTTGCCACCATCATTCTGCAGAATCCTGTAAGTAACACCCTACAAGTTGTCACACCATCTAGCTAAGTCTTGGTTTTAATCTAAAGCATATCCTCTTGTGGAATGTCATGTTCATGTCAATTTTATGTATATTTAAAGTGTCTCATGAAACATAAAGGAGAATATAAAATTCACTAACACTAAATTATGATTGATATTTATTTCAGTTTGATTTACTCAACTCAAATCTGATAGTACATAATATAAAGATCCACATAATCTTAACATATATATTTTTGATTTAAATAGCCAGCATTACAAAACATATGTCCCATCTCTAGCCTAATCTATTTTGCAGTGCTACTAACAATAATATATCAGCACGAAAATTGTTAAATATTCCTTCTTGATGAGGAGAGCATTTTACTGGTAGTCTATCATGCCAGAATATATGCTGTCATCTGGTAGCTCCCACTTATTCTTCCATTTTTTAGCTTTTCTCGAGGGGAAGTCCAGCGCCGCATAGTTGACTCCTACTTCTTCACCGTCCTGCAGATTATTAACAGAAATTAGAAGACAGAAAACAGAATTGGAATTTAATAACCATTTTAAAACAGTTTTACAATTTATATTAAACACACAGAACATAGTCATAGTTTGAAGTTGAACGTGAAGTGTGATACTGAGGCCCAGTCAAACTCTTTTCATGCCTAAACTTTACTAAATCTCCCACAGTTTACTTTTAGCAACTTTTTGAAAGGATGTGAGGTAAAGTCGATTACTACCCTGTAGTTTTGCCTGTATCTCAGTATGTCTCGGTTTTCTCATAGAAAATGCTAGCTGTGTGTTTCAGCCCTAAGAATCTGCATCTGTCCAGTGTAGGATGCTAACATTATGATCATGTTTTTTGCAGTATTTACAATATGTACCACATTACTCAGTTGATCTGCAGTTGATCTACCCTGGTCATTGATTGGAGGCTGAGTGGAGACGGTTTCTCCTCCTGTTCAGAAAAAGAAAACATTAAGAGTGATTTATTTTTAAAGCCTTTTAGGTCAGATCCAAGAAGCTAATTATCAAGATTATAGTAATACTGCATAGGGCATCCATTTGCTCTAAAAACAGCTTCATTCATGGAAACATTCATTTGAGAGTTTAGTCTTTCCTAAATGAAGCTTATAAGGAAGCTCTGTAGTCACACTTATGTTTGCTTCCTGGGTATTTGCTGGTTAGTTTATGCTTTACATCACTTCCACTTTCCCACACTACCATTGTTCCAATGCTGACATCACTGGTCTGGTCCAATCATCTTTCTGTCCACCTTCTTCAGGCCATTCAGCCTCCACTCCGCATACATTAAATCTCACTGTTAATCTGTCATCCTGCCTTGCAAACACCTTTGTGAAACCCACCTCCTCCCTATCCCTGCCTCTCTCATGTCCAGCCAACTTTCCATCTTCATCTCCACCACCAGCGTTTCATTCTGCTGCAATGGGGCATCAGAGTCCAATCTCCAAATAGTTTAAGTGAATTCTGCATATCAATAAATCATTTTTAATTCCTTATTGAGCTTGTACCTGAAGATTCATACTGCTAAACTCTTGCTTTACCACTTCTGAAATAGACTATTAGATTAAAATCTGTCTGCTGAAATGACTGCTTAGGTCAAGTGGAGTCATTGTCATGCTAATGAAAGCAGTTTGAAAGCACTTGTGCTTAACGTTTGAGTAATCTATGTTTTTGACTCATCCAGAAAGTCGCCACTTAAAGTTTGGTGACATAGACTCACACGGCAGGTCTGATCGATCCATGCAGTTGATAATAATTCTAATTCTGACCAAAATGTATCACGCCGTGCATTACTGGGTGCAGAGCACAGGACTGCAGTTCAACATGGTGTCTGTTAGATTTTGTTCCAAGTTACAGTTTCCTACAAAGAACCAACTCTATTTTAAGATATTTTGTTTAATACATAGCTATGTCCTGGTTTTAGTAGCATTTCTTAATGCTTTATCATGTGATTCGTTAGTAATTTTCTCCTATCAGCTAAGATAAGGAAACTTACAGTTCAGTAGCAAAGCCTTGTTGAGTCCAAAGCTGTGTTGAATTTCTGATGTGAAACATTAAGGCAGTTCTAAAGGCAACCGGTACTAGCAAGGTAACTATTACTGTATACTAATGTTATACTATTAATGTGTATACACACAAATGTGGTGTAATGGAAATGTGATGCACCACTGTACCTTTGGACTGTTCACAAGTTGGCTTCTTTTTTCTGGAGACAATCAGACCAAAATTTACAAGCACAGAGAAGATCAGCAGCGTCACAAGCACAGCACTGAGCGGGAACTCATCTGGAACGAGAAAACATCCCAGCAGACACTTTACATCCCATTTATGTAATTGTGTACTAGCGCACATCTACATGACTCACTGTTAGACCCAATTAAATTTCATGCAGATGGCTTTTATTGATTTATATTAATTACTAATATTTTACTCATTACCAAGTTAATAACAATAAAAAATAAAATCATTCTCTCCTCGTAGTTTATGGAAAATTGCCTACAGACAATGTTTTTTCTCATCAACCTCAGCTGCACTTTTTTTAACTACACAACAGAGTGTATTGCAATCCAAGGTTCATGGATAATGAATTATGTTGAGCTGAAAGTAAAAGTTTTCAGCATCAGTAAGGCAGATGTCTTTAGACTTGACTTTATCACCACGGTAACATACGATAAAAACACAATCTTGTCTGTAGCAGGTTATATTAGTTTCATTTCGCTGAAAGTCCAATATTTTAGCTAATTATCTTTAGTGAAAGTAAGCTTTAAGAGCAATAAGGATTATCGACTGAAGGAAAACATTTTATACACATGTCACTTGTTAGGTCGTATCATAATAACACCACCATATGAAACTGAAGTTAAAGTAGTACTGCTTGTGTGACATATATGACTTATTTTTATGTTTTGTCTTAATGCTTCCAGGTGTTTTTACATAGCTGCAATTAGAGCTAATAGAGCTCAAGTAAAAGAAAATTATCAGTTACATTTGTTAAGTACTACATTCCTTTTCCCCCCATTCCTCTAATAATGTTCTGATTGGACAAGTTTTTTTAATTGTGTCCCCTTTGTGTAATTGTGCAGAGGTTAAATCTAGGTTAACAGAAAAAGATGAACATGATACCTGTTATCTCTGACTAGATTTTAGGTTTTCTCAAATCCAGCTACCACAAAGAAGGCCTGGCTATGTTCAGCTTGCTTCATAGTGCAACCCTCTACTGAACATCAACACGTTATTATTTAGCTGTTCCAAGTATGGCTTCACAGATCTTTAATGGGGTTTTCAAAAAACCAAAACTAATACTAGTATTCTGTATTCTTTATTTTATTATGAAGCGTTGTATTTTGAGATTGTATTGCATCCTAAGTGTTTGTGGCCTCTAGCTTGACATACTTAAAATAAAACCATCTAAACTAAATGCATATAACAATATGGACAGCTAAGATGCAGAGGCCTTTAGGTGACACAGAACGCTGCAGGAAATGAGTAGAAAACATTCACATAAAAGAACAGAAAAAGAACAAAGACAGCAAAGGCAACAAAGGCAGCAAAATGGCACCTGCAATATGACAAACACAAACAGGCTGCGGGCTGTAAGCCTTGAGAACATTATATGTTTATATAATGTATTTAGAATTGTCAGAACCTCAAGCTGATCTAGGTAGAGTTGCTTTATTAGAGGCCTGAAACTAGCATCTGAAGACTTCCAGTATATATTCACAGAAATACAGGCAACAATGATCACTATAAATAATAATATTTTAAATAAGACTTTAAAAACATACTTGTCACCACTTTTGTTCCTTCACCAAACAGGATCTCACTGCATGTGACAACAGCACAGTAGTACGTCCCAGCATCAGATGAGTTTGTTACAGTTTTGGACAGACTGTAGTCACATCTCCCGTCCTCTTTATTTCTGAGACTGCCGTGGTAAATGACGCCTGGATGGGATTCTGATCCACCTTTGAACCAGTGCACTTTGTCTTCATCTGGACACTGATCTGTGTCATTCTCGTTCTTGGAGAGGAGCGAACACTGCAGAGTCATTGTATCACCCAGCTTGACTGACTCCATGTCTGGAGTTTGTTTCACAGTTACAGATTTAAGTTGAGTTTTAGGATCTGTGTGATTCACAAAAATACATGTCTGTATTTGGTTTGATTTTGACACAGATATAGAAAGAAAACAATAAAATGAATATACTTTACCTTTCACTGCCAAAATTGTGCCATTTATAAATTCTGGTTCATATACCGATCCTGCATGACAGAGGTAAGTTGCTTCATCTTCTTTGCTTACATTTCTTATGATAAGAGAATACACATGACCTACTTTTGTGGCACTGAATCTTGAGTTGTTAAATTGTCCACTGAGGGATATTCTTCCATAAGTTCCTTTAGCAACTGTTTCAAGCAAGTATCCAAAATTCAACTTATACCAGTAAGAAAACTCTGCATTATTTTTCACATATGTCAGATTCACATCATCTCCAAGTTTAGCCTCATGTAAAGACATCTGCTGAGGAATCTCTCTCATTTCAATCAAAGCTGAAGAAAAGAAACCAACAGTAGCAGTTAGAACATGACAGGACAAAATACTTAAAAATATGTATAATCATCATGCAGTTTAAAATATTACAGAGCCTTATACAATTTGTCTTATATGATTTACAATGCTACATCCCACAGTACAGAAAAAGTAAACTCACACAATGTACTTAGAAGAATCAAAGGAACCAGTCTTCCGATCATTGTGGTACCTCAACCTTCTCTTGCACAACTGATGTCTTCCCACTCAAAGGAAGATTTAGTCACAAGAGGATCAAGGTTTAGAAAGTCGAAATCACAGTGATTGGCTGAAACACAGAAAATGCACTTCCTGTAATATTTTACAAGCCCTTTACGGTGAATATAGGCTGTTCTGTTTGTTTTCAAAGATAATTCTCCAGGAAGAGTAACATAATCTGCATTTGAAAACCTGAATTATATATACATGGAAATACAGTTGTATTCAAAACAAAATTGTGTTTTAGTTTGTTTATGATGAACAATCCACACAAGATAACCACAGAAATCTTGAGCAGATAGTTTTACCAATCATTTGAACAAAGATTTAGGAGACTATGATTATCCTCATACCCTCAAACACCAATGAACAACAACTGACAGTTTTTTTTTTATTAAAATAATATACTTTTTATTATTTTATTATATCTCATCTCACACCCTGAAGTTGACCTTACACTTTCCATAATTTACATACCAACCATGCAAGCAAAACCATCCTTATACCCAAATTACTTAAATTTAGTATCCAGACTTAAAAAATGCAGAGAGCCACAACTAAATAAATAATGATCAATCAAACAAAGTTAGGTTGGTTGTGCCCAACAGCAGATCCTCTTTGCATTTGCTGTGACTGACAAACTCAACTGGATAGTTGCTTTCAGATGTAGCTACAATACTGCACACATGTAAGATGTAAATACCCTATTAGAAGGTTTGTTCACTAAAAAGATTAACTTTGTTTTAGTCATTTTTTATGTTTTGTTTGAGCATCTGAAACAACAGCAAAGCCTGAGTTGTCTATCTGTAATCAAAAAGATCAGCACTCCCCTCATTGACCAAAGCAGTACAAGAGATCTATAATGCCTTACATTTGTTTTTGCGGGGATCAGAATGAGTGTAAGCAAAACTTATCTCAACTTTTATCTGCAGTGCAGCTGTTTGCTTCCTGCAACTCTCCGTCTCAGTCACACAGCCCAGCCCAACGTTTTTTGTCCCTTATATGCGTGAATTAATAATCTTGCTATCAATTGTGCAAAGAAAGTATAATATTATAGCAAACCTACATTTTATTTCCCTCTATGCTGGCGTTGTCTCATGGCAATCCATGTGACAGTAATTGTTTCATACATTCAGTAAGCTAACCGTTAACTTCGGTCTCAAGAAATAACTTCTCATACACAGCATGTTCTGATCTTTCTCTAAGCAGCTTTTGTTTTATTCATTGTTTTCTAAACCCACTCAAATAAAGCAAAGCTTAATATTAAAGCAGTATAAATGGAGGTGTAATTCATTATTTACATGACTGAGTTTAACTGCCAACTCTTGTCCAAGAACATGAATCATTGGATTAAATTTTGTATAATACTAAGTGCTTTGCGACTTTGTTTTCAGTGCAGTTGTCTACTGTGGTTACTGACGCTACTGGACTCCCACTCAAAAACAAATATGTAATGAAGTAAAATACTGGTGTTTGTCTTTGGGTTTGTTAGGTTTCGGGTGGTTTAGGGTATAATTTCAGTATTTTCAAGAATCCTGTTAATTCTTGTAACTTAGCTTTTGTATGTGAAATGAATAAAGTTTGTTCCTTTTTACCCTTTCAAGCTATGTGTGGATGTTAGTTTGATTTTAATTTATAAACTTTTGTGATTTTTCAAAACCTGCACCACATATTGACTAAAATATTTCCATAGTGCAAATCAATTGCTTTATTGCTGAAATGAAAGATGAAACTTTGAATGAAACTGAAATAAAGCGTGAGAAATAAATGCGGCTTATGATATTAAAGTTCTTCTTTGGAGCAAAAGGAGATCAATTAACTAAACTCATGTTTTGATGGTTAAAGTTCACTGTACACATGCTGGTTGGTGGGCCTTACCACTTCAGAGCAGAATGGTAATCCTCTAATCTCAGGAAATGAGACATGAGACACTACAGGTTACATAAATAAATAATGAAACCCCAGTGTTTGAGTTTTATTGTATTTTGCTTTCCACTTGTGTTCTAGTTTCAGTTTAATTGACCTTATTAAGTGCTACGATGCCTAGGTTGCTGTGTTAGTCCTTTGCTTTGTAGATCTTTTTGTGTCTTCTCCCCTGTTCTAAGTCTCCCTGCTTCATGTCTACCTGTCATGTTTCATGTCTCTGTGGTCAAATTCCTGTCATGTCTCGTAATGTTTCCTGTTTATTTTGGAAGTCTTGTTTCCATGTTCTATGTACTTAGTTTTCACTTCCACTGTGGCATCATTATGTTCATCCTAGTCAGCTGTTTCCTCATGTGTCTCCACTTCCCCCGGTCACCTCATGTGTGTATTTAAGCTCACAATCTTCCTGCGTTCAGTGTGGTGTCGTCTGTGTTCCCTCCCCCATGTCTCATTTTAGACTTCATAGTGTCCCTTCATGTTTCATAGTATTATCAGTCTTCATAGCTTTCATTGTCTCTCTAGTCTTGTCACAGTTTATTCATAGTTGTCTCAGTTTGGTCTCAGCCTGTTTGCTTTATTTTTGTATGCTTAAGTATCAGCCCCCAAAAAAGGCTCATTTTTCGTTAAAGTTAATTCCGTCTCCTCGTCAGTGTCCGCACTTGGGTCCTCCACTCATTCTTTACTCGGTCTGCCTCCCGCAGACCGTGACCACAAATTCCTATTTTATTTAAATAAACATGTACTGAGAAAATGTCAGGTTTAAGTAATACATGGATTTTGAATGTATGTAAAAATAAAACATGATGATTAAAATGTGGAAGTGAGTGAGAGAGAGTGAGTGGACTGAAAGAGTAGGCTTTAGGATATTTGCTTTTTCTCCAATTGAGTTTCTGAATTTCTGAGTGAACTTCCTGAAAACCATCAGTCTTTTAGACCACATCCCCACAAGACTGAAAAGGAAGTCATACCACTGATCAACGCGTTAATCTCTATTTATCAGCTATGTACCACAGGCCTTCAATATGGCAGTAGTTAAAATTTCACTTACATGTCATTACTTGACACTGTGTCAGTTATAGGCCAATCTCAAACCTTACCTCTTATCTCAAAAATTCTTGAAAGGGTAGCTAACTGATCATCTGCTGAGGGATGGTTTATTTGAAGATTTCCAATCAAGTTTCAGAGCTCATCACCGTAACAAAACAGAATTTGTGAACGTTACAAATGATCTTCTTATGGCCTGTGACAGTCGATTCATCTCTGTGCTCATCCTGTTGACGATAATATTTTACTTCAGCAATCATAGCATGCTGTAGATATTGAAGGTTCTGCACTGCAGTGGTTTGAATCACATCTATCTAATAGACTCAGGATCAGTTGAAGACATAACATACGGCCGAAAAATGGCCGAAAAGGCAGAACTGAACTGAACCCAAACGCAGAAACCCAAAGCGGAGGTGGCACAGTGTTTAACAATGTTTATTGATCTAGCACTGGTTGAACTTGACAGTAGCTGGAAACAGTGGGAGAGCTATGGTACAAGAAAACAAGGTAAGTAAAGCATGTCGCAACAAGAACATGGAGCATGGAGAGCCGATTACCAACTGCCAGTGAAGGAACGTCAGCGTAGAGCTTAAATCTCTCCAGCCTGATCGCCTCAGATCAGCTTCAGGTGAGTGGAACTGCTGAAGAGATGACAGCCCTGCCAAGGAAACTCAAGAACCTGGTGGGAATTTCCAGCCAATCATATCGTGACAGCATATATATTCACTGCTACGTGGATAGCACCCAAATGAATCTACCCATGAAGCCAGATAACACACACCAATTGGTTGAACTGCAGTGTACTGCAGGAACATCTTCAAGATATAAAGATCTTGATGACGCCTAATTTTCTGCTTTTATATTCAGATAAAGCTGAAGTTATTGGTAGTTTTTGACCGGGATGTGTCCTTCAATGTGTATAATAAACAAATATATAGGACACATCCAGCACACATCCTGTCTTAGAGTGATGCTGAAATAGTAGTTCATGCATTTATTACTTCAAGGCTGGACTATTGCAATTCATTTTTATCAGGATGCCCTAAAAACTCTGTGAAAAGCAAGAACTAACAGGGACTAGAAAGAGGAAGCATATTTCTCCTATGCTGGCTTCTCTTCTCTTCTCTTCTCTTCTCTTCTCTTCTCTTCTCTTCTCTTCTCTTCTCTTCTCTTCTCTTCTCTTCTCTTCTCTTCTCTTCTCTTCTCTTCTCTTCTCTTCTCTTCTTGGCTTCCTGTTAAATCCAGAATTAAATTTAAAAATCTGTCTCCTCACACACAAGGTCTAGAATAATCAGGCCCCATCTTATCATATAACCTTATAGTACCATATCACCCCAATAGAGCACTTCGCTTTTAGACTGCTGTTGTACTTGTCGTTCCTAAGATATTTAAAAGTAGTATGGGAGGCAGGGCTGCGTTGTCGTTGGGAATATGACCCCCTATGAGCAAGCACTTTGGGGACAGTAGGAAGAAACCTCCTGCAGAACGGGGCTCAGGGAGGGGAGGCTGTCTGCTCTGACTGGTTGGGGCAAGAGAAGGAAGACAGGATAAAAGACACGCTGTGGAAGAGAGCATGAGATTAATAACAAGTATGATTCAATGCATAGAGGTCTACTTACAAAGTGCTCTAGTGCGAAGTGCTCTAATAGGGTGATATGGTACTACAAGGTCATTAAGATAAGATGGGGCCTGATTATTTAAGACCTTGTATGTGAGGAGCAGGATTTTGAATTCAATTCTTGATTTAATGGGGAGCCAATGAAGGGAAGCCAATATAGGAGAAATCTGCTCTCTCTTTCCAGTCCCTGTCAGGACTCTTGCTGCAACACTTTGGATTAACTGAAGGCTTTTCAGGGAGTTTTTAGGACTTCCTGATAATAATGAACTACAGTCGTCCAGCCTGGAAGTAATATTTGCATGAACTAGTTTTTCAGTGTGACTCTGAGACATGAAATGTTCTTATTTTAGAGATATTGTGCAAATGGAAGAAAGCAGTCCTATATATTTGTTTAATATGTGCATTGAAGGACAACTGAAGCGAAAGGTACAGTGGGTAGATTAACCACAGAACCCAGTCACTCAATTAAGCAACCAGGCTGGTGAGTCACCTGTAAGGTCACAATTTGCCTCCAATCATTCTGATGCACAGATAAATATACGTGACACTAATTAAGGACAAAGACACATAGTGAAATTAAATGCAAAACAGAGGAGACTTTTAACTACAAAATGAATTAAGAAGTAATTCAAATTGGAAACATCTCAGAGAGACTTGACAAAAAGACAACACAAAGCAGGCCGA
This sequence comes from Astatotilapia calliptera, assembly GCF_964374335.1. Classification (NCBI taxonomy): domain Eukaryota; kingdom Metazoa; phylum Chordata; class Actinopteri; order Cichliformes; family Cichlidae; genus Astatotilapia; species Astatotilapia calliptera. Next base: position 3,445,080 of record NC_137423.1, on the reverse strand, counting down.
TCTAATAAATACTGGAAAATGAGTTAGTAGAAAGCAGAATACAGACATATGAACAGAACTCAGAATGCAAAAACATAGAAACAATAAAAAAATCATCTTTAGATAACAATGAGAAACAGCCAGTGTGTGAATGTGTGTGTGAATGACTGAATATAGTGTAAAGTGCTTTGGGGTCAATAGGGACTAAGCAAAGCGCTATACAGGCCATTTACCATAAAACTCTAAGTAACCCAACAAAAACCCACAGTATGACATGTACAGGTGCAATTCTGAAGAGTGTGAACCCTGTTGCACAGATAAAGGAATCATTCAGATGTTGCAAATGTTTTATCGTTGCTTAATCAGGACTCTGCAGAATTCACAAATTTTTGCATGACAGGTGCATAGACAGGAATCTTTTATGTGTGGAGAATATTGCTCTCGCTTGATGCATGTAAACTAGTTAACAATGACCAATGCACATGCAACTGTGCAGATACAGTTTGACAAAATCAACAAGGCTCTTGTACTTTCATTTCAAAGCACTGTGGTATAGGTACGTCAGCGTCTGTGAGAGAACAAGCAAAGCCACATGTGGCGGCTGAACTGTGCGATGCAGGCTGTGGCTGGCTACTTCTCTGCTTCCGACACCCCGCCAAAACCTGTTTACTCAGAACGCATATGAATTTTGGTATCAACAGGATATGTAGCTCACTGAAAACAAGCCTCGGCAAGCTATTTTTAGCTGTAACTGTTAACCTGATAGTTTTCAGATCTGCTGTACTGGACATTGTTTAATTAATGCATTAATGCAGAGGAGTACAAAAAGAACTGCTTTCAATCACAAACTCCACAGAAGTACAGCTGTGCTAAATATCGAAATAAAAATAATTTCAGTCACGTTTTGAGAGTTAAAATGTGATGATGTTAAATATGTAACATATAAAGTTTAATCGATCAAAGGTCAGAAGAGGTTTGCAGACCACCAGGTTAACTTGGGTGTGATTGGGGAGAAAGTGAAGACAGATATTAGAAACCACAATGATTGCTGTCTGGTTTCTTATGAGGTGGGTCAGGGGATCAAAATATTTGCAGACCCACCAACCACAGTTTGGTTAAAAGTGAACAACCTTTGATTTTTAAACACTGTTCAAGTTTAGTTCATTTACCACAACAGGCTTCATAATATGTACAACATACTCTATGCTTTGAGAGTCTTGGTTTTGAAAAGCAAAAGCCTTTAACCCAATTCATACTGAGTAAAGGAAACTCATATAATCAGTATGAATTTGGAACCAACTGAATGGCTCAGAAATGATAGCTTAACCTTTGAACTCTGTATGATGTTGTCAGGTACCAGCTGTGTTTTCCTGTTGTGTGCAATGTGTTCTTTAGCACTGGTGCTCTGACCCTCCAGTCGTGGCCACTGATAACAGCCACATTTACCAAACCTGCAACGTCCTCATTAGGAAACTGGAGGGGAGGTGGTTAGGGTTATTTCTGTTAAGAATTTGTGTTTCACTTCAACTTCCAGATAAATTATAGACACTATATGCAGCTAGATTAAAGTTAGTGAAATGTTATAGTTTGAGTTAAAACACGTGCAACTGCCCTCCCTCACATATGCCATAGCAAATGGGCCTTGCAGTACACATGCCACATGACGCTTTGCATGCAAATTAGCCATTTTAGTAGCTTTGACAAATACTAATTGGCACCCCAGAGATAAGAATAAGATATAGCTAGTATTAAGGGACTATAATATCAGATAGCGATTTGCACAACTGATGGCTTCCTGTCTGTTGGCATCTCAAAACTTCAAGATAGGCACTAATCAGTTATTTAATATACTAATGTTTGTGGACGCTGTGCATAACATGGCTTACAACATAACTATGTTGCGTGACTAAGCAGTGCATTGCTTTTTCTAAACAAGTTATGAAGGAAACCACATTGCTGCAATGGAAATTCTTACAGAACAGTCGTCATATCACATGTCAAGTGCTAACGTGATATGCTACGAGTTGCTAGTGCACAAAATATTTGCTTTAACTTTAGTTGCCTTGCGGAAACAGGTTTAAAGTTAGCCCCTGCACAGGAACTAAAAATAGAAAGCAAGAGAGAAAAAAATACCCCCTGTGGATTCACAACACGCAACCACATTACTGCTGATTTTTCCACTCACTGCCTGTGAAACATCAGCTAAAGTATTGTGGATAAATTACCTATTCTAAGTTACTTGTTTATGTTTTTTACATAAAATGAACTCAATGCAAACAGATTGAAAATAAAACTCTGTATTCTTTTTTTTTGTTGTTGTTAATAAAAGGAAGCTGGTATTATATGGATATGATGCAACAGAATTCACCCAAAGCAACAACATAACATGTATAAGACAGCCGGCCAGCTCTCTGCAATGTTGATTTTTCAACTGAACACAAATTTGTTTGGCCTTTTTTTTCATTATAAATGTTTTAAGTTATTAAGGTCAATTGTATAAATTATTTTAGAAATAAATTTGAAATATATTTTATTTCTATCTTCTTGATAGGGATAAAAGGCCATAATTAGTCATGTTACTACAATAAAAACTGTTGTTACATTAGCTCTCATTATTGAGTAAAATGAGTGTATAACAGTAATGATGACTGCTCTTATTTGCTGCTGTCTTAAAGGACGACTGAGCTGAGGTCACTGCAGGCCCAACATGTTGACTAAGTTGTGACAAATGCTCTGTTGCCATCTGCTGGTGACTTATTGGTAATTTTACTTAAATATTTCTACGTTGTACAAGTATTATTTAAAAAATCAATACAACTATTATTTTAAACTATTAAATATACTATACTGAAATATAAGTTAAATGTAACTAATAAAAGAAGAGATTTTGACTGAATAAAAAGGAAATACAGAGGTTTTGAAGCAAGTGTTTTTTAACTTTTTACTGTTTATTTGCTCTAAGGTCAGCTACTAAAATTGAGTCCATTAAAGGTTTTTGTCTAGATGTTTGTTGCTGCCTGTTTTTTAATGGAGCAGTTACCTCATGTCATCTTTCATGGCAATGGCAAAGAAACGTTGTAGAAGCCTACTTGACATCAGTGTGAAATCAATAAACCACCAGCCATTTCTCTCCATGTGGGCCATTTTTATTGCACTTGTTTTTAATGCATTTTCTAACAAATTTAACTCCACATTTTAAAAACACTTCCCAGTTTCTTCCTTGAGGTTACAGCCAGCATTCATCCATATTAGGAGACGATTTGGAGAAAATTAAATGATTGCAGAAAATGGCTGTCAGATATGGATGATTTATTGTCATGTACAGTTGCCTGCACAATGAAATTAGGTAACAAAACCACAAAGTTGTGAAAGTAAAGAAAGCAATATACAAGAAAGAAGAAGAAAACCAATATAAGAATAAAGTTGAATATATCAAATATTCACATTCAAGCTCAACAGAATTGTCCAAACTGTTTTTGCTTTATGTACTATATTTCCCAGAGAAATATAAAGAAAGGGAACTGCTGCTCAAGACTTTTGCACGGTACTGTACATGCATTGCTAAATGTCTTGATGCATGCTCACACGTCCAGGTTAGGAAATCCCAAATAGTTGATTCCGTCAACTGCTGTGGAACTTTGGAAAAGAAAGTGGCGCGAAATGACACGCAGCTGCACTACAGCGATGTTAAAGCAGCAGAGTTTACTTCTACGTTTACAAGACAAATTATTGAAATTAAATAACGATATTCATCGAGTTTAATTATTTTACAATGTAACACAAGTACATTGTAAGTAGCTGTGATTAAAATACCTAAAATGAACAGTAATTAGCTACTCTACTTTTTCAGTGGAAAAGTGATTTAATTACAGTAACGCATTACACCCAACACTGGCCTCACTGCTAAAGAACAAAATGCCCCTAAACTCAACATTCCTCTAAAGTGCAGAGCTTGAGGTATTTGATGCATTTCTTGCAATACTAAACCAGAAATAGACAATCAAAAGTGAAAAGTGAACAAAGAGAATAAAAAGATAATATGCTTTAGAAACAGATGAGGTTAGGGAGTGTACACAGGGAGTGTACTTTTGAGTGTCTTCTGTGTTAACCAATCAAATTCCTTTCATGATCTAACCCAACACGCTCAGTTCACCAACTTAACTTGCTGAAAACCCCCGAGAAGGAGCAGTGTCAAGATGGTGGTGTTATGGGTGATGTTGCTTCTTCTTCATCAAGGAGGTAAGTACAAATTTATTCTGTCCATAAATCTGAAACTGGATTATTTTTGTCAAATACATCTGTGAGCATTTATCGATAATATTTTTATAATAATATTTTGAAAACATTTTAACCTAATACGAAATGCTGTTGTGTTTTAACTCAGATTCTCTGGTTCCAGTGAAAATGGTTCAGCTTGGTGAACCAGCAACCTTAAAGTGTGATATACCCAAATACATCAGCAGTAAAGTATACTGGTACAGGCAGAGTGTTGGGGATACACTTAAATTAATTGTGACACTATATCGAGATACAGAACCTGTGTATGCTTCTCCGTTTTTGAAATCAAGATTTTCTGCAAAGAACGCAAACAATTTTAGCAAACTGACTATTCTGGAGACAATCCAAGAGGATGAGGGAATTTATCATTGTGGAACCACAACATGGTGTGATCTTGAATGGAGTGGGACATATTTGTTAGTTAAAGGTAATAAACAGACCAACTTTTACAGACTTTTTAATCTTTCAGAGTATTTTTTGAAGAATGTCATTGTAATACATTTTATATTATGCAGGAAACACTGAAAGGACATCAAACTATATTGTTGTACAGCAGCCGATAGAATCAAATCCACTGCGTCCAGGAGACACAGCAACTCTACAGTGTTCAGTTCTCTCTGATTCTGAGAACAAGACGTGTGCAGGAGTTAATAATGTTTTCTGGTTCAGAGCTGGATCTAATAAATCCCATCCAAACATCATTTACACTGATGGAAATAGGACTGATCAATGTGAGAAAAGATCTGACCATCAGAAAAGATGTTTTTATCAGCTTAAGAACGTCGGCTCCTCTGATGCTGGGACTTACTACTGTGCTGTGGCCACATGTGGGGAGATATTATTGGGAAACGGAACTAAACTGAATATGCAAGGTACCCCAATGATTCTGAAATTAATGCATATAATATTTCTCATCAGGATGTGATATCTCCTACTTTTTGCCAATCCTAACTTTATTTTCTCACTACTTTTATTATTGTTCCAGAAAGCAGTGTGTTGTCACAGACAGCCAGTGCAGTTGTTTTTCTGCTCAGTGCTGTCATGTGTATAAGTCTCTTTGTTATTGCTGTCCTCATTTACATAACCAAGAAAAACAACAGTGATCATCACAAAGGTAATTGAAGTTACTCACCATTTGCTATAAACAAAAATAATTATTAGACATTTAATTCTTAATTGAATGTTATATTTCTAGACTATCAACAAGCTCCGGTTAATGATCAGAAAACACAACAGGTACTTAATGTTAACATTATTCTGATAAATATGAACTTAAACAAATTAAAGGTTAAAAGTTTTGATATTTTCTAATATTTTCCAATTTTATAATATTTTTATTTAGGACATTTCCCGGATTAAGGACACACAGATGTTTTCTGCTGTTATCTTTGCTGTGACGAAAATTGATATTTGCACAACAAAGGTTGTGAATGCAGCAGAGGAGCAGCAGATCTACACAGCTGTCAAGGCTTTTGGGCTGGATTAGAGCTACTTTATGGGATTTTTTCATCTTATAGATAATACGCTTTTATGTTTTAAAGTTCTGTTGTAGTTCTGTACATATACATTTGCACACACATCTAATGTGTATGTCTGTTGCTTATTTACATTATTATTATTATTATGTGCTGCCTTTAATGAAGTAAAAGAAAAACTCCTCCAAACAAATTAAGTAATCATGTTAAAAATTCCTTTATTTCCTCACATTTCCCATTACCAAGTGTTTTCCTTAACATTTCAGCAAAATAGTGCAAGGTTGTTTTAAAGTATTAATTTAAGTAATATACCATTTTCAGGGTGACATCAACTCACATTGAAAATGCTTACCCAGTAAACACCCCACAGATTTGACTGAAGGGTAATTTCATCTCAGACCAGCACATGTTTTAGACTGTCTCTGATAGTGTAGCAGATATATGGAAGCCCATTTCCGCCACTAAAAAAAAAAAAAAGCTAGTATCCATAACTCGAAATTTCGAGTTATTTTCTCGAAATTTTGAGTTATTTTCTCAAAATTTCGAGTTATTATCTCGAAATTTCGAGTTACTTTTCTCAAAATTTCGAGTTAGCTCTGCCAATCAAAAATATACGTGAATGAGGTCGCTTTCTTGTTACCCGGAAGCATATGGCGCAGGACCGCGCACTCAAAAACGGATCCCAACAAATGAAAGTATGTTTGCTGATAGTAACACCATGTGATTCAGCTAATAACACAGGGATTTCATCATTTGTGAAGCCAGGCTGAAAACACTCAGCAATCTGTGCATTCACGACTGGATGTAATACCGGTAGCTTAGCTGTAGCATTTGTAGCTGAGGGCTTCAGCTTCCGGGTAACATGGAAATGACGTCATTCACGTAGATTACTGATTGGCAGCGCTAACTCGAAATTTCGAGTTGCTTTTCTCAAAATTTTGAGTTAATATGTCGAAATTTCGAGAAAATAACTCGAAATTTCGAGAAAATAACTCGAAATTTTGAGAAAATAACTTGAAATTTTGAGTTATGGATCCTTTTTTTTTTTTTTAGTGGCGGAAACGGGCTTCCATACAGATAGTCTGATCGTCTCTGCATGAACATTTTTGAACTTGATACACGTAGCATTCTGTGTTGTGTTAGAATCAAGAGCAGCCTAAAAAAACCTTGTATTTACTCTGAATATTATGTAGAAAAGGTATTTAAATATATTTATTCTTTCAAGGTTAAAAAAACAACAACAACAACATTAAAATACCTGCATAGAGACTATAAAAATATAAAACTATGCCTAAAAATTACAGAATTTCATCATGAAGTCTGTGATGAATAAATTCTTTATGTACTGAAATCAGTGTTTATGTTCAAGCTGGAGAGATTATACCTCTCGACTGGTCTGGGAACACCTTGGTGCTCCCCTGGACAAGACAGAGGACGTGGCTGAGGAGAGGAAGGTTTGGGCGTCTCTGTTTAGGCTGCTGCCCCAGCGGCCCGGACCCGGATAAGTAGAAGAAGATGGATGGATGGATGGATGGATAAAAATTGTTGGAAGCAAATTTGATTGTGTTACACTGCATATCCTTGCATGATGAGAGAATATCATGCGTTTTTATGCTAAAACGTGTTGACCAAACTTGACCCTTCCCTCTTTAACGTTATACGACACCTGTAAAAGCGACAGTTTTCCTTGTCTGTTGATTAAAAAGGTGAACAAACCACCGTTTGGCTTAACATATTGATCCTCCATCACATCAGTGTTCTGAATGCTTTTATTGTGAAAGATTGCTGATTATTAGTGGTGCTGGCAACGCCGCCTGTTGGCCGATTGTGCTTCCTGTGATGTTCAGTTAGTTGCCTGGAGTTTCAGCGAGACTACCTACTGATCATGTTTACTTCTCTGTTAATTAAAATTCTCTTCAAAATTTCTCATTCTTTTATTTCCATGCTGAATGGAAGAGGACACATTTAATTACAGACTGAGCCGAAGCCCAGCTGTACAGCAGCACAAACTGTATGTGTCACATTCAGTTGGTGATGCAGAAATGAAAAATCATTTTTATGTTTGATTCTAATATTACTAAATCTCTTTTATAAATAACAAGAATTAAATGATGTGACAGAGCTTGAAGCAGAAGCTCTGAGTTAGCAGAGAAAGTTGATAACCATAATCAACCACCCATTATCTGTGACAAGAACAGCAACAACAACCTCCATCTAAGCTGTGCAAGACAACATGAGCAGCTGAAATGCAGGTGCCTCTATGTGACACCACAGGAAATGAGGAGAAAACACAAGCAAAGAAAAGCACAGAGGAAAAAACAGACCAAAGCTGACAGAGGAAGCAGAAAGGCGCATATGAAATAACCAAAAAACTGTAGTCTGTAAAGTGAAGAAGTAGTATGTAAGTTTCCAACCACTGTGACACTTCGGGCTGTGAACACATTAAGCTGATCTAACTCATATAACCTTTGAAAGCCTGAACCTACCATGTGAAGACCTCTATTCACTGAAATCAATACAGCTGTAATCAGTACAGATAAACAAAGACTAAAATATGAATTTAAAAATATATTATTCCGACTTCAGTTTTTTTCACCAAACAGGATTTCTCCATATGTGAGCAAAGCACAGTAGTATGGTTTTAGCATTAGATGATTTGGAAAGACTGTAGTCACATGTCTCGTCCTCTTTATTTCTGATACTGTCATAGGGCCTGGAAGGGACTCTGGCCCATCTCTAAAAGAGACAGAAAACCATTCACACTCAGATTCCCCCCAATTCAGTTTAGAAATATCAGTTAACTTCTCCCCACTAACTGCATGTCTTTGGACTGTGGGAGGAAGCTGGAGTACCCGGAGAGCAGGCACGCAAACATGGGGACAACATGCAAATTCAGCACAATTTGTTCGTGTGAGGCGACAGTGCTAATGACTACACTCTGCTCCCTGTATGTGCTGTGTGAGCTGTATTTATTTATTTTCATTCTCATTCCTTTTCATTCTTACTCTATTTCTATTCAAGTACAATACTGTGGTGATTATTCTTAGTTTATCTTATTTCTGTATATATGTATATTTGATTTTTTTTCCTTTTTTCTTTTTTTTTTTTTACAATTTTCACCTTTGATCCAGGAGGACGATATTTTGTCCCACTATATACTTGCTGGGTTAACAATAAAACTTGATTTTCACGGCACTTTAGGAGTAGTAAGAAAAAAGTAAGTAGTAGTAGTAAAGACTGGTGTTCAAAATGGCAGAAGAAAATGAATTTGCTGCATAATCTATCATATACATTCAAAACAATAAAGACAGAGATTGGTGCAAAAGTACAATAACAATAAACACAAAAATATGCACATCTCAATAAATAATATTGAGATGTGCAAACACACTGTGTTGTTTTATGAGAACAGACAGGTAGACTTTTATAATTTGGATAGACTTTATTCATCAAAGGAGATGTAACACAGAATATAGCATAGAATAACTAAATGCATTAACAATATGATACAATTTTACAGTTTATTGTGATGGTGCTTTTTTTTTATTATTATGTTGCTCTTTGTTGTTTGCTTTCTCTTCTGTTTTTTTTCTCCATACAGGTGACCCAGGTGTTTTGTTTTTTTTGTTTTTGTTTTTCTTTCTTCCCCCCCTTCTCACCGTCTCTTCTCCCCTTTGGTTTTCTTTCTCTCCCTCTCTTTCTTTCATTCTCTCTCCCTGTCCTATCCCCCAGTCATGTCTGTCCCGTTTGTAGCAACTGAAAATAAAATAAATTCATAATTATAATAAAGGTCAATCAAATGGACCAATATGGCAAGGCCATGATGATCCACTTGGTAAAATAAATCCGCTTGGCATCTTTCTTGGCCTTAAGACAACAATTGTGATGGCTAAAGATCCAAACGGGACACAAAAAAAAAAAAAAAAACCAATATGATACAATGTTTTTTATGACCAAATTCATTCAAATCAATTCAATTTTAATTGAAAATTGTATATTTTTGGTGCTAAGTAAAAAAACAACAGCTGATTCAAGGCGTTTTGCGAGAGTTGTCATTTTGTATGTTACAGTTAGTCAAATATCCTACTGTTAGTCTCACAGCTACAGTGAGTAAACAAAAACCAGTCCACCAGATGTATTATGCTATGACATGGGCCTTTTATATGTTTTCATTAATGAAGCATGCCAATATGAGTATAAAAAGGAATAATTTCATAATCAGATTTATTAATTCAATACAACAGCCCTTGGATTAAACTTTGTTGTCTACAATGTTTTCTTTGATATTCTGGTTCCAAAAATCATGAATGTTCTAAATTTAAGAAAGCAAAGCAAGAAAAACCTTTAGTGTCTGGATAAAATAAGAACTGCGATCACAATCACACAGAGAGCCAGCAGCATGCCGAGCACAATGACAACCGGGTCCCGCTTTTGTCCTAAAATCAGAAAACAAAATACACTAAATTCTTTCATTCTCATTTATAATTTGTAAACAGAAAATATTATTAAATGTCATGAAAGAAACACTGAATAGTTTTTACCATAAGTGGATTTCACTTACTAATAACATTTTAAGTCAGTCTCTGTGAGCCATGAAATGCTTTATGATCAGTGTTGGGTAAGTTACTTTAAAATAGTAACTTAGTTCTCATATGCACTCACTCCACACTCAACCAACGTGGAGACAGACATAAAGAGACGCTGTACACACAATCACACTCCCCAAGCGTACTCTACAAACCGGGTCTAGGTACCCTTGCCCCTGGAGGGGGGAACTGCACCCAGACCCAGGTGGTGTTACCCTTTTCCCTGCGGTGGGGAGAGGCAGACCACCCCGACTCCGTAGCAGCAGGGAGGCCCCACACCCCAGACCGCAGTCGGACGGCCAACTCCTCCTAGCCCTCCCGCTCCAGCAGGCCGCAGAGAATGGGGGTGGGAGAAGACTCCAAACCTCCCTCCACCCGCTCATTGTAGTGTTGATGCATGTGTGTTCTAAGGTGCAATTAAAACCCAGGAGGGCATGGAGCTACCTGCTACATGAGAGCATGGGGGGGGGGGAATGGATGTTTGTGTCTGTGTGTGCCTGTATGTCTGTGTCTATATGTCAGGTTGGGTATCAGACGCCACCTCTCTGGGGACACCTCAGACCCTCCAAGGTTTGGAGGCCTATCTCCGCCCACCACCACTTCCCCTGCCAGTGGCGGACTCCCTCAGGTGTCGGTGCGTTGGTGGTTCTTTGTGTCTGGGGGTGGGCGTCCAGGTACACACCGGCTCACTCCTTGGCGGCCGCTTATCGGGGCCTGGAGCCTGGGGCTCGCTCGGGCCACTTCGGAGGTTGGGTGCCCCCGGCCTCTCGGCCTGGGGCTCGGTCACTCAGGCACAGCTGGGGGCCGGCGGAGCTCACGGGCGCGTCACTGCAAATCCCCCTGGCTTCTGCTCCGCGGCTGCTGAGTGAGCCCTCATCTGGGACTCTCCTCAGCTCTTACTGGGACAGTGGCGCGGCTGCCCCTCTGTTGGTCTTCCTTGGTCTCTTGTGTTCTGGGGGCCTCTGGATGTCTGGAGTTTTGATCTCCTCCATACCTGCTTCACACCCTGGAGGACGGGGCTGTGGCCCCCCACACTCCCTAGCAGATCGTTACATGGAGAAACCTTTGGAATACAAGCGCGCTGATCCACACAGGTATGCACACGGGTGTTCACTGCTCGTAGACCCAAATTACACCTTTCTTGGCTGCTACTTCGAAGCACATCTGTCCTGCGTGCTGCACAACAACATTGAATATTTAGTATTTACTGCTGTTTACACTTAGCTAGATTAATGCGATGGTGTTGTGTTTAGTATGTTGCTTTGTTTTGTTTTTTTTGTTTTTTTTGCTTGTTTTCTATTCTTCTCTCAACAGGTGATCCAGGAGATTTTTATTTTTTTTCTCCCCCCCTTTCTCACTGTCCCTCTCCCCTTCTGTTTTTCCTTTCCTTCCTCTTTCTTTCTCCCTTTCCTATCCCTCACTCATGTCTGTCCCGTCTGTAACATCTGAAAATAAAATATAATAAATAATAAAAACAAAGATCGACCAAATGGACCAATACGGCAATGCCACGATGATCCGTTTGGCAAAGTAAATCCATTGGGTATCCTTGTTGGTCTTCAGACAACAATTCTGATGGCTAAAGAACCAAATGGGACAGGCAAAAAAAAAAAAAAAAAAACTTAGTTACATTACTAGTTACTTCTCTCAAAAGTAACTCAGTTACTTCAAGTTACTCGTTACTTTCAAAGTAACTAGTTACTAGGGAAAGTAACTTTGGTTTTACTCAGAATTCTCTTGTTAATGTGTTGCTTCCATAACTTTGCCAGTCTTCTAGCTTGCTTACTTGCCACAAGTGCACTGTGCCACCTACCAATAGACAGGAAAAGATAATGTGCATATTTCCACGAGAGAAATCCCACGTCTGGACCGTCATTGACTGCTGCCATGATTCTAGCCTACGTCACAGCGTCATGTGCGCCTTTTACATCCAACATAAAAACTGCAGTCGTGGTGCTTTGATTGTACTCAGAAATTTGAAATTCTGCCTTCTGAATAGGAAGATGTAGGTAACACCAGACTGCAGATGAGCTGCATACATGGCTGGACTGGGACAGAAAATTGGCCTGGGCATTTTGACTAGAGACCGTGTGGAGAGTGTATGGAGGACCCAGGTGTGAACACAGACAGGGAGACGGAATTAACAAAAGGCGAGCCTTTATTATGGCTGATACAGGGGCAACATAAAGCAGCAAGGGCAGTGACGAAACTAAACTAGAACCTACACTGGGAAAACTGACTTAACTATGACAAAACTAGGAGGACTGTCAATGACTGTGAACAGGACCTGAGTGCATGACAAAACTATGAAATACATGAATCACTTACAGGAACATGAACTGCACAACAATCCTGAAACCACTTAACCTGACATCACATGAGGGATGTAACACAGACGACGCAACGCAGACTGAATGAGACACAGAGACTAAATACCCACAGGGATGATCAGGGGAAGTGGAAACACAAGGAGAACAGCTGACACACATGAACCTAATAACAGGACAGGGGAAATGAAACTAAATACAAAGAACACCAGACACCACAGAAATCTGTGCCATCAGAAACTGAATACCATTATAGGAAAAATCATAAAGCCTTTGAATGAAAACAAACGCTGTTGTGACAGTGATGTGCACTGTTTTGGTGGTATATATGCATCAATCTATCAATCGTTTGTTGTAAGACTCAGATAATTATTTTTTAAAAGCTATACATTTTAAATGAGAATAAGATAGAAAAGTATTTCTTTGTGCCCCCCTCTCCCTGTTAATGCCCTACCTGGCCCCCTCTGACCAAACTTTAATAGATCCGCACCTGGACAGTTACCAGCTGTCAGCTACCTAAAAAAGGATCCTGGTGTTATTTGTCTCTCAGAAACAGTTCATAACTTCCCTTCAACTCATTCATGTCACCTAAAAGGTAAACCTGTTTCTCCATCACCTGTTCAGCTCTGATGATCCAGTAAGGTCATCTCCTGGTTTCATCTTCATGTTTCCCTCTCACCAGATATACAAACCGATATCATGACCAGCAGCTTTACAGCTGTGGCTCCAGCAAACATCAGCTGATACTAGAAATTAATATTAAATTCTAACAACAGCTGATCAAGCTTAAACGTGCTGCTGTTGTTTACCGCGACATCTGCTGGTTTCCTCTTTCGGCGCAAAGTAAGCGATAAACAAACAAGAGAGCCGATCAGCTGATCATTGATCAGTTTTCATGATTGAAGTAGAAACGGGAGAGGGAGGGGGGAGAATGAGAGAAGAAGAGGCAGCTGTGCAGCAAAGACACAGAATAACTCCAGCTTTGTGCCTTTTTCATTGTAGCTGAATTACGGGACAAACTGTTCCTTTTCACCTCAATAAGAAACGCGTAATATTTTCTCTGAATACCAGACCGGACGGTTGGCAACTCTAATAACTTATGAACAAAATAAAGTTCAACATCATTAACTTCATAGCACCCACCCAGCTGTATAGAAACCCCGTCATGCTAGCTAGCACGCAGTACGGAAAAAGTCAGCATAACGAAAATAAACTCCACCTAAACTTGGTTTATATCTGACCCAGAGAGACTGCAGGTCATAACTTCTTACCTGAAGTTCAGTTCACACTTGGACCTCGGGTCTCTTTTCCTTCTGCGTCCCTTTTCCTTCATCCACCTGCTGCCTCCACCACTTGCTAATGTTACTGAATCTGTGGAAGCTCCGCGATGCCACCACACGAAGTAACGAGTAACGACCCTATCTAAATCCCAGTAACGACTAACGCGTTCCTGATTTTGGCATAATAACTAGTTACCGTGCTCGTTACCACAATAATAACGTAGTTACTGTAACGCGTTACTTAATAACGCGTTAGTCCCAATACTGTTTATGATGAATGTGGAAAGCATTAAGAAATTAATTCTGGGCTTTTTATTGGGTTTAGAAGTTTAAGAGTTGTATGCCATTTAAGTCCACAAGTCCACAGGTAACAGTAGCAAATCAAATATTACATTTACATTAATGCATAATATAAGAATTACAGATATGTTTTAAAGTCCTATCAAATGATTCCCTGAAGCATAAAAACAGTTTCAATGAAGTGAATTAACATGTAGGAAAAAATCAGCAAAAGATTTTAGGCAATTAGAATTGTGACCATTTAAGATCTCTATATAATTAAACAAAGTAATTTAAAAAAATATACATACCTATCTCAACCACAGTTCCTTCACCAAACAGGATCTGTCCACATGTCACCACGGCACAGTAGTACGTCCCAGCATCAGATGAGTTTGTTACAGTTTTGGACAGACTGTAGTCACATCTCCCGTCCTCTTTATTTCTGAGACTGCCGTGGTAAATGCTGCCTGGATGGGATTCTGATCCACCTTTAAACCAGTGCACTTTGTCTTCATCTGGACACTGATCTGTGTCATCTTTGTTCTCAGAGAGGAGCGAACACTGCAGAGTCATTGTATCACCCAAATGTACTGACTCCACGTCTGAAGTTTGTTTCACGGTGAAAGATTTCTGCAGCGTTTTTGTATCTGTGTGAATCATAAAAAGTCATGAAATAGCATTAACTGTAATTATTTGGGCTTAGAAGCAGATATGACAAAAACAGTCAAATTAAAATACGTTACCATCCACGACCAAAAGCGTGCTATTAAAAAATTCCATTATGTATGCCGTTCCTCCTTGGCATAAGTACGTTGCTTCATCTTCTTTGGTTGCATTTGTTATGGTAAGAGAATAGATATCACCCACTTTTGTGGCATTGAATCTTGAGTTGTTAAATGGTCCCTTTAGTGATATTTTGTCAAAACTTCCTGAGGCAATTGTTTCAATCATGTTTCCAAAATTCAGCTTATACCAGTAAGACAACCCAACATCATCCCTAGGGATTTTACATGTCAGAGTCACATTATCTCCAAGTTTAGTCACAGTTATAGAGCTCTGGAAAGGATCCTCATCCCCTTCAGTCAAACCTAAAAACAAAACAAAACAAAATACGGTATCAGTTAGATTCGAACATGACAGGACAAAGCACCTTAAATTTAACAAATATTACTCAACCCTATATCGCAGTGTCACATGTTTCAGTGCAGAAGTAAACTTACACAATGTACTTAGAAGAATCAAAGAAAGCAGCCTTCTGATCATTGTGGTACCTCAGCCTTCTCTCGCACAACTGATGTCTTCCAACTCAAAGGAAGACTTGGTCACAAGATAATCAGGGGGTACGAAGTGGAAATTACAGTCATTGGCTGAAACACAGAAAATCCACTTCCTGTAAAATTTTACAAACCATTTTAGTGAAACTTAGCTGTACAGTTTGTTTTCACTGATTATTCCCCAGCATAATCTGTATTTTAAAACCTAAATTGTACATAGATATAGGTTAAAAATATATATACATTGAGATTAATGTTTTATCATTGAAGCAAAGCAATAGCTACTAATTCCTACGGTTATAGATTTGGCATTGAGGATCGTAATTACTCCAAAAATTGTAACGCAATGCATGATTTCATGATAGTCTATTCTCCACTAAATCTCTTGATTTCTTCCTCTCGTAAAAATTGCAAAAGTGATCTGAATACTTTGATTTTGGTAGTTGTTGTGATATTTTGATACCATGGTAGCATTTACAGGATATTGTTTTATAGTGATATTATACAGGAAAACTGTTACTCAATAAGGCCCATTTACTAGTTGTTTTTCTCTTTCTCTGTGACCCAAGAATTAATGTGTAAGACTCACAGGCTGATACCCCAAGGTCGAAAATACCACAGAGACGAGACCACTTCCTTACTCCCATCCTCCCTTTTTCTTTATCTCTTAGAAAAAGGCTCGTTAAAGGCCAGGTGGTTTGTTTCAGAATTCACTAATGAAAGAACTCTGTATTCTATGTCTAGAAGTGTATTTTGCTGGGATGATCATAAATTGTAACTGAAGAGATAAACTACACAAAGGATACTTCTTTGCTCAGAAGGCAGGAAGACGTTTCCTTATTTGGTCTGTACCGATTTGAACTGAGAACATGCTGACACACGAACCTTTTTCCTCTATATAAGCTGTTGTATACTTAATAAACCTTTGAGTTGATTCTGGGAAAGCAATCTGAACAGTCTCTGTATCACTTTGTTCTCCTAACTGCTCCCGATATTGTAACTAACCCAGCTGAACGGCATACCTGAGTGTTACTTATAAGGAAAGGACAAAACTCTGCTTATCGCTCACGCCTTGGAGGAAACCGGGGACGGAAATTTCCTTCAGTAGTGATAAAGAAAAACCTTGTATTCTTAGTCTGTTTTTAAAGACATCTTCTCATCTAGACAACCATCAAATTCAGAATTTGAAAATGACAGTTTTATCAATTCTTTGATCAGAGGTTTTAAAGGCTGAAATCAATCCGAGACCCTCAAAACATCAATGACAAACAACTGACAATGTTTTGTTTTTTATTCATCTAACATTGCATTGCAGACAGGTACGTGCATTAGAAGAAGCCTTAGCTTATTGAGCAATTCTCAATAAGAGCCCGCCACACAAGTGGTGTCCTCTTTTAAACTCATCAACCACAACATTAACGCCACTGGCACTGAAACCAGGCCACATACATACCAGCCAACTACAAACTGCTATAGCCCAAGCAAACCCCTCATGGCACATGCAGTCAACAATTGCAGCAGCCTCACCTAGAAGATACACTAGCCCCAGTTTATTTAGCACTACCACAAAAACTGCTCAACAACATTTTGCCCAGCATTCAAACTCAAGCATTCACAGAACGCACTGGAAAAAGCTTGATCCACAAATAACCCATTCTGGATCCGATACTAACCCCATGTTTGCCTACTGGTGGTGGTCAGAGGGCCCGGTGGAGCCAGTGTCCGGCAGCCTCGCCTCTGTCAGTGCGCCCCAGGGCAGCTGTGGCTACAATGTAGCTGCCATCACCAGTGTGTGAATGTGTGTGTGAATGACTGAATGTAGTGTGAAGCGCTTTGGGGTCCTTAGGGACTGAGTAAAGCGCTATACAAATGCAGACCATTTACCATTGAAGTTCCTGAAGAACAGAGGTGATTTGGTAATAATGTAAGCAACAGAGTTTTGAACAAGTTTAAGCTTATGGAGGGATTTGGGGGGGGGGAAACCATGCAAGAGAGAATTACAACAGTCAATGCAGTAGGTAACGGGACTATGAACAAGAATGGACGTAGACTGAGGGGAAAGAGAAGGACGTAATCGGGAGGGGGAGGGGGGCGCAGAATAGCACGGGAAGGAGCGCAATCACACAAAAACCACACAGTCGCTAAAAGGTCCGCAAAATCCTCTTAGCCTTTACGTTGCTACCAGCCTGTTGCTCGAGCCGCCGTACCGCGACGCTCGTACCGGGGGGGCTGGCGCGTCAGACATGGCCGTTTTGATCCCATGGCTATCCAGCCGTAACGCTCCTCACCTGCGGCACCCAGAACCTGAAAGACAAGACAGGAAGAAGAAAAAAAACAGCATTCCCCCGCAGGGTGGGTGGATGTCAGAAATGTTAGCCCATTAATTCCCTGCAGTTCTTTTTCAATTGAACACTAATTTGTTCAGCACTTTCTTGTCTTTTATACAAAGTACCAGCACAATTAGACCTACTACACAAAAACTGCTGCTACAATTAAAATGGATAGCTATAAGTGCTGATAGATGATAGATAAAAATGACAGCTCTTATTTGCTACTTGTTTAAAAGAATCATAAATTAGTTGAAATGATTTTCAGTTGAATTGAGAAGAAGAGCAGGAACATCTGGCCCAGCAAGGTGACAAATGCTCTGTTGCCACCTGCTGGTAAGTTTTTCATTCTTTTAATGTTATTCCACAGTGATTCTTGAAGAAAACAATTACAAAATATATTGCCTAA
Organism: Astatotilapia calliptera; assembly: GCF_964374335.1. NCBI lineage: Eukaryota > Metazoa > Chordata > Actinopteri > Cichliformes > Cichlidae > Astatotilapia > Astatotilapia calliptera. The sequence continues at coordinate 3,426,863 of NC_137423.1, read as the reverse complement.
ATGAAAAATTATACTTTCATGTAAATCTCGCTGCTTTGTAAAAATATTAGATTATGAAAATAAAAAAATATGCATTTGTTAATCTGTCAGTTAAACCAGTAAATTATTAATAAATAAAGACCACCGCTGCTTCTGTTTCTTGTTTCTTGTTTTATTTCTATGCAGAATCTAAATGCATTTTTACACTTCATTAAAAAAAGTAATTATAAAGATGACCTAACACTCTGCAATTACATTGTGTTTGTCATTGTACAATTGTCCTGTATTCGTAAATGCCACCATACCATACCTAATCGTAAGATTCGTAAAGCCCACTTGTTTGGGCAGAAGGAACCAAACATATGTGATATACCACCAGGCCCCAGTCACTCTTCTCCATGTATCCTAAGACTGCTTTGGTCACTAATTTTTAATCCTATTATTACTGACATGTGTGGACAATACATGACTTCAGACTTTAAATCTTAAATCAGTTCCCTGAGGTAACCATCTTATCACTACGATACCATCTCATCCTTGTCAAATTAAATTTAACTGACTTTATTATTATTATTTACATTCTCTAGTGATACAAATATGTCACATTAAAAGTGAATTTAACAAATGGTAATGCCAGAAAGTGGATTCTGTCCATCTGGATGTAGTGTTTTTCATTCATCCAAATCAATGTTTTCAGTCTCACAGTCTGATACGTGTATACCATAGTTTTAAAAGATGTGGGACACTGTGTAAAATGTATATAAAAACAGTATGGGACATGTTTACCACTGAGTAGCATCCTCTCTTCTTTTAACAACAGTTCATAATTGTTTGGGATTTGAAGAGACCAGTTGCTGGACTTGGTGAAAGTTGCCCCATTATTGTCCAATAGCTGTTCAACAGTCCTGGGTCTTCTTTGTCATATGTTTCAGAGCCAGTTTTTAGTCAGCCTCCTGTCAGAGAGCACAGGGTTTTCCAAAATGTATGTGCAAAACCTACTATCCTCTCAGCTTGCAAAGCACCAGCCTTTGGTAATGAAATATGGAAATACCCATTAGAAATACAAAAAATATACATTCCAGTAGCTCGGCATCAATCTGGCTTTCAAAGACAATAGCCAACTGTCATTTCCATAAGGAGAGGTCATTGGAAAGAATGAACAGAGTGTTGATAGATGCTTGGCTCTTAGACTCCGATGGCCCCTTGTGTCTTTGCCCTCTGTGTCTCCCTCTGTGTGGCTGTGATTATCTTTTTTGGGAGTTCTTGAGACTTGCTTCTCTCATGTTTCATTCTGTTCCCTGTCATGTTATTCATATTTTCTCAGTCATGTTTCTGTGTGTCTGTCTGCGGCTCTGTGTGTGCGTTCCCATTACTCCCTGTTTTACTTTTTCTTTTTTTACATTACGTCATATCTCTCTCTGGGATGAGTGCCGGTTTGCCTCCTGAGATGAGTAGGCACCCTGAGAGCAGGCGGCGCAGGTTCAAATCACGCCTATGGCCATTGCCGCATGTCTTCCCCGCTCTCTCTCCCTCTGCTTTCTTGACTCTCTTCAGTGTACCCTTTCAAATAAAGCCATCTTCAGCGGACAGTTCAGCTTCTTCACCTCTTTTCAGCAGATAGTTCCTTCTTCAGTTTTTTTCAGCAACACTTCCACTACATTTCTGCTACATGGCATCCACACACCATTTTCGTAGGAAATAAAACTTTTTCTAGTACACATCTATAGTTTGTTTTCATTGCATGTGTGGATTGGATGGGTTGTTAATGAGATCTGGTGGGAATTCTATATCAGTAGTACCTTTAGAAATGTGATTACTTAGAAAATTAAAACTTATACACTCCCAGTCAAAAGTTTGGACACACCGGTACCACTTTACAATAAGGCTCCCCTTATAGATGCTAATAAATAGTTTATAGCTATATTATTAATTAATCTGTAAATGCTTTATAAACCATTATTAATGGTTTATTATGCATTAGTTAAGGGTGAGAAAGAGGAAAAAAACTGACCGGTTTCTTGCCAAATAGTGAGCCAAATGTGTTCACCTATATATTTCATCTAGAGTTGCTATATTAAACATTTCAGACTAAGTTACTATGCTGTAAGCACAATCAGCATTTGTAAACATATTTTTTATCATATAAAATTGTACTTCAGAAATGCATTATAAATATCCACAACTATCAATCGGAGCTTTGTTGTAAAGTGTAAAGCATAAAACCATTTATTAATGAATAATAAATATTTATAAATGCCAAATGGGAGCCTCATTGTAAAGTGTAAAGCATAACACCATTTATTAATGACTACTAAACATTTATAAATGATAAAAGTGAGTCTTAAATGTATAATGTCACCATTTATAACACTTAGACCTAAATTACAATCAGTGCTTGAAATAACATTTAACTACTGTCAAAAATGGCAATGTATTGTAAGAGTAACACATGTAACATTAAATGTGTTTTTTAAAACACCAAACAGTCACCCACTCCAAAAAAAGTTCATGCCAGACTGGTTCAAACTGGAAATATTTTTTGTATGTCCTTAAATAAGCGTCCCAGTGGTCCATCAGGGTGTCGCGCTCCAGTTTCTCCTTAAGAAAAGTCAATTTCTCTCGCTCCTTGTTAAGAAGGGCAGTTGCAGTAGGGGCAGGATTAGAAGAAGAATCTAAAGAACAAACAATTATTAAATTACAATACTAAAATAATTTATAATCTAAACTTGGGAAACTCAAATAAAATATTGATTAAAAACGGTTACAACTTGAATTTATAAAAAGCCACTTTGTAAAAATTATGTTATATACACATGTGGTGGTTCAGACATTTCTAAAACAAGGCAAATAATTCTTATGTGTACTGCCTTACCAGGGTGTTTAATATAAATGTAATGATGCACATAAACAAAACTAAAAATATACAACTAAGTGATATCAATCGTTTGGAATAACCGATAGTAATAGAGCTATTCACATGTTATGTGATGTTAGTTAGCCACTGTAGCTAGCAGCCAAATGGCTCGGTAGCTAGCTAGCTAGCATTATACTCACCTTCATGTCTAACTGCTGACGTCGTTGGCTTAGTGCAATCTAGATCATCCAGTCTCTGCTTTTTGTATCTCTTCGAACGTGTGCTAACTGTGTAAGTCGCAGACGCACACAAATTTTTATCTTCTGCTCCATCCATGGCGCAGCAACTTGAACGAGCGCCTTCAGTGTGTCTGTTCGTGCCCCTTTGGCTTGACCTTCCAGAGCGCTCCACTGCCTGTCACGCTCTGAGAGGAGGGGCTTTCCTTAATAAAGTTAACTGTGATTGGATGGTTGTATAAGCTCCTCTGCGTTTAAATTAAATTTGTTTTCCCTCCCTTTGGCGGCAGAACATATTTCTTTAGCATGAATCCAGCGGGTTAGATCTACATAACAAAGTCGGAGACACATTATAACAGGTGAGACAATCCTCTTTTTTGCGTGGGACTATTTTTGATTATAGGGCTTGTTTTATATAGCATGTGAAGTTCTTTAACTCTGAACCGATTTGCACTAGACTCCCATAGAGTATTTTACGGTGTTTCGAGGTGATAATAAAATAAATTACTCATTTTTTTCCACCAGAATGTCTCTGGGAATGAGATTGCGCGCCAGAATAGAAGGAAAACAAACTAAATATAAGGCACTAAGGCTCATTAAATGGCTGCAGAAGAAACACCTGCTAAAAAAGAAGCTTAGATGTCCAGTTTGTCACCATAAGATGAAAATGATTTCCGTGGTGAAGAAAGACCAATATATGTGGTATGTATAATGCATGATAATGTAGTGCATGTAGTAAATATAACAAAATATTTCGGTTATCAATGCAAGAGGGAGCATTAACCTCTTTTCATTATTATTTTCTTCATACTTAATTTTGTGATTATCTTTTCAATTAATGCTCTTGTTTAAGGGTCCATTTCTTTACTTAACTCATTGATATGTTCTCAGGTGCTGCAAAAGAGCAAGTCATAGGAAAGTTTCCAGAACAATTAGAACTGGCTCCCTCTTTGAGAAATCAAAAACATCTCTTTTCAGTTGGATGAAGTTCATTTACAGGTATATGTAGATGTAGACATTAATAGCAATGCACCTTTCATAATTGAACACTAATACGAGACTTGTGAAATAAAATTAGGGCCTCAGTAAGTAATAATTGCCTCAATTTCTATCACAGATTTTCACAAGGGCTCAGGCTCAGACAAATAGATATGATCGATGATGAAGTGGCTGGCAGCTCCAGAACACTAAGTAGCATGGCAAGACACATTCGACATGTTTGTATACGTGCAATTAAAAGACACAGAATAAACAATGGACACCGTCTTGGTGGTGACAGAGAATTTGTGGTTATAGATGAAAGTTGTCTCCGTCATCAGCGAAAGGTTGGTAAACTCTCAGACAGGTTTGTTAGAATCAATGCAGATCTGAATGTGTCCTCTAAACATGGAAACCTTTACCATAAGTAAAAAAAATTAGTAGAAGCAACCATCTTTTTGAATGTTTCTTTGTAGATATTTAATTTTATTCTTTTTAATTTTAATTCTGTTTAATTTTATTCTTTTTGTTTTCAGTATGCATGTGGACGCTTTGGAAATACATGGAAAAGGAAGAAATGGGTATTTGGAATGATGGGAATTAAAGACAAAAGGCGAGGGCTCGTGTTAAAACTTGCTGAAAAACGATCAAGGCGCCACCTTGTTCCTCTGATCAGACAGCATGTTAAGTTGGGTAGTGCCATTATCAGTGATGAGTGGAGAGCCTACAAGAATGTTTTGACAAACATAGGGTACAGACATTACACTGTAAATCACAGCAGGTGGTTTGTAGATCCTCAATCTGGCAGTCATACACAGCATATCGAAAGGGCTTGGATGACCATCAAAGGACATGTCCGTAGAACATGTCCATCAGGAACACCTGATGGTTCTTGAGTGGTCATCTTGGCTTGGTTCGCGACACCCTGATGGACCACTGGGACGCTTATTTAAGGACATACAAAAAATATTTCCAGTTTGAACCAGTCTGGCATGAACTTTTTTTGGAGTGGGTGACTGTTTGGTGTTTTAAAAAACACATTTAATGTTACATGTGTTACTCTTACAATACATTGCCATTTTTGACAGTAGTTAAATGTTATTTCAAGCACTGATTGTAATTTAGGTCTAAGTGTTATAAATGGTGACATTATACATTTAAGGCTCACTTTTGTCATTTATAAATGTTTATTAGTCATAAATAAATGGTGTTATGCTTTACACTTTACAATAAGGCTCCCATTTGGCATTTATAAATATTTATTATTCATTAATAAATGGTTTTATGCTTTACACTTTACAACAAAGCTCCGATTGATAGTTGTGGATATTTATAATGCATTTCTGAAGTACAATTTTATATGATAAAAAATATGTTTACAAATGCTGATTGTGCTTACAGCATAGTAACTTAGTCTGAAATGTTTAATATAGCAACTCTAGATGAAATATATAGGTGAACACATTTGGCTCACTATTTGGCAAGAAACCGGTCAGATTTTTTCCTCTTTCTCACCCTTAACTAATGCATAATAAACCATTAATAATGGTTTATAAAGCATTTACAGATTAATTAATAATATAGCTATAAACTATTTATTAGCATCTATAAGGGGAGCCTTATTGTAAAGTGGTACCCACATAAGTTCTGGTTTTGAAGAAAATAAATCATGCTGTGTGCTGTTCAACACTACTGAAGAACAAAATGTTATGGTCCCTCAACTTAACATTTCCCTGAACTGCAGAACTTGTGGTGTTTTAGGCAGTTTTTGCAGTACATATTAAACCATACATAGAGAGTCAAAAAAAGGAAGTGAACAAACATTGTGACAGGAGATGAAAAAAGATCATATGTTTTAGAAAAAGATCAAGATGAAATTGGTGTCACAGGAAGTTTATTTTAAGTGTTTTCTGTGTTAACCAATCATACGCATTTTATGGTCTAACCCAGTGTTCTCATTTCCCCTTCGTAACTTACTGAAAAACCCTAAGGTGCATTTTCAAGATGGTCATCTTATGGATTACATTGCTTTTTCTTCATCGAGGAAGTAAGGGGGGATTTGTTTCTGTTTGTTTGTTTTTTGTTTTATCTGACCATCTGACCAAACTGAACGTATTATTTATGTTGAATAGATTCATATATAGATAGACATAGAGATAATAAGAGAGATAATAACATAAAAACTGAACGTTTTCTTTTACCGCAGATTCTCTGGTTCCAGTGAAAACAGTCCATGTTGGTGAAACAGCAACATTAACATGTGTTTTACCAAATGAAGAGCTCGGCAGCAGAAAGGTTCAGTGGTACAAGCAGAGAGTCGGGGATACTCTTAAATTATTAGTGTCACTTTCTGGAAAACCTTCTTCAGAGTTTTTTCAGTCAAGATTTTCTGCACATAATAGTAAAGATTTTAGCAACCTGACCATTTGGAATGTAGCCCAAGAGGATGAGGGAATGTATCACTGTGGAATAGACACCTGGATTAAACTTGAATGGAGTGGGACATATTTGTTAGTAAAAGGTAATGAACTGACCAACTTTTACAAAATTATTAAATGCCTCTGAGAATGTGGTGAATAATTTACTTGTATTACATTTTGTATTACACAGGAAACACTGAAAGGACATCAAACTATATTGTTGTACAGCAGCCGACAGAATCAAATCCACTCCGTCCAGGAGACACAGCAACTCTTCAGTGTTCAGTTCTGACAAATTCTGAGAACAACACATGTTCAGGACATCATAATGTTTTCTGGTTCAGAGATGGATCTAATAAATCTCTTCCAAACATCATCTACACTCATGGAAACAGAACTGATCAATGTGAGAAAAGATCTGACCCTCAGGATGGATGTGTTTATCGCTTCTCTAAGAACGTCGGCTCCTCTGATGCTGGGACCTACTACTGTGCTGTGGCCACATGTGGGGAGATATTATTTGGAAATGGAACTACACTGGATGTTCAAGGTATCTGTGCCTGATTTTTAAATCAAGACATATAATATACATAAATCAGATAATATTTATCAGAATCAGAAAGGGTTTTATTGCCAAATGTTGAGCAGGTTTACAACATTAGGAAATTGCTGCGGTGCTTCAGTGCAAACATACTGTCATAAATTACGCTTAAATAGACATGAAAACAAAAATAAGAATAAGAATTAAAAGTGCTAAGTAGATAGATATATACATGTTACATATACATTTATATTTAAGTACCAGTAATTAATACACATTTTTATTTCACAACTACTGTAATCTTACTATTAGGCAACTCTAATTTTGTTTTCTCACTTTTACTATTGTTGCAGAAAGCAGTGCATCATCACAGACAGCCAGTACAGTTGTTTTTGTGCTTTGTGCTGTCATGGGTATAAATCTTATTGTTACTGCTGTCCTCATTTACTTAACCAAAAAAAACAACAACAGTGATCACAAAGGTAATTGAAGTTACTCACAGTTCACTATAAACAAAATAAAAGATTCTTAAATTGATATTAACTTGTTGTCTTTCTGTACTATGATCAAGCTCCTGTCCTGCAGAAAAACCTTAGTGATCAGAAAAGACAACAGGTAAAGTATTAAATGCTACGATTACTCTCACAAATATGAAAATTAAAAATAAATATTAAAGGTTAATAAGCATTTTTACATTTTTGAATAGATTAAGGACACACAGATGTTTTCTGCTGTTGTCTTTGCCGTGATGGAAGCTGATATTTGCAACAAAAAGGATGCAAAGGCAGCAGAGAAGCAGCAGATCTACACAGCCATCAAAGCTTTTGGGCTGGATTAGATCTACTTACCGTTGTTTGGTATGAAACAATCTACAGTAGAGGATTTTTTTCATCTTATAGATAATGCGCTTTTATGTGTTGAAATTATGCTCTAGTTCTTTACATATACACTTGCATACACATCCAAGCTGCAAGATTCCTACTGTAGTCTGGTCATGACTGTTTTATTTACAATCTTATGTGCTGTCTTTAATAAAGCCCACGTTATCAAAGTAATTATGTTAAAAATGGACATTACTGCACCGGGGGTGTGATTACATGGGTGCCCACATAATTCCCCTACTTTCTTTCCTGTCATGCTAACAACCCATTCCTTTTTAATTAACATTTCTGTAAATTACTGCAAGGTTGTTGTAAAGTATTAATGTAAATATTATTTTCAGGGTGATATTCATGTACCAGGAAAAGGTAGCCAGTAGCCTACACAATTTCCTTAGGGATTAATAAAGTATTCTGATTCAAATTTGATTCAAGGGTCACTTAATTCCAGAGCAGCACATTTCTTGGAACCTTTTCTGCTCGACCATCTCTGATTTGCATAAAAAATGTTCATCTTTCGGCACATAACAATTGCTGTGAAATTTCCGAAATCAAACAACTGTGTAAACATAGTTAAAAGAATCAAGAGCAACCTGATTAAATATGTTAAACATGTCAGAATTTGAATATGTAGAAAAAGTATTTTGAGATTGAAACACATTTAGTCTTCCACTGTTTCCACTGAAAAAAACATTAAAATACCTGCATAGAGACTGTAATAATAAACTATTAATGGAATGGTAAAGTTTTTATCATGGTGTTTGTGTGAAAGACCGTCTTTTTGTACTGTAATCAGTGTTTATGTTGAAATAAAAAATTACTGCAAGAAAATCTGTGTTCCACTGCATATCCTTGATCAATGAGACATAAGATTTTCCTTTCTCTTTGTATGCTAAAACTTGTTAACCAAACTTGACTATTCCCTTTTTAACGTCATCCAACACTGCTATCATTTTTAACAGCTTTTCTTTTTTTCTTTTTTTTTTTATTAAAAGGTTACAAAGCCCTGCTTGGCTTAACATATTGGTCCTTCATCCCGTCAGTGTTCTGGAAGATTTTATTGTTAAAAATTGTTGCTCATTGTCTTTTGGTGTCTTTTGGCCGGTTGTGCTTCAGATGGATGTTCAGTTAGTTACCTGTTGTTGTTAAAATTGGGGCGGCAGAGGGAAGGAGGGGGATGCAACACAGTCTCCCTGTAGTGATCACCCAGCAGGGCAAGGATTCGTAGCACTGCATAGTTTGTCTAATCTATTATAAATAATAACATAACTGTCTGCTCCTGTATTTTATTACATGTTGTAATAATTGTATATATAACATTCAAGAAGTTTTCACAGGTTATCACTTGTTCCACATGTGTCATGTTATAGCCTTATTTCAATGGATTAAATACATTTTTACCTCATATGCTATGACAAAATGAAGAAAGGCTGCTTGAAATTTTTACAAATTTATTAAAGCAATTAAACTAAAATATAACATTCAGTGTAGAAGTTAAAGGTTTTGTGGTGCTACATAGTCTGTCTAATATATTATATACAATAATAATAGACACTGGTGCAAAAGCACAATAACAATCAATACAAATATAAAGGTAACAGTAATGTCTGATAATATGTGGGGTGTAGATATACAGTGTTTTACATGAACAGGCAGACTTTTATACTTTGTGTAGACTTTACAGGTATATACCTATTTTTGTGGCACAGAATATGACATACAACAACTTAATGCATTAACAATATGACGCAATGAGTATATGAAAAAAATATATGTATCACACAGAGAGTCATATATCTTTCTGTCAGTCTCAGAGTTAGAGCTTGTGAGCTCTGCAAAAAATGTGTCATCCAGAGCATGTGTTATGCTCAGACATGTGGATTATTGATTAATGAAACATGCCAATATTAGAATAAAAGGATATTCTGACAATGACTATTATAACTTCAGTATAACAGGCCTTGATTGAACTTTGGTGCTTTGGTGCTCTAAAGCAAAGAAAAACCTTTGGTGTCTACATGAAATAAGACAATAATAAATAAGACAATAATAAATAAGATAATAATAATAATAACAATAATAATAATAATAATAATAATAATAATAATAATAATAATAATAGGGCAGCAAAGTCTTTCTGTGTGGAGTTTGCATGTTCTCCCCGGGTACTCCAGCTTCCTCCCACCGTCCAAAGACATGCAGTTTGTGGGGATAGGTTAACTGATTATTCTAAATTGCTCATAGGTGTGATTGTGAGTGTGAATGGTCGTCTGTCCCTGTGTGTTAGCCCTGCGACAGACTGGCGACCTGTCCAGGGTGTACCCTGCCTCTCCCACTATGACCCCCAGCGAACCTGAAAAGGGTAAGTGGAAGCGAATGGATGGATTGATGGATAATAATAATAATAATAATAATAATAATAATAATAATAATAATAAAGTAAAACTCTGAATACATTTACTGAATACGTTTCACTGATTAGTAATATTTTAAGTCAGTCATAAAATTTTGCAAAAACTTCCTGAAGTAATTGTTTCAGTAATATATCCAAAATTCACTTTATACCAGTAAAATAAGCCAACATCATCCCCAGGGATATTACATGTCCACTTTAGCAGAGCTGAACTGCAGTAAAGTGTTTCATTTCAGTTAAGATTGTAATTATACTGAAAATTGTAATTCAATATATGATGTCAGGATACTGTTTACTCCACTTGGCCTCTTGGTTTTTATCTCTCTTTTGTCCTCACTCGTTTTGTTTAACTGTTTCATAAATTAAATGCATCAAAAAAATTTAAAACCAAATATGTATATTTGGGTCCTCGGAATCAGAGATCCCCTCTTTTTGTTACAGTGTGGTATTCAAACTTTTAAAACTGATCTGAATATTTTCTAAATTGATTTTGGTCAGACAAAGACAAACGTAAATGGCCTGCATTTGTATAGCGCTTTACTTAGTCCCTAAGGACCCCAAAGCGCTTTACACTACATTCAGTCACTCACACATTCACACACAATGTGAATGTGTGCAGCATTGTAGCCACAGCTGCCCTGGGGCGCACTGACAGAGGCGAGGCTACCGGACACTGGTTCCAACGGGCCCTCTGACCACCACCAGTAGGCAACGGGTGAAGTGTCTTGCCCAAGGACACAATGGCCGAGACTGTCGGAACCGGGGCTCAAACCGGCAACCTTCCGATTACAAGACGAACTCCCAACTCTTGAGCCACGATCGCCCCGTGACGTATTCTGAGACACTTCTCTGTTTTCACAGATCATCTTCTTTTGTTGTGAGAGGGCTCATCTAGACTAACAGCAAATTCAGTACTCTTAACAAACTTACAGTTGAGCAAGAAGTGTTAGCAATCCTGTGATATGAGATTTAAAAGGCTGAAATTAGTCTGACACCCTCAAAACATGAATGACAAACAATTGACAGTTTTGGCTTGTTTTCATCTGACGTGACATTGTAGTTCGGTACATGCATTAGAAGAAGCTTTAGCTTATTGTGCAATTTCCTGACAGGTGAGAAATGATGAAAGGAAATGGTATAAGATCCTGCCACACAAGTGGCGTCCTCTTTTACGCTCATCAACTGTAACATTAAAACCACTAACGCTGAAACCAGGCCCTGGCATTTGTGTAAATATTACAGCGATACATATCAGCCAACTAAACGCTTTTGTAGCCCAAGCAAACCTCTCGTGGCAAAGTCAGTCACCAATTTCATCACCCTCACCTAGAAGAACAACAGCCCTCTCATGCCACAAAACTTCTCCTGAACAACTCAAGGAATGCAACATTTTGCCCAACCTTCAGACTCAAGCATTCACAGGATGCACTATAACAAGCCACAAATAAACTATTCAATAACCCAGTGGCTGAGGAGAGGGACATCTGGTAGCCTCAATTCAATTAAATTAAATTCAATTCAGATTTGTTAATATAATGTCACAACACAACCACAGTTGCCTCAGTGCTCTTTATATTTTAAGGTAAAGACCCTACAATAATACAAAGAAAACAGAGCGCACCATACGTCACATGACCCCCTATGAGCAAGTGCTTTGGTGACAGTGGGAAGGAAAAACTTCCTTTTAACAGCAGGAAACCTCCAGCAGAACCAGATATAAAGACAAGACAAACCGATGATGTGGATGAGAGTCAGAGATTAATAATAAAAAAAAATATCTATAACAAATTATAATTAATTATTATAAATTATAATTTTAAAAAATAAATAGTGAATGAAAAGGGTGACTAAAAAATCCTCAAGCAGCCTAGACGCACTGCAGCTTAACTAAGGGAGAGTTCAGGGTCACCTGATTCATCCCTAACGCTATCCTTAATTTATTTCTTATCTCGTTTGAAGCCTAATCTTGAAAGTACAGATAGTGTCTGTCACCCGAATCAAAACTGGCAGCTGGTTTGAAGAAGGGTTTGAAAACTGAAGGCTCTGCTTCCCATTCTACGTTTAAATACTGTGATAGGGGTGATATGGTACTATAAGGTCATTGAGGCAAGAAGGGGCCTGATTATTCATGACCTTGTATGTGAGGAGCAGGATTTTAAATTTTAAAATTCTGGATTTAACAAACAGCCAATAAAGAGAAGCCAATATAGGAGAAATGTGCTCTCGCTTTCTAATAATAATAATAATGGATTGGATTTATATAGCGCTTTTCAAGGCACCCAAAGCGCTTTACAATGCCACTATTCATTCACTCTCACATTCACACACTGGTGGAGGCAGCTACAGTTGTAGCCACAGCTGCCCTGGGGCAGACTGACAGAAGCGAGGCTGCCATATCGCGCCATCGGCCCCTCTGGCCAACACCAGTAGGCAAGTAGGGTAAAGTGTCTTGCCCAAGGACACAACGACCAGGACAGAGAGCCTAGGGATCGAACCGGCGACCTTCCGGTTACAGATGCGATTCCCAACCCCCTGAGCCACGGTCGCCCTTTGTAATCCCTCTTTGTAATCTTGCTGCATCATTTTGAATCAATTGAGTTTTTAGGGAGTTTTTAGGAAATCCTGATAATAAGGCATTACAGTAGCCCAATAATAAATGCATGAACTGTTTTTCCAGCTGTACTTACACTGCTTCTCCTGTGATCTAAACCTTTATAAGTGGCAGAAAAGGAAAGGATGAATGGATACACTGAGGCAACCAGATAATTCTGATATATAACAGCCTTATTTACAAGCTAAACCAGTAAGTACTTTTTAGAAAGAGGCAGTAACACGTTTTCTGCAGAAACAGAGAAACTTTGACATGACTGCTGCATGTACAGGAACTGTTTACATATGAAAACAAAAATGTTGCACTTAGGAGCACATCAAAAAGCTAACAATGGCCAGTGCACACACAACTGTGCAAAGATAGTTTAACCGAATTGACTTATCCTTTTTCATTTCAAAGTGCAGCGGTATTTGTACGTTAGTGCCTGTGAAAGAACAAGCAAAGCCACATGTGGCAGCTGAACTGTGAGATACAGGCCGCGGCTAGCTACTTCTCTGCAAACCTGTTTACTCCGAACACACAAGTATTTTGTTATCTACAGGATGTGTATGTAGCCTGTTCACAGTGTTACGACTTTGTCTTTCATGTCGACTTGCTGATTGGGTGCAGGCACTACCCACAGCTAGGTTGCGGTTACAAAAAGATCAAATACAATAGTTTAGCGCAAAAGAAGTGGACAGTCCTCTCTCACATATGCCTTAACAAATGTGTGTCACAGCACACATGCAACATGCCACACATAGCACACAAGGACACTTTGTATGCAACTGTCTGCACCAGTAGCTTTCAGAATATGATATTAAATGGCACCCTAGCCTTCCTCTCTCATAGGTTCTCAAACCCATTAATTAGGGCAGGCACAATTCAGTTCTGAGTACAAAACAGGAAGCGATGCTTTATATAAATTTAGAGTTTTTGGAAATCCTGATAAGGTTTGCAAACAATAACCCCCATGCACAGACACTAAAAATCAAAGGAGAAAAAAATCCTGTGTGGATTCAAACCAGGCAGCCTCATCACTGCTGAATTTTCCATGCATCATTTGTTTCGCACAGCTTGTGAAACAAAAAGCAAGGAATCAGCCACAAATGACTTTTGTATTAGTTACTTGTTTATGATTTTACCTCATTAACATTAGTCCTGCTTCTACCACAAAAGCTGGTTCTACAATTAAAATGTAATAAAAGTAATGATGAATACTCTTATTTGTCAAATCAAATCAAATCACTTTTATTGTCACATCACATGTGCAGGTACATTGGTACAGCACACGTGAGTGAAATTCTTGTGTGCGAGCTTCACAAGCAACAGAGTTGTGCAAATACAATAATGTAAACAAGCAAAATACAAGAATGGCTACATCTGAAACTAATAAATATATGTACAATATATAATAGTATATGCATTTCTGGATGTGTATACTAAATATTTTTCTACGTGTGTGTGTGTGTGTGTGTGTGTGTGTACACATATTTTACAAATTAAATAGAGTAAACAATAAATAAAATATCTAAAATAAAATATACAGAGTGAGACATGTGCAAAACAGTGGTGTTACTGTACAGTATGGAGTGCATAATGTTAAAGTTCCAGTAATGAAGCTGAGGTGTCTATGACGTGTTCATCAGTCTGATGGCCTGATGGAAGAAGCTGTCTCTCAGTCTGCTGGTACGGGACCGGATGCTGCAGAACCTCCTTCCTGATGGAAGCAGTCTGAACAGTTTATGGCTGGGGTGACTGGAGTCCTTGATGATCCTCCCCGCTTTCCTCAGGCAGCGCTTCCTGTAGATGTCTTGGAGGGAGGGAAGCTCACCTCCAATTATCCGTTCAGAGCACCGCACTACTCGCTGGAGAGCTTTGCAGTTGTAGGCGGTGCTGTTGCCATACCAGGTGGTGATGCATCCAGTGAGGATGCTCTCAATGGCACAGTGATAGAAGGTCCTGAGGATGCGGGGGCTCATGCCGAATCTTTTCAGTCTCCTGAGAAAGAAGAGGCGCTGCTGCGCCTTCTTCACTGTTTTGTTTGTGTGTACTGACCACGTAAGATCCTCAGCCAGGTGTACGCCAAGGAACCGGAAGCTGCTCACTCTCTCCACAGCAGCGCCGTTGATGGTGATGGGGGTGTGTACTTCTCTGCACCTCCGGAAGTCCACTATCAACTCCTTTGTCTTTGCGACGTTGAGGGTGAGATGGTTGTCTTGACACCAGTGGGTCAGGGCGCTGACCTCCTCCCTGTAAGCCATCTCATCACCGTTGGTGATAAGACCCACCACTGTAGTGTCGTCCGCAAACTTCACAATGATGTTGGAGCTGTTAGTGGCTGTGCAGTCGTAGGTGTAGAGTGAGTACAGGAGAGGGCTCAGTACACACCCCTGTGGAGCACCAGTGTTCAGTGTGACGGGGGATGAGGTGATGCTGCCCAGTCTGACCACTTGGCGTCTGTCAGACAGGAAGCTAAGGATCCAGCTGCAGAGGGAGCTGCTCAGTCCTAGATCCTGCAGTTTCCTGTCCAGCTTCGAGGGAACGATGGTATTGAATGCTGAGCTGTAATCTACAAACAGCATCCTCACATACGTGTCTCTCTTCTCCAGGTGTGACAGGGCAGTGTGTAGTGTCAGGGCTATGGCATCATCAGTGGACCTGTTGTGGCGGTGTGCGAACTGTAGAGGGTCCAGTGAGTCGGGTAGTGCAGAGCAGATGAAGTCCCTGACCAGCTTCTCGAAGCATTTGCTTACGATGGGGGTCAGGGCTACAGGTCGCCAGTTGTTCAATGAGGAAATGGTGGAGGATTTGGGTACAGGGACGATGGTGGCCACTTTGAAGCAGGCTGGGACTACAGACAGAGAGGGGGAAAGGTTGAAGATGTGCGTGAACACTCCAGCCAGCTGAGCCGCGCATGACTTGAGGACGCGGCCGGGAATCCCGTCCGGACCAGTAGCTTTGCGTGCGTTCACCTTCCTGAAGCACTTCCGCACATCCTCCTCAGACACAGTGTGCGCACTGACGTCATCCGCGGTGCGCACACTGTCCGGTCTCATGGTGTTCGCTGTGTCGAATCTAGCGTAGAATACGTTTAGATCCTCACACAGAGAGGCCGTGGTCTGCGGTGTGCTGGTTTTCCCTCTAAAGTCTGTGATCGTGTTTAGTCCCTGCCACATACTCCGAGGGTTGTCAAACTGTTGCTCCACCCTGTCCCTGTACTCACGTTTGGCTGCTTTGATCGTCTTCCGGAGTTGGTAATGTGCGTGTTTGTAGTCCGATGTGTTCGCGGAGGCAAAGGCGGTGTTCCGTGCCGCCAGTGCCGCGCGAACATCTCCGTTAATCCAGGGTTTTTGATTTGGGAAGGATTTGACTGTTCTGGATGGGACGACATCTTCCACGCATTTCCTGATAAATCCGCAGACTGAGTCTGTGTATTCATCAATGTCCCTAGCAGCCACGTGAAAATTTCCCAGTCCGCGTGATCAAAACAGTCCCGCAGCGCAGACTCCGATTGGTCCGTCCAACAGTGTACCGCCCTCCGGGTTGGAGCTTCCTGTTTCAGCTTCTGCCTGTAGGCGGGCAGGAGCAGGATGGAGCGGTGATCTGATTGGCCGAATGGGGCGCGGGGGAGGGCTTTGTACGCATCCCGGAAAGAGGTGTAGCAGTGGTCGAGTAGCCGATCTCCACGAGTGTTAAAATGGATGTGTTGGTGGAGTTTGGGTGAGACTTTCTTCAGGTTTCCCTTATTAAAGTCTCCGGCTGTGATAAACGCTGCCTCTGGGTGTGCGGTTTCCTCGCTGCTGATCGCGCTGTACAGTTCCCTGAGTGCTCGGTCAGTGTCGGCTTGTGGGGGAATGTAAACAGCCGTAATAATACTGCTGTAAATTCCCTCGGTAGCCAGAATGGCCGGCACTTAATCATCAGGTACTCCAGGTCCGGTGAGCAGAAGGATTTGACCGGGTGCACGTTTGCATTTGGTGCTGTCTTGTGAGCTAAAGTGAGCTAAAGTAATTGAACAATATACATCCATACAAATGTGTCGATCTATCAGTTAAACCAATGAATGAATAATAAATGAAGACATTTTGAGGTAACAGATTATCTGTACTGTTTATTCATTCTAACGTCTGTCAGCAAAATTGTGCCAGTTTAGGGTTTTATTGATAAAACCCTATAGCGCTTTTTCTAGTCCCTAAGGACCCCAAAGCACTTCACACTACATTCAGTCATTCACACACACATTCACACACTGGTGATGAAGCTACGTTGTAGCCACAGCTGCCCTGGGGCGCACTGACAGAGGCGAGGCTGCCGGACACTGGCGCCACCGGGCCCTCTGACCACCACCAGTAGGCAAACATGGGGTTAGTATCTTGCCCAAGGATATTTGGCATGCTGCCAGGAGGCAGCCTGGGATCGAACCACCGACCTTCTGATTAGTGGCTGACCGGCTCTGCCACCTGAGCTACAGCCACCTATTATTCTAGATGCTTATGTACTTTGTTGCAGCGGTAATCATAATTTATCTTATCTTATATTGGATGGTAATGAAAAAGAAACTTTACCCTTGGAGCTTTTGCCAGTTGTCCACTGGGCTGGTTTTGAATGAGGATTAATTTTGAAATTTTGGCACCACCGCTGTTTCTCCCACCTATTTCATGTGTTTCTATAAGTACTATGTAAATGCATTTTTACACTACAGGATATCGGCCAAGACATGGACATGTTATGTCATAGATTTCCCACTGAAGCAGGAGCTGAACGTAGGAGACACACCTTAGTATTAATCCTGGAAATGCTGCAGATTATCGATAAAGATGTCTGGCATTTCTTCTTAACAAAACTGAGGTAACCAAAGTGGATGGATAGAATTTTATTACTTAAGTAATAAACTTAAGATAATTAAGTGTCTGCTGCTGTTTTCTATGAAATGCTCTACAACTTGCATATTAGTTCTGTCTTTGAAGAAGCAAAACCATTTAGTATTTGTTCATCCTGCTCTTCAGCTCTTCCGAAGAATAACATGACATGGCCTTGCACCAATGAAACATGCAGGTTGCAAATTTTCTCTAAAGTGCAGAGTATAATGTATTTGAGATATTTCTTGCAGCAAGTAGTACAACCAGGAATAGAACTGCATTTTACTGTTTCTGTGATTAACTTCTCCTATCAGATAGTCAAATGTGAAAATTGACTAATCTGAAATATTCAGAAAACAAGAAAAAGAGTTTTTTCTAAAAAAATTTCTAAATATGTTTTAGAACGTTCATGTGGGGAGGTAAGTACACATCCAGTGTGACAGGAAGTGTACTTTTAAGCCTGCTCTATGTTAACCAATCAAATACATTTTATAGTCTAACCCAACATGTACAGTTCTCCTCTTAGACCTGCTGAAACACCACAACAAAGGAGCAGTGTCAAGATGATCATATTATGGGCTGCATTTAACATTATGCACTCCATACTGTATATAAATGCCACTTGTTTTGCACATATTCAACTCTGTATATTTTATATATTTTATTATTATTATTATTATTATTATTATTTTATTTTTATTTTTTTTACTATTTAATTTGTAAAAATGTGTATACACACACACACACACACGTAGGAAAATATTTAGTATACACATCCAGAAATGCATACACTATTATATATTGTACATATATTTATTAGTCTCAGGTTGGCCATTCTTGTATTTTGCTCGTTTGTGTTGTTGTGTTTGCACATCTCTGTTGCTTGTGGGGCTCGCACACAAGAATTTCACTCGCATGTGCTGTGCCAGTGTGCCTGCACATGTGATGTGACAATAAAAGTGATTTGATTTGATTTTTTTGATTTGATTGCTTTTTCTCCATCAACGCTGTAAGTGCTTTTTTATTCTGATTATATGTCTGAAATATAATTATTTATGTTGAATAGATTTGTGTGTATATACAATAACAAGAGTATTTTTAAATTTTAAATTATTTTTGTCTCGTGATTTTTTCTATGTTTTGTTTTCACTCAGATTCTCTGGTTCCAGTGAAAACCGCTCATCTTGGTGAAGCAGCAACTTTAACATGCGCTAGAACTACTAAAGAGATCAGCAGTAGAGTCCAGTGGTACAAGCAGAGTGTCGGAGATGCTCTTAAATTAGTTGTTACATTTTATGGAACTACACAGCCTGTTTATACTCCAGAGTTTCCTGAATCAAGATTTAAGGCAAAAATTGATAAACATTTTGGCAACCTGACTATTGTGAAGACAGTCCAAGAAGATGAGGGCTACTATCACTGTGAGCAAGGCAGTTGTGTTAGTGGTGAATGGAGCGGGATGTATTTGTTAGTAAAAGGTATTCAACTGTTCTACTTTTACAAACATTTTAAAAATCTCTGAGCATGTTTTGAAGAATGTCTTTGTGTTTTGTATTACACAGGAAACACTCAGAGGTCATCAAACTATATCGTTGTCCAAAAGCAGATGGAATCAAATCCAGTCTATTCAGGAGACACAGCGACTCTCGAGTGTTCAGTCTTCTCCGATTCTGAGAACAAGATGTGTCCAGGAGATCATAATGTTTTCTGGTTCAGAGCGGGATCTCATCCAAACATCATCTACACTGACGGGAAAAGACATAATGAATATGAGAACAGATCTAACCCTCAGAAAAGATGTGTTTATCGCTTCTCTAAGAGCGTCAGCTCCTCTGATGCTGGGACTTACTACTGTGCTGTGGCCACATGTGGGGAAATAATATCTGGAAATGGAACTATACTTAATATTCAAGGTACCCGTCCCATTGATTTTTAAATTAATCCATATAATATGTAAATTATATAATATTTAAGTGCCAGTATGTACAGTGACAATTAATTAATACAATTTTTATAACTTTGAGGTAACATCAAACTTGTTTCAGGAGACACTCCGTCGTCACAGCCAGGAAGTACGATTATTTTTCTGCTGTGTGTGGGTATAATATTGTTATAGCTGTCCTCATGTACACATTCAAAAGAAACAACAATGATCATCACAAAGGTAATCAAAGTTACTCACAGTTCGCTACAGATCAAAAGTTAAAAAATCTTTACATTTGTATTTATTGTCATCTGTCTATTCTGTAATCAAGCACTTGTCCAGCAGAAAAACTTTTGTGGTCAGAAAACACAACAGGTAAAGTACTTAATGACAGCAATATCCTCAGAAATATGAATCTTTTATGGTTAAGTTTTGATCTTTCCAATATTTTTTTTTCTTTCTCCATTTCCCAGAATAAGGACACATGGATGTTTTCTGCTGTTGTCTTTACCATGATAGAAGCTGACAGATGCTAAATGAAAGAGTCAAAGGTGGAGAAGCATGAAATCTACAAAGCTGTGAAGACCTTTGGCCTTGAATAGGTGATCAAAAGCATGACTGCTTATAGTTAATAAGATTTTAGTTTTGTTGTAGTTGTGTATGTAAATTTGCATATCCATGTAGATCAGAGCTGAACTGCAACATTGCTGTATTTCTGACTGAATATTGCATTTTTTAAATCTTATTTCTTATTTTTATGTCTTGGCTTTAATGAAGCCCAAGAAAAACAAAAATATCATCTAAGTTCTAAACACATCAAAGTAATTATGTTGAAAATGGCCAGATGTGACGTAATAGATGCTCACAGTGGCCTAAAGAAGCAATGCAGAACGATTTTAGGAGAAGATATTTATTCTTTAGATGCTTAATACATGCATATATTTATAAAAATAATATAAAAAGTATTAATAATGATATAATTATAATTATAATAATATAAATACTATGTAAGAAATTGCAACGTTTTATGACTATAATAATGATGTCTGTGAAAAAGAAATTCCTTATGTACTGTAATCAGTCTTTATTCAATTTAATTATATTTTATTTATTTTGGGACAAATCACAAGAGTTGGAGCACACTTTGTGTTCATGGATATTTCATCTGGGCCAACGGTAATCACTGATTACATCCAGAAATGGAACTTTTTAATCAACCAGCTTCATCCTATAAGTCCTGGGTTTACTCTTGAATGGCCCTTGTCATGAAGGACTTAAGCTCATATCAGGAGCACCCAGAGGAGGTGAGAGTGGACAGATGGCCCATGGCACAGAGAAATTTGAAATTCATATCCATTAAACCTCATCATTGAACAAGCTAACCTGCCTTAAAATGTCATTTTTGAATGTAAAAATAAACATTTATCCTTAATGAGCTAATATATAATAAGGTCGCGGTGCCATTATAAAGTCTAAATAAGCAATTTAAAAAGTATTTTAAGCACATTTATGTATACGGTGATTAAGATATGAGCTTATTTCATTTGTAATTAATTGGTAATTCAGGCAGTTACAAATATTTATTGGCAGATGCAAACATAACCCACCTGAGGTTTGCAGAATGAACAGAGTCAAAACCAGAGTTTTTAAGGTTGGTTAAATCACAGAGCTTCACAAACAAGTGTAAACACCATTATCATAATAAATGGAAAATCTCTCTGGGATTTCTTTAGTTCATTTATGAGGTTCAACTTTCCAGGATGGAAAAAATCATTCAAGACAGAAATGTTTTGCATCCAGTAAAATGTAACTTTTCACCACTTCCAGAACAATTAGAAACAACCGATGAGCACACTGTGAATAAAGATTAATGGGTTCTGTTATAAGATGTGTTGAACGTCAGACTTTTCAGCGTCACAAAGGCGGCTCTTCTTTAACATGGCAAAATCAACATACTAAATGCATTACATGGTCAGCAGTAATATTAATACAGTAACCTTTAAGCGCCAGACATATTATCTACTGAAGGAATATGTTTTAAATGTGTGACTTCTTAAGCTGTACCTCACTAACACTGCTGACTGAAGCCCAGCTGTAAATTTGCAGTAGCACAAACTGTATAAGCCACGTTGTGATAGGAATTTACTTGATAACTGATAACATCTATCAACCACACACTGTCTCTGATATAGGTGCAAGAAAAATCACCGTCTGAACTGTGCAAGACAACATGAGCAGCTATGAAAAGCAGGCGCCTCTATGTGACAGACTGCATCACAGGAAATGAGAAGAAAACACACACACGGAAAAATACAGAGAAAAAAAACATAGCGAAGCTGACAAAGGCATCAAATGACACCTGTGAGGTGACCAACATATGTAAGCTGAAGAACGACTTTATAGGTTTTCAACGCCTGTGATGCTTTTGTTCAGTACTGCGTGACTTTGAAGAAGAAAAAGGAAGAAAGAAAGAAAAACAATCTCAACTTTAGTTTTTTTACCAAACAAGACCTGAGTTTGTTAAACTTTTGGACAAACTGTACATAATAATCAAGTACAGCGCGTGTCATTCATTTCAACATTCATGACTTAATTTTAACTTATAGAACAACAATAGTAATAATTGTGTCTTGGACACACAGTTATTACAGACACAAGACAAACTGCTTTGGTTTATTAGGATTAATCCAGTGTGTGTGTGAGATGGAGTGCTTGGTTAGAAATGTGAATGAAGAAAAATAAATAAATGAATGAATAAAACTGAGTGAATAATAATACAAACAACAGGAATCGATCTATCTACAGTGCTATCTGTTAAATATATAATACTTAAACAGTTATAGAGCACTATCCTAGAAAGGCACTCCTAACAGTGCTTATGCATCTAGCCCAGAAAACATGTTACTGTGAGAGGACGCCTGGGCAAATTATCAGGGTAGGTCAAGCAACTCAGTAAATAAATTAAGTAATTAATTCTGGGATATCAGAATTCTTTTCTCTTACATCTTTTTTTAGGTTTAGAAGTACAGGGAGTGCAGAATTATTAGGCAAATGAGTATTTTGTCCACATCATCCTCTTCATGCACGTTGTCTTACTCCAAGCTGTATAGGCTCAAAAGCCTACTACCAATTAAGCATATTAGGTGATGTGCATCTCTGTAATGAGAAGGGGTGTGGTCTAATGACATCAACACCCTATATCAGGTGTGCATAATTATTAGGCAACGTCCTTTCCTTTGGCAAAATGGGTCAAAAGAAGGACTTGACAGGCTCAGAAAAGTCAAAAATAGTGAGATATCTTGCAGAGGGATGCAGCAGTCTCAAAATTGCAAAGCTTCTGAAGCGTGATCATCGAACAATCAAGCGTTTCATTCAAAATAGTCAACAGGGTCGCAAGAAGCGTGTGGAAAAACCAAGGCGCAAAATAACTGCCCATGAACTGAGAAAAGTCAAGCGTGGAGCTGCCAAGATGCCACTTGCCACCAGTTTGGCCATATTTCAGAGCTGCAACATCACTGGAGTGCCCAAAAGCACAAGGTGTGCAATACTCAGAGACATGGCCAAGGTAAGAAAGGCTGAAAGACGACCACCACTGAACAAGACACACAAGCTGAAACGTCAAGACTGGGCCAAGAAATATCTCAAGACTGGTTTTTCTAAGGTTTTATGGACTGATGAAATGAGAGTGAGTCTTGATGGGCCAGATGGATGGGCCCGTGGCTGGATTGGTAAAGGGCAGAGAGCTCCAGTCCGACTCAGACGCCAGCAAGGTGGAGGTGGAGTACTGGTTTGGGCTGGTATCATCAAAGATGAGCTTGTGGGGCCTTTTCGGGTTGAGGATGGAGTCAAGCTCAACTCCCAGTCCTACTGCCAGTTTCTGGAAGACACCTTCTTCAAGCAGTGGTACAGGAAGAAGTCTGCATCCTTCAAGAAAAACATGATTTTCATGCAGGACAATGCTCCATCACACGCGTCCAAGTACTCCACAGCGTGGCTGGCAAGAAAGGGTATAAAAGAAGAAAAACTAATGACATGGCCACCTTGTTCACCTGATCTGAACCCCATTGAGAACCTGTGGTCCATCATCAAATGTGAGATTTACAAGGAGGGAAAACAGTACACCTCTCTGAACAGTGTCTGGGAGGCTGTGGTTGCTGCTGCACGCAATGTTGATGGTGAACAGATCAAAACACTGACAGAATCCATGGATGGTAGGCTTTTGAGTGTCCTTGCAAAGAAAGGTGGCTATATTGGTCGCTGATTTGTTTTTGTTTTGTTTTTGAATGTCAGAAATGTATATTTGTGAATGTGGAGATGTTATATTGGTTTCACTGGTAAAAATAAATCATTGAAATGGGTATATATTTGTTTTTTGTTAAGTTGCCTAATAATTATGCACAGTAATAGTCACCTGCACACACAGATATCCCCCTAAAATAGCTAAAACTAAAAACAAACTAAAAACTACTTCCAAAAACATTCAGCTTTGATATTAATGAGTTTTTTGGGTTCATTGAGAACATGGTTGTTGTTCAATAATAACATTATTCCTCAAAAATACAACTTGCCTAATAATTCTGCACTCCCTGTATAAGAATTGTGGACCACTCATAGGCCACAGGGAACACTAGCAAATTAAATATTCTTTCTACATTGGTGTGTAATTTACAGGACAAATGGGTGGATGGAGGGATGGATACACTGACACAACTAGATAATGTTGATATAACTATAACAACAACAATAATAATAATAATAATAATGATAATAATTTTATTTGAAAGCACCTTTCAAGGCACCCAAGGATTGCTTAATCAAGACTCTACAAGAATTCTAACAATTCATAAATTTTGACATCTGCATATATTTGAGAACTGTTTCTGTGGGGAAAAGAAAATATTGCACTTGTTAGGTGCACAAGATGACATGAACTGTGCAATCATAGTTTACCCAAATTAACTTGTACTGTGAAAGAACAAGCAAAGCCACATGTGGCCGCTGAACTATGAGATACAGACTGTGGCTGGCTACTCGTCTGCTTGCAACGGCCCCCCAAACCTGTTTACTCAGTACGCACATCAATTTTGCTATCAACAGGATCTGTAGCTTTTTCACAAGAAGCCTTCCCCTGTCAGGACTGTTTTATTTTGACTTGTTGAATAAGTGTAGGCACTACCCGCAGCCAGGCTGACAATAAGAAAAGATTGTGCAGTAATTTGGGTTAAAAGATACTGAATTATGCCTTACAAATGTGTATCACATGCCACACACTGCACACACAGACACTTTGTATGCAACTTATATCTACACCAGTAGCTTTGACAAAATGATATTGCATACAGATAAGAATAAGATGTATTAAACTGCTTCCTCACATCTGCTTCATGAATATGAAGAGTTGTGGTGGGAGGAGGTGGTGTGAAATCCTCCTTGGTGTGGGGTTTGGAGGGAGGTGTTGTAGGTGAAGTGTTTGATGGGGGTGATGGCTCTATGGAGGGGGGAGAGGTGGGGGAATGAGTGTCCAAAGTGTCTCTATTGTTGGGGCCGTTGGAGGTGTGAAGGCTGCCTGATGGCTCGTCAAAACGGCAGTAAAAGTCGTTAAGGGTGTTGGCCAAGAGCAAGTCATCAGTGGAGTGGGGGGTTTTAGGCTTGTAGTTGGTGATATTCCTAAAACCTTTCCACACAGAGGCCGAGTCATTCTCTGAGATCTGCTGCTGCATCTTCTCAGAGTGCTGATGTTTGGCAATGTCCACTTCTTTAGTGAACCTGTACTTGGCCTCTCTGTAGCAGTCCCTGTCTCCGCTTCTGAACGCCTTTCTCTTTTCCAGCCACAGCTTTTTGAGTTTAGGAGTAAACCAGGGTTTGTCATTGTTATAACTCACCCTGGTGCGTGATGGCACAATGCTGTCCTCACTGAAGTGGATATAGGAGGTGACAGTGTCCGTAAACTCATCCAAGCTGTTAGAAGCAGCCTTCAATCATGGACCTAACTGTAGGGTGAGGAGCTCATTCATCTGAGAGGTGATCAGATTAACTGAGATGTATTGTGCTGTTCTACAAATCATAATGGCGGAGATAATGGTGGAATAGTTTTTGATAGCAAAGCTGTTCTCTGGATATATCCTAATCTCCACCTGTTTCTCAACTCTCACTCAGAGATCTGCATTTACACTGTTTTATTCTGGCTAGCATGTTACTCCCTACCTCGCGCTGCGTCAACAGGTCTGCTGGTTTTTTAACCTCAAATTTCACATCCTCATTTAACGTTTGATAGTGTTTCAGTAGATAAAGGTGAATGGCTTGGACATTAATTGAGCTGTGGTTTGGGGGAGGCCTCGAAGGGGACTGGTGACGGCTCCCGATGTACAAAATAGAAGAGAAGAAGTTGAAAAGGCGAGGGAGGGTGTGAACTGGGGGAACATATCCGGTCGTTCAGTCTGCTGTAGTTACATCCTAAGGTTTTAAAAACTGAGCTTAAATAAATGATTAGAGGTAATAAAAGCCGAGGGAGGTCAACGGTGATCACTGACTGTTTTAGGAGCTTTTTGAGATTAAATAGAAGAAAATACAAAACATTAAACATGTTAACAACACAAAAGCCATATTAAACGCAGACTACTTTAGGCCCGGAAGTAGGATTGGTCACGTCATCGCTTAACAACCGGACATTGATCAGAACAGGAAGGAGCATGTTTGGAGGTGTGGTCCCACTCCTGAAATTCCAATACTTCCAATTTGCTATACTGTTGGCAGAAAGCTGGTTGATACTGAAATGAACTGATTGCAACTTTATATAAAAACTAGTGTGGTTGCATCATGCAATTTTTATATTCTGCAAAATATTAGTTTAATCAGAAAGTGAAACTCTTCAGATCAAGAGTATCTATAGTAAGAGCAGTGGCAGAATAAACCAGAACTCCCAGTGAACACCCACGTAAGCAAACTCTACACAAAGAGGTCCACTCTGGGGTAACCCAGGAACAGCAACAGCAACGGTGGTCATTACTGAGCCACCATGCCGCCCTCATTTGTGTTGATTAAAAAATGCCACAGATTACTCTGTTTAGAACTCAGTCTTCTATTATTAAAGTCAAATCAGGTTTGAAAGTGTCGGTCAAGGATGCATTGAGAAAAACGTCATGGTGTGCAAGTCAATATTTCTTTTGGTGTCTCATTATCAATCCAGATGAAATTTTAATGTTGCCATTTTCCACTTCCATTCTGCTTGATCATTGTTTTAGGGAGGATCGCTGCCTCAGGAATGTTCAGAACATGTCCCTAGTTGATGGCAAAGACTTAGAGTTCTACAGTAAGTTGCTTCAGTGAACAACATACAGCATGTACACATGTAATCACATCAGTTACATCTGTCACTCAGGTGTGTGATGTTTGTCACAGTACAATTTGCATGCTCAGTTGATCAGAATTGTTATCCTCCCATCATGAATGCTTGTGTTTTGTTGCACAGTGAAAATTGCCAGTTCCTATCACAGGTTCCTGCAGACCTGCCCTGACTGTCTGCTCATGCACACCTACGATAAAGTAGCCAATCACCAATTGTTCTACTTGTTTGGTAAGTATGAGCAGTGATGGAGCATTTACTAAAAGAACTGACAAGTAAAACAGTAAAATATTTACTTGATGGACTATTCATTGTATATTTTAACTGTAATTAATGAGTTGTAGTCAACTGACAATTCTTTGGCTATTTCAAATAAGGGTGGAAGGGTGGACCACTTTGGCATTCAACTCATCATTTCTTTTAGTATCTCACTTTCCTATTTGTGAAGAAGTAAGAAAAGAATATAAAAATCCCCAAACCAATGAGAAACTAGTTGTAGAGCCCAGTATGGATTTTCGCAAATGGATTTTTCTTCAACAAGTTAACTGATCAAGTGATTAATCATTTTAATATTCATCAACTAGACTATAATTGTCTTCCATCTAAATTGTAGCCATGTCTGAATACAAAGTAGCTTGAATTCAATCAGGGCTGGACTGGGACAAAAAATCGTCCTGGGCATTTTGACTAGAGAACCACAAAGACATAAAACCTTTGAATGAAAACAAATGCTGTTGTGACAGTGATGTACACTGTCTTGTTGGTATATATGTATGATTTCTTTACATTTTGCATCAGATGACCACTTTGGTTGTTTTGAGAATAATAGATTGCTGAATATACATTAGAGCTAAAGAGACTGTATTTTAGGGTGGCTTGCAAAATTATAATATGGAGTTTGCTAGTGTGTAAGAATACAAACAGAAAAGGCCTGGAATGTGAACAATGAACTGGGGTGCAGGGCAGGAGAAGAATTAACCCCCACCCCCAGGACAGAAGCAAGAGTTACTGCAAGAGTTACTGAGGGTGAGGGGCAGACAAATAACAAAAGGACACTACCTTAAACACTTAGACCCCCGGAGAGCAGTCATTTTGGTTTTCTACCTTAGACCCCCGCGGAGTCATCATTTTGCGTTTCTACCTTTAAAAGCCGGAGAGCAGTCAGTCAAATGCTGGAGTCATTCATATGTATATTAGGTCGTTACCTGAGAATTCTGGAGGGAGGGGAGTGGGGGTGAGTGATTGAGGGGGTGGGGGAGTGGAGTGTTTCAGTTTGCCATCTTAGGGAGAAATCAACACATGTCCTTTGTATGTCCTTTGTTGCTGACATTTATTGATGAAAACAGTACAAAAAACCAACCATTTGTACACATATTTACAAATAATGATAAAAAGTGAGTGAGTACATTTCAACATTTTCAGCAATCACTCACAATCCTGGCACTGCCACGGTATCTGTCGTCTGCATTTACCACATGTGTACCTGTAGCAGTGAACACATCGCACAGTGGCCTGATTTTTTTTGCATCTGTGTTTGACCTGACACGTGGCTCTTTTTCCAGGGCTCGGTGTGGAGGGTTGTGTCCAAAGCAACTGATCTTTTCTTGCCTTCTTCGCAGCTACATGAGAGTGAGCCAACTCCCTTGCAAGCTCCACCAGGAAGTCCACCCGTCTTTCCTTCGTCCCGGTGCATGCTTGATACAGCACATGTGCATTCAGTGCTGCCATGTCAATCATGTTATAAAACACGGCGACTGGCCAGCGCCGTGTTCCTCTGCGGACAGTGTACTCCCGAACCATCTGGTCCATCACATCCACGCCACACTTTGTTTTGTTGTAAAGGGTGACAGTGTTTGGCTTCCTTTTGGTGGTGTTATCAGTCTGAACCACGCCGTGCATGCTGCTAAGAATATAGACTGTCCTCTTCCGTTTGGCCGCATACGCCGTCAGCGTGGCAGCAGAGGTTGAAAACACCTAAGAAATAAGATAAATTGTTATTTCCATAGCCCTTTTACACACAATGAAACACATAAACATAGAACCACAAAAGACCTGCAACATACCTGAGTGGTGAATTCATTGCGATCTGTCTGTCTAGTGGATTGAGGAATTTCCCTGCGAATCTTGTTGACTGTGCCGAGGATGGTGGTTTTCCGTCCAAGAAGTTTTTGTGCCAGTGAAAGCGATGTGAAGAAATTGTCCGTGGTAACATTTCTGCCCTGAGACAGCGAAAGATGGCACAGTGTGGCGTGAAGAACATGTGGGGACCCGTCTCCCTTTCACCCCAATAGAACCGTACACTGCAGATGGAGAGCCAACGGCTAAGGCCAGGAGAAGTATCTCGAGTCGCCTTCAGAGCTTCCTGTGTTTCATCACTCTTGACATGCTTCATAGCATTCAAGAATGGACTATTCAACATGCACAGCAAACGGAGCATGTTCATTGGTTCATGGACCTCCCTGAACTAATGGCATTTATCTTGGCAAGGACCCCAATCGTCCCAGTGGGGAGAGACTGTCTGAAGATGTAGTGATGAGGCTGATGGAACCATTCCTAGACAAGGGCAGAAATGTTACCACAGACAATTTCTTCACATCGCTTTCACTTGCGCGAAAACTTCTTGGACGGAAAACCACCATCCTCGGCACAGTCAACAAGAGTCGCAGGGAAATTCCTCAATCCACTAGACAGACAGATCGCAATGAATTCACCACTCAGGTATGTTGCAGGTCTTTTGTGGTTCTATGTTTATGTGTTTCATTGTGTGTAAAAGGGCTATGGAAATAACAATTTATCTTATTTCTTAGGTGTTTTCAACCTCTGCTGCCACGCTGACGGCGTATGCGGCCAAACGGAAGAGGACAGTCTATATTCTTAGCAGCATGCACGGCGTGGTTCAGACTGATAACACCACCAAAAGGAAGCCAAACACTGTCACCCTTTACAACAAAACAAAGTGTGGCGTGGATGTGATGGACCAGATGGTTCGGGAGTACACTGTCCGCAGAGGAACACGGCGCTGGCCAGTCGCCGTGTTTTATAACATGATTGACGTCCCCCCCACCATGGCGGAGGCAAAGGTAGGAAGGAGACAGCAACACTGGACAACCACAATCAATGAAGGAGGAAGACCACAGAACAGTTAAGTATCAGGCAGGATTTATTGGGTGCTTGCCTGGATAGTCAAATTTAACAACAGTAAAGAGGTGGGGGAGGAGGACTGGGCGGTTGATCCAAATCAAAGAAAGTAATAAAACAAAAAGAGGTCAGTAGCTTCCAGGGCCTAGCCTAACTGAAAGAAAAATGCAAAACAAAAGGCCTACCTAGCTACTCGATAAAAGTCAGTGAAAACATACAAGGGTGGCATCAACCGCATAACCTAGTGTGACTAACAGAGTAAAATCTACAACCAGTGTATAGGGTACCCCGGCTTACCTGTCCAGCCTCCCACCACACACAACATAAAGATGCCTGTTCGCAAATGTTTGTCAAAGCAGAAGCCAGCAGCCCCCAGCTGGCCAGGGAGCGGCTCATTTGTAGTGTTCCTTGGAGTGTGATTGGCCAACTGAGCCCAGACCAGCCAATAGACACCTGCCAATCAACTTCGAACTGGCCAATCAGAGGAGGCCTGACGCCTGAAAGATAAACAGAACACAAAACAGAGCACAAAAGCAAAGCCACACCCCTTGGCACGTAACACCCCCACCCTTCAAAAACCAAACTCAGGGTTTGGTGACCTCTCTAAACAGCACGGGAGAGCGCGTCTGCCACAATGTTTTCTGAACCTTTTTTTGTGATGGATTTTGAGGGTATAATTCTGAATAATCAGTGACCAACGCATAAGCCGCTGGTTGTGATTATACATCTTGGAGAGGAAAACTAAAGGGTTGTGATCTGTGAATACTTGGACTGACCTCTGACCTGACTCTGTATAGACTTCAAAATGTTGCAAGGCCCACAACAAAGCAAGGGTCTCCTTTTCAATGGTAGAATACCTGAGCTGGTGTTTGTCAAACTTCCGAGAGAAGTAACTCACAGGATGGTCAATGCCCTGGGTATCCTCCTGGAGAAGCACCGCTCCCGCCCCAACTGCGCTGGCATCTATTTCCAGTTTGAATGGTAAAGAGAAGTTAGGAGCAGACAAAACAGGGGTGCAACAAAGTAAGCCCTTAAGGCTTTCGAAAGCCTGCTGACAACTCCCAGACCAAATAAACGGCTTTGAGGGGCTGGTTAAATCAGTGAGAGGGGCAGCAACAGAAGAGAAATTTTTACAAAACCGTCGGTAATATCCTATCATCCCAAGGAACCGCCGCAGTTCTCTCCTGGTGGTTGGTTGGGGGAACTCCCTAATCGCAATGACTTTGGCATCTGCAGGGCGCACTTGCCCTAGACCAACTTGCTGGCCAAGGTAGAGGACACTGCCTCTAGCGAAATCACATTTGGCAAGGTTCAAAGTGAGAGACGCACTGTCTAGGCTAATGAAGACTTCTTTTAATGTAGCTATGTGGGTGGACCAGTCACTGCTATACACAACAATGTCATCTAAGTATGCTCGGCAGTTAGGGATGTTTCCCAACACTTTGTTAACCAGTCTCTGAAACGTTGCAGGGGCATTGCACATGCCAAAAGGCATAACCGTATACTGCAGGAAGTGGTCAGGGGTGACAAAAGCTGAAATCTCAGATGCTTGCTGTGTCAAAGGCACTTGCCAATACCCTTTTAACATATCGAGTTTAGTGATGTATTTTGCAGGCCCTATTTCATCAATGCAGTCATCGATAAGGGGTAAGGGATGTGCATCGGGTACAGTGACAGAGTTCACCTTTCGGAAGTCTGTACAGAATCTTGGGCTTCCATCTGACTTAGTGTCTAAGAGACATGGTGAACTCCAAGAGCTGGAGCTTGGCACTGCAAATCCATTCTGAAGAAGATACTCAACTTCCTGTTTTATGTTTTCCCTCTTTGCAGGACTAACCCGATAAGCGCGCTGTTTGATTGGTGTAGGGTTAGTGAGCACCACATCATGTTTTATGACAGTGGTTTGAGACGGGATATCACTGAACAGAGATGGGAATCCCGATATGAGTGTTATAATATCATTGCTCTGTTCAGCAGGAAGGTGGGACAGGTATTGTGTTAGGGTTGACAATATCACAGAATTACCTAGTCGAGCACTTTGAGGCTCAGCACCTCGTAACACCAACCCATCTTCATCTGGAGTAATCTCCACCTTGGTCACCGAAGCCATCGGAGACGTAACCACTTGCTCTTGGACCACAGATGGCACAGCTGAAGGTTCACGAGAGTTGTACAGCTTCATCATGTTGACATGACACACCCGAGTGGGACGTCTGCGATCCGGGGTCTGAATAATGTAGTTAGTCTTGCTGAGTTTTCTCTCTACAACATAAGGACCAGAGAACCTAACGGAGAGAGAGGAGCCGGGCACCGGAAGGAGAAGGAGCACTCTGTCACCTGGCAGAAATGAACGGTCAACAGCCCGCTGATCAAAGTGTCTCTTCATTTTCGCTTGTGACGTGGCTAATACGTTCCTGGTTAAGGAATAAGCCCCCTTCAACCTGTCATTCAGTGTCTTGACGTACTCTGGAAGGCTTTTGGTGTTGTCAACCGGTGTAGCCAGCCTCTCTTTAAAAACCTTCAAAGGACCCCTCATCTCACGCCCAAACACAAGCTCACTGGGACTAAATCCCAGAGATTCTTGGGTTGCTTCCCGACAGGCAAATAAAACAAGTGGAACACTTTCATCCCAGTCCCGTTGGGAACTATAACAGTGTTTCCTTAACATAGACTTCAAAGTCTGATGAAACCTCTCTAGTGCCCCCTGACTTTCAGGATGGTAAGAACTCGAGGTTATGTGTTCAATGCCTAATGTTTTCAGGGCTTGGGCAAACACTCTAGACTTAAAGTTAGTGCCTTGGTCTGTTTGCACAACCTTAGGCAGACCAAAGGTTGAAAAGAATCTCAACAGTGCTTTGACAACAATCTGAGCTGTTATTCTCCGTAGTGGGATTGCCTCGGGAAACCTGGTCGAAACGCACATGATCGTCAACAGAAACTGGTTTCCAGTTTTAGCTTTAGGTAGAGGCCCCACACAGTCAACAATCACTTTTTGAAATGGCTCCTCTATTACTGGGATAGGACAGAGAGGAGCGGGGGGGATTACTTGGTTTGGCTTGCCGGTCATTTGGCATACATGGCAAGTACGGCAGTATTGAACAACATCAGATTTCAGTCCGGGCCAGAAGAAATGTTTCAGAATTCTGGTGTATGTTTTATTAACCCCCAAATGTCCTGACCATGGATGGTCATGTGCTAAGGACAGTACCTGGGTACGATAAGCAGTAGGTACCACCACCTGATATACTGCAGACCAGTCAGCGTCTTCCGAGACCTCACTTGTCCATCTGCGCATCAGAAGACCTTTGTCAGAGAAGTAAGCCAGCTTTTTCCCTTTGGCATCCTGTTGACTGAGAGTGGAGGAATGACACTTGGACAGGGTTACATCATTTTTCTGTGCAATAATGAACTCCTCTCGGGAGACTGGCAAATCCAGAACTGGTTGTGTTTTGTCAGCAGGTGGAACTGTGGCCTGAACCTTAGATCCAGAGGTAAAGTTAATCACATCACCAACGGGATCTGACCTCATGAAGGAATCGGCCAAGTCAGGACCATACTTTTTTGTCTGGGCCCTCGTAACTACACAAGCTGGAAAGATGGCAAGCTGGTCTTGGGCTGAGTCAGAATCCCGGCTCAGCTCGGGTCTGTCTAACACCTCAGGAATGGGTATGACCTTGCCTCCAGCAAGGTCATTACCTAGGATGAAGTCAATGCCTGGTATGGGCAACGCAGAACGAATAGCCACTTTAACAACTCCGCTGACTAATGAAGACTGAATGTGAATAGTGTGCAAAGGGGCAGATACAAATCCGAGTTCTACTCCCTGGACAATAACACTGGACTGGCAAAATGACTCCTCAGAAAACGGTAAGACGTTTTCTCTAATGATGGACTGAGAGGCCCCTGTATCTCTCAGTATTTTTACTGGTTGCGAGAGGTCCCGGGTTCAAATCCCGGACGAGCCCCCACTTGTGTTACGTCCCCCCCACCATGGCGGAGGCAAAGGTAGGAAGGAGACAGCAACACTGGACAACCACAATCAATGAAGGAGGAAGACCACAGAACAGTTAAGTATCAGGCAGGATTTATTGGGTGCTTGCCTGGATAGTCAAATTTAACAACAGTAAAGAGGTGGGGGAGGAGGACTGGGCGGTTGATCCAAATCAAAGAAAGTAATAAAACAAAAAGAGGTCAGTAGCTTCCAGGGCCTAGCCTAACTGAAAGAAAAATGCAAAACAAAAGGCCTACCTAGCTACTCGATAAAAGTCAGTGAAAACATACAAGGGTGGCATCAACCGCATAACCTAGTGTGACTAACAGAGTAAAATCTACAACCAGTGTATAGGGTACCCCGGCTTACCTGTCCAGCCTCCCACCACACACAACATAAAGATGCCTGTTCGCAAATGTTTGTCAAAGCAGAAGCCAGCAGCCCCCAGCTGGCCAGGGAGCGGCTCATTTGTAGTGTTCCTTGGAGTGTGATTGGCCAACTGAGCCCAGACCAGCCAATAGACACCTGCCAATCAACTTCGAACTGGCCAATCAGAGGAGGCCTGACGCCTGAAAGATAAACAGAACACAAAACAGAGCACAAAAGCAAAGCCACACCCCTTGGCACGTAACAGTTTCATTGTGTGTAAAAGGGCTATGGAAATAACAATTTATCTTATTTCTTAGGTGTTTTCAACCTCTGCTGCCACGCTGACGGCGTATGCGGCCAAACGGAAGAGGACAGTCTATATTCTTAGCAGCATGCACGGCGTGGTTCAGACTGATAACACCACCAAAAGGAAGCCAAACACTGTCACCCTTTACAACAAAACAAAGTGTGGCGTGGATGTGATGGACCAGATGGTTCGGGAGTACACTGTCCGCAGAGGAACACGGCGCTGGCCAGTCGCCGTGTTTTATAACATGATTGACATGGCAGCACTGAATGCACATGTGCTGTATCAAGCATGCACCGGGACGAAGGAAAGACGGGTGGACTTCCTGGTGGAGCTTGCAAGGGAGTTGGCTCACTCTCATGTAGCTGCGAAGAAGGCAAGAAAAGATCAGTTGCTTCGGACACAACCCTCCACACCGAGCCCTGGAAAAAGGGCCACGTGTCAGGTCAAACACAGATGCAAAAAAAATCAGGCCACTGTGCGATGTGTTCACTGCTACAGGTACACATGTGGTAAATGCAGACGACAGATACCGTGGCAGTGCCAGGATTGTGAGTGATTGCTGAAAATGTTGAAATGTACTCACTCACTTTTTATCATTATTTGTAAATATGTGTACAAATGGTTGGTTTTTTGTACTGTTTTCATCAATAAATGTCAGCAACAAAGGACATACAAAGGACATGTGTTGATTTCTCCCTAAGATGGCAAACTGAAACACTCCACTCCCCCACCCCCTCAATCACTCACCCCCACTCCCCTCCCTCCAGAATTCCTAGGTAACGACCTAATATACATATGAATGACTAGCCAATTTAGCTTCCACTTCCAGCATTTGACTGCTCTCCGGCTTTTAAAGGTAGAACGGTAGAAGCCTGGAAATCCCAGTGTTAAAAGGAGATGGGGGTCAGGGTGTCAGCACCCCTGGCTACTGTACCAGTGTTTTTCCATTGTGGGGGTGTTTACTATAGGGGGAGGATACCAGAGACTAAAACTGTAGCTGTTGTGTTGAATTCTTGAGATCAGCCTTTAGAATAGGACTGCAAAGGACTGCAGTGTGCTGATCTCCAGATGTATCTGTAAGGAAAAATGGGTAACAAAAGGATTGTGTGAAACTTGGAAACATCTCTGCATGATCTCTACCAACACGAAAGGATCGGAGAGAGCGGCGTTGTCTCCCACAGTTGTAAGATTCAGACATTTTAAATGAGAATAAGAAAGAAAAGTATTTCTTTGTGCCCCCCTCCTCTCCCTGTTAATGCTCTACTTGGCCCCCTGGCAAAACTTTGCTAGACCCGCCCCTGCACAGTTACCAGCTGTCAGCTACATAAAAAAAAAGGATGCTGGTGTTATTGGTCTCTCAGAAACAGTTCATAACTTCCCTTCACTCATGTCACCTATCATGTTTCTCCATCACCTGTTCAGCTCTGATGATCCAGTAAGGACATCTCCTGGTTTCATCTTCATGTTTCCCTCTCACCAGATAACCAACCTGACATCATGACCAGCAGCTTTACGGCTGTGGCTCCAACAAACATCAGCAGATCCTAGAAAGTAATATTAAATCAATTAAATAAATGATTTAATAAATAAATTAAATAAACAACTTATCAGGCTTTAACATGCTGCATGTATGTTTAGCGCAACATCCGCTGGTTTCCTCTTTCTGGCGCAAAGTGGGCGATAAACAAACAAGAGAGACGGGACCTGAGACAGAAAAGCCGATCATTGATCATTGATCAGTTTCATAACTGAAGTAGCAACAGGAGAGGGAGGGGGAGAGAGTGAGAGAAGAAGAAGCTGTGCAGCAGAGGACACAGATTAACTCCAGTTTTGTGTCTGTTTTTTTTATTCTAGCTGAAGCACGGGACAAACTGCGTTCCTTTTCGCTGCTTTCAGAGCCGTTGCCCAAACAAGGAGGAGAGTGTATCCGACCTCCTCGGCTGTAATTGTTCCAGCCCAGAGTCGATCATGACCAATTGGCCAATCGACCACCTGTCATTGTTTATACCGTTACAAAAAAACATAAAAACTAAAAGTCACCATCGCCCTTTGTGCCCGATACTCAGTCACAGTACTTCAAAAACACAATTACATTCCATTTCTGGGTTTAAAAAGTTCCCTGTCATTTTTTAGCAAAATTCAATTCACTTTTATTTATATAGTGCCAAATTGCAACAATAGTTGTCTCAACGCACTTAAAAAAGAGTGAGAAAAGGACAAACAAAAGGTTGTTTTTACACCTGGCTGTGCAGACTGCCCTCCATGTGCTATACAGACTGAGTACTGGCCAATACATTTAGCTAACATGTCTGACTTCTGTTTGTTGTTATTTCATAAAATTGTTAAACAACACATCTGTGTTAATTGTAGCAGGTTTATATTGTAACAGATATTGTAACATTTAAGTAACCAGCAGGCTAACTGAAGCTGTCAAATAAGTGCAACATAGAGTAAACTCTTTTAAGTAGTGGAGGTAGTTCTTTAAGGAGGCAGCTGCCCGATCACACGAAACAAACAAAATACGCTTTAGGATTCAAACATCCTCGAACACTAGTGTGAGCACAATACATTCTAATGGTGCTTTTCCTGCTGTTGTTCTCTGCAGCGAGGAACAAGACTGTGACAGCTTCTGATTTAGAGACCTTCAGAAAACAAGGTGAATGCCTCAGGTTTCCCACGACACCCAAGTTTAACTACAACCCTAACAATGGTAAGCACCACATATCGTCTACATTGAAATAGAATATGAAATCAATCCGCTACATAACTTAAATGCAGTAGATTGCCCAGTGAGCAAGTTACTGATAGGTTCGTAGCATAAACCTATTGGCTGGAACGTTCAAGACAATTCTACTACACAGCAAAAGCAAGACACAAGTAGTCAAAGTTCTTTGTGTTACTCATGCATGAGGGAGAGGACTGGACGATAGTGATGGGTCGTTCGCGAATGAAATGGCTCTTAGAGCCGGCTCCTTGACGTGAACGACGCGAGCCGTCACGTGGGGTTTTTTTTTTCTTTCTCTCACCCTCTCTCGCACTTTTTTTCCGCTTCACTCTGCACGCGAGCCTTTTGCTTTACGCTGGGCAGAGGGGGGAGGGTATGGAGCGGTAGTTACACACAGGAACAGAGCCAGAGGGAGAAAGAGAGAAAGAGAGCCAGGGACAACAACGTCACATTAGAAAGGTATAGTAATCATCCACAACTATTTTTGGTTGCAGATGATGAAGGATTCAGAAAGTTTATTCATGCAGGCCCATATGACAGAGAATATGCATGTTCTAGGCTAGGCACAGTGTTGAGCTTTTGTTATCATGTGGCTACACAAGCCAGCAAGTACCAACGACCGGATTTGGTGTGTGGTAGTAACAGGTAAATGAACTTTTTTTTAAATTATTTGAATATATATGAGTGCCTGTGTATAAATACACAAACAATACTCACATGCTTTCAATTGTGTAATTTAAGTGATCTAGTAGCTCGGCTTTGGAAGTTCAGTTCATGCTAGAAATGTGTTTTGGAGTTTGTACGTGTTTTGTCTCTAGGGGCCACCGCATATATTTATATATAAACATATATAAATAAAACCACTTTTTTTACGTTAGTAATTCCTTTTGTGCATAATTTTATATTATTGTTAATAATAAATTAATTAAAGCAACAAAACAACCTGAAGAGCCGGTTCGGAGCCGAAAGAGCCGGCTCTTTTTAGTGAGCCGAACCGAAAGAGCCGGATCTCTAAAAAGAGCCGGAAATCCCATCACTACTGGACGAGCGCCGTTCCTTCGCTTGACCATAGGTTGCTCTCGTCTGCCCCCTCGTAACACTGCTCTTTTATTGAGGTTACATGAATGAACATATGAGTCTTACATAGGTATACATGTTTACATGTAGACAAAGAGTACCGTGTGTGTGTGTGTGTGTGTGTGTGTGTGTGTGTGTGTGTGTGTGTGTGTGTGTGTGTGTGTGTGTGTGTGTGTGTTGTGTGGTCAAGATGTGACCCCATAAATGAATTCCCTAATCCTGCTGGTCTGGAAGTCCAGCCGTTCATCTAAACAAAAGGCAGTTAGACTAAAACAGATATACTTGTGTTTGCTATACCATGAAACAAAAAAAGAAGGTACGACCTCTTCTCGTGACCCCAGGATGTGAGTGTGTTTGCCAGAACACTCTGGAAGGCACACAGAGTCTTTACAGACTGCTAAGGATCAAACCTCTATCAATATGCAATTGATTATAAAACTCTAAGCATATATGAGTAAATATTTCTAAGCATAAATGACAACCTAATAATATAAACCTGACAGTTACCACACACTGAAAATGGTGTTGTAGAACAGGTTATCCCTGAACTTGTTTTAGCATTTCGGTTCATGAGTACAATAAAGCTTCAGAGGTGCTGGAAGATGGGGGTCTAATCATTTTTTGGCTGAAAGAAATCATCTCATACATCATGGACAATTTCTCAGTTGAGTGTGAGGAAGTAAAACTTAACATAAGGAGGTCTATAAAGAAAAGGCACAATACAATGTAAGCTTTGTTAGATTATTTGGTAGCTGTAACTCAGGAAGTACAGCATGTCATCTAATAGTTGGGAGGGTTTTTTTTTTTTTTGCTCTAATCAGTAGCCTATGCAATGTATCCTTGGTGAAGAAACTAAATGCTCTCCAATACATGAGGGATGCATCCAGTGAGGGATATTGTATAATCACTAGAAGTCCCAGACTTTTCTAACCCTCTGTCAGCCAAGTGGAAGCGAACTTGTCTAGTCTTTTCGCATCAATTCATATGTATATTAGGTCGTTACCTGAGAATTCTGGAGGGGAGTGGGTGTGTGTGAATGATTGCTGATGTCTAACTGCCAACTGCCTCTTTGTGTGTGTGTGTGGTGGGGGGGGGTGGGGGGGGGGGGGGACGACTTCCTTTTGTGTTGAGGTGGATATAATCTCACTGCATTTAGCCTAACCCTTCATTGCCCTGAAGAATTCTGTGGTGTACGGACCTCCTCTCCAAGGAAAGAAAATGCAGCAGGCCTTGGAAATGATCCTGAGCGAAGTCAACCCTTGTGACTCGGATGGAGAAGACCTAGAACTTCAGCTGGATTCGGACTCGGAGCTGTCTGATCAGTCTTCAGGTTAGATTTCATTTCATATTATTTCCAATTTCATTTCAAACAAGTAAGTGAAAAATACTAAAAAAGCAGAGCAGGATTAGGGTTAGCTAGTAACCCTAACTCTAGTTGTATCTTTTTATTTAGGAAGACATTTCATATCATTTCCTATTTCATTTCAAACAAGTAAGTGGATGTAGTAAGTAAGATAT
Source organism: Astatotilapia calliptera (assembly GCF_964374335.1). Classification (NCBI taxonomy): domain Eukaryota; kingdom Metazoa; phylum Chordata; class Actinopteri; order Cichliformes; family Cichlidae; genus Astatotilapia; species Astatotilapia calliptera. Next base: position 3,386,718 of record NC_137423.1, on the reverse strand, counting down.
TTCAGACATTATTCTGATACAGATGAGGAGATACTGGAATTATAATTAGTATCTATGCATGCATTTGTGATTTCGTTTGACCTTCCCATTGCTCACAGTTTGAATTTGTTCACACTGCAGATGAGGAGACTGCTTCTCCACCTAAAAAGAGAGCTTGTTTGGGGACTGAGACAGCAAAAGATGGCACAGTGTGGCGTGAAGAACATGTGGGGACCCGTCTCCCTTTCACCCCAATAGAAGCGTACGCTGCAGATGGAGAGCCAACGGCTGAGGCCAGGAAAAGTATCTCGAGTCGCCTTCAGAGCTTCCTGTGTTTCATCACTCTTGACATGCTTCGTAGCATTCAAGAATGGACTATTCAACATGCACAGGAAACGGAGCATGTTCATTGGTTCATGGACCTCCCTGAACTAATGGCATTTATTGCAGTTGTCATCTTGCGGGGGGTTTTTAGGGTTCCATCTGTAAATGACTGCTGGTCAGCAAACCTGGGAAACCCACAGATCATTGGAACTATGGCACGAAACCGCTTCCAAGACATCATGCAACACCTACGCTTTGATGACAAGTCCACCCGCAGTGATCGAGCAAAGACTGATAAGTTCGCTGCAATTTCCAGTGTGTGGGGATCATTTGTCACCAACTGCATCACGTGCTACAACCCTGGTCTACATATCACCGTTGATGAGCAGCTTTTCCCATCAAAGACTCAGTGCTGTTTCCTGCAGTATATTGCAAGTAAGCCGGACAAGTTTGGGATCAAGTTTTGGGTGGCTTGCGACCTAAAATCCAAGTACATTTGCAATGTCTTCCCATATCTTGGCAAGGACCCCAATCGTCCCAGTGGGGAGAGACTGTCTGAAGATGTAGTGATGAGGCTGATGGAACCATTCCTAGACAAGGGCAGAAATGTTACCATGGACAATTTCTTCACATCGCTTTCACTTGCGCAAAAACTTCTTAGACGGAAAACCACCATCCTCGGCACAGTCAACAAGATTCGCAGGGAAATTCCTCAATCCACTAGACAGACAGATCGCAATGAATTCACCACTCAGGTATGTTGCAGGTCTTTTGTGGTTCTATGTTTATGTGTTTCATTGTGTGTAAAAGGGCTATGGAAATAACAATTTATCTTATTTCTTAGGTGTTTTCAACCTCTGCTGCCACGCTGACGGCGTATGCGGCCAAACGGAAGAGGACAGTCTATATTCTTAGCAGCATGCACAGCGTGGTTCAGACTGATAACACTACCAAAAGGAAGCCAAACACTGTCACCCTTTACAACAAAACAAAGTGTGGCGTGGATGTGATGGACCAGATGGTTCGGGAGTACACTGTCCGCAGAGGAACACGGCGCTGGCCAGTCGCCGTGTTTTATAACATGATTGACATGGCAGCACTGAATGCACATGTGCTGTATCAAGCATGCACCGGGACGAAGGAAAGACGGGTGGACTTCCTGGTGGCGCTTGCAACAGAGTTGGCTCACTCTCATGTAGCTGCGAAGAAGGCAAGAAAAGATCAGTTGCTTCGGGCAGAACCCTCCACACCGAGCCCTGGAAAAAGAGCCATGTGTCAGGTCAAACACAGATGCAAGAACAATCATGCCACTGTGCGATGTGTTCGCTGCAAAAGATACACATGTGGTAAATGCAGACTACAGGTACCGTGGCAGTGCCAGGATTGTGAGTGATTGCTGACAATGTTGAATTATTTGTAAATATGTGTACAAATGGTTGGTTTTTTGTACTGTTTTTATCAATAAATGTCAGCAACAAAGGACATACACCCATGTGTGTTGATTTCTCCCCAAGATGGCAAACTGAAACACTCCACTCCCCCACCCCCACTCCCCTCCCTCCAGAATTCCTACTTAACAGCCTAATATACATATGAATGACTAGCCAATTTAGCTTCCACTTCCACCATTTGACTGCTCTCCGGGTTTTATAGGTAGGAATCCCTAAAATGATGGCTCGAGGGGGTTTAAGTGTTAAACTGTTGGTTTGCTGCAAACTGATTGGTTCAGAGCTGTCACACCTTAGCCAGTATTTCATCTTATTTTGAAAAGCTTCCTCTTGATGGTTTGGCAGGATGTGATGTAGAGAGCGAGCAGCAGGTGGCAGTAGTGATGTGCGATACCACTGATTTCCTTTCCGATCAGATACCAAGTAAAATTCAAGGTGGTATCGACGATACTGATCCGATACCGATACTTTGTATATAAACTTATTCTATTTATTGTATCTTTTATTGTATCTCAAAGTATAGCGTCATAATGATTACAGGACATCAGATTACTTGTTCTTATCACTTAATAATGCAGAATTCATCATATAGAAATAAAAAAACTGAAGTTGTGAACATCTTGCCTGCCAATCAGATCTGAGAGCAAACTCGAACACAAAGATCACATCCAACTTTATTTATTCAGACTTTCCTAACAAACACACAAATTTCCCAAAGGAACATCAGAACTGTGGCGGCAGCGTTAGCGATCCATCCAGAAGCTCACAGGGAACCCACAGCATCAGTTTGTCAGCTAAACTACCAGCTGATTGATCACAGGGAGGGGTCGGCGATGGTCTCGATGGTCTGTGATGGTTTTCTCATGGACTTCTGTTTCACAGTCAGCGGGTTCGCCACCTGCTGGATTTTAGAGAGAATGCGCTTCCATGTCGGCTTCACTCTTCAGATCAGGAAGCTACAACTAATTTTTTTTAACTTTATCACTTCTAAACTAACAAGTTATTAAAGATGAACCAATGACCGTGAACCAACCCCCCCCCCCCCCCCCCCCCCCCCCGTTGGCTTTTAAGGTGCTCTGTAGTTATCTCAGTGTCCATCGTCTCTCCTGGTCCGTCACTCTGTGGAGAAACACAATACGACACTGTGGTGGCGTCTGTTATTTTCTATGCTGTGGTCTGCTGGAGTGGTGGAATGGCAGAGAGGGACGGGGGAGACTCAACGAACTGGTCAGGAGGACCAGCTCTGTCCTGGAACATCCGCAGAAGTCCATCGAGCAGGTTGGAGAGGAGAGGATGTTGTCTAAGCTAACATCCATCATGGACAACACCTCCATCTCCTGCATGAGACTGAACACCGAGCAGCTCGTTCAGCAGTGGACTTTTACACCCAGTGTAGGAAGGAGCGCTACTGCAGGTCATTCTTACCAGCAGCTGTCAGACTCTGTAACACAGTTTAACATTCTTTTGGTCATCTTACTCACCAGCTTGTTTGTTTACTGTACATTTTATACATATCTCTGTACAATTTTCTCAGTTTTTCTATACCTATTCTGTGCATTGGTACCTGTATATATGAACTTCAGTTGCTTGTGTTTATAGGACCACCTTGTGTCTTCCTTTTATATTTTATTTTCCCTTGCTTTAAGAGCTCTGTAACACCGAAATTTCTCATCCGTGGGATAATAAAGGTTTATTCTATTCTATTCTAAACACAAGCTCCAGGAGCTGTGAGGAGGGTGTTCGTGTTTCCTGAATCAGTAACAGCTCACAGGTGAACAGGATGTATGCAGGTAAACTGGAGGGTCCGTCGAGCTGATCGGTGGTTTCCTGAGAATAATGTCGATACGTGCATGCATTTGTACAAGCTGCAGATGGAGACTTTGTTTGCCAAGGTCTTCAGTCTTGTCAAACCGCCTGACACTCTGGCAGACAGACACAGAAACCCTTAACCTGAAACACCGGCACAGGTTAACGTGGAGTCGAAGTCTGAATAGAATAGAATTCAACTTTATCGTTGTTACGTCCCCCCTACCATGGTGGAGGCAAAAGTTGGAAGGAGACAGCAACACTGGACAACCACAATCAATGAAGGAGGAAGACCACAGAACAGTTAAGAATCAGGCAGGATTTATTGGTTGCTTGCCTGGATAGTCAAACTTAACAAAAGAAAAGAGGTGGGGGAGGAGGACTGGGCGGTTGATCCAAATCAAAGAAATTAATAAAACAAAAAGAGGTCGATAGCTTCCAGGGCCTAACTGAAACAAAAAATGCAAAACAAAAGGCCTACCTAGCTACTCGTCAAAAAGGTCAGTGAAAACATACAAAAGTGGCATCAACCGCATAACCTAGTGTGTCTAACAGTTTAAAACCTGCAACCAGTGTATAGGATACCCCAGCTTACCTGTCCAGCCTCCCACCACACATAATACAAAGAAGCCTGTTCGCAAATGTTTGTCATAGCAGAAGCCAGCACCCACCAGCTGGCCAGGGAGCTGCTCATTTGTAGTGATCCTCGGCGTGTGATTGGCCAACTGGGCGCAGATAGCCAATAGACACATGCCAATCAACTTCGAACTGGCCAATAGGTGGAGGCTTGACACCTGAAAGATAAAAAGAACACCAAAAGCAAAGCCACATCTCTTGGCACGTTACAATCGTCATTGCAGATGTCACAAGTACAAGGCAATGAAATGCAGTTTGCATCCATCCAGAAAGTGCTTTAGCAATAATACAGATATATTACAGAATATGGATCTATGTTACAATGTACACGGTATAAAGATATGTTAGGAATATGCTATAACTACAAGTATGTACAGGCTGTAGTGAGTGTACAAGCTATGTACAGGCTACGAACAGTCTGTTTAATTTTAACCATGTACAGTGGTACAGTACAGAGTGAATTGAGACAACCTGGTGCTACATATGACAGACGAACACAGGATTACATAAAGTGCAATGTGCAAAAATTTGAAAAAAAAAACCAAGACAAGACAGTGCAACACTAGACAGAACAGGACAATGGAAATGTGCAAAATTGAGTAATGTGCAAAAAGTAGCTTGGTGTCTGAAGGTGTGTGTGTGTGTGTGTGTGTGTGTGTGTGTGTGTGTGTGTGTGTGTGTGTGTGTGTGTGTGTGTGTGTGTGTGTGTGTGTGTGTGTGTGTGTGTGTGTGTGTGTGTGTGTGTGTGTGTGTCGCTCCAGTCACTGAGGTTTCAGGAGTCTGATGGCTTGGGTGAAAAAACTGTTCCATAGTCTGGCAGTGAGGGCCCGAATGCTCCGGTACCTCCTTCCAGAAGTCAGCAGGGTGAAGAGGGTGTGTGCGGGGTGTGTGGGGTCCTCCACAATGCTGGTGGCTTTGCGGATGCAGTGGCTGCAATAAGTGTCCGTGATGGAGGGAAGAGAGGCTCCAATGATCTTCTCAGCTGCTCTCACTATCTGTTGTAGGGTATTGCAATCCAGGTGCTGAGGAATGATTGTGTTGAATGCTGAACTGAAGTCTATGAACAGCAATCACATATGTGTCCTTTTTGTCCAGGTGGGTGAGGGCAAGGCGTAGGGTGGTGGCGATGGTGTCATCTGTTGATCGGTTGGGGCGATAGGCAAACTGCAGTCTTAGGTCAAACATCTGCAAATCCAAACCCACAATGGTTATGCTTAATTCTATAGTATTCATACATAAATATATTTGTCTGACACCTTTCTCACCCAAAGGAAAACATTTCTTCAGTTTGTGAATAATTTGAAAGTCTGATTCAATAAAAGGACTAGATGTTACAATCCTTGATATTGCATCACTTCTAATGGAGAACTGGAAGCTTTACCAGCAGGACACATCATCAGTTATGTGCCTCAACTTAACAGGGTGTTTTGGCCTTTTATCACATGACACCCTCTGCTGAGACAGGCCCACTAAAAGTTGATCAAGCCTGGGCATGTGTCTCACGGTTAGCTGACTGCCTTAGGCTGCCCATGTGTTGTCAGCCCTCTGCAGCTATAGCCAATGACTGGTCCTCTCAGCAGTGTTAGCTAACTCTCCTATAGCATGCCGTTGCAGCTGTCTCCTGACTCCAATTTCTCTAAGTAGTTTTGCTGTTGTACTGGCAACAAAGCCCCTGCACCCCACTTCCACCAGGCACACCCTGATCTTCCAGCCTCTGTCCTCTGCCTCAGCTCCCAAGTTTGCATACTGCAGCTTCCTATACTCAAATGCTTCCTCAATTGCTTCCTCCCATGGTACTGTCAGGTCAATGACATAAGCACGTTTCTGGGAGTTAAACCAAAGGATGAGGTCTGGTCGCAGAGTAGTTGTTAAGATCTCTGTGGGGAAAATGAGTCTCTGATCCAAGTCGAGTTGTATCTGCCAATCCCTGGCGACCTTCAGTGGTCCCACATCCGGGGTTGAAGGGCTAGTCCTCAGCTTGTCCCCGTCCCAGACAAATGCTAATGGATGCTGATGCTCCTCTTGGTTTGTGAAAGGCTGAGCATTGATGGATTCCCTCTTGTACTCAACCTTTTCAGCAAGACACCTGAGGAACTGGTTGTATTTCCGTGTATCTGCCCTTAGTAAGGCTAGTCCTACAACCAACCAACATGTTCTTGAGTGTTGCTGGGACTGTACACAGGAGCCAGGATGGCTCCTTTCCAAACCACAGCTGCAGATTTATGGGGGAAGGCAGCACATTGTATGTGGCTCATGTGATGAGACATCGCCTATTAGACTCCATTCTGAAACTGTTTTTGCACTGAAAACACTACATCCGATGACCAGAATCAAGCTTTTTGGGAAGATGAAAAGTATTTTTTTCAGTCATAAAACAAAAAACATCAAACACTATTGTTTATGCACATGTTGATCATTCACTTTGTGGATCACAAAACTAACTAAATGATTGCTGATTGCCACTAAAGCAATTTGGACTCAAATGCAGGACTCTTAATTTAAAAGATCAAAAGGTTTATTTACAGCATAAGTAAAGATGAAGACTTCAAACACAATGTCAGTGTTAATAAAAGCCTCAGTTCCAGAAAGGCAGGCTATTCCACAGATGCAATTACTCCACAGAGTCTTTCTCATCAGACTCAAGTTTTCAGCTCCTACCTTAAGTACTGGTAGTGGAGTCAAGGGTGGGAACTGAGAATAAGTCATGTAAAATAAATATTTGACCAATTAAACAAAGATAGCGGAGGGCATTATACAGCAGTTGTTTTGATTGCTCTCAATTTTGACAGCCCTAAAAAAGATTAATATCAGTTTGTACTCACTCGCTTTTGTGCATGTGCAGGACTGGAACGTAAGCGTTTTGGGCTGTTTCAATGTGGACGCACAACTCTGTGAAAACGACTGAAAACGCTAATGTGGACGCAGGGCGTTTTCACACAAAAACGCAGTTTTCAAATCTATGTCAAATCATGTCAGGTTTGTTCACACTTTGTCTCCCAGCAAGATCATGGAGGAGATTGCAGGAGACCTGTAGTCACCCTAGAACAGCTGGACAGGACTATAGAAGGTCTTTAATGAGTCAATGTAAACAAAGAAGTAGATAATTAAAACTAATTAAAAATACAGGTAGCTGATCAGACAGTGGATGTGGCGCAGTATTTGTCAGAAGTGTTAACCCACCAATCCCCTGCAAAGTGTAATTGAACACTAATTTGTTTAGCAATTGTTTACATTGTAAATAGTCAAAATGATAAAGTTATTAGATAAACTATGTTAGGTTTTGTATGTTTGTTGTCTGTCTTCTAGAGTCAAAACCGAACCACATAGTAAGCCCACAATTAATCCTGCTATTACCATAAAAACTGGTTCTACAATTAAAATGGATCCATTAAAGTAATGATGAATGTGGTTATTTATCGCTGTTTCATAACTGAGTTATGTCATTTAGTTTCAGCTGCAGTGAGAAGAGGAGCAGGAGCATTAGAGGCCATACAGTTTGAATGTGGTAGCAAAGGCTCTGTTGCCACCTGCTGGTAAAGTCATGCAATTCCCCAGTGAATATTTAAGAAAAAAATGCTACTATATTTTGCATAAATTGAAAAAGTTATTTTTTAATCTTTCTACGTTGTACAAATATCCCATTTCATGTGTTTCTTTATGTAGTATGAAGATGCATTTTTATACTGCAGGATATTGCCCATGACATGGACAGAAACTTCACTTGACTTATTTGAAGCTTCTTAAAATAGTTCTTAGCTCCTTTTAAGCTCAGAAGTAACTATTTGATTTGATATCACCTGGCACTTTCCCTTTAAATTGATCAAATCTTCCACTACTGGTGCACACCAGTTCATGTTTGCACAATTTGACTTGACCCAGCAAGTTTGATAAACCACCAGGTCCCAGTCACTCCTGTCCATGTGTACAGGGACAATTTTGATCCCTCATTCTGAATCATTCATTTACTCACATGTGTGGACAAAATATAACTCCAAACTTAAAGTCTTTCCAGTTCTGAAAAAATTGGGACACTGTGTAAAAAGTAAATAACATGTAAATAACACTTCATGCAATGCTTTTCAAACCTCATAAACTCAGGGCCATGAGTACACCACTGAGTAGCATCCCCTGTTCTTTTAAGTTTGTAAACATCTGGCCTTAAAAATGTTGGCCTTTGTTTGTCTGATATAGGATTTTAGCTGTTCAACAGTCCGTTGTCATCTCTTTCAGAGCCAAAGGTGTCATAGTCCTGGCTCAGTTTACCCAGTGTTTTGAGTTTTCTTGTGTCTTTTGTCATTTTGCATTACTTTTTATGTTTAGGTCCGCTGTGTAAGTCTGGGGTTTATTCTATAAGACCTGGGTTGGTCTGTTGAGATTTGTTTATTAGATTTCCCCTTGTGTCCTTACCATCGGTCTCCCGCTGTGTGTCTGTTGTATGAGTTCTTGTGCCTTGTTTCACCTCCCCGTGTTTTATTCCATCATGTTGATGTATGTTTCCCCGGCCCGTCATGTCTGCTCTCTCCCTCGTACTCCCTCACTCCCTCTCATCTGCCTCTCCTCCACTCGTGCATCCTGTTCCTCTGTTTCCTGTTTTATCCTTTTTCCTGTGAAGGTCTCATGTTTCCATGTTTGTTCTGTTCAGTTTTACTTTGCCTGTCTCATTATGATTATTCATGTCAGCTGTGCTCCTTGTATGTTCTCATTTTTTCGTTATCTTTCTGTGTATTTATGTCAGCATCTCACTCAGTCCCTGATAGTTGCGTGTGATTCTCCATCTATTTCTTAGTGTGATCAGTTGTTTAGATTTCCCAGTTTAGTGTTGAACTGTTTATTCATTCAGCAAATAAAGCTGTGGGCTTTTTTGTTTTGTTTTTTTGAGTTTTTGTTTCTCTCAGTAAGTCTGTGTTTTTGTCACGGTTTGCAAGGCAAGCCGTGTGGAAACACGGGATGATAAGCAGGGAAACACAGACGGACCAACGACGAGCACAGGAGGAAACTGCACACAGAAGGGAGAGGTGGCTGAACCTAATTAAGCATGACGAGCCGGGGAGGAAACAAAACAAAATACGAGACATGGACCTTCAAAGTAAAACAGTAAACACAGAACACGGGAAGCCAGATAACAAAGCCTAAAACTAGAACCCAGGAAATGCTAAAGAGCTAAGGAGCTAGACATACTGATAAAGAAACCAAAACACTACCATGATCAACCATGGTGGAATCAAAAACTAAAAGTACAAAAAAACACTGGGTCACCAACCTAGGACCATCACAGTTTTGGTCCTAACCTGCCTGCACACAGCTGTTTTATGACAAAAGGTAGTTTTACTACCACCCGAATCTTTTGTCAGTCACCTGTCAAAATGCACTGTGTTATCAAAAATGTAAGTGCAAATGCCTGTCAGCTTATCAAGCTCTAACCTTTGGTAATGAGACATGAAAATCCCCATTAAAATCTCAGTGGATTGGGGCCAAACTGACTTCCAAAGACAATAAGCAGATGTCACCAAAAGATGTCAGTAATATACAGGAAGGTTGCAAACAGGAGATATGCAATTCTTTAAAGAACAGAAAGGCATTCTGGTAGAGATTCTGAGATTGTGTTCACTTTGATATGTTTTATCAATGTATATTTTTAGATTGCACTTTGCTTTCACTGATCAAACACTCATAAATAACTGGTACCCCCAAGTTTGAGGCCCTGCTTTTCAGCTGAAAAGGGGTCAAATGCTGACTCTGTCATGAACCGAAGTTCAGTACACAAGCTGGACCCAGAAGCAGAGACAACACGCACAGGAGTACGATAAATAAACTTTATTTCAACTAAAGGTGTCCCGGAAGGGTCAAAGGAAAACACGCGAGAAACTAGAAAAACCAAAGGACCGGGGGATGAGTTACGCAGGAACGCCATAATCGGGACTGTGGGAGGCTGCAACAGAAAGAGGAAGAGAGTTACTGGGGAGCGGGGAAATAGCAGCATACGTGGGGGAGAGTGTGAGTCTTACAGTCAAAGCGGGGCCGTGGGAGCCGGAGGGAGGGGTGAGGGTCCGCGGGGGAGCTCCAGGAAAGTAGAGGTGGTTGGTACTGGAGGCGATCCAAACTCCAGACGGGCAGGTGGCTCAAAAACACGCCGAGCTGTTACCTGAGCGCAAAGGAAAAGATTAGCGTTTGTTCAGGTAAATGAGGGTTTTCACAACCGCCTTCCCGTGGGTGTACGTTACCGCTGTGAGACGACTAACGGACTGACGTGGAGCAGCTGGCTGGGCTGGATCAAATAGTCCACCTGATAATCGCCTGAGATGGAATGCAGGTGTGGAGTTAACAGCCACACCCGTGGGCGTGGGCATCCCATCAGCTCCTCGGACACCGGGCCGCGTACCATGACAGTCTCCAGGTTGGAGAACCGTTTGTTCACAAGTGTGTGGAAGACTGGAGGAGAGACTAACAAATGGAGTAGAGTCGTATACTTTACTGGACTGCTATGTTGAAGAGGGAAAATAGCTGTCCTGCAAAGCTGTTAATTTAGTAACTGACAGACTGAGGTGACTGTATAGATAGATTATCATGAGAAATCATTGCTGCTCATAATTTACAGTTACGCTGTTTGCAGTAAGTCCAGGTTGTTTGGAAGAAAATTTAAACTATTTCTCAGTCGCTTACTTGGTGTTTGCACAGAACCTGGCCGTAAAAGTACAGTAAGCAAATTAGTTTTAGGTTATTTAAAGAATAAAAGAATATCATATTTATGAATATACATTGATCAGTGTGTAATTATGTCTTCCAACAAATTGTATTCTTATAAACTAAGAATGAATACATTAAAAATCCATAGGACTGGGTGTTGATTTCTGGAAACCGCCATGTTGCTCCCATCATGAATACAATGGCCGAGATGGCCTTTGCCACTCCTCCTAATCACATTTTAACTATGTGGCTAGAAACAAGCATCATATGTAGTACACCTATAAGTTACCTTTCATTTTAAAATCATAAATACTGCTTTTAAATTCAACAAGTGCCTTGAGGCAGCTGTTGTTGTTATTTGGCGCTGTGTAAATAAAATTGATTTGAATTAAATTATGTATGACTATCTAACATTTGTACATGTATATTATCATGGCTGAGATGGTTTAACTGGAAAACTCCAAGTTGATCAGTGTTACAGCCCCTGGCCTCGGGGGAAGTGAGCTGGCCTTCAAGGAAATCCAAGCGTGCCAGGACCCACAGACGATTGGCTGTCTGGGGACCCGTGGGTAGCACCTCCGGGGAAAGGTGGCTCAAGAGTTGACAGTTCATCTTGTAATTGGAAGGTTGCCGGTTCAAGGCCCGGTTTGGACAGTCTCGGTCATTGTGTCCTTGGGCAAGACACTTCACCTACCGCCTATGCTGGTGATGGCCAGAGGGGCCGATGGCGCGATATGGCAGCCTCGCTTCTGTCAGTCTGCCCCAGGGCAGCTGTGGCTACAACTGCAGCTGCCTCCACCAGTGTTGAGAGTGAATAGTGGAATTGTAAAGCGCTTTAAGGGTCTTGAAAAGCGCTATATAAATGCACTCCATTATTATTATAAAGGGACCAATCAGCCACTGATTGTGCTCGCCTGTGCTCTACAAATGGCTGTTGAAAATGTATTTGGGGGCTGCTTTGAACTGAATGTGCAGTTCACCTCACATGCTTCTGTCTGTGAGACTTTCTTGTGAAACTCTGTTTGAGGTGTGGAACTTGTTTGAATAGCGTCTAGTTCTACTGCTAGTTTTATTTTCTACTCGTACGTGAACCTGTTATTTTTGTGTTGGGTATTTGCCGGTTTTTTAGTTCCAAGTTCTTTTTCTGTGAATAAAACTGTGCCTTAACTGGTTTCCTTCCCCTGTCCCATAGCAGAGCCGGGTCTTAACAATCAGCTCCTGAAATACTCAAATCAAAGTATCTAATCATTGATTTCCTGACTAGATACTTTGGTTAAGGAGCTACACATGCACATACACGCACGCATATAAAACGCTAACAATAACTTGAATTAAACAGGTGCAACTGATGATATGAGCAGTGACTGTATTGTGCTATTACTTTAGCTTAAAAATGTTTTCCATTAGTAAATAAAGATGATCCTATGCAGTTACACATTACACAAAATGTTGTATACTGTGCAAAATGTACATGTTGAATTGCCATGGAAACCTAAATGTATTCAGTTCATGGTGCAGAAATACCAAATGTGCTTCAGGGATTTGTCCTAATTTGCTTTAAAGTTCTTTTTATACTGCTGATATTAAAAAAGTGAAAGAAGAGAGAAAGAAGGAAAACTGATTAGACTGTTGGTTCTGCAGATAATAGTAGATAAAAGCATCAAATCATTCATGTTTAGGTCGAGTGGGCTAAACATGAATGATTAAATGAGACAATCGAAAGTGTTAAAAAGTGAGTAATTGAGTTCTGGTGAATGGTTTTGCTCCACAAATTACACATTAGTTTTGTTTTTTCAAGAAGCTAAACCATGCATCGCTGTTCAGTCTGCTTTTCTGCTCTTCTGAAGAACGAAATGTCATGGCGCCTCACCAATGAAACATACAGCTTGCAAATTTCTTTTGAAGTGCTGAGTTTGATGTATTTTAGGTATTTCTTGCAGTACACACCACAACCAGTCGTAGAAGTCATGCATGTTGTGTTTTCTGTTCTGAACATTTGAGAACATGAATTATAATCAGACAGAAATAGTCAAAAATTAACAGTAAATAATAAGAAAAATTGCAACGGGAGATTAAACAGACATAATAAGAGTTAGAAAATGCTGAAGAGAGACCAATGTGACAGGAAGTGTATTTTAAGTCTTTTCTGTTTTAACCAATCGGATGCATTTTATGGTCTAACCCAGTGTGCTCATTTCCCCTTCGTAACTTACTGAAAAACCCCAAAGCACATTCTCAAGATGGTCGTCTTATGGATTACATTGCTTTTTCTTCATCGAGGAAGTAAGGGGGGATTTGTTTCTGTTTGTTTGTTTTTTGTTTTATCTGACCATCTGACCAAAGTGAACGTATTATTTATGTGGAATAGATTCATATATAGATAGACGTAGAGATAATAAGAGAGATAATAACATAAAAACTGAACGTTTTCTTTTACCTTAGATTCTCTGGTTCCAGTGAAAACAGTCCATGTTGGTGAAACAGCAACATTAACATGTGTTTTACCAAATGAAGAGCTCGGCAGCAGAAAGGTTCAGTGGTACAAGCAGAGAGTCGGGGATACTCTTAAATTATTAGTGTCACTTTCTGGAAAACCTTCTTCAGAGTTTTTTCAGTCAAGATTTTCTGCACATAATAGTAAAGATTTTAGCAACCTGACCATTTGGAATGTAGCCCAAGAGGATGAGGGAATGTATCACTGTGGAATAGACACCTGGATTAAACTTGAATGGAGTGGGACATATTTGTTAGTAAAAGGTAATGAACTGACCAACTTTTACAAAATTTTTAAATGCCTCTGAGAATGTGGTGAATAATTTACTTGTATTACATTTTGTATTACACAGGAAACACTGAAAGGACATCAAACTATATTGTTGTACAGCAGCCGACAGAATCAAATCCACTCCGTCCAGGAGACACAGCAACTCTTCAGTGTTCAGTTCTGACAAATTCTGAGAACAACACATGTTCAGGACATCATAATGTTTTCTGGTTCAGAGATGGATCTAATAAATCTCTTCCAAACATCATCTACACTCATGGAAACAGAACTGATCAATGTGAGAAAAGATCTGACCCTCAGGATGGGTGTGTTTATCGCTTCTCTAAGAACGTCAGCTCCTCTGATGCTGGGACTTACTACTGTGCTGTGGCCACATGTGGGGAGATATTATTTGGAAATGGAACTACACTGGATGTTCAAGGTATCTGTGCCTGATTTTGTCTAAAGTACTTTTCAGTTTGTACTTAAAACACGCTCATATCAAGATCAGTGATAAAACCTTTTTTGTTTGTTTTGTAGAGAAAACAACACGACTGGTATTTATTGGAATTGTAATATTAATAACCTGTTTTGCCATTTCGGTCATTGGAAATCTTTTCTTCATCTGCAACCGAAGGGTATGCAAAAAATGTAAAGGTAAGTGTTGTCAGTAGCTTAACATTTATGTATAAAATCATAAAAACAAGTTTGCTGTAAAACTGCAAGGAAGCAACTATTGTACTAATTGTTAATGTTTAAGCGCTCCATAATGGTTGTTATTTCTTTGTGTACCTCATTAAACAATCTAACTTCTCATTAACTTAACTTATCGCTTCACTTGAATGATACATTTATGTAAGTAAGACTTTTGTAAAAAAAAAAAAAAAACATCAGAGGAGAAATGTCACATTAAGTGCATTTCACTATCATATATTTATTGTTATTATTTTTGTTTATCTTAGAAATAAAAAGTGATACAACAGAAGTACAAACTGACAACTTGTACCAACCAGTAAGTAATCAAACAGATTTTGTGTAGGTTAAATATGTATGCACAGTTCCACATCCTCTTCTACATGTTTGTGTACTGTATACTCTTTCTGTTACTGCACAGACTGAAGCTGATGATGATATAAACTACGCTGCGCTCAGTTTCTCTGAAAGAAAAACACGAGGAAGAAGGACAAGAGAGCATACCGAGGACACTGTTTTCTCCTAAATGTTGAGTTAAATGAATATGACATTGTTGAGCATCTCCTTAATATTAAAATAAACCTTAAATTAAGTTTTGGGCCTTTTATTTGTCACTCTTTGGCACCCTTTGTTTTCTTATTTCTTTTCTAATTTTTCTTTTTCCATCTTTGTTAAAAACTAACCCCCACAGCCCCCCACTCCAAGAAAAACAAATCTAGTGTTTATTTGTACGACAGTGCAGGAAAGGAAAGCATGTTACTTAATTTGCTTTGAAATTGTCTTAATGTAAGTGCATTTTCAATTTTTAATTATAATTGAACCTTTTTTCATACAGGTTGAGACCTGGTGTCTCATTTACAACAGGGGCTTGTTTCAGACAAACAAAATTGCAGAGTGATATCTAATCCTACATTTTTACCAAGTAATCTCACTCCGCAGATCAGTTGCAAATGTAAACATGAAGAGAGACCCAAGAACTTCTTTTTATAAGAAACTTCTTTTTTTCTGGTTCTGTGTACTGTGTTGTATTATTTTAAGACTGAAACACAGTCATTCTTGTAATGTTGAAAAAGAAATACCTCCACAGAGACTATAATAAAACTTTTATCCAAAACTTTGTCCTTCAAATTATCATAACAATCCAGGCAGTTTGAATGTATAGGATTCACCTGTTGTTCAATTCAGTTTATTTTATTTTATTTTTTATAATATCTTGAACTGCAAGATATTAGCTGTAGATAGAAAAAGATATTTAGCTCTGGTGACTACAAATAGAAAAACGTAATAAGTTCTGTAGTGATAAAATATATATCATTGTGCATTGCTAAACAGATTGTGCAACAAACATGCACTGCATGTGCATATAACACTATCTATTAATCAGAAGAGAGACCGAAAATGAGAATCCTGTCAAAATAATAATTAAGGACCTTGCAAAAATCACTGCAGAATCGGAATTTTGTTTGTGTTTTGAAACCTTCTTTGCACCAGACTAAGCACAAAATCTTAATATGTTACCATTTTTCCATGTTGTGACAAAGCTCCAAATCATTTTAAGGATACTTTAGAGTTAAATTTAATAGCACTTCAAAATCAATGTCAAAGTATAGGTTCAGAAACTCAAGACAGTAGAAAGAACAGTGAAACATCTGTCATCATCATGCTGGAGAATCCCACAAGTAACACCCTACAAGTTCTTACAATTCACACCATGTAGCTAAGTTTGGACTTTATTCTAAAGTAAACAATTTGTGAAGCTGAAATAATTAAAACATTAAATTGTGTCTTTTGGACTGATTGTCAAACACATATATACATAAAGTGGCTGGTGCTGTCACGGTCCGTTCTGCCACCCTCACCTCTTGCTCCACCGCTCTCCTGTCACCGGTTCCAAATAAGCATTCACTTTGATTCATCGCCTGTCAGTTACTCTCTGCCTTGCACTAACCCCTCTTTCCCTGTGTTTGCAGTGGCTTCAACACCTGACTGACTCTCACTCAGATGTCCCTAAATTAAATAAACTTTTCTTGATCAGTAAATCAGTCTGTTTATTGATTCTGCTTCTGGGTCCAATCCACGTACAGCACACAGCACAAAGGGGAATAAAAGATTCTCTTTTGAATGATAGTAAATTGGTGTTGACATTTACTTCTGGTCTGCCTGACCAGCACAGACCAGGTCAGTGTCATATATTTGGACAGTTTTCAGCATACGGAAGCATTTTTAAGTTTGTTCTTAGGAAGTAAGGAATCTTTTCAGCAAAAGCTCAAATCAAAAACATTCAGGACTGCAACAACTTCACTGACTTCATCTCCTAGATGTGCTTTATCTTTGTGATAAAGTTTGCTATTTTTTATGGATCCAGGAATCTTTTACTTAGCACAACTTTAAAAAACTTTAAAAAAAAATTTAAAAAACTGTGCTACATACTGCAGCTTATGACAAAAAGCCTGCAGTCGGCATGTTTCTCCATCAACCTCACAACAAAAATCAGCATGTAACCTGCATAAGACAACGCGAGCAGCTGAAACTCAGGTGCCTTTATGTAACAGAGGACACCACAGGAAACGAGAAGAAAACACAGAAATACAGAGAAAGAACAAAGAGGGCAAATGTCACAGACTCAGCCAAATGCCACCTGTGAAATCATCAACTCATGTAGGCTAAAAACTGAAAGCAGTTTATATAAGATCAGTCTAACTTGAATGATCTGGGTATAATTTACTGTGACAGTGAAACAACAAGAAAACAACTTCTTTGCTTACATCTCTTATAGTTAGAGAATACACCTTACCCCCTTTGAACCTTTGTCTTTTTTTTAAACCCTCCCTGAAGGGATATTTAGTCAAACTTTCCTCAAACAATTATTTGAGTAATATTTTGAAGATTCAATTTATACCAGTAAGCAGCACATCATCCCTAAAGACATTATATGATAGAGTCACACCATCTCTAAGGTTAGCCTCAGTCAGTTAATACAGAACCTCATTCATTTTGCTCAGAGCTGAAGAAAAAATAAAGGCAAAAAAAGGCAATATAGTGTCTTGAGTGAACTGTTGGTGTGATTTGGTGCTGTGGAAAGAAAATTCAAATGAATTAAACTGAGCTGAAGACAAAGCAATTTAAAGAGGTATAATCATCACGCATACATTGTTACATTGTATACAATCGTACATCCTACAGCGCGCAAGAAGAAAACTCACACAAGAGATCAAAGAAACTGATCGTTGTGGTACCTCAACCTTCTCTTGCACAACTGAGCTATTAGCTCTATCTATCTATCTGGAGCTGTTACCTTTATTAATCATGAAGACAAAACAGTAACTTGTAGTAAGATAGTCCTGCACTAAAGTAGCTAAGCCATCTAAAGGATATGTGTAAAATACGAGATTCAAACTAGTGCTCAAGAGAGTCATGTTTACACGATAATGTAGTGGACATCCAGTGGTGCATGAGTCAGTTGTTGTAGTTTGATTCTGAGTGTGTTGAAACTGATTTGTGTCCTTTAATTCATGCCAATCAAACTGATAATAGAGCTAGAACCGTACTTTATCTGACTTATACTTCTGCTGAGCTACAGTTCAGTAAGATCTGATTGCAATGCATGGTTTTCACTTCTATCTAACTTTTCATTATTATCACATTTCATTGTTTTATTGAGAAATTGTCTGAGAGGTGAGATATAATGTGGGAAATTGTAAACAATGACCACAACAGACATATGCTGACTGGCTTGATAAAAAAAATCTGAATGCAGCAAGTGGATGGTGCAGTCTGAAACTATGATACATGTTAGTTTTTTGTTTTCTTTTAGTGCTTTTAAGTATGTTTTGCGATTCTTGCACCCCAAATTGGAATCACATTTTCCATAATTTATGTTTTATGCAAGCAAATCCCACTTCATGTCACATACTTAGACTTTTCAGACTTGAATTTGTTGTCAGGACTGATTCTGATTGATTGTGATTCACAAACTCATGTCTATATCAGGAAACACCTATACAGTTGAGTTTGTGAATCACAATGAATCAGAATTAAAGCCTGAGCTGTTGCTCTGTAATTAAAAAAACAAAACCTCAGCACTCATCTCATGGAGTAAAACCGTAGTAAAACAGCTCTGTAATGCTTTGCTTTTGTTTCTTCGGGGATCAAAATGAGTGTAAGAACAGCTCATTTGACCTTTTCGGCTACTGGTGGCTTCCTGCAACGCTGTGTCTCACACAGACAAGCCCAGCTGTTTCCGTTCCTTCTTTATGTAATTTATTAGCCATGCTATCAACTGGATCGAAAAAAATGTAGTGGATACAAATATGTGCACTGACACAAATTAATATGTTAAAGTTTATGTTCACAAAAAAGGGAACAAAAATCATTGGACTAAACTTTGTTTTGCACTACCAGTCTCAAGATTGTGTCGTAACTCCAGATGTACTAAATCAAAAGCTTAGTAGACTCCCACTCACAAACAAATATGTAGTGAACTGAAACCTATTGAACAAGAGTGTTTGTTGTGGTGGGGGCAATGTTTTAGCACACTTTCAGTATTTTCGAGAAATCTGTTTTAACTTAGATCGGGGGTCTCAAACTCGCGGCCCACGCACCACTTACGGCCCACGTCACCTCTGTTTGTGGCCCGCATATTGAAGTGAGGAAATATTTTTAAAAATTATTATTGAAAAGATGATTTAATATTAGTTGATATGAGCAGAGCGCTTCAGGCATAGCCCTTTAAGAAGCCTCATGGGCAGTGTATTCTGTGCTGCAGGGAGAATATGTGGGACTGCCCCTCCCATTGTGTGTGTGTGTGTGTGTGTGTGTGTGTGTGTGTGTGTGTGTGTGTGTGTGTGTGTGTGTGTGTGTGTGTGTGTGTGTGTGTGTGGGCGGGAGGGAGGGAGGGAGGGAGGGAGAAAAAGGAGATTCAAAAAGTATGAGTTGCTACTGACAAGAAACAGAAGATGAAAGCATGTAAATACAATAATAACCACTGCAGCCAAAAAGAGGACCTGACCAGCCCAGGTGTAAGTAAGCTGTTAAGACTCGACTGTACACAGTGTTCGCCGCCTCCGAAACAATAAAGTTCAGTTGGAGCTGCCTTTCAATGCCTCTCTCTGTCTCTCGCTAGCAAAGTTGACCCAGACAGTGAAGTTATTTACAGACAGTAAAGCTATTTACTGTCTACGAGCCAGACACGGAAAGCGCAGTATTAGTCAGAGGTCCTGTTACCACGGACAGAGCCGCGGACATGGCCCAGGTAACAAGAGAGTACAAACATGTTGATATTTTGGCTGTGTTAGTTCAATGATAGATTTAATTAGGTAAGAAAACACTTTTGCTAGGGGTCAAAAACTAATGTCTACACTTATGTCTGCATTTTGATTTTGTTAAATACAAACTGAATTATAGTAGAAGAGCTGCCACGTGTCTGGCCAGAAAGAGGGTACCAATGGGTTTATTGAAAGCCTTCAGTTAGTTAAGCGTGAGAGAAAAAAATGCATTCATGTTTACAGTTTTGTCTTGTCATACAATATTTGAAATTTTAAAAAACAAACAAAATACTACATTTTAGTGGGTGTTTTCTTGTTTTTGTTTGTTTTTTGTACTTGTTGAACCCTAAAGTGGCCCACCAATGAGATGAAAGTGCCAGTAGTGGCCCATGGCTCAGCTGAGTTTGAGACCCCTGACTTAGATGCTTTAAATTAAGTTATCCTTTTCTCTTGCAAGCTATGTGTGAATTTCCAGGGAGACTGTTAAGAAAACTTTTTTAAAATTTCAACAACTCATTTTGACTAATTGCAAAAATGCCATTGTACAAATCAATCACTCTACATCCAAACAACAGAAAAGATTAAACTTTCTGAAAAACAGAGTGAAAAATTAACCTATGAAATGGGGGGTAGGCCTCACCACTTCAGACCAGCCAGGGGTGTGAAACATAAGCCTGGAGGAAAGCCAACCCTGCAAAGACTCTAAATGACCCATTGGATGGGAAACAACAAGTGTTAATAGCAAACACAACAAATAAATCATAAATAAATCCAGTTTTAAACAGTGGTTAACACAGTAAACTAAACTGAACCTGTCGCATAGCCTGCGGCGTTGCTGCTTTGAAAGTGACCAGTCATATAGTATAATGACTTTATTTTCTTGTTCATATTTTGTATTAACTAATTAAGTAATTAATTAAGTTTACACATTTGACTACAAACACACATCCTTTTCTTAGAAATGATGTGTGTTTCTACCATTTAGTTTCTGAATTTTTTTTTTTTTTATCATGAAAGATATGTGATAGTGTAAAACAGATAATGGCACCGGAGTGCAGAGGCTTCACCCTTTTATGGAAGCCCGTTTTTCCGCCACACAAAAAAAGTATCCATAACTCGAAATTTCAAATTATCTTTCTCAAAATTTAGACTTATTAACTGGAAATTTTGAGAAAAGTAATTCGAAATTTCGAGTTAGCCAATCAGTAATCTATGTGAATGACGTAATTTTCTTGTTACCGGGAAGGACTATGGCGCAGAGGAATGCGCACTCAAAACCGAATCGCAACAAATTGGTGCTTTCAAGAGTACGTTTGCTGATAGTAATGCCTTCTGATTCAGCTAATAACACAAGGATTTCATCATTTGTGAAGCCAGGCTGAAAATACTCAGCAATTTGTGATTCAAGACTGGCTGTAATACCGGTAGCTTAGCTGTAGCATTTGTAGCTGAGGGCTTCAGCTTCCGGGTAACAAGGAAATGACATCATTCACGTAGATCACTGATTGGCAGCGCTATAACTTTTTAGGGATTTCTGCTGTGTTTTTACTGCTTTGAAAGCAGAGTTATCCAAAAGCATGAATCTGCCGTAGTCTGTCTTATGGCTTCTTTGTACACATGACTGCTCATTTTAATTTTTCATGGGTTATTGAATTTATGTTTGACGAATGTAATTGTCTGATAATTTACTCATGATTGTGTTTTTCCTTGCGAGCGACCTTTAGAATAAATAGAACTCCACAGATGTCTGCCAACCTGTATTTTACAGAGAGAGAAGGCTTGAAGAAGGTCCTTGTAAACACACAAACAGAGCTTGGTGTTCCTTCCTGGAAGTCAAGGTTCAAGGTTCAAGGTTCTTTATTTGTCACATGCATAGTTATACAAGTATAACACACAGTGAAATGTAGCCTGACACGCTCCTCGACATGTGCAAAAATTGGGGGGGGGGTGTAGAGGAAGAACATTATATATATATATATATATATATATATATATATATATACACATAGTATATACACTGGGTGAATGTGCAGTAGTAGTAGCAAGCAGGTGAATTCTGTACATTAATATGAATAGACATCTGACTATTTTACAGGATAGACAATATAAACATATTTAAAATTAAAGGAATTGAAATGTACATTGTGCCTTGGTTTAGTGTCTGGAAGAGAGTCCTGTCTCAGTCAATTATAGATGATGTGAGTGGGCGGGTGTGTGTGTTCAGGGCATGGATGGCTTGGGGATAGAAGCTCCTCTTGAGTCTCTCTGTCCTTGCCCGGAAGATGCGGAACCTTCTACCAGATTGCAGAAGTTGGAACAGTTTGTTGCCAGGATGGGACGGGTCCTTCAGTATCTGCGCTGCTCTAGTCCGGCATCTCCTGGTGTAGGTGTCCTGAAGCGGGGGGAGAGCAATCCTGCAGCAGCGTTCTGCTGTACGGATCACTCTCTGGAGAGCTTTTTGGTCCTTCACACAGCTGTTCCCGAACCACGATGTCATGTTCTGTGTGAGGATGCTCTCCACAGCGCCTGTATAGAAAGTCCTGAGGATCTTATGCCTAGCCTTTTTGGTCTGGACCTGAATGTGGGCAGCCCATGTCAGGTCTGAGGAGATGTGGACACCAAGATACTTGAAGGACTGCACCCTCTCCACTGGAGCTCCATTGATGATGATGGGCTTGTAGTCTCTGTGCTGACCCCTTCTGAAGTCCACCACCAGCTCCTTGGTCTTGCTGACGTTCAGCTGGAGGTGGTTGTCCTGGCACCACGATGCCAGATTCTTCACTTCATCCATGTAGGCCGCCTCATCGTTGTTGGAGATGGCACCCAACACCACTGTGTCGTCAGCAAACTTCACAATGGTGTTGGAGCCATGGGTGGCCACACAGTCTGAAGTGTAGAGGGAGTAGAGCAGTGGCGAGAGGACACATCCCTGAGGTGCTCCTGTGTTGATGGTGATGCTGTTGGAGAAGCACCTGCCCACCCTCACCACCTGAGTAGTGCCAGTGAGGAAGTCCAACACCCATGCACACAGACGGCTGTTAAGTCCCAGATCCCTCAGCTTTGTGAACAGTCTGCAGGGCACTATTGTGTTAAATGCTGAACTGTAATCAACAAACAGCATTCGCACATAGTTACCCTGTTTCTTGTCCACGTGGCTGAGAGTGGTGTGCAGGACGTGGGCGATGGCATCCTCTGTGGATCTGTTGGATCTGTAGGCGAACTGCAGCGGATCTGTGGTGTCTGGGATGGAGGAGGAGATGATGTTCTTCAGCAGCCTCTCAAACACCTTCATTACTACCGAGGTCAGTGCAACTGGCCGGTAATCGTTCAGGGATGAGGGTTTGCTGTTCTTGGGCACAGGGATGATGGTGGATCTTTTGAAGCATGTGGGGACCACAGACTTCGCCAGGGACTCGTTGAAGATGTAAGTGAACACACCTGCCAGCTGGTCAGCACAGCAGCGCAGCAGACGGCCGGTGATGCCGCCTGGCCCCGCCGCTTTCCTTGTGTTCACTCTCCTCAGTGCCGCTCGGACGTCATGCTCCGCGATGCTGGTCACCGGTCTCTCGCTGATGACGTCACTGTCCTCGGTAGTCAAGCGGTAGATAGCATTAGCCGCCTGGCTAACCTCGAAACGGGCGTAGAACCGATTCAGCTCGTTGGTGAATGCAGAGTTAGCGTTGATCGGCGCAGTGTCCCTGGCTTTGTAGTCCGTAATGGTGCGTAGTCCGTGCCACATACTCCGTGTGTCGCCCTGGTGGAAGCGCGACTCCACACGTTCCCGGTACCGGCGTTTGGCATCTCTCACCGGGCGCCGCACGCCGTATGAGGCCGCTTTGTAGGCGCTCATATCGCCAGTGGCGAGACCCGCGTTGTAGGAGGCGGTCCTGGCGTTTACTGCAGTGCGGATCGATCTGTCCATCCACGGTTTCTGGTTTGGGAATGTGGTGACTCTCGCAGTGGGGATAATCTCCTCCGCTAGCATATTGACGAAGCATACTGCTACTTCCGTAAACTCGTTGATGTCGACTGCGCATGCTCTGAACATGTCCCAGTCTACGTCGTTGAGTGCGTCCTGTAGCGTAGCTTCTGATTGGGCAGTCCACCGTTTTACTTCCCTCTTGGTCACGTCTTCCCTCCGTATGCTTTGTTTATACTGGGGAATGAGGAAGATGGCGTTGTGGTCAGACTTCCCAAAAGCCGGGTGTGAGACAGCTTTATAGCCCTGCTTGTATGGCGTGTAGCAGTGATCCAAAATCCGATCCCCTCTCGTTGGACACGAGACATGCTGGTAAAAGTTTGGCATGACTTGTCTGAGGTTCGCTTTGTTAAAGTCTCCTGCTACAATGAGGGCTGCGCCCGGGTCCTTGTTTTGAAGCGAGCTCAGCACATCATGTAATTCGGACAAAGCCATACCTGTGTCCGCTTGGGGTGGGATGTAGACCGCCGTGGTGATGACTGAGGTGAACTCACGGGGCAGATAGAAAGGGCGGCACTTAATGCTCAGGAACTCCAGATGTGGCGAGCAGCCGCTGGAGAGAGTAGAAATGCTCCTGGCATCACACCACTTTCTGTTTACCATGAAACACACTCCCCCACCTTTGGTTTTGTTCGACTCTGCCGTTCTGTCCGCGCGGAGCACAAAGAATGAATCGGCCTGGTCCGGCACGGTGGGGGTCAGCCATGTCTCCGTGAAGCACAGAATGTTGCAGTCCCTCATGTCACGTTGGAAGGTGACCCTTGCTCTTAGGTCATCGAGCTTGTTCTCCATGGATTGTACATTGGCCAGTAGGATACTGGGCAGTGGTGCGCGATGCGCCTGCTGTCTCAGTCTGTTCCTAATACCAGCGCGTTTTCCCCGGCGCTTCTTTGTTCTGTGCCTCGGATGAGCGGCCCGTCCTTTGTTGTTCTCCGCGCCGCGTAGAATCTCTGGCGGCCAGGAAGGGTCAGGTTTAAAAGTGTCCAAGATTAGATGTGCAACCTTGGCACCGATGTTTACAAGTGATCCGCTGTCGTATACTATAAGACTAGAGGATTTTGGGATGTAAACCAGAGCAAAAAATAAGTAAAAAACAAGAAAAGTGGATAGTCGGAGCGGAGCGGTCAGGAAGGCGTCTGGACGTGGCCGTGCCATCTTGGTTGAAACCATCTGGGTTGAAAGTCAAAGGAATTCCTGGTGGGTGTTGGATTCCCCCCTTTGTTAATGATCCAGTTTGCAATTTTGACGGATAGAATTTGTAGACATGGTCAGAGATGGATTGAGGCCAATGCAGACATTTTTCCTGTCTGCTGGGTTTGAGAGAAACCTGAATGTAAAATAGAAGCTGTCAATTTACTTGTCGCTCAAATGTGGTTACAAGTTCTTGGTAGTGATCAAAAGAAAGAGATCAAAGCTACATGGTTCATGCATCTGACGTGACTCCCCTCTGGGCACCTTCTTGATGAGATATTCCTGGAGGATGGCCCACTCTCAAACATGCTGGAAAGACTTTTCTGACTGGATTTAGAGTGTGTGAGCTGGAGGAGTTGGTAATGCTGCACCTTGAAAAAAGACACACACAAAAATCTGACAGAGGAACAGGAGAGACAGAAGTTTAATTCCTTGAAGTCCAATCAGGGGAATGGGACACAGTTAGGGAAATAAGGAAAGGAAAACTAAAGAAACTAGGCCTCTAAATACCAAAACATCAGTGAACTTTAAACAGAAAAAAAATAATAACAGAGATCGCAATGCACACACACACACACACACACACACACACACACACACACACACACACAGACTATGGCATTTACGTACAACAAGACTACTAAACCAGTTGCACAGACAAAGGAAGTCACTCAGATCTGGATCTATTGTTCCGTATGTGTTATCATTGCTTAATCAAGACAGTGAAGCACTTCTAAGAGTTAACAAATTTCCACGACAGCTGCATAAACAAGAGCTGTTTATGTGTGCAAAAAATAAGCATTGCATAGGTGCATGTAAACTAGTTAACACTGGCTAGTGAGCATGCAACAGCGCAGAAATAGTTTGCCTGAATCAACAAGTCTTGTACTTTTTTATTTCAAAGAATTGTGGTATGTGTACGGTGACAGTGTCTGTAAAAGAAAACTCAAAGCCACATGTGGCAGCTGAAGTGTGAGATTCAGGCTGTGGCTGGCCACTTCTCTGTTTCCGACATCCCCTCAAACCTGTTTACTCAGAATGTTCATGAATTTTGTTATCAACAGAATATGCAGCTGGTTCACAAGAAGCCTTCGCTGGCTTTTTTAAAACTTAAACCATTAACAAGATCGTTTTCTGATCTGTCTTCCTGGTCGTGGCCATGTTTCGTTCAATTTTATGCAGAGTTGTACAAAAGTAATTATTTTCAGTCACACAAACGCCACACACCTGTGCTTACAGTTTAAAATGTAATAGTCGACTTTCGTCAGGTAAAATCTTTCATGCACTCATGATGTTAAATATGTAGCACTTAAGGCTTATTTGATCAGAGGTCAAATTAAATCTCATCGGTATCTCAGAAAGAAGTTTGCCGACCACCAGGTGATTTGCATGTAACTGAAAAGCAAGACATGACAGATATTAGAAGCCTGGCCTTTTATTTGTTATTGCAGCAGAAACACACTTTGTACATAAATTAGCCACACTAGCATCTTTGACAAAATAGCACTAAATGGCACCTCGAGGATGGGGAATAAGGTGCATTAAAAGAATGCTCAGACACGATAGCTAAGAGGATATCCTCCCTTTGGCTGTTTGCACCTCTGATGGCTTCCTTTCTGAAAAAACTAATTAGGGTAGGCACAATTCAGTTGCAAATGCAACACTGGAAGCATTGCATTGTATCAGTGTAGTTCTGTTGAAATCCAAATATCAACAGATGTTGTTTTGTTTTCTTAAGCAAACTTGTGTTTTTAGCTATTGTGTTGAGAACTATATTGAGTCACAGACTGCATTAAGGTCAGAAAAAGAAGTGCGTGAGGGGAAGATCAGCTGTTTCAGCCCCCGAGACTTTCTACAAACATTAAAGCGACACCAGTGACTAATTAAGGAAACCACATTGTTGAAATGGAAATTCTCAATGAACAACTGTTCTTATCAAGTGCTTGATATGCTGCAAACTGCTATTGTTTAAAACCTTCTTATTTTTATCTGACATGTCCTGTGAAAAAGGAGAGAAAAACATTAGCCCCCTACACAGAAACTAAAAATAAAAAAGCAAGAGAGAAAAAAAATCCCCCCTGTGGATTCACACCAGATAACCACCGCTGAATTTTCCATGCATCATTCGTTTCTCACTGCTTGTGAAACATGAACCAAAGAGTTTTTACAAGAAGCTGATCAGAGAGTGGATGTGACAGCAGAACGCATGAGCCAAAACTGTTTAGCCCTTTGTTTCATTATGAATGGTCGACGTTATTAAGGTCAACAGACAACACGTACAAAATCGAATTTAATGTGCACAATCTTCTAGTGAGTGGTGAAACACAAAGTAACACCACAGTTTGCCACGCAAGTACTACAAAAACTGTTGAAGTGCTGAAGTTAAAATTCATAAAAGTAATGATGACTGGTGTTATTGCCTGAGATTAATTAATTTAGTATCAGATGCTCTGATAGGAGGAGCAGGAACCTTGCAGGCCCCACATGTTAATGATATGATGACAAATACTCTGTTGCCACCTGCTGATGAGTTCTTAAATCCTTTAAATGTAATTCCCCAGTGATTATTAAAGAAAAAAGTTACAATTATAATATTATTATTATTATTGTTGTTGTTGTTGCTATATTTTGCCTAAATGAAAAACTTCTTTTAACTTACATCTTTCTATAATGTATTAATATCATATAAAAATAATTTGTCAGTCTGTCAGTTGTCACTAATTAAAATTAATAAAAAAGACTTTGTGATTGTGATCATCTGCCTCTGTCTCATCCCATTCGTAGCATCCTCCTTTGTGACGCGTTACTCTAATCCGATTACTTTTTTCGAGTAACAAGTAAAGTAAGGGATTACTATTGCAAAAACGGTAATTAGATTACTTTTACTTTCCCGTAGGAACGCTGCGTTACTGCGTTACTAAAACTGTGATTTTCTTGCGAGAATGTCTCATGACAGTGACGTAAGCGAGTGCGACGTTAGTGACAACAGCTGTGTGCAGATCAACAATGGATCACATATCGAGTGCAGAGAGAGTATGAGCATGCAGCGTTTAAAGCGTGGAAGTACTGACCTTACTTTGAGTTTGATTCCATAAAAAGTGACAAAAAC
Source organism: Astatotilapia calliptera (assembly GCF_964374335.1). NCBI lineage: Eukaryota > Metazoa > Chordata > Actinopteri > Cichliformes > Cichlidae > Astatotilapia > Astatotilapia calliptera. The sequence goes on along the minus strand of NC_137423.1, from coordinate 3,358,841 downwards.
ATTAGTGTCCGCTGTGCGTGGGAAGAAAACTTCTTTTTACAGCGAAAAAACCCCTAAACTTCCGAGCAAGCACCGAGTAGCTACGACGTAATGGGAGATTCTTCAACTGACCGCAGCACACCTGCACCAGGGTAAACCTCCGCCTGCCCCACTCCTGCTATACAGGTGAAAATAGAGCAACAGGACCGCTGAGTCTTTCACTTTATTTATTTTCTACTGTGTTTTACTTGCATCTATTTGAAAGACTGAGTGTAAACACAAAAAATATTTTATTTTATGAGCTGGAATGTGCAGAAAATAGGTTTAAATGTTAAACTAATTTATTCAAGTCAGAGAATGTTGCATATAATTTAATTTTTGCTTGATGCATAAAGTTAAAAGATTTAAACTAATAAAACAAGTTTTAAAAAGAGACTTTTCCATTTGATTACATTTTGTATGATGATTATGCAGAAAAAGTAGAATTGGGCTGAAAGATCTATCACTTTATCACCTACTCAGGTTGTAAATCGTGTTTTTAAAAAGTAACTAATTACTTTTGAAAATAAGTAATCAGTAAAGTAACGGGGTTACTTTTTTGGAGAAGTAATCAGTAATTAGTTACCGATTACTTGACGGTAACTTGACCAACACTGTTCACAACATGCACAGTCCCTGCTCTCCACAAGTGAATCAGTTTGCCTCCCTTACTAAGTCTCAAACCAGCAGGGCTCACTGCCCGTCATGTAAACTTTGACCTTTACTTTTGCTGCTATCCATCTGTGGCAATTCCACTCCACTCACTCCACCTTGCTTGCACTTGCTTCTTCACTTCTCTTATGGACTGTCCGTTACTTCGTTTTCGCAGGTTTATTGAACCTCTGCTCATCTTTACTTCTGAGAAGCTCTACCTCTCTGATGTACTTTTTTATATCCACTGTGTGGTCGCCCTGATGCCATTTAAGGTAAATAGTTGCAAAATGTTCCTCCATCAAATTCATTAATTATGAGATATGCAAATATTTGCATTTGTTCCTATCTATATTTAACACTGCTTCCCAACTTCGGAATTGTGATTATATATGTAACAATGGTTACAGTCCTTATATTAACATGCAATTGCACACATGGACACAGACTCAGAAAAAGCTCAGGATGAGACCAATGTGACAGAAAGTGTAAAGAAAAAGTGCACAACAAACTGCACTTTCCAGCAGCCAATAGAATCAAATCCACTCCTCCCATGAGACTCTCTCACACATTCATGTTGAGGTTAGTGGGATTTTTTCAAACCTTTAAATTGATGTCAAATAAATGTCAGCCAAGCACCTGAAATATATCTATCTGAAAAGATAGACATAATCAATGTGAGAAAACAGCAAACCAAACAGTATGTAACCAATTCAAAAAGTGTAATAAAGAAGCTAAAAAGGTTAAAGAGTGAAAGAAAAGAGCAAAATTAAGTGAACTCAGTAAGTGAACTTGCTTAAACCCCTCTTCCAAGGTTAGTATTCTGTAAAACCCAGATAGTTTATGTTTACATCTGGCAATAAATATTAGTATTTTCTGTATCTCTGTGTGCTTTGTCTGCATCATTTTTCTGCTGTAAAGATAGCTGGTATTTGAGATACTTTTGTTTCCATTAATAAATGCTTTATAAGGAAAAATCAGTGATCGCTTTATATGAACTCACACAAAATACTTAATGTTGATAGATCAGAGGTTGTGTCGTCTTTTTTAAAAGATGACACAACCCCTGATATATCTCATTAACTAACAATTAGTAACTGGATGAAATAACCCTAATTTACCCTATGAAATAAGTATTAATAAAACCTCTGTTAACACACTCACAAGCAATGAGGTTATATCTTAATTATATAGATAAATGCGCTTATAAATAAACTTTATAAATGATACCATGAACACATTATATATGGGGTTGTTAAACAAAAATAAACATTTATATCTGTAGCTATAAATTATATAGTAAAGATGAGTAATGCTGTATAAATGATTAATAAAAAAATCAAACACATCAGTCATTTCCTCCACAGAACCATTTCTCACTGATATTTTCTCTTTTGGACTGTTGTTGTCAGTTGGTGCTACATAAATAACAATAATTTGGATGAATTGAATTTTAGCCTGTGTGCATATTTTGCCACCTCAGTATTAACCTTGTAAATTCTGGAGTCAATGGGGTTAAAAAAATTATAAAAAATATTGAATTGCATGTCAGTCTTAATGGAAAATTTGCACAGAGCCAGATTAAGAAAAACTGTCTTTGACAACAGAAAACTTAATTTCATCTCTACTGACCCCAGAACATACTGATGTTCTAGGGTCTGTTGTTAAAGAGGTCTGGTATCCTAGTGCAAAGCGAGGTGCTGAGGCCCAGGTTGCTCTGCTTTGAAACCACTCTGTGTATTAAGGGGAGAGCATCCTCACATGGGTGCTGCTGTTGTCCAGGCAGGTGATGGTTGAGATCTTGCACTTGGCATGATTCTGGCTTTACCTATAGCTCCACCATAGGAATAATTTATATGATATTAACAAAATATCTGCTGCTGCTTTTCGTGTAATTTCGTCCACTAAAGCTAAACCATATAGTATTTGTTCATCCTGCTCTTCAGATCTTATGACGAACAAAATGTTATTGCCCCGCACCAATGAAAAAATACAGATAGTAAACTTACTCTGTAGTGCAGAGTTTGATGTATTTGATGTATTTCTTGCAGCACGTATTACAACCCGGAGTAGAATTGCCATTTGCTTTTCCTGTGTTTAACATCTGACAACATGAACTACTATCAGACAGACATCTGAAAGACTGCAGAAGAAGATGAAAAAGAGGCAAAAAATGTTAAGATCAGTGTGACAGGAAGTGTACTTTTAAGTCTGTTCTGTGTTAACCAATCAGATGCTTCAACCAATCAGATGCTCTAACAAACAAGCACATGTCACCTCTTAAACCTACTGAAATGCCTCAACAAGGACCAGTGTCAAGATGGTCATATTATGGATGGTATTGGTTTTGATCCATGACGGCTGTAAGGGCTTTTTTATTTCTTACTCTGATCACATGTTTGAAATATAATTATTTATGTTGATTTGTGTGTGTGTGTGTGTGTGTGTGTGTGTGTGTGTGTGTGTGTGTGTGTGTGTGTGTGTGTGTGTGTGTGTGTGTGTGTGTGTGTGTGTAAAAACACACATTGGAATATGTTGGAATATTTTCCCCTCATGATTCTTCTTTCTATGTTTTGTTTTCACTCAGATTCTCTGGTTCCAGTGAAAACCGCTCATCTTGGTGAAGCAGCAGCTTTAACATGTGCTAGAACTACTAAAGAGATCAGCAGTAGAGTCCAGTGGTACAAGCAGAGTGTCGGAGATGCTCTTAAATTAGTTGTTACATTTTATGGAACTACACAACCTGTTTATACTCCAGAGTTTCCTGAATCAAGATTTAAGGCAAAAATTGATAAAAATTTTGGCAACCTGACTATTGTGAAGACAGTCCAAGAAGATGAGGGCTACTATCACTGTGAGCAAGGCAGTTGTGTTAGTGGTGAATGGAGCGGGATGTATTTGTTAGTAAAAGGTATTCAACTGTTCTACTTTTACAAACATTTTAAAAATCTCTGAGCATGTTTTGAAGAATGTCTTTGTGTTTTGTATTACACAGGAAACACTCAGAGGTCATCAAACTATATCGTTGTCCAAAAGCAGATGGAATCAAATCCAGTCTATTCAGGAGACACAGCGACTCTCGAGTGTTCAGTCTTCTCCGATTCTGAGAACAAGACGTGTCCAGGAGATCATAATGTTTTCTGGTTCAGAGCGGGATCTCATCCAAACATCATCTACACTGACGGGAAAAGACATAATGAATATGAGAACAGATCTAACCCTCAGAAGAGATGTGTTTATCGCTTCTCTAAGAACGTCAGCTCCTCTGATGCTGGGACTTACTACTGCGCTGTGGCCACATGTGGGGAAATAATATCTGGAAATGGAACTATACTTAATATTCAAGGTACCTGTGCCTGATTTTGTCTCCCGTACTGGAAGTTATACTCAAAACATGTTTTTAAGAACTGATTTTTTTTGTTTGTTTTGTAGAGCAAACAACACAACCAGTATTTATTCAAATGACAATATTAATAGTCTGTTTGGCTGTTTCTGTTATTGGAAACGTTTTCTTCATCTGCAACCGAAGGATATGTAAAAAATGTAAAGGTAAGCGTTAACAGTGGTTCAACATTCATGCATTTTAAAAACATAAAACCAATTCAACTTTAAAATCATAAGGAAAAATTATTGAACCGACTGATGACAATTTTTTATGGATTATGCTCCAGAGTGGGTATCATATCTTTGTGAAACTTCAGTAACTGCAGTAAATTGAGAAGGCAATGTCTCATTAAGTGTATTTAATTATCATATATTTATCATGATAATATTTTTTTTTATGTCAAGGAATAGGAAATGCTGTATCGAAAGTACAAACTGACAACTTGCACCAACCAGTAAGTAATGAAAATGATGCTATAATTTAGTTTAAATATGTCCAAAGATTTTTGTATCTTCATCTAAACTACTATTTTATTTGCTTTTTGTTACTACGCAGACTGAAGCTGATGATGAAATAAACTATGCTGCACTGAATTTTTCTGCTAGAGAAACAAGAGCGAGAAGGGCAGAGTTTGCTGAGAACCGTGTGCTCTCTATGTTGAGTTGAATGCTAAAGGAAATTTTGAGCATGTCCTGAATTTTAAAATAAAACTCACATTGTGTTACAGATCCCATGCCTGCTGCTTTCTGTTTTGTTTTTTTATAAATTAATATAATTAGTAATATGATCACGTGTTTATGTCTATTATGTGTATTGTTAAACTTAAATGTAAAAGTATAGGTTCAGGAAACATGAGCTTTGTTTTACTCTAAAGCAGGGGTCTCAAACTCGCGGCCCACATGCCATTTACGGCCCACGTTACCTCTACTTGCGGCCCGCATATTGATGTAAAGAAATTATTATTTTTTTAATTATTATACGAAAAATGATTTAATATGACAGCAGAGTGTAACAGGCCCTTTAAGTGGCCACTTTAAAGTGGCCCTCCAATGAGATGACAGAAGTGGCCACGGCTCATTTGAGTTTGAGACCCCTCCTCTAAAGCATAATTTCTGTGAAGTTGAAATAAGGAATAAAAACAATAAACTGTGACTTGTCTTTGTCAAATACATGAATCATGAACACATGAGGTACATATAACATAGTTTTAATGACAGCAGATTATTTATTGGTATTTATCCATTTGAGTGGTTAATCAATATTGCATGCATATAATATTAACACAGTAAATATGTAATATATATATATATATATATCTTCTTCAAAGGGGAAAGATTTACTAGTAGTCTCTTATTCCAGAGTACATGCTGTGTCATCCGGTAGCTCCCTGTTATTCTTTCATCTTTTAGCTGTTCTTGAGGGAAAATCAAGTGCCGCATAGTTTACTCCCACTTCTTCACCCTCCTGCAAGTAAGAGCAAACTGTAATTGAACAATCAATTTCAAGCCTGGTTACGATTTACATTATACGGTTAAAAACACACAGAACATAGTCACAGTTAACTGCAAATACCTCACAAACTCTGCTTCCTATAAGAATAACCATATAAATTAATAACCATAACCAAAGTACTTTTTTAGTGTTAAATTTTAAAAAATGGAAAATGAAAAAAAAAACAAACAGTACAGTTGAAAATTGAACATTAACGAGTGTCTCTCTGTGTCAAAGTTCAATTCTTGTTGACTCATCAGTCCAATCCAACCCCCTCTCTTACAGCTTTTGTTGGGATGCCAGTGGTGATCGATGACTACACTGTAATTTTACACTTCAGCTTCAGATTCATTTGACAATTTTCATGTATTTCACATGATAAAAGTGTTTTTCTTAACGAAATTTTTAAGCTTGCTGGTTCTGTGTTTGTCTGAAAATCTAATATTTTATATACCACATTATTCAGCTGATCCACAGTCGATCTCTCCTGTTGACTGACTGGAGATTGATTGGAGGCTGTAACTTTTCCTGTTAATAAAAAGAAGACATTACCATTGGCAGAAGACCTAAAATGGAGATGTTAACAGTGTTAAAAATATATGCTATTTGATGTAAATGTTTCCCAGGTCAGAACCAAGAATCTAATCATCAAGACTAAATTAATACTGCATAGGGACTCAGTTAGCTGTCATGTTAGCTTCAGTTCTTTTTACTATAAATATTATGATGGATACATTCAGTTCATAGTTTGATCTACTCTAGCTGTCACCAGAAGATTCATACTCTGAACACCCTGTTCTTTTACATCAAGAAATAAAGTCTGTCTACCACAATGGCTGCATTAGTCTATGGAGTCACTATCATGGTCATAGAACGAAACGTGATACGACTTCTGCTTCGCTTTCTGTATCCGTGACTCATCCAGGAAGTGGGCTTCTGAGGTTTGGTGTTTGAAAATGCGCAAGACAGATTTGATAGATCTCTAGTGTTTATGTCTAATTCTGACTGAAATCTATCACATCATGCATTATTAGTGAGGATTTCCCCAATGTCACCTCAATTTTTTGTCATTGCTATAAAAGGCTCAGCAGAAGCTCTTCTGTTTATGTACTCTATGGGAAGTTGGGACATAGTTCATTTCTGACATTCATAATTCGTAAAAAACTATGGTGGTGAAAGTACAAACAACATGTTTGGGATATACTGCCGAGAAAACTTGAACTAATATTACCTGATATGACATTTGAATTTCTACTAGTTCAGAAACTTTGCAGTTCATGAACTGGAAACTTTGTTCCCCTTCTTTTTTTTCCCTCAGAGGACCATCCACTAAATAAACCAAAGCTGGAACCTTTCACGCAAAGTGCTGAAAGATGTAATTTTGTAGACATGGCCAATCACGAGCATGACAGTAAACAGTAACTCAAAAAAACACTCATTATAATCAAGGGATCCGGAAGAGAATCTCTGAATTTTGAGCAGAACCTTGAAGCAGATGAGCAACAGCAGCAGAAGGCGACACCCGATGTTACTCGCGCGCTTGTGTGTGTGTGCACATGCGTACATATGTGTATGCACTAGGGGTGCAACGATACACAAAATTCACGGTTCGGTTCGGTTCGATACTTTGGTGTCACGGTTCGATATTTTTTCGATACAAAAAAAATGTTCATGCATTTTTTATTTGTCATTTATTAAAATTATAAATATATATTTTAACTCAAAAGTACAGTTTTTAAATTTAACTCTAACCCTTGTGCGTGTTTTTTATTTTGACAGCGAATGCGCACCTGCGGACCACTTATGTGTAGCCCTGGTTATTTAGCTCGTCATATTGCAGCCACAGAAATTCTTTTGTCCATGAAACCATAAAGCTGCACTTTCTTTTTGCCTTATAGTCTGATTTGTCATAACTTCTCCGTTTTGTGGTAAGCTTTTCTTTGGCTGTCACTTCTTCACCCTGACCTGTCTTATTTGGCTCAGCAGAACTGAAATGCTTTTACACACGCACTCACATAAGCTCAGCGATTCTCTGCGCGATCAACCTCTCACATGTTTAAGCTGCGGGAGATTTCACTTGTCATGTTTGCATAGTAAGCTAACGATTAATAAGACGATGTCAGAGGAATTGGTGCACAAATTATCATCACTCACAGATCAGTGCTGTCGCTCTCTATACACAGTTCGCACGATTGCAAAGTGAAAGCAAAAAAACAAGCGGAAATTCAAACGCGACTTCAATATGTCACATATTGACAGTGGCTCACCGATGCCAATGACATAATTACCCAGCTACATTTCTGAAAGAATGCAAAAGCATTGACATATATTTTTCCTACAATAGCCCGACGGGCAGGGCAGAGATAGATTTTGGTAGCCCGACTGAAAAAATCGCTAGCCCCGGGACGTCGGGCAGGCGATATTGCAAGCCCTGTATCTGATTGAGGAATCACTCATCTTTGGAAAAGAGAGTTTATTACAGAGAAATGGCTCTTTCCAAAATAAAAGCTATACTATCCGCTTCTTCTGGGCTATATTCTCAGCAGCATAAGGAGAATCATGTGCTAACAGCTGTCTAAATGACTCGGCTAAAGTTAGTAACATGCTTGTTGTTTTTGTCTTTGCACTAGGATGATGTCGGCGTAAATGTGCAGTCATATTCGTTGTGTTCCCACTAGTGCTTTCAGGTTAATCTCGTTGAAATGACCTTAACGCCACAACACGGCAAATCTCCGTTAACGAGCTACCGCCGATCACTCCGTGCATGGGGCTAGACGGCCAACACGTTAACGAGCTAACTGCGCTAACACACTAGTTCACACCAATGTAATTGAGCATTGCATGGCACATCCAACATACTGTTTTACTTTAGTCCATGACTCGCTTACCTTCAGGGTCATACGTCACATGAAAACCAAAATAATTCCAAACGCCAGATCTGAATGAGGTTCAATTTGCCTGTTGCAAGGAGAGCTTAACTTCTGTCTCGCTAGCTTGCCCTGCGCTCTTCCTTCTGACTATGCTGTCTGTGTTGAGCGCTCAGTGAATCTGCATTCGACTACTCCGCCTAGGCTGCACTGTCGAGCCTAGGCGGAGTAGTCGAATGCAGATTCACTGAGCGCTCAACACAGACAGCATCGTCAGAAGGAAAGTTGATAAAATAAATTACAAATGTTGTATTGTTCGATACATATGCGTACCGAACCGAAAGCACTGTATCGAACGGTTCAATATCGATACGAATATCGTTGCACCCCTAGTATGCATGTGTCAGTAACCTACCTCTGCTGTGTTTCCAATCTGGTTTTTGTTTTTGTTTTCTGGTGAGAATCAGTGCAATATTCACAACCACAGAGCAGGTCAGCAGTATCACAAGCACAGTAACCAGCGGGAACCCCTCTGGAATGAGAAAACATCCCAGACATTTAACATCTCATTTACAAGTCTGTGTAACAGTGCACGTCTACATACAGATCAGTTCTATGTTAAGTACGTATAATGATTGTTTTCATATTTAGGACTTTAAGACTCTTTTCACAAAAGCTAGAAACAAAAAACATTCTGGACTCCAACCACTTCATTGACTCATTTTCCTACATGTGCAGTAATAAATTATCATAAAAGTTCAGACATTCATTCATGATTTTTTATGTATACGTTCAACTTTTACTAAGCACTACTTCAGAACAATTATATTAAAAAGAACTTGGCCCACCCTGAAAATCATGACATGCCTGCAGACAACCTTTTTCTCCTCAACCTCAATAGCACTTTTTCTTCCCTACATTACACAGTAGCAGCTGTACAACAAAGCCAGATTAATGGGCTAGTGAACTATGTGTAGCTTAGTTCAATTTCCACTTTCACAAAGGTGACGCTCTTTGAATCTGGCAAAATGAATGTTGTACCTCGTGTTGAATGCATTCATTTACTCACCCATTGCATTTACTCACCATTGGATTGTACAATATAAATAAAAAATAATACAGATAAATTACTATTTCATGGAAATTTGTCAATATACGGGAAATAAAAGAGAGTGGTGCAGAAAGAGTTCCCAAATACAGTTGTAGCCTTTTTTAATATGAATAACCGTTTCCCTTAATTTCTTTGTACAGATATATTTATCTTACTCATCAGTGGGTTTGTCATGATCAAATCACAAGATTAATGATTTTCTGCAGCGAAAGATGATAATGAGACCAATCATCTCTTACTGCATTTTAGATTTTGTCACAAAGAGCCCAGCTATGTTGAACATGTGTCATAGTGCACCCCTCTGCTAAACATCAGCACGTTCATATTTGGGAGAGTTTAAACACAGTTGAAAAAATAAAACAAAACTAATTTATTAACATGCTTGTAAACTTCATGTGACATATTCTTATTATACAATTTTCCTATTGGATTGTGGTGTATTTTAAGTGTTCATATGAACAACACTGTCACAACAAAAATCATCATGTGAAGTACACAAGACAACATGAGCAGCTGAAACAGAGGGGCCTTTACGTGAACAATGCAGGAAATGGGGATAAAACACATACACAGAAAAGTACAGAGAAAAAAGAAGCAAAGGTCACAGAGGCAGCTAAATGCCACCTGTGAATTTATCAACTCATGTGGGCTGCAAACTGAAAAAATACTTCATAGGGCAAAGAAACCAGTGATGCTTAAGAACATTATAATGTTTATATAAGATCGATCAAACTTAAATTGCTCTCTTACATGCTCACAAAATCAACTAGTACAGATAAGCAAATATTAAAATAATACTTTAAAAACATACCTATCTCCACTTCAGTTCCTTCACCAAACAGGATCTGTCCACATGTCACCACGGCACAGTAGTACGTCCCAGCATCAGATGAGTTTGTTACAGTTTTGGACAGACTGTAGTCACATCTCCCGTCCTCTTTATTTCTGAGACTGCCGTGGTAAATGCTGCCTGGATGGGATTCTGATGCACCTTTAAACCAGTGCACTTTGTCTTCATCTGGACACTGATCTGTGTCATCTTTGTTCTCAGAGAGGAGCGAACACTGCAGAGTCATTGTATCACCCAGATGTACTGACTCCACGTCTGAAGTTTGTTTCACGGTGAAAGATTTCTGCAGCGTTTTTGTATCTGTGTGAATCATAAAAAGTCATGAAATAGCATTAACTGTAATTATTTGGGCTTAGAAGCAGATATGACAAAAACAGTCAAATTAAAATACGTTACCATCCACGACCAAAAGTGTGCTATTAAAAAATTCCATTATGTATGCCGTTCCTCCTTGGCATAAGTAAGTTGCTTCATCTTCTTTGGTTGCATTTGTTATGGTAAGAGAATAAATATCACCCACTTTTGTGGCATTGAATCTTGAGTTGTTAAATGGTCCCTTTAGTGATATTTTGTCAAAACTTCCTGAGGCAATTGTTTCAATCATGTTTCCAAAATTCAGCTTATACCAGTAAGACAACCCAACATCATCCCTAGGGATTTTACATGTCAGAGTCACATTATCTCCAAGTTTAGTCACAGTTATAGAGCTCTGGAAAGGATCCTCATCCCCTTCGGTCAAAGCTAAAATCAAAACAAAAATTGGTTAGAACATGACAGGACAAAGCACTTAAAAAGGTATCATCTATATATAAACATTACTCAACCTTACAGATTTTTGTTTTATATTGTTTACAATGTCAGATGTTTCAGTGAAGTCAACTTACACAATGTACTTAGAAGAATCAAAGGAACCAGTCTTCCGATCATTGTGGTACCTCAACCTTCTCTTGCACAACTGATGTCTTCCCACTCAAAGGAAGATTTAGTCACAAGCTGATCAAGGTTTACCAAGTGGAAATCACTGTGATTGGCTGAAGCACAGAAAATGTACTTCCTGTAAAATTCAAACCATTTACAGTGAATCTACACAGGTTGTTGTCGCTGCTGATTCTGCAGGAATAACTTTCATTGGTCATTGCTTTTATTAATCTTGTATAACTGAAGAATAACAATAACAACTAATTTCTACACTTATAACCAGGCAGCATAGGTCAAAGTATGAATTAAAAGAATAAAGTTTTCAGTGTTCACAGACTGCACACTTATTTATGTGATGGCCAGTATAATCTAGTGGCGCAAGACTCAAGTGCTGCAGTTTTGTTTTGACTGCACACAAACTGATTTGTGTCTTGTTTTTTCCAGTCAAAGTCATAATCAAGCTAGCAAGGAATCTGGAAGAAAAACATTCCGATATTTAGAAGAAAATCTTACAAACGTAGATGTATAGACAGTGTTGGGGAGTAACGGAATACATGTACCGCCGTTACGTATTTAAAATACAAAATATGAGTAACTGTATTCCGTTACAGTTACCGTTTAAAAAGGTGGTATTCAGAATACAGTTACTTTGTTGAAATAAATGGATTACACTGCGGTACTTTCCTGTTTCATATTGTCGCGGGTCAGGACTGTTTGGGTTTTGTTTGACAGCTACGTTCTGTTGTTCCAGGCGGCAGCGTTACGGTTGCCATGGTTACAGGGTGACGCTCTCGCTCTGCGTGTTTCCTGGGTGAGAGAGCGCCTTTTTGTTGTTGTCGTTGTTGTTGTTGTGCTAAGCTAATAGACAGAATGCTACTGCTTTAAAGAATGTAGCCTCATGGCCAGTGTAGTCCGTGTTGCAGGGAGAATGGACTGCCATACACGTTATGTGTCTGTGAGCGCGAGGAGGGAGAAAAAGGGGAGTGGAAAGGTACGAGTTGTCATCGAGGAAAAACGGGAGCTGGAAGCATGTAAATATAATAATAACCACTGCAGCCAAGAAGAGTGCCTGACGAGCCCAGTTGTAAGTAAGCTATTAAGACTCTACTCTACACCGTGTTCCTGTTTTCCTCTGAAACAACAAGTTCCCTTGGAGCAGCCTTTCAACGCCTCTCTCTGTCTCTCGCAAGAAAAGTTGACCCAGACAACAAAGTAAAGCTAGTTTTCAGCCCGACACGGAACCCGACATATTAGCCAGAGCCCCTTTACTACGGTTCGGACCTTCAGTAAAAGTAATAGATCACAGCAATAGTACATTCACGTAGTTGTAAAAAGCATGATAATATATTAAGTAATCCAAAGTATTCAGAATACGTTACTGTCATTGAGTAACGTAACGGAATACGTTACAGAATACATTTTGGGGCATGTAATCTGTAATCTGTACTGGAATACATTTTAAAAGTAACCTTCCCAACACTGTAGATAGATCAAAGTACATTTTAATACAACAGGGATCAGCTCTTAGCCCTTTCTTGTTTTTAATGGTGATTGACTGGTGGACAGATAAAACCAGGCAGGAGTCTCCATAGACTGTGATATTTAAACATTATTTACCGTGAAGGTAGGGAGGCAGTGGAAGACAGCCTGGAGAGTAAAGGTACTGGAGAGAAAAAAATGAAAGTCAAAAGAAGCAAAACAGAATTTCTTGGGATTGTACTTGTATCAGGATTTTACCGATTTACAAGTTACAGAACAATACTTTATGCATCTACATCCCAACATTTTGGTAAAAGGTTTCAAATAATTATTTTAAATGCAATGCATAGATCAATGCATGTTTAATCTGTTGGGTTTTTCTGGTTATCTTCAGTTATTAAAGAATGTGTGAGTTTAAAAAAAAACAATCATACTTTTACAGTGTGGTAAAATTTCAAATGTGATCAGAAAACTTTCAACATTGCTAAAAGCATGAAAATATTCTGATCACTGTTAAAAGTCTTGCTCATGATTCTAAAAACAAAACAGCAGCAACAACAAAAACCTGTATTCTGATTCTATTTCTGGTCAAAGTGAAAGTGTGAAAGTAAAACTATACAGCAAATTATATCAATACGGTGAACAGTTGTTTCAGAGGCTGATACCCTTAAACATCAGTGACCAAAAATGTTTTTTGTTAATCTGATATGATATAATAAGAAACTACTTACAGTTGAAGAAGCCACAGCACATTGAGCAATTCTCTGAGAGGTGAGAAATGATTGTGGGGGGGGGGGGAGTTTAAATGAGGTCACTACACAAGTACTTGACTGCAGCAAGTGCATGGTGCAACTCATATTTTCCATAATACAAGCAAAGCAATCCCCATTTCACATAGCTACAATGTATGTACTTAAAATTTGGTGTTGTGACTTTAAAACGATAATCTGAAGAACGTCACAGAAAACAAATAGATAATAAGTAAAAGTATTTTCAAACAAAGTTAATAATAATATGTTCATTGGTCATTGCCCAAAAAAGCAGAAAAAAGCAGAGTCTTATTTTTCTGTCTGTAAATAGTCTGCAAACTAACAAACCCTCTGTAACCTGTAAATCTGTGGTTCTTTGAATTCACTATACAAGCAGCTATCCACTCATCTGGATAGCTGCTTTCTGAGGCATCCAAAATACTACACAAAGTTGAACAAAACATTAAAGTAGCTCTTTATTAGGCAGTTTCTTCCCCCACTGAAGAATAAATTTGGTTTTAGTCTTTTTTTTAAATTTAATTTATTTTACATGCATACTTGAAACAGCCAAACAAGAGCTGAAACAGAAGGATATCAGTACTCCTTTTATACAATAATGCAATAAGAGGGCTTTTTAATGGTTACTTTTGTTTCTTTTGGGATCAAAAATGTATGTAAGCACTTTCTCAACTTATCTCTGTAGATCTACTGGATGCTTCCTGCAACTATGCGTCTCATTCACATGGTCCAGCCTAGTTTAGTGTGTCCCCTATATGTGTGAATTATTAATCTTTCTATCAACTGGACAGGAAAAATTTTATGTTCTAGCAAACCCTGATTTTATTTCCCTCCATGCTGCCTTAGTCTATTGGCAAACCATGAAATAGTAATTTATCTGTATATTTACATGGGCATAAATTGTCCTTTTGTTTCGCTCAAGTTAGAATGACTTTTACTTAGCTTAAGTCTCAAGAACACACATGACTTCTCATATATCACAAGTTATGATCTTTCTATAACACTAGCAAGTTATAGGGTTAGGTTATTCTTGCATAAACCCACCCAAACACTCGCCAAAAAAATAAGTATAAAAGTAGTATAAAAAGGCATTGCATGGTGTCTCCATAGTTAAGTTTAACTGCTGTTTCTGAATGAATTACATCTCTACCACCCCTCCAACCTATGGAATTTTTCTCTTTTAAAAACTGGAAGCACATGTATCACTGGATTCAAATTTGTTTACAATAACTATCTTGAGACTGTTGTCAGTGCAGATGCACTAAATTAGCTGCCTTGTGTCTGTGAAGGTTCTCAGTCATCCAGGTCATCGTAGTCAAAGGAGCTTGCAAAGAAAAGCGTCTGGACTTCTTTAAGTTGCTTGAAGACGTTTCACCTCTCATCCGAGAAGCTTCTTCAGTTCTAAGGTCAAATGGTGGAGAGTCATCAGGGGGTCCTTTTGTCCCTCTGTGGGGGGTCACTCCCACTAGGTTTATATCTGGGACTCTCCACCATTTGACCTTAGAACTGAAGAAGCTTCTCGGATGAAGGTGAAACGTCTTCAAGCAACTTAAAGAAGTCCAGACGCTTTTCTTTGCAAGCTCCTTTGACTAGCTGCCTTGTGCAACCAAAGTTTACTGGACTCCCACTAACAAATATGTAGTGAACTGAAACCTACTGAACAGGAGTCTTTGTTGTGGTGAGGGGTTCTGTTATGACATACTTTCAGTATTTTCAAGGCTTCTGTTTTAACTTAGTTGCAATTATGTACACTGTAAAGATTGAATTGAAATTGGTTTTTAAATATATTGGTTATTTTCTGCCATCACATTATTTGTTTTACACACATATCTCTGAAGGGTAAATGGTAAAATCCAATTGGTGGTTAAAAGACAGAAAGATATCCTTAAAACAGTGGCTGTATTTCTAAAGCTTATATTTTACAGTGTATGTATAATGACTGAATTTTGTTCTTTTGGTCAAAAACAAATAAATAAACAAACAAACAAACAAATAAGAATTGCTTCTACAAGCGTTTATAAAAGAACAGCTTGCTTTGAACAGCTCAGTGAACTCCAGCGTGGTATCCTGATAGGCAATGTTCCCTCTAAGCTGCGCACGTGCGCAATTGCGCACTGCTGGCACGGTGTCTGCGCAGAAAAAAAATATCTAACCTGAATTGAAATTAAAATTAATACTTTAACAATTCTGTTTTGCAGTGTGAGTCAGTCAGTGACTGGCTGATTACAACGAGGCCACCTTATCCCACAGTCCAGCCAATGATGCGATTCACATTCGTATATACGCAGCTGATCAGCGTCGGTGACAGGCTATGACAGCGTCCTTATGTGCGACACCGGTGTTTTAGCGAGCAAAGCGGCTGATGTGGAGTGAAGCCACGTTAATGACAACCTGTACAACCACTGGAGATGTGAGCAGGACAGACGGAACAACTGACGGACAAAGTGTGGACTTTATACCAGTTTTTAAATTGTGTTGATCGGCCACGTAAAACCAGAGTTATGATAAAATATCTGCAATGTTTGTTTTTCTTCCTGAATAATGTCGTTGTTTATATTTACTGCAGGAAGAAACGTTTTATAAGAAAAAAAGGCTCGAAAGCCTGTGAGAAAAAACAAAATTAAAAGAACCCACCCTTTCCTATTGGTCGAAAAATGTACCATGTCGACCAATCAAAACATGGCATTTGTTGTTTAGGGAGGGAGGAAGTTTTAGTAGTGGCATGTTTGAGATGTGAGAGATTTGCGACGTTTAGCGCAAATCTTGTGTAGTTAGTGTTTAGTTAGTGTGCAGTGTAGTCATAGAAGTAATAGTTTTGTTGTTGTGTGTCAGAACAATGAGGCGCCTGCTGAGTGTTACAGGTGTTACAGCAGTGACACATCTGCTGCTGTCAGGCCTGCAGGTATCAGGCTGTTGTTCTCCTTCATCTCATAGTGGACAGAAATTATTTTTGGAGCGACACAAATAATTTGTGTGGCATCAGATTTGATGCAGAACAGCTGATTGTTCTGTAAATAGTTTGAAATAGTTTGAAACGCCTTGGCTGCATTTTTAGGTAAACAGCTGCAAAATACTTTGTTTGCAAAACTCAGTTACTTTTTTGAAGAAGTAACTATATAATTAATTGCCCAACATTGGTCATTATATCCTGTATTTTGCAGACAGAGAGTTACAGACTCTCTCCCAGACCACAGACTCATAATACAAGTCAGAGCTTCATTTAAAAAAAAGAAAAAAAATAAAGTTGTGTTTTCAAAATTGGAGTTCAAGTTATTTTTACTTCCAATAGTGTTAACATGCTACACAGGTCAGGAACTAGATTTTTTTTTTCATTGTAAGTGGGCTAATTAAAAGTAGTCTAACATAGATGTAAATGCTGTAATTTGATTATTTTAATAAACATGTAACTTGGATGGATCCGATGCTGGCGTGACCACAGTGCACACGTCTGCTGTCGCTCACAGTGGTCCAAGGGAGTTTGTGCGTTCGCTCAGACACATGAAACATTAGAGGGAACATTGGTGATAGGACGTCACATTTGTTACTAAATGGTTCACAGTCAACTGTGAGTGGTATTATAACAAAGCGGAAGCAAATAGGAATGACAGCAACTCCACCATGAAGTGGTACGCCATGTAAGGGGGAGTTATGGTATGGCATTATTTTTCAGGAAGTGAGCCCGGCCCTTTAGTTCCAGTGGAAGAAATTCTTAATACTTCAGCATAAAAAGACATTTTGGGCAATTTCATGCTGCCAACTTTGTGAGAACAGTTTGGGGATGGCCCCTTTCCTGTTGCTATATGACAGAGCAAGGTCCATAAAGATAGATGAGTGAGTTTGGTGTGAAAGACGTTGACTGGCCTGCAAAGAGTCATGACTTCAACATCATGGAGTAACTTTAGCATGCAGGGCGGAGTCTAACGTAACATATGGAAGAATGGTCAAAAATTCCCATGAACACATTCCTAAACCTTGTGAAAACCCTTCCTGGAAGACCTGAAGCTGTGACAGAATTCATTTGGCTGCTTCTGCCCTGTGTCTCATCATCAATCCTGGGAGCCATGCACGCTCAAGCCATGTTTTATAAATGATGTGCTATGCTTTGGAACATTCTTCTGGATCAGCCCTATTCATACTTTTTCCTTACCAACATTCTGGTAGCTGATTGTGGTTTCAACTGTCCAAAGAATGTTTTTACAGAAGTAACTATCTTGAGACTATTGTCAGTGCAGATGCACCAAATTAGCTGTCCCGTGCAAAGTTTACTGGACTCCCACTCACAAATAACTATGTAGTGAACTGAAACCTACTGAACAAGAGTCTTTGTTGTGGTGCATAGACTTCTGTTTTAACTTAGATGCTTTTTTTAACACTAAAAATATAATTAAAAAATTAAAATAGGAAAAAGGAGATTAGTGGTCATTTTCTCCCATTAAATTAACTTTTTGTTTTGTTTGTTTTGTTTTTTGCACCTAAATTTCAGGAAATGGTAAGACTTTAAATTGTGTGGTAAAGTGTGGTTAAATATTTTTGTTTGTATTTTTGTTTGGGGGGTTTTCACCATATATATATAAAATATTTCAAATTCTTTTCTCTTTTGCAAGTGTGTTAATCTTTTTGTAGCCTGTAATTTGTAATCTGATCATTCAAAAGCTGCACCACATAGTGACTAAATACAAAATCAACAGATCAACACAATTACCATATGATACAGTAGTTCTTCCTTGGTGCAAAAAGCAGATCAGGTGCTTTGATGATTAAAGGTCACTGTACGTTTGCTGGTTGGTGAGCCTTGCCACTTCAGAGCAGATTGTAATCCTCTTATCTCATGAACTGTGATATGACACTTTCCCTGTGTGCTATGCAAACAGAGCTGGGCTAAACACTTTATTTGTTGTTGTATGTATTGTTATGTAAACCAAAACAAAATATACGACAAAATTATTCCCCCTGACTCTTTTACATTATCAAAGCAACATAATGTAAAATAAGATAAATATTAGGATTCCCTAATCCTAATATTAATATATTAGGATAATACTGCACAATTAGTGAGATAACTCCATTACATTTCAGAAATCCTGTTTTTCGTGGATGCCTGGATGTTAAACTTAATTGTAGAGCAGCCACACTGATCATGAAATAATTTAGACAGTTTTTAAACTCTCACTGACGCCGCAATGTGTCTTTGACTTTGCGACCTGAAGCGGAGTTTGGACCCGGACACAGCTAATGACGTATGGCAATAGCGCCAGGCGGCCCATGATGTAATTAGTATGCTACAAAAACCCCACAAAAAAGGAGGATGTGAAGTCAGTGATATACCTGCTGCTTGGTCTGTGGCTTTTTCTCAAGCTTGCAGTTGTTTGTAGCCTTTCTCCTCGTTGCCAAGTTTAAAATAAATAGCGGCTGATTGTCACAACTCATTGAGTGACATTGGGTGATCTGCCAGTCAGCTGCATGAAGTCTGTGGACGTTACATTATCGAATTGCTTGAAACCCCAGTGGGGTAGATACTAAAAAAAGTACCTGTTATAGCCACAATTGCCTTATGGACTGGGCAATACTAATGCTAATGCCGCTGCACTTTAACTGATGTTAAAACTAGCTATTTGCTGATTAGGAAAGCATGCTAGGTTAAAGACTATTACAGTTCAAAAGCAAATTAACACTACACTCTGCCAGATAACTAAATTATCTTTACTGTCTCTATGTCTGTCTCATTTCCCTCCCTGGGCATCAGACAGTTTTGGTTTTAATGTTTTTTGGGTTTTTTTTTTTGTTGTTTCTTTTTCCTGTCCTGCAGTATCACGGTCTGAAAGCTTTGTTGTGCCAAACACATTTTCTTTCCTAAGAGGAGCACCTTGGACTCTCTGTAGGATCAACTTTATATCTTTGATTGTATTATTCATATTATTATCTGTGTGGCTATTATGATGACGCAGACAGGGAGTGAACAGCATGAGAACAAAGCAGAGGACAAGAAAAGAAAGGGGGTGCGATGAAACAGGGAGGTATGCTGGGTCTCCAACTGATGCAGCAACTGTAACAGCTGTAACAAACTCAAACAATACACAGCACCTGAAAGACAAGACAAAGGAAGGGACACAAATAAACATTGCAATTGCTCTTTGTGTGTGTGTATGCGCATGTGTGTGTGCACATGTGTGCACGTGTGTGTGCACGTGTGTGTGTCCGTCCATGTGAAAGAGATGTTAGCACAGGTAGTGGGGGGGCAACAACCAGTGAGGAGCAGCAGGGAGGGGAATCCTAGTACTCTTACAATTTCCCAGAGGGACTAAGGCTCAGTAAGCCCCAGAACCAGGCCTAGCCACACACACACAAACACACAAACTACGCCACCCTCTGAAGTACTGACGGAGAGTCAGCCGTGTCCCCGGGATGTAGTTAAAATCCCTCCAAATCAACAGCCAACCCCAACCATACTTGCCAACCTTGACACTTCAGAATTAGGGGGACATTCAAATATACAAATACAAAAAAAACTTCAATTTCACATTGTTTAATTATTTAAAATTATTTATTTAAAGTAAGTAAATTGTCACCGTCATTACTGTCCCCCAGCCGGGGCTGTCGAAATTCAGACGCTGCATCCACCTGAGGACCTCTGAAAGCCAGGTAGGCCGGAAGTGAGTGATTGTACATCACGAGCTCTCTCGGTGGAGGGAAACTCTGCCGCCTGCTCCTTGCTATCTAAATATAACAGGACACTGGCGTAAATTCTCGACCATCTCACACTTCTGTTTAATCAGTTTTCTGTTTGACGTTTATTCAGCTGTGTGAAAACCCTCCCGAGGGATTAATGAAGTTTTATTTAATCTAATCTAATCTAATAACTTTGATCTCAGCCAAAACGATTTACTCAGGAACAAATAAAACACGGAAAAAAGTCAAACAATCACATTTTAGATGATCTAAGTTACTTATATATCAGGTTTAACCTGAGTAGAGAAAGACTGCGGGGCCGATGTGCCGGGAGTTCGCTGTTCTCGCCGGCTCAGATACTTGAAGTTTACACAGGTTCATTCTCGCCTGAAAATCTGCTAAAAGTTTATTTTGTGACACAGAAAGAGCAATAAGAGCAACATTAAAACGAAGTCGCTGCCGCCATTGTTGGAAGCTGGGATTGGCTGGCCACGCTATGAATTCTGGGATATAGTTTTTCAATTTTGTTGTCCGGGTGGAAAATCAGGAGAAATCTGGGAGAACGGTGGCTCCCAGAGATTTTCAGGAGGGGCACTGAAATTCGTGATTCTCCCGGAAAAATCGGGAGGGTTGGCATGTATGACCCCAGCCCCAGATAGGTGTAGGAAATTGGGGGTGTAAAAAAATCCGCCGGCCCCCCTCCCTACTTATCTGTGTGAAAAGTGGTCTGCTGGATGCATGTATGGGTGCAGCTCAGTGTATTAGGGGTAAATATGAGAGTGACTGTGTGAAAACTAAGCACTATTAAAATTGAGGGGACAGATGCAACACGAGATTGCTGCAGAGGAAAGTATTATTATAACAATTTAATAGGCTTTACTAGACAGTTAAATTAATATTTATGCACATTCTAATACCTTTACAGAGAAGTTCTTAAAAGTATTGCTGCATACTTCTGATAACTGAAAGATTATCAGAAGACCAAACCCAGAAATATTTATGTATGGAAACAATGAACATTGCACTCATTAGATGCACATGTTGTAGCACCAGTGCACCTGCACCTGTGCCAAATCACAGCAAACGTTTTGCATGTTTGTCTTTCAAAGAATGTTGCTACGTATTCGTCAGTGGCTGTGAAAGAACAAGCAAAGCCACATGTGGCAGGCGAACTGTGAGATGCAAGCTGCGGCTGGCTACTTCTCTGCTGCCGACACCCCGCCAATCCTGTTTACTCAGAACGCACATGATATTTGGTATCGACAGGATATGTAACTCGTTGACAAGAAGCCTCCCCAGGCTATTTTTAGCTTAAACCGTTAGACAGATTTCAGTTTTCAGCCTTCCTGGATATGGCCTTGATTATTATAAGGCCAAAACGAATTACTCTAAACCTGAACAACTACAAGTGTGCTTAAGTTAAAAAAAATTAATTTCGGTAAACTTCTGAGAGTTAAACTCTTTCACCATTTAATGAGGTTTGCGGACCTTGTTGTGACCTTTACTTGCGTAAAATTGTGGAGAGAGGAAAAAAGAAAAGACATATTAGAAACGAGGATGAATATTGTCTGGTTTCTTATGAGGCAGGTATGGGGGACTAAAAGCAATCTTAAGAGCCATCACATAACCCAGTCCACGTTGTGTAATGTTGCTTTGTCAGTATTATTTGCTGTATTCCTGCTGCATGTCTTTCAGTGCTAGTACATTGACTCTCCTGTCAGAGATTTGCTGGCCCCTGACAACACCCACGTTTAACAAATCTGTAGAGTCCTCATTAGAAGGCTGGAGGGGTGATAGTCAGGATTGGTTCAATTTGGACAGGGGTGGCTAACTCCAGGCCTGGAGAGTCAGTTAGATGTGTCATTGATCCATCACTAGATTAGCTTCTCAATATTTCTTGAAGTTCTCCCGAGGCCTGGTGATGAACTAATCATTTGATTAAGGTGTGGTGACCTAGAAGTTTGTGTTTTTCACTTTTTTCTTCTCCCTTTTCATCTTCATTTCTACTCTGCCTGACAAATATTCATTACAGCACGCACGTCAAAGGACACGTTGTATGTAAATTAGCCACATTAGTAGCTTCGAAAAAGTGATACTTATTGGATAGTCTGGGGATGAGAATGAGCTGCACTAAATGAAAACTCATATATGATACTAAGAAGGTGCAAAAGCATGGGGATGATATGACAGATGCACTGGAGAACAGCAGCAACGTTTTTCTATTTAAATGCTTCATTACATCAATTTTGATGTTATTAGCTTCGAAATAATGATGACAAGGGACACAGTTCCCTTTTTCAGCCATTGTGATGAGTTTACTATGAGCTCACTATTTATTGGCACAATGCATAAAGGTAAGAAAAAGAGGCATGTGAGGGGAAGATCAGCTTTCTCTGCCACTTTCACTTTGAACAAACATTAAAATGTACCGGGTGACTAAGTAGCACAGCTTTTCAAAACAAAAAATCATGATAACCACATTTCTGCAATAGAAATTCTCACAGCACAACTGTTGTATTTTACAGTACAAATGTGTAAATGCTATGTATATGAACTGCTGCCGTTAAAAAAACAAAGTGGGAAAAGTTCAGAAACTAAAAATAAAAAATGAGAAAAAAAAGCCTTCTGTGGATTCACACCACACAACCACATCACTGCTTAATTTTCCATTCATTTTTCATGCTGCTGCATGTGAAACATCAACTACAACCAAAGAATCCTGTATAAATGAATCATTTACAAGCTACTTATTTTTAAGTTTTGCGTAAGTTAAATCAACTCAGTGCAAACACGCAGGTCGATCATTGAAACTCTGATCATTAAAAATCTTGTTTGATGACCACAAAGTGAATGTGATGCTGTGTTGCATGAGCCCACCAATTTCCCAGTATGTTTATTTTTAAAATGAACACTAATTGCACATTTTTCTCTTGTAAATGGTTGACGTTACTATGGTCAAGCCCCTTTCATGACTACATTCCAGAGTAAAAAGTCAAACACAAAGTAAGGCCATATGTAGTCCTGCTATTACTACAAAAACTTTTGCTACAGTTTCAGTCTTGTTGTCTTTTGGAAGTAAACTGAAATCATTTAACTTCCTATTAAGAAGAAGAATTGTAGGCCCAAAAGATGCTCTGCTGCCACCTGCTGGTGAGTTGTGTAATTCTTTTCCAATGCCCTAGTGATTATAGAAGACAAAAATGTTACTACACTATGTTTTGTATAAAGTGGAAATGTTAATTATTACTTAAATCTACATTTTAAAAATATTGCATGAAATGCCATACAAATATTCATTTGTCACTTTATCAATTTAATTGAATGACAGACATTTTTGGTTGGTGATGTAAATCCTAAAAGCTTGTGTTTGACATTTAGAGGATTTAAGGTATTTATTGTTTGTTTATTCTAAGTTCTGTTAATAAAATTGTGAACATTTAAGATTTTTGTCATGACATTTGTTTCTCATTCTCCTCAAATGAAATTCAAGTGGGAAAATTTATAGTAGCTGGGTTGCCAGATGGCTTAAAATAACTGAAATTTACCGTCACCTAAATATTACTGAAATTTTTCATAATCAAAATACAGAAAATCTGTCTATTATTATATTTGGGTACTTGCAAAATTGCATTTCAATACATATTCACCTGACTACAGGTGCAGCTGAGATTCGAAGTATAATGCCCGAAAGGTGGTCAAAGACCATTGTTCTGTTTATCCCTCCTTTTGTTCTAGTTTTGGTCTTTGCTACTGTTTTGTCACTACTGATAACATGGGATGTGCCATTGCCAGAAGGCTTGCTGTATCTCTCAGCAGAGACTCAAGAGGGCAGGAGGAGAGGGCTGTAGAAGTGCATCATCCCGGCCACAGGATCAGTATCTGCATCAGTATCTGCATCTTTGGGCAAGAAAAAAGATCACAAACACTGCCAGTCACATAAAATGACCTCCAGCAGATCACATGTGTACATTTTTGGCCAAATTTTAAGAAACAGGCTGCATGGGCGTGGCATGAGATGCCAGCATCCATTAATATGAGCTGTGTTAATAACCCAATACCATGCAGATTGAAAAGAGTGGGTTAACACATTTTTTTAATCAGGGAAAGACTGACAGCAGGCAACCTGCTAGTTACTTGCTAGTTAAATACAAAAAAAATCATATTGCTCTATAAATGATCCCTGGGGGGAAAAAACACACACATGTGAGACTTGTAACATTGTAACAACAGGCACTTTGGTGCCTCATTTTGTATAGGCCTTGATGATGTTTAAATAACCTTTTAGGGTTTTCACAGAAACGCCACAGCTATGACAAGTGTAATATTTAAACATCCTTAACATGCTTATGTTGCAGACTCAATCCATTCATTTAAAACACCGTTATACACATGCAAGGTATATAATGAGTCTGCTGAGCACGAGATAAAGCCTGTGAGTGCATATTTAGGCACATAGTCCCTAAATGTGCCTAAATCCAATAAAGCATGTCTACTGAACTCTACCTATTACCCAGGAAATATGCCCCCTATGTGTTCATATCTAGGCGCTGCGGGCAGACCAACATGCCCCACTCATCTACTGTGGGCCCACATGGGGCCATCCACACAAGTCAGTAGGGCAGCCCACACCTAGATTTTGACCATTCTGTGGTATGGTGTGGGCCCAGAATGGGCATCACCACATGCCGGCATCATACCCACAGGATGCCCACAATGTAGATCTGGGGTTACCTACTGGTATCCATGTGACCCACATTTCATGCCAGTACAGTACAGGGCTGCCCACCCAGGTTCAAATGTGCAGTACCACTCACTTCACACTGGTACATGAGTCCATAATTTCAAAGAAACAGTGGACTGCCCAATACAGGTTGCACACAGGAAACCAACACGGAGGG
The DNA here is from genome assembly GCF_964374335.1 of Astatotilapia calliptera. Taxonomy (NCBI): domain Eukaryota; kingdom Metazoa; phylum Chordata; class Actinopteri; order Cichliformes; family Cichlidae; genus Astatotilapia; species Astatotilapia calliptera. The sequence continues at coordinate 3,333,740 of NC_137423.1, read as the reverse complement.
CTCCGAGAGGTAAAACTACTGTGGTTTATTAGCAAGATAATGCTACTGAGCTTGAGTCTGGAATATTTACCTTGCAAGTATATTGTGTATTGTTGAGTTCTCTGCTCTGTGAAATGCCCTTTTTTCTCCTTTATTTAGCTTCTGTTGTTCTTACAATAAAAGTTGAGTGTGCCCTTTCGGAAGTACCAGCGCTATGTTTGGTGGAACTAGTGTAACAGACACACCGGTCCACTGTGTCCATTTCATGCTTTGCTTCTCCAAATCATGAAAAGTGCATGCAGCAGTTGCAGTAAGCAAAACTGTATTCTAGCCTTAAGTTAAGAATGAATATTGGGTTATGGTGATATTTCTGCTCATGTACTCTTCCAGAAGGCCATATGTCCATGTGATACTTCAGGTAGGGGAAAACATACATGATTGAGGTATTTTAGTGAGCAAAACTTAAATAAAGAATCACTTACTGCTAGGGATGGGTATCGTTTAGGTTTTAACCGATACCAGTACCATATCGGTACTTTTGAAACGGTGCCGGTGCTTAAACGGTGCTCAAACCGCTGCTTAAAGAATGGAGAACACAAAATTGGTCCAAAAACCTGGCTTCACTGGCTTCCAGTTCATTTATGAATCCATTTGTCTTTAAGTATCTTAATGGTTGTTCCCCATTTTACCTCTCTAATCCTGAATCCTGACAGAATATCTTCATAAAGGTGGTTAAAAGAATCCGTCTTACAAAAGAATCTGTCTTTTGTCATTGTAATTTCCTTTTTCATCTACCCAGAGGAATGGCATCTGCATCAGCCTTAAATCTGCCTTTTACTGGCCCTCTCTGATGCCAGAGTATATGGTGCTCTCTGATGACTCCTTCTTACTCTTCCATCTTGAAGATTTTCTTGAGGGGAAATCCAGAGCCACATAGTTCAGTCCTGCTTCTTCACCTTCCTGTAAATTATTAACAAAAATATAAAAAATTGAAAATAATAAATACACAAAGAGAGAACATCGCATAGTGTGTGTGTGTGTGTGTGTGTGTGTGTGTGTGTGTGTGTGTGTACCTCGTTACTCATTTGATCCCCAGGTGATTTTTCCTGTTTGACATCAGTAAAGACTTCTACTTTTCCTGTTCATAAAAAGAAAAGGTTAGCAGTGAATTTATTTATTTTAAGTGCTTGTCTGGCAGAATCAAGAACAAATCTTTTGAGATTGTAGAAATACGTTATAGGGCGATATCATCATTACTGCCAGGAAACCAACAAGGCACCATTTTTACAATATTTGAAGATATTCTTTTGTATAAATAATGCCTGGTATTTGTGTTAGCTTTTAATGTTGTACCATGGTAATGGTTCTGCATTTAATTGACTTTTTTACTGTTATCCTCTGGCCACGTGTGAGCACATGAATCAATAGTTAATGCAACAATTTTAAGTAATATTGACCACACTGAGTACCACGCCTGTCAGCTAAGAACAGGAAACAGGAAAATTTTTTACTGAGTTTAGTAAAAAATAAAATAAGGAAACTTTGTATTCATATAAATTATTAATAATTACTGATTATTAATAATTATTAATTATTAATATATATATTAATTATTGATATTAATTATATGTACACAGTATGTTATACATGTGATTAATTTACCTTCGCAGTGTTTACGAGGTTGGATTTTTTTTCTGGAGAGAATCAGTGCAAAATTCAGAAGCACAGAGCAGGTCAGCAGTGCCCCAAGCACAGTAACGAGCGGGAACTCCTCTGGAATGAGAAAACATCCCAGCAGACAATTAACGTTCGATTATATAATAGTATAATACTGTACATTACTCACTCAGTTAATCCACAGTAATAACATTTCATATAGATGGTTTAAATTAACTCAATCTCCAAGGTATGCAGTATCTCAGTAAAAAATTATCATAAAAGTTAGTTTGGATGTTAATTTTTATGCATCCAGTAACAGTTTGCTTACCAATGGTCAAAGTATAAAATTATTAAAGGCCTGAGAATATCTCTTGCTTATTCACACACAAATCATCAGGAATCAGGAACAACTAGTACAGATAAGCAAATATTAAAATAATACTTTAAAAACATACTTATCTCCACTTCAGTTCCTTTACCAAACAGGATCTGTCCACATGTCGCCACAGCACAGTAGTACGTCCCAGCATCAGATGAGTTTGTTACAGTTTTGGACAGACTGTAGTCACATCTCCCGTCCTCTTTATTTCTGAGACTGCCGTGGTAAATGACGCCTGGATGGGATTCTGATGCACCTTTAAACCAGTGCACTTTGTCTTCATCTGGACACTGATCTGTGTCATTTTCGTTCTCAGAGAGGAGCGAACACTGCAGAGTCATTGTATCACCCAGATGGACTGAATTCACATCTGGAGTTTGTTTTACTGTGAACAATCTATGCTGGGTTTTAGGATCTGTAGGAATTAGAAAAAGACAAGAAATTCACTGTAGTTGTTTAGGGTTCGACCCTCCCTTATCAAAGACAACCAAATGAATATACTTTACCATTCACTGCCACAATTGTGCCATTAATAAAGGTCAGACTGAATGATGATCCTGCTTGACAGAAGTATGTTGCTTCATCTTCTTTGCTTACATTTCTTATGGTAAGAGAATGCACATCACCCACTTTTGTGGCACTGAATCTTGAGTTGTTAATTTGAAATAATATTTTTTCAAAATTTCTATTATCAACTGTTTGAACCATATATCCATAATTCAGCTTATACCAGTAAGACAACCCAACATTATCCCTAGGGATTTTACATGTCAGAGTCACATTATCTCCAAGTTTAGCCACAGTTACAGAGATCTGCTGAGGAACCTCATTCATTTCAGTCACAGCTAAAGAAAAGAGACAAACAGTAACAGTTAGAATGTAGAATATTACAAAGCCTAATATATATCTTGTTTTATATTTTTTACAATGATACATTTGGCAGTGTAGAAGAAGTAAACTCACTCAGTGTACTTAGAAGAATCAAAGAAACCAGTCTTCCGATCATTGTGTTACCTCAGCCTTCTCTTGCACAACTGATGTCTACCCACTCAAAGGAAGATTTTGTGACAAGCTGATTACAGTTTGCAAAGTCGACATCATAGTGATTGGCTGACGCAAAAAAATAAACTTCCTGTAAAATTTCCCAAACCATTTACAGTGAATCTGGGCGCTAATCATCAAACAATTTTAGTTTGTTTGTAATTTCAAATTTGTCATTTTAAGCACATGATGCTAAATATGGTTCACGTTTAGCACGACTCCATCAGTATATGAAAGAAAAGTCAAATAGCCTTTAGCTGTAGTTGTTTTTTATTAATCTTGTATAATTAAAGTAAACCAATAATTAACTCATACTTTAATAGAAAGCTTTTTTATACTAAAAGCTGGTGATAGAACAAACAACATTATTCAGCACAGTGCTTTTAAAGTAAATTTTTTACTAAAATAACGTTGTTATATGTTGGTACATTTCATTTACCAACATATAACTGATATGTTGGAGGCAAATCGTGCAAAGAGAGTGAGGTGTGGAACCAAATGCAGACACAGAGGGAAATGGAGCAGAGGTGCGAACCAACAGCCAATCGTTTATTTAGCTCCTGAATGATTACAGGAACAAAACTGAACTGTGACTTGACTCGAACTGAGATATCAAACTATGATACTATACTACTGTGGCTATGACTAAGGGAGAGAGCATAAGCAGACCTCCAGACACAAGAGCTAAATACACTGGAGGGTAACTGGGAAAGTGAACACACATGTGGAAAAACAGCTGCCACAACAGGGAAGTGGAAACAAAACACATAGAAATGTGGCAACAAGGCCGGCAATAAACCGGAGCTAAACTTAAGAACTAGAATTTATAGAACAGAGAAAGTTTTGAGTGCTGGAAGTACAAAACAGAAACATTACACTAGAAGTCATAACAATATATAAACCCAGAATTAATAATAGTCATAATCAATGAGATGAGATGAACAAACACAATTTTTTTGGGGGGGGGGTTGTTTGTTTGTTTTATGACATGACATTGAAGGCAAGTACTCACAGCTGAAGAACATGCAGCTTTCTGAGTAATTTTCTGCAAGGTGAGAAATAATGAGGGGAAACATAAAAAGAGGCCACAACAGACACGTACTCATGGTCTTGATAAAAACTGACTGCAAGAAGTATATGCTGTGTGCAGCTTAACATCCTACAAATCAGATTTCTTTAATTAGTGCTACATATTTTCCAAGTTACCGTGACCTGTTATTGACAGATTTTTTTCAATACATAGCTGATATTGTGTGATTCTGACAGCAAAGCCTGGATTTTCTCTCTGTAATAGAAAAATATTGCATTCCTCTCACGAAGCAAAGCACTACAACAGATTTCTGAGGCTTTACTTCTTGTTTCCATGTCGATCAATATACGGATAAGAAACTGATAACCGATCTACATTTTTTTTTTCTCTGCTGGCCTTGTTTCATATAAAACATGAAATAGGGATTTATATTCCATTGCTCTTAAAATGACTTTTAATCAAAGTGTATAATTTGGATGATCCAAATTATATGCTGCTCCAGGTGCGATTGACGCACCTGAGCAGCATCTGCAATCACGCCTCGCCGGCTTAAAAGTTTTGAGTTTTTGGCGAATTTGGTTGCTATTATGTTGAACTGGCAGCGGGAGAGCTGTAGCTCTGTGTGTGTGTACGGCAACTGGTAAAATAAAGATGATCAAAATGCCACTGGGTCTGCCGTGTATGTTTACAGTATTATTGATACTGCTAAGTATAAGTGTATGAAAAAGTATATTATCCTCATATTACTAAATATATAAGGTATAAAGAAAATACTATTATTTCAATGTCGTACATTAGAAAGTTCTAAACAGCCCTGTGGGGAATTAAAGCTGTGTATTATGTGAACACAACTGAACTTGTGAACACAACTGTGTGGAAGCAGTGATCATTAAAAGCGATCACATTGGTGGTGCACAGGCAGCTGTGTAAAAATAGTTTGACTGAATCAGCAGGAGTCCTGTACTTTTTCATTTTCAAGTATTGCGGTATGTGCCAGTATCAGTGTTTGTGAAAAAACAAGCACAGCCACATGTGGACCACAAGATGCAAGCTGTGACTGGCTACTTCGGTGCTTCCCACACCCCAACAAGCCTGTTCACTCAGAATGCATATGCATCTGGGCATCAACAGGACATGAATCTAGTTCATAAGAACTCACCACAGGCTCTTTTTAGCTAAAGCTGTCGATAGTTCTAGACCTTCCTTCCTGAATATGGCCTCATTTTGTTTCAAGTAATATAACGTTGTACAAAAACACTTTTTAGGCACACAACTACAACTGTTTGAAAGTTAAAGATAATTCTCCATTGAGGGAAAGTTTTTATGATTCATGAGGTTAAATATGTTATATTTAGATTCGTGTGATTTAATCTTACTGTCGCTTTCTCTGAATGAGGTTTACAGACCACCAGATATTTGACTTGTGTGACTGAGGAGCTAAGAAAAAAGACGTGTCAAGTATTAGAAACCACGATGAATGTTGTTTGGTTTCCTTTAAGGTGAGTGTGGGGGACTAAAAAACAATATTCAGACCTAACAACCACACAGGTGGTTAAACTGTACAACCTTTGATTTCTACACACAATTTAAGTTAAACCAAGTCAGAGATGGCAAATTAAACTTACCACAAATGTCCTTGAGGTCCTTAGACTCTTGACTTTGATAAGCAAAAAACTTGACGACAATGTGGAGGATAGCACAATCACTCCGTGGTGAAAAAGGCCCGTCAGCGTCTCTACCACCTCAGATGCTTGAGAGACTTCCAACTGCCCTCCAAGGTGCTCAGGAACTTTTACTCGTGCACCATAGAGAGCATCCTGACGGGAAACATCTTAACCTGGTTCGGGAACAGCACCATGCAGGACAGACGAGCTCTACAGAGGGTTGTGCGGTCAGCTGAGCGCACCATCCGCTCCGAGCTCCCTGACCTGCACTCAATCTACAGCAGGCGGTGCTGGACCAAGGCCAGGAAGATGGTGAAGGACCTCAGCCATCCCAACAACAGACTGTTCTCTCTGCTGAGGTCAGGAAAGCGATTCCGCTCCCTGAAGACCAACACAGAGAGACTGAGGAGGAGCTTCTTCCCGCAGGCGATACGGTCTCTCAATCACAATCACACCACCACACAGTCCTGACCCACACATATAGTTCTTACACACACACTGGACATTCTGGACATTGTTTTCACTTCATCACTTAAATCACTGCTGCTGTTATTGTGTATATATTTATTTATACTTCTTGTGTATTTTGTTCATACATTCTTATATAGTTCTATATTGTGTATTGTGTATTTTGTTGTACAGTTATTTTATTTTCAATTTAATTTATATATTTTATCTTATTCTTTCCCAGTGTGTTGTACAGTTATTTCATTTTTAACCTTAATTTATATTTTATTCCTTCCTAGTTAAATTTACCCTTTTTAATTTTTCATATTTATTTCCTATCTTATTCATAGCCTTTTCCTTTTTTGTTTTCTTTAGGTCACGAGCAGTTGTCCAAGCATTTCACTACATATCGTACTGTGTATGACTGTGTACGTGACAAATAAAAATTTGAATTTGAATTTGAACATTTCTTTCCTTGTACAAACAATGAAGGAAACCACATTGCTACAATGGAAATTCTCATAGACCAACTTTTATTTCAGAAGTGAAATATTTCTGATACCTGCTACTGTTAAAAAAAAACGTAGACTCTGTGGGAGGGGTTCAAAATGTTAGCTCCCCACACAGAAACTAAAAATAAAAAGCAAACGTGAAAAAGATACCTCCTGTGGATTACATCTCATTTGGATTATACATACACATTACTCAATTTTCTGTGCATTTTTTAATTTGTAATTTATCATTTTACTTACAAAAATGTTGACTCAATTTAATGTATGTCAGAAGTGTTAGTCCACCAGTTACCCACAGTTTTTACATTTAAATTGAACACTATTATTTGTTTACAGCACTCTGGTACTGTCACGGACCCGGTTCCGGGGACTTGGGGTCCGTGAGCAGTGTGGACCTGTAGTATTACTATTGCTGTTATTATTATTATTGTTATTGTTATTATTGTATTGGATGTATGTTTGCTGCACTGTGCTCTTGTGTGTGAAGGCGCCAAAAAAAAGCTCCAGCCGATTCAAGAGAGAAGGACAACTGCTGACAAAGCAAAAACCTGTAGTGATCCCGCATGTGTCAGGAGTATCGGAACAGTTGAGACACATTTTTCTAAACACCGGGTCTCTGTGGCTTTTAAACGCCAAAAGACACTGCGCCAAAAATTGGTCCACCCCAAGGGTCGTGTCCCCCAACATAAACAGAGTAACATAATGTACACTGTTAAGTGCCAGGAGGATTGCCAGGATTTATACATCAGGGAAACCAAACAACCTCTGGCGAAGAGGATGGCACAACACAGAAGAGCTACCTCGTCAGGCCAGGACTCTGCAGTCTATTTACACCTACAGGCCAGCGGACACTCTTTCAATGATGAGGATGTAACATCCTGGACAGGGAGGAACGCTGGTTTGAGGGCGGAGTCAAGGAGGCCATTTACGTGAAAAGGGAAAGACCATCTCTGAATCGAGGAGGGGGCCTAAGGGTACATCTGTCACCATCTTACAATGCTGTGATTGCAGCCATTCCCCAACTCTGTGAATGGTATTTGTTCTGGCTCCTTAAGAGTCGCCCCACATGTTATGTGGTGTTATATAAGTTCATGCAATCTTTATTTGTTTCTGGGCCACTGTTCGTTTTATTTTGACATCCTACCAAAAGGGCTATCTCTCACTACTTCCTGTCTAATGGGAGAAGGACAGTTTGCTACTCCTGTGCCTGCCTATGCTACCTCTTAAGCCATCACAGTCTGTAAGTTGGCAGTAATGTTGTGTTTTACCAGTGTGTGTTTGGCACTAACTGCTGTGAGTTGCTTGTGATAGTTTGAGCAAGTGAATTCATCTAATGATGTGCTTCATTTGATATTAGGCTAGACGCTAAGTAGCACTATCTAACCTCAAATGTTAGCTTATTAAGTTCTGCTTTGCTTTGCATAGTAACAGGTCATATCATCTTCTGATTGTAAAAAACATCCTGCTCACACGGGATATTTTGTGTTTTGTTTACAGTTTTGCCATTCATCCTTTCATGTATTTCAAAAAGCCATGCTATGCATCCAATTGAATAAATCTGCCAGAAAGGAACAACAGTGTGTTTTTTTCTACATGAGATGATGGTTAAGTGAAAGGGCAGAATAGTACTAAAAATAAAAAATGTCTGTGCAGAATAGTACTCATGGCCATTAATCAGTGGTCTTTGATCAGTGGCTGTCGATGAATGGTCATGAGAATTTGCATAACTATGATGAAGGAATTGACTTTCCAGCCCATCGTTCCTTCAGTGGGCTGGTTTCGGTTATTATGCAAACGTACTGTTTATAAGATTGGGGAAACCTGCAGTCAGCTGAGAATGAAGAAGTCACCTGGATGAGTGATGAAACGTTTCCTCCACTGAAAACGCTACATCCAGATAAACAGAATCAACTTCTGGAGATTTACTTACCTGAATAATTGAGCATGCATCGAGACCTTTTTTTTATGTCGTTAAATATTTTGTATTTATCTGACCATGTCATTCAGTTTCAAGTTGTAAATATGTAATATACTACATTACTTTTAAGAAAAATAACCAGTAATGTGTAATGCATCACTTTTTTGAATAACAAACCCAATGGTGGATACAATCAATATTTTTTATTTCTATAATTTTTTTATAAATGTATTTCCACAGTGAGCAGATAAGCATGATGCTATTTAGCTTTAGGTATAACAAGCAAAGAAGTAAGAGGTTACAAGACCATAAAGTACAAACATGCTGTATAAAGACTAAAAAAACATCTTTTTGCACAGGCACCAGTCTGCCACACAATAAACATACATTGCATATATATGGTAACAACTCTACCTATTTAATCAGTCTAGAGTACCTGAATAAGAATCCTGGCAAAAAATCTTCATAAAGGCAATTAAAACAATTTGACTTACGGCAATAACACAACAAAAAAAAAAACCCACTCTGCCTTTTTCATGGGGACAGCCTTTTACTGGCCCTCTCCGATGCCAGAGTATATGGTGCACTCTGGTGACTCATTCTTACTCTTCCATCTTGAAGATTTTCTTGAGGGGAAATCCAGAGCCACGTAGTTTAATTCTACTTCTTCACCCTCCTGTAAATTATTAACAGAAATGAACAAACTTTTGAAAATATTTTTAAACACCTAGAACACATAAACACAAACAACACAGAGAACAATGCACAGACATTTTTTTTTTATTGTTTGTCTTTAGGCAACAGTCTTGTTTGACATGACTTCATGTTTCCATGCAATGGTAATTGCAGCTGTTTAGTTATGATCATGAAAACACACATCTAAAGTGATATTACACTAAAGTAAACATGTCATTGTTTACTTTAAAGGACTGGTGAGATGTCAGATGTGATTGATTACTAGACCATCATTTGACACCTACTTTTCAGATCAAACCTAGTTTTTCTAGGTTTTCTTTTTTTGCCCTTTCTTGTATTTCACAACATCAAACTGCTTTCTATTTCTTTTACAAAATCTTTAGCTTCCTCGTTCTGTGTGTTTCATCCTATCCAATATTATGATCAAAGTCAAGTCATGCATTTCAATATAGATAGATTGCTATAGGGGTGTGTGTGTGTGTACCTCATCATTTATTTGGTTGGCAGGTGATCTTTCTTGTCCAACATCATTGAAGACTGGTACTTTTCCTATTCATAGAAAGAAGACATTAAAAATGTTTTTTTAAAGGATTATTTTAAGTGCTTGTCACGTCAAAATCAAGAACCAATTGTTTGAGCATTTATCACTGCCAATTTTTGTTTTTGTTTATTTCTATGCAGAATTGTGGTGAAAATGCTAACAATAGTTTTACAAAATAAAAAATTAGTCTGGAAAATTTCCATGAACTGCTAGGAATTGATTTAAAATTAAAATCTGACAGAGGTGAATTTTAACAGTTCACCCCACACAATAGAGTCGAACAGAAACATCCTACAGAAATATGCTGAAAATCCACACATTTTATTTAACATGACTCATTGGTTTAAAATATCATTGGTCTCTTTTCCAGAAGCAAGAAACTTCCATCCATCCATCTTCTTCCACTTATCTGAAGCTGAGTCGCGGGGGCAGCAGCTTAAGCAGAGAAGCCCAGACCTCCCCAGCCACCTTCTCCAGTTTGTCCGGGGGAACACCCAGGCGTTCCAAGGCCAGCTGAGAGACATAATCTCTCCAGCATGTCCTGGGTCTGCCCCTGGGCCTCATCCCGGTGGGACATGCCCGGAACACCTTACCCAGGAGGCATCCTTGTCAATGCCACCTCAACTGGCTCCTTTCAATGTAGAGGAGCAGCTGTTCTAATCTGACCCCGTCCCAGATGGCTGAACTTTTCACCCCATCTCTATGGGAGAGGACAGCCACCCTTGGAGGGAAATTCATTTCTGCCGCTTGTATCTGCAATCTCATTCTTTCGGTCACTACCGAGATACTTAAACTGTTCCACTTGGGGCAGGAACTTGTCCCTGATCCGGAGTTGGCACTCCACCCTTTTCTGGTTGAGGAACATGACCTCAGATTTGGAGGTGCTGATTCTCATTCCAACCTCTTCATACTTGGTTCCATTATCCGCAAAAAGCAGAGATGAGATTCTGAGACCACCCAAGTGAAAGCCTTCCACCACTTGGCTAAGCCTAGAAATCCTGTCCATAAAACTTATGAACAGACTGACAAAGGATAGCCCTCAGTCCATCACCCACCGGAAATGAACTTTTTGCTGGCTATCCGGACCAAGCTCTTGCAACGGTTGTATAAGGATCAAATGGCACATTGCAATGGGCCAGACACCCCATACTCCCGAAGCACCTCCCACAGGATACTGCAAAGGACACAGTCAAATGCCTTCTCCAAGTCCACAAAACACATGTAGACTGGTAGGGCGAATTCCCATGCACCCTCGAGTATCCTTGAGAGGATAAAGAGCTGGTCCAGTGTTCCACAACCGAGACAAAAACCGCATTGTTCCTCCTGTATCCAAGGTTCAACTAACGGACGGACTCTCCAGCTGCCTGGCATAGACTTTCCCAGGGAGGCTGAGGAGTATGATGCCCCTATAGTTGGAACCCTCTGGTCCCCCTTCTTAAAAATGGGAACCACCACCCCCAGTCTGCCAATTCAGAAGTACCACCCTTGATCTCCACACAACATTGTAGAGACGTGTCAACCAAAATAGCTCTACAACAGGGGTCCCCAATCCCAGTCCACGAGGGCCGGTGTCCCTGCAGGTGTCCTTGATCCATCACAGCTGATTTAAATGGATAAATTACCTTCTCAACATGTCTTGAACTTCTCCAAAGGCCTGGTAATGAACTAATCATGTGATTCAGGTGTGTTGACCCAGGGTGAGATCTAAAACCTCTAGGGACACTGGCCCTCGTGGACTGGGATTGGGGACCCCTGCTCTACAACATCAAAAGCCTTCATGGAACTCAGGGCGAACCTCATCCACCCTAATAACTTCCCTTCCTAATGGGGATGGGACCATCAGTTGTGTTATGCAGAAGTCAGGTTGGTACACATCTGACAGCCGTATTTGACAGCTGTTAGAATTCATATTATGGTGAAAATCAATGAGCTAAGTAAAGAGAAACAACAGTCCATCATTACTTTAGGAACTGAAGGTCAGTCAGTCTAGAAAACCGCTAAAACTTTAAATGTGTCCCCAAGTTCAGTCGCAAAAACCATCAAACGCTACGACAAAATGGGCTCATGAGGACTGCCCCAGACCAAGAGTGTGCGAATCAGGCCTTTATGGTCAAACAGCTGCTAAGAAACCACTTCTAAGGAAAGGCAACAAGCAGAGAGATTTGTTTGGGCCAAGAAACACAGGGAATAGACATTAGACAAGTGGAAATCTGTGCTTTGGTCTGATGATTCCAAATTTGAGATCTGGTTCCACCCACTATGTCTTTGCAGTGCAGAAAAGGTGAACGGTCAGTCTCTACATGCGTGGCTCCCACCATGAAGCATGGAGGAGGAGGTGTGATGGTGTGAGGGCTGCTTTGTTCGTGACAATTGTGGGGATTTATTCAAAATTGAAAACAGCATCTCTGGGAACTCCTTCAAGACTGTTAGAAAACCATTTTAGGTAAGTATCTCACAAAGCTCACTGAAAGAATGCAAAGAGTGTGCAAAGCAGTACTCAAAGCAAAGGGCGAAGATTTGAAAGAATCTAAAATATAAAACATGTTTTGACTTATTTCACACTATTTTTGTTTACTACATAATTCCATATGTGTTGACTCATAGTTATTTATAGTTTTGATGCCTTCAGTGACAATCTACAATGTAAATAGTCATAAAAATAAATAACAACCATTAAATGAAAAGCTGTGTCCAAACCTTTGACTTGTAGTGTATATACTGTTTCTCATGCTGATTTTTTTTTCTCTCCTAGATGGCGTATTTGTTTATATGGGTATAGCTCATGTATATATATATTAAAATATATTTATACTGTATACTGGGTACCACTCCTGTCAGCTAAGAACAGGAAACTGACATTATGGCTCAGTAAATAGTAAAATAAGTAAATTGCCGGGGAATGTTTTCAGCATTGAGTGAATGCCTTTGCTAAATAAATATATGTTCAAGTGTGTGTGTGTGTACATATATATATATATATATATATATATATATATATATATATATATATATATATATATATATATATATATATATACACATATGAATTACCTTTGCACTGATTTTCACCAGACAATATTAACCTCGTGAACATGGCAAAATTCACAAGCACAGAGCAGGTCAACAGTGCCCCAAGCACAGTAACGACTGGGAACTCTGGAAGGAGAAAACATTGCAGCAGACACTTAACATCTCTGTATTTAGGAAGCAAAGACTTGTGTCAGAAAAAGCTAAAATCAAAGTATCTAAGGCTGCAACTACTTGATTGAATTTCCTAGTTATATGGTACTTTAATGATAAATTATCATAAGTTAAAATACATAACATTATGAAAGAATAAAGTTACATTGAAACCAAGCACACCGTTGTTTTTCTTGTGACATTACCAATAAGTCTGATGTGTCACATGACCCTCTTCCTTTTGAAAAAACAAAAGTTATATCCAAGATGGCCGACTTCTAAATGGCCACCATGGTCACCACCCATCTTGAGGAGTTTGCCCCCTCACATATACTAATGTGCCACAAACAGGACTTTAATATCACCAACCATTCCCATGTTATTACAGTGTATCCATATAAATGGCCCACCCTGTAGATGTTTATCATTTTTTATGCATCCAGCAATAGTTTACATATCACAAGTTCAATGGTAATTTTTAAAAACTGCAGTTAATGACAAAATGGGTGCAGACAACAGTTATTCTCAGCAACCTCAAATGCACTTTTTATTCTTTACACACAAGAATGAATTAAGATTAATGGGTTGGCATGCTATGTTAACCTTAAGTGAGTTTATTATGAACCTGGCAGTATAACCTTAGTAACATAAGCTGTATACATAACCACCTCAGTATCAGGTTATCTTCTGTTAAAGTAAATTGAGCTGTTAATACTTCTAGTCGATCTAACTCAAATTCATTTTAGAGGCCTGAGAATATATCTTGTTTATTCATGAACAAACTCACAGGAATTATAAATTATTAATAAAGATATTAATAATACTTTAAAACATACCTATCTCCACTTTAGTTCTTTTACCAAACAGGATCTCTCCACATGTGACCAGAGCACAGTAGTCCATCCCAGCATCAGGTGAATTTGTTATAGTTTTGGAGAAACTGTATTCACATCTCCCGTCCTCTTTATTTTTGATACTGCCGTGGTAAATGCTGCCTGGATGGGATTCTGATGCACCTTTAAACCAGTGCACTTTGTCTTCATTTGGGGACTGATGTTTTCCATTTTTGTCCTTAGACAGGAGCGAACACTGTAGAGTCTTTGGCTCACTCAGATGGACTGACTCCATATCTGGAGTTTGTTTCACAGTGATAGATTTCTGCTGGGTTTTAGGATCTGTGTGATTCACAAAAAGACATTTAATGGTATTAATTGTAATTGTTTGGGTTTAGACACAGTTATGACATAAACGATAAAATGAAAATGCTTTACCATTCACTGCCACAATTGTGCCATTAATAAAACTAAAATTGTCTGATGATCCTGTTTGACAGAAGTATGTTGCTTCATCTTCTTTGCTTACATTTCTTATGGTAAGAGAAAGCACATTACCCACTTTTGTGGCATTGAATCTTGAGTTGTTAAATTGTCCATTGAGTGATATTTTTTCATAAGTTCCTGTAGTAACTGTTTGAATCATATATCCAAAATTCAGCTTAAACCAATAAAACAACTTTGTATTACTTAGCGCACATGTCAGAGTCACATTATCTCCAGGTTTAGCCACAGTTACAGAGATCTGCTGAGGAATCTCATTCATTTCAGTCACAGCTAAAGAAAACAGACAAACAGTAACAGTTAGAACAAAAGAGAAAACCTTTTTTAAAAGGTATATTCATCATGTAATGTAGAATATTACAAAGCCTCAAATATTTTGTTTTATATTGTTTAAAATGATACATCTGACAGTGTAGAAGAAGTAAACTCACACAATGTACTTAGAAGAATCAAAGGAATTAATCTTCCGATCATTGTGATACTTCAGCCTTCTCTTGCACAACTGATGTCTTCCCACTCAAAAGATTTTGTGACAAGCTGATAGAGGTTTACAAAGTCGACACTGTAGTGATTGGCTGAAGCAAGGAAAATGCACTTCCTGTAAAATTTACCAAACCATTTACAGTAAATCTAGTTGCTTATCATCATTTTCTATTGATGATTCTGCAGAAACAAAAACGTAATATCGGCATGGAAATACAGGTAGACAATTACACATGAATACGACTAAATTTACATTTGAAAACAAATTTTGTTTGTTCGTAATGCCCAATTTGTCATTTTAAGCACATGATGCTTAATACGCTTTATGTTTAGCACAACTCAAAAAGGAAAAAGTCAAATAGTCATTAGCTGTAGTTGATATTATTAATCTTGTATCATTAAAGTAAACCAATAATTAACTCATATCATTATATAAACCCTTTTTTAATACTAAAAGAACTAAAAGCTAAATATATTTTCTGTTTACACTGGCCATCTTCTGGTCAAAGTCACTCGGCTAGACTCAAACCAAATTCAGTTTTGTTTAAAACCAAAAGACCCAAGTGGAAAAATTTACCCTCACTCTCAAACATCAGTGACCAAAAATGAATGTTTGTTTGTTTGTTTGTTTTCATGTCATGACGTTGAAGCCAAGTACAAACAGCAAGATGCAGTTTTTTGACTAACTCTCTGTGAGGTGAGAAATAATGAGGGAACATATGAAAAGAGGCCACAACTGACATGCTGCTGATTGTTCTGATAAAAACTGACTGCAGGAAGTGTATGCTGTGTGCAGTCAAAACTTTGTTTATATAGCACATTTAAAGACCAGAGGTACACCAAAGTGCTTCTCAATAGTAAAATATGAAATAAAATTCACTGTACATGGTTACGATTAGGGATGGGTATCGTTTAGGTTTTATCCGATACCGGTGCCAAACCGGTACCGGTGCTTAAACGGTGCTCAAACCGGTGCTTAAAGAATGGAGAACACAAAATTGGTCCAAAAACCTCTCATGTTCAGCTGGTTTTTTGTAAAAAGATAACAATGTTAGCCTTTTCTGCAACTATGGGGCATATATGGTATCACTCTTGGCTGGAAGCAGTGCTTAAACAATGGAAAAAACACAAACTTTGTCCAAAAACCTCTCATGTTTAGCCGTTTCCCTCTTTTTCTTTGGTCATTTTAGCCTTTTTGGCCAGGGTGAAGGGAGCATCTGCCATCAAACAAGAAGACAGCCGCATGTAGCTATGATGATGTTTGCTAGTTCACCTTACATGCATTAATGTAATAACGTGGTTAGCCTACTCAACGTAAATTACACACGAACAACATGAAGCTACTCACGCAGAGAAGAACGGCTGCTGCTGCATCATCATCATTTCTGCTACACTGGCAGGGCTAGGGGCCAGGACTCTCCTCTTCGGGTTTTTGGGGACATTGCTAACTCCGGGTCAGATAACAGGCACCACACCTGCAGTAGATGCGCTCGGTGTGAGGTCTCGCAGCAAGCTATCAAATACGGTGCATTTCTCGGCTTTTAAAAAAAAAGCCCGCTATGCGTCGCCAGGTATTTAATCGGATTTGAGGTGTTACCTCCTTTGACAGTATCACAGTATCAGCTTAAAGCACTTGTTGCAGGCTGCTGAGTTTGCATATTTTGCTGTGAAGTACAGCCAGACTTTGGCCGCTTCGCCTTGGGCATTTTTAATCTGTAGCTCTGCTCTAAAAGAACGTACGTACCTGGGCCCGCCTACTACGCTTGCAAAGGTAAAATGATTGGCTAGAAGTGTATCACAGCTCAGGAAAAAAAAGCACCGAAATAAAGCACCGAAATGTGCGCTGCTTTTCGGTCTGGTTACTATCGTTTATGTCAGAACAGCTGCCATCATGGCACCGGACACCGGTACCCATCCCTAGTTACGATAATAGAGTACAAATACATTTCCAGACAAAACAAAGCACTAAGTAACCTGGGAGCACTATGTTAAAAGAAATATTGCACTCCTAGTGTAAAAGTTAGGTAAAATCAACACAGAAATATCAACTGGGAACACCCAGTAACACAATAGGTTAAAATTTAGATTGGAGGCCCAGGTAAAGGGAGTTGCAGTAGTCTAATCTTGAAGTAACAAAGGCATAGATACGTTTTTCAAGATCCATTCACGGTAATGCGGTAATGTAATACTTAGCCTTAGAAATTTGTTGTAGTTGATAAAAGCTAGACTGTACTACAGAGGACACTTGTTTAACAAGTTTACAATCAAGAAAGCATTGTAGTGAAGATGTCCTGGAAAATCACAAAATAGTCCAAAACAAAAGTCCATGAAAGGCACTGGAGCAGAGGAAACAGTCTATAAACATTTCAGGGTGGCAACCATGACTCCAGGCGAAGAAAGTTCAAAAGCACCACTCAGGAGGCCGACCCGGAGGACAGCTGCACAGGAGATTATACAGTTCAGGGGGCCGACCAGGGGGCCGACCAGGGGGCCGACGGCTCAACAGCCCATGACTGAACAGATCAGGGCGCTGACCGCGGAGCCAGCAGTGGCGACGAAGCAGGTCAGGAGGCCTTGAAGGTGGCCGCTGACGCCCGAGGAGCCCGTCCAGCCTCATGCCTCGTCAGCTGGAGCAGATGCAGGACCAGTACGCGCAGAGACCACTGGCTGAACAGAAGGCTGAGCAGGTGGTGGAGCAGATGACTGAGCTGAACGCTGCGGAGATAGCTGAGCTGCCCAGTGGGCTAAGGGCTGAGCTAACGGTAACACAGGAAATTGAACTATAGACTGAGCTGCTAACAGAGCTAATTACTGAGCTATAGACTGAAATGCATGCAGTAGTGATGGTGGTGATGATGGTTGTGGACTTAAGTCTCCTGAGCCTCTGGAACACAGGCAGGACTGCTGGGCGGGCTTGCCTGAGCCTTCAGCAGAAACAAGAACGGCTGTAGGCACCTGCCGGACACTAGCCGCTCCCACCCGAGGAGTAGGTATGGGTGCGGAGACGGACTGTAGCCTGGCTGACCTCACCCTGGGGACCGGGACAGGCACTGGCAACGGCTGGGCAACTGCCGTTCTCACCCGAGGAGCTGGTACGGGTGCAGAAACTGACAGAGCCTCAGCCGGCCTGGAAACCAGAGCAAGGACCAACTGGGCCCCAGCCTCCCTCACCCGAGGAGCTGGTATGGGTGCAGGGATTCCTCAGGTGAGGAAGTAGACTAGACTGCATCTTTTGATCCATGGTCAATCATCCAGTTAAATAAATTTCCAAAAGTTGACTCTATTCATCTGGACGTAGCGTTTTCAGTGGGAGAAACGTTTCATCACTCATCCAAGTGACTAGACTGCATACATTAAAATAAAATAACCAACAAAATTATGCTTGCTGACTCTTTTACACAACATACAAGATAGATATGAGTATGTGTTGTCCTCTTTCTAAATGTATTTTAGATTTATGATTTTATAATAACAATAATAATTATTATTGTTATTATTATTGCTGTTGTTGTTGTTGCTGTTGTTAGAAAGTAAACATAAAACTAATGTCCTCGTGCATATCATAACCTTCAAGAGCATTTCCATCCAGCTTCAGTAATATTTACATTTAGACACCAAACTGTAGTTCTTCAGAGATCTTTACTGTTGAAGCCCAGTCAAACCTCTCATGGAAAAGGCACTCACTAACTTCAGCCACCTCCCCTAAGAAAGCAAAAGGTCCTACCATGCTACAAAGACACTTTAGGAAACATAATAGAGAATCCAAGGTGTTTGTCTGGTCTTCAAAAACACAAGAACCCTGCACTGCAAGCCCACACAAAACCCACAGAACCCAAAGTATCTCCTGTTAAGACTTCAGTGCCAGAAACAACAAGGCAACTCTAGAGGTCCCGTGTCAATTTCCCAGTAGTTCACAATGGTTTTGGTAGAAAGTGTACATTATTGTACTTTATTGAGCCCCGTGGGGAAATTGCTCTCTGCATTTAACCCATTCACTCAGTGAAGCAGTGGGCAGCCATTGGGCGCCCGAGGAGCAGTGTGTAGGGACGGTACCTTGCTCAGGGGTACCTCAGGGTAGCTGTTAAGGGGAATCGAACCCCCGACCTTCCGATCATGGGGCAACCACTCTACCTACTGAGCTATCCCTGCCCCCTGGTAGCAACAGAAGGTACGATACAATATTATTAAGGTGGTTTTAATGTAGATCAGAGATATATTTTTGTTTACTTAGAGTATTATAAAGTTATAAATCAGTGTTCCTTGTATACAGAACAAATAATAACCACGGGGTGAACTGTGTTATAGATATTTAAGAAACACATAAGTGCAATATCGATATTGGTAAGTAACAGTGTATAAAAAAGTACATTATACTCATGAACAATATTGTAGATTAGGAAATTCTTAACAGCCCTGTGGAGAATTAAAGCTGTGTATTATGTGATGCACATAACTGAGACCACTGCGGGCTGAGCTGGTGCAACGTACATACTGTTGATAGGACAGGAAGGGACATCGAGGGGCTACAAACAAGAGATGAAGACATGCCAAAAACTTTCCTGCATGTAATCCTGTGTCCAATTATTGGCAGAATTCTAGCATCAAAGTGTGTTTTTAAAGAGAAAAGTTCATTTTAAAGTATTCTGGTATGTGCCAGAATCAGTGCTTGTGAAAAACAAACAAAGCCACAAGTGGACTGCAAGATGCAAGCTGTGACTGGCTACTTCTATGCTTCCCACACCCACCAAGCCTGTTTACTCAGAATGCATATGCATCTGGGCATCAACAGGACATGAATCTAGTTCACAACAACTCACCGCAGGCTCTCTTTAGATGAAGCTGTGGATAGTTTTTAACCTTCCTCTCTGAATTTGACCTCAATTTGTTTAAATTAATGTAGTGTTGAACAAAAACACGTTTTTTAAACACACAAACTATCACTGTTTCAAAAAATTGTGAAATATTTCATGTTTAATTTGATTAAAAATTTAATATTTAGGTCTCTGTGATCGGAGACCTAATTTAAATTTACTGTCACTTTGTCAGAATGAGATTTGCAGACCACCAGATATTTGACTTATGTGTGGCTGAGGTACAAAAAACAGACCCCAAAGGAAGCAGGTATAATGAAAAAAGAAGAGGGCCAAGGATTGAACCCTGGGGCACCCCACAAGAAAGGGGGCTGAGGTGGACTCAAAATGTTCAACTTTAACACTAAACGTTCTACCACTCAAATATGTACGAAGCCAATCCAGTGCTGCACCTTTGATGCTAACCAGGTGTTCCAAACGAGAGATAAGAATATTGTGGTCAGCAGTATCAAATGCTGCAGTAAGGTCTGAAAGCACAAGGATCACAGGACTTCCTCAATCGCTAGCTAAAAAGATATCGTTAAAAACACGTAAAAGTGCTGTTTCAGTGGAGTGTAGATGTTTAAAATAGACTGAAAAACTTCCATGATACCATTAGTATCTAAAAATGTATTCAGCTGGGTAAAAACTATTTTTTCCAATAACTTTGGGAGGAATGGAAGTCTTGAAATGGGTCTAAAATTTGAGCAAGCTAAAGGGTTGAGGCCAGGTTTTTTTAATAAAGGGTTTACAATTGCATGTTTAAAACCATCAGGAACCACACTGGAAGTAATACTGCTATTTATAATTGCAAGGACTGAGGTTCCAATTGAAGGGAAAACATCTTTAAAGAGCCATGGAGGGATCACATCCACAGGAGAAACGGAAGGTTTAATTTGCCTAACCATCTCGTTAAGAATTGTAATTGAGATGGGTTCAAACTGGTATAAGGGAACAGGGACTAAATGTGGATGGGTCACATGTAGGAGGTACTATTGCTGAGCTGATGGACTCAACCCTGTTTACAAAAAAAGAAACTGATTCTGCCATTGGGGCAGATCAACAGGGGGAATGTTAAGATAAAATTATCTGAAGTGTCTCAGTGCTATGCTTTATATTAATAAGTGTCATATAATTATATAGTGTAGTATTAAGTGGACATAGCCCTGATAATAAGGGCGCTAATAGACAATAACCTATGAGTACGCTATGCAACGTGACTACTGAATGCCTGTGAAATGCTGTTGTTTGGTCTAGTGTGGGACAGCCGGTAATAAACCTGTTAGGGGCGCACCGCTATTTCGAGAGCCGCGGCAGAGTGTCATGCAGGACACATCTCTCTTCTTGAAGTGATTTTGTAAGAGAGTAAAAGTGTAAAATGGTCTACTAAGCAGTGTGTTGTCTTCCATCAGATACCTATGAGGAATCAAACGAACTCGGGGAAGTGTTGATATTTAACAGTGTTCATACATAATGTGCAACAGATTATAAGGCGCATTAACTAAAATAAAACAGATAAATTAAACTGTACTTACCTAATTCTTCTTACTTCCTCCATTTCCGTACAATTGATTCATTAATGTTGAATTCTCTCGGTGCTGCTCTATTCCCATCTTGCTGCAGTATATTGATGATTAACTTCGTATTGTGGATGGATTATTTCAGTTGTTCTCCTGACTGAAGTTTGGTCCGTTTACAGCATCCTGCCATACGATTGCATTTGTATCAGGAACCCTCAAGTTAACTTTTATCAAGTGGAAAAAAGTTAGCGTTCATCCTTCTGCTTCACTGTGTTTATGTTATGCTAACATAGCTGTGTCGCTAGCGATCCAGTAGCACATCATTATATACCAGCTAGTCCAACTTCAGTAACCCTACAAACGTCACTGCTGTTTAGTTTCCTGTCTTCATTTAAGTTGGAAGTGATAGCAGAGCAGCACATTTCAATTTGTTTCAGAAATCTCTGTCAGAACATGGTAAATCATGTGTAGGTGGTAACTAGAGAGCTAACTTCTAGCTAACTTCTAAGTCCGTTAAATTTAATAAATTGATTGGATTTTAAACTTAACCTGGTAAAGCAGCAATGCTGATCATTTTATTAAAGATGAAAGGATTTAGACTGTTTTTAACTCTCAGCGATGCCGCAGTGTTCGTTTGACTTTGGGACCTGAAGCAGACATAGTGTTGGACCCGGGTTACTCCGGGAGGCTCCTGACTACAGTAGCCATAATGCTCCGACAATCCATCAGGCGGTGCAGCTGTGTAGCTTACCAAAGTCCTACTAAAATATTTTTTTAAAGATTTTTCGAGCGCCGTGTACCAAATAAGGTCAGAAAGCACAACCAGAATTCATACATATGGCGCACCGGATTGTAAGGCGCATTGTCGATTCTTAAGAAAAGCAAAGGATTTTAAGTGTGCTTTATAATCCGGAAAATACGGTATTTGCAGAGGAATAGTTTATTTGAGGAGTTTCAGTCAGGTTTCAGAAGTCATCACTATACAGAAACAGTGCACTCATCTCTCTGTGCTTGTCCTGCTGGACCGCAGTGCAACGTTTGATGCTGTTGACCATAATATTTTATCACATCAATTACAGCATGCTGTAGATATTTATGGTACTGTGCACCAGTGGTTTGATTCATATCTATCTAATAGTCTCCAATTTGTTCATTTTAATAGAGAGTCCTGTTCACAAACTAAGGTTAATTATGGAGTTCCACAGGGTTGCATGCTAGGACCAGTTCTGTTTACATTATACATCTTGTACTTCTTCTTCTTTTAGCAAGTATTATTAGAAGGTACAGCATATATTTTCACAAGAGACATAAAGACCTCGATGAAGCCTGTTTTTCTGTTTCTAAATTCAGTCCCTGGCTGCTGTAGCCTGCATGCCAAATATTGCATGCTAGTATGTTAGTAGCTTGGGAAAGATACAGTACTAACCTCAAGTTGCCCTATGATGCATCCAGCGGAGTGTGAATGAGTATGAAAGGTGAGCATGGTGTATAAAGCGCTTTGAGTGCTCTTTTTGTGTTTTTAAAGAACATTTTAAGTAAATAAAAAAATTAAAAAAAAAACAGCAAACTGGACAAGTGGAGAACAAAGTAATGTCAGGCCTAAAAAAAGACTCGTCTATACCAGATGAACAGTGAAGGTAGCATGTTCAACACTATCAGTCATAAGGTTGGCCTCCAGAGTGTTGAAACAGAGTGGGATCATCTTGACAGACAAAGACAACTTGAAAATTACAAGAAATCTTGACTTTGTGCTGTTTTGTGTTGAAGAATCCCTTTCCCTTATATACTGTATGCTTGTTTCTGCATGTTTCCACATTTTAGTAAATCACCACACCTTTTTTCCCATTTTCTTAGTAAAGAAAAGGAAATGAGCAGCAGCTCAAGAAAATATGTTTTTATTTCCTCTCTAAGAATGTCAGCTGCCCTGATACTTGGACTTGGCCACCTGTGGTAAATGTTGAGGAGTAAAATGCGGATGCTAATGACAGTGTTGACCATGGCATGAATTTAAAACAAACCTTACATCCTGTTACAAATTCTGTTTTCTGTGATGTATGCAGTTTCTGTCATTTGTTCTTCTTTTAGGCTTAGGAAATACACATTTGGGTGTATTTATAGTTAGTTAATAGCCTCAGCTGAAAACAGTAAAATGACGTAGTCATATTAGACCTCATGCATTTATTTCACAGAATGGAAACAAGGACATATTAACAAGACATATTCACCTCCAACTACAAGCTGCCAAGCCTGGGAGCCATCGCCAGTCCCCTTCGAGAGCTTTCCCAAACTGCAGCTCAATTCATGTTTATCTATTCAGCCACAGAATTTCAAAGACAGACTCAGGACTGCTCCGAAATCGAATCCAAATGACTTTGCAAAATTATTTATTGATTCGCTTTTTTTAATCTACTAAAATGCTGTCAAACCTAAAATGAGGATGTGGGCCCAGCTAGTGAAATGCATTACAAGGGTTCTTTGGTTATCCACAAGCCAGGCAGAGAGAAAGAAAGAAAATCCTTCAAGGACACCTCCGTTGGCTGAAGGACTGTTGGTTAACTGGGTGATAGGACACTCTCTTAAGTTGAACACAGGATGCACAAACACACGTACACATACGCATGTACACTGACACAGATGCACACTCACTCCCCTCCCCATTCCAAATGCATCCGATGCTTGCCCCCCATCTGATGCAGACGGCGGATCAGCTGGACCTCGTGGAGATGCCGCGAACCGATGCTGCTGTCTAAATACGGTTGTTAAGTGATGACGTGACGAATCCTGCTTCCGGGCCTAAAGTAGTCTGCGTTTAATATGGCTTTTGTGTTGTTAACATGTTTAATGTTTTGTATTTTCTTCTATTTGATCTCAAAAAGCTCCTAAAACAGTCAGTGATCACTGTTGACCTCCCTCGGCTTTTATTACCGCTAAGCCCTGTTCAGCTCCACAGGAATCTCTCCCAGACCACAGACTCATAATACAAGTCAGAGCTTTATTTTAAAAAATAAATAAATAAAGTTGTGTTTTCAAAATTGGAGTTCAAGTTATTTTCATTTCCAATAGTGTTAACAAGATTATTTTCAAATTTTCATTGTAAGTGGGCTAAAGCAGTTAATTAAAAGTAGTCTAACATAAATGTAAATGCTGTAATTTGCTTATTTTAATAAACCATGTAACTTGGATGGATTCGATGCTGGCGTGACCACAGTGCTGTCACGGACCCGGCTCTGGAGGACTCAGGGGTCCGTGAGCAGTGGTTATTATTGTCATTATTATTATTACGACTATTATTTGGGGTCTGTGTCGTCTACTGTTCTGTCCACGTTTGTATGTAGAGTGCGTGTGTCTGCTTCTCTCTCTCTCCCCCCGTCCTTGGGGCTGTTGACGGAAGCGCGCGTTGTGGGAGAGGCGTGTCCGGGCGACTGTCGTCATCGGGAGTCCCTCTTTGCTGTTGCAGCTGATTACCTGACCAGCTGGTGGTAATCATCCCTCCCGGCTAGGAAGAGGTATTTAACCTGGACTCGCAGCGACAGTCGACGTGGGATTATTACTCTTGACCGGTATAGTCTGTGCTAGGCGTGTGGTCTTGGTAGTCGACTAGCGTGTGTGGCTAATTGTGGTTTTCCCTTCTTCCTCCAGGAAAGTCGAGCGAAGAAGCGAGTTGGGGAGCACACAAACTAAGGGGACTACAACACGGGACGCACTGGGAGCAAGGGATGAGCACCATTGGCAAATTACATCTCTGAGTTAATTGTTGGACTTACCTGTCTATTCACTGTAAATAAAGTGCACTGTGGCATCGCAGAGTCCTGCGTTTTGGGTCCTACTTTCCTCATCCCCACGGTCTGCCAGCCAGACCGTGACGAGTGCACACGTCTGCTGTTGTTCACAGTGGTCCAAGTGTCCGCTCAGAGAGCTTGTGTGTTCGCTCAGACACATGAAAAATTAGAGGGAACATTGGTTACGATGTGAAGATTTATGTGCTTTTTTGCTGAAGAGTTTTTTTCTGTTCTCATTGTTATCCCCTACCACTAGCTCAGTCTAAATAGAGTTGTCGTTTTTCTCCTCCAATGCCTTATTGTGTTGTACATTTGTTTCTCTTTACACTCCCTGTTCTGACCTGTCTCCCCAATGTGATGTTTGTGTAATGTATGTATGGTAAGCAGAGGTCCAATTTCGCTGCACGCAACTGCAAGCGACAAATAAAGGCTTCATCAGTCACTCAATTAATATGCAAGTCCTCATTACAGTATAGATTTGTTTCAGTGTGTGGTTCTTTAGTTTATGTAGTTAATAATAATATCTATGTGACCAGTTTCATGGTGTGAATAACTAACATACTGGATTACTTTTTGTGCCAGAGGCATGGTCCCTGGTCCCTCAGCTGCAGGGACGGAGTGGAGTGGTGCAGTGATCTCAGTAGGGAGAAAAAAACCAAACTAGTATGTGTAATGACGTACTTTTTTGAATAACAACCCCAACACTGGATGCAATAGTATTGTTTATTTCCAGTATCTTTTATAAAAGTATTCACAGATACTACAGTGGGCAGATAAGCAAGATGCTATTTAACTTTGAATATAAAAACTAAAAAGTTACAAGAACATAAGCAGCAAATAAATTGTTGCCCCTAAGACTTTTACTTAAAAAATGTATATCTTTTTGCACAGCTACCAATCTGCGTTGTACAGAGCCCTGCAAGGGACATGGGAGAAAAAAAAAGGAAGATGAACTTTTGCGAGATCTCGCAAAATAGGCCGCATCCTCCGGAGGCCACCAGCTCGAAGCTGACAAGCCAGACGACGAAGGCTGTCCCAATTCGAAGGCTGCTCCAAATGCGTCCTTTGTGTCCCAACCTATCCCAAATTTCATAGTGAGGCCCAGCCAACTCCAGTTTCCAACAACTGTGGCAGCAATATTACTTAGTTTTAATATTACGCTCTCTGGGTCACAAAATAAACGTTTAAGATATTTTCAGGCGAATGTAGCCGTGTAAACTTCAAATATCTGCTCAGTTTATCAACACATCAAATACTTGCAAAAGCGTTCTCATGTTTTCGGAGACATTTGTTACCCAGCAGTTCAAAGCTTACTGGGATGTTGAGACCTACAAGAGCCAGCGAGAATACTGCACTCCCAGCACATCGTGCCTCAACCACCCGGTCAGCTTCGAGCTAGCAGCCTCTGAAGCATGCTGCCTATTTTTGCAAGATCTTGCAAAAGTTTATCTGCATTTTTTTTCTCCCATGTCCCTTGCGGGGCTCCATAGCCTTGCAATAAACATACACAGCATATATATTAACTACTCCACCTTCTTCATCAAAACAAGAATCATAAAGGTAATAAAAAGAGTCTCTCTCACAGCAAAAAAAATGAAACAGAAGAAAAAAACAATCCCTCCTCACTGTAATTTTCTTTTTGATCGCAACACATTTTCTTTACCCCAGAGGAATCTGCATGCTTCATGGGGACAGCCTTTTACTGGCCCTCTCTAATGCCAGAGTATATGGTGCACTCTGGTGACTCCTTCTTACTCTTCCATCTTGAAGATTTTCTTGAGGGGAAATCCAGAGCCACATAGTTTAGTCCTGCTTCTTCACCCTCCTGTAAATTATTAACAGAAATGAACAAACATTTGAAAATATTTTTAAAAACATAGGACACGTAAACATAAACAACACAGAGAACAACACATAGCCTTGTCTGTTTGTTTCTCTTCAAACGATTATTATTTGAGACGACTTCATGTTTCCGTGCAATGGTAACTGCAGCTGTTTCATATTTGCTAGTTACGATCATGAAAACACACATCTAAAGTAGACATATTACACTAAAGTGTGACCTAACCAAACATGTCCTCGTTCACTTTAAAGGACTTGTTGGTGGGATGTCAGGTGTGATTCATTACTAAACTGTCATTGACACCTCAGCTTCAGATCAAAACAATTTCTTTTACCTTTGCTGTCTGCACTTTCCTGTATTTCACAACATCCAACTGCTTCCTATATCTTTTCCAGAATGTTTATCTTACTCGTTCTGTGTGTTTCAACCTTAAAAATTCAGTATTTAATTTGTCAATGAGAGCACCTATCAAGTGCAGTACCTATCCAATATTATGATCGAAGTCTAGTCATATATGTCATTATTAGATAGACATTATATGGATATTTGGATAGCTATAGATGGTGTGTGTGTGTGTGTGTGTTTACCTCATTGCTCATTTGATCCCCAGATGATTTTTCCTGTTCAACATCAGTAAAGACTTCTACTTTTCCTGTTCATTAAAAAAGACATTAACAGTGATTTTTTTTTTTTACCTTGTCAGGTCAGAATCCAGAATAAACTGTTTAAGGCTTTAGTAATGCTGTACAGAGCCTCCATTTACTCTCACGGCAGCTTCAGCTTCACATGATGATAGAAGCACATTTTAGCACCTGCAAATTCAAACCGTTAACCTCCTGTTTTATCACTTTGGTCGATTAAAATCTGACTACTGGAACAGCTGCTTAAGTCTGATGGAGTCATTTTTATGTTCATGAAATGCATTTGAAACAACTTCTCTTTAATTATCTGCAATTGTGACTTCATTTATTAAGTAACTATTTGAATTCTAGTAAACTAGGAATATTTTTGTTTGTGTTTACTTATATACACTATTGTAATGGAAATGTTGATAATAGTTTTAGGGGAAAAAATTGTTTTACAGAAAACTTGCATGAACCACGAGGAATTAATTTGAAATTCAAATTTCTGGCAGTTGTGAAGTTTGACAGTTCTCTCTATGGAGTAGAGCCGAACAGAAATATCACACAGAAAGTGCTGAATATGTCGAAAATTCACTAATTTTGTTAAACATGACTGTTTGCTTTAAAATAATCGTTGGCCCTTTTTCCAAAACTGAAGAACTTTAATAAGTAAAAGTTAACTATCCTCTGCCAATCTGGTGTGCAATCATCTTAAATGGCAAATGTATTTATACAGTAAAATACAATAAATTATAAAAAATATTCAAAGATGCAAATTATCAATAAATACATCGTCAGACAGATTGAGCTTTTTTTCATTCATCTGAGAGAACAGCGCAGTGGATTTACTATTGTCATGACTTTCCCTTACATTTGCCTACAGGTAGGCTCATCAGGTTGCGTTAGTGCACTGCTGTTGTTAAATTCATATCTTTTAGTTCAGCAGACTCCAACTTTGTCACATACTGCAACTGGTGATTGTAGTCTTTCTTCTGCTCTGGTCATGTTCTGTGAGCTGAAAGGCCTCTCTTATCAGAACCAATAGAATGTTTCATGACTTTCATGGCTGTGGTGAGCACAATTTAAATTTGCATAAATTATAATATATATATATATATATATATATTAAAATATTTATGCAAAAGTTCAAATAAATATCAGTTTGATGATTTTAAAGTTATAATAGAGTTGTTTAAGAGCTTAATTTAAAGGTTGAACACATTATATGGGACAACTCATGAGCCACAATTGAGAATTATTTATTTAAAGTTTAAAAAAAAAATAGCACTAAAAGGGTAGAAAAAACAAATGCCCTGAATTAATTAAAAGTGTATATCATAATAAATAAAAACATAATAAATTAAATGAAAGGCTCTGAGCTGTACAAATAACAGTCAGGATAGAAAAGAACTTCATCACTACTCCTAGTTATAAATTAGTGATGGGATTTCCGGCTCTTTCGGTTCGGCTCACTAAAAAGAGCCGGCTCTTTCGGCTCCGAACCGGCTCTTCAGGTTGTTTTGTTGCTTTAATTAATTTATTATTAACAATAATATAAAATTATGCACAAAAGGAATTACTAACGTAAAAAAAGTGGTTTTATTTATATATGTTTATATATAAATATATGCGGTGGCGCCTACAGACAAAACACGTACAAACTCCAAAACACATTTCTAGCATGAACTGAACTTCCAAAGCAGAGCTACTAGATCACTTAAATTACACAATTGAAAGCATGTGTGTATTGTTTGTGTATTTATACACAGGCACTCATATATATATTCAAATAATTTAAAAAAAAGTTCATTTACCTGTTATTACCACACACCAAATCCAGTCATTGGTACTTGCTGGCTTGTGTAGCCACAAGATAACAAAGGCTCAACACTGCGCCCAGCATCCTGGAGCACTTCTGTTGTTCTTTTGTACGTGTTTTGAGTTTTTATGTGCTTCTGAGTTTTTATATGCTTCTGAGTTTTTACGTGCTTCGGAGTTTGTACGTGTTTTTACGTGTTTTGGAGTTTGTACGTGTTTTTACGTGTTTTGGAGTTTGTACATGCTTCAGAGTTCGTACGTGATTTGAAGTTTGTATGTGCTTTGTCTCTAGGGGCCACCGTAAATATACTTTTATTTATTCACTCCACATAAAATGTAATAAATAAATCATATAATACAAAAATCAACTATTCACATTTCAAGTTTTAACTATTTACATTTTCAGCTTTTTCCTTTCACAAATTTAAAGTGAAAAGAACACAAAACACTGCAAACCACAACACAATTAAATATAAATTATAATATGAAAACTAAAAGAACATGCATATTCTCTGTCATATGGACCTGCATGAATAAACTTTCTCAATCCTTTATCATCTGCAACCGAAAATAGTTGTGGATGATTACTATACCTTTCTAATGTTGTTGTCCCTGCCTCTCTTTCTCTCTCTCTGGCTCTGTTCCTGTGCTACTGAGTGTAACTACCGCCCCTCCCCCCTCTGCCCAGCGTAAAGCACAAGGCTCGCGTGCAGAGTGAAACGGAAAAAAAGTGCGAGAGAGAGGCTGAGAGAAAGAAAAAAAAAAAACCCACGTGACGGCTCGCGATAAGGAGCCGGCTCGCGTCGTTCACGTCAAAGAGCCGGCTCTAAGAGCCATTTCGTTCGCGAATGACCCATCACTATTATAAATGTCATAAGAAACCTACAAGATACTCTCTTGTAGAAAGAATGATTGATATTAGTATTAGCTTTTAATATTTTAACATGTTTTAATACGGGTGCTACTCCTGTCAGCTAAGAACAAACTGAGGTTACAGTTCAGTAAATAGTAAATATATATATCCATCCATCTTCATCCGCTTTATCCGAGGCCGGGTCGCGGGGGTAGCAGCCTAAGCAAAGAGGCCCAGACCTCCCTCTCCCCAGCCACCTCCTCCAGCTTGTCCGGGGGAATACCAAGGCGTTCCCAGGCCAGCCGAGAGATATAATCTCTCCAGCGTGCCCTGGGTCTGCCCCGGGGCCTCCTCCCGGTGGGACATGCCTGGAACACCTCACCCAGGAGGCGCCCAGGGTATATATGTATATATATATATATATATATATATATATATATATATATATATATATATACGCACACTACGTTATATTAGATGTGAATAACTTACCTTTGCAGTGCTCGCGAGGTTGTTTTTTCTTTTTTCTTTCTTTTTTCTTTTTGGTGAGAATCAGTGCAAAGTTCACAAACACAGCGCAGGCCAGCAGTGCTCCAAGCACAGTAACGAGCAGGAACTCCTCTGGAATAAGAAAACATTACAGCAGACTGTTAACATTCTAATTATATAATGGCACAATAATGTACATATCTCACTGTGAGTGAGGTCACAGTATTAAAGTTTCATTTAAATAGTTTTCATTCACTGCATGAATTTTGAGTTTCAGAAGTAGAAACTCAGGAAAAGCTAAAAACAAAAAACATTCAGGATTCCAACCACTTTTTGGCTCAATTTCCAAGATGTACAGTGTCTCAGTAATAAATCTTCATAAACATTAGTTCATACATTTGTGATTTTTATGCCAAGACGAAGAAGAAAAAGCACAAGTAGCAAAGGCAGCCAAAAGGAACCTGCAATAATTCTTGTAAGCTTTAAACTGCAAATCTGATTTATAGATTTCCAACCACTGTGGACTGTGAGACGTAAGAACATTATAATGTTTATATTAAGTATTTTGAGCTGTCAGCAGCTAATGATACATCATATTGCATATCCACACAATGATCACCTAATTATCTAACTCACATCAATTTTAGAGGGCTCAAAACTACCATGCGAAGCCCTCTAGTATATATTCATGGAAACCAAGACAGCAATAACAAGCAAAATAACTAAAGACGTAAATAAGACTTTACAAACATACTGGTCTCCACTTTAGCTCCTTCCCCAAACAGGATCTGTCCACATGTTACCAGAGTACAGTAGTAGGTCCCACTATCAGATGTTTCACCATATGGACACTGATCTGTCTCAGTTTTGTTCTTGGAGAGGAGCGAACACTGCAGAGTGACTGCATTACCCACATGGACTGGCTCCACTTCTCGACTTTTCTTCATGGTGACAAATGTATTTTGCGTTTTAGGATCTGTGGGAGTCACAGAGAGACATAAAATAGCATTAACTAGAATTGTTTGGCTTTAGCCGCAGATATGATATAAACAATCAAATTAACATACTTTACCATTCACTGCCACAATTGTGCCATTTTTAAATCTCATACTGAATGATGATCCTGCTTGACAGAAGTACGTTGCTTCATCTTTTTTGCTTACATTTCTTATGATAAGAGAATGCACATTACCCACTTTTGTGGCACTGAATCTTGAGTTGTTCTTTTGAAATATTTTGTCAAAACTTCCTTCAGCAACTGTTTGAACCATATATCCAAAATTCAGCTTATACCAGTAAAACAACCCTTTATCACTTCCAGAGAGCGCACATGTCAGAGTCACATTATCTCCGGGTTTAGCCACAGTTAAAGAGATCTGCTGAGGAACCTCATTCGTTTCAGTCAAAGCTGAAGCAAAGAGACAAACAGTAACAGTTAGAACAAAACAGAAAAAAGCACTCAAAAGTATATTCATCATGTTATGCCAAATATTACAAAACCTCATGTTTTACATTGTTTACAATGATAAACTCACACAATGTACTTAGAAGCATCAAAGAAACCAGTCTTCCAACCATTGTGGTACCTCAGCCTTCTCTTTCATAACTAATATCTTTACACTCAAAGGAAGATTTAGTCATGAGCTGATTAAGGTTTACAAAGTGGAAATCACAGTGATTGGCTGAAGCACAAAATGCACTTCCTGTAAAAATTTGCAAACCATTTACATATTTAGAGGCAAACACATTATTGCAAGCTGATGACAGAACAATATAGCACTCTGCTTTCGCTAACATAAGTTATGTCGTGTTACACTTTTGCTTTTTTGAGAATTGTAATGTAATTCCATAATTTTTATTATACTCTACTTGATCTGCTAGTCTTTATCGACCTTTGAGCTTCAAATTGTTACATTTAATTGTTTTGTAAATGTAAATGTTAAAAAAAATTGTGAAGTTCATTTAGGTCAGCCTGTTAAAAAATAAATGATGATAGACAAACCTGACATGGATCACCTGTTAGCTCTACTTTTACAGAGTGATAATACAACGTAACGTAAACTTTATTCTGAACTCTATTTTCTGTTTACACAAAAAATAGAGTTTAAAAACTGAAAGTTTTACCAACCGTTTGAAAAAAATGTAAGTGCCAAAAATTAACCTGACACTTTGAAACATGAATGACCAACAAACAGGGTTTTTTTCCTTTGTCATGACATGATATTGTAGGCAAGTACTTACAGTAAAAGATGTTTATTGAGTAATTCTCTGTGAGGTGAGAAATAATGAGGGAAAATATGAAAAGAGGCCACCACAGACGTACGTTTTGATTAAAGCTGACTGCAGGAAGTGTGTGCTGTGTGCAGCTTAGTGTGCTACAAATCCATCCATTCATCTTTTTCTTTTTTAATTATCTGCTATTAAGTTATTTCTTTTTCAAGTTATTGTACCCTAAATAATAAGTCACATTTTACATGACATTAAGTGAAACCAGCCCCAGTCGCATTTCCACACACTTTATCTCCCTGCACACAAAATGTTAATTCCATGTTACATAATTAGTTTCATATCTGAGTAGACAAACTTAGATCATTTTTTAACCATAACCAAGTATTTTTGTTGCACAAGCCAACAGAGTAGTTTTGGTTGCTACAACTACACCTTCACTGGCTTCACTGATACTGTGCTGCCAGTGGTGATGCACTGAATTAGTTTTCTGTATATCAGAGCTGAGCAGACACCTACTCATAATCAAACATGCAATGACCTGAAAAATACTGAACAAAAGTCTTTATTGTGGTGTCCTGTCTGCCTGTTTGTCTGTCTGTTTTGTGCTTTTGCTATTAGGTTTAATTTACTATCAAAGTAGTTCTTGAGTCGGTTCATTTGCAAATAAGGACTTGAAGTCACCTGCAGTCTTTTATTTCTATCATACTTTCAGTATTTTCAAGATCTCTGTTGTAACGTATGTAATTTTGTCTATAAGATGAATGAAAATTGTTCTTATTTAATTTTTTGTAAGCTGTTACCTTGTTTTTTTATAATTTGCAGACTGTTGACATGCTGATTAAATACAAAATCATATAAATCATTCACTTTACATTCAAAGGACAGGGAAGGTGAAACCCGTCACAGAGGTGTGACACGATGAAGGAAAAATTCAAAAGTCATCAAAACAGAAGCACGCTGGTTCACTGCATGCTGTGAACCAGCGTGCAGCAAAAAATCCCCTGTTGCCCCTTCAGGCGGTTTGCCCTTCAAGCTCGGGTCCTCTACCAGAGGCCTGGGAACTTGAGGGTCCTGCGCAGTATCTTAGCTGTTCCTAGTACTGCGCTCTTCTGGACAAAGATCTACAGTGTTGTTGCTGGGATCTGCTGGAGCCACTGGCCTAGCTTGGGAGTCACTGCACCTAGTGCTCCAATTACCACTGGGACCACTGTTACCTTCTCCCTCCACATCTTCTCGAGCTCTTCTCAGAGTCCTTGGTGCTCCTCCAGATTCTCGTGTTCCTACTTCCTGATATTTAGATTTAGATCTCATTTCTAAGAGAAGTCCCACTATGCGACAAAAACAGTTCAGGAAACAGAATACAAAGTGCAAGGTGTTGATCTGGCCTTCAAACTCAAGCATCCTGCACTGGAACAAGCCCACACATAACCCAATACACAACCCACAGAACCCAAAATGGTTGTTCATTCATTATTTAAATTATATAAAGAGATTTTATTGTAGATTAGAAAGTTCTTATCAACCCTGTGGTGAATTACAGCTTCATATATGATGTGCTCTGCATAACTGAGACTACTGGTTGTGTCTGAGCTGTGGATAGGACATGAAGGGAAACCACAAATGACTAGAGACATGGAGGTGAAGAGACATGTCAAGAACTGATCATTTTGTAAGTCAGTCATCCTGCCAACACACTTATTTATATAGCAATTTAAAAACAGCAAGTGCTGACCAAAGTGTTTAACGAGGACATAATAAAAATGAAAAAAGAAAATAAAGTAAAAATATATTTTAGTATATTGATATGTAACACCCTTATTCACATGCTAAACCGGGGGGTAGAAATGGGCACATACACATGCTAACACTCTTACAGGGGAAAGTGCGGAGCTTCTTGCACAGATAAAGGAAATCACTAAATCCTGGGGCTTATTCACTTATTGTTCCATGTGTTTTCTTTTTGTTTGTTTGTTTTTTCATTGCTTAATCAAGATTCTCCAAAACTTCTCAGACCTTATGTATGTTTATAGGTGGAAACACTGACCTTTACAAGCTAACAGCAGTGACGAGGCAACTATCTAAAAATAGTTTGACTGAATCAGCAAAAGTCTTGTACTTTTTCACTTTCCAGTATTGTGGTATGTCCCAGTATCAGTGCTTGTGAAAGAACAAGCAAAGCCACATGCAAGATGCAAACTATGGCTGGCTACTTTTCTGCTTTCAACGCCCTACCAACCCTGTTTACTCAGAATGCATATGCATTTGGGCATCAACAGGACGTGTAACTAGTTCAAAACAAGCTGCCGCAGACTATTTTTAGCTGAAGCTGTCGATAGTTTTTAGACCTTCCTTCCTGAATGTGGACTCATTTTGTTACGATAAACTTTAAAATATACAACTACAACTTTTAAAACTAAATGCTAAATACTTCTTTTTAAAGTAGAAGCTTTTTAAACACATCATTGTGAGCAAATACCACAATGTGCAGGACGAAACATGAATGATTCGAGCAGGCACGATCAATTACAGAAGAAAACCACACTGCTACAATGGAAATTCTCATAAAACTATTTTTATATCACACGTGAAGCATATGCATATACTATTTATGCAAACTGCCAGAAAAAGATGCCTCTCAGTGGATTCACACCTCGTTTGGATCACACAAACTGCTGCTGAATTTTTCATGCATTTTTTGTGTGTTGCGGGTTGTTAAATGAACAAAACATTACAGTGCAGTCTAGCCTAGAAACAATCCGGTCGTTAAGTGATGACGTGACGAATCCTACTTCCGGGCCTAAAGTAGTCTGCGTTTATGGCTTTTGTGTTGTTAACATGTTTAATGTTTTGTATTTTCTTCTATTTAATCTCAAAAAGCTCCTAAAACAGTCAGTGATCACTGTTGACCTCCCTCGGCTTTTATTACCGCTAATCATTTATTTAAGCTCAGTTTTTAAAACCTTAGGATGTAACTACAGCCCAGACCATGCAGCAGTATATGAATGACTAACCTCGTATTGTGGATGGATTATCTCAGTTGTTCTCCTGGCTGAAGTTTGGTCCTTTTACAGCATCCTGCCATGCGATTACATTTGTTCCTGACCACCGAGAACACTCACGTTAACTTTTATCGAGTGGAAAAAAAGTTAGCTTGTTTATATTATGCTAACATAGCTGTGTCGCTAGCGGTCACGTAGCACATCATTATATACCAGCTAGCCCAACTTCAGTAACCCTACAAATGTCACTGCTGTTTAGTTTCCTGTCTTCATTTATGTTGGAAGTGATAACAGAGCTGTACGTTTGAATTTGTTTCCAAACCCCCGCAGTCAGGACATGCTATATTGTATTTAGATAGAAGCTAGCGAGCTAACTTCCTGCTAACTTCTAACTCCGTTAAATATCACAAATTCCGTTTTCATGGATGCCTGGATGATAAACTCAATTGTTACACCTGGTAGAGTAGAACGCTGATCATTTTATTAAAGATGAAAGACTTTAGACAGTTTTTCAACTCTCAGTAATGCCATAGGGATCGTTTGATATATGGACCTGCAGCGGAGTTTAGGCACAGACACGGCTAGTGACGTCAGACTTAACGACCGGATAAATGCATGAACTAGTTTTTCAGCAATAGTCTGAGACAGGATATTTATACGTAATTTTAGAGATACAACGCAAATGGAATAAAATAGTCTTGTATATGCATTGAAGGACATATCCTGGTCCTAAATGAAAGGTGTTCTCACAGTGTTACTGGAGGCCAAGGTAATGCAGAGTGAGAATCCTGTTAGATATCATATTTCTAAGATTTTCAGTTTTATCTGAATTTAGAAGCAAAAATTAGAGGCCTTCCAGGTCTTTATTAAGATATTCCTGCAGTTTAACTAATTGGTGTGTTTTATCTGACTTCATGCATTGAGGTTTAGCAGGACAAGCATAGAGATGACTCCACTGTCAAAGGCCAGAAGAAGATCATTTGTAACCTTCACGAAAGCTGTTTCTGTGCTGTGATGAGCTCTGAAACCTGAATAGTACTTTGTCAGAAGTATTAGCCCAGCAGTTCGATGCAGTTTTTATTTTTAAATTAAATAATAATTTCTTTATAGCACTTTGTTTCATTATGATTAGTTTAAGTCAATGTAGAATAAATGCAGCATTGCAGCCCCAGCATGTTGATCAAGTGATGACAGACACTCTGCTTCCACCTGCTGGTGAGTTGATAAATTCTTGTAATAACTCAAACCTTTAGCTCAGGCTTTCCCGTGCCACTCCCATCTCCATGAACCTTGTACACTGTCTTCTATTGTGTGCCTTCTTCCTGTTTGGCATATATTTCTCTAGTTTGTATATATTCCTCTTGTCATATACAGTCCTCTTGTCTGTTATTTATTCTTGCTGACCAACAAGTTATATGTTTACACGATGCACAGTTGGTGTGGACTGCCCACAATTTTGTTGTACTGAACAACAACAACAACAACTATTCACAAAAAAGGACAGCATTTTTGGAGTGTTTATCACCCTGCATATATGTTGCATACTGCCTATGGCTGTTGCAGGTGGTGAGAGCTTTTATTAAGCTAAATCAGATTAAAACCAATTTGAGTTACACTAGGTCTCAGTACAAAACATGTTTTAGTTGGTTACTTTGTTTGAAATTTTTATGAGAATTTTAATTTACGTCTGTCTTCTAGTCCTAGGTACATTCCTCAAAAGGTTTGCTACGGTATACTTTGCTAAATCCTTTAATAACGCAATTTGTAAAAAATATTTAAAAATATGTCGTAACAGGAGTTTTACTAATAATGTATGGATTGCATAATTTTAAATTGCCTGCTGTGAACAAATCTCCTCCAGTGCTCTGCACATCTCTGGTAAATCGCTGCAGTAATGTGAAGACCAAACTCAATTTTTACAGACACGTAAGACAAAGCAGACTGTCATTTGCATCACAGCAGATTCTTTTGTCTCACATTAGCATCTAAATCTGAGACTAATGAATATATGTACACTATATATAATAGTATATGCATTACTGGATGTGTATACTAAATATGTGTTTCTACACGTGTGTGTACATATTTTACAAATTAAATAGCGTAAACAATAAAATAAAATATATAAAAATATACAGAGTTGGTTGAGACATGTGCAAAACAGAGGCATTTATATACAGTGTGGTGCCTCCACCCCAGGGAAGAAGGTAACACTACCTGGGTGGAGTTTCCCCCTCCATGGGCAAGGGTACCTAGACCTGGGGTATAGAGTACGCTTGGGGAGTGTGATTGTGTATACAGTTTCTATTTATGTCTGCCTCTACGTTGGGTGAGTGCTGAGTAATTACATATGAGAGCATGAGGGTGGGAATGGATGTTTGTATCTGTGTGTGCCTGTTTGTTTGTGTCTATATGTCAGGTTGGGTATCAGACGCCACCTCTCTGGGGACATCTCAGGCCCTCCAAGGTATGGAGGCCTATCTCCCCCCACCACTCCCCCTGCCAGTGGCAGACCCCCTCAGACATCGGTGCGTTGGTGGTTCTTTGTGTCCGGGGATGGGCGTCCAGGTACACACCGGCTCACTCCTGGTGGTTGCTTGTAAGGGCCTGGAGCCTGGGGCTTGCTCGGGCCCCTTCGGGGGTGGGGTGCCCTCGGCCTCTTGGCCTGGGGCTCGGTCACTCTGGCACAGCTGGCTGTCAGCGGAGCTCATGGGCACGTCACTGCAACTTCAGATATGTGAAGCTGGCAACCTTTTAAGTTCATTCATTTCTCTTTTTGAAATTTTTGACTGACCGGGGAAGCCGCACAAAAGCTAGCAAGCCACCGCTTTTCCCACTTATGTACAAATACCTTTCTGCTCTTATGCATGTCGTCATATCGAAATATATGTTATTGTTTATTAATAAACAGCACACAGTGGTCCCGCTGTTCATCCGTCACTGTCTCGCTTTTTCGCTGATTTTTTTATGGCACAGTTCAACTGTCAACAATGTGCATTGCATTCTGCAGCCTGATTGACAAATCTCCTCCATGTCGTGTCTCCTGCGCTTGCCAAATTTGTCATGTTTGGTTTTGATAACCATCACGTCCAATAAAAAAAACAGCACAAAAACACCCATAACTATGACCCTCATTCGGAAATAGGCACCTCATCCACACCAGGGGCTCTGCCACCAAGGAGTTGTTTAAGTGCCTCAGTGACCTTGCCCCCAGAAATTGGCGGGTCATCCCCCTCATCCCCAGACTCTGCTTCCTCCTTGGAAGACATGTCAGTGGGATTAAGGAGGTCCTCGAAGTATTCCTTCCCACAGGCTAACCAAGCCCGATAGGACTCCTTCTTCAGCCTGGTGACTCCCTTCTAGTGATGGGTCGGTCTCGAACGAAAGGGCTCTTAGAGCCGGCTCTTTGACGTGAACGACGCGAGCCGGCTCCTTATCGCGAGCCATGGGGTTTTTTTCTCTTTCTCTCACCCTCTCTTGCACTTTTTTTCCGCTTCACTCCGCATGCGAGCCTTGTGCTTTACGCTGGGAAGAGGGGGGAGGGGCGGTAGTTACACTCAGTGTTGCCAATTTGGCGACTTTGTCGCTATATTTAGAGAGTTTTCAGACCCCCTTAGCGACTTTTTTTTCTAAAAAGCAACTAGCGACAAATCTGGCGACTTTTTCTGGTATTATTGGAGACTTATTTATGACCACCTTTTGACGTGAAAACGTGTATCGCTCTTACTCTCAACAAGCAGCGATGCTGCCTTGGGCACCTCACCCGTGCTAAAGCGCTCACAGGCGGAGGATAGCCCTCCCCCAGCTGCTATCAGGGCAGGAGGCTAGTGATGGGTCGGTCGTGAACGAAATGGCTCTTAGAGCCGGATCTTTGACGTGAACGACGCGAGCCGGCTCCTTATCGCGAGCCGTGAGGTTTTCCACTTCGCTCAGCAGAAGCGAGCCTTGTGCTTTACGGTGGGAAGAGGGGGGAGGGGCGGTAGTTACACTCAGTAGCACAGGAACAGAGCGGGAGGGAGAGAGAGAGAAAGAGCCAGGGACAACAACGCCACATTAGAAAATCATCCACAACTATTTTCAGTTGCAGATGATAAAGGATTCAGAAAGTTTATTCATGCAGGTCCATATGACAGAGAATATGCATGTTCTTTTTGTTTTCATATTATAATTTATATTTAATTGTGTTGTGGTTTGCAGTGTTTTGTGTTGTTGCACTTTAAATTTATTTAAAAGGAAAAAGCTGAAAATTTAAATAGTTGAAATGTGAATAGTTGATTTTTGTATTATATGATTTATTTATTACATTTTATGTGGAGTGAATAAATAAAAGTAAAAGCAAATTTACGGTGGCCCCTACAGACAAAACACGTACAAACTCCAAAACACGTACAAACTCTACGTACACTGAGCTTTTGTTACCTAGTGGCTACACAAGCCAGCAAGTACCAACGACCGGATTTAGTGTGTGGTAGTAACAGGTAAATGAACTTTTAATTATTTGACTATATATTAATGCTTGTGTATAAATACACAAACAATACACATATGCTTTGATGCTTTCAATTGTGTAATTTAAGTGATCTAGGTAGCTCTGTTTTGGAAGTTCAGTTCATGCTAGAAATGTGTTTTGGAGTTTGCGCGTGCTTTGTCTCTAGGGGCCACCGCATATATTTATACATAAACATATATAAATAAAACCTTTTTTTTTTTACATTAGTAATTCCTTTTGTGCATAATTTTATATTATCGTAATAATAAATTAATTAAAGCAACAAAACAACCTGAAGAGCCGGTTCGGAGCCGAAAGAGCCGGTTCTCTAAAAAGAGCAGGAAATCCCATCACTACAGGAGACGTTCACACCTGTGCGTCCAAACGGCAAATGAATTGCGCATGAGCGAAGCCGCTACTCCCGCACTGACTGTAATGCAGTCAATTCTTCTTTTACTGTTATGCTGTTTTGTGGATCACAAGGTTTAAAACTACTTATAAACACGCACTCTCACACACAAAGTAACTCCACCAGAGCGCCAATTTCGGGTCACTTTTGCCGGTCCAGGTCTGGATAAAGGAGCAGGGTTGGAATTGTGACATTAAAAAACAATAACTGCTAAAAGAAATTTAATTTGTAGTTCTAAATAAATTCGAAATGCATTTAGGACGTTTTTTACTCACTTTATGTCTCTTCCATGATGTTATTTCTCTCTCCAACATCGTAGGTCTTCTTTTTGTTTTCATATTATAATTTATATTTAATTGTGTTGTGGTTTGCAGTGTTTTGTGTTGTTTCACTTTAAATTTGTAAAAGGAAAAAGCTGAAAAATTAAATCACGTATGAACTCTGAAGCGCGTACAAACCCTGAAGCACGTACAAACTCCAAAACACGTAAAAACTCCAAAACACGTAAAAACGCGTATAAACTCCGAAGCATGTACAAACTCCAAAACTCGTAAAAACTCAGAAGCACATAAAAACTCAAAACACGTACAAAAGACAACAGAAGTGCTCCTGGATGCTAGGCACAGTGTTGAGCTTGTGTTACCTAGTGGCTACACAAGCCGGCAAGTACCAACGATGTGGTAGTAACAGGTAAATGAACTTTTTTTTTTTAATTATTTGACTATATATGAATGCTTGTGTATAAATACACAAACAATACACATATGCTTTCATGCTTTCAATTGTGTAATTTAAGTGATCTAGGTAGCTGTTTTGGAAGTTCAGTTCATGCTAGAAATGCTTTTTGGAGTTTGTACGTGTTTTGTCTCTAGGGGCCACCGCATATATTTATTAGGGGTGCAACAATACTCGTATCGATATTGAACCGTTCGATACAGTGCTTTTGGTTCGGTACGCATATGTATCGAACAATACAACATTTTTTATTTATTTTATCAACTTTCCTTCTGACGATGCTGTCTGTGTTGAGCGCTCAGTGGCTCTGCACTCGACAGTGCAGCCTAGGCGGAGTAGTCGAAGGCAGATTCACTGAGCGCAGGGCAAGCTAGCGAGACAGAAGTTAAGCTCTCGTTGCAACATGGCAAATTGAACCTCCCCCACCCTCATTCAGATCTGGCCTTTAGAACTATTTTGGTTTTCATGTGACGTATGACCCTGAAGGTAAGCGCGTCATGGACTAAAGTAAAACAGTATGTTGGATGTGCCACGCAATGCTCAATTACATTGGTGGGAACTAGTGCGTTAGCGCAGTTAGCTCGTTAACGTGTTGGCCGTCCAGCCCCACGCACGGGGCGATCCGC
Organism: Astatotilapia calliptera; assembly: GCF_964374335.1. NCBI lineage: Eukaryota > Metazoa > Chordata > Actinopteri > Cichliformes > Cichlidae > Astatotilapia > Astatotilapia calliptera. Next base: position 3,291,612 of record NC_137423.1, on the reverse strand, counting down.
GGTAGCTCGTTAACCGAGATTTGCCGTGTTGTGGCATTAACGTTATTTCAACGAGATTAACGCTGACAACACTAGTGGGAACACAACGAATATGACTGCAAATTTATTCCGACATCATCCTAGTGCAAAGACAAGTGGAAGCAGACAAAAACAACAAGCACGCATGCTACAAACTTTACCCGAGTCATTTAGACAGCCGTTAGCACATGATTCTCCTTATGGGGACCTGATATGTTTAATATGCTGCTGAGAATATAGCCCAGAAGAAGAGTATAGTATAGCTTTTATTTTGGAAAGAGCCATTTCTCTGTAATAAACTCTCTTTTCCAAAGATGAGGGATTTCTCGATCAGATAGATTAATTTTTTTATTACTTTGGTGTTTCAGCAACATTAAATTTGAAAACTGTACTTTTGAGTTAAAATATATATTTATAATTTTAATAAATGACAAATTAAAAAGGCATGAACATTTTTTTTTGTATTGAAAGAATATCAAACCGTGTATCGAAAGTATCGAACCGAACCGTGAATTTTGTGTATCGTTGCACCCCTAATATTTATATATAAACATATATAAATAAAACCACTTTTTTACATTAGTAATTCCTTTTGTGCATAATTTTATATTATTGTTAATAATAAATTAATTAAAGCAACAAAACAACCTGAAGAGCCAGTTCGGAGCCGAAAGAGCCGGTTCTCTTTAGTGAGCCGAACCGAAAGAGCCCGTTTTCTAAAAAGAGCCGGAAATCCCATCACTACTCCCTTCACCTCTGGTGTCCACCATTTGGTTCAGAGATTAGAACCACGTCAGGCACCAACCACCTTGCGGCCACAGCTCAATGCAGTAGCTTCAGCAATGGTGCTGAACATGGTCCGTTCGGACTCAATGTCCCCAGTCTCCCTCGGAATGCTGTTGAAGCCCTGCCGGAGGTGTGCGTTAAAGATCTCACGTACTGGGGCCTCTGCTAGATGTTCCCAGCACACCCTCACTACGCGTTTAGGTGCACCGGGTCTGTCCAGCGTCCTCCCCCGCCACCTGATCCAAGTGATCAGTTGACAGCTCAGCCCCTCTCTTTACCCAAGTGTTCAGAACATATAGTCGCAGGTCTGGTGATACAATTACAAAATCGATCATCGACCTGCGGCCTAGAGCGTCCTGATTTATAATCAGCTCACAATAAAATCTATGTCTTCTGTGTGACTCTGTGGACAGTAATGTAATTATAGGTATCCTTGGACTGTAAACATTTACTGTATATTACTGTAGGAATCACTGTTTATACAAACATCTGTGTAATACTAGACAGAACACACAGATCAACGATCAATTTTTTGTGGTGTAATTGGTTTCACTGCTGGAAACATGTCTATCGTAGTTGGTTCGAGAACACAAGGTCTGTGATATAAAGGTTTTAAGTCCTCGAGTTTTTATTACAATGTTATTAAGGTGGGGTGTACGGTGGCCTTGATAGGTCAAATGCACTGCAACTCAAGAAAAAAAAGACAAGCAAATAGAAAAAGCAGAAAAACAAAAAGGAAGTTGAATAAAACAACGGTAACCGAAAAGTTACAACAGAAAACAGCACTTGTATATGAATTTAAGAGTTTAATCATGTATTTTAATCAAGTGTTTTTTGTCTTTTTAATATTTTATGCTTTACAAATAGGCTTTTAACATTTTCAGTGTGGTCATTGTGGAAATGCCGGTACAGCTTCATGGTCAGCATTGACAGGATTCTCTGGTGTGTGGGTACGGTAATGCTTCTTTAAATGCGCTGACTGTCTAAAGGACTTCCCACACTGGTCACAGAGGTATGGTCTTTCTCCAGTGTGGATCCGCTTGAGGACCTTCAAATTAGATGAAGATCTAAACTTTTTACCGCACTGGTCACAGAGGTATTCTCTTTCGCCGGTGTGGGTATGCTGGTGAACCTTCCAAAGAAAAAATTGGAAATGTCAACACTGAGTGTCCAGGAGCAAATTTCAGTGTTTGGATTGTTTTCTGGGTTTCCCATCTTCCTCTTCATCATCCTCCTCCTCCCTTGGCTCCATCATCATCACTGTCGTTGTCGTCAGTGTCACTGTGATCGGCGTCACTGTCAGGACCACTCTCAGGGACACTGTCACTCTCAGCCTCCTCGTTATCCCAGAACCACCTCATTTCTTCAGCTATGGAATCTTCTGCTTGCTGGGCCGCGTTTATTTCCATTTCTCCTGCTGGGATCTCTGCTCTGTTATTGACCCAGGGTCCTTCAACTTGAGGAGGATTTATTTCTGTGCCTGCTGCTAGAACAGCAGCCTCTTCCTCATCATTCTGAAGATTGTCCTCCTCAACATCGTGTTGTTGCTGTTGATTAATAACTTGGCCCAGAACACAGGAGATTTTCTTAAGTCAAGAGGCCGCGCAGCAGACCGATTTGAAGCCAGTGGACCATCAGGGGAACTGCTTCAAAATCTTCACTGTACTTGTACTCTGGATATTGTTCCATCTCATTTACTAAAAGATGTTATGACACTGTGGGTATGAGTTTGCTGTCTATTGTCAATAGCAGTCTTCAGTCTGGGTGTGTCCCTGCTGACTTTAAACATGCTGTGGTCCAGACCTTTCTAGATAAAAATGGCATTAGTGAAGCATTTCAGTCTGGTTTTAAAGCCCACCACAGCCCCGAAACTGCTTTTTTAAAAGGTTTTAATGACCTTTTCACTTTTACTGACTTGGGAGATTCTGCCATTTTAATACTATCAGACCTCAGTGCTGCCTTTGATACCGTAGATCATAGGATTCTTATCTCTCAGCTTGAACACTGTCGGAGTCAAAGGGACTGCATTGGAGTGGTTTAAATCTTATCTCTCCAACCAAAGCTTTTCTGTTAGATTGGGGATACATCATCCTCAAAAACCTCACTCACTTGTGGGGTCCCCTAGGGGTCCATTCTTGGCCCAGTTCTCTTTTCAATTTATATGCTCTCTATGCGTTCACTTTTTAAAAAACATGGCATCTCATTTCATTGTTATGCAGACGACTCACAGATTTAGCTGCAACTGAAACGTACATCTTTGAATCCTCTGATTAGTTTGCTAGATGTCCAGGTGCCCCATCTTCTTTTTCATCATCCTCCTCCTCCCTTGGTCTCCTCCTTGAACCTCCCAGTACTGGGCTGGAGGCCAGTGGCACAGGGCCATCCTGAACATTGTCTCCACCATCATCATTGTCATTCTCATCAGTGTCATTGTTATCACTGTTGTTGTTATCAGTGTCGTCGTCAGTGTCACTGTGATCGGTGTCACTGTCAGGACCACTCTCAAGGACACTTTCAATGTCACTCTCAGCCGGGCCTGGGCCGGGTTCATTTCAATTTCTCCTGCTGGGATTTCAGCTCTGTTATTGACCCAGGGTCCTTCTACTTCCTTTTTTTTTTTTTTTTTTTTTTTTAACAGAACAAAAATGCGGGGAAAAAAAGCGAAAAGCAAAGTGGCCACAAATGGCCAGTATAGAGCCCTGAGGGATATTACAATCAAGTGGGCCGTTGGGGTAATGCAACATGGGGTAGAAGGACCGGGCGAAGTTATTGGTAAGGGTGGAGTCACTTTCCGACATTGGAATCAGGCAGGGCAGGAGCAGGAGGAGCAGCAGCAGGAGCTGAAGAGGGAAGGCGGCACGCAGGGCCCGGTAGAAGAAGGATCGAGGGGGAGACGATTCCCGCTTCTCTCTTTGAGTGGAGGAGCCTTTCTTTGAATTTGCAGCCTCCTGAGAAACACTTTGACACTGGGCGGCTGTAGCAGATTCACAGTCCAGACGTTGCCGCAGGTTGCTGAGGTCGCCGTCCACCTGCTTCAGGAGCAGCTTCAGCTTGCTCCCCGTCACGTGGAGTTTCTCCCGGGCCTCGTTGCTCTCCTCTGTGCCGTCTTCAGGCTGGAGCTGAGACCACAGAGTCTGAAGGGAGGCCTGATGAGCCTGCCTGTCCTGCAGCTCCTTTTGCAGAGCAGTGAGGGTGTTGCTGTGCTGTTGCAGCGCTGTGAGAGTCGTGTCTGGGTGGCCGATGTCCACTGCGTAGCGTCCGCTCTCTGCGTGAGCGAGCCACAGCAGCAAAGAGTGGAGGCTTTCATGAAAGTCCTGAGTCGGTGATGTCAGGATGGACGTCTCATTTGGGCTTTGTACCGTCACCACCTCCCACATCTCTCCTGTCGTTCTTCTCCTCAGCTTCACCATAAGACAAATACAGTTCTTGATGGATATCTGTGCGTCGGGTTACCCGACAGACGGGCGACTGTTATCCGACGGACGGGCGACTGTTACCAGGTCCTTCTACTTCCTGAGGTGGATTTATTTCTATGCCCGCTGCTGGAACATCAGCCTCTTCCTCCTCTTCATTATCAGCCTCTTCTTCCTTGTCCTGAACTCTGTCCTCCTCATCATCATTTTGTTGCATTTGAATTTCTTCAAAATCCAGACGCTGCTGTTGTTCAAAAACCAGTTCTTCGACTGGTACCCCTACAACAACAAACAGAGAAATATATTATTGTTATCATTCATATGATGCCAAAACTGTCCACAAATCCATCTAATCTGACTGAGCTGGAGCTGTTTTGCAAAGAAGAATGGGCAAGGATTTCAGTCTGTAGATGTGCAAAGCTGGTAGAGACAGACCCTAAAAGACTGGCAGCTGTAATTGCAGCAAAAGGTGGTTCTACAAAGCATTGACTCAGGGGGCTGACTAATTACGCACACCCCACTTTGCAGTTATTTATTTGTAAAAAATGTTTGGAATCATGTCTGATTTTCATTCCACTTCTCACGTGTGCACCACTTTGTGTTGGTCTTTCACGTGGAATTCCAATAACATTGATTCATGTTTGTGGCTGTAATGTGACAAAATGTGGAAAAGTTCAAGGGGGCCGAATACTTTTGCAAGCCCCTGTATATTTGTTATTACCTGAAATAAAGATGGAGAAAAGAAGCAAAAAACAAAAAAGCTGAACTCAGACCTGACGGGCCAGGCCGCAGCTTCAGCTTTAGCCGACTTCCTCCTGATAAGGTCCTCACACAAAGGGGGCAGGGCAAGATGGCGGGCTGAGCAGTCACATCCATCTGAACTCCTCACTAATGTTATAATCTCTTATATTTCTATTGTTCAGCACTTTGGTCAGCCTTGTGTGTTTTTAAAGTGCTATATAAATAAACTGTGATGATGATGATGATAATCTTAAAGTTATATATTTCACTCCTTTGAGTTATATTGACGATGTTTCAGCCCGAACATGAAGAAAAACAACAACACGAAACCTCCGGCAGTGAAAGACCTCCCTTTCACAACAAGAGGGACAGACTGTTAACAACCCCTGATAATACTCCTGAAAAACCACATATGGAGAAAAAAGCAAAAGGTACGGCTGTTGATAACGACCCCAACACATCCAAAGACAGTATACTAAAAGCTACTGAGAATCTTGGAAAACGTGTTGATGACCGCATGGACGAAGTTAGCAAACAAATTCAACAACATAGCGCCATGCTGGCTTCCATCGCTAAATCGGTGCAGTTTGATTCAGAGGAGCTACAAGAATGCAAAAAGAAAATACAACACCTGGAAAAAGAGATTGAATCACTCAAAAAAGATAATGACGACATTAAAGAGCGTGTGTTGAGCCAGGAAATATAGAAAAGAAGATGGTGTCTCCGTATCAAAGGGAAAAAGGAGAAAATAAATGAAAATATCAGAGAAGAAGTGGTGGAACTTCTAGGAAGGATTGCTCCGGACCTAAAGAAGATGTTGTCCACAGAGTGGGAAGAGCGGCATCGACAAATCATTATTCTGTTTGTGAGACATGCTGTGAGAGATGACATCTGGAGGTGAACGAAGGCTTCTCCCGTGTGCAAAGAAGAAGGCATCCGCTTTGCTGAAGACCTGACCCCCGGAGGACTGGAGATCCAGACAAGCATTGTGGCCAGAAATCGACCAGGCTCGGAAGGAAGGCAAGGCTGCGGGCTTCAGGGGCCCTTTTGGTTTCATAGAAGGCAAACGCATCAGGGAAGAGACCCCAGGTACGGGCTGACATCTGACTATGAAAGGAATATAGTGGAACATTTCAGATGATGGGACTTTTACCTCAAGACTTTCCTACTCAACCTCCTAAACTTCATCTTTAAAGCTGTTCATGTGTTCTGTGTTCCAATTGAAAACTTACATTTCTTTATTTTCCTTTAACACAAGGGGACTTAAAGACTCAATTAAGCGCAAAGCTGTTTTTCAGTTCTGCAAGGGGCAACAGGCAAATTGTTTTTTTCTCCAGGAAACTCATTTTGAGGAACATGATGTGAAGTTTTGGTCACAACAATGGGGAGATAGTTATTTTTAGTCATGGTACAAACAGGTCGGCTGGGGTTCCTATTTGTTTCAACTAGTAATGTGTGATACCACTGATTTCCTTTCCAATCCGATACCAAGTAAAATTCAGGGTGGTATCGACGATACTGATCTGTTACTGATACTTTGTACAAAAACGTATTTTATTTATTGTATCTCAAATTATAGCGTCATAATGATTACAGGTCATCAGATTACTTATTCTTATCACTTAATAATGCAGGGTTCATCATATAGAAATAAAAAAACTGAAGTTGTGCGCTATTTGAACACCTTGCCTGCCTGCCGCACTAAAGGACTCTGTGAGAGACGTCTGTCTCGCCCTAGCAGCACCTGTCCCTGTCCTCCTCTTCAGTTCGCCTCAACATACGCTCGTCATATTCTGTGATATGATTTGGTGGTGTTGCCACAACACCTCACTTTCTTGCCACATGTATCACAAACCACGTTTGTGGATGTAAAATGCGTCCGCACATGACTCCAGTTACGCTCAGCCACGAGGAAACCATCATCTAAGAACCAACAGAGCCCTTAACAGGCCATGACAGGAGGGAGGTTGAACGTCTGGTGTCCTGGTGCAGCCACAACAACCTGGTGCTGAATGCCCAGAAGACAGTGGAGATTATTGTGGACTTCAGGAAGCACACAGCCCCACTCCCCCCCATCATCCTGACTGACACCCCCATCACCTCTGTGGACTCATTCCGCTTCCTGGGTACCACCATCACCCAGGACCTGAAGTGGGAGCCCACCATCACCTCCGTCATCAAGAAAGCCCAGCAGAGGATGTACTTCCTGAGGCAGCTGAAGAAATTCAACCTGCCAACACGGACGATGATGCAGTTCTACACTGCAATCATCGAGTCCATCCTCACCTCCTCCATCACCGTGTGGTACGCTGGAGCCACTATCAGGGACAAACAGAGACTGCAGCGTGTTGTGCGCTCTGCTGAGAAGGTGATTGGCTGCAGACTCCCATCTCTGCAGGACCTGTGCACCTCCAGGACATTGCGGCGTGCAGCTCGGATCTCAGCTGACCCTTCTCACCCTGGACACAGTCTGTTTGACCTGCTCCCCTCAGGCAGGAGGCTCCGGTCCACTCGCACCAGAACCTCTCGCCATAAGAACAGTTTCTTCCCCTCTGCTGTTGGACACATGAACAATAACCATATGACTGTCCCCGCCACTAACACATGACCCTACGCTGTGTTCACTGCATCATTCCATGTTTGGCACTGATCACCACCTGCACTCATGTATATATCTTTCAACGTAGCACTCTTAATTCTTATTCTCATGTATATATCTCATGTATATCTCATGCACATATCTTTCCACGTAGCACTTTTAATTCTTATCCCTACTTTTATTTTTTTCCATGTCTATTTAAGTGCTATTTATGACAGTATGTTTGCACTGAAGCACCGCAGCAATTTCCTAATGTTGTAAACCTGCTCAACATTTGGCAATAAAACCCTTTCTGATTCTGATTCTGATGACCGCAACCCCGGGCTGAGCCTTCCAAAGAAGACGCTCCTGGGGAATCCCCAAGCCTGTCCCTACCCCCACACCAATCACAACAGTGAAGGCGGGACCAAACTATGACCCCCCACCCCCACTAGGTGATGGAGCTGATCAAAGGAGCCCAGAGCAATTGATCTGATGTGGTGGCAGAGGCTGTATCGAGACTAATGTAATCTATTAGATAATTTCTATATTGGTTAGAATTAAGATTATTTTTATTTTTCCAGTTCATGAGGACTGTTTTCTTGGCTATGCATAGGGCAGTGAAAACCAAATGGGCTATATTCTTATCTGTAGTGACATTATCTAAGCCCAACAAACACACTAAGGGGGAAGTTGGAATGTTACATTTCAGACACTTCGATAAGTCTTCACATATCTCGCGCCAAAACTTCTGAACTGGTGGACAGAACCAAAGAGCGTGGATATAATTGTCCGGTGAATTGGTTTGGCAGTGTGAGCAGTTGTTGCCTGTTGCTCCTGCTGCACCAGGCTGTTCTTCTTCTCCTTTCTTTTCCTCCTCATCTTTAAGATCCACAGTGGTCTGAGCCTGACCAGCAGGTGGCGCTGACTTTTCAGGTTCTGTTGCTGTTGTTTGTTACTGTGGCCTAGGGCGGCGCTGCTCTTCATATTCACAGTTAGTCTGCCCTCCAGTTAGGCGCAGCACCTTTCCATCCCAGGTATTTAATGAATGGATAAATAATCAGATGCTATCTCCAACTATGAAACGAGAAATAATTTCTTTACTTCCTAAACCAAACAAGGGCTCTATCCTTTTAGATAATTGGAGACCAATCACACTTCTTTGCTGTGATTATAAATTGTTAGCTCATGTCTATGCCAACAGATTAAAAACAGGAATAACTCAAATAATAGATGAGACACAGTCAGCCTTTATAAAAGGACATCACATTCATCATCATACCCGTTTAGTATTAGATATGTTGGATTACAATTATTTAATCGATGATAGCCTTATTTTATTTCTTGATTTCTTTAAAGCTTTTGATTCTTTGAAGCATATTTTTTATTTAAAGCTCTGGAGGCTGTGGGTTTTGGCCCCAGATTTGTTAGTGTAGTGAAAATGTTGTACAGAGATATAAAAAGTAGTATTGCACTCAATCACGGATTTTCTAATAGTTTTAAAATTAATCGTGGCATTCGACGGGGATGCCCTATTAGCCCGTTATTGTTTATTGTTGCAACAGAAATGCTTGCCATTTATGTCAAACTCTCTTCAGATCTGGAAGGCATAAACATTCTTGATAAAGAATTTGAAATTAGTCAATTTGCTGATGACACTACCTTATTTCTAAAGAATATAAATTTGGTCTCTATTGCAATTAATAAAATCCTTTCATTCTCAAAAGCATCCGGCTTAACACTAAGTCTTAAAAAATGTGAAATCTTAGCTGTACACAGCTGTAATCAAAGTATTATTAACAATATTCCAGTAAAAGAGGAGGTAAAATACCTTGGTTTAATAATCAGTAAAAATACTAATGATCGAGAGATTAATAACATAACTGCTGGATTAAATGCAGTTAAAAAAATATTTAATCATTGCCTAACACATGATTTATCCATATTAGGTCATATCTTACTGTCTAAAGCAGAAGAACTTTCAAGACTCATATACCCCCTGTTATTCAATTTTTACCTCTCCAGAAACAATTAAACTGCCCAATTCTATTATATTCAGCTTTATCTGGAAAAATAATTATATATGCAAATCACAATTGGTTAAAGACTATGAAAATGGGGGCTTAAAAGCTTTAGACTTTGAATCCATTATTGCTGCATTCAGGCTCACATGGTTAAACGATTGCATTTCCTATCCTCAATCTATGTGGTACCATATTCCAAACAAACTCCTTAATAATGTCGGCGGGTTCGATTTTTTGCTCAAATGCAATTTTCTAAGATTCCTCTTAAGTTGTCTAGTTTCTATAAGCAGGCTTTGGATTTTGGGAAACTAATTTTCACCCACAATTTTTCACTTCACAATTCTGTGATGTGGAATAATAGGGTTATAGTCGTCAATAAGAAGTCTTTATTTAAATCAAACTGGTATGATGGGGTTGTATGTTTTATTTTTGATCTTCTTGGCAAAAACGGAAACTTGCTATGGTACGAAGAATTTATTGATAAATAAAAATGACGTTTCATTTAATAATTATAATAAGGCTTGTAAAGCGATACCCATACCGTTGTTAAATCTTATCGCAAATACTTTAAAGTATTCACATATATCCATTTGGAGAATTCCTGTATAAAAGGTTTAATTTAGAGTCCGACTCTTGTGTTTTCTGTTCTTCTGATGCAGAAACATTAGAGCATCTATTTTTCAAATGTCAGTATGTTAATGCTCTTTGGTTTGAAATACACTGTTGGGTTTCACTCTTTCCAATATACCTTCTTTCACATCTAAGGATGTTCTTTACTTTATGGACAATCTGGATTCTAAAATCTCAGATGTTGTCAATTTTGTAATAGTGTTATGTAAGTATTTTATTCATGCATGTAAGTGGAAAAAATACCCCTCCTCTGTTTACCGTCTTCTTGAATTACTTTTGTCATTATTTTAAGTCACTTAGGCTTCTTTCTAATATAAATAAAAAACTGCTGTACTATACTGTAAAATCACAAAGTACTTGCTATTCTGAATATTCCTGCCTGTGTCAAAAGGCCTATGTTCCTTATTATTATACCCTATATATTTTTATGTTCTCCCTTTAAAGTTAAAATGACTTGCTTCATCAACATTATAATATAAATTGTTTCAATACTGGTCTGTTTCCTTGACTTGTCGATAATTTCTTTCAATAAAGGTTAAAAAAAAACAGATGGAAGAGCTTCCTGTCCCACAATGCACAGCGGTATCCGGGCTTAATAAATTGACACGAGACGCGTGGTCTGCCTCTCAGTCAGCAGGAAGATGTGGTGCGGAAGGAGGAAAATTCATTATGGTGAGGTCTGCTCAGTAAAGGCCCGTGCGGTGCGTCGACAAGGAAAAGGACTAAAGCGAGTGTAATTTATCCATGCGACAAATTTGTGTTAAAACGGGACTCGAAAGTTTTGTGAGTGCGCAGAGCGGGTGTAGTGCAATGGCAGTCCGCGTTTACTTGTGGGCTCTTGATGGGAGACAGCATCAAAAAATATGTGCAACAACCAGTCTGTGGGCTACTCCTGTGCAGGAGCAACGTTAAGCTGGGCAGACACTGCGATTTTTGGCCCATTTTGAGCCGATTTTTCAGTCGTGCGAGCGTTTTGGCGATCGGCCCGATTTTGGCCTTCATAGTGCGTCGTGTAGTTTACGCGGGGTAACGAGAAGCGATTAACACCTCACGACCAGCTCGCGATCATCAATCGCTTGGTCCCGACCGTCGTGAGGGTGTCACCGCAGCTTCTCACACTGCGCACGCGCAAAAACATAAACGTCGGTGAAAAAGCAGCACGGCAGTGCAGCGTGTGATCTGGACACAAGCGATGGAGGCACAACTTGTAGAACTTTGGAAAGCTCATCCGAGCCTTTTCCATGTGGCCTCACAAAATTATCACGACACAACAACCGTGACAATAGTTGGATCTACATGCTGCTCAATCACAGCTGCCTGATCATGTTTTTCATTAGCAATTTAGAAAGGTTGATTGTGTGTCTGTGAGTGAAAGACCGAGAGCGAGCGACAGAATTTCTGTTTTAACCTTCATTTTATGGACGCACAGTTTAACGCCACTGGAAAAAATCGCAGTGTCTGCCCAACATACAAAGAGATGAAGTACCGTGTGTGAAACAACGACGGATGTCTGTTACCACTCAGTGCTTCTCATGCCGGACGTTTTTAACTGGTTTCGCGCTTCTTTTCCCCAGTGGGTTCAGATGGACAGGCTGCAGTGGACACTTCTGCGGCACCGCCATGTTGTTACTATGGAACGGACACAACAGGCAGTGACTTCAGTTGGTAAGTCTTTTAGATTTAAAGTATTACGGTGAGAAATCTGCTTTTGGGAATAAAACATTTCCAAGAAAAACTGATAAATTAGAAAATGCTTTATTGGCTATTAAACAAGCCAGTCAATTAAAAAAAATGTGTGGGGCATGTCTATTCAAGACAGTCTTTTCCCCTTTGCCTAATTAATTCTGTTTATAGCTTTTATAGTACTGAGTGACATGGGCAAGGAAAATGCCAATTAAAGTGTTTAAACCAGATAAACTTTCCATTTTTTGTAATGAGATTTTTTTGGGGGGATTCCCTTTGCAACTACATATTTCTCCATTGTTCTCACAGATATGCTGCCACATAAGTCTGCTAGCAGAAGTAACTGTGACAACATAAGAATAAACTGGCACGTTTGTGCTCCCTGACTTCAGTTTAGAAAATGGGGCTTGATGTGAATGTGGTTTGTGCCATTGCATTAGTTTTCACTTTAAAGTGGATCCCTTCTCAGATGATATGATTTGTCTTGAGTCTGAGGATGCAGACAAATTAAAAGCTCCTTAAATGTGAACACCTACAAATTGTCATCTTGAAGACTATCCTGATGTTGCACTGGTTTCTCTTGCAGACATGCTGGCACCCAGTGTTAAACAGACATGAAGGCTGAGTGTTGGCAGTGGAGTAGAACTACACACTGCTTGCCTTTAGGCGTAAAGGTAAGTTAAATTCAGTTTATAGACGTGTTCTGCATTGAACTATTTAGCAGTCTTGTCATGTTCACATCTTTGTCATTCCTGGTGTAATTTCAGACTGATGTTAAGCTAGATTTGCTTCAGACTCTTAGCTAGTGTAGTTAACAGGGACCAACTGATGCCACAGACTCACAACATTACAGCAGCTAGATGTTGCTGCTTACTCAGATTTTACTCCATCCAAAGTGGCATGAGTTTCCGATGGGGATGCACTGATCAGTCATTTGTGGGAGGAGAACATCCAGACTGACACTGGCTGGAAATTCTTGGACAATTCAAATCAGTTTCTTGGTGGGTGGTGTGTGGTAAATCTAAAGTTATTACACTGAGACTGACACTGGCCTGGCGCTGAGCAAAAGGCTGTTGTGAATAGATGAGATAATAGTGGTTGTGTTGCAGGCAGAGGATCTGTGGTACTGATATCTACAGACTGAAGGTGGGTCTCACTGACAACTTTTACTTGTATTTAAGTTTTTGCCCTGTATGCACTGATTAGTGAATAATAACACATTATGCTGCAAGGAGCTCATGCTGACTGACTGCAGGTATGTGTGATGTACATGAAGGATGTGGAGAAATGGTGTGAACCCAATCTTGTACTGCTCTGACAGAGACTGGCTCATCTCTGCTGGAGAATCTTAGTATTGGGAGAGAAAGTCAGGACTTGGCACAGGTTTAAGTAAAAACAATTTACCAGAACCTGACTGAAGGCCTGAAACATGCTGCTGGGAATAGTTCAGTTACCTTCACTGTGCAGATTGAATAATAATAGTAATACTTGTGCTTTGGTTTTTTGTCGACAGGGATCCTGACAGGCAGTTTTGGATGACTTGGGGATGCAACTGCTATCTTGGCTACATCGACCAGTTTCGGCAAATGTCATGTCAGGATGTGGAGTCCTGTCTGCATACCTCAACCTCACAGGGGCTCTAGATTTCAAGACGAGGGTTTTTATTTTATATTTTTTTTCTAATCCCTCATTTGAAGGTTTAAAACCAGATCTATCAAAATGTTTGCCTTTTAATGTCTGTTAATCTAAGCAGCAGCATCAATAGGTGATATTGGACACACATTTACACTGGAGTACAGCAAGTGTACATTGTGAGTTGGATAATTCTGAGGTTATCTTGCAACTGAGCTCAATGATTAAGCGATGCAAGCTTCCCATGTGGTGTTTTGAAGAGAACAGATGGCTGTAAATTCTGGTTGGAAAAATGAAGCTAATGCTGAAATCCCTTAAACCAACGTTCTGTCTGAAAGCCACCAAATGTCTATTGCTCGGTTTGCAGATTATGAGAACGGCTTTCTAGTAAACTCTTTACTGCTAAGTTTATGGCATCACTCATTTGGGGTTATAACAACAACAGCAAGATGATGTGGTGCTGAAGTCTGACTATACAATGGTACAAGCATTAATGTACACGAGGCTAAATAACAGACAAATGCATGATTGTTCCTGTCGTTGTGGCTGAACATTAGTCATCTGTCTGTTTCATTGGCCTAGATGTGATGGAATCCTCTTTATTTGAGAAATGTACTTAAACCTTTTTGTCACTACTTCCTGTGTTTTCAAGCTACCTCTTTCAAAGGTGAATAAACTGAACAGTGAATGTGTCATTGCTTTAATAAATGCCTAAATGGAACAAGACATTTGATGTTTGTGATGAATTTATATTTGAAGGTTCCTGAATACTGCAGTTGTGGGGAGGAGAAAAACAAACTGGCACAACTGTGTTCACATAAAACCAACTGGACTACATGCTGGCAAAGGCAGAACTCTGATTAAATCAAAGATAATTATCTGTATAGCGGTATAGTAGTGATCATAACTTTTAAGCTTTTTTAATGTAGTTTGAATTTAAAACCTTCATATCTACACCCACATTTTGAAACCAATGTAGCTACACTACTTTGGGTTAAAATTAAGATTGGCGGCTGCTGCAAGCAGGTTTGTTAGTGATAATCTACACTGACTATTTAATGCATGTATTTGAGCTTGTTCCGCATGGTAACTGTTGTCACTGTTGCCGGTTATTAAAAGTTTGATTTAGTGGTGTGACTGGAGCAACAGCCTTCCTGATCTGAACCCAAATGCTGTTTGGTTATTGGACTTCTGTGCAAATTAGTTTGTATCAAATTGAACGGCATGTTCAAACATGTCCCTAAGTGCATGTGGCACCAGATATGCAGGGTTTTTTTTGTTTTTTGTTTTTTTATACACTTATAAAGTGAAGAGAGGAGCTGAGCTGTCTATTGAACATTTGGTTTTGTGTCCATAACTAAAAGGTCCAGCTTTTATGAATAGAGAACTAATTATTTTTCACTCACTGTTTTTTATACTCAAATCTAATAACTAGTGATTAAATGATTAATCTTTGGCTCTCTTCTAGTGTGTTGTTTGTCTTGTCTTTCTGGCTGCCCGTCCGTGAGCCTGGTTCTGTCGGAGCTTTCTTCTTGTTAAAAGCGAGTTTTTACTTCCCGTTTGCTCAAAGAGGTTGTTGTTGTTGTAGGGTTACCTTACAGTCCAATGCCTTAAAGTGACTGTTGTGAGTTCACACCATATAAATAAATGTAAATTGAATTAACAGTGTTAGATTTCCAAACCAACTTCATTCTGAGCCAAAGACTAGAAAATATGGTGAAGCAAATCTTCCCTTTGGCTTCACCTGCAGGAGTGCCGAGGTAGGTCTCCCTGCAGGGTTGGTGTTTCCTTCGTCGGGAGCAGCGCTGGGCTGTTTAGATCACGGACAAACAGGATCCCACATTCTTGATCTTTAGTTCACAAACACTTGTTGTAATGACTAACTGCTCCTGACATGTTGGAGATGTTTGCTCTTTATACAGTAAAGTTACAGCAGGATACAAATAACATCAGGCTGATCCTGCCACGATTTGTTCCCCCGATTCAAACAAACAGGATCCCACAGCTGTTTATGTTTTTAAACCCATTTTGCACAGAGAGGCATTTTTAAAAAAAATGTATTGACAGCAATGTTGAATATTATTACACAGGGAAAATAATCATCACACCGTGACGCCTCTGCCTTTGTAAATAGAAGGACAGTAACTGGGTGTTTATGTAAGCGTGTAAAACCTGAAGATAGAGACAAAATACTGTTAATCTGCCATTCTGCAATTCCTCTCATGTAAGCAATAACGTGGCGCACAGCTGACGTGAAAAAAGGCACATACCTTTAACGTTGCGTGACGAACTCTGTATTCCTCGTCCACACGTAAACGCAAAAAATGAGTTTTAAATAATCTCAGTTTTGTGTGTGATTCGAAACACGTGGACGAAACAGCTGCGTTTTCAAAAATACCCGTGTAGGTGCGGACGTAGCGTAAAAGAGTTAGTAGTTTATTTTCTTACTACCTGCAGGTTACTTGTATTTGCTTAATTGTTTAGTAAATGTTTGAGGAGAGAAATAAACCGCAATTGAGCAAAATATGGGCGTGTGTGCGTGCGTGCGTGTGTGCGCGCGCGCGCGAGCGGTTTGGAAACCACTGATCTATATCATCACTATCGAGGATGATTTAAATAAATGTTTTAATGAAACGCGTAGATAATGAATATAAATAAACCAATGGACATTGAGAAATCAATCAGTCAGCACATATATTCGAACATAACGCTTAGTGTTGCTATTCTGGAGTAGAAAGAAAATTAGAGCAACAATGCAAGCGGGGAAAGGGGCAGCTGTTCTAGAGCTTTTTGTCAGCAATATTTCAGTTTTGCTCAAAAAAGATTTGTATAGCTTTATGAAATGGACTATAACGAAATAAACGTTTTATATTAGGTAACAAAATAAAACAAAACAAATAAAAACGGGCGGGGACGGGTCGGTGGACAGAATCGGGCGGAGGAAGGTCTGAAGACGGAGGCGGAGTTTTGAGGTTCTTTGGGGTTTTTTTGACGCCGAGTAACTTTCTCTGAGAGGAGCGTTGAAAGTGCCAAAGGAGAAGGTGGAAGGTAAAGGTAAGCTGCTGTCACCGTTTATTCGTGTAAACCAAATAACAGCTTCCGCTGTGCAGAGTCCGGCCAGCGCTGTTCTCAGTAGTAAAATGCTTACTTGGCAAAAGTAAAAGGGATGGACGTGCCTATCACGAGTTTCAGCCTCCTGCCAACGTTTGAGACGCATAAACAGAAAAATCTAGCAGACCTAAAGCGACAAAGCTGCGCTCAGTGCTGCAGAATCTCGTAGTCGGAAATTTTACACTCACTTTCTGACTTCTTGTACTTTTAAGTGCTACACCAGTATAGTTAAAACGCCTGTAAAATGACCATTTGCGTTAGAGTAAGGCTAGAAAATTCCGTGTTCTGCTGCGCATCTTCCATCACATCACAGATCAACGCATATGAAAAATGAAGTGTGTTAGTAGTAGTGAAATTAAAATTAACTTTGCGGAACTGTTTGTAGTGAATTTAAGATGTAAGATGTACTATTATTAGCTCTGCAGTTAATGAAGAATGTCTGGGGTTTGGTGCTTCTGTCACTTGATTATCGTAGAAGAACAGAGCACCCATAGCTGGTTCATAATTAGCCTGTAGAGCTCTGGGCTCAACAGCCCTTCTGTCTTGATATCATGACATTTTGATAGGATGGATTTTCATGATAACCAAACCAGTCTTATGACTTTTCCTTCCAGATCTATTGAGTGGGGTGTGGGATAGATAAGCAGGCTCCTCAGCTTCCTTTGTATGCTATACCAAAAAGTTGGTTTGTCAGTAGCATGTTGCAAATATTAAAAAAGGAGAAGTAAACTGGGATTGACTAACATGGAGAAATCTGTAGAGAAGGTATACAGCATTTTGAACATATGCCATTTTTGGTCATAAGTGGAACCTGCAACATTGCTCAACTTTATGAACTACAGCTTGCAAAATGTCGGTTTATGGCTCCACACTTCATGGCTTTAAAGTGAAATGCACACTTCTCTCCAAGGTGCGCTGAAGTGGGACGTGGTCCTCTCTCTTCATCCCTCAACCTGCCATCATGTCTCGGTACCTGAAGCATTTCACTGCTGTGGGGGACCAGCATGTGGTCCATAGCGACGAGGAAGAACTGCATGTTTCCAGTGAGGAGTTGAGTCCGGCTACGGCACAGCTTCCAGTTACGTTAACATTTAGGGATTCATTCAAGAGGCTCTACAGCTCAGAACGTTTCCAGGTATGTCGCTGTAGTCTTTTCAGAAAATGTACCAAAGAAACTGTTGTCTGAGCCTTCCAGTCTGCCAAAGCTACTAAGCTATTACAATGACAGAGAAATATGAGGGTGGGCAAACGATTCCAGGAAAAGTCCATAAAAATAAAAAAATGTAAATTTGGTTGAGCTTCTGTTCGGGATCATCATCTCAGTCATGTCTGGACAGCTTTTAAAGCGGCTGCTGTTGTTTTGGAGATTTAGAGTAACAGAAGTCAGGCGTCTGACCACGCCTCTATACACGCTCCTTATGGTTCACATCTGTATAGGTTCCCCCAGTCTACAAACTGTTCATTCTCATTTACGTGCCTTTATCGAAGTTTTGTTCTGACCAGTGGGGTGGCTTTAGCTCAGGAGGTAGAGCAGGTCATCTTCTAATCAGAAGCTTGGTGGTTTGATCCCACAGTTACGGGTAACAAGTGTTTCAGAGGATTCCTCATCATTTTTTGAATATTGACTGGATTATGCCATAGAACAGTGAAACACAGGTATTCGATGGGCTATGCAGAATTAGCGTCCTTTTAACTGTACCAGTTTATAACCCAGCTATTGTTCCATATTTTTCCTCAAAGTGCAGCAAAAGACAAGAAAGTTTAAAGCAAGAGGACCTTATTTTCTGCACAATGTCAGATATTAGATTTAGTTCAACTACAACTGGTTTTGAGCTCAAGTACCTTCCACCACAGTTTTTTTCTTTTACTTTGAAAACTAATAGAAGCTGACATCATAACTGTCTCTGCTTGCAGGTGTTGGTTGTGTGTTTGGTAATCCTGGATGCCATCTTTGTCTTGGCTGAGTTGCTTATAGATCTGGCTGTCATCAAGCTCGAGCATGGCCACATTGCTCCAGAGGCAAGCAACTTTTCTTCACAGTCTAAGAGACATCCCATGGGTATTACTGAGATTTTACTACACTGTTATGTGTTTTTCAGGTTTTTCACTACCTGAGCTTGGCTGTTCTCACCTTCTTCATGTTGGAGCTGGCTGGGAAGATGTTTGCATACCGCTTGGAATTCTTCCTGCACAAATTCGAGGTGTTTGATGGTTTTGTGGTGATAGTGTCTTTCATCTTGGACATTGTCTTCATCTTCCATGAGGACGCTTTTGATGGGATAGGTCTTCTGATCCTGCTCCGACTCTGGAGGGTAGCCAGGATTATCAACGGTCAGTGCCACTCTGCAGTGTTCACAGGAAATGGATGAAATGATAAACCAACGGTCATGGCTCTGATTATTTAATCAGCTCATCAATGATGCAACAGCATCACATGTCTCTGAGTTCCTCTTGCCTCCTCTCTTTTATGATCGTCTTCATTTACATTCACATTTTGATTGTCCGCTATGTACATTCATGTTCAAATTGCTAAAAGAATACATTTTTATCTTGCTGCAAAGCAGATTGGGAATGTAAAATACATTAGACGTCACTATTCAGAAAGCACAATGGTGGCCCACTAAAAGATTTTTTTCACATTGTTGTATTTGCAGGTTTTGTTTTTTGGTTTTATATGAGATCAAAATGACTGATGTTAAATTCCAGATGTCATGATTAGCAGGGCAAAGTTTAAAATGCTGACCATTTTTTATTTTGTTGTAGGAATCCTAGTGTCAGTGAAGACCCGTGCAGACCAGAAGGTTCACAAGCTGAAGGAAAGCTATGACCACCTGGTTCAAAGAGTCACTGAGCTACAGGAGCGCAGTGATAAACTGGTGATGTCAAATATTCATGAAGATTACTGCTGGCAGGCTTGGACTACTTATGTCTTGTGAGATGCTTAGTGTGTCAGGAATCTTTCACCCCTGCACAGAGATTACAGATTACTGCCTGGTTACCGAAAAGTCAGTTTCTTTTCTGGGACCTCATTCTCTAGAGAACGAGGTCCCAGTGACACACTTCCTGTCCATAAAAATACTGGTGTCATTCCTCAGCCTCCTAGTAGATGCACCTATGGTATAAATTCAAAAATCCTCAGATTTTCAGAAAAACTGACCTCTGACCTTGATTGGTTAATGTCACTGGGCTACACGCTTGTCTGAGAGTTTTAGTAGATGCCCTCGTGCTACTTAGCCTCATTCTTGTGTTCACAAAATCTGACCTTGACCTTGAGGACGAGGTCACTCAGGTTCTTAGTAGAGATGTCACCTCATTCACTGCTTCAGGATTCAACTTCGAGAGTTTTCCAGAAGTGTGGCAAAGTCAGAAAAGCTTCATACTTTAGATTCACTCTTTCTGGTGTGAGGACAGAGAGGTGACTGTTTTAGTAACATTATTAGGGAGCTAAAGTGAACCGATATGAGCCAAACTCATAACGAAAGCAAACGTTGACCTTTTCTTTTTTTAAAGCTTTGTTTAGTTCTAGTCACTCTTTCATTCTGTTTTTTAATGTTAACGAGCTCACAGTTACAGTAGGATAACATTATCCTTAGTTAGCTTGCCGCTTAAAACAAATGAAAACACCAAGTTCCCAAATGGACAGTCCCAGTGGGGGAACTCTTTAGGCCTGGAATTCCACAAAAACTGCAGTAATGATGGCAGATCGCTCACAACACACTCAGTCCTGCTTTGGATTTCAGGCAGTAGAAGGCAGAACTGTAATGCTGCTGACTGAGTGATGAATACAGTTACTGATAAGATCTCCATGCACATTAAGTCAGTATCAGAATCCTCATTGGCATTGTAGCAGTAAAACAGCTAAGACGATACAGACACTCAATAAAATTAAAATTAGTAAAAAACATATAAATTATATACACAGTATATATTCAAATGCATCTATAAACTAAACCAGTACTGTTGTCTGGTATTTCCTTTCTTGTTGAGGAAGTGGTGACTGTTATTCTGTGCACGGGGAATATCAGATATATTTATTATAACTTATTTTACTTTTTGTCTGTTTTGTAAATTTCACAGCAGTAATACAGAAAGGTGTCTGTTATTTAGCAATTTAGGCTTTACTCCTTCATATTGTTACTCAGAAGGCTTAAGTATGTGGCACGAAGGCCTACAGTGAGTAACAAGGTGATTCTTGTCTGTGTTTGCAGGCACAAGAGAACGACAACCTGAAAGCCCTCCTCAAGAAGCACGGCATAGACGTCTAGCTCAACAAGCTCACTGCTGCAGAGCTACTTGTACCCACATGCTGCAGAACATTTAATGGTTTAGTACTAACTGCACTGAGATTTAATGTCATCATTATTGTGGTGATGGAGACAAATTAAGGGACTGCACTTGCAACATGAATTTCCAGTATATACATGTTAGTGATTTTCATGCCATAAAGCCTAAAGCACCTGTAAATAAGTGAAAGGCAGAACGATAACTTGTACATAAAACTACATCTTAATGTGATTTTGGAGTTCTGTATGACCTGTTAGAACAAATTTAAACCATTGATTTCAAGAACTGAGAAACGAATGTGAAACCATGTATTAAATTTTATTATAAAAGAGGGAAAACTCAGATGTACATTATTCACACAATACACAGTTGCAGACTGATGGTCCAATAACAGTACTAGTGATGACCACACACTGTACCAGTGTTTATGGGGAAGCTTAAATAAGTGAAAGCTGCAGTTGGATCAAACAAAAGGGAAGAAGAAGTCAAAGGGCAGTTTGGCATTGATGGTAGGTGTGGCCCTGTAACCAGGAAGAGCAGCAGCAGATACTGGGATGAAGGCCACTGAGCTTCTGATTGGAAGGACACTGCTGCCTCTGGACAACAGGGTCTGTATGAGAATACACACAGTACAAATGATTCTCTCTGCTTGCAGTTTTCTGCTATAAATGCTCCGACAGAAATGATGTCTTACCAAACTGCTGGTGTTGCTCTGAATTACTTCTTTGATGCTCACAATCTGTGCTTGAGGATTCACGAAGGATCCGTAATTGGTCCATTTAATTTCTAAGTGCAGTGACAATGGGATGCTGCAACTTGGAGCTTCCTGCAAGTCAGAAACATGACAGTGAATTCACTTCTGTTTAAGACCTCAGACCTCAATTTAGATCTGACTCATCACTCAGTGCAATGACAGTGATCATCGTAAGATACTGTGCCCCTTGTTTGACCTCACTCACTGTGGGATTGAAGTTGGTCTTGATCTGCACCCAGTCCAGGAGATTGTCCAGGCGGGAGTTTCCAAAGGAAGCCACATAATAAGGATAGTTAAATCCTCTCAAAATTCCTAGAAGCTCTTGCGAGACAATAGTGCAATTTACACCATCTTCCAACCTGCAGGATCGAAAAACGTTGCCATCAGAAATTTTAAAGAAAAAACAGCGTTTGTTATATTAAGTGTGATGAATAAAATGTGAGGATGATGTGCCTTAACAGGCAGCCAGACACAGAGTCGTGACCAAAGAGGACAGGTGAGCGCTGATGTGGACCCTGCAGACAGTCCTGGTCCTCAGTGCTGAGGAGCAGAGACAGAGTGTCTCTGAGGTCAATGCTTCTGACAATCCCAGTGGAGAGGAATGTTATGGACAAATCCTGGTTCTTAGAGAACATCAAAACATTACACGTCTTTCATCAACCACTGAAATTCAGTTTAATTTATAGAGCTTCAGTTTACAACAACAATTGTCTCTGTGTTTCACACAGCTAAGGAGCCAGCAACAGTACATGATCAGATGATGCCCTACGGGCAGCCTCGGTGATAGCGGGAAGGAAGAACCCTCTTTTAACAGAAAGTTCCAACAAAATCATACTCTGCCACGGCTAGTTAGGGGTTGATAGTAAAGAGCATGGAGAGACCATGGACGCTGAACAAATTTTTAAAAAGAAAGACACAGGAGAGAGAAAACAAAAGTTATGACATGCAGTAGTGGCACATAAACGCCTGGGAAATGATGGAGAACTGTCCTGGGAAAGTTTTCAACTAGCACGTGCCTATATTTTGTATCTCTCTTTATCTTAAAAGTAGAGAAAGTGTCTGTCTCCTGAACCTAAACGGAGCTAAAAGCTCTTCCTTTAGAAACTCTGAACCACAAGCCAGTCTGAAATCTGGCAGCAAATTTTCATACTTAAAATTTTCCCATTAATATTTCAAAAAATTGATTTTTATTTATAGTTTTAATCTTTTATTATAAAACTTTTTTTAACCAAAAAATTGTAATCTTATTTATTTGTTTTTACGCTAACAGAAATGGGCTTGCAGTAGTACAACAATGAGGGAAATCTGTCCTTTATCCAGGTAAAGGATATTCGGCTGTTCTTGTTCCAGACACAAGCGGCAGGCCGACCACATAACCTGGATTTCCGCTGTAGTGGACATTCACGTCCCCCCCATCTGCCTGTTTAGGAGACACAAAACACAGAGCGTTACTCAGATTTAGTGAATGGTCAAGGAGTAACATGTTTTCCTAAATTACTAAACACTTCTTGCAGTCTTTCTCAGAAGGAAGAAATGTAGAGCAATTAAAACGAACAAATCTGTGAAACCAACAAATCCCCTCATTCTAACAGCACCTGATTTGATCTCTACCAGTGAATTGCTGTGGAAGTACACAACACAGAGACAGAAGACAAGCTGGCAATCATAGTTTTGAAGTCAAAGTAATACAACTACAAGCTGTGTTGAACCTGTTCTGCTTCCCTTATTTACTGTCACGTACAGTGGTGAATGTTCACATTAAAATGCTCAAAGTTTCAGATAATTAGGATATGTACAGGTAAACTCAAACATCCCACTTTTATCCTTAACATCATCACCTCGTGTCCACAATTCTGGCAAAGCAGCCTCACCCACACGCTACTTAAATAAGGATATTTTAGCCAGCTTTTGTGAGGGGCTAAAACATTTGTGACAGATTGTTCCAAAAAAATAAACCATTACACATACATAGGTTTGTTTGAATATACTACCTGGATGTACGTGACCTGAAACTCCTGTTCCAAATGCAGCACAGCTTCAGTTACAAATCCAAGCACCACAGACACCGTTGCATTTTCTATCTTACCCTGTGGGTTGTACTTTATCACATAGAGAACCTGAGGAGACATAATTTTCTAATTACACACTTTCAATTAACTTATTTTTGCATATAACTTTTAAATAGGGAGAAGTGTTGGGGTGGTTAACAAATAAAGACTTAGTATTGCTTAGATTGCTTCATTTAGATGTAAGGGAATGGCACCAGACATGGAAATACAATTAGGTGCACGTCACTGGAAAAGCATAAGATGTTTCCCTTTTGGAAAGTTGATTGTGTTTGAATTGCCTCAATGTACTTTCACGTCCCACCTCCAAAGATAACTGACAACACAGGCATGTCTGGGTGCCTATGTCCAGACTTTTGCATCTCTCTGAAATGACTGCGTGCCTGTGTGTTTGTGTGGAGTAAATGGCCTGTATTTGTATAGCGCTTTATTTAGTCCCTAAGGACCCCAAAGCGCTTTACACAACCAGTCATCCACCCGTTCACACACACTTTCACACACTGGTGATGGCAGCTACGTTGTAGCCACAGCCGCCCTGGGGCGCACTGACAGAGGCTGGCTACACGGACTCGTGATCATCATCATCCAGAAAAGAGAAAACAGGAAGAGGATATTTCTGACTTTTGCACACAATTTTAAACCAGAGTGTAATGTGGTCACATCTGTAGACTTTACTTTTCAGAAAAAAAATCTCCTGTGTTTGTGGAGAGCACAGCAAAGACGTCAACACAGATAGGTGTGATATTTTCCACAGCTGGATGACTCAGTGGAACTACAGGTCTAATTAAAAAAACTAACTAAATGTCACGAATTAACAACATTACAGGATGTTTCACTGTATAATATATTTATGCTATATTTATTATACTATGTTATGTAACTCAGTCAACATTGTATGCTAATGGATGTCAAATATGTGTGTCAACCGTTTCTTCATGCTGGAAGTGAGAAATAAACTCCAGTGTGTGTGACCCACCTTCAGCACCACATTACCACAGAGGGTGGGGTTGATGAGAACAGGACTGATGTTTCCTCCACCTGTGACCTTCAGCTCAGTCTGAGTGTGATCTGCAGACTGTAGGATGACTGAAGACACCACCACAGGAACAACCTCCAGCAACAGCAGGGACTCATATCAGTCTTCATTTAACTGTGTTTCTGAACTTCTGACACATTAAAACTACTGCACTACAATACACAATGCGCCAGCGGCTGTCTAACATGATGACAGTTTTAAACAGCACAGCATGCTGCAAATACTACTCAGTAAATAGTCATCTAAAACACAATGGGTTCTGAATGTTAATGTGAAAATAAGTGATTGCTAGTTGCTCTTTAGGAACTGAGCAGAAAGTTGTGCCACTGTTCCTGTTACTGCATTGCAGCACTTAACCTCAAGTTTGTTTGTGCGTGTTGTGCAACTTACAACATGTAGCAACATCAAAGGAGACACAATCAGGAGAAGCTGTCTGTGTCTTACTAAATGTCCTGGTCCACCTAAAGGTGTTTGGCATGGGAAGATTCTGAACATAGATTTTATCACCTGGTTATTTTATGCATTACAAACCACCATGAGTTTATCTGAGCCAGGTTTTATATTAATATTACTGAGTTGGTGCATTAAAGGATTTTAGTGGGCATCAAAACCAAATTTAGGGGTGTACAGTCATGGTTAAAATAAATAAACTTTACATATTATACCGTATTGATTATGTATTTAACAAAAATGAAGACATTTTGCTCGTCCAGAGGATTAAGCTGATTGTTAACACGATGATAAGGAGAAAAAAATCATTCTGGGACGTGTTATGAAGGCCACTGCAAAACAATCGAAAATTGAAATATTTGTCACAGGAGGAAACATTCAAGATACTTTCCAATTTTCCCAGAACTGGATGCCCCAGCAAATTCACCGCAAGGTCAGAACCTGCAATGCTCACAGAAATTCAAGAGCTACAGTGTTATGAAAAAAATTGTTACATTTATTATTTGTCACATGTTTCAGATCATGGAATTCATCTTATATTGTATTTACCTAATTTTAAACTTGATAAAGTTTTTTATAATGTCAATCTGTAGTCTTAGAAGTTGCATAGGGTATATTTTATACCATGACTGTAGCTTTAATGGAAACAGCAGGAAATTAGGTGCAATGGTAGTGTCAAAAAGTATAAAGGAATATAAATCTTCACATCACAGAGAATCTTTCTACAGCTAAAAACGACTTTGTTTGCTTAATCAACTAATCTTGCAAATACATATGTACACAAACACAAATGTTTAAAACTCAGAGCCACTGACACAAGCAATTAAAGATACGTGAATGCGCCTTTAATCTGTGTTGTATTATGTCAGCTCAAACAACCATTGTGAAATCTACTTGCTTGCCATGTAATGACTCATATGGAAAAGAAATAGTAAAAACTTACATGATTTACTCATGAAAGTGGCCACTTTCTTATTACTTTCATATATTTTTTTAGTAAGTATCCAAAACATACAAGTTTCATTATATGATTTTTCAGGGGATCATATATGTGTTTTCACTCTTGTATGGTTTTCATACAAGTTTCACACAAGACAGATACAAACTTTATAAGATTTATATCTTTTCCATATGGGAATTCTGTGTGTATCTCTTTTTTTTTTCCGTTGCTTCAATTTAATAAAAATATCTTTGAGAAAATTATTACAAATTCACAAAGCTAATGTATACAGGTCGTCTGTTTTGTCAGATTAACTGTTTATAACATCTACACTGTTTTTAATGAACACATTTAAGAGTCTGTGACCTCGTCTTGTTAACTTGGATTTTTTTAAATTTATCAGTTAACTGATAATTAGTTAGTATGTTTAACTCTGATAAACATACTAACTGTTTCTGAGTTAAACAAATAGAGAAAGGTCAGGATACTTACTGCTGCATCTGTGCTCATATCCTGTCAAGCACAAAACATTTCACTTTAAACCTTTTAATTAATGATCTATATTTAAACTATATATAGTTAAGGAACACAAAACAGGTGTGCATGCTGTTCATTAGTTGCAATTCAAATTCAATGACATTATAATTCCTGGGCATAAAGTGAACTTCACTTCAACAATACACTGTATTAAAGAGTGGATTTTTAAGAGCCAACCAGTGTGTAGCTCAGTAAATGTGAGACTCACACTAAACAGCTGGGTGTCAGTGTAGCTATCCATGCTGAGGGCTGGCAGATGGCCGCAGTCCTGATCCAGGACCACGCGACGGGAGCACCGACTGCTTTGATCCTTCAGGAAAGCTGCAAATCAAACCAGGAAAGCTAAAACAACCTCATTCATACTGATGAAAAAGCCTCTCATCCTTTTCATAAAGCTTTACAGGATGTCAACAAAGGAACTGCTGTTCAATAAGAAAGTGACAGTAAATATGCAAACTCTGGGCACAAGTAAAGACCGACACTTTTTTAAGGAGACTGGGATGAGAAAGAGAATGGCTACATAGTGTAGTGGTTAACACATTCATTTTTCTGCCAGAGACACAAATCCCATTTGAGGTTGCATCTCTGCCAAAGAGCTACCCACTGTGGTGACGCCTTTTGACAAGGGAGCTGTTAAATATCACAAAGCTCCAAAAAATGAAAGTAACACGTTTTAAGCAGATTATGGCATCTAGTCAATTAAACCAGATGGGATACTGATCTGTTCAGTTAAGGAGCAGAGAGCTGCTGCTGAAATTACAGGTGCACTTAAAGACAACAATGAGACAAACAGGTGTGGGTTTTTTATGTGGAGGCCTCTGGCAGCTTTTCCCTCCTCATGTTTTGTGACTGGGTTGGACCTTGCAGAGGTTGCCCAAGTAGTCCAGCTCCACAGGACGGTATGTCAATATGAGCCATTACCAGAAGGTTTTTATGTCTCCGGCGGCCTGGGGACCCAACGTCCTCTAGTGGATCTGCACTCACTGCCATGTATCCTGACTGGGAGTTGCCATAGAATACCAGAATTGGCAGGTCTACCACTGGTGCCCAGTGCTTTACACACAGTAGAACAGGTTTATGCTGGGCACATGTGATAGATATGAAAGAAGCTTTGGAGAACATTATACTGCCTGTAACATCGTTCAGCACGACTGGTTTGGTGGTGGGTCAGTGATGGTCTGCATAGGCACATCAATGGATTGATGCACAGACCTCTACAGACGAGGCAAGGGCGTCCTGATTGTAGAGAAAGATTTAATCCAGGATGAAATCTTTGGCCCCACTGTCACACCCTATGCTGATACAGTAAGTCCTGTTTTTTACTTCATGTTTCAGTCCATCCCATACGGCCAGGTTTTACCTCAGACTGTGCAGGAGCTCAGTGAGGCCCATAAGATCTGGAAGGAGGTCCCCTAGGACACCAACCACTGTTTCATTACAAGCACGCCCCGACGTTGTCAGGCATGCATAAAAACACATGCGGGCGATGCCAGCTTCTGAGTAATATTCTTAAATGCTGCAATGAAATTTTTGCCACATTACTTTTTCACTTTGATTTTTGGGTTGTCTTTGAATTCTGTAGGTTGATAATTCTGCATCAATGACATGGCCTCATTTCATTCTTTACACTTGGTCAGTCAACATCAGTACAGATATTGTACTTTTGGTCTCCCCAACATTTAAAAGGAGCAACTTTTTATTTTAAAGGCAAACAGCCTCCATTTCCAGTTTGCATTACCTGCTTCAGTTTCACTACCACATGGGGAGTAGTTTGCAAATTGCAAATGTTTACAACATTAAAGGACTCTGGATAGGATTGAGTGACATCAAGTGGTGAGTTTACAGGCTGCAGAAAAAACAAATTCCCCCTCTCTTTACAAGTGTCCAGGTAAATCTACAGCGGTCAGTGGAAACACCGCTACTCATAGTTAAAAGTGATGATGTCATAATAATGAATACATTTTCCTTTCTATAATTTACAAGTACAAAGGCATTACCTGCAGGACTGTTATCCACACAATCAGCAGTGACACCGGGAGCTGGCAGTTGCAAGATCTCTCTCTGTTCAGCCGCCCCTGCCGTCACGATCACATCCCCATACTGAAAAGCCAAAGCATCAGCAGAGAATGAACAGACAGGAAAATGGCAAGTTCAGACTCACCTATGAAGGAGTGCACTGAGTGTTCTTACTGAGTTTCTTTGAAAACAAGTTCCTCACAGGTTGTGGACTAAACATACCTTCATATGTTAAAGTACTCATGGACTATCTAAG
The DNA here is from genome assembly GCF_964374335.1 of Astatotilapia calliptera. Classification (NCBI taxonomy): domain Eukaryota; kingdom Metazoa; phylum Chordata; class Actinopteri; order Cichliformes; family Cichlidae; genus Astatotilapia; species Astatotilapia calliptera. The sequence goes on along the minus strand of NC_137423.1, from coordinate 3,262,657 downwards.
AATAAAAAAGTCACTGACTGATTCGATGTGGACAAACGTACACTTACTGATACTACATGAGCTATAAGCAGTGACTCCTTTCAAACAGAGGCTCACCTGGTATCCGCCCGAGGTCTGGAGGTTTACAGAGGACGCCTGGTTAACTTTCTCTAAACCGAAAATATAGCTGGTGAATTGTTTAAAGAGCGACACAAAGTTGCTGTCAGTTGGCAGAGCGGGAGAGGGATATGACAGTCCATCAACTCCTGCAGAAAAAAAGAAACCAGCTCAGATAGTCATTAAGGAAGCTATTATACATAATATTGTAAATAACACACTGTTAAATTTGCCTTTTTTAACTTTACCAAACTTATGTGCAAATGGTTTCTTGAAGCGTTTACTCTAACACTCCATAAAAGCCCATTTGCTGACTTACGGTTTTGTGACTCGATGCAGAAGATGTCGTAGTTGGTCTCCTTCTGAACAGATGATTGCAGCTCTGAATAACCGTCTGCTGCTCTCCTTAAAGAATACAATGCCACATCATGGCTGCACATCTGCTTGCTGCCACTGCAAAGTGATGAAAGACAAAGAAGGAGCTTATTGCTATGGACATGCAGACAAATGCAGATGTTTTGCTGAATTGTTTGCTCTACTGGGAAACATTTTTATGGATTTCATCTTTTAGCAAGAGAAGACCAAGTGTTGCCATTTGTTTACTGTTGCTTTGATCAGGTCAGTGCAGTGTGCATGAACATTTCCACAGTCAGCTGTCCATCAGTAGGACAACAAGCATACAAACTGCTGAATGTTTTCACTCAGTAATAACATTTCTTAAAAGTCTTAAACTGTTAGGTTGATGGTCAGTTTGGGGGATTAATGGTTCTTCTATAAGTCACATTTATGAGTTTTTCTGTAGCTGAAGTTAACCCTCACTAACAAACAGTTGTTTTAATTGAGTGGTTTTTTAGTCCTATTAAAGGAAGTGCATTAGGCTATGGAAAGGAAGCAGGGCTAAAATTGGATGTGTTTGGACTATTTAATATTTGAGGGCATGTGTGCATGTAAACTGTTTTTTACAATTTGGCCAAAGCAGCCAACATTTTCCTCAGTGAACTCAGGTGGAGTGATGTTTTTCTAGCATGGACGACAGCAACACACACGATCAAAGCCACCACAAAGCCAATAAGCGTCCTTTATTAAACCACTTGTTTAACAAGCTGAAACTTAAAGAAATGCTTACTTTGCTCCTGTTTGCACCAACCACTGTTTTTAAATATAAAATACAGCAATATCACACACTGGCACATAAAAACATTCTAACAAAATCTATTTATTATACCGCACAGAGCCAAGAGGAGAAAAATCTATTCTTGTGAACTGACACTGCAGCCCATTAGTAGAAAAAGAGAAGATTTTCAGCTGGACTTCTACATACCTCACAGTGGGATAAGAGCAACTGGTGAACAGAGGCACATCCCCACTACACACTCTGTCACAACAGCAGTTGATGTCACATACATCCATCTGCTCATCGCAGGGACATAACCTGTCAGCTGACACACACACAAACACACACAGGTCAGATAGTTCATATTTTCTAAATGACGAACAGTCTTTATGCATTCAGTACATTACAAATGGTACAAATATAAAACGGCAGTTGTGTGTACAACTAGGTTTAATGTTCAAGCCATTAATAAACACAAGAGGCAACATATTAGGAAAACTTTTAAGCATAATGTAGTTCATTTTGTCCACACCCTATCTGATCAAATTTTAATTCATGCTAAACACATAAATAAAAATAAATAAAACTGATATCACAGGAGAGGATCAGGAACGAGCTTCAACTGGAGCTCTTACTCTGACTAACTGTGAACAACTGGGACTTGGCTTCTGACAAGTTCAATAATTATTTAGAAAATATGTACTAAATGCAGAGAGGTTAAAGGATCCCTGTAAAGGAGGGTAAAACGTTTTGGGAAGAGGTAACATGTCAGAATATTATTTCAAAATAAATTTAACTACTTTGGAGTTCAGAATGGATCTTATTAAAAATAAAGAAACACAAAAAAGTAATGTCAGAGCAGTCGTATTATTCATACACAGGTCTGTGTGTCAGCGCATGTGCACGCTCTCCTTAAACGAAGAGTCTGTATATACCTGGCATTAATGAGCATCCCAGGTTTTTATCTATCCGAATGAAAAACATAAAATACCACAAGGTCAGATCAAACGCCACGTTAAAATATCTTCATTTAACATTTTCCTTACTACCTCCGAGAGAACAGATATCCTAGCCACAGTTGTACAATGGGTACAATGGGTATGGGTTTAATTTGAATGTGTCCACATCTCTGAAAGTAGCTGGCAAACTGAATTACCTAAAAGCTATTTTGGTGGACAAAGAAAAACAGTGAACATGTGCTAAAAACGGGGGGACTGGGGTAGAAACTGGGGTTAAATCACAGCGACAGGTTACCACTGGTGAGAGGAGTGGGTAGGTGCCCGGAGACTGGCAGGGGCACGGCCGGTAGGTTCGGCATCTCGGTGCTGTAGCTCGGAGCTGTGGTCGTGCTCTCGGACGCTGGAGGCTGTGTACGCGGATAACTCTCAGTAACATTATAAATAAGATTGTAGGCATCAAAAGCCGTCGTATTAAAGTCGCTCTCTGTTGTGTTTACAGTAACGACAGTAAGCATGAGAAATAAATAGAAGAACTCTGGATCGCACTTGACTACAGTTGTGACCGCCATGGATATTTACTCGTTGCTATGGTTCTTCTTCTTCTGTTGCTGCTGCTTCTTCTTCTATGGCCCTTAATGGCGGGTGGCAAACCAATTGTAAGTAATTTACCGCCACCTAGTGGGTACTGTACGGGTTTCCGCCCGCATTACCGCCACCTTTCATCGGTGTACAGATCTGCCAAATGTTTGGTTGAATTGATGGTGGAATTATCAACGTTTGACAGCTGAGTCCGGTGAGAGGATGAACTGAAATCACTGTGCAAACACACATTTATAATTATTTATTTTATTTATAGTTAGCAACTGTTATGACTGCTACAACGTTGACCCATTTTTGTGAAGCTAAGTCAGTTCCAATGGTCAGTTCCCTTGTCATCATCCAACTGACACCAGTGTTTCCAAATAAATGTAGTTAATGGGTATTAACTAGGAAGTTGTGATTCACTACATCTATCTGACAGCAACAGTTCACTAACTAAATTAGGTCATCCTGGGACTAAAACCAGGATGCTGGTCTGAGTGTCATCATTGTCCAGACAGGACTCCAGTTCTTCTGCCAAAAGCCAGTACACCTTGCTGCTTCCCAAGGTTTGACTTGTAACTCCAGGCTAACAGGCCTGGCCAAAGAGCAATCCATGTTTGTCCAGGACTGCTTATTTTTGGTATTTGGGTATATTTAACCTGGTCCTCATATCTGAAGGCTGCTCCCCTGCCCCCCAATGTGCCACTTGGGAACCTGGTAGATGGGTGTGGTTTCTCCACCCTAAAATCGAAACTATAAAATGTTTTCAGTTTCAAGTCGGATCCCCTGATCTCCTCTGATATGATGGTCCTATAACATTGCTCCAGACTCTGTGAGAGATGTATAATCAAAGTAATGAAGTAATCAATCATCAGACCTTCACAATGACCAACTTAAACCAAGCTGACAGGGTTTGAAATTTGTTGCAGTGCAGATTAAAGGAAAGGTTGCTGAAACTGTGAGTATTGCCTTAAGGGTGTTGATGCCCTAAACCAAACTTGTAACAGGTCTAAAGGAAACTTTTTAATAGGAAAAAGAAGAAATAAAAATAACTTATTAGTCTGTTGTAATGACATCACCATTAAACCATCGAAGAGTTCAAATTATATTTTAGTGGTAGATTAAAAAATGTTTCAAAATTCAGTGACTGAAGTCCATTTCTTCAGTGCGTCTTTACTTTGAGCCTCTTCTTCACCAAAACTTCTCCATCAAACCAGGAAATAAAGTTTGCTTGGTCAGATTACGAGCTTAAATCACCTTTCCATCCACAAGATGGCGACACAGAACAACAAAACACAAGTTTCAGTGTCCTGCACAGCGGGCATTTGGAAAGGACAGAAACAACAGAACGAAGGAATATGAGAGAAATAATATTATCATTAATTATTAATATCTTATGAATATTGTCATTATTTATAGAATGATAACACAATATTAGTACATGGGAATACTAATACTGTCTCCTCACCTAAACAGAAGAATTAGTATAGTCGGAGTGGAATTCAGCAGGTGGGGGAAGCTCGGTTGTGCTGACTCAGCACAAAATAAACAAAATGACAACAAACAAAAATTTCTATTGAGAGCTGAAGTCGATTTTCTTTGCACACAGGCCAGCTGTGACCAGCAAGCCTGTGCTTACGCTCCTCTGAAGTTCACTGGTCTTTGTGGATTTGCACAGCTGAATTCAACAAGATGTAAGCAGATGTTTTATGGGATATCTTGGCTTTCCCACACTGGCACTAAAGTGCTCATATTGTATTTATACTAGCCAGTATCCAGTTGCCATAATGGTGGAATCTAATAAAAGAATCTCATCATCATCAGCTTGAATCCAAAGTTTAAATGAAGCTGTGCCACTCTGACCATGAACACCACAACCACCCAGCACCAAGCCAACAGTGTTTTACTATAAATTTAAAGGAAAGCTAACCTATTTATCCCACACTCACCTGACCTGTATTTTCATGCAACCTTCAATACAGTTTGTTTTGAAGGATGTTTCACAACATGAAAAAAAAACACAGCTTCACATTCTGTACAATGTCAGATTTAAAAATTAGGACATTACGTGTAAGCATTAAATTTCCAGCTTATCAAATACCACTGAGCAGTCTTCCTCTCCTGTCCTGTTTTACTTCTTGCTCCATCACCGAGTGAAGTTAATCTCTCCTCTCCCCAGGAAATACAGCAGCTGTACCTTTTACTAGCCTCAGTATTTTTGTTTGTTCAGCTATTTGTTCAGCTGAGGGTTAATATATACAGATATTCTCAAACTTCATGTTTGAGGAGTTTTGAGTGCTATAGAGACAAACAAATCTTCAAAGCAAAAAATGTTCATCAAAATCTTTTAAGATGTAACCATTCAAGTTACTCGATTAATTGCTTCAGTCCTTTACTGTAATAAGCAGTGCTATATAAATGTTGCTTTTATCTCCATCTGCTCAGACTGAGTGTCTTTGTGAAGACTCATGGTAACCTAAACAACAACAACAACAACATAGGTATGTGTCAATACAACTTTTAATTTTCTATTTCTTTTACTCTGTGTCAAATAGGAAGCAATAGGCCATTATCACAGCAGGCATTTTGACTTTTGGCTCAGCTCCTTTTTTAAGTATTCCACAATAACACCCCAGCATCCACAACTGGCTGGTAGCATTTTTGTCAGGGTGGTGGGGGAAAAAGCAAAGACAAGCAACATCGTTTCTTTTTTTTTTTTAATGTTTATTTATAAGATTTTAAGTTCAAAGTTACATAACGTCACACCAGACAAAGGACACAAGATTCAAAAACAATAACATTTAAGCACAGAAAAAAAAGAAGAAAAAACAGAAGCCAAACACACAACAACAAAAAACCCAAACAGGAAAACAGGAAAGAAAAGGAAAAAAAATAAAAAGAAATAAATAAAAATACACCAGTTAGCCAGTACAAATCAAAAGTTCAAAAGAAACACCATTGTCCAAAGAAGATGATCTTCTGTGTGAGGTTAGGGAGGGCAACAGAGAGTTCACCAAGACCAGAAGATGTGGGAAACATGTCCAGGAAGGACTCAGGGTCCGGCAGAAGTGCAGTTTCACACAAACACAAAGTGCAGTCAAATGGGTTAAAGTTTATCTTGAATTCCCATTAATGTGATTTAGAAAAGGGCCCCAGATTTCAACAAACTTAAAATGGGTGTCAGCTAAACGATAACGAACCTCTTCAATATACAAACAAGCAATCATCTCACGTAGCCAAACCCTGAACAATGGAGGAGATGGTGATTTCCAGGCTCTGAGAATAAGTCTTTTAGCTACAATCATGCCAAACATTAAGGCTTTCTGAAGAGGACGTCTGAGTGCCAATGAGATTAGGGAGCAGCCTAGCACTGCAAGTACACCATCCGGCTCTAATTTTAAGTCATAAATCTGGTTATATATATTAAATATCTCTGCCCAGAAACTCCTGAGTGTGGGGCAAGACCAGAAAAGGTGACCAAGGGTTCCATCCATTGCTCTGCATCTGTCACACAAAGACGAAATAGACGGAAAAATGCTGCATAGCTTTGTTTTAGAAAAATGCAAACAATGAAGGACCTTGAACTGTATAAGTTGTAGTCTGGCGTTAACAGAAAGCAACATCATTTCTAACTTCTTATTGGTTAGATGTCCTCCAGTCCACCTAATGCTATGGAAAAGTATATAACATGATTCTTATAAACTTTTTTTCACATCAAATAATAATTACTGTTATTGTTACTTAGGGCGATCGTGGCTCAAGAGTTGGCAGTTCGCCTTGTAATCAGAAGGTTGTCGGTTTGAGCCCCAGCTTGGACAGTCTCGGTCATTGTGTCCTTGGGCAAGACACTTCACCTGCCACCTACTGGTGATGGTCAGAGGGGAATTGTAAAGCACTTTGAGGGTCTCGTAAAGCGCTATATGAATGCAATCCATTGTTATTTAAACCAACTGTTAACTGTACATTTAAGTATTATGATTCATATTGCCGCATTCACTGACCTTGTTTATAGGTAATTTCATTGTTTAATCACATTAAATTGTTCCTAATTTAATGTTTAAAGGCAAAATCCCATGTAAAATTAGGGCAACAAACCGTATTTTCATTACTGGAAATAACCGTATTTTTATGAGTAAGTTATTTTCTGTTATTTTACGGTATTGTTTTGGTGCCCCAGCTGCCAGAATATTACTGTTTTTTAAGATGTTTTTTCTAACAGTGTACCATATCCTTCTTAAATACCGAACATTGTCATGTTGCTGTAGAATGTTTTGGTAGCCGTGCTGGTTCAGTCTGCCTTCAATTTTGAATAGTAAAAGTAGTAAAAGTAAATAAATCCTCAACAGTGTCACCAGCAAAGCACCCCCACAGCTCCTCCTCCATGCTTCAAAGGTAGAACTAAAGATCTCAAATTTGGACTCAAGACCAGACCAAAGCACAGATTTCCACTGGTTTAATGTCCATTCCTTGTGATTCTTGGCCCAAACAAATCTCCTCTGCTTGTTGCTTTTCATTAGTCATGGTTTCTTAGCTATTTGACCATAAAGGCCTGATTTACATCTCTGAACAGTTGATGTAGAGATGTGTCTGCTACTGAAACTCTGTGTGGCATTTATCTGAGCTCTAATCTGAGCTGCTGTTAACTTGTGATTTCTGAGGCTGGTGACTAGGATGGATTTATCCGCAGCACCAGAGGTGACTCATTGTCTTGCTTTCCTGGGATGGTTCTCATGTGAGCCAGTTTCATCGTGACTACACCATATGAGGCTCATTGAGAGAAGGCCAAGGGTTTGCAGCGCTGTCAGCAAAGCAAATCTAAAATATAAGACATACTTAGAGTTATTTATCATTTTTTCTTTGCTACATATTTCCATATATCTTGCTTCATATATTTGTATGTGCTTCAATGTAGAAAGTAGTAAAATAAAGAGTCAAAGGTTTGGGGTGTCCAAACCTTTGACTGGTAGTTTACCTGCAAAGGGTGGTCCATCATCAAATTAAACCCTGTACATTAAAAACAGGATGCCACTTAAAATTATATATTTTTGGCAATATAGTGTGTCTTGTAACACTTAGTTGTGTAACTGTTAAATTAGTTTAAAGTTTCAATATCAACATGTGGGTAGAATGAAGAAATGCAGAGGAGCTGCTATGTGATCACTTAATGACCACATGATTTATTTAATAAGCAGTTTGCTTCCTAATTAATGCTCTAATTAGGTTTTCTTCCTCTCAGTGCCACAAATCTTGCTCTCTTTCTATCTCTCACATGTACAGCACACATGAGGTTGACACACAAAAGTAAAACAAACACACCTTGACCTTGACCATCCATAGTGCAGGTATGCCTTCCCTGAGAGCTCAATATTAACCACAAAATCACAAGACCCACACTGCTTTAATGACCACTCCGAATTGGTTAATGACTGTGAGTGGTATGACTATGAGGAGCAGGAGAATAGTCTAGTATAACAGGAAATGCAAGTTCCTGTTCACCCAGTACGGTGCTGAGGAAAGAGGGTGTCAGAGGTCACAGAGACAGCTACAGTGGAGTCAATCACAGATTAACGAGAGAAGCCTACAGAGAGTGTACAGTAGATGGTAAAGGTAATTGGCTATGTATCACAGGCCTTCAAGCTGGCAGTAATTAAACCGTTACTTAAAAAGCCATCACTTGACCCAGCTTTCTCTAACCTCCAACCTACCTGTTATCTCAAAAATTCTTTAGAGTAGTTGTAAAACAGCTTACTGATCATCTGCAGAGGCAGGTTTACTTGAAGAGTCAGGGTCAGTCAGGTTTCAGAGCTCATCACAGCACAGAAACAGCTTTAGTGAAGGTTACAAATGATCTTCTTATGGCCTCTGACAGTGGACTCATCTCTGTGCTTGTCCTGCTAGACCTCAGTGCAGCGTTCGATACTATTGACTACAATTTTTTATTACAGCATCAGAGCATGCTGTAGGTATTACAGGTACTGCACTGCCGTGGTTTGTATCATATCTATCTAAGAGACTCCAGTTTGTGCATGTAAATGGAGAGTCCTCTTCACACACTGAGGTTAATTGTGGAGTTCCACAGGGTTCAGTGCTAGGACCAGTTCTGTTTACATTATACATGCTTCCCTTAGGCAGCATCATTAGAAGGCATAGCATACATGTTTATTGATATGCAGAAGGCATGGCACTTTATCTATCCATGATAACGCACAACAATTAAACTGCAGGAATGTCTGAAAGTCATAAAGACCTCGATGACCTTAAATTCAAATAAAACTAAGGTTATTGTACTTGAACCTAAAAATCTTGCGGTATCTAGCCAGATCACTACTCTGGATGGCACTACCTTGGATTTCAGACACTGTGAGGAATCTTGAAGTTGTTTTTGGCTCGGATATATATTTAATGCACATACTAAACAAATATTTAGGACTTGTTTCTTGCATTTATGCAATATCATCAAAATTAGAAAAATCCAGTCTCAGAGTGATGAAGAAAAACTAGTCCAGTATGAAAAGCGGGAAAAAAAAGAGAGAATGCTTGGAAACTGCTAACATAATGGACAGGTTTTTGACAGGACTCCCACACAAACGCAAAGCAGGAGATGAAGCATCGCCAAATATGTTTCCAAACCAACTTCCTTCCAAGCCAAAGACTAGAAAATATGATGAAGCATACCTTCCCTTTGGCTCACCAAATTTGGACAATGGAAGCCGTTCATTAGCCATCTGTTACTGTGGCCATATTACAGTTTTAGTGAACATGGTAATGTAATACATTACTGTAGTCACAATAGTGTGTGATACTCAAATTTTGGTGCTGATCTGTTACCAAATAAATACAGACCTAGCATTGCTGATACCAGCACTCTTCACTTGTAAAACCGGCTAATATAGGGGAGAGCAGTGTGTAATGACTTATCATCATCTTGCCAAATTTGCACACAATTTAATGACCACTGAATCACTGTGATTTTACTCTCCACAATAACTAGTTAACATAACAAAGCAAATCATTTTTTGCAACCTAAGCTCTTCCATTAAACATGTTCATCAAACTCTGAATTTTAAGACACTCCGGAAAATGAATTCTGAGTTGAATTACTCTGAGATCAGCAAATCTGAGCTTCCTGGTCCACAACAGCTTATTCAAGTTAATTTACCTAAGCAAACTATAATTAAGGGTGCTTCAATACTTGAAGTCTCATTAGAATGGTTTTATCTTTGCTTCGTGTTGTCAGCTTTGTGCTCATACATAAAAACTGTGTCTTCATTAAAACTATATGAGAATGAGGAAAACCCTCAGGTGGACCCAGACCCCCTGGACAGAACTCGTAGGTCTCAGCAAAGTCCTTCCAGACAACCAAAGAATATCCAGGTTTCTAATATAGTTTGAAAGTAATGTTTCAGTCATGACTCCTGTGGAATCTTCAGTGTTAGTTAATGTTAAACTGATTACCTATAAACTATATGCAGACATTCAAATAACATATTCTTCACAATGACAACGACAAAAACTTCCTCAAACTTGAACCTCCCCAACAAAGGATGTTTCATTTACTTAACTGGCTTAACTTTTGAAATCTGGCAACTACGTCCGTGTTTTACATACAGTTTTGTCTGTTAATAAGTGGCTATGCAGAGACATCTAGTGGATTTTAGAGTAAAGTGCAGCTTAAAAAGAAATGCCACTGCAAAACCTGGGCTGTAGGTGCCCTTCGATGTGTTTGTCCCACTGTGTCCTGAGCTACAAATCTGCTGTATTTCACAGATACCTGCCTATGAATGTCTTTAACTCCCTATACAAAGCGCGTATATCTATGTGTTTCTAGTGTATCATGTCAAGGTGCTGCACAGCTCCACCTCTACTTCTCTAATCCTCTCAGTCTGCACGTCTCTGTGTCTATGTCTCCATCTATCTGCTCAATTATCTGTGTATCTCTCATCAGGTCATCTTTTCTACTGTCTTCTCTGCCTTCAAACACGAGCCCTCCCGCCTTCCCTGCTACCAGTGTCCTTCACAGGTGCATAAACACATGAGAAACTGTATCTCAGCAGTTCAGATTTTCCTTCTGTATTTCTGTAAATGAGTACACTAAACTTGTGGATTCCTACTTTAGAAACAGGACCTCACACAACCTCCCATCTGTCTTTTATAAAGACAAAACTAAGCGAAAATGAAGCAGAACAGTAAAGTGCAGCAATTGGAATATTAACATTATCTGGACATCTTGTTCTCTCCACCTTCCTGCATCTGTCTGTCAGTCTGTCATCTCTCAGTCCTGATAACATCATGTTATCTGCTCTTCAAATTAAAACACCAGCCATATGCCCTTCATCAAGGTACACCGTCATATACCTGCTCAGTGTGTATTTGACCTTTATTAAAAGACAGAATCGTCACTGTCTTGCAACAAAGGTCAGAGGATGGTTCATTGTAAGGGTATTGGCCTTGGGTAAAATAAATAAATAAATGTCACAGAGACAACTCTGTTTTCAGACTTAGAAATAAGAATCCCAACAAGGACCAGCAAGCATTTTTAATATTAAATATGGTCCCAAACCCATCTCAATGAATTGGCTTTGAACAGGCCCTCAAGCTGGCACTTGACTCAGCTGCCTTAACTAAGGTCTAGTAGAGCTCAGTGCAGCATTTGACCATAATAGTTTATTACAGCGATTAGAACATGCCGTAGGTTTAAAGGTACTGCACTGCAGTGGTTTGTATCATGTCTATCTAATAAACTCCAGTTTGGTCATGTAAATGGAGAGTCCTCTTCACACACTAAGAGTTCTGCGCTTGGACCAACTCTGCTTACCTTATACATGTTCCCATCAGAAGGCATAGCATATATTTTTACTACTATGCAGATGATACCCAACTTTATTGCTCCATGAAGCCAGATAACACAAACCAATTAGATAAACTGCAGGAATGTCTTAAAGACCTCAAGACCTGGATGACCTAATAATTTTCTGCTTCTGCTTTTCACATTTATTTTCAGATAAAACTGAGGTTATTGTTCTTGGCTCTAAAAATCATATATAATAATAATAATAATAATAATAATAATAATAATAATACCAAGGTAACCTTACAATAGTACAAAAAGTAAATAAATAAATAAAAACAAATAAAAACAAGGTAAATAAAAAAAACAAGCATGAAAGTATAAAAGCTAAACAAGGTAAAAACAGACTAAGATGGAATCATGGGGAAGTATGTGCATCCAAAGTCTTGGGGCAGAACAACTAAAGGCTCTGAGTCCCATGGAAGTCATGGGAGCAGGTGGAACAGACAGAAGGGAAGCTGAAGAAGAGTAGAGTGTACGAGGGGGTGAGTACATATGGAGAAGATCAGATATATAAATATATAAACTGTTTATTTTTGATAAATGATATAGAAGGACTGGATCAGGTTATCCTGATCCCCTCATTAAGCAGCAATAGGTCTAGGCTGCTGGGTGCTTCGTTATGATGCAGTGAGTGTTTCTTCTTCACTCATCTCTTTTTTCGCTCACTAGGTTTCTTGCTGTTAAAAGGGCATATTTTATATACCGGTATTATACTCTTCCTCCAAGGGTGGCTGGCCTCTCCCTTAGAGATAGGGTGAGAAGTTCGGCCATCTGGGAGGGGCTCAGAGTAGCGCCGCTGCTCCTCCACATCGAAAGGAGCCAGTTGAGGTGGTTCAGATATCTGACAAGGATGCCTCCTGGGTGAGGTATTCCAGGCATGTCCCACTGGAAGGAGGCCCCGGGACAGACCCAGGACACACGGGAGAGATTCTGTCTCTCGGCTGGCCTGGGAATGGGTGGATGTTCCACCAGACAAGCTGGAGGTGGTCGGGGAGAGGGAGGTCTGGGCTTCCCTGCTTAGGCTGCTGCCCCCACGGTCTTGCCCCGGATAAGTGGAAGAAGATGGATGGATGGATATTAGCTGACCTATTTGGTATATATCAACATGGTGTGCAGTGTGTCCATAAACTGCCAAACAATGTCCTTAAAAATGCTTGCTTGCATGAGGTTGTCTGATTGTTGGGGTTTTCTTTGTGTTATTATAGGTCTTTACCTTACCTTACCTTAAAGTACCTGCAATTTTCTGTGATTTGGTGCTGTATAAATAGAACTGGATTTAATTCTCTGCCGCTCCTGGCTTCCTCATGCAGTACATACGTTCCTCTCTTGACCCCCTGTGCTTTCTCTATAATAGGGTGTCACGATGACACAAAGGTCGAGTGCAGTCCTTCTGGCCTTCTCTGTCAACATTCTCAAAACAAAGACTGAATACGTAGTTTTTTCACTGATTATCACCTCTCGTCTTAATTCACCCCGTGGCCCCATGGTTCATCAGTTTTATACTTAAGTAGCTACTACAGCTCTGCACATCACTCTACCTCTCTCGTGACCTCCACAATACATATTGATCATTTGAAACGAATGACTTCTAATTTGAATTTTTTCCTTTGCATCACTTCCTTAATAATAACTTCTTGTAATAACTTCTCATGTCTGATGGGCCAACAAGGAGGTGGATACACCAAAGGGCTCACTGCATTTCTTATGGATTTGAGAATCACCTTTTTGTCATTTTTGTAAATTTAACTAAAATCAGTTCTTTCCTGTGTTGTCTTTCATGTGTCGACACAACACTGGTCCTTCCCTTGGGTTTGGTTTAAGCTTGAAAAATGTATTACATTAAAAGAAAAAACATTCCTCTTAAAATGAAAGTGAAAAAAGCAATTTATGTTGGAAACACCTTCAGAAAGCTTGTAGAACTATTATTATTCAAGATAACTTAAAAAGAAATCTAAGAAATTATTACTCTTGGGGAAATGGGAGGCATTAGAACTAGAATACTTTTAATCTATTAATCCCTAAGGAAATTATGCAGTTATAGTCGCTGCAAGAAAATAACAGCAACAAACTGAACTAAATTAAATAATACAACATATTGTATTACAAAATATAAGAAATAGTTCTAATATATACAAAAAGCTCAATTATAAATATCCAGAATATTACAGAGGTGAATTTTTTTATTTTATTTTTTTTTATTTAGTCCTTTATTTATCCAGGTAAAAAAATCTCATTGAGATTAAAAATCTAATTTCCAAGAGACACCTGGCATATATAAGGTTTACATTTTACTCTAAAATGTAACATTTTGTTATCTGTTATTTTCACAGTAGAGCAAAAGGGTGTAACTATTTTACTGTGCATTAGATGGTTGAGTTGAACGGGCACAAATGATTTCTTGTGTCGTTCTCGAGACTCTTCCACAGTACTGTAGTCCATGAAGACTTCCACATTCAGCTCGCTGAAGTTTAATTCTTTATCTGACATCCATCTTAAGGTTTTGGGTTTGAATCTTGTACCTTCTCCAAGAACTTCACTTTCCTCACACAGATCCTCACAGTCCTATTGCTGGATACCTAAGGGGTGGTTCAGGGTCACCTGATATAGCCCTAACTATTGCTTTATGAAAAAGGAGAAGTTTTCAAATTGGGCCCTGTCTTGCATTTTACTTAAAGATGCTAGAAATCAAAAGTCTGCGTTCAGAGAATGAAGAGTCCTTTATGAGGACCTCTATGAGTTCTGTGAGATATGATGGAGCCTTATTTGTACTAGTACTGTAACTTCTTTTAAAGCCAGACATGATGAGCAACCCATCAATCTGAGAAAATGAGGCAGACTGCATGCACTCAAAAGCTATTACGATACAGATAATGAAAATACTTTGTTTGAGGGTTCAACAATACACTAACTAATGTCAGGAGATGACTGATTCAAACCTTCAGTACAATGCAAGCAAAACTGGATCTTATAGATACATTAGTCAAAGAACTTGGGTAGTGAAAGGTATGAGGCCATATTTTCAAGACAGACTAACTTGTCTAATTAAATCTGAGTTGATTTTTCTTTACACTACGTTTCCTTTGTGTGTGTCTGTGAAAGGCTCCATACTGTAAACAAAGGCATCTGTTGTAAAAACCTGCCAAATCAAATATGTGGTAGCACTCGCTGTGGTGACTCCTTTTGAATTAGGGAGTAGCTGAAAGTTGCTTTTTTCTTTTGCACGTGGCGTTTCCAGGTCACACTCTACACCAGTTGATGTCAGTAATGTACCATGGGACAGGTGTACAGCCCACTGTGAGCCCCAGTAGTAGCGTGAAATGTGGGGCACATGTTTACTGCACCATGGGGCTTGGGTGTCCAGCCTAATGTGAGCCCTGGTACGTGCATGAAATGTGGGGCACATCTGGGCATTGCACTGTGGGGCCCAAGTGGGGCCTCAGTCCACATCTAGAGTGGGAGCATACATGTTGCAGTCCTACAGTGGCCTCACTGTGGACCCCTCTGCTTAGTGTGGGTCACAGTAAGATCAAGGTTGGGCTGCCCCATGGACTACTCTGTCTCATATATCTGTCACCAGCTCCAAGGAGTATATTTACCGGAGATAACTGCCTTTACACACTAATCATCAAACTTTCCTTTGACAATCAGTGGAAGTTAAGGGTGTCTTACAGACAATCTGCATTGTATTGATCTGTTCAATAAATACATAATCAGTCACACTGCATCATTCCCATCAAATCAGTGGTGAGCAGACCACAATATTGACGAACTATGTCCGATTTTTAATATTAGGACAGTATGAGCCACAAATACCGGTCTACCTTTAATATACATAGAATAGAAGAAGAGATATTCATATCATATTCAGTCTATCAAAGGTGAATTATCCATCATAACAAAGACCTTGGGTTTGCCAGATTTGCTTCCAGTTATTACTGGTTATTACTGAAATAAAATAAATATGAAAACCCAACTTCTGATTTATCCTCAGCAGCTGGGTGTGCAGAGCTCAGCTCATTTCAATCACAAACAGCAGCATCTTGATTTACACCAGCCACAGTTTTAATAGAGCTAGCCATGGTCAAATTTAAACTAACCCGATTAATCAACTAAACATTCAATAGCTCCCATTCAGCAGCCAGGCAGAAAGCACACGCACCTTCCCAATATGAATTTTCCGGGAGATTTCTCTATTGATCGACAGACAAATGATTTGTGAGATACATTGTGCGGAAATCAATAGAGAGCCAGTCAATTGCTCATAAGAAGAACTGAAGTGTGGTGACACGAAGGCCAGAAAGTCAAGTTTGCATGTAATCTCACACATGCCCAAATGAAGACATACAGCAGGCGGCATACGTGGGCTAACACATCGAATCGAATCAAACCAGCAACTTTCAGTCACAGACTTGTAAATGTGTACAGCTGTTAGCAGCCAATGAGTTTTAATAACATAAAGAGGCAGAAAGTTTAGGAGACAACATGGTGGCAAGTGACTTTCACAGCAATGAAAATTGTGTTAAACACACAGTTTCACACATTGCTAGTCAACTATTCTGCTGAAGGTCTACTTTACTGTCTGGCACTGAGGTAGACCTCTGTCTTTGATGTATATGTGTGTTTCAGTACAATGTGCTCTGTTTGCTTCTCTTTGTTGGTGTCCAGTGAAAGAACAGTCAGGTTATAGCAGACGATGTTATGGTCCTGGGACGGTGACCCAGTGTTTTTGTACTTTTACTTTTGATTTCATCATGGTTTGTGACTGTTTGTGTTTTGGGTTTCTGTCCTAGTGTTTCTCTTCCTGAGTTCTGATTTTTAGGTTTTGTTATCTGACCTCCCAGCGTTAATTCGGTGCTCCCTCTGTTCTGTGTCATCCCTACCTGTGTATCCCCTCTACTGTAGTCGGGTCTCTGTGTAAAGCCCGCATCTCTGAGTCTGTGTCTTTGCTTGTGTTTTGAGTTTCCTGTTTTATTGTGAAAGTCTGTGTCTTATGCCAGTGTTCAGTTTGCGTTGCCCCTGTCTCGTCTTGTCGATCACAATCAGCTGTGCCTCCCTCCTGTGTGTAGTTTCCTCGTTCCCTTCTGTGTATTTATAGTGTGTGTTCACTCATGTTCGTTGCTGGTCCGTCCGTGTTTCTTCCCTGCGTTTCTCCAGAGCCGTCGGTTCAGGTTCGTTTTGTTAGCCATTCCCAGTTTAGGTCACCTTTAGGTTTTGTTTTGTTCACCGTGTTTCTGTTTGTGCCTCCAGTGTATGTTAATAAAGCTCGCTCACATCTAAGCCAGTGCCAGCGTCTGGGTCCTCCCTCACACTCACCACACGTCTGCCACCGCAGACCACAGACGATAAACCAAGCCATAAATGAAAACTGAATTGTCCAATACCTGTCCATACCCAGCCAACCACTACTCTAGTGATGTAAAGAGAGGAACGAGGCTAGGACATCCAACCCACAAATGTTGGAGGGTCTCCTCAGCTTGACCAGAAAACACAGTTAGGCTCTACTCTTTGGTCTATATGTACCACCACCACGCTCCACTGCAGATCTGCACTGCATTTCTCTATGGGAGGTTTGCACAAGGACCTCCAGCTGCCTCTACGAGAAGAACCTGTTGCAAAAGCACCATACCACCTCAATTCTGAAACACCACCTGTCAAAGCTCTGAGAACATATAAGGATTTCTTCAGGGCTTTAGGAAAATCTGTCATCTCTGGTGTTCTCCATCCACCTTTGCTCCCTCTAATGTAGCACTGATGTAAAATGGTGCAAAGGCACTACCCTTCCAATCTTAACACTGCCAGCTTTATCAGTCCAGTTGTTGCTAGGACTACTTGCATGCTTCTAGAAGTTAGATTGAATGAGAGGGTTGTAAAACAGGGGTTCTTCTTCCCAGCTGCAATACAACTCAGACCAGTCTCTTTCAACAATTAACATTTTGGTTCTTGCTTGTCATAACCAAAGTTTCCAACCCTACCCTACGTTGCGCGTTTCAGACCACATCTGTGGTTTGCAGTATAAGAAACACTGAGCAGTCGGAAGACGATAAGGTGTAATGCAACTCCCTATATCAGTCAGTCCCTGTCCGCCTTCAGACAGAGATTAGAACAGTACTGAAGATTTGAGCCAGTGGTAACTGCTCCTGAAAAGGTAACCAGTTTCTGCTGTATTTACTGTGCCAGTAGATAATGAGGCTCAACAACCATCTGCCTCTGTAGGTAGATAGGTGTCCATCTAGACAATTGGGCACTAACTGGCTATACCAGTGGTCCTCAAACTGTGGTACGCGTACCAATAGTGGTACTTGGGCTCTCTCTGGTGATATGCGGGAAATCTACAATTTTTTAAAAAGATTTAATAATGTACCATTGTGGACGTCTGCAAAGACGACACAAGAGTTCCTGAGGCTCTTGTGGGAGCCTGGGTCAACCAGAAAATGCCTCCCCAAGGATAAGTCCTGTATGAAGAGCAGCTTTTCCTTATCGCCAGCGGTCGCCACCACTATGGAGCGCTGGTGGGCTTGTTTCCCTGGGCCTTAAAACTGCAAAGGCGGCATGGCGTTGTCACGTTGATGGTAAAAACACGCCCTTTTCCACTGTGCTGCCGTGCCACGATCCCAGCCACCATCAATGAGTCGGAGGCCCCCAGGAGAATTGGTGGGGGCGCGGGAGATGCCGTCAGTGAGTTGGGAACTATCGCCTGGATGCTGAAGCTCCTGGTAGCCAGGAGAATGCGATTCGCTTCTCCTGCGAGTGAGCGGTAATCCTTTGCGGCCAGCAGCGGGGAGTTGGCGAGGTCTCATCCAGCTTGGGCTTGAAAAAGTTCTGTGCTGGGTTGGTTGTCATTGGAAAACTTAAAATTATGATGCTTACCTTTTTTTTTTTCTAAATTAAAAAAGTATGTAGTTGGGGCAACAACGCCACCAATGGAAGATATGCTGTTTCTAACTAAAACACCCTTTGCTTTTTCTTAAAGCTAAATACTTAAAGCCTTCTCGCCCTCCTCCCTAGTTTAGGTATGTTCTCCTTCCCACTGTTGATCTCATCCTCATCCTCAAAAAAATGTCCCTTTCTGTAGCCGAGTGGTAAATTAATAATAATGTTTTCCACTTCAGTTAACCAAACATCCATTTAAGTGGTCTTAAAATGTCGTTTCTTTGTTTCCATGTATGTTAAGACAACAATGTTATTGAGTAATTTAATGTTATTGCTTGTGCTATTTCTTTTGTTATCTGTTGTGTGCACTTGAAGCTGTTAATTTTATTGGTTTGTGTAGTTGCATATTGTTTTTTGAACGGCCATTTTCTGCATGCGAGGGATAAGTTGCGAGATCGTCTGTGTGCTCCAGTATTCCTGTGAGCTGAGATTGCTGTGGAATGTAAGTGTTTATAGAAAATGTATATAGCACTTCCACATTTTTTAAAGGAGCCTTGTGTGATTTAGCTCTTTGTATTTGGTTCTGCACAGACAGAGGCCACTGCCGTATTTTTGTGTTTTCTATTTTATTTCATTTCCTTTATTCCTCGTATTGTACTGGCACAGCTTGTTTTTTAATCGTTTATTCTGTTACTTTGCCACCTTACCTCTCATGCTGTTGATGTTCAGTACAAGTCCATATGGCTGCTGTTCGACAAAAGTAAAGGTCGATAGACATTTTTTGTTTATTCAGTTGCCATTGACAATAAAAGCTGCACATTACCCCAGTAACTGTGTCCTGTGTGGCTAACCATTTCCCAGGCTACATTCACCTGTGTACTGTTCCTTTCTGCAGCATATAGATTGAGTTTTCCCCATTTCCCACCACTTAGTAAGTGACTTAAAGTGATTTTTCCTCCAAAAAAGACTAAAATCTTGACAAAAAATCCTGTCATGAACCAATTGAATATTAAATTGTCAGTAGAGATGTATTAGAGATATCTACTACACTGCGTGATGATCTGAGAAGCCAACAGATGATACTCTTGACCCAATCATATGATTGTTGGGTTTTTCTCTGTATGTATTATTGTATAGTCTACCTTACAATATAAAGTGCCTTTAAGCGACTGTTGTTATGATGTGGTGCTATATAAATAAAATTGAATAGAATTAATCAACCTCTTGTTAATTAGACTAACCTGGCCACCTTTACACCTTGACTGATGTCTAAATGTGTGAAGGAACGTGGGTGGGTTTCCTCTGTGTCAACTACAAAGTCTGAAGTGCAGTTCCAGTCCCCGCCTACTATTATAAAAGAGCTGAACTGCTTGAGTTTACTGTTTAACTTTTTAAAAAGTCTGAGACAGTGACAGAATCAACATGCCATAATGAGCATATAAAAACAAAGGGTACATCCTGTACTAAATCCTGCCTTCCTTTAATTCAGAATGAATAAGTTTACATATAAGAACAGCAACACTTTTGTACCATTACCTAAAAAAACACAGACCCTTAACAAGCCATTTCTCATTCACCAGTATTACCAACAGAGCTGTTTGTTTCTTGTTTTTTATCAACTCAGTTACGATTCCCTGCTTAATTTGATTTCTTCCTCCATTCATATTTAATGTTCCTATTCACATGCCGTCCATAAGGAGTAGCAAGAAGGCAAGAGACAGAATGATAAATCAGTTCCAAGAGAAAGAGAGCCTCTGTGTATCCCCCATGTTTTATTGTTGTGCTTTTAAAGAGGTTTTCCTCTTTTTATTTCCTTCCTTAGTTTCATCAGCATCCTTTTAACCAAAATATGTTTCCTAAGCAGCTCGCACACTACCTTCCTTCTGATTTTCAATATTGAGTTAATGAGCCTACATCAGGAAAGAAGCCTGCAACTTTAACACTCAGTCTGCCAAATGTATAATCCAGAAATGTATTGATCTCTAATAATGAGTAATACTGTTTATCATCCTGTGACACAATACCTAAAAATTGAGACAGGGTGTCATCATCTATTACTTGTTCCTCTTCACTCTCATTTTCACTCTGTGCCACCGGAGCTGGTCCTGCTGGCTTACCTGCAGCAGAATCACTCCCATCCTGCTTTGTTTATTGTTTCTATGGTTATTTAGATCCTTTTTTATCAGTTTAATTTTCATTACATTCAGACACAACTGCGGTTATTGTAGCCCTCCCACAAACTCTAAGAAACATGGTGTCTAACCAGATTCTGATTAGCTTGGCATTCAGTAATGCTGTGAAGAGTTATGGGGTCGTGTTTGACCAACATGTGTCCTTCAATGTGCATATCAAACAAATATGCAAGTGGGCTTTCCTGTATTTGCACAATATCTCTAAAATTAGAAACACTCTGTCTTGGGGTGACACTAAACTAGTTCATGCATTTATAACTTCCAGGCTGGACGACTGTAATTCATTATTATCAGAACGTCCTAAAAAGTCCCTGAAAACCTTTCAGTTAATCCAAAGTGCTGCAACAAGAGTCCTGACAGGGACTAGAAAGAGAGAGCAGATTTCTCCTACATTGGCTCTCTGTTAAATCCAGAATCTAATTTAAAAATCTTTCCTTACATATTATCTTAAAAAAAAAATCATAGTACTGTAGCAGTGCACCTTGCTCTCAGTAATTTGCTGACGAGTAGTACCCCATGGCTTTTAACAATAATGAACTGGGCAGTGGTGCTTTAGCACATCCTGCTGGCTATACGTGGTTAAACTTTTTAGTACATCCAGTTGCAAGATACAACTTGTAACATTTAATTATGCTTTGGCCTGACAACCTTTTCTTTAGAATGACTCTGTCTTTAAAACAGACAATGAGCAAATCAAGACAGTGAAGAGAAAAGAAGACAGAGGAAGAGACGAATCACAGAGAAGGAAACAGGAAAGGGGACAGAGCAATGGGAGGAGAGAGTGGTTAAAGGACATACTCCCAGCGGTCACTTTGGGTGATGGAGCATGACTGACCTTGACTCGGAAATACACACACACACACACACACACACACACACACACACACACACGCACGCACGCACACACACACACACACACACACACACACACACACACACACACACACACACACACACACACACACACACACACGCAGGGTTGGCAGGGTGCTTCTGAGACAGGTAGGATGTTTTTGTAATCTCCACCAATCAGCTGCCTGCTAGTCTGTGTAATAAATAGGGTGTGGTGAGAGGGCAAGCAAATGAAACAAAGAGTGCGAGAGAAAGAGAGAGAGAGATTTGCTCTAGTTGTTTTAAATTACAGCCTGCCTTCTGTGAATAACCCTTCACCTACACAAGCGTGCCCAGCAGCCTTGGCTGGAATCTGTGAGACAGAAACATGGAGGACAGCAGGGTCCTGCTAGCTGACCAACCTTGTTATTAAGTCAGTGTGGCCAAACACAACCAAGCAGCAACATGAATTAAAGTGGCCCCCACAGCAGCCTGTCACTGGGCTGGCTGTTTCACTCCAGGACCACAACAGATGTCATCTTGATGTGTTTTTACCTTGAAATAGGTGAATAACAAATAGTTATTTCCAGGAGCACTCTGGGATTGCACATACATATACATGATACCTGGGAGTCATGGGGTTTGACTTCCATTACCGAAGAGTTAAATGGGTTCTGTTCAGACCGCCCTCGGAAGCAGCTGTTAAACCAACCAATCTGTAAACTTCAGCCTCCAACTTTATATTTCCTGAATAAACAGTAAATCATGCAACTTTGTTATGTAACTGTTTCAACATCAGGTGTAAAGAAGGTTTGCTCATTGCAGATTTAACCATTATTGCACAGGACAAGGAGCAGAAAAGAATGCGTTTCAGAGCCCAGCAGAGCACATGCCGGTCCTAAATGAAAGTGTCATGGTCCTGGTTCTTTGAGCCGGTTTTTGAGTTAGTCATAGACTTCTGGTTTGTTCTTTTCATTGGAAATTATATGTAACTTATGTTCTGGTGCTGTATTAGCTTTCTGTATTAGTTATTCTTGAGCTGTGTTTTTCCTAGTGCCTCTGAGTTTTCATTATTTGAATATTGAGTTTTGCTTCCTTTGTCTTGTTAGCTGCGATTCAGTTCAGCTGTATGTATCACCCTCCTCTTTATATATAGTCTGCATCTCCCTCATGGTGTGTGTGTTTCTATTTAGTCCTCAGTCTATTTTAACAGTTTGGTTAGCCTCTCGGTTACTGTTCTTTTCCCCCCCTCAGCATTAATAAAGCTGTGATTGAATTGGTTTAATTCTGCCTATCGAGTTCTGCATTCTTGGCCCACATTGCGTTTATCATACACCTGTTTCAGTGCTTTAAGATAGAGGTCTTCACTGTAGAAACACATTTAGAACTGACGTTGCTTTAAAGAATAAATGATAAAAAAATTCCATAATTTAGAAGCAATCACTGCAAAGACATCATTTCTGTGGCGCTTTATTGTCAAGCTGATATGATATGAAGGACAGTAACATTTAATAAGACTTGAATAAAAAACAGTTTCATTTACACAAGTTCAAGTTCAAATTAGTTCCTATAACACCATATTTGTTCCTAATATTAAAATTCAGTGTATCAGTCAGGTATGCCCACTTAGCTTAAACAAATTCCTTCTGCATGTGGTTGCCAGCCAGTCATGGAAACACAGTTAATATAACAATCATAAATGGTCTGGTTCCAGACCACATATACGAAGCTTGTGAAAAGCCTCTTTCAGCCATTCATGCAAGCACTTCTCCCTCGATGTCTAAGTGCTTTCCATTGCATCGGGAAACTCTGGGTTTAATATACTGAGCACAGATAATTTGACAAGCAGACTGGAGCAGCCAGGGATCAAATCACCAACCTGCTTAGTAGATGACTTGCTCTACCCAGCAAAAAAAAAAGCTAATAATTCTCATTACAAATGAGACTTGCAAACTACAAACTTGATCTACTGTAAAAATTAAATAAATAATGGAACTCTTAAAACCCCACAGACAACAATATTCTTTTACATTCTTGCTAGTTTCAATACTGCTCTTGACCTGTAATGCTGACCTACAACATGGGAACAGCAGAGTCTGGGCACTTGTCCCAGATATTGCATTGCCCCGATGCATGTGAGTTTTTGGATAGCAGTCAGTATCCAGGGTGCCTTGTTTGCCAGTGTAATGCTGTGGGTTCAAGTGCAACCTTCAGCCCCCAACTGGATGTCATTCCCACTCTGCTTGCTGGGCTTCAGCATAGCTAACCTCTGCCTTCGGTGGGGCTACAGGGTCAATATGGTGTTTTACCAACAGGAAAGTGATTCTCCGCAGCTGTCAACATCTATCAACCTCAATCAACCACACACACGCAAACATGCACAGGTAAGCCACTCAGCCGTACTCACACAGCCACGGGAACACAAACACACTGGGGTCAGCCACTCATAAAGCTGTAAACAACAGAAAATGGTGTGTGGCTGAAAAAGTGTCAGCTCAATTGGATTCTGCAAACACTGCTCTGTTTTTCCCAGCTCCTTTATTTTCTCTGTCCATGTTGATATGTCTTCTATCTTCTCTGCTCGCCTCGAGGTTTTTACTCCATCTAAAGGCTATCTGAGTGGCTGATGCTTATGGCTCTGTATTTTCCCCCCTTTTACTCACCAGTTGGGTCCCTCAGAGTTGAACCATTTTCTCTCTTATCTGTGTTGAGAGGGTGAATGGTTCAACAAGACCAAAATTGACCAAACATTTTGAATTATTTCCTAACTGGCTGGAATACCACATATTTTAAAATCAATCAAACTCTTTTTCTGTATTTTATATGGGTTAGAGACGTACAACTATGCTCTACAGATGGGTGATTCCTAATATGGATGAAACGCAATAAGTAAAACAACTGCAAAATAAAAAAGAGATTAAAGACAATTTCAAGTAAAACAAAGGTGGAATAAAAAAATTATAATATGTATTTAATTAAAAAACGGACTGAACGTCAAGAAAGGAATTATCTATTTATTTTGCTTTTTGTTCTTGACAAAGTTCGAGATGAAAAGTTGAGATGGCTTGGTCTGGTTTTGCAGAGCGGTGGTAGTGCGGATATCGGAGAAAAGGATGCCGACCGGGGTTGCCAGGCAGGAGGAAAAGTGGAAGACTTCAGAGAAGATTAATGGACGCAGTGAAGGAGGACATGCAGACGGTTGGTGTGTCAAAGTAGGATTGTAGGGATAGGGTGAGATGGAGGCAGATGATACACTACAGCGACCCCTAATGGGAGCAGCTGAAAGAAAAAGACTTCTAAACCATTGTCTGAGAGCAATGAATGAGTGGTCCCTACCACTTTCCAAACAAATATATATCTTTGCATGTAATGGAGATAAGTAAGACATATGCAGTTCTAGAGCGAGAACAAGCTAATACTTAATATAGTAATAAACTTTACATTCAAATGAATATGAAGTGCAGGTGTGTTCTATTGAATTTGAACGTGGCCATGTATTTAGAGTGCATACTGTCTCCAGAGAAAAGTTATTCAGTATGTTTGAATTTTGTGTGCAGGGCTTCTGTAAAATTATTAACTGTGAGATATGTACAACAGGTCTCCCAGTATATTCATTTTTATCAGAAGTGTTCATGTGACATATGGATCTGACATTTTATTGGCATAGTGTACAGTTTACTGTATTTGTATGCGTGTGTCTATATATTCATTTTCGCAGGGTCGATATAAGGTTTAGATCCGTGTTGTCTAATGGGATGAATTGTACTGTGTGTGCGAGAGCGTTGTGATTTAGACGTTCAG
This sequence comes from Astatotilapia calliptera, assembly GCF_964374335.1. Lineage (NCBI taxonomy): Eukaryota > Metazoa > Chordata > Actinopteri > Cichliformes > Cichlidae > Astatotilapia > Astatotilapia calliptera. The sequence goes on along the minus strand of NC_137423.1, from coordinate 3,237,361 downwards.
CTCTATATTCTCTCTGCCATCTTCATTGTTTTATCTCCCGCACACATATACGCACACCTGACAGGCCCATCGGAGCTAATAGATAGTATTTTAAATCATATTACCTCCATTACAAACTGTTTTATTGTCCCCCCATATCTGTCAACCCACTGAGTCACTATGGTATGTGTGTGTGGGTGTGTGTTTGTGGGTGCATGTGAAGAAAGACATCAAGAAACCAAGCTTTCTCCTCTGATCTGATGGTATCTGTTTAGGGGAATTGAAGTCAGCCTGCAGGAGAATGTTGGAGGAGATTGAGCTGTAGGACATAGATCAGAGAGAAAGAAGAAAAGGACAAAGGCATAACAACACAGCGAGGGACAGTAAGAGAGTGAGGACAGGAACAAAGACTAACTGATGGTGTAGTCAATGGTCCTGACCCCACTTTGTCAGAATTGTGTGTGTGAGAGAGAGATAATGAGGAAGAAAGATGGCATGTTTGGCATCATCTGAATCAAAGATCACAGAAGGGTTAGAGATGGGTAAAAGGCTGGAAAAGCTCTCATTATTAACTGGCCAATTGTTGTTACAAAAACAAACAAAAACCCCACATCTGCTTTGAGGTTTAAAACTCTTATTTTTATTTCAGTGAATAAAATTAAAATGTTTAGTGGATTATCAGCTGGGACAGTCAAGGACCTCTCAAATTTATTTCATATTACTTTCCTAATTATTTTGATTATTGTAATTATTAATTCATGGATTATATGCAAAAGACTTTCTTACTGACATCACATCCTCTTTTGCTACACTTCAGCGCTGGCCCTGTTCACTTCCACTACTACAGTCAGTCTACAAACCAAAGGTTTCATACTCACCCTGCTCACTTGCCTGCCCTCCTGCCCATCGTGACTCTCCAGGATCCCCCCTCTGGACCTCCTGGAACAGGACCATCTCCTCCCATCATGGCCACCCTCTCCAGGACTAATCAGTCTCAACCTGCATGTACGCTCACCCCACTGCAGTACGTACTTACCTCTAGCCATTCTCTCGCCTTCCTGCCAAGTGACCTCTCTCTCCTCCCCGTTCTGTCGCTCTCGTTGTGCTCCCCATCTTCAAACGTTTCTCCGCCCTCAACCTTCCCCGGCTGTGGGTCCCCTGTTTAGTTTTTAGTCCCCTGAGTTCATGTTTTTGTAAATAAACCTTTAAATAGTTTACACATGTATTGAGTGTGCTTTTAGGTCCAAACCTCGCACGATCCTCCAGTTCTTGACAGCAGACGCACACGTGGAACGCTAAAAAGAGTTCTAGAGTGGCAGAAAAACATTTACAGGTTGGTTTCTAACTTTTTAATCCAATTTCTTTTTTTTCAGTTGCATTAATTCTAGAGCACCTTATAAGTTAACTGTAAATTCAGACATGTGTGGTTATGATGAAAAGAATAAGACCAAACAAAACAAGGCAAACAGTTTTTAAAGGTAAAATATAAAGGTAAAATAAAAATTAGTAAAAAGCGGCCAGTTATACTCTGGACCCCACAGGATTCAAGCCATGAAACGCCACTGGAACCTTTCAAAATCTGCACACAAAGACTGCACTGGGTATCCTTTTCTGGGCAGAGCATACTGTAAGGTTTCCAGAAAGGGACCCCAATACAAGACTCTAAGGGAGACTAGGTAAACAAAAAAAGTTTTTATTTAGGTAGAAGACTAATTTTCAGAAGTTAAAAAATGTCCTCCAAAAACCCCCGACTAAAATCTAAGACATTACTAGGACCAGGAAGACAGAGGCTATTTATATATTTAAAAATCCCAAAAACAAATAAAATCCCCTTTCTTGTCCCTGTGGGGGTCTTTTATCCTTCAAGTGTGGGTCCTCTTACTAGTGGCCTGCAGGGGAGGATCTAGAGAAATTTTCTTAGGGTGGCAAAGAAACCAAATGGGGCGGCAAAATCAAAGCCTTTTTTTTTCCAAACACATGCAGGCGGTTACATATGGTTAAAATGATTCAAATGCAGTAAGTATACTGCTTTTCATATAAATATAGTCTATAACGTAATTATTTTCTGTAGCCCACATAATTACACACTTTAGTTACATAAAGCATGTGATGCTATGTACTGTATATCCTGTATAATAAATAAATATGTAGCCCAACAAGTATAAAATCCAGAAAGCTACACAACATGGGGCGGTTCATTTACAAACACAAGTCTAACTTAAGTTTCACACTGTTAGAAAACAGTCACATTGTTACAGCTTAAATTACACAAAATGTCAGAAATCTGCACAGTCATCAGCAAAAATGTAAACAAATTTTTCACGATTTGTTGCATTAACCCTCTGAGGTCCAAAATATAACTGCCCGTTTTTGACTCCTTTTGAGTTTACGTTTGTATTTCACCTTCAAATGGCTTCATTTTATTTTCCCCCCTTGCTTTACTTGGTATCATTCTTTTCAGTTCAGCCTCACATGTCTGAATGTAGTTGTTTTTCACTGACATACTGTATTAATATTACTGATCTGAAATCACACAAAAAAACTTAAAATCCTAGTAGTATCTTTTTTTTACTGTAACAAAACACAGACATGTTGAGTAAATTATTTTTATAACTTGAAATGCAAATATAAATTGTACATTTTGAAAACTTATGCAACAATTTATCTAAAAATGCAGCCAATGTTTTTAAATTTTGTACAGCCATTTAAAAATATTACTCTAACCAAAATGAATGAACAATAAGGTGCCGCAATAATATGCCTCACAAATTGTCCACCACATTGTTTGTCCACCACAAGATAAGATAAGATAAGATAAAACTTTATTAATCCCTCGGGTGGGTTCCTGCAGGCCTGACAACAGGAGGTGTATCACTCCACTGGACAGTGTTTACATTGCAATGTGCCTTTGTGATATTCATTAGTGCCCTCCCTGACACACAAAACAAAACAACGACTACACAACAGACTAATTACAGAAGACAACACAGCACACTAACTATACACTCCACGCCAAACGTCGCAAATCTCCCACATCTAAAAACTCTCTCTCTCTCTCTCTCGCTCTGTCTCGCTGCCGTTACTATCTCTTCCAAAACGCCCCCCTCTTCCTAAACAACCAAATCCCACGTGTTGACTCCCCCCCCCCCGAGCTCTGGATTTACTGGCCTGTAATTAAAATTTAAAAACCGGTGTACACTTTGAAGTCCGAACTTTCAACACGGGCTGAAAGATTCAGCGTGGTTGCAGCTTGTTGCCTTGTCAGCTTAAATCAGTCATGTGATTTGGAGGTCTGCGGACCCCACGGGTTAATAACACTCACCTTCATTCCATTTCCAGAGTGTAACAACCACCTGTGTGAAATCTGAAATTCCCATGGTGTTGCACAAAATGTGCTCTGGCACGATCATAAGCATCGCTTGTTACTGAAAACAAGGAAAAAGCCCGCCTGTGCTATGGGCTGAACCATTTGTCAATGGTGGAGGGGGGTGACACTATACAATATATTCAGTTTTAGCATTTATATTCACTGTTAACTGTAACTATGCTCAAAGTGTTAATGCTATCTTACTTTAATAAACAACACTGTCACTGTCATATGCAAAACTAGGCTGGCACTTGGTGTGGCAAGAGATCATTTTAGGGTGGCACCTGTCACCTCATGCCACCCTTCTAGATCCGCCCCTGGTGGCCTGGGGGCTTGAGGTTTCTGCGCACTATCCTCCTAGGAACTATTTGCTGTTCCTAGGACTGTGCTCTTCTGGACAGAGATCTTGATGTGGTTCTTGGGATCTGCTGGAGTCCCTCGCATAGCCTCAACCACCCAGGATATACTTGGCAGAGATGTTCTTGTATACTATGCCAGCCACTTGGTAATAGAGTTCCATGTATGCTCTGCCTGTCAGCAACTTGCATCCTGCTGTTATGTTAATGTTGCATCCACATCTTCAAGTAGACCTCCAGTGGGTACATCACGTAGTCTTGGTAATTGGCCATGGAGGGTCAAGGTTTCCAGCTTTGCTATGATCCTATCTTTCATGTTAGCTGCTCTTGCATTTAACACACCTTCAGTTGTACTTGGGGCTTGCGACCCAATCTTTGGTAGGGGTGATGATATAGTCCCCCTGACCTGACGTATTGCCTCCCCCTTGCTAGATTTTGTGTTGTACTTCATCAAGCTCCAGTTGCGACAGCAGTTGCCTCTTCTAAATGTTGGAACATTGAGTTAGTAGTTGTTTTGCTATCAGTCTAGACGATGGGAAAGATTCAGTAGGTCCCACATCCTCTCCATGCAAGCCCGTCTGGTTGGGTTACTTGCATAGTAGCATTCCATTGCCCTGTTCACAGCCCTTGCCCATTTGTGCCTTCTTTTTCCAGTAGCCCACATCAGTGTGTCCCCAAAACCTGACATGGACCTTGTTAATCAGGGAGACATCCGAGCTGGTGTGGCTTCAGTTATCTCTTTCTTCCTCATATTTGAAGTAGGCTTGATTAGCATAGGGGACCTAGCCTGGGGACCCTTACTGCATACAGACACCCTGGACAGGAGCAGAACCCCCAAAAGATTATCATAATAAGCTGAGATCTGGTGTAAGAAAACACTGAGACTACTAATAATAAACTAATAAATACATGGGTGGTCTCAAAACAGTCTAATAATTCTAACAGAAGTCAGAATGTGAGAATAATTACAGAAGCAATAACAAAATTCATCCTACAATAGTTGGCAAAAGTTCTAGAATAATATTAAAAAACAAACTAAAAACTAAATAAGAACCTGAGAAAATAAACCATTAAAACTCCAAAAACCCATGACAAAAAAGAAACAAGAAGTCGAGTGATTCCCATATACATTAATATTATGCTCAAGTTAAACCACGAAATTTATGTTTTTACAGTCTGGTACACAAAACAGTTTTGTTCTCTATGGCCAGTTTTCTCCTGTATAACAACTGTATTCTGAATTCTTTCTTTTGGATCTTAATATAAGAGTTTGGGTGTGGCTTTCCCTAGATAGCAAATGAAGTGTGTTCATATCTCAACTCTTTTCTTCCACCTAAGTGTTGATATTTTATTTCATTTTCATTAGAAACAAGGAGCATGGGATCTCACTGTACTCTAACCTTACTGCACAAGGAGAGTAATTCTGATTGGTTCACTTCCAAGCTCAATTAATTCGTCCTGTTTGGATCCCATATCTTCTACATAGGCTAGAGCCTGTAGTAAAAAACTTAAGTTATGTTTTAAAACAGTTCATACAATGCAGGAAGACTATGTTGATTATATTTTTAAATATTTTTGATTCAGACAAAATGTATTAATTTCAAATGCCATCACTATTCTACCTACATTCAAAGGAGAATGGTAAATGTAAGTGTAGCATCTTAGAATAATATGAAATAATAATTTCTCCAAACAAAGCTGATCGTAACAGCAAATCCTTTTAGTGGGGCTTTTCCACTCGGTAGATGGGGAAGGTTTATGATCATCATTTACACAACCAGATGTCCCTGGATGTGAGGTGTGGAGTAAGTAAGAACAAACCTCTTTAGTGGCTTTTAGAAGCTGTTTTGGTTGTTTGAGTAATCTCAGAAGGTGAGAAGAACTGATCCTAATATTTCAGACTGTGCGATAACTAGCTTCAGTACTGACTGACTGACTGACTTGTTAGCTACTGAAAAAAATGTAGTTACAGAAACATACATAATGCAGTAAACATAAACATACTAAATGTAGTTACATAAACGTAATATAGAAATTATTGCTAATCTTCAAATTAGGCAATAAAGATTCTGTCAAAAGTCAAACCAGTTATTGTTATTATTCCTGTGTGTGTGTGTGTGTGTGTGTGTGTGTGTGTGTGTGTGTGTGTGTGTGTGTGTGTGTGTGTGTGTGTGTTGTTTCACTGCTGGAGGTTACAGGGTAGAACACTCATTTAACCAGTGCATCCAGTACATATGACTGGGAATGGCCTCTCAACATGGAGATGGAGAATGCATCGGTGTGATGATGCATGAAGCTGCCATGCAGAACACACTCTGGTGGGACGCACACACACGCACACACACACACACACACACACACACGCTCTGATACACATACTCACGTTAGACTCACTTCATCCAGAACATTTTCTGATGGCTTTATCATTCTCCCTGCTCCCAAACACCCTACTTGTCTTTCTGTGTGTGTATGTCTGTGTAATATAGAAAAATATTCATGGAGAATATTCAGATTTATAGTTGGGTTATTAATTGCAGCGGCGCTTTAAGTTATTACTATTTTATGGGGCGGAAAGATAATAACCTAATAAGTTTCCCCTTGTGTGTGTGAGAGTAAAGTGTGTGTACGTGCGTGCCAGCGCTTTGCATGAGAGGTCAGTGAGGTCAGTGTGTTTGTATTGTTTCCAGTCTAAAAATGCAGTATGAGGTCCAGAGAAGCTGAACAAATCCAGGAGCTTATCATTACCTGCAGCATTTGTTTGACTTATTCTGTCACAGATGGCAACTATTAGTTCAGTCCAGACAGTTCCAAAGGGTAATACCATTTATTCTGAGTATAAGTGATCGTCAGTGTGATTGTGCAGTGCTCCAATCAGCAGCTGTGAATGTAAACAAGTCTTCTGTATAGACTGTCACCCAGAGTGAAGGAATTATTAATGGAGGGAATTATTTTATAAGAAAGTTGCATGAAAGGGTCTTTATTCCGTACACATATATGTGTATATAAACACATTTAGATGATACGCGCCCATCACTCCAACACTCCAGGCAGTAACACACGTTCCAGCTGTGTATTCAAGCCCTAACCCTAACCTTAACCACAAGCTTAATGGTGTTAGAAAGTGTTTTCCAGTAAATGTACATGTGCAGATTGAGTCCAAACGGTTCTCACGTTTCCGCTTTTTTCTGAACACGTAACATAGGAACATGTTAGGTGGCCGAAACCGAAACGTACCGACGATTTTTTTCCACGAAGCATAATTTGTTATGGTTTGGGAGTGAAAACGTGTTGTTGAAGTGGTACAAAGTACGTGAAATGCTGAAACCTGACGATTTCGTTTTTGCAAATAGGATTAATTTAAAATTGGGAAAGTGTAAACAAAACATCTGAAAAGTTGCACAATGCTAAAAACCACTTGGGGCAACATCTGACAAACAGTTATGTTAATTGGCCAAAATGTCACTAATAATAATGGACTGCATTTACATAGCGCTTTTTTAGGCACCCAAAGCACTTTACAATTCACACACTGGTGCAGGCGAACCACAGTTGTAGCCACAGCTGCCCTGGGGCAGACTGACAGAGGCGAGGCTGCCATATTGCACCATCGGCCCCTCTGGCCATCACCAGTAGGCGGTAGGTTAAAGTGTCTTGCCCAAGGACACAACAACCAGAATAGAGAGAGCTGGGGATCGAACCGGTAACTTTCTGGTTACAGATGAGCTTCCCAACCCCCTGAACCACAGTCGCCCCAAATGACACCGAGTATAGAAAGATCATCTGTTAGAGGCTCTCAGAGTTGGGGAGGATTACCCCAGTCTGTGGACAGTGTTGGGGAGTAACGGAATACATGTACCGCCGTTACGTATTTAAAATACAAAATATGAGTAACTGTATTCCGTTACAGTTACCGTTTAAAAAGGTGGTATTCAGAATACAGTTACTTTGTTGAAATAAATGGATTACACTGCGGTACTTTCCTGTTTCATGTTGTCGCAGGTCAGGACTGTTTGGGTTTTGTTTGACAGCTACGTGCTGTTGTTCCAGGCGGCAGCGTTACGGTTGCCATGGTTACAGGGCGACGCTCTCTCTCTCTGCGACTGTGTGTTTCCTGGGTGAGAGAGCGCCTTTTCGTTGTTGTTGTTGTTGTTGTGCTAAGCTAACAGGCAGAATGCTACAAGCATAGCTCTAAAGAATGTAGCATCATGGGCAGTGTAGTCCGTGCTGCAGGGAGAATGGACTGCCATACACGTTATGTGTCTGTGAGCGCGAGGAGGGAGAAAAAGGGGAGTGGAAAGGTACGAGTTGTCATCGAGGAGAAACGGGAGCTGGAAGCATGTAAATATAATAATAACCACTGCAGCCAAGAAGAGTGCCTGACGAGCCCAGTTGTAAGTAAGCTATTAAGACTCGACTGTACACCGTGTTCGTGTTTTCCTCCGAAAACAATAAGTTCCGTTGGAGCAGCCTTTCAACGCCTCTCTCTGTCTCTCGCAAGAAAAGTTGACCCAGACAACAAAGCAAAGCTATTTTTCGGCTACGAGCCGACAGGGACCCCGCCGTATTAGTCAGAGGTCCCTTTACTACAGTTCGGAGTCGCGGACCTTCAGTAATAGTAATAAATCACAGCAATAGTACATTCATGTAGTTGTAAAAAGCATGATAATATATTAAGTAATCCAAAGTATTCAGAATACGTTACTGTCATTGAGTAACGTAACGGAATACGTTACAGAATACATTTTGGGGCATGTAATCTGTAATCTGTAATGGAATACATTTTAAAAGTAACCTTCCCAACACTATCTGTGGAAGACAGTGTTGGTAAATGTTTATCAAACAGCAGTTTATGACTAAGGCCTGATTTAGATTTCGGAAGTGAATCTTTGTAGGGCCAACAACGTAACCTTGTGAGTGGCTGACATCGTTGGGGCATTTTGTGTTAGTTGGCAATTACTGAAAAAGTTATTTATATGGCGGATATCTGAGATTTATTTCTATTTAGACAGACAATTGTTGTGCTTAATGGTTTATAAAACTTTGTAGCATAATAACATTAGCAATTCATGTTAGAAACACTAAACTAGGATAGACAGTGGGAAGATCAAGCTAGCTGTTTTTTCCTGCTTCCAGTATTTTTACTAAGCTAAGCTAGCCAAGCTCTGACTTCAGCCTTGTAGTCTTAACACATTGTGAAAATGAAAAACCTTTTTTCTTTTTAAACTGTTCCCATAAATATCCAAATATTCATCAGTTCTAAAATAATTATGCAAAATTGTCAGTTTATCATCCTGTAAACCAACAAAGCACTAAAATGAAATGGAACTGTCCAATATTACATGACTCAGATGGAATAATGGGCTTCTGGTGGTCAGTGTCCTTCAGAGGTGGCATTCTGTATTTAAGAAGAAGTACATTGAAAAATACTCCAATAAAAGTTCAAGTACTGATTTAACTTCTTTACTCAAGTATAAGTGAAAAAGTACTGGGTCTGAAATTCAAAGTAAGAAAGTAAATAGTAGCTCTTTGGAGGACGATTCTTTTCTTTCTTTGGCCATTTTTGTGCAAAGCAAACTGAATCATCTCCTACATAATAATGTAATAATAAAATAATAATAATAAATGAGAATACAAACTTTACTTTCTATCCAGTTTTATTTCTTATTAATGTAATCAGCTTGAATCACTTTTATGAGATTTTCATGAGCAGAGAAAATAAAGGAAAATATATGCACTGTAGCCTCTAAACAGAAAATGAATACAGTCACGGGATAAAGTGGGATTCGGTGGGTGGCAAAACCATAGATGGACTGGCCATCGGCGCCAATGGTGATTTTTCGTTTTTATGGGCAGATGGTTTTTGTTTGTTTGTTTTTTATTTTTTTCCTGTAACGGTATAAACACTGAAATGTGGTGGATTGGCCAGATGCTGGCAGATGTGTAAAAATAACTCAATTGTTTGGTGGAGGCTACTGCGGAGCTTCCAGGGATTCAGTAACATTAGCAAGTGGTGGAGGCCAGCAGGTGCAACACGCTGGCAGGTGGATGACGGAAAGGCAGGAGGAGCAGAGACCCGAGGCGGTGAACTGAACTTCAGGTAAGAAGTTATGACCTGCAGTCTCTCTGGGTCAGATATAAACCAAGTTTAGGTGGAGTTTATTTTCGTTATGCTGACTTTTTACAGTCAGTTACAATAACTCATACTGCGTGCTAGCATGACGGAGTTTCTATACAGCTGGGCGGGTGCTATGATGTTACTGATGTTGAACTTGTCTTATCTTATTTTATTTATAAGGTTAGTTATTAGAGTTTCCAACCGTCCCCTAAAAAACAGAATCGTCTCGTATTCAGAGAAAATATCAAGCATTTCGTATTGAGGTGAAAAGAAACACAGTTTGTCCCGGACTTCAGCTACAATGAAAAAGACACAAAGCTGGAGTTATTCTGTGTCTTTGCTGCACAGCTGCCTCTTCTTCTCTCATTCTCTCCCCCTCCGTCTCCTGTTGCTACTTCAATCATGAAACTGATCAATGATCAGCTGATCGTCTCTCTTGTTTATTTATCGCCCACTTTGCGCCAGAAAGAGGAAACCAGCGGATGTCGCGCTAAACAACAGCAGCACGTTTAAGCTTGATCAGCTGTTGTTAGAATTTATTTAATATTAATTTCTAGTATCAGCTGATGTTTGCTGGAGCCACAGCTGTAAAGCTGCTGGTCATGATGTTGGTTTGTATATCTGGTGAGAGGGAAACATGAAGATGAAACCAGGAGATGTCCTTACTGAATCATCAGAGCTGTGATGGAGAAACAGGTTTACCTTTTAGATGACATGAATGAGTTGAAGTTATGAGCTGTTTCTGAGAGACAAATAACACCAGGATCCTTTTCTACGTAGCTGACAGCTGGTAACTGTGCAGGGGCGGGTCTAGCAAAGTGTTGCCAGGGGCCCAGGTAGGGCATTAACAGGGAGAGGGGGGCACAAAGAAATACTTTTCTTTCTTATTCTCATTTAAAATGTCATCTGATGTAAAATGTATAGAAATCCATTATTGTACATAGTAATTTTTTTTAGGGTCCCATCATAATTTCTTCAGAAGTAGCTAAGTACTGTATATGATGCCAGTATATTCCCACATTTTCTAGATACTGTACCAGTACTGTGTGTAAAATGCCATCAAAAAGTCAATTAAGTTTTATTCTTTCTCACCTGTCTTTCTGTCTCCTTTCACTTTTTAAAGGTTGCCATGTTAGAAAAAATATTTTGCCCTGCCATGCTGTTTATTGATGTGGCAAATGAATAGTTTATGAAAATATATCTAAATCTGTCGTCAGTAATCAGCAATGATCATGTCTCACCTCTAGTCTCCTCTGTCTTAATTTCAGGTTTTCACCATGTGTTGTAGAGAGTTCAGGAGGTTAACTCGACCAAGCAGTCTACTTTCGGGTACAGTTTAGAATACCAGAACAGGGAGGATGGTGAAGGTTTAGGTTTATTAGACTGATACATATATACCAACAACACAGTGTACATCACTGTGACAACAGCGTTTGTTTTCATTCAAAGGCTTTATGGTTTTTCCTATAATACCTGGTGGGCCGGTCTCTAGTCAAAATGCCCGGGCCGATTTTTTGTTCCAGTCCAGCCCTGGGCAAAACCCTAAAATTGGTCGTTGGGGCAGGTGTGTGGGTACATTTTTACAATTTCTATTGTGGACTCCAGTAGATTTCCTTAATGTACAGGGTGTAATCAGCTGATCTGGGCCGCAACTGAATTTAACAAGATGTAAGTAGGTGTTTTATGAGTTGTCTTCTTCCATCCTCTACACTGCCTGTACACTGTTTATGCTGTCTTTATACTAAACAGTATGAAGGTGGAATTCAACTTCAAATTCATCTCTGCTATACTTATCCTACCTCTGACCATGAGCACCACAGCCGCTGTGCATCTGTCCAATGCAGTGATTTATTTTAAATCCCTCACAGTAGAGCAAACTAACCTGTTTATCCTGCGCTAACCTGCAGATGATTTTCATGCAATCTTTCAGCAACACAGTTAGTCTAGCTACCTTTTTGTTGTAGCACAATATGAAAAAAACATAATGTCAAGTGTATAGACCCGATATCTGATTTAAAAACATGAGTACTTACATGTAAGCTTTTAATTTCCAGTTCATCAAATCCCTCTGAATAGTCCTTACCTTTAAATCTCCCGTCCTGCCTTTCTAATCTTTCTCCATCTCTGAATGAAGTTAGCTCTTTCTTTTTTGTCCCTGTGAAACACAGCAGCTGGACCTTTACCCAGCAACACACTGTGCGACAAACTGCACACACACAGTTTGTGTGTTTGCTGATGTTTGTTGAGCTGCATTTAAAATAGCCTGCTACTTAAAAAAAATATCACTCCCTGTATACTCCTTTCACTCCTTGCTTCTCTTTTGTAGAACTGGCGAGATGCTGATGTACAGGAAATGCAAATTATGGATACTTATTCCAGCGTTGCACCTCAAAAAACACAACTTTTGAAGTATTTTCACCCCTGACTCTGGACTCTGGAACTTTTATCTTTTTTTATGCGACATCTCCTGGTGCTTAATACCCAAACAGGAGTGCCTTTCATGTCTTACTGTTTAGGTTAAAATCTGTTTGATATTGCAAGGCCTGCAGTGACGTGAAATATTAACTCACTCAAATGGGTTAAACCTAAAGTAATGAGCCTATTTCGAAAATGTGTGGCGTCCAAATATTTGTTTAAAAATCTAAGGAGTAAAAGTAAAAGTACAGATACTGTACCGGAAAATTACACTTAAATAAAGTAACATAGTATTTGTACTTCATTATTTCCCACCAGACAAGGCCAATCATCAGCCAAATGAAGACTTATTGATCCCAAACCATCAATGCACAAGGCAACACAGGCAGGAAGGCCCTGAGATCTACTGTTAGTGCTATTGTTGCTACTTTTGCTACAAAAGAGCTGACTGTTCCACACCGACACACCCTCCTGACTCTTTAGTGTTTGTGCTGCTCGCATGTCTGTATCGTTGAAGACTTTAGGGATGTCACCGTACATCAGCATATCACTGAGTGATGTGGCGATGCGCTTCTGTTATCTGGTGTGTGCATTGTTTTCCATTTTATTGGTTATGTAAATTTATCTTGCTGGAGTGTGTGCATGTTCCAGGTCAAGTGTCCTTTTGGCCTCTTCATTTTCTTTGCTGTGTGATGGGTTCATTAAATCCCTCCATCCCTCCATACCCCACAACTGTCTAAACACACACAAACACACGAGACGTCCATGAGGGATGCTTTGAAAAAACTGCTAATTTGATCAATACTTAATTTTTCCTCCTCGATGCTTTTTTCTCTGTTAAGGTGTGATAAGAGGAAGGATGGGGTGGGGCTGTGCACTGTAGTGTGTGTGTGTGTGTGTGTGTGTGTTTGTAAGTCACTTAAAACTGGGTGTATGTTATCTGTGTGTGCGTGCGTGCGTAGGGGCGTGCGCATGTGTGTGTGTCAGAGCTGCCACCGACTCTGGCTATAATTTCCCCATGGCCTCCTATTACCTGTGTGTGAATGTGTGTGTCTGTGTGTGTGCGCAGACACTATCGGGCCATCTGGTAAATGGATAGGTTGGTGAGGTGTCGTCATGGCAGCCAGTTAGCCGGGGGATCCAAATGATGTCATCCCTCACCGCTGCAACACTTAAAGAGATAAGTTCCCTAAAGAGAAGCCCATTTATCAGCAGCTAATACACTGATACACAGTACAACACACACACAGACACACACACAGACACTGTGTGAAACACACATGTATTAAAACATAACAACACACGCACAAACACACAACTGAACCATTTTACCTGTCTTGTCCCTGTTCTCCATTTGTAATCATGCTGTGGCTGTGGAGGGCCACTGGTCACAGATTCTCACAGCAGCTGTATTGCCTACATTCACAGACTTTTGAGCTTCTAAAGATTAGTCCAAATATCTTTACTAATTTAGAGTGGTTCACAGTCAGTATTGTCACATATGAGTATTATGAGTACGCATGTTCACCCCAAAGTGTGAAAAATTAGCACTAACTACAGAATTTTCATCCAAATGTGTGTCGTTCACATTTGGGATAAATAATACATTTTATTAGGGTTTAAATGAGGGCCTAAAACTTACAAAGCCTGTTATCAAAGAGCACACATTTTCCAATGAAAACCTCTTTTTCAGAAGAAAAATCAAAACCAAGAACATGCCGAACGTGTCCAGCTGCCAGCGGCCTGGACTCCAGAATGTGATGTTGCTTCATCTTGCTGAAAAAGCCGGATTGGGAATACAACAAAACATGCATGTGTGTGTGTGTGTGTGTGTGTGTGTGTGCGAGTATGTTTGTTTGTTCCTGGATGTGTTGCTCTTTATACTGGTCGGATGGCCTATGTCTATTAGCTGTAATGGAGTCAGACTGAGATGTCAAAGCAAACGGGCTCTTATCTGAAAGAGTGAAAGAGATGGAGAAATGGTAGCGAGAGAAATGAGGAGAATTAGAAGCAGGAAGAGAAAGAGCTGAAAAAATGTTTGGATGGAGAAAATGAGTGAGAGAACGAGATGTGAGGAAGAAGATAGGAAAGAGGCCATTCACACAGGAGCATGTTCATCTTGTGCCACAATGACACCAGCGGCTGGTCCTCCTGTTACATCTCTTTCCAGTCTATCTGGCTGCAGTCAGTGAGAACTGGTGACTCCAGTCTTTCAGGCATCGCATTAAAATGCAGTAGATGCAGATTTCTCCTAAAAAGCGTCTGTCATTTAGCCAGTAGAGGGTGCTATCACTGTACTCAGAGCAAAATTAAATCTGGTTAATGAGAGATTAAACAAACCTGCTATTCACAGTCTATGAATAACACAGGATCTTCGTCCTCTCTGTACAGAGTGTTTATATAATGACTGCAGCACATAATATTTCTGTAATAGTTTAATTTAATTGTGGCAATATGATTGAGTCTCATTAATTTGGTATAATTAAATGTAATTAATTACTGGAGAGTAAATTCTTGGATGTTGCCAGGTGGGTCCCCAAGTAGAGTGTGCCCCTGTTTGACAAGCTCCAACACATCTTTGACATTTTTAAAGCTCTCAGGTCATTAATTGTTTTTGGTTTGCTTGATTTTTTTGTTCTATTTTGTTTTGAATCCCCTTACAGCCAGAGCTGAGATCAGTGGTGATCTCCTGGACTCTTTAAAGTCACAAGAATTCAATTCAGTTCAGTTTTATTTATGCAGCGCCAAATCACAGATTACCTCAAGGTGTTTTTCATTGTAAGGTACTTTACCTTACAATGAAAAATACAATAATACAAAATAAATGGATAAATAAGAGAGTGTGCTTTTTATGTGCACCATGACAAATTTAACATTGTTTTGGATAGGTATTTGTGCCAACTCCCAGAAATCATTGTCAGTCAGTCAGATCGCTCTAATCACGTGTTTAATATTTCGGTTCTTCTGTTCTTATTAATGCATAATAATATGTTAATCATATAGCACAGGGATGCCTTTGTATTACTGTGTATTTATGAACTTCTCAGTCCTGGCAGAATTATCTTGATAGCCATGTTTAGCTTGTTGCTATTAATTTTACAAAATTTCCTCTGGAACTCTATGACAAGCGCCTCTGCTTACTCTTTGATGTCATTTACAGTTATGTGAAAAAGAAAAAAATATCCCCTGGTTCATTTCAAACTGCAGACTGCTAACAAACAGACAAATAGACAAACAAACACAATGTACACAAATTAAAAGGACATTTTCCCCACAATGCTGTGTGCTAGTTTAAAATGCAGCTACAAAAACGTACCAGTGTTACAGACATCATGAAGGTCATCACCAAGTACAACCGGATGGTGTGGCAGTGCAAGGTTGCAAACTCTGGACAATGAAAAACAGAGTATGACATTATAAAACATAATGAAAATAGTAATTTAAGTTATACAGGAGTTTTAGAGTATTTAGGTTCCAAAGAACAACTCAGATGCTTTTCTCTGGAAATTTGTGTTTATGTGTTTGGAAACACAGAAGTTGTTTTATCCGTGCAAGGTCAGTATATTCATACTAAAACGTATTAGAATAAAGTGTACAGGCAGTAAACCAGGTGGATTGAAGTATACTCAGACCTGCCCACCACCTCTCAACTAGGGCAAATAGAGTCCAACCCCTCTCCAAGAAGCTGGTTCCAGAACTTGAGCTTTCGTTGAGGTTAGCCCCTGGCTGCATGCCAAATATCCTTGGGCAAGATACTAACCCCATGTTTGCCTACTGGTGGTGGTCAGAGGGCCCGGTGGCGCCAGTGTCCGGCAGCCTCGCCTCTGTCAGTGCGCCCCAGGGCAGCTGTGGCTACAATGTAGCTTGCTATCGCCAGTGTGTGAATGGGTGGATGACTGAATGTAGTGTAAAGCGCTTTGGGGTCCTTAGGGACTAGAAAAGCGCTATACAAATGCAGGCCATTTACCATATGTCGTCAGTATCTCCCAACGTCACGCACCAGCTCAGGCTCCTTCTCCATTTGCTACAAACAAGTTTTGGAAGGCAATATCAGAGAACCAGGACCAAGCACTGAACCTTTGTGGTCTGTTCAGTGAATGGTGGGTCCAAAGGAGTATGTACCCAAACCTGCTTTAGGCTGGACTCCATGGCCACCACATGCTTGAACCTGCAAGCCTTTCCCAGGTAAGATCCCTGAACCTCAAGTGCCGACACTTGAGGTTGTTACGTTAAGAGCAGGTACGCTCTGAAACCCTCCCAAATGACCCAGCTGCTCACCCTGTCTCTGAAGATAAGCCCAAACATGTCAGAGGAAGCTCATTTCTACCACTTGTATATACAGTCTTATTCTTTTAGTCACTACCTACAGCTCATGGCCATAGGTGAGGGCAGCAATGCAGTTTGACCTGTAAATTATCAACTTCATTTTCATGCTAAGCTCTCTCTTGACCACAACAGACAACTGCATTTGTATTACAACACATATCTTGATGCATGCTCAATCACGGTAAGGAAATCCAAAAAGCAGATTTTGTTCATCTGGATGTAACGTTTTCAGTGGGAGAAACATTTCGTCACTCATCCAAGTAGCTTCTTTAGTCTCATTCTCATTTTCTCAGTATTACAACAGATGTTACACCAGTCTGTCTCTCAATCTTCTACTTTACTGTTCCTTTACTCATGAACAATACTCCGAGATACACAAATGCCTCCATTTGGAGCAACAAGTCCCAAACTCTGGCCTTTCCTGGCTGAGAACCATGGCCTCAGACTTGGAGGTGTAAATTCTCATTCCCGACACTTCACATATCATCTGCAAAAACCATGCACGTGATCTTGAGATCACCAAACCAAACACCATCCACTCCATAATTTAACTATTTTATTTTTAACAGAACTCTTTATTCTTATATAACATCTTTAAGGAGACCAACAACTGCTTGGAATAAGTCACCTTGCTATTGGAACCACGCTATGCCAGCACAAGCTAGCATGTGACAGGAGGGCTCCTCGAAACCTTAAAGCATTTGTGCTCATTAGTGCTTTTTAAAAGTACAAATAGAAAATTTAAAAAGCACTAATTTCCGTTATGCCTCAGTCTCCAACCAATGTTTTCCCCATAGCATAATGGGTTTGTTTGTTTGACATGGATCAATAAGGCTGACTTTTTGAAAATAAGCTATAGATACTTGTGCTGTGAGCAAAGTGTTATTAAGTTATGGTTACAGTTATTATGTTACAATAATTCCTACAAATTTGTTGGGAAGCGTTGATGAATTGTGCCAGTTAAATGCTTCCAGGTCACAGTGCTACCCTCAGCTGTAGAACACTTAAAACCATTATCCACTTCATTTTCAATCAGGACCAGCAAGCAGTCAACATCTGCACTCAAATCAGATGTTAGCACTTCCTCATTCATCCCAGCTGTGCTGTTTCACAGTTTCTGGTAATTTCTCGGATGTCAAAGCAATTCCCATTTAAAGTTAATCAACCTGGTGTACCGGCGAGGTCTGGTGTTCCTTTCATCTGTTTCAGCTAAATGGATGAGGAAGCAACGTAGAGCAGATAAACAATTAAATAATGTGTCTCCATTATTATTTAGTCTAGTGAAAGGGCGCAGACAGCAAAATAACATTTTTGTTATTTGTGAGACAAAGTGCAGAGACGTGCCTCAGTCTTGTGTCTTAGTTTGGACATGGTTTGCATTTCTACTCATTTCACTCGATGTATTATCACAAGCCGCGTCATTTATGAACGTATGAGGTTTTAGAGTCAGGATTTCATGCTTCACTTATAGTGAAGTTTTAGGTTTTATTTTCAAGACATCTGCTAGATTTGCATCTAGATTGGAGGGCTTCTTTGTTAAATACTTTTCACAAAAATTGATATAACCTAAAATGATTATTTTGACAACAATGGTACCACTTTCACACATATTCACTATATACAGCTGGTGTTTTGATCAATTTACTTCAATTCAATTCAATTTATATAGTGCAAAATCACAACAACAGTCACCTCACGGCGCTTTATATTGTAAAGTATAAACAATCAGCAATCATGTGAGCACTTTGGTGAGCATGGTATGAAAATCTCCCTTTTAACAGGATGAAACCTCCAGCAGAACCAGGCTCAGGGAGGGGCGGGGCCATTTGAGAGAAGGAAATATTACATATACTGCACACAGTATGTGGTCCACTCCTATATGTCCCTATATAATGTAAATTTGAATGTACATATAGGGCCAGGTGCTGAAGCCACTAACATTCTTTCTCTCACACACACATACACAAAAAAATAATATCACATGACAATAATCTATTACATGAGTTGCATCATTTTAGCTTCGATCAGCACTCACAATCTGCTTTAACAAGACTAGCACAAACAGATTTATCCTTGCAAAAGCAACATAAAGACAACTGTAATGTCCCCAAGTGTGGAACAACAGAGAGAAGCTTATTAACAATATAGGTCCGCACAGACTGTCTGGTTCACTGTACAAAACAAACACATTCATTTATGCAATTTGTCAATCAGGTTTCCCAGAAACATTACACATAAATAGATAGTATGTGTCACACATGAGCTATAGAATAAACATACAAAGGTTTTGAATAATCAAGCCCCATCATATCTTAACTCTGTAAGATGATAGACAAAGATATTTTTGTATCATTGGGCATTTTTGGCAACTTTTTCTTAACAACAATGTTAATTTTAGACAAAAAACTTATAGCAAATATTGATCATGTTGATGAGATAGAGGTCTCAGAAACTCATGTATCAAATATGATACAAAGAGCATCATAGGATTAAATATGTCAGCACTCAGACTACAACCTGTGGCTCCTAGGGTTTAGAATAGTAGAATGGCAAGCAGCTAGCTCCCAGTTTAAATTTGGGAGACAAACACGTTCTCTACTTTTTAGATTAGATTAGACTTTTCCTTTTCCTTTCTGATGAAGCTTATAGTTAAAGCTGGATGTGACCCTGAACCATCTCTTAGTTGTACTGCAGTAGACACAGCTATTGCATTTAGAGGTTTAAATCAGCAGTTTGAATTGTGACACTGAGCATGGTTCTGCCAGATGTTTTTCCTTCACACTGTGCTTACTCATAGAGAGTTGTCTGATTCTTGTAGAGTCTTTACCCTACAATATAAAGAACATTGAGGCAGCAGTTGTTGTGATTTTGAGCTATGTAAATTGAACTGAAATTGTACTTTTGTACCTTTACAGGTTCAAACATTTTTCTGCAAGGTTTTCTCTCTGGTATAGAACCCTACATAAAAGTGCAGGGTAAAGGCACGACTATTGTTGTCAAGTTGTGCCAAATAAATAAAAAAATGAATTGAATGAGTTATATTTTAAACATAAACATACTCAAATCCTTTACTAAACACAGAGGCATGTTACTCACCCATTAGAACCTTATGTTCTGAGTCTTGAGGTCAGAGAAGTTGTTGACAACATTTCCTGTCCTGGCAGTAGACTCTCTTCTCTCCCATCACCACTTTTTATATATATATTTTTTATTTTGGGTTTTTTTTGTTTTGCACAGTGCTTAGGGTTTAGTTTACAAGTTAGAATCATGCATTAAGTCTATAATGGAACTTGTATAATTTGTCTAACTGTAATGCAGCAGTTATGCATATGTGATCTGGTGTGGAGGAGCCCACTGGATACTCATATCAACTGGTGCTCTCCTACCTTATGGACCCTCGGGCACTGCCTAGTCTAAAGTTACATTTTACATAGTCACGTCTATGATAAACATATCAGAATGTGATGCATTACATTATACACAGATTACTTAATCCACTAAATATTCAAATGTTTTAAAAAATAACCAGCTTTAATAACTAAAGGAAGCCAATGCAGATCATTTTTACTCACATTTCACATACTTTTTTTACTTTACTATAATTTATTTTGTGTGAACATGGTAGCAGCAGAGTCTGAGAAGTGACGATAGATTAAAGGACTGAAGTAGGTAGATTCAGTGTAATAAGATGTGACACCACCTGGAGCGTGCGCGCGCGCGCACACACACACACACACACACACACACACACACACACACACACACACACACACACACACACACACACACACACAGTTGCTCCATATATTGTTCCCTGGGCTCAGTGCCATGCTCCTCATCATGTTTGTCTAGGCTAATCGCCCAGTTGCTCTGTGCATTAACTTTGTTAGAACAGAGACACCTCATTAATGATGGTTCTAATTGAATGAAATGGCCATACTAACGAGCATAAAAACCTCCCACTCACATTTTGCTAATTAACAGCACACTGGCTTAATTACAACAGTAGCAACACGTGCAGTGCTGCCTCGTTTCTGTTAATTGCCGAAGCTAACAGGGATTTATGGTAATTGGCTGTATAAGCATTGTTAATGAGAGGCTGAATTAGCTAGACAGACAGAGACGAGAGGAGAGCAGAAATGTGCCAGCGCTAATTAACACGGGGAGTGCTCTTCAGCTATTGGCTGCTGGTCCATGTGGCTGTATTGATCATCTGATTGGCTAGTTTAACATCATGTTCCCCTCTTTTTTTCCACCAAGTGAAAACACTGGAATAATATTGCAAAAAGGACAGGAACTGTAGGACTAACACAGGGGTGTATAACAATTACAACTTTTATTCCTCTCTTATTTATGAACTTTATTTTAATGTATTCATGTTTGGATAGATGGGTGGAGCATTAGCACGTGCTTTAAGGGAACATAAAGATCTATTTGTGCCCACCTGGGGCACATGGGAGGGTACTATTTCATTTTAGCTCACAAAAGCTTTGTTATGTTCACTGTTAGTCACTAACCATGTCTGTGTGCCCTTGCAGCTCCACAGTCGGCTTCTTAGTGGTTTTGTAACTGGCTAGATACAAAACTGGATAAGTTAAAATAACAATCTGAAAAATGTTAAGGACAGTACTGCAGGACACTGCTGAGGTCTCTGGATAGGTCAACAGTCAGAGACACAGACAGACCCACACCCTCACTTGCACACCTACGGGCAATTTAGAATCATCACTTAACCCTAATAACTGCATGTCTTTGGACTGTGGGGGGAAATTGCAGTGTTTAAAGAGAACCCATGGGAGAACATATAAACTCCACACAGAAAGACCCAGCCACCCAGCACCTTCTTGCTTTGGAGCAACATTTGTAATTTTCAGGTTAATTTGATTAACATTTGGAGCAGTTGTCTCTGTGATTTGCTTTAGTGTGCATGAATTTTATTTGCTATTTGTATCTACTCTGTTTGTATTTACACCATTTGGATTTAACATTATGACTACTGACAGGCAAAGTAAATAACAATGATTATGGTACCTGTTAGTGATTTGGATATATTAAGGCGCAAGTGAGCGTTGTGTTCTCAAAGTTGATGTTAGAAGCAGGAAAAATGGTGCTGGGAAGTTTCTCCGAAACTGCAGCTCTTGCAAGGTGTTCCTGGTTGATGAAAAGCTGCTGTAGCCAAAACTGACAAAAAAGCAAATGCTGATTTGGATAGAAAAGTGTCAAAATACACAGAGCGTTGCAGTTTGATGCACTTTGGTGTCTACTGCCAAAAGTGCCAGCATTAAAATTAAACCGCAGGTCAACTGGTCTGATGAATCACGTTTTCTGTTTCTTGTGTTACTTCACATGGCTGACCAGGTGCATGTGTGTCACTTACCTGGCTGAATACCTAGTGCTGGGATGGATTATGGGAATCAGATAGTGTGATGCTTTGGACAATGTTTTGCTGGGTCCTGCCATCAATGAGGATGTTGACCTACCTAAGAAATGTCGCAGAGCATTTACACACCAGTTACACATGATGCCACAGCACAAAAATGGCTCATAAGTTGTTTGAGGAGCACAACAGCGAGTCTGAAGTGTTAACTTGACCTCCAAATTTTCCATATCTTTATGCAATCGAGCATTTGTGGGATGTGCTGGACAAACAAGTCCGATGTATGGAGGTCCACCTCACAACTTACAGGACTAACACAGGATCTGTGGCTAACATCTCAGTGCCAGATACCACAGCACACTTTCAGAGGACTGTTGGAGTCCATGTCTCAAAGGATCAGGCCTGGTTTGGCAGTAAAATAGGGCCCAAAACAATTTTAGGCATGTGGTCATAATGTTAGGCCTTCTATTGGAAATACAACGCTGTTCAAACAGCAACTCTTTCTGCCAGTTATTTCTCTTCCTCTCTCCCTGTCTCGTTCCGCCGTCCTTCTTAATTCCTCCTCTTCCTCTTCATATTCACTGGTTTTTATTCTCCTCCCTCTGATGAAGTGATTATGGTTATGTGTTCAGTTAAAGATCACTCAGGCAGACACAGTGTAGATTGGTATGCATGTCTTATTACACCATGTCACTGTGTGTGTTTGTCTGTGTGTGCGCACACCAGCAAATGTCACAGTTCATTGGTTGTCAATGAGGGAATGTCAGTTAGTCATTGGTTAAAAGATCTGGTTAGCATTCGTAATGGTCTCTTATTACTGCCTACACCCAATGGTTGCACGCAACCCAGTGTGTGTGTGTTAAGATGACAGAGTTTGCAAATGTTCCAGGGTGTGCGCCTGTTTGGGTGTGTGGCAGGCCAAGTGAAAGAGATGCAGAGGGTGAGAGACAAAGTGAGGTAGGATTACAGACAGAGAAATACATGTTCTGCTGTTCAGGGGTGCACCGACTGAAACATGGCTTTGCCCACAAACACTCACACACCAAATAGATCAATGTTCAAAAAAAGATGATGTGAGAACAACTACGTAATTGCCAAGTGTAATTTGTTGTATTCTAAAATGTAAAATGTAATTTTCTTCACTTTACTGTCCAATAAAGTGAAAAATGCCACAAAAAATCAATTTGCTTTAAGTAATTAACAGTCACAACCTCACTGAATGTTTAGTTTAATAATATAGATCCTAATTGTTATTAATCTAAATTTAATATGAGCTAGAAAAAAATTCAGAGAGTAATTATACAAGCAGCTCAAAGGGAAATGACACGCAAAAATGATTTTTTCCACTTTATTTTAATTCATATGTCCAAATATCATTTTAGTACCAGAGTGCTGGTTGGTTTGATAATGCTAATTATGTAAATCTTAAAAATAACTTACTAACTAAATAAGGATAACTTAAAAGGGTGAGTTATACAAACTTGGTCATTTTGATTGTGCAGCATAAATAATATTTCAAACTTAATTTTCAGCTTTATACAACCTTAAACCTTAAAAAAAAAACCTGTCATTAGAGCTTTTAGAAGATTAAGAGTTTTTGTTGCCAATATTCACATTATGTGTTAATTAAGAGCCATAGATCTCAGTTTTTGTTGCATTCCTGTGCCCCATGTAGAACACAGTATGGGGGCAGCTGTAGTTTGAGCAGATCATCTAGTAATCGGCAGATTGGTGGTTTGATTCCTGGCTCCAGTCTGGATGTCAAATGTCGTGTTTCACAAGTTGCTCTGTGACGCTTCCACAGTGTGTGAATGTTAGCCTGAAGAAAAAGTGCTTTAATGTGAAGGAGGCACGTTGTATAAATGCGAGGTAGAGTAGGAAAGCAGTATATAAGAACCAGTCCATTTACCATTTATTCATTAACATATGAACAACAACCCTGAGCAAGAACACTGAGCAGGATTGTTAGTCACTGCAGTCTCGTGGTGGCTTCACACTTTACTCAGTTCTTGGGTTTCCCTGCCCGGTAAAGGAAATGCGTTTTGAAAATAACATAATAATAATTTACCATTATTAATGAATGAATAATAATATAATACACACTGTATCCTCATTTTTATCCTTTAAAGTTGATCTGATGTCTGGAAGTAAAATGCATACAATCTACAGAACTTAAATTAGCCTATAAAACATATTTAGACTTTGTAAATGAGTTTTGACTCTGACTCATTTCAAGCTAAAAAGGTGTCATCCTGACCGTATGCAGATGTGGTTTTCTGTAGCCTTCTTTTTCTCCTTCTTTTCTCCTCCTCTAAACCCTCCATCGTCGTCTCCTCATACTCAGCGCTCTCTGTGGCATCACTTGCCGACCAGTGTGCCAACCGGAGTGTGAACATTTTCAGGATGGCTCCTCTCTTCCTGTTTTCTTTTTTTCCCATCTTTCTTTTCCCTCTGCACCATACTCAAACCCCAACCCCCCTTCAGTTAATCACAGTTGTTCCCAGCAAAAGGAGCTGTTAACGGCTTGGTGCATCAGGAATGGTCCTGGCGCTCCCCGCCACTAATCGGACCGTTACGACTGAGAAGCTTTGCATTATGCAAATCACTGGCCGGGAACAGGTGACATTTGTAGGGGAGCGGGGCGACAGGGCGATGGAGTCTGGCTGATTTAGACATTAGTCCCTGTCACAACGCCACACACATACGCACACACATTCACACACACACACTGCACATATGTATATGTACACAGCACATATTCACTGTGTCCATATTGCAGAAAGAACAGAAGTAACACACAACAGAGAGTATAATGTACTTTTGCTGTCATTTGCAACACCACTGTTTCAGAAGTTACTATCCAAATGCTGTCAGCATTTCAGTCTCACTTTTACCAGTGTATCGTTTACAAATGTAATCACTGCTGCCAAATAAATGCAGCAACAACAAGAACATAATGGGAGTTTACCTTTCATCATCTCCTAGTCTTTCTCCCAGCTTTTCTTCTTTTCATTGTCCCAAAATCTATTAAAAAAATTGTCCATTATTATGGACTCCTTATAATCCCACAAAGTTAAGAAAATACTCTTAATATTGGATTTCCCTGTACACTATAGCCCCCTGCCCAGCAGTATCTGTATGTTGGGATTATCAGACAGACCCTAAAGAATGAAGCCCTGAGTGCTTGTTTACCTCAGACCAGTGTAATTTGATTTCTGGAGTCAACTCTGTTCAAAACTTTAAATAGGATTATTTCCCCCCATGTGTTTTTACCTTATAGAGTACTTAAACCATGTCCCCATGGTGTGATGAAAGAGGAAAAGGAGATGACAGCAAGATGTGTGGTTGTTTCTGAATATCTCTTGCTGCTAAGGACCTGTATGCAGACATAATATGTGTCATATGCCCTGAATTACCCTTCAGTTGTCCCTCCTGAATGGCCACGATCTGAAAGCCACAACAACACCATAAAGTGACCACATGGGGATAAGATGAGTCTGAGAGGTAAGTGTAAAAGTTCCAGTAACCCCTTTACTCAGTCATCTCGTAAAATAAGAAGTGAGAACTGAAAGGTGTGTGTTTTATATTCCACACAAACAAACAAGCAACAATTTGAAAAAGTTGCATTTGAGTATCGCAAATAAATTTAGAGCAATATTTTTGTGTGAACGGTGATCGCTTTAACATCTGTTCATATTACTTGTTTGCCTGTTTGCAATAGTACAGTGTTAGAGTAAAAATATCTCTCAAACAGAGCTTCAGCTAAACCTGCCCGAGTCTCTTCTTCTTCTTCTTCCTCAGTGTTTATTTTCTTTATGTCTCATTTTCACTTGCTGCTTCTTTTGGGCCTTCCCTCTTCCTTTTTCCCCCGCTGGCCCTTGCACCCTCCACCCCTGTGTGACAGATGAGGCAGAGATGAGAGGATGAGAGGGGAGATGTGTTGCACCTCACTTCTCTTTCTAATGTTTCTGGCTGCCAGGAAGCCATGTGGAAAACTAAAGACTATTAATGCCACAAACAAATCTCTCCCAAAACGGAAGCTCTTTTACATGTTTTAGTGTACGGGTGGGCTGAGGACTTAATGACATGGAGAGAGGAGGATGATGGAGGGTAAGGCTGGTAGTGAGGATGGGGAGGAGGAGGAGAAGAGGAGGACAAGATGTGGATGGGTAAGGAGGAGAAATTGGAGGCTGGCAAAAGGGTAAAAGGAGGAAAAGAAGAAGCTGATCACTGAGATGACCCAGGTTAGATAAAAATGCACATTTAGTTTTATTACTTCTGTCTTCTTTGCTGGGAGACAAAGAAGACAAAAGTTTTTTGTTGTAAAGTTGTAATTGAAATAGTTGGGCCAAGCAGTCTCAGCATGCAAGGAAATAATTTCCATACGATCAAGCCCGCTGCTAATCTGAAGTGTTTGTTTCTTTAACCAGATTTCACAATTTTAACCATTATTGAGGAAAACTGTCATTTTGAAATGATGTCCAAAGGTCATTAGTTCAGCATTAGATGAAACATAGTTTTTTGGCCTTAAACATGCTTTCTTTCTAATAGAAAAAAAGGGTGATGGATGTGATTGCAAATAGAGTGTCGGGTGTATGGAAGGAGTACACTGTAATTAATCTCTGTCTCTCTTCCACAGCATGTCTTCATCCTGTCTTCCTTCTCTCACCCCAACCAGCAGATGGCCCCGCCCCTCCCTGAGCCTGGTTCTGGTTCCTGTTTTTTCCTGTTAAAAGGGAGTTTTTCCTTCCCACTGTCACCAAACTGCTTGCTCATAGGGGGTCATATGATTATTGGGTTTTTCTCTGTATGCATTATTGCAGGGTCTGCCTTACAATATAAAGCGTCTTGAGGTGACTGTTGTTGTGATTTGGCGCTGTATAAATAAAATTGAATTAACCGTAAGTAGAAAACACTTTTCTAGTGCTGCTATGATCAGGATAACTAATGTAGAGTCTTACTGAGTGAAAAAAATATGATGTAAGTGACTGTCCTTATTTAGTGTCAAGAAGGGCGATGAAGTGGGGTACACTTTAGGGAAGACCCCAGAGATTCTCCCCTCACTGTTTCAAACACGGAGCTTGGGATGGTAAAAACCAGACATCAGAAGTTAATGGATGAGTTTACTATGACTGTCTTTTAATCAGTGTTGGGTAAGTTACTTTAAATTAGTAACTTAGTTACATTACTAGTTACTTCTATCAAAAGTAACTCAGTTGCTTCAAGTTACTCGTTACTTTCCAAGTAGCTAGTTACTAGGGAAAGTAACTTTGGTTTTACTCAGAATTCTCTTGTTAATGTGTTGCTTCCCTAACAGTCTTCTAGCTTGCTTACATGTTAGCACTGTGCCACTATCAATAGAAAGGAAAATATAATGTGCATATTTCCATGAGAGAAATCCCACGCCTGGACTGTCGTTGACTGCTGCCATGATTCTAGCCTACGTCACAGCGTCACATGCATAGCTGGACTGGCCAGCTATGCATGTGGAATCACAACTTCTCTGACGAGGCTCACCAGAACGCCGTTTACTCGAGTGGGACATTATTCCCAGGTCCGTGTTTCGATTTCCGAGGTAAGCCGAACGAAACATAAGAAGTAACGAATAACGAGCCTATCTAAGTCCCAGTAACGATTAACGCGTTCCTGATTTTGGCATAATAACTAGTTACCGTGCTCGTTATCGCAATAATAACGTAGTTACTGTGACGCATTACTTAAAAACACGTTACTCCCTACACTGCTTTTAATGCCTATTGTTCTCATGACAAAAACTGTTTGCCTCATTTTTCAGTCCCAGAGGATGCTGCTTGACAAGTCCAAGTGTTAATTGGAGCACTCCATGTCCAGCTGATTTGGCTCTGTAATTATTTATTTGATGAAGTTGATGAGCAGGCTAGCTAACTATGGTCTAATCTGCTGAAGCAGGTGTGTGCCATTCTTGTGTTTGTGTTACTTGTCAGCTCATTTGTCGACTCTGAGACAGTTTTTGGAGGATGGTTGAGAACACGATTGCATACATCTCTGAGTACACTTAAAAGCACAAGAGTTTCCACCGGTACCAGACAAGTTTGATTCCTTTTTAAAGGTCTCAGAAGTTAACAGCTTCCAATTATTAATCCACACCAGCTCTTATAGCCCCAGCCAAGAAGTCCAAGTCTTAACCAAAGCTTCAGCGATAGGATCACAGTGTCGGAGTGGAAACAGAGTGCTCCCATTAGATGTCCAGCTAGATAAATAGACTATAATGGGCTGCTGGGGGTGTGTTTGGTCTTTGGCCTGACGCTCCCATCAGATGTGATCTCAGGGTCGTCGCCATGAATCAAGCAGCAGTGCGATGTCATTGGTCATCCTGACAGCTGAACAAAGCCCAGCAACTGGGGAGGGACAGACGGTGCTAATGGAGCCAGATTAGGGTGGGTATACTTTGTAACTTGTGCTGGGTCTGCTGGAGTTAGATGTTCGGGGTCAGTGACGTCTTTATGAGATACCTGAGCAAGGCACTGAGGTGCCACTGTGGCATCATCCATATTGGTTTTGCTGGGTTGCACTACTATGTTCCATGTTCTTTGTGTTTGTAGACCTTTATGGTGTCTGTGTGTGAGTGGAGAGCCTGGTGATGTGGTAGTGGTGGGATTGATAAGAGGCAGATAAAGCTTTAAGGGCTAATGGTTTCCACTAATGAGAAAACTGGCTGTGATTATGACAAATAGGTGGAGAGCACCAGGCTAAGCAGCGACACACAGCAGCTATTGTTAGGCAGCCGAGCCTCAGCATCTCATTACACCTCCTACTGATAGGCCTCCTTTTCTGCTGCAGATAGACCTCCTCTTCTTGTCCCAAGAAACTTCTTTCTTTCCTCCCAAAAGCCATTGTTTCTCCTTCTGAAATAAACTCTCTTCTCTCGTCCATTCTACAATCTGTTCCTATCAGTCTCTAAATTCCATTTTACAAAAGTCCATAAGTGTTCAAAATAGTTCAAGCTTTATGTGACGACACTGGGGGAACATTGTAAGACAGAAGAAGTGGTCTCGTAAATGGAATTTCTGCTTTTCCGCTAAGTAGTGGGTGACATTAGGGAAAGCAATGTAATAATGAAACTATAGGCACCAACAATTATTGTCAGCAATGTAGGAGTGCAATTGCTTAAAACATTGAGAAAATGACATGCATGAAGAATACGCATTGACAATGAGATGTTAGGTTGACTTCCAACAACGAGGGAGGAGCCTTTAGTCCTTTCACAATAACTTTATTTATATAGTGCTAAGTTTAAAAAACAAAACAAAACTGAAAAAAGGTGAAATGTGTCATATTTTGAAAAGGTACAAGCTCAGTCCAAAAGACTGAAAGACATGAAAGACATCTTCATGCCTTTATGGACCAGTCTTATTGGAACCAGAAGAGGCTATTTTCACAAAGCTGGAAGCATGAGATTGTTCAAAATGTCTCTATAAGAATATAATTGGTCATCTTCAGTGCTGTGATTTATTTGAAAACCAGTTTGGAATATATCCACCATCGCTCCTCTGCACATGGCCAGACCATACCTCACTAACCACTCCAACCTGAGCTGTCCCTCTGATATACTCTTTTCTAGTCTTCTCCATTCTGGTCACTCCCACTTTAAGAACTTCAACTCTGCCACCTCCAGCTCCACCTCCTGTCTTTTTGTTAGTGCCGTCATCTCTAAATCATAGCAGGTCTTATTAACGTCTTGCGGAGCTTCCCTTTCACTCTTGCTGCTATCTTTCTGTCATACATCACCCCTGAGGCTCCTCTTCACCCACTCCACCCTACCTGCATTTACTTCTTCATCTCTCTTGTGCACTGTCTATTGCTTTGGATGGTTGACCTCAGGCATTTAAACTCATCTATCTCTACTCTTGCATGTTCACCTTTCCCCCTGTCGGCCTCTCATTCACCTACATGCATTCTGTCTTGCTTCCACTGACTTTAATTGCTTGCTTCCACTGACTGTGTATCCCTCTTCCACCTTCGCCCTACTCTAACTACAGATCATGTCCCATCATGTCTTCTGCAGACATCATACTCCAGGGATAATCTGCCTAACCTGATCTGTTAACCTGTCCATCACCGTCACTATCCTCTTTTGGTGTTATTCATACTACATTTCTGCACATCGCCCTATTCTTTAAAATCTGTACCAGTACACTTTTTCTCTTTTCCTTAGACATCCTCCCACTCTCCAGGATTGTGTTAAAAAAGGAGACCACTGCCTTCTCTCCCAAACATCCTAAATCGCTTCAAGTACGTCGTCTGGACCGATCACTTTTACACTCTTTGTTCCATTTCGCTTCATTTTTACCAAATCCGTGCACTTCCTGGTTCAGTAACTGTCCTCTGCATTCATTAGCCCCTCAAAGTAGTCCTTTCTTCTTCTTAACACACTGGCACATTTCCAGTTGGTAAATGGTAAATGAACTGTTTCATATATACAGCGTCTCCTTAACCTGCTCCACATCTTTGGGATGCTAGGTAAAATTTGTGACGTTATGTAAAATGCAATTATTTGCACAACTCATAAACCCACATTTCATTCACAGTACAACACAGAAAACATATCAAATGTTTAAAGTGAGACATTTTAGTATTTCATGAATGTCTTGGCTCATTTAGAAATTGTAACATGCCTCAAAAAAGTCCTGACAGCCATAAAAACCCAGCCTTTTGCTGATAGGTTTTTGTTTTTTCTCACATTGCTTGTTTTTTATTTGTCCCTCTCACCACTTATTTTTGAGACTGCAGTGCATTAATATACTTTAACAGTAATGGTTGGAGTATATTAATATTTGTTAACTTCTACTCCACCCTTAAAATCCTACGAGCACCTTTTAGCCTTCCCTCCCTTCATCATTCAATGCATTCACCCTTCTTTTCTTTCTGCCTTGTCCTTTCTCTTCATCTTTCCCTCAGTACCCTCTCTCTCTTTTTCCTCCCCCTCCTTCCTCAAACTCATTTCAGCATGAGATTATAAATGGAGCCTTGGGAAAATGTGATAAATCAATTAATCATTTGTAGCTGTGTTGCTTAATGAGTGAACTGAGGTGTCATAATTAGTTCTCCCAGTATCAATCATTAAAGTGCAAGTTTGCTGATAAACAGGCAGCTGATGAGTACAGAGACATGGCTGAGACTCTCCTGCTGTGACTGTTGGAAAATCACATGATAAGAGCACTAAACGTGCATTAATGAGCTACAGTTTACAGTATTTTAATTCAGCTGCACTTCAGTTACATCTGATTGGGTCGATCTGACAGATTGTGAACTTCAGCCCAGAATAGAACATATTTTTGTCCCACTATAAGAACAGAAAATATTTGCACAGGGTCACTTTAATTTACATTTTTGACGTTGCAATATGAAAAACACTGGTGGCCCCAGTGCTACCTCTCAGCCTCCTCGTAGATATTAATTTGAAAATCCTAGGTGACTTCCTTCTTGAGTTACTGCATTCACAATATTTTCAGAAAACTGACCTCTGAGGTTGAGGTCACTGAAATGAAAGTTGTCTAAGATTTTCAGTCTACGCACCTGTGCCATGAATTTGCCTTGTTCTTGAGTTACCTCATTCAAAAACTTCAGTGTCCACATGCGTGGGGTGGAGTATGCATGCCATATATCCTTGGGTTATATACAACATCATCATCATCATTAGCCTTTCATTGTTAGGAGTGAAAATCGTGTAATAACACCACATTGGCATCTGGTGTGATTAAAAAGCTACTTGAATTAGCCCCCAAAATTTTTACATATTACTTAAATACAGCTATTCTCCTTCATAATTGAACACGTAATAAATAGTTTGATGGGCAGGCTTTCAGAAACTCTTGATGACACCTTGTAAAAGGTGGTCCCTTAGTTCTGTGTTGACCTTCTGTTTTCTATCCTTTGCTTGTCTCTCTCTGTACTCTGTTTGTGTGTGTGCACGTGTTTGTAAATGCTGTTTCAGGGATAGGATTCCTCCAGGAGGCCCTTCCTTCCTGACTTACACTCGTGGAAGCTGTCACCAATTACTCACCTGTGTGCAATTGGTCAATAGCAGGTGAGTTCCTCTCTGCATTTAAGGTTAAAGAACTCACTCGATGCCATGTTGTTGCACAAACTGTGATGTTTCCTCTCCTTTGAGCTTTAGTGGTATTCTGTTTACTTGCTTGTCAGCAAGCTTCCTCCTTCCTTAGCGTTGCTAAACAGCTTTATCAGCCTGTTTACTTTCAGTTCTCACAATAAACCTGCTGAACTTTTTATCCATGTCTGTCATTTGAGTCCAAGGTTGAGTCTCAGCCATGACAGCAAGAATTTGGGACTAGGAGCCCCTGCAGTTGTCAGAGATACAAACATCAGTGTTATGACACATATGAAACCTTTCTTTTTGTTTTAATTAGCTGTTTGTTAGTTTTACTCTACAGCACTACTTCATTACATATAGGATATAATAATTCTGGTTTAATTCGAAAAGTGTTAAACCCGCAGAAGTTATTCTAAAGGGTATGTGGTACATAAAGCCAAGGAGTCCTAAAAAACCTGAGGGATTGTTGCTTAAAATGCAAATTGGGTGAATTAAAAAAGTTAATTCAATCAGTCCTGGATGTTTTTGAAACATTCATCTGTGTAGTTAAAGCACAGATTTCTGCATCCATGCTTTCATGCATTGTGTTTTTGTTTGTTTGTTTGTTTTATCGAATTAAATAAAATCTGGATTCACATTACGCCATTTAGAGTGTAAGCGAAAACAACATTGCTCAAAGCAAGCATTTCAGCTCCTTTATGCAAAAGTCTTCTCCACATTCTAGCAGCAAAAAGGGTAAGTTTCCTCCTTTGAAGCATGTGTGAAGGACACACATGTGCTTTGCACATAGGCAATGGTACTGACTACCTACGTTACAGCAACTAGAACATTGTTGATGTGTCTGGATAATTAAAACGAATGAAGGCAAACCTCTCTGTGCAGTTCTGGCAGAAGACTTCAGGTGGTTTCATTCTAATTTAATCTGATGCAACAGTGAGATAAGCCGAGTATGTATCTAAACCGTATGTGTACATTGTCATCTCTTTCATGAGTACTTAAAGAAAGCGAGCCAGCAGAGGTTAGATAAGTGAACTGCTTATTACTAAACCTTGCTTTGAGATGTTAAGCTAATTCATGCATATATAACACTTTTGGGGCGGGAGGCATGACTGTGTGTGTGTGTGTGTGTGTGTGTGTGTGTGTGTGTGTGTGTGTGTGTGTGTGTGTGTGTGTGTGTGAGAGAGAGAGAGAGAGAGAGAGAGAGAGAGAGAGAGAGAGAGAGAAGAAAGAGAGAGAGAAAGGGTCAGGAAGGAGGTCACTGTTTATGTGTGTGAGAGTGTGTGAGACTTGCTAATGGTGTTTCTAGCATGGAAAATGCCCCAGTGAGCAGCCTAAATTATTGAAATCACAAGCTCAACACTGGAAGCCATTATCACACTCATTTGCATAAAGACTCTTTCAAATAGGTTCCTGAAGGCCAGGGCACGCCTCCATCTCAGTCCCAAACATAAGAGTGTGTGCGTGTCCAATATTCCTCTAAGGCTTCACTTAGGTGAAGGAAAAGTTAAACCCAGCCCCCCATGTCGCCTCCTATCAATATCCAGCTGCACAGCCCACTCAAACCGATCACAGTGATATATGTATGGGGTGTGTCTTTGTGAGATGTAACACAGGCAGGCAGACAAGACCACACACACACAAGTATATTTACACACAGTGGATAGTAACAAGCCATTAATGAAAGCTTAATTGATGAGCTCGTTAAGATCTGTTATTAGAGAAATTGATTTCAAATAGCCACTTTAATCTGTTGGCCAGAGGGAAACAGGCCACAATGCAAATTGAAGCAGCTAAAGTACATAATGGAGCAAGTAATTCATAGATTTCACTTTCACTAATTAATAAATGGAGATTAGAGGTGGTGGTAGGTGTTTGTGTGCTGGCTGACAGTGTTAATGTGGGTCTATTGTGGATCTCTTGTTATTAATTAATGAGTTTTATTCCCAGGCAACCTATTAGTCATTAACACTTTGTATATGCGTATGAGTTTGTGTGTGTTTAAATGCGTTGGGCTGGGTTTGTTTATATCATTTTTGGGGTCATCTTTCAAAAACATAACTTAGGCTGACTACAGTGTTGTAATAAAACTAATGTCTGATACCAGGCCGACTGGTATCATTGCGCCATTTTTGTGGACAAATGTTTTGTGAAAGCAAAACAGTGAACTTCTATGTGCTTCTATACACACAGTATGGTTTTAAAATGTGCTCTGCAATAGCACAATAAAAAACATGATGTCACATGTCATAGTTAATTATTTAACTAGTTACTTTGTGTTACTTTGTGTACTTTATGACTCCACTTACACCCAGCAAGAAGCTGGCTGGGAGTGGAGTCCCCTGGTGGGAAGTGGGAGGGGCAACGATTTTGGGTTCTAGCAGGTGTTTTGCTACCTTGTTGAGTGAAGCTGAGATTAAAGTTGGAGTACAATGTGATGAGCTCTCGTGACATCCTTACGTACCTCCACATTGGTGACCCCTGAGGCAGACATGCTGAAGTCCGAAGAGGAAGCTGGCCCTTTCCCGGAAGCGTCTGCGGCCACCAGACTCCCACCTCCACCTGCAGCTACGTTTGCTTTGGCGGTTAAACTACTGGACTTTTGGCTTCACGACCCTCCTTCATGGTTCGTGCACATCAAAGCTAAGTTTGCTCTTCATGGCATTTCATCTGACGACACGAAATACAATCATGTAGTGGCCTCGCTGGATCCGTTGTCCACCCGCCGTGTGATGACCCTCTGCATCCCCCCGCCCAAAGAAATACACCATTCTCAAGGTGCTGCTGCTGCCGCATTTCTCCCTTGCCTCCGGGCTGACAAACTCCTCTCTCTCTCTCAGGCTTGAGTGATGGTGCCACTCTCAAGCTCATGGAGAGCATGTTGTCCTTACTGGGTATGGATGATGGAGGATTCCTCTTCACACACCTTTTCCTCCAACAACTGCCGGCTTCGATGCGGGCTGGCCTCGTCAACTCCCCGCTGCTGGCAGTGAAGGTTTACCACTCATTGGCGGAGGAAACAGACCACATTCTGCTGGCTACTAGGAGCTTTGGCATCCAGGAGATGGTTCCTAACTCACCGGCAGCATCTCCCGCACCCACACGATTCTCCCAGAGGCCTACGGCTCAGCGATGGTGGCTGGGATAGCAGCACAACAGCACCACAAAAAGGGGGCGTGTTTTTACCATCAGCGCTTCTGCGGCAAAGTGCAGCTTTAAGGCCCAGTGAAACGAGCCGCCCAGCGCTCTGTAGCCGCCACTACCACTGGCGGCAAGGAACGGCTGCTTTTAATAGAAAGCTTACGCTTGGGGAGACGTTTTCTGGTTGACTCCAGCTCCCAGAAGAGCCTCCTGCCCCCGGCTGGTTCTGACAGGCTAGCTGAGGGCTTCAGGCTGCTGCTAATGGTGGCTATCAAAATGTTCGGTGAAAGGTTAGTAACTGTTTGTTTTCATGACCAAGACTTCCAGTGGAACTTTGTGATTGCTGCAAACTCTGTGCTGATAATAGGAGCAGATTTTCTTTGTTCTCAAGGACTACTGGTTGGTGTTGCTAACAGACATTTGATCGATGCTGTCATTTTCTTCATTGCCTTGTTTTGCTCAGGCACCGAGCCCATGGTGCATGCTAATCTTGTACTTTCAGGTAAAAATTTTCAGTGTTTTCTGAGTCTTTCTGAGTTTTCCTCACTAACTGTCCCTACTTTCTCGAACACTGTGACGAAGCACGGGGTGGAACATTATATCACTACGGTCGGGCCCCCATTGTTCGCGTGCGCCTAGCTTGACCCTGCCAAGCTGTCTATCGCTTGGAAAGAGTTTTAAGCACCTGGGCATTGTGCAGCATTTGAATAGTTCCAGGGCTTCCCCATTACACACAGTGGCCAAATCTGATGGTCGATGGCAGCCTTGTGGGGATTTTTGCCATCTAAACAACGTCACGCAGAACGATCACTATCCTAGTCCCCATAGCCACGATTTTTCCGCCCATCTTGCAGGGACCTCTATTTTTTCGAAGATTAATCGATCTTAGAAAAAATACGGTACAGGGGTATCACCAGGTTACCACATATGCTGAGGATGTCCCCAAAACCGCTGTAATTACTCGATTCAGCCTTTTTGAGTTTTTGTGCATGCCACCCAAACTTTCCAGCGTTTGATGGACTCTGTCTTACGTGGGCAGCGCTTCGTCTCTATATCTCTAGATGATATCCTGGTGGCCAGCAGCTCGGAGGGACAGCAGACATCCCACCTGTGTCAGGTTTTTTAGCGGTTGGCAGCACATGGCCTGATCATTAACCCACCAAAACGCCAGTTTGGCTTGCCTGTTCTAGTCTTCCTGAGACACTATATTTCTATGGTGGGTGAAGTTCCGTTGCCAGACCAGGCCGTCTCAGATTTTCCGCATCCCACATCCATTAAGGCACTGCAGGGATTTTGGGGGATGGTGAATTTTTACAACCGTTTTCTCCCCAGAGCGGCACAGCAGGTGTGCTGCTGGCACATTGAAAGCTAAAAACGCTAATGTTGACTGGGTCCCGGAACGGCTCTGGGCATTTTGCAAGGCTAAGTCCACGTTGGCTAATGCTGCCCTGCTGGCCCACCTGTCACCATTGGCGCAGAATGCATTGACCACCGATGCCTCAGATGGTGCAGTTGGCACCATGTTGGAAAAGTGGGTCTCTGGTGTCTGGTATCCGCTTGCCTTTTTCAGCTGTATGCTACGGGACAACGAACATAAATACAGTGTTTTTGACAGGGAGTTACTGGCTCTCCACCTGGCAACACGGCATTTTTGTTTCTTTCTTGGAGGTCGGAAATTTACTGCATACGTTGAGCACAAACCTTTGACATTTGCTATGTCCAAAGCTTCTGACCCTTGAAGTTCACACTAGCAGTGCCATTTGGCTGCTATTTAAAAGTTCACAACAGACATCCAGCACGTGGCTGGTAAGTCCAATCACATGGCTTACTGTTTGTCCCGCACGCTGTTTTTTCCTATGTATGTTGGTATTGATTATTCTGCTATGGCTGCTGACCAGTGCGGTGACTCAGACATCCTTGCTCCTTGTTTGGCCGGGCCTTCGCAAGTCTGTTACGGAATGGGCTGCGGCATGCATTCTGTGCCGCTCTGAGGTTAAGGAGGATCTTGGTGCCTTTTCAGCCAAACTGGTTCTCGGTCAGCCTCTCCATGCCCCTGGGGAATTCTTGCCCAAGAGTCCCTCCCCATGCTTCCGTTCACTGGTGTTTTCTCGTCACCATTATTTGGACTCATTTCTTGTTTCAGGTCCAGTGCACCATTGCCAACCTGACACCTTTGTGATTCACAAAGGACACCACTACATCCGCTGTATGATGGCATGTTTAGGGTACTTGAATCTGCTTGAATGGAGCCAGAAACACTTTGTTTTGGACTTCAGCAGGCGTAGGGAGACTGTGTGTGTGGAAAGACATAAACCGGTCCATGTCCTTGTGGATGATCAAGTAGTCCATTAATCCTGTGGAAGGTGGTCAGGCCCCCCGCCGCGACTGACCACCTTCCGCAGGATTAATGGACTCTGGTTTTTCCTCTAGCAGCACCTCTCAACCTCCAGGGCTTGAGTTTTCTTCAGCCTTTCCTGGCTGCCCACGCTGGCCTCATCCTCAGGCTAGAACTCCCTCTACCATTTCTCCGTCTTCCAGGATCAGGCGTTCTGGCTGTTTGCTTAAGCCCAGAGTCCTGGACTAGTAAGAGACCCTGCTGGGGGTTTGGGGGGGAGGTATGTGTGGCGGACTAGCACGGGACTCCACTCACAACCAGCGAGAAGAGAAGTGGATCGAACCACCAACCTTCCGATCAGAAGATGACAGCCACCCTTGTTGTTATTATAACTAACGACACTTTAGTGGTGATTTTTTGTTTGTTTTTTCATTGTATCATTTTAATGTGTGGTGGCTTTCACAATACTTTGCTCAAATTCTTCTACTGCTGTTCGAAAGCACTTCTGCTGAGCTGTATGGCCATGGCCCATTGTCACAACACAAAAACATGATCAATAGGTTTATTTACCCAAAGGTTGATGTAACCCTTTAAATTAACTGACACACACACTCTGAGTTCTGGAGCTTAGCTGGCCAAGAACCAAAGTGTATGGTGTGTGTGCTTCAGCAAGAGAGCACTGTTTGATCAGACTTTAATCTCACACACACACTCACACACACACACACACACACACACACACCACACACACACGCACGTACGCACACACACACACACGTTGTATAATTCTAGTATTAGGGGTGGTATTAGCCAGAGTGGGGCAGGTACTTAACACTGAAAGGACTGAAATCACTTCCCAAGGGACCTTTTATACAGTGTGTGTGTTTTGGTGTGTGTGTTGAGTGTTAGTAGATATTGTGAGTGGCCTAGCTTTCCGATTTCTGTGCGCGGCTTAAGCTGGAGGAAGTGCGTTAGTGGTTGTGTGATGGCTGCAGCGACTCGGGGCCCCCTGCGTTGATTTAATGTAGAGAATTGGCTGCTGCTGTATTGAATCAGACTGGAGCCCATATTGTTCGGCTGGAGGGGATTACACATTTAGCAGCTAGTGATCTGGTTTTGGTTATAACGCCACTCGGCGAGAGAAGCAGCTCTTATCAGCCACTGGGAGCCCAGTCTCTGCCACATTCACAAGCCTCCAATACACTTTAATTGAATTTCTTTTTAGAGACAGAGAGGCTCAGACGGCTCATGGCATTCAATTTACCACCTCCCCTGTCAACGTTTAGATTCCTAACCCCTTTTTCCTCCTCCAGAAAAAAGGAGGCGCCTTCAAGCAACAAAAGGAAACTTGCAAATACCATATTTATCTCTGTTCCCCCTCTCTCCTCTCTCTTCCTCCGCTCTCCTATCCATGTCAGTTATTATATCATTTCAATGAATACTCGCCAGGAAATGGGCTTATCTCAGTGGCAAAATATCTATTTCTTTCAGGCGTTGATTTAGTGCGTTTAAAGCCCATGGCGAGGACAGACAGACTGTCAGCTCAGGTGCAGCAGTGAAGTAACGATGCTATCGGCCAGGAGCTGAAATACAGATGAATGGAGAGTGGAGAGGGGAGGGGATGAAAAGAGGAGAAAACAGAGAAAAAAGGAATGGGACAGGATGAAGTAACAGAATGAGGAGGAAAAAGAAGAGATGAATCCAAGCAGCTTTAATGCAGCAGTGAAAGGGCGAAGATGAACGAGGAAGGAGGTGAGAGTGAGAAGTGAGTTAAGAGCAGGAACTGGATCACAGAAGAAGAAAAGTTAATGTCAGATCCCTTCTTAGCGTCTTACTTCTTCTCTCTGTTCTTTTGAAGATGACAGAACATAATCGCTGCTGATCACTGCAGTGTATTTTAAGTAGGTTTTTCTTTGTATAGTGAAAATGCAGGTAACATTTTACATTGTGTCTTTTCCAGTCTCTTTTTCCTATCAATTTTCTAAATTCTTTTGCATATCTTTAGTAGGTATTAGGTTAGGTACAGCTTCTCTTATATGGAATTTGCACTTATTAGCATATTCAAATGACCTAACCCACTGTCATTACCCCAGTGCCTTTAAAGGGGACATGAAAGGGGACATATGAGAGCATGAGGGTGGGAATGGATGTTTGTGTCTGTGTGTGCCTGTATGTCTGTGTCTATATGTCAGGTTGGGTATCAGACGCCACCTCTCTGGGGACACCTCAGGCCCTCCAAGGTTTGGAGGCCTATCTCCACCCACCACCACTTCCCCTGCCGGTGGCGGACTCCCTCAGGTATCGGTGCGTTGGTGGTTCTTTGTATCTGGGGGTGGGCGTCCGGGTACACACCGGCTCACTCCTTGGCGGCCACTTATTGGGGCTCGCTCGGGCCACTTTGGAGGTGGGGTGCCCCCGGCCTCTCGGCCTGGGGCTCGGTCACTCAGGCACAGCTGGCTGCCGGCGGAGCTCAACTCCCCCTGGCTTCTGCTCCGCGGCTGCTGAGTGAGCCCTCATCTGGGACTCTCCTTAGCTCTTACTGGGACAGTGGCGCGGCTGCCCCTCTGTGGGTCTTCCTTGGTCTCTTGTGTTCTGGGGGCCTCTGGATGTCTGGAGTTTTGACCTCCTCCATACCTGCTTCATACCCTG
Source organism: Astatotilapia calliptera (assembly GCF_964374335.1). Lineage (NCBI taxonomy): Eukaryota > Metazoa > Chordata > Actinopteri > Cichliformes > Cichlidae > Astatotilapia > Astatotilapia calliptera. The sequence continues at coordinate 3,197,214 of NC_137423.1, read as the reverse complement.
GAGGACGGGGCTGTGGCCCCCCCACACTCCCTAGCAGATCATTACATGGAGAAACCTTTGGAATGCAAGCATGCTGATCCACACAGGTATGCACACAGGTGTACACATGGGTATTCACAGACGCGGACTACAGCTTTCTTGGCTGCTGCCTCAAAGCACACTGTGCGCTGTCTATCTTGCGTGCTGCACAATATCGTTTATTATTTAGTAACTATTGATATCTATGACTAGCTAGTTTATTGTGATGGTGCTTTTTTTTTTAATTATTATTATGTTGCTCTTTGTTGTTTGCTGTCTCCCCTGTTTTTTTTGTTTTTCTTTCTCTCCATACAGGTGACCCAGGAGTTTTTTTTTTTTTGTTTGTTTGTTTTTTCTCTCTTCCCCCCCTTCTCACCGTCTCTTCTCCCCTTTGGTTTTCTTTCTTCCTCTCCCCCTCTTTCTTTCATTCTTTCCCCCTGTCCTATTAAAAAAAAAAAAAAAAAAAAGGATGACAAAGGATGAGCTGAAGCTCCGCCATCACGTGATGTCACATGCTGCTGTTTCTGATGTCACTTCCAATAAAAAAAAAAAAAAAAAAAAAAGGGGGGACATGAAATGCTACAAATGTAAAAGCTCATTTACACCACTGAGCTTAAAAACTGACTTAGATGCAACTCTGTCTGTGAAGCTGGATTTAACAAATAAGTGCTTAAAATTTTAAAAACTGTTGAGCGCCGTCACAAAAACGACGTCACAAAAACTGTTGTGACGTCGTGTGGTTGGTTGGTTGGTTGCAGCTAGTAGAATTAAAATAGTTTATGCTAGCTAACTAGAATAGAGACTAGAGAATTCTGCTGAAAATAATGACAGTAAAACTAAATCAGTTTAAGGGGATCACGGCTACTGTCCATTTTCACTGTCTCTCTCTAAGTGGCTGTTCGCTGGTTGATTAGCTAGACACACAAACGTGATCACCTTAAACTGATTTTTAGTTTCATTGTCTTTATTTTCCTCCGAGCTATCTAGTTAGCAGTGTCTTACTAGTTAACTAACATTAAACTGATGTAAAGAGTAATATATATAATGTAAAAGAACTACAGTAATTGGCATTTTGAACCCATTTTAGAAATAGTTTCACCCTCAGTCCTTTTCAATTAAATGTCCATAGAAATAAAAGTGAATATTAGCTTTTATCTATGTTTTATCCCCTGTAGCTGCTGTCCGGAGACAAATTAATAAATTAAATGTTTCATTAACCCGTGTTAATGTTGGATACAGAGGTCTAGCAAATCTTGATTTGTGAATTAAATTAACAATGTCAACAATGTCAGAAATGGTCAAACCAGCCCATCTCACACCCACTATCATGCTAGAGTTGAAGTTGCTAACCTTGTTGAAATATTCTAGGCCCCGCCCACACCCACACACACACACACACACACACACACACACACACACACACACACACACACACACACACACACACACACACACACAAATTACTTGCTCCTTTTCTTTTTTCGTTTTTAAAATGAAGAATTGATGTATTACCCCAAGGAAACTACTCCTTAATCACAAGGAGTGACAAATACAGGTGACCCTTCGCTGCTGTTAGCACAGCTATCTTTGACATTAGATTTGAGCATTAATTGAAGTGCGTGTGCTAGATCTACATGGTTTGATATACCGCCCCGGTGCCACATAAATAAGATGCCACAGGAAGTGGTCACTAAATATATATGTGTGTTTGTTATACTAGCATGTCTTTTAACCGACAGGTTTTAATGGGCGTGCTATCTAATGGTCAGCCTGGAACTTCCAGGCGAGCAGCAGATACAAGCAGCAGATTTGTTCACACACCCAGAGGTGCCTCGTGTGCATTTGTGTGTGTCAGTGACATCCCTGGCCACAGGCCCTTAAGTCTAACATGGTTTAACAATGTCACAGTGTCAGCCCATAGCACATTCACATTCACAAACATACAGGTCTGCTGGTGTTGTGTGCCAAGGGTTATAGAGTATAGCAGCTATTTTTCTTTTCCACTGACTGGCCGAGTGACCCTGAGACACAAACACACAAATATATAATACACAATGCACATACACCCACATATATGCAGCCATTTCATCTGGGCAGCGTAATTCCATTTGTCTGGTCCAGCAAGCAGTTGGCTAACTCCATGAATTATTACAATCCCACAAGGCATATGGGGTGTTGCAGCACTGAGGGGCCTATGTGTGTGTGTGGCCTCCATCTACCATTTAAGTTGCCATGGAAGATGAAATAGTCACACACTTGAGGACACACCCATACATACACACAGACTCTTCCTCTGCCCCTTATCAGAATGTGTGTATCTTCTATCTTCAAATAATGTTTTGTCTCTTTCTTTTCTGCTATCATGCTGCTACAAATGGAAAAACAGCGTCTCATTCCTCTCTCTGGGGTTTTTTAGCAGTTCATTTTTTTTCTGCTGGGGTCGTGTGTGTGTGTGTGTGTGTGTGTGTGTGTGTGTGTGTGTGTGTGTGTGTGTGTGTGTGTGTGTGTGTGTGTGTGTGTGTGTGTGTGTTCGTGCATGTGTGTGGTAGTTGTGGGTGGCACAGTAACAGTGGCAGATAGATGGCCATTTCTCTCTCTCTCTGACCATGTTGAACATTGCCTAGAAAGATCATCGGAGCAAAAAATGGATTTCATTTCAGCCTGTATTACAGGATTTAAAGTACAGCAGGCCCTCTGTAATCTGAGAGCCCTTTGTATTATGCTGCACTGATTGAAGTAGAGTTTTTGAAGTGGAGGCAGAGCTTCTTTTTTTTTTTTTTTAATCTGAAGTGAAATGGAGCTTGTGCAGGAATACAGAAGGAGTTTTTCTAAGTGTGAAGCCGGTTCACTGAAAGAAAGCAGAGTTTTCAAAATGAAGCAAAGTGATTGAAGAGAGTTGTGTGACAGAGTCCAGAGCTGGAGAGCTATAGTGGTGTCTTCAGACCATTGAGCCAACATTCTGTCATTGTACTCGGGGATTGATTGATCAAATGAAGCATTTACAGTGTGTGTGTGTGTGTGTGTGTGTGTGTGTGTGTGCATCCATGTAGTCATGGAATGCTTCATACTCAAAACAGTCTTTGTATTTTGGCTTTTTTTTTTTTTTAAAGTATGACTTCATATTATTATTCTAACTATCAGTATTAGTATTACTACTACAGGAATTATTATTGTTAGGCAAACGGCAAGGCTCGATTACCAGCTGAGTAGCGTGGAAACTGATTAATGTCAGGCTGGATAGGATCCTAACACTTTTACTTACGTGTTGTGTAGAATCTTACAGTGTCTTCTCTCACTACACTGCACTGTTGTGGCCCATCGACAGATACCCAGGTACAAAAGACAACTTTCATCTACACGAATAGTTTTCTTGTCATAACTAGCCAAAAGTAGGTGATTTAAAATATATATATATATAAAACACCCAGCACGCCCCTGCGGGCGGTTTATCCTTCAAGCTCGGGTCCGTCTTAACTTTATAACCATATACCCATCAATGGTTAATAACACTGGAAAATAACACTGCCACTTCATACACCTGGAAAAGATGCAAAATGGAAAGAGAGTTTCTTTGAAGTGGCCACACTCATCCCTGAGCTGTTATCTGCTCCCCAATTTTATCTTTACCTTAGACATTTAGGGTTTTAGAGGGGAGGTGTAGATGAACAGCAGCTTGATGCTCATCTTTAAACTCAATTTTAAAAGCAAGTGTCGAGTGGCTCTTGGGTGCCTGGGGCCCTTTGTTCTGGTTTGTGCCAGGATGGCTGACCTCTGGAAGGGTAGACTGCTTGTTGCCTCTTGGCCTTTGGCTGTGAGGGCTCTGTCTATTTAAGTCTGTCCTCTTATTCTTAACTTTTTTTCTACTCTCTTTTTCCCTTTTACTTCTGTCGCTTTTTTCTGCCTGTTATCTATATTCACAGTACTGTGAATAATAATAGAAATGAATAAGTAAATAGATAAAAGAAAAGAAAAACACAAACAAGGAAGCCTACAGTGACTTTTTTATAAAAGCTCCCAGACAAGAAGACAAGACATGCTAAAAAAAAAGGGAAGAGATTTCCTTCTACACTAAAGATCTGAAATTCATACAAACCCTCCCTTTATTGTACAAACTCAACACCAGAGCAAGAAGGCCAATGAACAAACGTGTAGCCTGTCACATCAGTGTAGGTACAGCCATCCTATTCAAGCCACCTTTAGGTAGATATGTTCAATCAATATGCTTTTTTACATGTGCTACTGGAAAGCACAGAAAGCATCCATGTAAAATTATTATGTGAAATTATTGTTGTTTTTCTGTCTAACTTCACTATCTGCCCATTTTCTCACCTCATTCAAACTCTCATCTCTATCTTTCCATCCTCCTCAGTCCTGTTGTTGCTTCAACATTCACACAAAAATAAGAGCAGGTTGTGGATCCACATTTGACTGATTATCATCCCCAACTGGTCGCAGCTAATGGCTGCCAGCTCTCACCTGCCTTGCTCTCAACTGGAACTGGAGCTATACTGCAAACACAAAACGAAGCTGAATTTGACCAAAACAGGAATTAAAAGTGTTAATAAACTAAATTAATCAGTTCCTTGCCTGGCAGCTATTGATACAGCTGCAGCCTGGTAGCATAGAAGGTTAACATGAGCTAATAATCTCTAGTAATCTAGCCTACCTATTGGATTTGCCAGTTTTAATCACATGATGTTAGAATGGAAACTATTCATTCCCATAATTGTTACTGTTTCTACAAGGTGTAATCATACTAAGCTGCATTATAATAGACTGTGATATCACTTTAATGTAGATTTATGTTTCTACATCCCTATAATAACTCAAAATGTCATTGCATCCAGCTCTTCCCCAGTGCTGATTGCCTCACTCGCATGTACCAGCAGTTGTTGCTGTTTCAACCTTTTTACATTTTTGCCCAGGCTCCCATCTTCTTTATTTGTGTTTGCTCTTTGTAAGTAATTATCTTTGTCTCATTAAACGTTGGATCTTCTGAGCTATTGACTTCTTGATGTATTTAAGGGAAAACTGTAGCATCTTGTGTTGATTTAAATCTTCCAAAGCCTTAACAATAGATATTCCCTTCTGTGGCAGTGTTTCCTCCAGGTTTATTATCACTGATTCTGTGAGTGTTACTGCTTCTCCTGCACACATTCTTCATAGAGAGTAATCTTAAATTGGATCTGTTGGCTGGCTTCTTTAATTATGCTATGATCCATGGGTGAACAGCTGGAAGGTGAAGAGGAGAGAGAGAGTGTGTGAGTGGGTGGGTATAAGATGCAGTTTGACGAATGTCATATCTAATAGAAGTGATCAATAATGGTGGTTTGTTGGACAGTGCTAACCTTTGCTGAAGCTTTGTCAATTTTACCTGGATTCAAACTCCATCTACAACTCTTTAGCAATTCTAAGTGTTCCTTTAGACTTGAAATTCAATTTCAATATTTCTGTTTCCCTTTTTTCATAAAACAAATCCATAATAAATAAATAAATAAATAAATAAATATAGATGGATGGATGTAAATCCCCCTCTTGCCGGTCTTTATCCTTTAAGTGTCTTAGCTGTTCCTAGGACTGCACTCTTCTGGACAGAGATCTCAGATGTTGTTCCTGGGATCTGCTGGAGCCACTCACCTAGCTTGGGGGTTACTGCACCGGGCGCTCTGATTACCACTGAAACCACGGTTACCAGCACCCTCCACATCTTCTTTTTCAAGCCAGGTACATTTTGGTCACTAGAGGATTTTCACTTCAATTCAGTTTTATTTATAAAGAGCCAAGTTACAACCATGGTCATCTCAAGGCACTTTTTTATGTAAAGTAAAGACTCTATAATATTATAAAGAAATCCCAACAATCACATGACCCCTTATGAGCCTAACCCTATTGCAGTACAACTCAAGAATGGTTCAGGGTCACCTCAATGAATTGCTCTGTTAGGATAAGGTCGTATCAGGTTTTTAAGGCATGACTGACTATTTAGGATTTTGTAAAATAAGGAGAAGGACTCTAAATGTGTTTTTGGATTTAACAGGAAGCTACAGAAGAAAAGATCAAAGGTCATCCGGGCCTTTATGTTTTTAAGATGCGTCTATAGTTTATGTAGTTGATTTTAATTAAAGGAAAAAGTTAATCCAAGCTGACAGAGTTGTCCAAGCTGATTTTCACTCCACTGCTTAAATCAATATCACTGTGTGGAAAGAAAAGCAACGGTTAAAATGGTTTATTATCTTTTTCATTTTTTATCACTTCCTGGTTTAAATCAATTAATTCATCACTGTCAAAAATTTATTGGAAAAATAAAAGTCCCCACATAAAATTTACTAAAATCCACATCTCAAGGACCTGTACTGTTTCACCTTCTCTTCTTTCCCTAATTTGGAGTAATCCCGACTTTACAATCACAAATAAAACATTAAACTTCACGTCTGGAAAATCAAACTAATTACACATGTTAATCGAGATATAGTTTCTCTACCTCCCTCCCCAGCCCTGCTCTATCTACTCTGTTTATGGTAGCTCAGGTTTTATGATGTTCAGTACGGATGACTTACAAACATTTTAAAGAGGGCTCAGGTCATGCCACCACCACTTTGAACCACACAAAAGATCAAGTGGACCAATGACCCACTTACAAAAAGCTATATACGATAGGAAAAGGGGCAAAACAGAAGTGCAACATCAGATGTAGTCCAAGACAGTGAAATTTGACTGTGCTCAACAAAATTGCTGCTCAAAACACTGAGTTTATCAGGTGATGAGCTAATTATTTTTAGAGGTAATGGAAAGGATCCTTGGGGAAGTTGTGGTGTCATAATGTCCCCACATACACATATAATCAATAATTTATTGGTTCAGCAACAGATGCATAGATTACCAAACCTCTGTATCAGTTGGAGCCTAAATGTAGCTGATCATTCTGGCTAATGATGTCTTTGCTATGATCAAGCACTGCTGAAGATATCAGACCTTTAAATGGTAATATCCTCTGAATGGAGCATTAACTGTTAAGTGAACTTAATAAGTCTACCTAAGGACAGTGTTAATGGGCAACTCTTTAACGAGTGAGAGCGAGGGGAAGAGAGTGTAGACTGGGACATCAAATAAATTACAGAGAGAAATGAAAAGGCAGAGAATGGAAAGAGCTGGATATTAGCGATCGTTAAATTTTTATACCATTAGATGGTGGTTGATCATTTTGACCATACAGCAGCTCTTATTACAATCATCCGACTTACTGCTATGAACTCAATTAAGGCCAAAAGTTAAAGAGACTATTAGATCCTGAGGACTGTTTAAGTTAAAGCTGGCAGTGTTTAGCTGATAACCATTAATGGTGTGTTGGATTTAGTGAAAATACTGACTTCATCCGGGTTTGTGTGTTTATGTGTGGAGGTGGGTACCTGGATCCTCCATGGCCAATTACCAAGACTACGTGACATAACCTCCAAAACTTAAGATGTGAATGCAGCATAACAGACTATCCCTATTGCGACCTTCACTGAAACCAACCACAGCAGCAGTGCTTGGCTACAAGATGAACAACAGCCACAGGGAGCCCTCCATGAAGAAGAAGATTAGAGGCCAAGATCAAGGCAGTATGGAGGAAAGTTTCAACTTACAGAGTTGCAGAAAGGCACAATGAAGGTGGCTGCAGCTCAAGTGGTAGAGCAGGTCATCTGCTAATTGGAAGGTTGGCGGTTCAATCCCTCCAGTCTGCATGCCAAATGTCCTTGGGCAAGATACTAACAACAAGTTGCTCTCTGATTGGAGTAGTGTGTGTATGTTGGATAGAAAGCACTTGCATAGAACAGTGCTTGTGTGAAGAGCTTTGAGCGCTCTGTGTAGAAAATTGCTATATAAGAAGCTGCCGATACCTGAGCCAACCAAAGAATCACTGGACCAGCCGCTTGACAAGGTATAACCGGAGAATAAACCAAATAAATACTCTCAGGGGCAGAGAAACAATATGAGAACTGCCCTATCAAGGCTGGAGACAGAGCAATACTGGGAGAAGGCAGTTTAAGGGGTGGCTGTGGCTCAGGTGGTAGAGAAGATCAGCTTCTGACTGCAAGGTTGGTGGTTCAATCCTTGGCTTCCCCAGTCTGCATGCCAAGTATCCTTGGGCAAGTATAGAGCAGAAGGGCAAGATACTAACCCCAAGTTGCTGTCCGACGCGTCCCTCGGAGTGTGAATGCTTAGATTGCATTTAAGTACAGAAGGAAGTGCTTGTATGAATGGGTGAATGAGGCATGTTGCATACAGCGCTTTGAGTACTCCGGGAGAGTAGATAAGCGCTTTATAAGAATGAGTCCATTTACCATTTAATACAGTGGCTAGTGGAGCTAAGAGCACAACACAGCAGAACAGGATCCAGCAACAATCAGAAAGGCAGATATCCAAGAAAGAGTCACTGTTGTGTGTCACCTTGTGCCCTTCCTCATTTACTTTGACTGTCTGGGCTTAGAGGACCGAGGCATTTGCACACGGTTACTGTGCTCACATTTCATAAATCCTTTAAACTCATCTGAGCGTGGCTCAAAGAGTTGGCAGATTGTCTTGTAACCGGAAGGTTGCCGGTTCAAACCCCGGCTCGGACAGTCTTGGTCCTTGTGTCGTTGGGCAACTCACCTGCCGCCTACTGGTGTTGGCCAGAGGGGCCGATGGCGCGATATGGCAGCCTCGCCTCTGTCAGTCTGCCCCAGGGCAGCTGTGGCTAGAACTGTAGCTGCCTCCACCAGTGTGTGAACGTGAGAGTGAATGAATAGTGGTATTGTAAAGCGCTTTGAGGGCCCGAAAAGCGCTATATAAATCCAATCCATTATTATTATTATTATTACTTTGTTATGGATGTTTTAAGTTTAAGTGAAACTCCTAAACAGCATGCAAGAGGTTTTCTTTGCTTTTCTTGTTATCACTTGGACCACGATTTATTTAAAGAAGTTCCCTTGTAACTAGCTTGTTATTTCCATATGAGTTTGAGAGACGGTGGCAAGATGAGCTAAGATCCCTAAACCACCTCAACTGGCTCCTTTAAATGTGGAGGATCAGTGGCTCTACTCTGTGCCCCTCTCAGATGGCCGAACTCCTCACCATATATCTAAGGGAGGGGCCAGCCACCCTTTGGATGAAGCTCATTTCTGCCCCTTGTATCCGTGATCTCATTTTTTCTGTCACCACAGCTCATGACCATAGGTGACAAAATCCCCTACTGAAGAACCAACTCCGACCTGCCATGATCTGCACCAGCACAAGGGTTAGTAGTAATAATAGTAGAAAATTTGGCATTAGCCATTATACAACTTTAACAACTGCACATGAATTATACTTTGTACATGGGCCCTTAAGCTGTTGAGTTAAAATGTTAATATATAATTCATCATTTTGGAAACTCTTCTTCCTAAAGAGTTATGATACAACTGATACGAGACTAAAATTGGTGTCAGAAAGTATCAAGTTATAATGACATGTATGTAAATCATAAGTTTTGTGACCAAAAAGTTTTTTACATATTGCAAATGTTTTATCAACGATAAGCAGAATGTTGACATAGAATCAGTTTTATCAGTACTACCTATAAGTTTTTTGTTTGTTTGTTTATTTTAATTTAAATTTTCATGTCCATTGAGAATGGAAAGTCTCTTTCACAAGGATGCTCTGGCCAGGATGGTACAGAGGTGAAATAAAGTCATGTTTAGCTTAGTAATATTATCAAAGTCAGAATGGAGGATCCAAATGCATCACTGAAAGCAAGCTCAATAAATAAAAAGTGACCTTTTAATGGCTGCCACAACTCATATGCAAAGTACAAAAGGAACACAAAGTGAACAGACTGACAAAGATCAGATATTCGAAGACATTAAGTAAAACAGATGTTACCAAAATAAAGCAGGAAGTGACGACAAGGAAAGATAAGATAGCTTAGTGTTACTGCCAAAAAACTGGATGTTACTCAGACACAGAGTTCAAGTGCCCTCTGTTCTTTCTTACAATTGAATTCTAACTGAAATACAACACATGAGGGGAAGTTACTTTGACCATAAAATCCTAGCCTTCTGCTAATGCATCTTTCATAGCAACTAGACATAAGAAGCATAAACCAGAAGGAAATATTTCACGTGTGCATATCTGATTGCGGTGCGTGACAGTAACTGCTATCATGATGCTCTCATTCATACTTTGCCCTTCCATCTTTTTTTTTTCCAGAATTATTGACTCTTTTGCTTTTGTTTGATCATTTTGATATTTTAATTTCTTCACCCCAAAACTGGGAAGGAGAAAATAGTGCATCTCCACACTTACTTTTCCTTTCAATTTCCCTCTGTCAACCCACTTCCATTTAACATCCAGCCTTTTCCTACATCTCTTCCACTTAACTTCAATCCCCCATTCCTTACTTTTTTCTCTTATCAATTTTTCTGCATAGCTCTATCTTCTTCTACCAATCCTTGTGCATCCTTCATTTCAAACTCCATTTACCCTTCCATCCTCCCATTATTCCACTTCATCTTCTTCTTTCCTCCTATTTCTTCCTTGTCATCTCCCTTGCAACTCTTGCTCTCTAATCTGTTCCTGCTTGTGTCTTTTCTCATCCCTCCTCTCTCATCGCCATTCACCAATTTTTTCTCTTCTGATTTATCTCGCCCTTTCTCTTTATCTGTCTCCTTCCTCGCTACACTTACATCTCTTCTCACCTGCCATTTTGCTGTTTTGCTCACTTCTTCTGTGTTGTTTATTCTCTATTCCAAACTCTTTCCCTCACCCCCAACTCTTCTCTATCTCATTCACCATAACTCTCTCCATCTCCTTCTTCCTTTCTTTTTGTCTCATTCCTTTTATAGCCAAAACTACTTTTTCTTCTTACCTTGTTCCTTTTCATACATTTTCCTCCTCTCCTCTTCACCCCTTCCACCTATCTTTCACTCTGCTTTTCGCTTTAAGTCTTTACCACATCCCATTCTCTCTCTATCGCTTTTCCCTCCTCTCTTCTTCATTTTCACCTCCCACTATTTAACCTCCACTTGCCCTCTCGCCTCTCTCTTCCATTTCTCCTTCTTTTCTCTGTCCTCCCACTTTCCATCTGCCACTGATGTTTTCTTCTTTACCTGTTTTATTCCACATCCTCCGCTCTCTTCCTGCTTTTATTTACCATTAACCACACCCTTACCCACTCCCTCAACCTCCATTCCTTGTCCCCCCCTCTACAAATCTATCCTTCTCATTCCTCTCTTTTCACCTCTCACTTCTTGTGCATTGTCTCCATCCCATGCCCTGTCCTGCCACCTCTGTCCCTTACGTCTGCATTCTCTCAGCCATTTCCCTCTGCTGTGGCCCCTGTTCTCTGACATATCCCCTAATTTGGCCTTTGTCCCTTCCCCTCTTACACCTCTGCTATCCCTTTTTACACTCCTGCCTTTCTGTTTGTCTCTCTCCCTTCTCGCTCTCCCTCCCTCTGTCCTAATAGCGCAGTGACAGCGGCAGTGTTTCTAATCAGAGGTGAGGAGAGCGAATGAGCAGCCGTCCGATCCTCTCTGCTCTCTCATCAATCGGCTCTAACTGAATGGGAGCAAATCTCAGCCGGGACAAAATTAATATGTAGCAGATCTGCGGTGTGCTCGCCTGCCCTGGAATTGGAAATAGCTTCTGTGCTGCCTGACCCGTATCCGTCCTCATGTGTGTGTCTGCGAGTGCATGTGTGTTAGAGGGTTGTGGCGGCAGATTATTGGAGAGACAATTGGCTGTACGGCAGTAATCAGGAGAACACTGAGGTGTGTCTACCTTATGACTGTTCACTGACAACCCCTTACACACACATATACACACACACATGCATGCACCAGGATACCCACCCACCCCTATCCAATTCAATCAGACAGTCCATCCGCCCTGCAGAGCAATGTGGCACTGCCCCCGTGCATGACAGTATCAATTCAATTACCCAGGAAATGGATCCATATTCAACCCATATAAACTCATACACAGAGCCAGGAGGGGCTGCTGCTGCTGCCGAGACAAAGAAATGCACATTTACCCTGTAATAACTTTCATTTGGACTGGCTTTGAAAACCATTCTCAGCCAGGCATTTGTCGCTGTCACATCACGTTATCCACAAATCAGGTTTACAAAATATCAATTCAATTTCTGGCGTAGCACGAAACGCTGCGAGAGGACGAGAGAAAGAGAGCGAGACACACACATACACCCAGAGAGAGAAAGAGGGCTGGAGAGAGAGAACGCAGGCTGAGGGGCCCCTTGTGGTTCGGGCAGATTTCCAGTCAGAACTAATCAAAAGCAGAGCAGACCATGCTAATCTCTTCAATTTCATCCTTTAGGCTGCTTTCTCTCTCTCGCTCTTCTCTCTCTTTCTCTATCTCTCTCTCTCACACACACACACACACACACACACACACACACACACACACACACACACACACACACACACACACACACACACAGATATATGTTGCAGGTCAGTAAAAAAGAAAAAGATTGACACACAAGCAAAAACATACATAACACAGACATACCCCATTCTTGATACACAATTCACAATTTACATCACGCATGCAGATTCCGTCATGCGCACACACACACACATCCTCCAGTCCACCGGGACTACGTGCTGGAGTAAACACAGCGAGGGAATGAACGTCTGTTAACACATTCAACTTTTCTGGGTTTTTCTGAAAGATGAGTCCAGTGAAGCTGTAACCAGTCTGAGCATGTCTCCACAGTTCAGCTGGGAGGGAAGAGTCCACTGACACGCCCCACCTCCCCCGCTCAAGTGCACATAAATAGGATCTTAATTTGTTTCAAAGCTGCTTGGGATCAGTTTCTTAGCTGAGTGGACATTTTAGCACAGTGGACATGTTATTGTAGCAGCCACATCCATGCATGATGTCCTGTAAACAAATGATTGGACAGTCACACACACAAGTGGAAATTTAAGTTTGTGTAAAAAAAAGAAAAAAGCTCTGTTAGGGCTCTTGTCAATACGTTTTTTAAATTAACTTCTCATAATGTTTAACATTTAAGTGACTGTCATGTCATTGTTGAGTCACATCACAGCTCAGGTAGAGTGGAACATGCTGTTTGCCTTTTGAAATTAATTCCACAATACGCTAAAATTCACAAAGTTAGTGACACAAAGCAACAGTTGTTTTGCCTTTGGTAAATGGACTGGTTCTTATATAGCGCTTTTCTACTCTGTCCGAGCACTCAAAGCGCTTTATACAGCTAATTCATTCACCCAATCACACCCATTCACACTCCAATGGATGCATCGGAGAGCAACATGGGGTTAGTATCTTGCCCAAGGATATTTGGCATGCAGACTGGAGCAGCCTGGGATCGAACCACCGACCTTCTGGTTAGTGTCTGATCCACTCTGCCACCTGAGCTACAGCGTGGTTAGTTTGACTTTAAATTGGCATAACTTTGATTTGGAATATTTTTTAATGTTTTTAATGAGATTTTTACAACTGGTGATATTGATTATACACTATAGATGCATGAAGATCCAAAGTTGGAAAATTAAAGCCATTGCAGAAGTGCCTTAAGTGAAACACAACTAAGTGTCCATGGGGAGCTGGTATTTAAAATCATTGTATGCAATGTGTGATTATTTACTCAGAAAACTGAAAAACAATTATCATTAAATAGATCTACAAAGACAAGCATGTTTCTCCAGTCAGCTTTCAGCTCCTTCTAACTACATATATATACATGAAAAACAAACACAGAAAGAATGCATGCCTACGCCAAATAAAATCACCACCATCAGAACAATATAGAAAAATAATGCTGGCAGGAACATTCTGTTTGATGTACATCTACCAGGAAAGCAGCAGTCAGGAAGAATAAGTTGCAACACACTTATTTCATGGTCAGTATGCAGGTTATGAATGAAAAGGTGATGACTAGGACCGAGACAGCAGCTGAAGAATCTCCTTCAAATTAGTAAAAATGATTCGAATCTTGCTCTGAGAAGGCTTGGAGGCTTTTACAAGAGTGGCAGATAAGAAATCCATGTTTGGGATGGTTCCACAGTGTACCACTGTTAAGCTGGACACACGTCCAGACTGAAACTGCTTCTTTTGACTGCTAAAAAAAAGAGTTTTTCCTAAAGGGTGTGTAAACCTGAAAACTTTTTTTTTTTTTGCAGAGTAAAAGTTTTTACAAGACCATGTCCTGGCTGGTTGGTAAATCATGAGCTGCTTCCTTCATAGGCATGAGATCACAACACACTTTGATGTTTTCCCCAGTTGCATGTGTTGTTAGGCAGTTGACTCAAAGATGGCACCTGTTGGGCGGGTTAGGCACCACCAGGTGACGTGAAATGGAAAGTGAGTACTCAGAAAACACTTCAAATACACACCAGTCACCTTCGCTTACAAATGTGTCTCTGCCTGCTGTGTTTTTCTTGAATGTGCTTATTCAGAGGAGTTATAAGCGTACATACTCTACTTGGCTCTTTGACATAAGAGAGAAGTGGAATGAGGCTATGAGTGGAGGAGAGAGAAGTGCTGCCAGCTGTAATAAACTCCTAATGAAACTCTCTCTTATTCAGTAATTAGACACATGGAGCTTCCTTCATCTGGAAACTGTTAGAAACACAAACGCATGGCGCTTCATGAAATTATCCACAGACACAGTCTGATGCAGACACACACGTAGCCCTGAGGCATACGCACACAGATACAGTGTCAGCTCTCACAGTAATTACACAGTTGCAGGGAGCACTAGGGCTCAAAACGCTGTTTAACAAATCAATTTAAGAATGCTTACCTTGTAAAGCTGTATCTATTTTTGTGTATTTGTATGTGTATGTGCATGTGGACACTTCCCTGAGCTGATCCATTAAGGTGTTAAGAGCTGTGCTCGGCCGCACTGCTGGAAATGTGTAATTGGAAGAATAGCTAAGGGCCGACACACACAATACACTTTATTGATCCGCAGCATCTCGCATATAGTGCCTCCAGCTAACATGCACTCATAGCCTCAGCAAGGGCTTCTACGGACTACAGTCCTATTCTGTTGCCATCAGTGGCAGTTTATCAACCAATCAATAGTCTTTTATTTTCTCATATCTTTAAATGGACGAATATCCTGAATATGATTTTTACAACAGCAGGGAGGAATGTGATGGAAAAGAAGGGTGGGAGGGGAGAGGAGATGGAAGGGAAGATGGAAAAAAGCATAAAGAAAGGAGGCTGACGGACGAGAGCACAGACAGGGGAAAAGAGAAAAAAGAAAGGTGGTAAAAAGAGAGTTAAGCTGTAGATTTTGGACCTCTTCCAGCAGGCGGGAAGCTGCTGGTTGACCTGAGCGCCATTTGCATGTTAAGTGGTGTCAATCTGCATTGATTCCCAGGCAAATGAAATGCAGTGGGCTTCAATAGAGCCTGTGCTTTACAAGGGCTTCCTAGCTGCTACATCCAGCCTATTGGATTCAGCTTAACAGGCTCAGTATGACCACACACTGAGCAACTTATCTTTAATTAAAATCACTTCCTCCTTTAAGACCCACTGGACTTGCCTGGGATGGACTGAATCTGGACTGGACTGGACTCACCTTGGTTGTGCTGGACTCATCTCTTAGAACTGGACTGGACTTAAATTATTTGTACTCATCTGTACTGGTTTGAGTTAGACAGAATTTTCTGGGCATATACTGAAATGTTTTTGTAAGTGGTAATTCTGAAAAGCATAAGCCTGCATAATATAGGCTGCATGAATGAACTGTAAACAAGAACTATTAATACAAGGGCATGAGTTACACAGTTGTAAAGTACAAGTCCTCTAGGAAACAGGTCACAAAAAGACCCCAACTTTAAACAAGAATATGCAGTGTATGTCAGGTTCCTTCTCTCACCCCAACCAGTCGCAGCAGATGGCCCCGCCCCTCCCTGAGCCTGGTTCTGCCGGAGGTTTCTCCCTGTTAACAGGGAGTTTTTCCTTCCCACTGTTACCAAAGTGCTGCTCATAGGGGTCATATGATTGTTGTTTTTTTCTCTCTGTATGTATTAATGTACGATCTACTGTACAATATAAAGCACCTTGAGGCGACTGTTGTTGTAATTTGGCGCTATATAAATAAATAAATTGATTGAATTGAATTGACCTTTCAAATTAATAATACTAACCAAACTGTCTAAATACTACTAGTAGTAGTAATAGTACTAATAATACTGTTGTAATAATGATAGTAATAATAATAATATTATAGTTATTATTATTATTAGTAGTAGTAGTAGTAGTAGTAGTAGATTAGATTAGATTAGATTAGATAGAACTTTATTAATCCCTCGGGTGGGTTCCTCTGGGAAATTCGATTTCCAAAAAAGCACAGCAACGACCGAAGTTACAGAGTTATACACACACACATATATATAAATACAGAGACAATATAAATAAAATATACGAAGGGGATAAATAGAATAAATAGGAATAAAAATAAAAATACAAGTGAATTGCACATTTCAAGTATTGAGTCTATTGCACTGTTGACTATTTACAAAAGTATTGCACAAAAGGTATTGTACAGTGAGGTGAAGAGGCACTACAGCTTAGTTGTTCCCCCCTCCTTTGTCCTCCTGTTTCCTGTTTCCCCTCCCTCTCCCCTCCAGGGAGGAGTTAAACAGTTTGATGGCGTGTGGGACAAAGGAGTTTTTAAGTCTGTTAGTTCTTGTCTTGGGGAGAAGCAACCTGTCACTGAACAGACTCTTCTGATTGTTAATGGCCGTGTGCAGAGGATGCCCAGCATTGTTCATAATGTCCATCAGTTTCTTTAATGTCCTTTTCTCTGCCACTGTCACCAGAGTGTCCAGCTTCATGCCGACCACAGAGCTAGCCCTCCTGATCAGTTTCTCCAGCCTGGATGATCCTTCTTTGCTGTGCTGCTCCCCCAGCACACCACAGCATAGAAAAGTACTCCAGCAACCACCGACTGGTAAAACATCCTCAGGAGCTTCCTGCAGATGTTAAAAGACCTCAGCCTCCTGAGGAAGTACAGTCGGCTTTGGGCTTTTTTATACAGGTGCTCTGTGTTGCATGACCAGTCCAGTTTATTGTCCACCCACAGCCCGAGGTACTTGTACTTGTTGACCACCTCCACCTCCTCCCCCTCTATCTGAACCGGCAGTGGACCTTCTCTGGACCTCCCGAAGTCCACAACCAGTTCCTTAGTCTTTGAGGTGTTGAGTTGCAGGTGGTTTGTGTGACTCCATGCAACAAAGTTCCTCACCAGACTTCTGTACTCCTCTTCCTGATCATCCCAGATACACCCCATGATGGCTGTGTCGTCTGCAAACTTCTGAATGTGGCATAATTCAGAGTTGTAGCAGAAGTCAGAGGTGTACAGGGTGAAGAGAAGAGGGGACAGCACAGTTCCCTGTGGTGCTCCTGTGCTGCTGACCACAGTGTCAGACGTGATGTCCTTCAGCCTGACGTACTGTGGTCTGTCGGTGAGGTAGTCGGAGATCCAAGCCACCAGGCAGGGGTCCACCTCCATCCTGTTCAGTTTTTCTTGAAGCATACAGGGCCGGATGGTATTAAAGGCACTGGAAAAGTCAAGAAACAGGATCCTGACCGTGCCTTTTCCCCCATCCAGGTGTGAGTGGGCTCTGTGTAGGAGGTACAGGATGGCATCCTCCACTCCGACACCCGCCTTGTATGCAAACTGTAGTGGGTCCTGGGCATGTTGTACCTGTGGTCGGAGGAGGTTGAGGAAGAGCCGCTCTAGAGTCTTCATAAGATGTGACGTCAGTGCCACCGGTCGGAAGTCATTCAGCTCATTGGGCCGGTTCTTTTTGGGGACCGGGACAATGCAGGATGTCTTCCATAGGGCGGGCACTCTCCCCAGTCGCAGACTGAGGTTGAAGTAGTAGTAGTAGTAGTAGTAGTAGTAGTAGTAGTAGTAGTAGTACTTTTTACAGTAATTTAGATTTGGCTGTTCTATGACCTCCCCCCACCCACTCTTCCATGCTGACGCATGGACTGCATAGGGTCGGGAGAGCAGCAGAGAACAGAGCAGGCAACAGTGACAACATACACATGACATTGATCAAGTCTTGTAGTGGGATTGCAGCAACTATGGACTGGCTAAAGCCAAAGCAATCATATACACAATACTGATTTATACTGAAGTTTAATGAATACTGTATGTATGCAGCACCGTGCTAGTGTTGTTTTATACAAGTGTAGTTGAGTCCACCAAAGAGTCCAGGTACTTCTGAAGTTATGCTCTTGCATCAAGATGTTAGGAGTAAATCATTTCAGTTAATACTAAGGTGTAGTGACTAACCATTATTTCACCAAACCAAAGCCAAGCATATTATTGAATACTGCTGTTCTTACCATGTACAGTCAGATTTATGAGTAAAACTGAATAAGAGTCTGTGTTTAAAGCAAACAACTGCTTGTACTTGCAGCCACGTTTTTGGAGCGCAGTAATCCAGGAGTGATGTCATTCCCATGTTCCACCTGTCCACTTTTCAGGTAAGTGGGACACAGCAGTTCAGTATTTGCCGTTCAGTTTAGACAAGTCATATTGTAATAAAGAACAGCACAAATTGTATGCCCATCCATAGTGTTGACTTTGTGGTGTTGATTATCATGTGCTTGAAATAATCCGTTTGTAGTGATTATCTTTGTTCATTCCAATTCATCAAGCATAAATTATAAATATATAATAATAAACTGATTAATTAATAAAAAGATCATTACTACTTGCACTGAATGGATTGTCATCGATGGACTGTGTGTTTCTTTATTGTGAATAAACGAATAACCACAAAGATTGGATTTCACAAAACCACACTTAATTTCACTTGACCTGAGTTTAAATAGACAACATACCTCATAAATAAATTGTTTGTAACAAAGTGTTTGTAATGTCTGTCGGAAAGGAAATTCTAAGTTTCCAGTGGTTGAGAAAAACAAATTTAAAATTTACAGATAAACAAGAAAAAGTAATCACTGATAGTGATTTGAGAAAATGTGCTTATTCACAGTTTGATGATATTATTATTGCTTTGTTGTGGTTACAGACAGAAACCACAGAGCATGCTGTGCTAAATCATTAGCTAATGCTAGCTAGTTTCGATATCGAGATATAGTCAAAACTCTATGGGTTAATTGATAAAAAGTGCAGACAAGTCAAATACTAGAATTCCTCTCACCAAAACTGAAGCACGAGCTTCTTGGATGGTTGGTACCATACAGCAGGATGTATAATTCCATATAATCATATAATTCCAACTAGACAGCAGTCGACTGCACCTTTGTGTAGGGACACCTCATCACTCAAAGCAGTCATGCCACTAACTCCAGTACCAGTACCATGAGTTAAGAAAAAAAAATTGTGTACTATGCTGTAAATATGCTTATTAGTGGTGTAACAATAGCCAAGATCAAAGTAGCATGGAGGGAGGTTAGCCAACTATCGAAGCTGCAGAAAGGTGCAATGAAGAAGGTGCCTACGAAGCACAGCAAGCCGTCCATGCCTGAGGTCTTGGAAACTGCCAAGCAAAGACTCACAGCCGCTTAAAGAGGTACACCAGAGAATAAACCAGCTGTTCTCCACAGAACCAGCCAAGGTGTTCTCTCAGTGGCAGGGGAACAATATGAGAACAGCACCACCAAGGCTGGAAAAGGAACAATACTGGAAGAGCATATGGGAGAAGGACACAACCCATAATGGCAATGATCAGTGGCTAGTGGATCTAAAAGCAGACCCACAGCAACCTCACTGAACAGGGTCCAGTAACCATCACAGTGGCAGACATCCAAGAAAGGTAGGGGTGGCTATGAGTACGAAGAGTTGGACAGCACCAGGCCCCGACATGGTTCGCGCCTACTGGCTGAAGAAGCTGACTGCACTCCATGAGCATCTGGCAGTACAAATGAACCAGCTGCTAGTTGATGAGAGACACCCAGAATTGCTAGAATAGACACATAGTTCAATACATGAGCAGGGCACAGAAAAAGATTGGCAAGAATACCAGAGGAGCGAAACATCAGTTACTGGAAAACAGAGCAGTCACCTTGGATTTCAAGACTAGGCTGACCAACCTGTGCACTGCCTGGATTGATTACAAGAAGGCCTATGACTCGATGCCCCACAGCTGTATCCTGGAATGCCTAGAACTATATAAGATCAACAGGACGCTAAGAGCCTTCATCAGGAACTCAATGGGGATGTGGCGCACAACACTAGAGGCCAACTCCAAGCCCATAGCACAAGTCAGCATCAAGTGCGGGATCTACCAAGGAGATGCTCTGTCCCCACTGCTGTTCTGCATAGGCCTGAACCCCTCAGTGAGATCATTAACAAGACTGGCTACGGATACCGACTACGGAACGGAGCAGTTGTCAGCCACCTCCTGTACATGGATGACATCAAGCTGTATGCCAAGAGTGAACGAAACAGCGATTCACTGATCCACACCACCAGGCTATACAGCAATGACATTGGAATGTCGTTCGGACTGGAGAAGTGTAGTCGGATGGTAACAAAGAGAGGGAAGGTAGTCAGAACTGAGGGGATCAAACTACCAGAAGGCAACATTGCAGACATAGAGGACAGTTACAAGTACCTGGGGATCCCGCAGGCAAATGGGAACCATGAAGAGGCTGCTAGGAAAGCTGCAACCACCAAGTACCTGCAGAGGGTCAGGCAAGTCCTGAGGAGTCAGCTGAACGCTAACAACAAGGTCCGGGCCATCAACACCTAGGCCCTGCCCGTGATCAGGTACCCTGCTGGGATAATAAGCTAGCCAAAGGAGGAGATAGAAGCCACTGACATCAAGACAAGGAAGCTCCTGAACATGCATGGAGGGTTTCACCCCAAGTCCAGCATCCTGAGGCTGTACGCTAAGCGGAAGGAAGGAGACCAGGAACTGGTGAGTGTCAGTAACAGAGTCCAGGATGAGGCAACGAAAATCCAGGAGTAAATCAGGAAGATGGCCCCAACGGACGACATGCTCAGTGAATACCTCAGGCAGCAGAAACCCAAGAAAGAGGAGGAATCATCATGGCAGGATAGGCCCCTGCATGGTATGTACCACCAGCATCCAGAAATCAGCATGACTGACATCCAGAAATCCTACCAGTGGCTGGACAAAGCTGGACTGAAAGACAGCACAGAGGCACTAATCATGGCAGCACAGGAACAAGCTCTGAGCACAAGATCCATAGAGGCTGGGGTCTATCACACCAGGCAAGACCCCAGGTGCAGGCTGTGTAAAGATGAGACAATCCAGCACATAACAGCAGGGTGCAAGATGCTAACAGGCAGGGCATGCATGGAACGCCATAACCAAGTGGCCGGCATAGTGTACAGGAACATCTGTGCCAAGTATGGCTCCAATGTCGAAATGGTAGATGCCCCCTAGGGTGGTGGAGAATGACTGAGCTAAGATCCTGTGGGACCTCCAGATACAAACGGACAAAATGGTGGTGGCTAACCAACCAGACATAGTGGTGGTGAACAAACAGAAGAAAACGGCCGTAGTAATAGACGTAGCAATACCGAATGAGAGCAACATCAGGAAGAAGGAACACGAGAAGCTGGAGAAGTGCCAAGGGCTCAGAGCTCAAGAGGAATATTAATAGAGAAATGACAGAAAGCCTGCTTGAAACCCAAACACAATCTATTAACACCCAGTTTAAACTAATCCAGTATAAATGGCTAATGAGAATATATGTCACTCCAACATTGTGAAACAAATTTGATTCTAATATCCCAGACACGTGTGTTAAATGCAGGGCTGAGGGCACACTGATGCATTACCTGTGGGAATGTTTAGAAATCCAAAGGTTTTGGAAATACATTTTAGATGTAAGTACACACATTGCAAGTGTTAAGTTGAATCCATGTCCTAAACTATTTTAGGACTATTTCACAAAGTTCACAAAAAGACCCACAATCTACTGCTTGTTACAGTAGACTGGAAATCACGGAAATCCATTAGTAGACCACATTTGAAAACCTGGCATCTACATTGTCCAAATCCCTAGCTTTGGAGGAACTTACTTTTATGATTAAGATTAAAAGATGTAAGGAACATTTTTTGTTGTTTTTAAAATATAAAGAAATGACTGACGATGAACAAATATAATTGTACTCATTTCATTTAAAAAGCCTAAGGAACCTACATATACAAGGCTGTAAAAGGGTAAGAATGGAGATGCAGATGTCAAACTACCTAAGACTGAGGAGGACACAGCTCATTACTGCAGCCATGTTATCTGATGATAACTGACTTGTATTTGGAATCTTTGGACTAAACTCCAGCCTGCAGCCCTGATGTAACAAACTTCAAACGTACTGTCTCACTGCATTGTACCTTTTTGTTCAGCACTCTGTTCCTTTATTTTATACATGGGGTGTGTGTTAGTGTGTATATATTCAGTGTTGGTCAAGTTACTTGAAAAAAGTAATCAGTAACTAATTACTGATTACTCCCCCAAAAAAGTAGTCCCGTTACTTTACTGATTACTTATTTTCAAAAGTAATTAATTACTTAGTTACTTAGTTACTTAGTTACTTTTTAAAAACACGATTTACAACCTGAAGAGGTGATAAAGCGATAGATCTTTCAGCCCAATTCTACTTTTTCTACATAATCCATCATACAAAATGTAATCAAATGGAAAAGTCTCTTTTTAAAACTTGTTTTATCAGTTTTAATCTTTTAACTTTATGCATCAAGCAAAACATTTAATTATATGCAACATTCTCTGACTTGAATAAATTAGTTTAACATTTAAACCTATTTTCTACACATTCCAGCACATAAAATAAAATATTTTTTGTGTTTTCACTCACTCTTTCAAACAGATGCAAGTAAAACACAGCAGAAAATAAATAAAGTCAAAGACTCAGCGGTCCTTTTGCTCTATTTTCACCTGTAAAGCAGGAGCAGGGTAGGCGGAGGGTTACCCTGGTGCAGGTGTGCTGCGGTCAGTTGAAGAATCCGCGAGTTTCTCTGTGAGTTTCCCATTACGTCGTAGCTACTCGGTGCTTGTTGGAAGTTTAGGGGTTTTTTTCGCTGTAAAAAGAAGTTTTCTTCCCACGCACGATGGACACTAATGTTTTTGTCACTTTTTATGGAATCAAACTCAAAGTAAGGTCAGTACTTCCACACTTTAAACGCTGCACGCTCATACTCTCTCTGCACTCGATATATTATCCATTGTTGATCTGCACACAGCTGCTGTCACCAACGTCGCACTTGCTTACGTCACTGTCATGAGACATTCTCGCAAAAAAAATCACGGTTTTAGTAACGCAGTAACGCAGCGTTCCTACGGGAAAGTAACGGTAATCTAATTACCGATTTTGCAATAGTAATCCCTTACTTTACTCGTTACTTGAAAAAAGTAATCAGATTACAGTAACGCGTTACAAGTAACGCGTTACTGCCCATCTCTGGTATATATGCATGCCTACTATACATTGTGGGCATGCATTGTTTTTTTGTTTACTTAGTTTAAAAATTTGGAAAATAAATACATAAATAAAGGATAAAGATCAATCAAGTGGACAAATATGATCCACTTGGGAACATAAAATCAGTTGGGTATTTTATTGGCCTTCAGACAATAATTTTGATTGCTACAGTGCAAAAAAAATCAATAAATAAATTAAAACATTTTAAAAATCCCATAAACACACTCCTAAACCTTGTGGAAAGCTTTCCCTGAAGATTTGAAAATGTTAAAGCTGCAAAGGGGGGGCGGCCATCAACATCAAATTAAACCCCATGTATTAAGAATGGGATGTCGTTTATACGCATGTGAAGGCAGATAAGCAAATACTTTTGGCAAATGTATTGTGCGTGTGTGTGTGTGTGTGTGTGTGTGTGTGTGTGTGTGTGTGTGTGTGTGTGTGTGATATGTGGTATTTTAGCCAATGTCAATGCCCTCAGGAAAAGTAACCTTGTCTGTAAACAGTGCTGAAGGACTTTAAGAAGTCCATGTGTTTATAAGCTCGAGTGTATTTACATGTGTATGTTTCCTCTAGTATGTGTAAAGATGCGTGTGTGCCTGTCCTCTCTATAATAGCAACACTGCTATCAGCCATAGTCTCTCACAGCTACTATGGGACAACCAATTCCCTTTATCAGGCTACTGATAACAGGCTTTAGTTCTGCTCTGTCATCCTACATACACACCATCACACACAAAGCTACTAAATAACTAATTAGCTTCTCTCTGGGGCAAGGGTGGTAAGGTTGGCGGTGGTAGGGGTGGTGGATTACCCACCACTCTGACAAAGGTATGCAGCATTTTAACGTTAAAAAAAAAATGAAATCAATAAAAGCATGGGGCGTTGGGCAACTAGCAACCAGCCCTCTCTTAACATTAACAATTATGGTGATTAACAGTGATACCCAGAGCTCATTATTCACAGGCAGCAGAGAGAGAGAGAGAGAGGGGATAGAGATAAGCTTGTTTATTGGAGAGGGTCCTTTTCACAAGGTGCAGTCGTTCATCATTTGGGCAAAGGGGGGTGGGGTTGTTAGTGGAATGCGGTGGTGGGGGTGGGGATTGGGGCATGAGGGGCACCACAATTAAAACACAGTATGACCTTGTGGCTGGAAGGACCTACAGAGGTGGAAAATGTAACCAAGGAGGAGAAACATCATGATGGAGAGTCAGCCGCAATCAGGCCTCTCGTCCAATGGCAACATCATCCGTGTGATAAAGTGAGGAGGGTTATTTATGAACACAGCTGTAATTTTGGCTTTGGGAACATCAATTTAAAATATCAATTTACATATTGTTTAACGAGTTAACTTGCCTATTCAATATTTTCTTTCATATATGCGGAAGCAGTGATGGACTCTCATATTAAATGTGACTAAGGGCATTTTCACACCCATTTACTCTGGTCCAAATCAGTTGATGATTTTTTAACCCTCTCGAGGCAGGCGTTGCCAATTTGCAACAGTTAAAAACTAACAACCTGATTACCCCACATACATATTTTATGAGGTTTTTTTACTCAGAAGTACCACTGCAGGACTTGGTTGTGCATTAGCAACAAAAAGTTTAATTTGAGCCTGAGAGGGTTAAAACTTGTAGTTTTTCCCTCTGCTTTAGTTTATTTTACACAGAAAAATCAGAGTGAGATTGTTCTCAGTGCTCTTATTAGCCAGAATTGTCTGAAGTGGGAGCTACAAATTTGAATACAGGGAGTGCCTTGAGGCAATTGTTGTTGTTATTTGGTGCTATATAAATAAAATACAATTGAACTGAACTAAAGAAGGTGCTGTGTTCTGGACCTTTGAAGAATTTCTGTTCATTTTATGGTTAGTTGCTGGCCCGCACAGACCCTTTGCACATCTAAAGTACATTTCTGCATTGAGAATGCAAAGCATATGTTGCTATGGGATGTTTTTAGCTCAAACTTGTAACGTACACCTAGTAGTTGGTTTGGATCAGTCATTTCTTTAAAAATCACTTAAATAGAACCTGTCTGACAAAGTGAAGTGGGCCAAAAGATCTCAAAAAGCAACACTTCATGCCACAATATAAAGAACAGTTCAGAAACAAAATCCTTGACATCTATGAGTCTGGAAAGAGTTGAAAAAGCCATTTCTAAGGCTTTTGGACTGCAGAGAACAACAGAGCGAACCACTGTCCACAAACTGAGAAAACTTTAAACAGTGGTGAACCTTCCGAGGAGTGTCCAGCTATTCAAAATGACTTCAAGAGCAGCACATCAATGACTCATCTAGGAGGTTACAAAGGATCCTTGAACAACATCAAAGGCACTGTAGGCCTCATTTGTCTCAGTTAAGGTCAGATTTACAATATAAATGGGAGAGCGCCAAAGTAAAAAGCATTGCTGGCCAAAAAGAACACACAGGCATATATTTAAAAAAAAAAAAAAAAAATTTGATTTTGATTCCCAGTACTAGAAAATATCCACATGCTGATGAGACAAATGTTGAACCTTTTAGTAGGCTTGTCCCACATAAAACTAACACAGTATTTCATAAATAGAACATCATACCTAGAGTCAAACATGGTGGTGACCATGTGATGATCTGGGTCTGCTTTGCTGCTTCAGGACCTGGATAACTTGCCATAATTGACTCTGGAATAAAAGCACTAAAATACAGGCCTATACAAGGCAGTAATATCATCGTATTCATTACAGATACAGACAACATTGGACACCAGGTCTTTTACAGATATTTTTGAGATATCATTGTTGTCTAAACTGACAAGAATAGACCTGGAAAAATGTCAACTCTGCATACCTGCCTACAAACATCTCGGACGTATTGTGCATTATTTTTGTGTATTAGTCTTTACAAGTCCTGCCAAGGCTGGACTGGGACAAAAAATCGGCCCGGGCATTTTGACTAGAGACCGGCCCACCAGGATAAATGTGACGTCATTCAGGGGTAAAACCGCAAAGGATTCTGGGAACTTGTGGCAAGAGGTACTAGAGCACGCAGGCTTTCAATTGAACTCAGTTACACAGCGATAAAAAAGAAACCCAAAAAATGTCAAGAAGCTGTTGTATTATTAACTGCAATAGCCGGTCGCATGACAGCCACGGGAAGCCGACGGGTAAAGAGATCGGTTGTTATCGGATTACGTCGTTGAAGAGAAATTGTTCGAGCCATGTTTCCGAAGTAAGAGCCGACGGATGGTCTAGATATACCAAATATAACGTCTCAGAACCCTCCAGCTCACAGGTTAGTCTGCTCCAAGCATTCCCACAAAGGTCAGAGTTTTGTAGTCGTTAAGACGTCATTTTTCTTAACATAATTGGTGATATAGGTTACAAGCAAGTCTGGCGCTGAACAGAAATTGTCGCGCTATGCTCCTTTATTTATTGTGCATAAATAGTGAATTGTCCTGACACAATATTGCGTTTCGCTTCTGTTATTATGGTACATTGACAAAAACATATACTTTTATTCACAGGATAAAACAGTTTTTTTGTATCACTAATTGCCCAGTGCGATTACAGCATACAGTATTATTGTCACTGCTACATTTCTGTGATGCTACCAGAAATTATTTCCACTACTAATTAATTACCGTTGAGTTCAAAGGTTATATTAATAAACGGTTAACGAATGTGTATTTATGACGATGATTTGTGAGACTGGTAAACTTACCTTTGTTCGTACGATGGTCTGTCGTGCTACGCGGTGCATTTCAAGGTCCTGCACCCATCCATCGGTAAACTGTACCTGGGCTTGTTGCAGTGACCTGAAGTTACTAAACTTCATGAGTGTATGCGCTCACTCCAAGAACCGTATGATTATAAATATGAGCGTGGTGAAAGTTGGGCAGCACGCTAACGTCTTTTGTCCCTCTGTGTGCTCGTAAGGGTCCGACCCTTTCACTCCTTTGATTTTTTCCTCGTATCTTTTCTTTGTCTTTTCGTCGAGTCAGTCTTTGTACGGACCGGCATTGTTCTCCTTTTGTTTTGTACATTCCTTTTTTGTGCAGCAAAGAAAAACAAGAAGGTATTGGAACCGGAGAATGAACGTTTTGCAGTGCTGCAAATGCTTGCATTTGATGCGGTACTTGGATTGTTTTGCCACGAGTTCCCGGCATGCAATGCGCGAAAATCACGTGATTGCTAAACAAGGGGGCGGGTGAATCCGGCCTCCTCGGCTGTAATTGGTCCAGCCCAGAGTCGATCATGACCAATTGGCCAATCCAACACCTTTCATTATATATACCCTTCCTAAAAAAAAAAAATCCATCGGCCCATAAAAACAAAAAATCGCCAGCGGCCCACCGGGCAAATGCCCGGTACGCCCGATGGCCAGTCCAGCTATGAGTCCTGCCAACATATAGGAAGTTGAGATATTTATCTGCATATACTGAATGGAAAATACTTGTGCTTCAAAAACAGACCACATAACTGCTTTGAAATGGATTCATATACAAAATATTACTATTCTATAGTAATACACTAATGTCAACAATTAATAGTTAGTCAAAGTATTTAGAATAAGAACAATTTAGAACAATTTTCAGTCCGTTTGGCTCGACACCACCGAACAGAGGCAGCAATATAACATAGCTCACATTAACAGTGCAGTGAATCCTGCTTGTGCCGTGATATTCAGGACTGCAAACCGAGCAGCATCACTGACTTTCAGCTTGTTGTGTTTGTGGATATATGACTGACTTTAATTATCCACAAAATCATCACATTCTCTGTAAGATTAAGGTCGACTATCGAACGGCGCATAAAGTAAAGGCTTTAAAACAAAGTAAACGCTGAAAGTACAAACATCGCTAATGTCACATAACTTTGCTGACATGTGGCCAACAGCAATGTTTTAATGTTCTTCATTATTAAACATTTGCACATAAATAAGTGACATAATATTCAGTACTTACTTTTTAAAGTTTACTCTTCGGCCGCTCCGTTTCCACCGTTTTTTTCGAAGTCTATGAAGTCTGGGATATGTTGGGCCACAAAGTCTACACTTCAGGGAAATGAAGGACGCATTTGAGGGCCGCATTTCGAGCAGCCTTTGAATTAGGACAGCCTTCGTCACGTCGCTGTGACGTAATCGGCCTTAAAATGCGGTAAAGTCAACAGGTAACTGAATAAAACCTTCTTGCTGTATTAAGTTTCCCTGACTGTCTGATATATGCAGCACAATGAGTGTGTTTAGGGATTAATAATCCAACTGGTTCCAGTTCTGAGATGATGCTGACTTTGTGTATCTGGTGATACAGAGTACCAGTATGATACTAGCGGTAAATTAATAAGCTGTCTTCCTCACTGCAGAAAAAGTCTAGCAGTCATTTTTGTTTAAGGCAACATTAGACTCAACTGCTTTTCTACATTTGCTCCACCTTTGTCTAGCATTTTTTGCATGGGTGCATCCAGGCTGGTGAGCTGCTATTTAAAAAAAACAAAACATTTAGAGTGGACTCAAATGTTATTTTTGAAAAACAGATTCTTTTTTCTTTGTTGCTGTGTTGACAAGCGCTATTGGATGTATCAATTATTATATTAAATGTGTACTATATGACATGTGTATGCCCTTAATTGGTGCTAATTAAAAACATCTTTTTGTTTAAGTGAGTGCTTTGTATATTTTTAGGGAAAGGCTTTTCATCTTCTGGTCTCATTGTCAGTATTTCGCCTTTCTTTTCATCAATCCTTCCTCCATTCCTCTGCTTTTGTCTCCACGTTGGACCAATATAGATGCTTAATGAGCCGTAAAATATAATTCAGAAATGATAGTTGTCTGAAAGAGATGGAGAACAAGAGCGAGGGAAAGAGAGATGGAGAGATGGGAAGACAAAGATAGTTTACTGTCAACAGTGATCACATTTCAGTAAAATCTTCTCTTTTCAAAGTGGTGCGTAGCATCTGAACTATTCCAAAAGATGGGATCAGGATCACAAAAAAGTACAGAAACAACAGAGCAGGGCTGTATGTCATGTCGTCTTTACCTAGACCTTTGCTGAAGGAGAACGTTGAGATACTACTACTGAGCTTCCCACATAGATGCAAATAGCCTGAACCTCAGAACCATAATTTTCTGTTGAACAATAATAAATGATACAGAATCTGTCCCACACCAGCCGAAAACCGATGGCTGATTCTAAATTTCATGGTATTTTGAATCAAGTGCAAACTGCTTTTGATTGCACTAAACTGGGACTTTTATTTTTTTATTTATCTATTTCTGGACAGTGAAGAGATGGACAGGAAAGCGGGAGACACACAGCAAAGGGCCTCAGTCAGACTCAAACCCAGGCCGCTGCTCTCTGGTCACTTGCTCGCCCACTGAGCTAAAGAAGCACTTCAAGCTTTGATTTTTAAACTGAATTCAAATAACCGATTATACAACCCTCACATCTTAACAGCCCTTCAGCTCGGTTCTGTTGAAAGACTCTTCCTGTTAAAAGTGAGGTCTTTCTTCTCACTGTCACCAGCTGCTAGTGTGACAGGTTGAATGACTATTGCATATAAAACTGTTTAGTTAATACTAATTCATATCAGTTGATATAAGGACGAAAATAATGTAAATATGGTAAGAAAATGGTTAAGAGTTTATTATTTTTCATGTTATATTAATGGCTTTCATGTTACTTAAGAGAACTGCAATCTATACATCAGTGATCGGCTAGTAAGCCTTTTCTGGGATCGATTAGTAGTGTCTCTATTCTCCACTAGGGGGCTTTCGCGCGTTCTCCTCACTGCAATAAACTACTGCATGAGAGACGCAAGTCATAATCACTCTCGTGATTCTTTTCCCCCTGTTTTCAGGTAAAAGTGTTTAAAAGTTGATATATTTCCAATGTGTACACTGTTAAGATATTTAAGAGGTAATCCTTCATTGTTTTGTAAGCGTTAAAAGCATTACATTGCAGTTTTGTGCACATATACGTGGCGGTTTTGAGCTGTGTTTTGTACTGTGTAATGGCCATTAAGATAACGGCAGGAGCTAAAAACACCGCGATTGTCAGCCATTTTGTCAGGAAACCTGCTCAAGTATATGTATAGTAAGCACTTTAGTATTTCGGTTTATTATTTAGTGTTTTTCTTCCACCATGTGACATTTAGCAGTACAGAATGTGAAACGTTTCTGCTCATTTTGACTGCAATAAACTACTGCATGAGAGACGCAAGTCATAATCACTCTCGTGATTCTTTTCCCCCTGTTTTCAGGGGTGTAACATTTGCACACAGGGGATTGTCTGATCGTTGATATTTTCTCTTTGAATGATTTTTCTAGTTTTATGATCTTCAGCTCATTTGTAACATTCACGATTGCGAAATATAGAGCTACATGGTTCTATAATATAATTATATTATAAACTCTCCCAAGATATTTAGTCCCAACAGTCATCTAATCTGACTGTTGAGACATAAAAGTTTTAAGAATAACTCATCATTCAAAAAAATGACCCAGTTTCTTTTTACTGATCTTTTTTGGTCCATTTTCATCAACAGTTTATGCTACTTTGCTATAAAGAAAGAAAGAAAAAAGAAAGACTGACAGAATAAAATATTAAATGTGCACAGTGGTTTTCAGCAGGCTACATTATGAAGCTTAGTCCACCAATGTATTCTGCAGTGTGACAATAGACAGCCTTTCAGATCCAGTAAAAACCTACAGCTCATATTGAAAGCTGGCCTTTATGTACCATTCAGTGATGGGTGAAAGAGGGCTTTTTTGATCCAGTGAGTCATACTTTAAATGTACTAGCTGGACTGGTCTGTCTATTGTGTCCTCTCTCCTATTATTGGGCATATCCAGTGTTGGGGAGTAATGGAATACATGCGTTACTTATTTAAAATACAAAATATGAGTAACTGTATTCCGTTAGAGTTACTGCTTAAATAAGTGATAATTAGAATACAGTTACTTTATTGAAATAAATGGATTACATTGTGGTCTTTTCCTGTTTCTTATGTTAGGCTATCCCCTCTCTAATTTTGGTAATTCCACAAATTGCCGAAAACCCAAACAAAACACGCAATGTGAGGGTCTCACCAGGAACCTGACCATGCAATGCAAACTCTGTTTGCCAGCAACCAAGCTCCTCAGTGTCAGAAAACTCCACCTCCAGCCTAAAGAAACATCTGGAAGTAAGCTCTTTAAAAAGAAAAAGTTAACATTAGCCTACTGCAGCTAGCTTGTTTTAGTTGTGGTAACTACCTGGGTTACGTGCCACTTCAGTATCTTGGATGTACTACTGCTGTGTGATTTATTACTATTAATGAAGGCAGCATTACAACCTGCTAGCTGCAAATAATCATGTGCAGTTCTGAAAGCAGACAGAAAGAAAACATATTACTGATACAGAAACAGTTTTCTGTATGAGATCGCTGCAAAAAGTGCAGCCTTACCTAATGTCCACCTACTGTTACTCCACCAAGTCTAACAGTCTGCAGTCGATGAACTAACCTCAGCTAACAATGTTAGCTTGGTGGTGAGTAGCCTTAACAATAGTAATCACACAGCAATAGTACATTCATGTAGTTGTAAAAAGCACGACAATATATGAAGTAATCCAAAGTATTCAGAATACGTTACTCACTCATTAAGTAACTTAATGGAATATGTTACAAACTACATTTTTGACCATGTATTCTGTAATTTTTAGTGGAATACATTTTCAAAGTAACCTTCCCAACACTGAGCATATCAAGACAATTAAACAACAGGAATATAATTGAGTCTCAACAGACTCTAGTTACTTTGAAATAAAATGTGAATTAAATTAAACATTTCCATTACTTGGAAAACTTGTAAATGATTTCATACATGTTATGTTCTGTTAAAACTGCATTAAATCAACACTCATTGCTCATTACATTATTGTAGTTTCATATCATATCATAACACTGAACTAGGCTACAGTCACACCAGAGCAGGGGTCGGCAGCCCGTGCCTCTCTCATCCTTATACTGCGGCTCCGCGTGGCTTGGGAAAATACATTATAACTATTTAACTGAAGTGTATTTTACTTGTGTTAGTTCTTTTTATAACTTGTAGTTCTAAATTGGAAGATTATTATGATCTTGAAATACTAAAATTATATTTTATTATTTTAAGTGTTTTGTTAAATAAGCGTCACATTTGTGGAAGCTGGTATATCCGCCAAAAGGCCATGCATTTATCGAGACTTTCAACCGGTGGCCAAGTATGGAGAATTGTAAGAAAAGAAAAATATGCGAAGAAAATAGAACATTTAATGATGCTCGGGCAGATTTATTTGGATTTACTTCTGACGAGAGTGGCCTTGTCAATCTTTGGATCCACATACGTATGTGAGCAGCTACTCTACACCATGAACTATGTTAAAAACAAACACCACTCACGCCTCACAGACGACAGCTTACAGTCCTGTTTAAAGATGAAAGTGACTTCGTACAGCACCGATCTACAGACGCTGTGCGCAGAGGTTCAGGAGCAGAAGTCCCATTGTAAGCATACCTGTCAGGGACCTGGCTCTGAGCCATCCAGGGTCCCTGAGCAGTGATGGACTTGTATTATGTTATTATATGTGTTCTTGGTGTCCCTCGTTCTCCCTGCTTGCAGGTGTGTGTGTGTGTGTGTGTGTGTGTGTGTGTGTGTGTGTGTGTGTGTGAGCACCTGTTTACAAGCACCTTCAGGCCTGGTAGGTGGTTGGCCACACCTGAAGACAATCACACAGCTGATGAAGCCCCGTCGGAGGAGCTACGTAAGAGTGTGGTGGAGCTCTCTCCGACGCTGGATCATTGCGTGACTTCACGTTAGTCTCTCGTCCAGTCAGTAAGGTTAGTCTGCCGCATTGCGTGTGTCTTACGGCTGCCTGTTTGTTATCTCCCCAGGAGAAGCGTGGAGACGAGAGGTCAGCGAGCACGGGGTGCTCAGACACTGAGGAGTGGGGACAAGGAACACTGACACTGGAAGAGGACACGTCACGGGAGTCGGGAACGCACTGAGGAGTGATTGTTATTTTCACTGTAAATAAACGCACGGTTTGCATTGGGAGTTCCGCGCCTGGGTCCTCCTACCTCACAGGTGACAATACTACTGCAGACCCGACGATGTTTGCATGAACATGCTTTTCAGCATCTCTTTCTTGACCACTTTTCACACACGGTTGCTGTACAAGGGAAACACTAGTTGGAGACTAGGGTGGGTGATTGTTGCAATCACGTGCAATCAACTTGCACTTTCCTTTGAAATGGTCGCGTCAGAGACGAGGACCATGTCTAAGACCACCACCAAGAGACTGCGCAGGAATATAGGGCGCAGATTTCAATGGGCTATATTTTTAACTTGCAAATTTAGAAACAAGCAGAAACAGGTAGTTCATTTTCATTAATGGCAAGCATTTTACCACAAGCAGCACAAACTTGAATAGTATTCTGTCGGTCTGTGTGTGCACACGGTTGAGAAAAGGCAGAGATGTTTTCACTCCATACTGATCTCTGTGTAGAAATATGATTCAAAACCTAAAACACTGGAACATTCTCTGCTCACTATAGAAAGGAAAGTAAGACGTATCCACACTTGTTAGAGAAAAGAACTGGAGTGGAAGATTTCCATAGCTGAAGAAGTAGAACAAAGATTACAAGTTTGCGTCATCATTCACATCATCGCAGATCACCTCTTCTTTTCTACTACTGCAACCAACTGAAAGACACAGACCTATATTCTCATCCTCCTCTCCTTTGCTCGTCTGCTCTTCCTTCTCCTCTCTCCTATCTGTCTGTCTTGGTGAAAGGCCAGTGTGAGCACAAAGGCCTGCTGTAGTAGGTAGTTATAGAGCTCCATTGTCAGACAGCCTTTCTCTATCTGCTCCATCTTAATAAGAGCAGTCGTCATTTAGAGTCTAAGTCGCTCTCAGCCTCCTGGCTTTAATTATGACGTATCGATTGTCTCGTTAAGTCTAGTTTGGCTTAATGAAATCTATTGTTACCTCTAATTCTTCCTTCCATTGTCCCGCCCTGCAGCGCTCGGTGTGTGATGTGGACCTGAGTTCTTTTTGTGTTGTCTAATCTGACTCTGTGTGTGCGTGCAGGCACGTTGTCGTGTTTGTTTCTATTCGTTTGTGTCTTAGTTTATCTATGTTTGTGTCTGTAGGTGTGTTCTTTTTTTTGCAGTGCGTATATCTTTGCTCCAGAGCCTAAACCTGTGTGTGTGTTTTCGTACTCCTCGTGTGTGTGTGTGTCTTTGTGTTGATGGGTCCCTGCTCTAAAAGGCACTGCTGTCACCGTTTATCTGCTGCTTCCTGATTCCCTTCCATCGACTCTCAGCCAATCAATTCACTAAATGATGCAATTATACGCCCTCTCTCTCCTCCCCCAACATTTAAAGTTGAGAGGTTTATTTTGGATCAATCCAGACCACTTTGTGTGCAAATTACACAATTGCATTGCCTTCAGATTCCTTAGGCAGCCCAATTGGAGCAAGTCCTGGGTGTGAATGCCTAATGAGAGACCCTGTCCTTCAAAAATGCTCTGTCGAACACAGCCAATTAGAGAGGTGGCAGCAGAAAAAAAAACATCACCCGTTCCTGCTGTTTCTTTAAAGCTGCTTCACACCAAATCCCATTCACCACAATCCATTGGTTTAAATAGTGCTTTAGCATTGACACCTTGTGTATTTTAAGATTTTTGCTTTCATGTTGGTGTCTGTCAATGGAAGAGTATTTTATCAACGATCTCATCAAGAACAGAAATTCAAAAACATAACACATAACACCAAATTCACCTTCAGCAAAGGATGACATTCTTGTGTGTGTATATATATACATATATATATGAGCAACAACATCAGAATATCATTCAAACTGGAGAACTGTAGTGGGGGCAAATGGGAACCACCAAGGCCGCTAGCCATAGCCACAACCACCAAATGCATGATGAATGCAGAGGGACAGGCAAGTCCTAAGGGGTCAGCTAAATGGGAGAAAGAAGATCGGGGCTATCGACACCTACTGGGATAATAAGCTGGCCAAATACATATACATATATACATATACACACACACACACACACACATATATATATATATATATATATATATATATATATATATATATATATATATACATATATATATATATATATAGGGCTGCTCGATTATGGCAAAAATGATAATCACGATTATTTTCACTGAAATTGAGATCACGATTATTTGACGATATTTATTTAACCCTTTAAGACCTACTATAGAACCAAGTCCACCAGAGCTTATATTATTTTTTTACATGCTGTAGTGCCATTTGTGGGAGCATTTCAAGTTGCTATACATCAATACAACTGTTATAGCCCATATTTTAATAATATGTATGCATTAAGTGCATAGTAATTACATAAATTGCAAAAAAGTGCAATAAACTACAAAAAAAATTGAAAATCGCTTTTGTTTTTTTTACATATATTTCTACTTGGAGAAATTTAAGAGGCTTATCCCTCAAAACTTTAAATACAATAAAGTTGCAAAAAATAGTTTACAACAACAGGAAATTTATTTTGAGTGTCTTCATAGTTTTATTTTGGAGATACAGCAATTTTTATATACTGCAGGAAAAACAAAAAACAATCCTATGATGCAAATTTGCAAAGAAAACAGCAGGTGCATCATTTCACTGTGGGAAGTGTTACGAACAGCTGATCGGATCGGCAAAGCGTGTTTCTGGAATATTATGTTTTTGTTCCTGCAAGCGCTTTTTATGCAATTTTTGCAAAGCTATATGTGGAACGAAACCGTGACCGAGGACAAGCTGATGGCATCAGATGTAAGTACAACTCCTCCGGTTTCATATGCAAAACAAATTATTGCGCTAGCTTACACGGTTCAGATTCTACAGGGATTTAAAAATAGTTACGCAAAACGGAGCGTGCTGCTCTGACCGGCTTTAAAGGGTTAACAATGACTTTAAAAAAATAATATAACATAGTGTGCAACACCACTGAAGTTTTTTTTTTAAAACTCTCTTTTCAACCAACGGCAGTCACTCTCCTCTCCAAATAACTTCTGCTTAGCTTTCCGAGCTTCCCTCGGGTCCTCTTAATCAGCGGTCTCCAACCTTTTTTGCGCCACGGACCGGTTTATGCCCGACAATATTTTCACGGACCGGCCTTTAAGGTGTCGCGGATAAATTAGGGAGGGGCTAATAATCGGCTCAGTCATTTTTAATGATTGTTGAAAGCCCAGATCGTAATCGTGATTAAAATTCGATTAATTGAGCAGCCCTATATATATATATATATATATATATATATATATTAGGGGTGCAACGATACACAAAATTCACGGTTCGGTTCGATACTTTGGTGTCACGGTTCGATATTTTTTCGATACAAAAAAAATGTTCATGCCTTTTTAATTTGTCATTTATTAAAATTATAAATATATATTTTAACTCAAAAGTACAGTTTTTAAATTTAACCCTAACCCTTGTGCGTGTTTTTTATTTTGACAGCAAATGCGCACCTGCGGACCACTTATGTGCAGCCCTGGTTATTTAGCTCGTCATATTGCAGCCACAAAAATTCTTTTGTCCATGAAACCATAAAGCTGCACTTTCTTTTTGCCTTATAGTCTGATTTGTCATAACTTCTCCGTTTTGTGGTAAGCTTTTCTTTGGCTGTCACTTCTTCACCCTGACCTGTCTTATTTGGCTCAGCAGAACTGAAATGCTTTTACATGCACTCACATAAGCTCAGCGATTCTCTGCGCGATCAACCTCTCACATGTTTAAGCTTGCTGCGGGAGATTTCACTTGTCATGTTTGCATAGTAAGCTAACGATTAATAAGACGATGTCAGAGGAATTGGTGCACAAATTATCATCACTCACAGATCAGTGCTGTCGCTCTCTATACACAGTTCGCACGATTGCAAAGTGAAAGCAAAAAACAAGCGCAAATTCAAACGCGATTTCAATATGTCACATATTGACAGTGGCTCACCGATGCCAATGACATAATTACCCAGCTACATTTCTGAAAGAATGCAAAAGCATTGACATATATTTTTCCTACAATAGCCCGACGGGCAGGGAAGAGATAGATTTTGGTAGCCCGACTGAAAAAAATCGCTAGCCCCGGGACGTCGGGCAGGCGATATTGCGAGCCCTGTATCTGATTGAGGAATCACTCATCTTTGGAAAAGAGAGTTTATTACAGAGAAATGTCTCTTTCCAAAATAAAAGCTATACTATCCGCTTCTTCTGGGCTATATTCTCAGCAGCATAAGGAGAATCACGTGCTAACAGCTGTCTAAATGACTCGGCTAAAGTTAGTAGCATGCTTGCTTTTTTTTGTCTGCTTCCACTTGTCTTTGCACTAGGATGATGTCGGTGTAAATGTGCAGTCATATTCGTTGTGTTCCCACTAGTGATTTCAGGTTAATCTCGTTGAAATGACCTTAACGCCACAACACGGCAAATCTCCGTTAACGAGCTACGCCGATCGCCCCGTGCATGGGGCTAGACGGCCAACACGTTAACGAACTAACTGCGCTAACACACTAGTTCCCACCAATGTAATTGAGCATTGCATGGCACATCCAACATACTGTTTTACTTTAGTCCATGACGCGCTTACCTTCAGGGTCATACGTCACATGAAAACCAAAATAATTCCAAACGCCAGATCTGAATGAGGGTGGGGGAGGTCCATGTTGCAAGGGGAGCTTAACTTCTGTCTCGCTAGCTTGCCCAGCGCTCTTCCTTCTGACGATGCTGTCTGTGTTGAGCGCTCAGTGAATCTGCGTTCGACTACTCCGCCTAGGCTGCACTGTCGAGCCTAGGCGGAGTAGTCGAACGCAGATTCACTGAGCGCTCAACACAGACAGCATCGTCAGAAGGAAAGTTGATAAAATAAATAAAAAATGTTGTATTGTTCGATACATATGCGTACCGAACCGAAAGCACTGTATCGAACGGTTCAATATCGATACGAATATCGTTGCACCCCTAATATATATATATATATATATATAAGGAGCTTATATATAAGGAGCTTATATATATATATATATATATATATATATATATAAGGAGCTTATATATATATATATATATATATATATATATATATATATATATATATATATATATATATATATATATATATATATAAGCTCCTTATATATATATATATATATATATATATATATATAAGGAGCTTATATATAAGCTCCTTATATATATATATATATATATATATAAGGAGCTTATATATAAGGAGCTTATATATATATATATATATATATATATATATATATATATATATATATATATATATATATATATATATATATATATAAGCTCCTTATATATATATATAGATATATATATAAGGAGCTTAGCACCCCTAATATATATATTAGGGGTGCAACGATATTCGTATCGATATTGAACCGTTCGATACAGTGCTTTCGGTTCGGTACGCATATGTATCGAACAATACAACATTTTTTATTTATTTTATCAACTTTCCTTCTGACGATGCTGTCTGTGTTGAGCGCTCAGTGAATCTGCGTTCGACTACTCCGAACGCAGATTCATCGGTGAGCCACTGTCAATATGTGACATATTGAAGTCGCGTTTGAATTTGCGCTTGTTTTTTTGCTTTCACTTTGCAATCGTGCGAACTGTGTATAGAGAGCGACAGCACTGATCTGTGAGTGATGATAATTTGTGCACCAATTCCTCTGACATCGTCTTATTAATCGTTAGCTTACTATGCAAACATGACAAGTGAAATCTCCCGCAGCAAGCTTAAACAGCATACTGCTGTTTCTGATGTCATTTAAAAAAAAAAATATATATATATATATATATACAGTGGGGCAAAAAAGTATTTAGTCAGCCACCGATTGTGCAAGTTCCCCCACTTAAAATGATGACAGAGGTCAGTAATTTGCACCAGAGGTACATTTCAACTGTGAGAGACAGAATGTGAAAAAAAAATCCATGAATTTACATGGTAGGATTTGTAAAGAATTTATTCGTAAATTAGGGTGGAAAATAAGTATTTGGTCACCTCAAACAAGGAAAATCTCTGGCTCTCACAGACCTGTAACGTCTTCTGTAAGAAGCTTTTCTGTCCCCCACTCGTTACCTGTATGAATGGCACCTGTTTGAACTCATCATCTGTATAAAAGACACCTGTCCACAGCCTCAAACAGTCAGACTCCAAACTCCGCCATGGCCAAGACCAAAGAGCTTTGGAAGGACACCAGGAAAAGTATTGTAGACCTGCACCAGACTGGGAAGAGTGAATCTACAATAGGCAAGCAGCTTGGTGTGAAAAAATCAACTGTGGGAGCAATCATCAGAAAATGGAAGACATACAAGACCACTGATAATCTCCCTCGATCTGGGGCTCCACGCAAGATCTCATCCCGTGGGGTCAAAATGATCATGAGAACGGTGAGCAAAGATCCCAGAACCACACGGGGGGACCTGGTGAATGACCTGCAGAGAGCTGGGACCAAAGTAACAAAGGTCACCATCAGTAACACACTACAACGGCAGGGAATCAAATCCCGCAGTGCCAGACGTGTTCCGCTGCTGAAGCCAGTGCATGTCCAGGCCCGTCTGAAGTTTGCCAGAGAGCACATGGATGATACAGCAGAGGATTGGGAGAATGTCATGTGGTCAGATGAAACCAAAGTAGAACTTTTTGGTATAAACTCAACTCGTCGTGTTTGGAGGAAGAAGAATACTGAGTTGCATCCCAAGAACACCATACCTACTGTGAAGCATGGGGGTGGAAACATCATGCTATGGGGCTGTTTCTCTGCCAAGGGGACAGGACGACTGATCCGTGTTAAGGACAGAATGAATGGGGCCATGTATCGTGAGATTTTGAGCCAAAACCTCCTTCCATCAGTGAGAACTTTGAAGATGAAACGAGGCTGGGTCTTCCAATATGACAATGATCCAAAACACACCGCCCGGGCAACAAAGGAGTGGCTCCGTAAGAAGCATTTGAAAGTCCTGGAGTGGCCTAGCCAGTCTCCAGACCTCAACCCCATAGAAAATCTGTGGCGGGAGTTGAAAGTCCGTGTTGCTCGGCGACAGCCCCAAAACATCACTGCTCTCGAGAAGATCTGCATGGAGGAATGGGCCAAAATACCAGCTACTGTGTGTGCAAACCTGGTAAAGACCTATAGTAAACGTTTGACCTCTGTTATTGCCAACAAAGGTTATGTTACAAAGTATTGAGTTGTATTTTTGTTATTGACCAAATACTTATTTTCCACCCTGATATACGAATAAATTCTTTACAAATCCTACCATGTGAATTCATGAATTTTTTTTTTCACATTCTGTCTCTCACAGTTGAAGTGTACCTCTGGTGCAAATTACTGACCTCTGTCATCATTTTAAGTGGGGGAACTTGCACAATCGGTGGCTGACTAAATACTTTTTTGCCCCACTGTACATATATATATATATATATATATATGTATATATACATATATATATATATACATATATATATATATATATATATGTATATATATATATATGTATATATATATATACACATATATATATATATACATATACACACACATATATATATATATATATATATATATATATATATATATATATATATATATATATATATATATATATATATATATATATATATATATATATATATATTAGGGGTGCAACGATATTCGTATCGATATTGAACCGTTCGATACAGTGCTTTCGGTTCGGTACGCATATGTATCGAACAATACAACATTTTTAATTTATTTTATCAACTTTCCTTCTGACGATGCTGTCTGTGTTGAGCGCTCAGTGGCTCTGCACTCGACAGTGCAGCCTAGGCGGAGCAGTCGAACGCAGATTCACTGAGCGCAGCACAAGCTAGCGAGACAGAAGTTAAGCTCTCCTTGCAACATGGCAAATTGAACCTCCCCCACCCTCATTCAGATCTGGCCTTTGGAACTATTTTGGTTTTCATGTGACGTATGACCCTGAAGGTAAGCGCGTCATGGACTAAAGTAAAACAGTATGTTGGATCCCATATGGAAAAGATATATATAAATCTTATAAAGTTTTTATCTGTCTTGTATGAAACTTGTATGAAAAGCATACAAGAGTGAAAACACATATAAGATCCCTTGAAAAATTATATAATGAAACTTGTATGTTTTGTATACTTACTAAAAAAATATATGAAAGTAATGAGAAAGTGGCCACTTTCATGAGTAAATCATATATGTTTTTACTATTTCTTTTCCATATGGGATGTGCCACGCAATGCTCAATTACATTGGTGGGAACTAGTGCGTTAGCGCAGTTAGCTCGTTAACGTGTTGGCCGTCCAGCCCCACGCACGGGGCGATCCGCGGTAGCTCGTTAACGGAGATTTGCCGTGTTGTGGCGTTAACGTGATTTCAGATTAACGCTGACAGCACTAGTGGGAACACAACGAATATGACTGCACATTTACTCCGACATCATCCTAGTGCAAAGACAAGTGGAAGCAGACAAAAACAACAAGCACGCATGCTACAAACTTTAGCCGAGTCATTTAGACAGCCGTTAGCACAGGATTCTCCTTATGGGGATAAACTCTTTTCCAAAGATGAGTGATTTCTCAATCAGATAGATTTATTATTTTATCCCTTTGTTGTTTCAGCAACATTACATTTAAAAACTGTACGTTTGAGTTAAAATATATATTTATAATTTTAATAAATGACAAATTAAAAAGGCATGAACATTTTTGGGGGGCTGAATAATTACGCACACCCCACTTTGCAGTTATTTATTTGTAAAAAATGTTTGGAATCATGTCTGATTTTCGTTCCACTTCTCACGTGTGCACCACTTTGTGTTGGTCTTTCACGTGGAATTCCAATAACACTGATTCATGTTTGTGGCTGTAATGTGACAAAATGTGGGAAAGTTCAAAGGGGCCGAATACTTTTGTAAGAGTGTGTGTGTGTGTGTGTGTGTGTGTGTGTGTGTGTGTGTGTGTGTGTGTGTGTGTGTGTGTGTGTGTGTGTGTGCTAACTGATTCACAGAATGTGAATCTGTTAAATCCAGATTCACATTTAAAATCCTCCTCCTCACATACAAGCTCTTGAATAATTAATCCTAATGACCGTATGGCTTAAAACATTCCTCTTTGATAAAGCATCTAGTTAGGGGTTAGGGCTGGATCAAGTGACCCTGAATCCTCCCTTAGCTTACACTGTAATAGGTGTAGGCTGCTGGGGGATTCCCATGACGCATTGAGTATTTCTTCTTCAGTCACCTTTCTCACTCACTGTGTGTTAATAGACCTCTCTGCATCTCTGTCTCTCTTCCACAGCATGTCTTTATCCTGTCTTCCTCTCTCAACCTAACGAATCACAGCAGATGGCCCCGCCCCTCCCTGAGCCTGGTTCTGCCGGAGGTTTCGGGAGTTTTTTCTTCCCACTGTCGCCAAAGCGATTGCTCATAGGGGGTCATATAACTGTTGGGTGTTCCTCTGTATGTATTATTGTAGGGGCTACCTTACAATATAAAGCACCTTGAGGCAACTGTTGTGATTTGGTGCTGTATAAATAAAATTGAATTGAATTTTTGGTGAATGGCCAAAGTAATAGTGGAGGAATTACATCTTTAAACTTACATACAGCATTTTCAGAAAAACATCTAGTGTACTGAAATGTATTCCCACATAAATTTGCGAGTACTTCAGGGATTAAAACCTGCAACCTGTCGTTTCATCAGGTTCTCCTACTCTCTCTAAACTCACTGACTGACAGCTCTGCTACAGCTTAAAGGAGCCATTCACCCAAATCCCTGTCTGACCCATGGCCTTTGCTCTCTCTTCTATCTCGGCTGTGCTTAGTTCAGGTTCTAACATCAGTCAGCTAGAAAACACTCTGATCCCTGGCTATGACTAGTCCCCTGTGTGTGCGTGTGAGCTGGGCAAATCTACCAATCTATTCCCAGCAGCAGGCCTGACCAG
This sequence comes from Astatotilapia calliptera, assembly GCF_964374335.1. Taxonomy (NCBI): domain Eukaryota; kingdom Metazoa; phylum Chordata; class Actinopteri; order Cichliformes; family Cichlidae; genus Astatotilapia; species Astatotilapia calliptera. Next base: position 3,153,729 of record NC_137423.1, on the reverse strand, counting down.
TCAAACATGGCTGGCAGTGCTGGAGGGATGATGGATGGAGGTTTAGTTAGCTCTGCAGCATGAATCGGAACATAAAGACCGCACATGGCACCCTGATACAGGCCTGTAGTTACAACATCACAGCTTAGAATTCAGAAGTCACCAAGAAAACCACACAACCCCCTCTCCCATGGAAAAAGACATTCATGCAAAGAGCAAAGAAAGAAAGGTTAGCTCCCAATGGGCAGATATACAGACTGGACTTGTACTGGCCAAATCCCATTATGCTGAGGTTTAACCTAGCGTTGCTCTGTTTTAAACTGGCAACTCCAAGCAGAGAGCAGTATACTAGGGCTGTAAGGGACAAAACTCTTTATGCAAAACAGTCCTGATGGAGGTTATCATGTTCTATTTACAAAGGTTAAACAAAACATTAATTACTTAGCATGAATACAATTTTTTGAGCTAACTGTAAGACAAGTAAAGCAAAGTTTTCCAATCAGAGGGTAAGTCTCTAAGTAAGGAAATGCTATTCTTTATTTGTACGCATTGTTTTCTATCTGATAGATAAGACTGTATCCATTTAACTGTGTGATTACTAAAGTTAAATGTTGACAGTCTAGACAAGAGCTTAAGATGATTCACAGTGTCAAACGCACGCTTGAAATCAAGAAAAACAGCCACAACACAACTGCTCTTGTCTAAGTGAGATTTCACTCTCTCAACAGAAACACAGACAGCCGTTTCAGTTGAATGAAGAGTGCGAAATCCGAATTGCATAGGGTGCAAACCCGGATTGGCGTCATTAAGATGTTCGATGATAGAATTAGCAACCCACTTTTCTGCTATCCTTGAAAAGATAGGGAGTATGCTAATAGGTCGATAATTAGCAGGGTCTGTTTTATCACCTGATTTATAAATTGGTGTAACTTTTGCCACCTTCCAACTCAGAGGAACGACTGCCTGCGTCATTGATAAATTAATAAGATGGATCACAGGCACCAAAAGACAAGATTTATAATGCTTCAAGAAATTGGTATCAAATCCAAACGCATCCCTTGCTTTAGAACTTCTTAATTTACAGATTATATTTTCTACTTCATTTTCTGTAATTTTCTGAATATTGAACTTTGAATCTGGAGAAGAAACACCCTCTTTGGTGTCGGTATTCCCAGTGAGGGACAACAATTTATATAGTAGCAACTAAACCCATAAAGTAATCAGGAAAGAGTTTACTAAGGTCACAGATCCAGAGAGCTGAAGGCTATTGTTGCATATATGTCTATGTAAGTAGACTTGCTTTTGCAACCACAGGAGTCACTTTTTACTGGTCATTAGACAGGCTCTATGCTTACGGTGCTTTTACCTTAGCTTCAGCTTTTAGACCCAGAATCTATTTCCAAGTATATATATTTTATATCCAATGTATGATGCAAAGTCAAACTTTTTATTTTCTGATTCAGAGAATAGAGGCACAAAACTTCTGCACAAAGTTTGAACCCTTGAACTTCACAGTGAACAAAACTTGTCTGAATGGAGAAGTTGGAGCAATCTGGTGCAATAATGTTCAAGCGGTTTAAGTACATCGGGACAGTTCTGCTTTCTGTCGGCTGTTTCCTTGTATCTTCTGCTCTTTCCATGGAAGTCCAACAAATTCCATATGATGCAAGATTGCAAGATGTCCTGGAATATAAAGAGTGAAGTAGAGGTGCCGAAAACATATGTAGATTAAGAGTAGGGATGTAAGATGAGGGGAAAAGACAGAGCTTGAATTTACTAAGAAAGACAGAAGATACGGGCGGGATAGGAAAAGGAGTAGCGCATGCAAACCCGAAAGCCTGTGCTGAGAGAGGAGGGGAAGGGTGTGTGTGTTGGGGGTGGGGTAGAGTGTGTGTGTGTGTGTGTGTGTAGGGGGGGGGCAGTAAATCAGCCAGCCTCTTGTCAACACCTCCCACCAGCTCCCCCTCAGGGGCTTCTGAAGCCACTGAGCTGAGAATAACAAATGGCCGTCATTGGCCAGGCAAAAAGCTGTGATTATAATTATCACATCCCACACTGACCTTGCATAAACCTTAATCCTTCTCCAATGGAGCATTTAAATAGGCTGCCAACAGCGACAGAGATGAGGACCAGGGGAGGAAGGGGAGATGTGGGAAGGCAGGAGAAGGAGGGATGTGGGGAAGAGTGGAAAAAGGGAGCTGAGACAAATGTAAAGACAAGGAAGTGGAAAGGCAAAGAGGTTGAGAGTGGAAGAAGGAGGAGAAGGAGGAGATGAAACAGAGGAGGGACAAGGAAGAACAAGGGAGATGAAGCAGAGAGCGTGTGAGTGGTGTGGTTCGCCAGCACATCTGGAGGTTCAGCAGTTCAACACGAAGAGTAATGAGGAGGTGAGACTGGAAGTCAGTGAGCACAGGGAGAGAAAGCAGCGGGAGAACAGTCACAAGACTCACATGTGGAATGTCAAGTGATTCTGTACAACTTTGTTAACCACGGACAAATGGCAAATTACAGGATAAAAGAAGCAGAAAAAACTAACCCATTTAAATTGCAGCGATTTCTTACTCTTTCCACATTGGATGTTTCTAAATCATAAAAGAAATGTACACAAACTACACTTGCTAGAAAGTCAAAGAGGAACTTCTTTCATTTTGGAATTCCTGGATTTACAACTGCTAAATTTTCTGTGAAGTTATCTCAGCACAACATCGGATACAAAGCCCAGTATCACAAATTAAAATGCATTTGAAGCTGCATGGCACCACCTGTATTCTCAAACCTCCATTCTGAATAATTCTATAAGCTGAACAAGAGGAACAAAGCATAAGAATGTATGCTATTAAAATTCAGATTTATAAAATGTAAGCAAATTCATGTGTGAGGTGACAAACACAAACATTACTGGAATATGGTCACATTTCAGTGAAGATTCTACCTACCTAGTGATATGTTGCTCGTAAACGAACCTTAAGAACAGATTCTTTGTAGCAAATGATCTTCAGCTGCTCCTCCTCAGCCCTGCTGAAAATCCAGTCAGGCAATAGCAAGACTTTGCTTTGATGGCCGCACCATGAAGACACACTAGAGTCATACCATTATATGAGAGAAGGAATAGCTACAGAACCTCTAAAACAATAGTGAGTGTAGGCAACTAGCCTTCAGCACAATATTCTGCATTAGACAGCCATTCATTAACTAAATATGTAGGATTGCCTCACATTAATCTCTGTTTATGCTGCAAGTTGTAATATACTACTACGGGTATACAATTTAAATCGATGGTTAACAAGTTGTACCAGATATGTATGTGCGAGAGATAGTGCAAGATGATAGTACGCGACAGTGTAGTTTCACTCAACAGTGTTTTGGTAAACACAAGCGACGGGATGGTGACGGTTTTTCTCGTAACAACACTGGGTGTCATTAATTACCAGTTTTCAGACGTTTTCTACAAGTTTTAAACCCGTATTTTATTGGGAAGGTTGTCGCCCATGAATCCCCATCTTACCGTGGTGGTCTATGCACCCACTGGTTTCAGAGGCTTTGTTATCAGAGGGGACCTCAGGGCTTAGGACCGTATATAGGTTAAGTGATGGATGGATGGAAATGTTAAGGATGATTGCTAATCAGAGCAAAGAGTGAAGCTTAAGCTAGTATCAGGATGCTTGATGTTTGACTAATTACAGATGTTTGACATTTCACTATTTATCTATTGTCCAATCAGTGTCAGGCATTAAGCATGTGTCGTTATTAGTACAGTTTTTGACTCAGTGTAATTTGTAAAACAAATAAAAGGGATCATTGAATGAATAAAAAACAGAATGAAGGACAAGCATCCTTCCTGCAGACCTCTTATTCACTCTCTTTCTCTCTGGGTGGATGCATGTGAGAAGGCGAGCCTCAGGGAGGTCAGAGGTCAAGTGGTTTGACCCTGAGGTCAATTGACTAGTGCTGGCCTCACTCCTACAACATTTTAGACGTACTTTTTCATGACATAGAGACACACAAATGCACACAGGCACACATCACATTTGTATGAAGAGCTGAAAATGTGTTTAAAATGTAACAATAACAATATTTTAAGGCCAGTCTGGGTTATAGACAGCAGACTGAAAAACTGATCATCTAATAAGAATATTGTCATCCTAAACGAAACCATGTAAACATGTTTTTGAATGTTTCAGATTGAGTGATGATATAATGGAACACAGTCCTAATGAAATAACTGCAAGCTTGTGTAAAAGTGTGACCTAACATAACCTATTCAATGTTTGTGTGGTTTCACAGTAGGATGGCTCATCCATTTACTTTGCAAGCAAAATGTCACTGGTTGAACTCCAGACACTGACACAAATTTCCTTTGAGGCTATTTTAAGAAAGCCATTCAGTGTAAAACTCTGTGGCGCTACCTGCTGTGGCGACCACGTGTGACAAGGGAGCAGCTGGAAGTAACTTTTTCTGATTTTTGAAAACATTTATGACAGATTTTACCCCACTTGTTAAATAATAACTGTAGTATTTACACAACATGATTAATAATGACCGCAACTTAACAGTCATTTACTAACTGTTTACACTGGCAATATAAATGATTTGAAAATGCTATGAAAGACCCAGACTGCTTTGAGCTGATAGGAGGACAACAGCAACTCAAATGAGCTCTCGTTAGAACCAAGATTGAAGAAGAGCATCTATGAATGCACAACATGTGGATCCTTGCAGCAGATGGACCACAGCAGCAGAAGACCACATCAGAGTTAAAAACAGGAAACTGACGCTGCAAATGATAGTGGCTCATCAAAATTAGGTACCTTAATCGTGAAATCAGCTGGATCAGACAACCCTGAGCCTTAACTTAGTTATGCTGCCATGGGGACTTTCCATGAGCATTCCTTCTCGACTGCCACGTGTTTACACACCACTACACATGTCAGTCTATTCCATTCAGTCTTTTCTCTCCACTTGTGTGTGCTTTGTCATGTCTGCCTGTGCTCTCCTTACCATTTCCCTTCCACCTGGTTGCGGCGGATAGTTGCCCCTCCCTGAGCCTGGTTTTGCCAGAGGCCTCTTCCTCTGGCAAAAAAGGGAGTTTTTCCTTCCCACTGTCGCCAAGTCATTTTTTTCATATGGAGTCATCTGATTGTTGCTGGATCTTTACTTCCCAAAATACAGTACCATGAGGTATCTGTTAAATTGATACCATCTAAATAAAACTGAATTGATATTGACATAAATGCATAAATAAAACACCAAATAAAATGTTCAGTTTTGATAAGTGATTTTTTGTATTTTATTTCAAGTTAATCTAGTTAGTATCTCAGTAAAACTAATTTGAACTGTACTATAAAATATATTCTCTCCCACAGCGACACACTGTGCCTGGAGACCACTTTCACTTTCGTGAGTCGCTTTGTTACAAGACCAAGATCTTTGCCGTGATCAGCAGAACAATTATAATTTGGAAGTCTTATTATCGCAAAAAGAGTGAAGTGTTTGCTTCCCACGAGCCTTTATTAAAACCTGTATTTCATTCCTTTTTGTTTATTATTGTGGTTATTACAGCAGCAGTAGTACAGTTAGTCATCCCACTTTCCACTGAATATCTATCTTTATGGAATTGATTCAGCAGAATAAACTAAACTGGATTTATTATTGTGAATCTGTGCAAGTGAGGAATTCTAATAATACACAGATAGTGTAAAGCAGGCCTCGATTAAATTAACTAAGTGCTTTATATTACACTTACCCTCACGTACGCGCACACTACAATCTGTTAGCACAAACACACCTCCATACAAAACTTGCACATAAACATGCATGCACTCACAGATAGGATTTTCTCATGGACAGAGTGTAGGCCACCGGCGCTGTGCTCCCAATCCATAAATCATAATATTTCAGCAAAAGCAGAATTTCATTTCCCTGCAGGCGTCTTATCAGGCTGAGGAGGGATATACAACCCATCACAATGCTCGTTTATTATCTCCATGAATAGGCTGTGGCAGGGTTACGGCTATAACCCACTGAGAGCAACCGGAGACTGGATTAGACTATTAACTGGAATAGCATATCAGGGCTAAGTCTTTTTCCTAAAGCATCAGTATCATGCTCCCCTCAAGATATTCACTATCCAGATGCAGCCATGGCCACAGTGGGAAGTCTCTTTCATTGGTCTATCATTATCTATTCTCTATTGACTTGCACAGCTGAGTGAATTGGGGTCCCTGCAAACCCACTCTGGCCCCAACCTGAAACCTCGCCTTGTTAAAACACTACAGCACTGCTTTAGAGGCTTCATCACACCCATTCAGGGCATATTATTACATAGTACAACCTGCTGCAAAAGGCTAAATTAAACTTATAAACACTGATGGACTGGGTACATCACTCATAGGCAGCCTTCTGTTTGATTAACTCATCATTATGCTGTTAAGTAGAAAAGACTTAAACTTTGCTTCCTTTGCTGGATTGAACCATGAATATAATATAATATACTTGAATATAATTTGATATATTATTTTGGGCTCTAAAGGTGAGTCATTTCACACAAACTGCCATGTTAAAATGCAAAATTAACAGTATGAAAAGGCAGTTTTGATTTCTATGTATATGTGGTCATGGTAGCGCAGTCACGAGAGAATTAGAAGAATGAAGACTGAAAATGCCACCTGGGGAATTGCACCACAGGAAATGTTGTTCTAATGAAGCGTAATTATATTACCAGTTAATCACAAAAGCACACAGGCTCATTATTGACAAGGCAGAGCCATGGCAAGTTAATTCCAATAATGTATTAAACAAATTGTATCAAAAACAAGACTGGAGCTGCAACAAAAAGAGACGTTGGAGGAAAAGAAAGATGTACTTTTGCAAGATCTGACAAAAGTTTGGAAGATCCTGAGAAAAACCTTTTTACCTGCATTTATCATCATCATTACCTGTGAAGCTGTCCAGAGTATTGCAGCTGGTTGTTCATGAATTCATCCAAGATCACCAGGTCAGAGTATACCTTGCAAAGAGTGTTTTCCCTGCCACAAAAAATTATGTCTCTCACAAAGCACTGAGTTAATGCCTTTTTAGTTTAGGCCAAGTTTAAAGTCTAAACTAATGTCTCTTGTGGGTGTTTGACTTCCATTGCTATGGTTATTTTCCAGGTGCGAGTAGTGACTTGAAAGTACATGGACTTAAATGAAAAACCTTTGAGAGACCTATGGCCTAAGAGGTTTATTCAGGATGTTTCAGTGCTTAAAATTCTAGTATCTTAACAGCCTTAGGAGCTACTGCAAGATATCTGCGGACCTCATGAAGACATCAGCCCTTGGTTTATAAAGCATTGTTCTGAAGCCTCGAGGTTAGCAATTTCACTGTTGCTGTGTTAACGCATGTGATCAAGGTTTGTCTTGTCTAACCATAAAACCTTTCTCCAAATAGCATCCAGAACACAAAACATCATTTTTGTTTACCTATTACATTAGAGAGTAATACAGATATTTCAATTAATTACATGTGTAATTAATTAACACCATGAAATTGCTTTGAAATAAATAAATGAATCATCTTAATGTGTTAGTAACACTCCTAAAATCAGAGTGTGAGGTCCTGCCAGACCTCGGTGCAGTGTTCAATACCGCTGACCATAATTTTTTATTACAGGGATTTCAGCACTCTGTGGGTACTGGAGGTACTGCGCTGCAGTGGTTTGTATCATAGCTATCTAAGGTTAATTGTGGTGTTCCACAGGGTTTAGAGCTAGGACCAGTTCTGTTTACATTATACATGCTTCCTTTTTGTAGTTTCATTAGAAAGCATAGCATACATTTTCACTGGTATGCAGCTGTACTTTCTTGGAGTCATTTTTTACCAGAATATGTCATTTAATGTGTATATTAAACATATATGTGGGATTCTTTTCTTCGATTTGTGCAATATCTCTAAAATTAGAAACATCCTGTCTCAGAGTGATGCTGAAGAAATAGTTCACACATTTATTACTTCTAGGCTGGACGACTGTAATTCATTATTATCAGGATGTCCTAAAAATCCAAACTGCTGCAGCAGGAGTCCTGACGGGGACTAGAAAGAGTTGTCTTCTTGGCCATATTGATTTCTCTTTTCAGTTAAATCCAAAATGAAACTTAGAATCTTTCTCCTCACAAACTAGGTACTGAATAATCATGCCCTATCTTACCTTAAAGACCTCACAGTACTGCATTATCACACCAGAGCATGTTGCTCTCCGACTGCTTTTTTACTAAGTAGTAAAGTAGTATCCAGATCCCTATAATCAATAAAAAGCTATTCTATTCTATTCTATTCTATTCTATTCTAGACTGCTGCTTCTTGTGTCATTTTGAGGCTTTGTGGCAAAGGCATGATGATGGACTGTTTCCCAGAAGGGCACCACTGATCCACTGATCCGACTTCGGCCCGTGTCTTCCCAGTAGCAGCAGCTGTACCAGGCTTAGAAGCTAAGCTACACAAGAAGCCAAGAGTTGGACTTTGCTGTCATAAGTGAAGCCACACCAGTGAAAGCATCTCACAGATAGTGTGAGCTTATCCTTCTTATCACCCTCTGCTTGACAGCCTTAGGAGTCAGCAGACATGTAAAATCCACAAATCATTTCATTAAATGTTTTGAAGATGCACTCCACTCCACCAAGATGATATTATACGGTAAGAATGAATTAGCATCACAAGAATTTGTTAATCTTTTCCAGATTTCACCTCCTGCTGATTTTAACATTAGTTAGACATCAGTATGCTGAGATGGAAGTCAGCGGGCTGCTAATGGGCCATTTTCACAGAGCAGGACACACTTTTATCTTTTATTAATTAGATTCTTTTTATTTGACCTTTTCTTTTTTTTCATTAAAGCACACGCTACAGTAAGCATGTCTCTGTCTAGCTTTATGTGCATGTCTTCAAAGTGTATGTAAAAGCTACGTTCTTATTTCATCTCATCTAACATATTATATTCTATGATCTTGAATCCGTAACATGCTTTAGGAGTATCAGCAACTTATTCTTCAACATATTATTTTATCCAGCCACACCTCATATTGGTGTGTGAGATCCTGAACCAGATGTTACAACCTCCCAACCCTCTGAAAAAATACAGAGCTAAGGCACCTCTATAGTGGTCTATGGACAGGGCATGGTTCCCCTAGTGAGTGCAGGAGTTATAGTTAGATAATGAATGAGTCTTCTGTAGTTACTAAAATGCTAAATAACAGCTTGAGTGTATGTTTTATACCAAGTCATACTTAATTTTTGGTAGACAATGACAGGTCTGCCTTTTGCAAGATGTGTGCTCACAAACTCAGCAAATGCAGCAAATGATTAAATTATATTTTAAGGTCTCTACAAGCAAAACACAAAAGAACAGGAAATAATTGAGAATCTGCTGGTGGAAAAACATGTGTTTCATGCTACACTAACACTGACTTTAAAGGTTTTTCAAGTGGGACTGCTCTCATGTCTACAAACTAACAAATTTAAATGTGTCAAAGCACCAACATCAAGAAGTTGGGGGAGTAACAGAGGCATCTGAGAAAACATTACATTGCACCTCAGACTAAGAATACACACTGAATAAGAAAGTAAAAAGTAAAATTATCTGCTACTTTTTTGGTAGCACTTTTTACTACGTGCCACATTCACCCTTTCATACACAGATTCATACAGTGCTTTGTTATACGTCTTTAGCCACACTCACTCCAGCGGCTGTATTGTGGCCAATTAGAAGTTCACTATCTTGCCTAAGCACACGTCAGTACACAGACTGGAGGAGCCTGGGATCAAACCACCAACCTTCAAATTGATGAATGACCTAAGCTGCCAGGTCTTTGTTTCTTGTACATGTAGTGTGTTTCCTGCAGAGTGGCAAAAGTACATTCAGATGTTTGTGTTGAAAAATACTGCAGTAAAATTCAATGTACTCGTTTAAATTATTTACCAAAGTAAAAGTAAAAAGAGTGCATGCTGTGAAATTTAGGAAGTAAAAGTAGCTCCTCTACCAGCTAAACATTGTGTTATATTAATATAACAATAAAATAATGTTAGTGGACTTTGCTTCCACACCTAAACAAATGAGTGTAATCAGAGCTTATAGTGAGACTCACCAGGTGGAGAAAACCCTGCTCGTAGTGCTGTAGTGGCTCAACAGAGGGAAATGTACCAGAATTCACAGTCATTTCTAATAAGAGCTCTAGTAGAGTTTCTTTGATAAGCTGATATGTATTCCTGCTGCTGCTGTTGCTCTGAGGTTTACTGCTCTTTCATGTAAGCAGGTGTTTCAGCTACTTTGGATAATTTCCATTATACTGTTTATACTCTCTTTATACTAAATAGTAGAGTTGGAATTATGCAAAATTCAGTGAATGAATATAATCACCAGTTAGCTTAAATTAATCTCTGCTACCACTCATGTAACCTAAATCTGATCGTGATCACAGCCACTGCGCACCAGGCCAAAACAAATTCACCACAATACAACAAGATAAGCTGTTTATCCTGCATTAAACTGCTTTGTATTTTCATGCAAACTTTAATTACCACAAAGTTAGTACACCTCCATTTATTTGCAGTATAGTTGCAGGACATACGGATCCAGCATCTAATTTTAAAATAGAGGACATGTAAGCTTTAGATTTCCAGTTTTTGAAAAGCAAATAAAGCCTCCCATTTCCTCTCCTGCCCTGCCTTTTTTATATCCTTCTGAGTGAAGTTATCTCGCGCTCTTTTCTCACCCTGGGAAATACACCAGCTGTAACTTTAGCAGCAGATACGCTGTGCAACAAACTGCACACAAACAATTTGTGTGTTTCCTGATCTTTGTTTAGCAAACATTGGCTTTGAAATTAACTACCACTTAAAAAAATGCTACTCCCTTCATGCTACCTCCTCTTCTGTAATGCCAGTTAGATGCTGAAGTACCACGACCACAACCTAATGCCATCTGCACCGAAACACATTTCTAGATCCTTCTGGCCCACTTTAACCCCTGAGTATGTCCCTACAAATGATGTATAAATGAATCATGTGAAATGCCCTGGTGATGGATACACTAATAGGATTTTCTCTTATGTTGGTTATTGGTCCCTAATGTGTAGGCACACAGTTAAATTAAATTAAAACATGTTAAATCTAAAGTAACAAGCTTGTTTTGAAACTGTAAGGAGTAGAACAGATGTTTGTGTTAAAATGTAGGGAGTAAAACATCGTTAAATACTTAAGGAAAGTATAGATACCTGAAAAAGTATTTGTACTTTGCCCCACTTCTGGTTTCGTCTAACAAAAAATACTGTTCCAGCATTGTTTAAAAACATTCTGTTGAAAATGAACATATGTGAACTTTGATGGAGATGAAATCTCCCATTGGCCTGTGCTGAGCTAACATACTGACTGGCTGTTTGTCAGCCTAAGAGGAGGAGACATTTGTGACTCTGACAGCTGATTGGCTGTCTGAAAGTCATCAGAATGCAGCCATGCGTTGGATTGGCTGCACACCTCTCAGCCAAGCTGACATGCTAATGTCAGTGGAATAGACAGTGATAATGTCATTCCAGGTAGATAATGTATTTTGACTAGCTGAGATAGTGGGATTATTAGCATGATAATGAATCAGGACAATGAAAGCACAGTTAAAGAAGATGATCAACACTGACAAGTCAGCGATGAATAACTTTATTATTTTCTATTTTAATTTAACATTTTCCTCTAATTTGTCTTCTTTAATCTAACCTTAAGCAGGCAGGTATTAAAGAATGAATTCTGATTCAGAATGACAGCTATGCTGTTACATTACAGCTGCTGGAAGGACACATTGTTATACTATGTAAAGGAAACCTAAATGAAATGTTTAGAACTGTATCTCTCTGTAAGATGAGCCATCGAGAAACAGCTTTTTTTTCACTGTTTGAAGTCTCAAAAAAAAAAAAAGCATCACAAATAAAACATCTGGGAAAATAGCCGTGTTTTAATTCAACGTATCCAAGGACCCACAAAAGAAGAAAATCTCGAGCAGGCATGTTTATCAGGCGTTTGAACCATAAACATAAAGACAGACGATAGAAGAGGTGATTTCTGTGTCTGAACAATCATGAATATGCATTATCTCTAATGGCCAGCAGGGGTAGATACTCTGGGAGTAGAAAATAAATAAACTACAAGAAAATGATATCAACTCCTGACATCTATGACCTCAGTGAACACCTTCCCGATAAGTTCATAGTTTTAAGTGTCCGTTGAATACATGATGTTCATAAAGGATAACATGTCTTGTGCTTTTGCATCCAGACTTTGTTTCATTTCTTTTCTTTCTGTCTGTACTGGTCTCACTGGTTTAATCTGTTCCCAGAACATTTATATCCAGTCATCAGTTTACATATAGACTATACACAAAAGATGGACACAGCCACGGTCGCACGGAGACACACATGCCTGCTAATTACTTGTAATGACCAGACTAATAAAAAACTACAAATACACTCACCAAAACTGAAGGACAAACTTCATGAACAGTCTTTTTGCACTCAGCTGTGAAGATGTTTGTTTCTGCTGCGATATCATCGACCAGTTTATATGGAAGCCCGTTTCCGCCACTAAAAAAAAAAAAAAAGGATCCATAACTCAAAATTTCGAGTTATTTTCTCGAAATTTCGACATATTAACTCAAAATTTCGATTTATTAACTCAAAATTTTGAGAAAAGTAACGCGAAATTTCGAGTTAGCGCTGCCAATCAGTAATCTACATGAGTGATGTCATTTCCTCGTTACCCGGAAGCTGAAGCCCTCAGCTACAAATGCTACAGCTAAGCTACCGGTATTACATCCAGTCGTGAATGCACAGATTGCTGAGTGTTTTCAGCCTGGCTTCACAAATGATGAAATCCCTGTGTTATTAGCTGAATCACACGGTGTTACTATCAGCAAACGTACTCGCGAAAGCGCCAATTTGTTGGGATCCGTTTTTTGAGTGCGCGGTCCTGCGCCATATGCTTCTGGGTAACAAGAAAGCGACCTCATTCACGTATATTTTTGATTGGCAGAGCTAACTCGAAATTTTGAGAAAAGTAACTCGAAATTTTGAGAAAAGTAACTCGAAATTTTGAGTTATGGATACTAGCTGTTTTGTTTTTATTTAGTGGTGGAAACGGGCTTCCATAAGTTTAACATGGGAGTCTATGGGAACTCATCAGCTGACGTTTTTCAACATTCTTGGTTGCTACTTGCTTTTGTCACCTATCATTTGGTGTTTATTATTGTAATGGTTTAATGTTTTAGTGTTGTTGTCCAGTGTTGATTTAGTTATAATATAAAACATAAAATAGCACAGGGTTAGAATAACAATCATCACCACTGATGGCTTCAAAGGGTTGAAAAAAAATCACATAATTGTTTTCTTTGTTTTAACGATCACAACAAATCACATTATTTTAAAAGAAAAACCATTTAGGGATACAAACATAATTACTGTCCAAAGATAGTAACTTATAATGAATAATGTGCTACTGATGTTAATATGAAGTTTACAAACACGTCATTGCACAACTCCAAAGGATATGCGGCCAATAAATGAAAAGCAAAGTTGCACAGAGTGAAAGCTGCTTCCATAATAGATTTTTATACAATTTTATACACCTGTCCCGTGGAAAGCTTCCACCTTCACAGTGTTATATGTTTCTTTTACATGCTGATTCAGTCCATTCAGTTCACATTTCGAACCGTTACAGTGTTGTAATGTGACGTCTGCGTTTGTGACGGTGGTCTGGATATGCTGCAGTGTTCGGCTGCTTGCATTCAGATGCAGATCTGCACTAATTAATTCTCATGTTAAAGGGAATTAAACATTATCCTGAAGAAAAGAGCATGCCGGTGTGAGTCACTTTAATATGTAGGCCAGATGAAACGAGAACTGTTTTTCTGTGATAGACATGCATTTATTCACATTTCCCCTAGCCAATTTCATTTCAATGTGAAATGAGGAGATGAGGTTAGGGGACGCAGAGAGGAGAGTTAGCTAATAGAAAACAATGATCGCTGTTTTATTCTCTGGAGGCTATTCTGCTGTTGTCAGTGCTCTCTCTTGCAAGCCGCACAATGCTTAGAGACAAAGAGAGAGATCAGTGAGGCCAAGTGCCTCTTCTAAAACACACGGCAGCTTATTAACCCCAACATGCACACACACACACAAACACACGGAGCATCACAGCGGGCTGCAAACCATATCAGGGAGGAATATATTGAGGTTATATTCAGGTTGTAATGGTGTTATTAAAGCAACAAGCTCAGGCTGAATAGAGAGAAAATCCTATTAAAATAATTATAGAGTCCTGGGATAGTAGTGAGAGTGTATGTGTGTATGTGTGTGTGTGTGTGTGGGTGTGTGTGTGTGTGTGTGTGTGTGTGTGTGTGTGTGTGTGTGTGTGTGTGTGTGTGTGTGTGTGTGTGTGTGTAAGTTAAGAAAAGGAGAAAGCGAAACAGCTTGGCAGCATATGTTCAAATATAATAGTCTGTGTGTGTGTGTGTGTGTGTGTGTGTGTGTGTGTGTGTGTGTGTGTGTGTGTGTGTGTGTGTGTGTGTGTGTGTGTGTGTGTGTGTGCGTGCGCGCGCGTCCTTGGCTAATGTCTAGTAATTGACTCTGCTAATAGTGATTGCCAGCTAATTTTATTTTCGTCAGCTTTTAGCTTAATTAGAATGCATTGCTGCTATATTCACTCAACCTGGACCTCTTAGAAATAATTATTTCTACCTCTAATTATAGAGTTATATTGTTACAAAAATTATAGTCCACTAGGTAGCATTAAAATCTAATTCAAAAATCTAGGTTTCTCTTTCTCTCCGTTTCTTCTGTCAGTAGCTTTAGACATAGTTTAAATATCAACACAGAACACTGAATGTTTGTATCGACAGCCTGTGTGGAAAAATACAACGTTATTCTATTAATTAATACAAGTTATTTAATTTATGTGGGGCCTTTTCACCATAGACGTTCTTTCAAGGTGCTTTGTATGAAGACTCTATAATAGAAGAAAGAGAGACCCACCAATCAGATTATCCCATATGAGCTCACATTTGCTGACAGTAAGGAAAAAGAACTCCCTTTGAACAGGAAGAAACCATGCCCAGGCAAGAGTATACACTTGTAGTGAGTGTTTGAGGGATAGTGGGAAAAAATGTTTTTGTAATTCAAAACCAGAATTTTTTTTCTTTTTTTTATATGTATAAAAAAAAAGTCGATGTCTCATTCATTCTTGCCATACTGATTGAAGTCATCCAAGTACAAGAGGTGGCTGACGATTGCTCCGTTCCATAGTCGGTATCTGTAGCCAGTCTTGTCAATGACCTTTTCTCTGCCCCACTCATGTATTGAGCTGCGTGCCTATTCATCTTAGCCGCTATGGTGCCTGATAGGAGGTTCCATGTGATACTGAGGCAGGTTATTGGCTGGTATTTGGACAGGACCGGTACCTTGTCCTGCCTTCACTTAGCCACTCTGGGTGTCTGTCATCGTGTCTCTCATTGACTAGCAGCTGGTTCATTTGTGCTGCCAGACACTCATGGAGTGCAGTCAGCAGATGTGTGTAGGCAGCTGGATCGCCTAATGGTAAGACTACGCTTATAGACATGCCTATATACAGTATATAAGACCAGTTTACAATCACCTCCCAGAGAGCAAAGTTCCTCATGCTTAACCTGTGCCCCAACTTGCTAGTAATATACAACAAAACTGTAATTACAAATAAAACTTTCATTTCAGTTCAGTTTTGTTCATACAGCGCCAAAACAGTTTATATTAAGGTAAGGTGAAGTAAAGACTGTACAATAATACAGAGAAAACAGAGAAAACCCCAACAATCAAATGACCCTCTATGACCAAGTGCTTTGTGAAAGTGAAAAACTCCCTTTTAACAGCAAGAAACTTCCAGCAGAACCAGGCTCAGAGAGGGGCGGCCATCCGGGGTGATGGGAGGAAGACAAAAAAAGAAATTGTTGTTTAAGAGAGCCAGAAATAACTAATGCTTAAATGCAGAGAGGTGTTTAAATACATAGTCAGCGGAAAAGGTACCTAAAGAAGAAATACCCAGTACATCATGGAAAGCCCCCTGTGGCCTAGACCTATTGCAACATAATAAAAGGGACAATTCAGGGTCACCTGATCCAGCTCTAACCATATAGTTAGAGCTTATCAAAAAAGAAAGTTTGAGGCCTAATCTTTAAAGTACAGAGGATGCCTGTCTCTAGAATCAAAACGTGCAGCTGTTTCCCAGTCCGAAAGCTGAAGGCTCTGCCTCCCATTCTACCTTGAAATATCCCAGCACCACAAGTAAGCCAGCAGTGTGAAAACAAAGTGCTCTATTGGGGTGATACAGTACTATGAGGTCGTATTCAAGATCTTGTATGTGAGGACCAGGGTTTTAAATTTGAGTTAGGATTTAACAGGAGAAATATGCTCTCTCTTTCTAGTCCCTGTCAGGACTCTTGCTGCAGCACTTTAGATTAACTGAAAGGTTTCAGGGACTTTTTCAAACATCTTGATAATAACAAATTGCAGAAGTCCAGCCTCAGAGTAATAAATGGACGATCACTCTGGCACAGGATGTTTCTAATTTTGAAAGCATTGCACAAATGGAAGAAACCAGCTCCTTAATATGTGCATTGAAGGACATATCCAAAAACAACTCCTCATAGTGTTACTGGAGGCAAAGGTAACGCCATCCAGAGTAAGCATCTGGTTAGATACCATATTTCTAAGATTTTTAGTGCAGTGACCTCAGTTTTTCTGGATTTAGAGCAGCGGTCTCCAACCTTTTTTGCGCCACGGACCGGTTTATGCCCGACAATATTTTCACGGACTGGCCTTTAAGGTGTCGCGGATAAATACAACAAATCAAAACTAGTACCGGTACCGAAAAAAAGAAAATTTATTCATAACACACGTGAAAAGACCCAGGAAAACCGAGTCAACGATAAAAACGATAACAAAATAACGCTGAAAACCGATAAAACCCTGAAAACCAGACATTTCACACCTGAGCCTCGACTCTCGCGGCCCGGTACCAAACGACTCACGGACCGGTACCGGTCCGAGGCCCGGGGGTTGGGGACCGCTGATTTAGAGGGAGGATGTCTTTAAGACATTCCTGCAGTTTGACTAAATGGTGTGTGTTATCTGGCTTTATACATAGATTAAGATGGGTGTCATCTGCATAGCAGTGAAAATGTATGCTATGTCTTCTAATGATACTGCCTAAGGGAAGCATGTATGATGTAAACAGAATTGGTCCTAGCACTGAACCCTGTGGAACTCCATAATTAACCTCAGTGTGTGAAGAGGACTCTCCATTTACATGCACAAACTGGAGTCTATTAGATAGATATGATACAAACCACTGCAGCGCAGTACCTGTAATACCTACAGCATGTTCTAATCGCTCTAATAGGATATTATGGTCGACAGTATCGAACGCTGCACTGAGGTCTAGCAGGACAAGCACAGAGATGAGTCCACTGTCAGAGGCCATAAGAAGATCATTTGTAACCTTCACTAAAGCTGTTTCTGTGCTGTGATGAGCTCTGAAACCTGACTGAAACTCTTCAAATAAACCTCTGCAGATGATCTGTTAGCTGTTTGACAACTACTCTTTCAAGGATTTTGAGACAAAAGGTAAGTTAAGATGAGATGGCCTATAATTAGCTAAGACAGTTGGGGCAAGTGATGGCTGCTGCCAGCTGTGGTATGTAGTTGATTAATAGAGATATGTTGATCATATTTAAGATTAAAGCATTAATTAATGCTTTAACTTCTTTGTGCAGTCTTTCAGGGATGAGGTCTAAATGACACATTGATAGTTTGGATGACATAATTAAGCCAATTGGAGATGAAGAGTCTAAATAAATATCAGTGGGATTGAAAGCAGCTGTAAATAATGTTACGCCTGAGATGGTTATGAGTAATTGTTTTATTTTTAAAATTTTTATTTTAGAAGAAATTTATTAAGTCCTCACTAATTAAGGTTTACGAATGCTGACCTATTGTCTGTGTGGCTACAGTGCTGAAGAGAAACCTACCATTGTACTTTAATCAGTGATGAATAGTAAGATGTTCTAGTTTTACGGAGGGCTTTCTCATAGACCAGCAAATTATTTTTCTAGCCTAAATGATGATCTTCTAAATTAGTGAGACCCCATTTCCTCTCCAGCTTACAAGTTATCTGTTTTAAGGTGGGGAGTTGGGAGTTACACCAGGGAGTCAAGCACAAGTGATCTGAGGCTTTGTTTTTCAGAGAGAGTATAGTTTCCAGAGTCATATGCAGTGAAGATGAAAAATAACAACAAGATTATCAATCTCTGTGGGAGTAGAGTTCAGGTTGCTGCTCTGCATTGTTAGGATATGGCAGTGAAGTAGATAACAGTGGAGGAATTATACCCTTAAACTTAGTTACAGCACTTTCACAAAGTCCAGTCTGTAGTGGTCAGTATGTATCAAAAGTGGTCCAAGGAAAGAAGAGTGGTGAACCCGTGATGGGGTTTCCAAGGATCACTGATCCACATGGAGAGCGAAGGTCTGCTGTGGTCGGATCCAAAAGACGAGCTTCTGCACCACAAAAAGCCGAAAAAGGCAATGCTAGTTCTGAAAATAATACACAGTGTTTACTGTGTATGGGGCTGCATCTCTGCAGACCAGTCAGGGTGCCCATGTCTTTTTTGGCAAATATGAGAGGTTTTTTCCATTTGTGGATAATGGGTTTGACTGTGGTTGGCCTCAGAAATGGCTTTGTAACCCTTTCCATACAGGATGATGCCAGTTACTTTATTTCTCAGCTGTTCTTGAGGGTTTTTAGAAGGTGCCACAATGTGTGTGTATATAAGTGGTTTCTTGATTTAATAGGTTTGGCAGTAATCAGGCTAAAACTGAACTCAGGTTTCCAAAAACATGTAGGTAATCACAGTTAATGCACCGAGATGTGAAAGACTCACTGCCAGTTGTTGCAGTTCTTGCCGCCAAGGGTCGGGAAACTAGTTACTAGGTTTAGCGGTCACTTAATTTTTCACATACGTCCAGGTAGCTTTGGATGACTATGCAATTATAATTTCAAAACTGTATATTATATATTTACTCCGATTATCTTTGTCTAATATTAAAATTGGTTTGATTATCTGAAACACATAAGTGCGACAAATATGGAGAAAAACTGAATCAGGAAGGGGTGGAGTAGTTTCACAGCACTGTAATTGTCTTGAGAAGAATTATCAGAATCAGAATACGTTATTAATCCCAGAGGAAATTTTTGAATCCCTTTCCTACAGGAGGTAGATCCATATAGAGAAATGGACTTTAAATTTACTGCTATCGCTAGAGTCAATAGTGGCATATAAAACAGTGAAAAGAGAGGGGTGAAGGAGGGAAGTGACCAGTGCATTATGGGAAGGCTCTAGTAGCCTGAGCTTAACATATCTCAGATAAGTTGATTCAGTCCTAATAGACTTTTTTTATACATTTATTCGATGGAACCACTGGTGGAATAATATGAAAGGTTTTAAGAACATAGTCATGTGAAAAAACGCAACACTGCCCTTTTAGGTGCAGCAGGCGGGAAGGCGAAGGCGAAGACTTGCTGCTGGTGGCATTTGTGCACGTGGTTTGCACTATAACCGCTATTTAGACACTCAGATGCAAATATATCCAAGATATGACATTTTGTGCACAATAAATGGTCTGATTCTTCTATAGCGCTTTTCTACTCAAAGCGCTCTATACACCATGCCTCCTTCACAGACTCTAAACTGAGTGCTTTTTTCTAACAACATTCACTCTCCGATGGATGCATCGGAGAGCAACTTGGGGTTAGCATCTTGCCCAAGGATACTTGACATGCAGACTGGAGGAGCCAGGGATCGAACCACCTTCCGATCAGTAGGTGACCTGCTCTACCACCCCAGATACAAAACAGGCTGATCGTTACCTGGATACTCGGTGCATGTGTACACGCTCATAGTACCAGTTTAAGCCACATCAACACCCTGAAACAGGAGCAGCCAAACCAGTTGTGACAGCTCAATTTTGATCATTTCCATATTTTTCCTGCTGTCAAGGAAAATTAATATTCCATTTTCTGACACTTATTGTCAGCAGTTACACAATAACTGCAAAACTAAGAATTTTCTCTGAATTTTTGCTATTATCACACTTATACTGTGAGCTATTAGATGAGAATTCATAAAAAATTATTTTATTTCTATTTTAGGTCCCTGCAATACAAGCAAATTTAAATAGAGAAGCGTAGACGTGTGCTCTCTGTGAGCCTGTGATCACAATTTTAAATCCCTGACATGATTTTTTTTTCCCCAGAGCAGATTAAAATATTGTGTTATCTTAATTTGGTAGCATGAACCAAATCATTTACAACACACTATAATCACTTTAAAACGGCTTTAATAAGCTCCACTGGGGAAATTAGGAGCGCTGATACGTATTATCTTGAAAGAAAATGTAAGCTTGTTGACACGGTGCTTTTGGAGGCTTTGAGCGCACATTTACTTTCTGTTCAGGTCCCTTTTTTAATCCTGGTACATCTTCACGTCTCTTACTTAGCCTGATCGGGTTTTCAGCCAACACTTTATATTTCTTTGGCTCAAAAGAAATTGATGGACACAAACCTACTCTATGCTATTTTTAATTTTCAAGACCACATTTTATTAGCAGTGGATATGCTTTCACATGCACGTGAAATTAGTGAATTAACTCGATAGTAATATATACATAATGTATAACTCAAGAATATCAATTTCTGCCCCAAGCCTTGGTATCCAGCTGTCTGACAACTCAGAGGTTAGAAATTGAGCTGTACAATACAAAACCTCTAAAATTTACATTTAAAATGAACAATGTAATCCTGTGCAATTAATAAGACTATACACTTGGACATTTTATACAATACATACAATAAATAACCATCACGACATGCTTGAAATATCTGTACTAATGCACTAATATGAAAGTGAAGGCATACTTTCTTTAGATTCAAAGGTTTTATGCTATAATACACAAAACTTGCCTGTCTGTCCACAAACTTCTCCACAGCAGCAACCAAATCTGAAACATGTGCCTCTTAAGCTACTGAAGTTTCTTATCTTTATCGCATATTATTCCAAGCAGCTACTTTCAACTGGTAGAAATTGTAGTGTTTATGAAATTGTTGTTCAAGCAACAGGTTTTTTTTCTAAATTGCAGAAACACTGTGTGAAAAACATACATGCATCCCATTATTCAACAGCTTGTAGAAACACCTTTAGCAGCAATAACTTGAAGTAATCATTCTCTGTATCAGTCTCTCACATCATAGAGAACTTTGTCCAACTCTTGGCAAAGTTGTTTCAGTTAACTGAGGTTTGCAGGAATTAATTTGTGCACAGCTCTCTTTAGGACTCCAGCAGAGCATTTTAGTTAAAGGGGACACGAAACGCTACAAATATGAAGGCTAATTTACATCATGGAAACCTAGGGTTGCCAACTGTGCTGTTTTAGCCAGGACAACCCGTATAATGAGCAAAATTGGTTTGTCCCTTATTCTAACTTAAATGTGGCCTGCATTACCATTACGTGCAATATCACTTTTGACCAACAGATGGCACTCTTAGAAATCCCGAATCTGATTTGGCCTATTAGACAAGTGCTCGTGTCCGGTCACTTCTGTCGCTAGTTAGCTAACACAAACTAATATAAGTCTACTAGCTGCAACCAACCAACCACATGACGTCATGTTCAATACTGACAGAAAATGGCGCTAAACATGTTTTTAAAACTTTAAGCACTTATTTCTTAAATCCAGCTTCACAGAGTGTTACAGCAAGGCTCAGAGGTGTAAAGTAGCCTTTATGTCTTGCAATTCATGTCCCCTTTAACCTGGTCCTTCGCAACGACTGCAAAATAAGTCATCACCCTTCTTGTGTGTGACTTTTTTCTTTCGTGTCCTTTGACTGCGCGTCTGTTTGTTTTCCTTTCCTGTTTCCTTTATGTGTTCGTGTGTTTTCCCCCCATGCTACTTTGGATTCATAAAGGTCAGGTGTTTTGTTCTCTTACCTGAGTTTCAGTCCTGCACTTGGATCCAGCCAGTCTACCTTGACTATAACTCTCTTCCTATGCAAGCAGTAACAGTGTTCTTGATCTTTCCCATTTTATCATAGTTTTTGTTCATTAATGACACAGTGTACTATGTAATGTGTTGCTGTTCATTTAATTGTATTTATCTCACTTCAAGACCTTGTAACCACTATTTTTATTTATATATCTATATATTTCTATTTATAATTTTTTATTGTGTCCTGATATCTCAAACTTTAGAATTCAGCAAGTTTTTACTTTCTTTTTCACATAACTATCGATACCCCACTCTCTCTGTGTGAGCTTTATTGTTGACTTTGCATTGGTACTTGGCTTTTTTATTTATTGATGCAGCTGTTCACCTCATCCAGAAACAATAAGACGGGAAGGTTTGATCATAATATAGCTCTGTCTTCCTAAAAACAAAATGTGGAAAAAAACAAAACGATTATTTGTAATTCTGAATGATACTTTTCAGACTGCTTTCAGGAGCTGTTGGCTCTCCGTCTGCCTCTGGTCTTCTTACCCTGATCAAGTTTATTGTGTTCAGTCAGCTCTGTTATAATGAGGAGATTTCTGCATGGATTTTTTAATGCTTTAGCAGAGCATTTCAGCACTTCCTAATTTACAAGAAATTTGACAAAATTGATCCATTCCATTATTCTGACTTGTTGGTGGCAAATGTGTTTGGTCTCAGTGTGCAGATGGTGTAGCAAAGAGGAGACAAATGTGTGTATTTAAGCTGCTGAGATTCTGTGTATAGGCACATGCACATGCAACAGTTTCTGTGTGTGGGTGCACTCTGATAGACATCAGGGAGCCAGATAGCTGAAGGCATTAGGAGAGGAGAGGAGGACATAAATCTAAAGAAAATTAAAATCTGGAGCGGTGCATTTAGGATGGAAAGCGACCGCTACTTCTGATAAGAAGTGGTTAAGGAGAGCACAGATTTAGATAAATAGGCAGGAGAGAGAAAAGAAGAAAGGAGGGAAAGCCAGAGAGAAGAAGAACAGGAGGTATAGAAGTGAGGAAAACTAGATTATGTGGAGTGTGCAGAAAAGGCTGGAGGTATGGAAGGAAGGAACAACCCAGAAATGAAAGGAGGGATGGAGTCAGGGACTGAGAGGAATGAGAGGAGGTAAGGTGAAAGCAAAAGAGAACGGGGAAATAGAACGGAGTGTCCAACAGAATCACCAGGACCTGAGCAGGCTGCTGAAATGGCCTCAGTGTGTGTGTGTGTGTGTGTGTGTGTGTGTGTGTGTGTGTGTGTGTGACCAGACCATACTCCAGATAACCTGATGTTATTGATGCTCAGGACCACAGAGCCACTGCTATCTACATGTGCTGCATAACACAGGCACACACACGCACGCACACACACCGACACACACACACAGTGAGTGATAGCAGTGCCACAGAGGTGGCTGTCTGAGGTTAGCAAAGCTGTGCTCAACAGAATGTTGTAGATTTAAGAGTGCGGCAAGTCGACAAGATGTGGAACAGATTTAAGTGCAGCCTGCAGCTTCTGCTGTCCACTGACACACTACACGGCATTTTACATGAAGACGGGGAAAGATATGCCTCTGGCTTTTATAGAACCTTTATTTCATGTTATTTACTGACTAGATATTTTGTTTTTATTTGCAACCAGAAGAAAAGGATGAGAAGATGCTAATTTAGCCACAAATATGAAAATTATTTTTCATATGTATCATGGCTCTCATAATACTGTAAAGTTAATTAAATATAATTACTGGGGCTTTTTATACTATATATTGACACTGAAATTTAAAAAAAGGTGAAAGATCAGTAGCAATAAGATCCAAGCCGACCATACATCAGATACCCAGGAATAATGAGTTGGCCTGTGTAGGGGATCGATGCCACAGATTTCAAAACACAAAAACTCCTCACAATACCACAGACGTCTCCACGTCTATGGTATTGTGAGCATACCTGGAAAAAGAGGTAGGATGAGGACTTGAGCCACAATCCAGAAACATGAAGCATTTGCAAATACTTTAGGAAGATGGTCCCATGTCATGAGCTCCTCCAAGAATGCCTCAGACAGTTGAAGACAGATGAGGAAACATAACAGAGGAAGTGATGGATGACCAAGCTCCTGCATGGAATGTACCATCAGCGGATAGAGGAAGTAGGTGGCATCACAAAATCCTACCTGTGACTAGTAAAGGAGAGCTAAAAGAACATCACAGGGGTCTGAGCATGACAGCACAAAAGCAGGCCCTAAGCACCAGCTCAATACAGGCAGGAGTCTACTCTGTGGGGTTGCAGACTGTGCGTAGGTCCCCCCCGAGGACTATCCAACGCATAGTAGCAGGATGCAAATTGGGACCATGTACACTGAGAGGCACAGACAGCTGAATATGGACTAGTACGGATAGCCTACTCTCACAGCTCAACACACTGTTGAAAGGACTCAAAGATTAAATTCACTGAGCAATTACAGCCTTGCTAACTTCAATGGTATTTGTTAACTAGCTCTCTCCCACTTTGCAGATTCTCCTTGAATATCGCTATTAAAGTTAGCAATTGCCAAATTAACCACCTGTGCTTTATTCATCTTAATTCGGTTACAAATAAACCTTTCAAACTTTTCATTACTTGTATGTCTGTTCTTTGGATCCAGTCTCTGCAAAGCCACGACAGTATCGCTTTTTAGAAGCGGTCATGCCGATAAAGTACCTTTGGATTGAATTTTAAGATAATATTATGATGCAGGAAGTAGTATTCTAATGCTGCTTTCAGAATAGTAAGGAAATAGACAGTCCCACAGTAAACTCAGTTTACAGCACCAGTCCTCTTTCATTTATGTTATTGTGTGTTCTATGCAGTGGTTTAACTGACCCAGCTGGACAGCTTAGTGTCATTTGTGGTTTTAGACGAAGCGATCATTGATTCATGTTCTGATTAGGTAGATTTTACCAGAGCTGGAAAAAGTACAGACATTCCCTACTTAAGTAAAAGTACAGATACTTGTGTTGAAAATACTCCAGTAAAAGTTGAAGTAATGATTCAGTTTCTTTACTCAAGTAAAAGTAAAAAGTGGGCTTTGATCAGTGGTTGTTGATCAGTGGTCATGAGAATTTGCATAATTATGATGAAGGAACTGACCTCCCAGCCCATTGTTCCTTCAGTGGGCTGGTTTCAGTCATTGTGCAAATGTCCTGTTTATAAGACTGAAACCTGCAGTCAGCTGAGACTGAAGACGTCACCTGGATGATGATGAAACGTTTCTCCCAGAAAACGCTACGTCCAGATGAACAGAATCAACTTTTGGAGATTTACTCCTCTGGATGATTGAGCATGCATCAAGACGTTTTTCTCACAAGAATCAGAAGAAAAAAAGGAAAATGAAAAATATTTCTGTTTTCTGTTGCCCACATTGTAGAAGATGTCTTTGTCTCTAAACAGTAAAATGTGTACAGTCAGGGGTTAAAGTGGATTCAGCAGGTGGGGGAACCCTAACATTGGCTGTAATGGTTAGGTGTGAGGAAAACAATCACATCTCACAATAATTACAATAATTTCACACACATAGCTTGTTTTTTTTGCTGATGTTTGTTGAGCTGATAGAAACGTTACATGCGAAATTATCTGCCACTTCAAAATATCGCTCCCTTTATGTTCACTCATCTTCTGCAGTTAGCCAGATGCTGAAGTAGCAGGACTGCAACTTATAGACACCTGCAGTCGTTCTTGTGTTGTGCCAAAGAAAAAGAAAGAAAGAAAACACTGGCCCCTGACTATGGCACACGTCATCTCATTTTATGTGCCATCCCCTCCGGTGATCAGCACAGCAACAGGACTGCCTCTGATATCGTACTGTTTACGCTCACATTGCTTTGATGTTTGAAGACTTGCAGTGACGTGAAATAATAACACCCCACTAATCTGTTAAACCAAAAGTAACGAGCTCATTTTGAAAATGTAAGGAGTAGAAAGTATAGAACATAGATAGTACAATAACAACGTACTTCGTTACTTCCCATCTCTGGGTTTTGCATACAGGTTTTGGGTGCCAAAATGTGCGATATTAATATCCTGTGTGAGTTAGCCTGCGAGTTGGCAGTCTGCAGATTGAGTTGGGCATTTTGTTGCCTCCAGCAGCAGACCTGAGCATCCTCGCTGCAGCTGTCTGACACCTATTTAACACCACAGTCAGTCTCCTGACCTTTTTATTCGGTAAGAAAAACCCTCCATTATGGTTTGTGGAATCACTCAGGTACTCTAAATGTCTGTCTGTCAGGTGGCCTGACAACTTTAGGCCACACACACACAAACACATACAAAGACTAGCAGCCACTGGCCAGTCAATCACTCAGAACAAAGCTTGGAAGCCCAGAGTCAAACCTAGTAGACCATGTGAAAGAGTGATAGTGTGTGAGGCTGTGTGTGCATTTCAGTGTGTCAGAGTGATGACTGCAGCTGTAGCAAAAGAATGGCCATCAATAGGGCTGAAATGAGCCAAACATCCATGAGTTAAATTGTATTATGTGGATCATCCATAGTGTCCATAGGGCAGAAAACGTGTGAGTTTGTCATTTGTACAATAGAGTGGGTCTTGGTCACCTCACATCATAAAATATCAAGCACGATAGACCAGGAAGCAATAACACATCTGTGGTGTCTCTCAGTTACAAAAGGCAAGATTTTTAAGATCATAATTCCCTAAAAATGTGGCCACAAAAACTAATGTTTTGCAGTCTGGGCCTGATGTTAGACTAACCATCACGCTGTGCACATAAACCATCATACATACAATAGCAATGGAAACTGCATTGCATCGTGTCTCTTGGACACTTTGTTTGTCAAAAATGTCAGTTTCCTCCAATGAAAACACTGCTCTAAATTTTGACAAAATATATTCACAGCAAGTCAGCCATGAAGAGGTGGGCCACCTAAAATCACACAGCAAGGTCAACAGATGCTGAGGTGCAAGGTGCACATGTTCTCTGAAGTGACACAACACACTTCTCCATCCAGCAATCTGATGGAAGTCAGAACAGCACTTCTTATGAATGCTAGCTTTACTATCTCGATGATACAAGTTCAGTTCCGCTCTTCAGCTCCACTTGCACTTCGTGTGCCAGAGGAGGAAAATAGCAGCGTGGATGTGGACATTACTTTTATTCTTATTATTCTTTTATGCTTATTCCAATAAAAAGGATAAGAGTTCAGTGGTAACGTGCAAACTGTGTCCAGAACACATCTGCATTATACTGCTAACACAACTTCAGCTCTTTGCAAGGATCTGAATGCTAATGCTGAGCTGTCCAAGAACCCAAAGTGATGTTAAAGTTGAGTGACTGCTGACCCGAGCCAACAGCCAAATCCTGAACTTCACCAGGCAACAAACTGAGCTGCAGCCTTCAAACTGTTAGTGCTTCTCAAGTATTGGGATAACTTTAAGCTCTCTTTGTGCTGGTTTTCATCTTTGCTTCCTGTTCATCCCTAAATACTAAGTCTATAGAGCTCCATTGTGAAAATTATCATTATGAGACAGTGTGTTTCAGGTTGTTTTACGGAGAAATGTAACAAGTAGGGTGGCAAATTACTTTACTGGGAGAAATTAAGTAATGTACTGTATTACCTTTAGGAAAAGTCTTCCGTGTAATATGTGTAATACATTAGCTTTTTTGAGTAAGGACCTCGACACTGTGGGTTTGACCATTTGACCACACAGCATGCACAAATGTAATGTTTTTGATATGCTGCATAGCCACGGTGGACAAAGTGGACAAAGCAAGGTCCATAAAGACATGGAAGAATGAGTTTGATTTAAAAGAAGTTGACTGGCCTGCACAGAGTCCTGACCTTTACCTGACAGAACACCTTTGGAATGAAATTGAATAAGAGACTTCAAGTCACACGTCAGTGTCTGACCTCACACTCCTAAACCTTTCCCAGAAGTCAGAGCTGTTATAGCTGCAAAGGATGGGCTAACATCATATTAAACCCTATGGATTAAGAATGGGGTTTCACTCAAGTTCATATATGTGTGACAATAGAGTGTATCTGCATTCTTGTGTTTAGCCCAGGTCACTGTGCTGATCTGAAAGCTCGCTTATTACGAGCTGTGAGTGAGCGAAGCAACAGGAAGCTAAATGTGGAGGAGCTGCAGGACAGGATGAAATATGTGTGTGTGTGTGTGTGTGTGTGTGTGTGTGTGTGTGTGTGTGTGTGTGTGTGTGTGTGTGTGTGTGTGTGTGTGTGTGTGTGTGTGTGTGTGTGAGATGAAGTGTGTTTAGCAGATAATTTGTGGTGTGCAGGTGATTTCCAGTGATAGGGTTAAGGTTGGCTAGCTTTCCATTAGCCTGGACATCATTCAGTCACCTTCACTTTCACCCTTCCTCAGGCCATACATTAACATTCACTCCAGCTGTGTGTGTGTGTGTGTGTGTGTGTGTGTGTGTGTGTGTGTGTGTGTGTGTGTGTGTGTGTGTGTGTGTGTGTGTGTGTATGTGTGTGTGTGTGTGTGTGTGAGAGAGAGAGAGATAGAAAAAGACAGAGAGAGAGAAAGTGTAAGTATTAATCTCCTCAATATTGTCTCCATGAAATTGACATTTGACAGTAATTGTGTAGCGACAGCAATCCGGTCCTCCCTGTGCTGTGATTGGATGAGGATATTACACACACATACTATGATCAGTCACACTTCCTGCCAGTTAACAGCACAAATATAACAGCAAAACAAATTCACACAGTCTTAAACTGGATGGAGAGATGGGTAGATTTGGATTATCTCAACACCATGAAACAGACAAAACAAGACATTTATTAGACCTGAATTAGACCTTTATTAGAGGTCTTTTATTAGAGAAAGCTTTTTATACTGAAACCTTTGCAGCGCTGTTCTGGTTCTATCAGTTCTTCTCACACAAGTCTGACACTAAAACAATTTAATAGAATTGTAAATGAGATTTTAATTTGCTTCCTTGCCAAGTGTAACAGAATATCTGCATCCTAAATATGAAGCCCCAGCACTTAGCTTAAGGGCTGAAAGCAACAGAAACAGAGAGCCTGGCTCTGCCCGAAGGTAAATCTTCTAATTCTGTGACACATCAAAATGTTGTTTTTTTTCATCCAAGCATCTGATTAGGAACTCACGCTGACATAAATTACTGATATTTCTCTTGTATTCATGTAGCCAACAATTTAGATTTCTGTAATATGAACAGTAACATACTATAATAGCAACGGTAAGAAACCGTAATAGGTTTATACAATAATTTATTGTAAAAGGAAAAGGATTGTGGGAAAATATGGGCTCACTACTGCTATTCTTCTTCACTGTAATTCCATTTTACAGCATTAAAACCCGACCCTGAAAAAAAACAAAGCCAGAGATTTCTTTTAAAATTCAAATTTTAGCGGAGCAATTGAAGTGGCAGCAAAAAGACAATAGATACATATATCATAATTATTATACACATATCCTTATTATTATTGATTTATGTTTTTAAATGCATTTTTTCTGGCTTGACCACTGCCTTTCAGCTCTATATTGGTATATATCTATCTATTTAAATAGATAGGCTGTTAGTGGAGCTGGTGTATCGTAATAGAGACAGTTCAGCTGGTGAATGATCCATGATCCCAAAGTAAGAACAGTAAAATAAAGATTAGCTCATTAGACAAACAAATGTGTGTAAAATGTATATTCTCCTCTGCCTCTTCTGATATCATTTGTAATTAGAGCTCCCATTTCTCCATGTTAGCAGCGATCTAACATGAGTGTAGAGTTTTGTGCTGTAGATGCAGTCCTTCACTGAACCGGAGTGATTGTTTTTCTGAAGCTAGCCAGATCGTCAAATTTGGGTCATAACGGTGAAAAGCGGTGAGTAACTAAATATCAACCAGATGAAAGATGACCACATAAAACATTAGATGTTTACCGTCATTGATTGGTTGGATAATTAGGGAGCGATGCCTCATAATTAAGGAGGCTGAGAAGGGAAGGGAGTTAGTAGCGAGCTGCTCTGCAGAGTGAAGTTACAGGAACAGGGAACAAGCTCCAAAGGATATTTAGAGGTATATAAATCATGGATTCATTCAACAGCAGGATAGCTCCAGGTAACACTGACGCCGTGAATGGCCTCCTGTTTATTTTTATACGGATTTTTTATTTTTATTTCATTTCCTTTTATTTTATTTGTTTACTTTTTGCAGTAAAAAGTGTTTACAGTACGGATCAGTAACTAGCATGCATCTAGTATGCTATATGAAGTTTACTAATGACTTCATATAAATCATTTACTCTTCATTTGTCAGGGAAAACCTAACTGCACTTTGGTACAGTCATGACAGGGTCAGCAGAAACACAACTGCTACTTTGTTAGATGTTTATGTAGGCCAGCCGAGGAAGATGCCGTCCTTATCCGGTTGTTAAGTGATGACGTGACGAATCCTACTTCCAGGCCTAAAGTAGTCTGCCTTTATGGCTTTTGTGTTGTTAACATGTTTAATGTTTTGTATTTTCTTCTATTTGATCTCAAAAAGCTCCTAAAACAGTCAGTGATCACTGTTGACCTCCCTCGGCTTTTATTACCACTAATCATTTATTTAAGCTCAGTTTTTAAAACCTTAGGATGTAACTACAGCCCAGCCCATGCAGCATGATATGAATGACTAACCTCGTATTGTGGATGGATTATCTCAGTTGTTCTCCTGGCTGAAGTTTGGTCCTTTTACAGCATCCTGCCATGCGATTACATTTGTTCCTGACCACCGAGAACACTCACGTTAACTTTTATCGAGTGGGAAAAAAGTTAGCTTGTTTATATTATGCTAACATAGCTGTGTCGCTAGCGGTCACGTAGCACATCATTATATACCAGCTAGCCCAACTTCAGTAACCCTACAAACGTCACTGCTGTTTAGTTTTCTGTCTTCATTTATGTTGGAAGTGATAGCAGAGCTGTACGTTTGAATTTGTTTCCAAAACCCCGCAGTCAGGACATGCTATATTGTATTTAGATAGAAGCTAGCGAGCTAACTCCCTGCTAACTTCTAACTCCGTTAAATGTCATAAATTCCGTTTTCATGGATGCCTGGATGTTAAACTCAATTGTTACACCTGGTAGAGCAGAACGCTGATCATTTTATTAAAGATGAAAGACTTTAGACAGTTTTTCAACTCTCAGTAATGCCACAGTGATCGTTTGATATATGGACCTGCAGCGGAGTTTAGGTCCAGACACGGCTAGTGACGTCAGACTGAACAACCGGATCCTGACAACGTGAGCATGAAAATACACTATATTGTTTCAACAGGGTGACAGGACAGGTTGCTTTTGTTTATTTGTTTTCTAAGTAGGGTTGATGAAGTGTTTGTGTAAATATAGTGGTTTTGTTTGTATAAAAGGTCATTTCTGGCAAAACACCAATGCTGACAAT
Organism: Astatotilapia calliptera; assembly: GCF_964374335.1. Classification (NCBI taxonomy): domain Eukaryota; kingdom Metazoa; phylum Chordata; class Actinopteri; order Cichliformes; family Cichlidae; genus Astatotilapia; species Astatotilapia calliptera. The sequence goes on along the minus strand of NC_137423.1, from coordinate 3,122,227 downwards.
TAGCCCTCCATTGCCTGTGTCTGTCTCTCTGTTTCCTTCCACCTCTAAGCACCTTGGACAGGACCTACAGCCATTCCATCTCTGATTAAACCTAATAATTAGCTCTGTGTGTGTGTGTGTGTGTGTGTGTGTGTGTGTGTGTGTGTGTGTGTGTGTGTGTGTGTGTGTGTGTGTGTGTGTGTGTGAGTGATTTTTATCATGGTTTTGAGGACATCCTATTCTTCTCCAATCATCTGCCCATTCCCTGTGGGCAGAGACTAATTAAAATCAATAGTCTCCTCAGACTGACACTGAAGATTCAGCTACGATGAAGCAATGCAACCGAAAGACAACAATCTTCAAATAACTCTGCTTTCCTAGGATGTGTCTTTTAAAAGGGGGAAAGAGTCAAGGAAAACATGCTTTAATACATTCAGCACTGACAGATGAAACCAGTTACTTGTAATTCAAAAACCAGAGAGTGTCAATGTTGATTAACTCTGGTCTTGACAGTGAAGTCTTTTTCATCCTGGCAAGGTGAGGGGAGAAAGGAGGAGGAGGCTGGGGGTAAAAGGTCACAGAGACATTGTTGACCTAAAGATGTGCTTGCAGAGATACACAAAAACCCTTTTCTGTGCATAGTGCCTCAAATACGTACAACGACACCAAATGCATAGAAGAAGGACAAGTGTATTCATGTAGACACACATTTATTCAGGTTTGCAGTGTATGACTTTTAAAAGTAATAGGCAGTACGATTCAAAGACATGGCACCATTTTCATTTCTAAGCACGACACCCACTTCTGTCAGTGAAGCCAGATGACATACACATATTAGTTAAACTGCAGTAATGTCTTAAACACATAAAGACCAAGATGACTTCTAATTTTCTGCTTCTAAGTACAGATTAAAACTGAGGTTTATGGTGCACGGTCTTAAAGATCTTAGAAGAATGGCTAACCAGAACCTTACTCTGGATGAGGCGACTCTTGTTGTGATTTGGCGCTATATAAATAAAATTGAATTAAAATAAAATATAAGAGGAAACTAAGAAAAGACTGCAAATGTTTACCATTTAAAAACACATTTTGTTCAATTAAAAAGATATATAGTACCGAAGACCAGAGATGGGCAGTAACGCGTTACTTGTAACGAGTAAAGTGAGGGATTACTATTGCAAAAACGGTAATTAGATTACCGTTACTTTCCCGTAGGAACGCTGCATTACTGCGTTACTAAAACCGTGATTTTCTTGCGAGAATGTCTCACGACAGTGACGTAAGCGAGTGCGACGTTCGTGACAACAGCTGTGTGCAGATCAACAATGGATCACATATCAGTGCAGAGAGAGTATGAGCGTGCAGCGTTTAAAGCGTGGAAGTACTGACCTTACTTTGAGTTTGATTCCGTAAAAAGTGACAAAAACATTAGTGTCCGCTGTGCGTGGGAAGAAAACTTCTTTTTACAGCAAAAAAAACCCCTAAACTTCCAAACAAGCACCGAGTAGCTACGACGTAATGGGAAACTCACAGAGAAACTCACGGATTCTTCCACTGACCGCGGCACACCTGCACCAGGGTAAACCTCCGCCTGCCCCACTCCTGCTATACAGGTGAAAATAGAGCAACAGGACCGCTGAGTCTTTGACTTTATTTATTTTCTGCTGTGTTTTACTTGCATCTGTTTGAAAGACTGAGTGTAAACACACAAAATGTTTTATTTTATGAGCTGGAATGTGCAGAAAATAGGTTTAAATGTTAAACTAATTTATTCCAGTCAGAGAATGTTGCATATAATTTAATTTTTGCTTGATGCATAAAGTTAAAAGATTAAAACTAATAAAACAAGTTTTAAAAAGAGACTTTTCCATTTGATTACATTTTGTATGATGGATTATGCAGAAAAAGTAGAATTGGGCTGAAAGATCTATCACTTTATCACCTACTCAGGTTGTAAATAGTGTTTTTAAAAAGTAACTAAGTAACTAAGTAATTAATTACTTTTGAAAATAAGTAATCAGTAAAGTAACGGGATTACTTTTTTGGGGAAGTAATCTGTAATTAGTTACTGATTACCTTTTTCAAGTAACTTGACCAACACTGCTGAAGAGTATACTGGGCTAGAAGGCGTGTCAAATTTAGCTCAGGAGACTGGATTTGCCCAAAAGAAATGCTATTTAATTGTTTCCAGTTCCCCAGGTGTGGGTCAGCTCCATCCACTACTTACCTGAAACAGAGACACAGGCCAGCCCAGTGTCTGTCACAGATGGAATTATTACATCTGTGACAGATTTGCTTGATGTGACAAAGGTTAGTTTCCTCGTGGTTCCACGCAGATCTGAGGTTTTCCTCAAACATCGTTTGTGACTTTTTTGTTTGTTTTTTACTGAAGCAGTTTGGTAGGTGGAAGCAGCTGAAAGTAGGTAAGCTGGATGTAACTGATAATGGATACAAAGCATAGCAATAGTATAGTTTTTGAATCTGAACATCCACCAGGTCTTCAGTGAACCACTCAGTGAACTATGCTTGTATAGCATTTTAGCCACATGCAATGCAAGCAGATGTTACCTTAGATTCTTCCATTAACTTCAGAGGGTAAGTGTGAACTCTTTAACTAACACTAAACAGGTCACAAGTGATATGCTCATTATCACAGTGAAAGATAATGAATAGATGACGTCTGGATTTCAGATATGAACTATTGATAAAACTGTAACTCTGTAACCATTTGGGGGTATTTACTAAACATTTAAGAACTAAAGTGAGTAATAGGGACTGCAATATCACCTATTAAGCATGAATAGGAGTGTGTTGTGGCCTCTTGCACTGTGTATGTATAAGTGATGTGTTAATAGTGGGATGGGTGTAGGTGATAGCAGTGTAGCAGTGTTTAGTCCCATCCCACATATTAGCAAATGCTTTCTATCCATCCATCACAGTGTGCCTGAAACACACCACCAAATAGACACATTCATCAAAGCCTCTGAAGATCACAACACGCACACACAGACACACACACAAGTGAGATACACACACATCATCTCAGCCAGATCTATGCCTCTGTGGGCGCAGCCAGCACAGTTTCTCTCTCTGTCTCACACACACATGCACACTCTTGCTCTCTCTCTCCCTCTCTCTCTCTCTAATAGTGTTGTGGTTGACGGAGTTGTGTGTGATGAATTGTATGTCTCTTCCAGACTTCTCAAAGTAAATTTTCTAAAGACTGCTACCCATTGGAGGGTAGAGGCGATGATAGGAGACTGGTCAGTGTGTGTGTGTGTGTGTGTGTGTGTGTGTGTGTGTGTGTGTGTGTGTGTGTGAGAGAGAGAGAGAGAGAGAGAGAGTTGGAAGGGAGGTCAGTATCACTCAGTAAAGCCTTTGTCTAGTGAGTTGCCACAGAAACTCTCATTCACACTATTTTTGTTACTAAGGCCTTATGGCAGCGCAGGAGTCAAAGGGCTTTTTGTAAGAACAGGAGTGATGCAGTTTAAGAATTAATAGATAAAATAGTAAAAAAAATCCTTACACTGCAAAATTAAAGGCTTCACATGATAAAAAAATAAACAAAATATCTTCATATCAAAATATATTTGGGGGCGACCGTGGCTCAGGGGGTTGGGAAGCGTATCTGTAACCGGAAGGTCGCCGGTTCGATCCCTGGGCTCTCTGTCCTGGTCGTTGTGTCCTTGGACAAGACACTTTACCCTACCGCCTACTGGTGTTGGCCAGAGGGGCCGATGGCGCGAAATGGCATCCTCGCTTCTGTCAGGGCAGCTGTGGCTACACCTGTAGCTGCCTCCACCAGTGTATGAATGCTAGAGTGAATGAATAGTGGCATTGTAAAGCGCTTTGGGTGCCTTGAAAAGTGCTATATAAATCCAATCCATTATTATTATTATTATTATAGGTGCCAAAAGTCTTAACTGAGCAGGTCTCTACCTGGGATTTAGGCCAGATCACCGAGCCACCAAGTCTTGAATATTTGGCCTGATCAATAACTGTACTTTTTTAAACCAGTTCAAAACCTAATTATGCTCTGTTCTCTCCCTCTGAGTCTAAGAAACAGTTCTTGTCCATATTCAAAACCTCCCCTAAAGGCTTCAGTGATTATTATACCGTACACTAAGACATATAAACAGCACCATGGGAACCTCTCTCTGTGCCAGGCTTTGTCTTAGTTCTGCACCTGAAACCTCAAAATCTCAAAACCCCTATTTTGAGATTTAGAGAAATCATTATTGTGCTACAGTGGGCTGCTAACTGCCAATCAAATTTTAAACCAAGGCGATTCCTTCTTTTAAAGAGTGGTTGATTCGCTTAGTAGAAATCAGTTCAATTGAATTTTATTCATATAGCACCAAATCACAATAGTTTTCTCAAGGCCCCTTTTGTTGACCCTAGGAAACCACATCAGTCAGATGACTTTCTATGAGTAAGCACTTGGCCACAGTGGGAAGGAAAAACATCCTCTTAACAGAAACAAACATGGGGCAGGGAGGGGCAGGGAGGGGCAGCCAACTGCTCCCAAAAAAAACCCACACTGTGGAAGAGAGCCAGAGAGCAACAACTAATAAGAATCACTCAGTGCATCTTGGGAAGCTGACAGCAGCCCAGACCTGTTGCAGTGTAACTAAGTGAAGGGTCACCTGATCAAACACTGATAGTATGAATAAGACCTTTAAGTATCTTGTTGTACAGCAGAGCTAATTGTGAAGTCAGCTGAAGGTTACATTGATGCTCATAATTCACCTTGTTAGGAGTGAGCGTGACGGCGTCATAATTGTGAACAAACCCAGTTTGACACAAAGCCTCGGTTGAAGAGTCGAGATTAGACAGTTCCAAGTAACTATGGCGAGCTAACCTGCTCAGACTGCTATGCAGACCCCTGGGACAGAAACCTGCACAACTGCAGATTTCATTTTCCAATTCAGCGTTGAAGAACAGACAGTTCATAATTGAGTTCAGCGTCAGCTGTCCTGCCGTTCCTACTTATGACATTGGTCCAGTGGTAGCTTTCTTATTCTTACTGATTAAATATAATTATTATTACACATGGGTGATGGACAACTAGTGTTGAACTCTGCCTCAGCAACATCATCCCATCCCTTCAGCCCGTCGAACAAAACAAACCAAAACAAGCATTTTATCAATGAACTGATAGCTGACGTTTTTACACAAAAGCAAAGACATTGTCATTACAAAGGTTTTCATACAGAACTACAAATATAAGTTCGCTTGTGATATTAATAACAATGTCTCTGCTTTTCATCCGCTGCAAAATGCCAAGGTCTGGACTGTGTCTCTGGATATTTGTCTAATAGGTTAACAGAAACTATACCTTCGTCTGAATGTCCAACCCACTGTCCACTATTTCAACTCAATTCAGTTTGATTCATATAGTGTCACCAGTGTTGGGAAGGTTACTTTTAAAATGTATTCCACTACAGATTACAGATTACATGCCCCAAAATGTATTCTGTAACGTATTCTGAATATGTTGGATTACTTAATATATTATCATGCTTTTTACAACTACAACTACTATTGTACAATGTACTATTGCTGTGTGATTTATGACTATTACTGAAGGTGGCTGCTCTGAGGATCCACACGCAGGACTCTGGAGTTGCGATTTAACAGAGAAGCTTTTATTTACAATTTCTTCACCAAGTGTATTCACAGGCAGTGCGAGGATTGTGCTATTTACATGACGTGAGGGGCAGGGATCCAGGGAAACAGGGAAATCACACACACGACCACTCCGACCTCTCTGCACACGGGGAAACACGGGGACGGGGAATCCAGAGACACAGAAACACACCCCACTTTGCAGTTATTTATTTGTAAAAAATGTTTGGAATCATGTCTGATTTTCGTTCCACTTCTCACGTGTGCACCACTTTGTGTTGGTCTTTCACGTGGAATTCCAATAATATTGATTCATGTTTGTGGCTGTAATGTGACAAAATGTGGGAAAGTTCAAGGGGGCCGAATACTTTTGCAAGCCACTGTAAATAAATAAACCAGTGATTTACACAGTTTTAATGTTAAATTAAATTATCTTCACTTTTATTATCCATCCATTTTATTCCACAGGAGGGCTGGAGCCTATCCTAGCCCTCATAGAGCTGGTACACCCTGGACAGTCTGTCGCAGGGCTAACACAGAGAGACAGACAATCACTCATTTTCACACATATGGACAATTTAGATTCCCCACTTAACTTAACCCCACTAATTGCATGTCTTTGGACTGTGGGAGAAAGCTGCAGTATCCAGCAAACACAGGGAGAACATGCACTCCACAAAGAAAGGCCCCAGACAGACTTCTTGCTGTGAGGCACCAGTGCTAATCATTGTGCCACCGTCACTTTTATTAACCAGTGATAAATATACATTTTTGCCGACAGAAAAGCACCTTTTTTTTCCAGAAACCACAACCAAAGTAGAGCATTACATCACACAAATGAGTGTTGGCTTTAAAATGAGTTATTGTCTTATGATCTGATAAATGCCAAAAGAAGGAATGCGTAGAGAAAAGGAAAAAGCAAAGGTAAAAGGAAGGAAGGAAGAGAGGTAACTGACAATTCGCATACCGCCACAACAGGACCACTGATGATGCCATAGCCCTGACACTACACACTGCCCTCTCACACCTGGAGAAGAGAGACACGTATGTGAGGATGCTGTTTGTAGATTACAGCTCAGCATTCAATACCATCGTTCCCTCGAAGCTGGACAGGAAACTGCAGGATCTAGGACTGAGCAGCTCCCTCTGCAGCTGGATCCTTAGCTTCCTGTCTGACAGACGCCAGGTGGTCAGACTGGGCAGCATCACCTCATCCCCCATCACACTGAACATTGGTGCTCCACAGGGGTGTGTACTGAGCCCTCTCCTGTACTCACTCTACACCTACGACTGCACAGCCACTAACAACTCCAACATCATTGTGAAGTTTGCGGACGACACTACAGTGGTGGGTCTTATCACCAACGGTGATGAGACGGCTTACAGGGAGGAGGTCAGCGCCCTGACCCACTGGTGTCAAGACAACCATCTCACCCTCAACGTCGCAAAGACAAAGGAGTTGATAGTGGACTTCCGGAGGTGCAGAGAAGTACACACCCCCATCACCATCAACGGCGCTGCTGTGGAGAGAGTGAGCAGCTTCCGGTTCCTTGGAGTACATCTGGCTGAGGATCTTACGTGGTCAGTACACACAAACAAAACAGTGAAGAAGGCGCAGCAGCGCCTCTTCTTTCTCAGGAGACTGAAAAGATTCGGCATGAGCCCCCGCATCCTCAGGACCTTCTATCGCTGTGCCATTGAGAGCATCCTCACTGGATGCATCACCACCTGGTATGGCAACAGCACCGCCTACAACTGCAAAGCTCTCCAGCGAGTCGTGCGGTGCTCTGAACGGATAATTGGAGGTGAGCTTCCCTCCCTCCAAGACATCTACAGGAAGCGCTGCCTGAGGAAAGCAGGGAGGATCATCAAGGACTCCAGTCACCCCAGCCATAAACTGTTCAGACTACTTCCATCAGGAAGGAGGTTCTGCAGCATCCGGTCCCGTACCAGCAGACTGAGAGACAGCTTCTTCCATCAGGCCATCAGACTGCTGAACACGTCATAGACACCTCAGCTTCACTACTGGAACTTCAACATTATGCACTCCATACTGTACAGTAATGCCACTGTTTTGCACAATATCCAACTAACAACCTCTGTATATTTTATATATTTTATTTATTGTTTACTCTATTTAATTTGTAAAATACACACACACGTAGAAAAACATATTTAGTATACACATCCAGTAATGCATACACTCTTATATTGTACACATATTTATTACTCTCAGATTTAGCCATTCTTATATTTGCTTGTTTTATGTTATTGTATTTTTTTTTTTTTGCACATCTCTGTTGCTTGTGAAGCTCACGCACAAGAATTTCACTCACACGTGCTGTACCAGTGTACCTGCACACGTGATGTGACAATAAAAGTGATTTGATTTAGAGTGGAAGGATTGACAGAAACTCTTCTTCTTCACTTTATATTCCATTAGTGCAGGTAGGCTGTCTTGCACGTGTTTGTGACAAAGTGCTGACATTATCTCCCTCTGACAAAAACCCCTCGGGCAATTTCTAGAAATTATTTTAACAATGGAGCACGCCAAATGTCAGCATTTGCTAATTATGTTTATGCTAATTGTTAATTAGTGTCTTAATGGGATGATCTTAATTAACAAAAGGTTTGAGGCTGCCACTTCCAATGGGGCTGCCATAAAGGAGATGTAATTGCTCCACAGTGCTCGATGAACATGGATTTATTGGGCATTTTGACTGCAGTGTTTAATTCTATGATGGATAGAATTGCTGGATTGAGCAAAGGAAATATGGAGTGAGGAGGCCTAACAGTGTAGCATATATACAGGTACACAGCAAAGCTGGGCCACACTTTGGCTGCATTATATAAAGATGCCACTATGGCATTTTTCATTGGTCTGTTTGTTTGTTTGTTTGTTTGTTTGTTTGTTTAAAGCAAGAAGTCGTCATATTTGTATGAGAGGTTGATGTCATCAGGTAATCCTTGCATGCTTGGGTAGCAAGCTTCAAGAGTCCAACACAGCAATATCTGATCATCAGCGCTCACCAAAACATGAGCACAAATTTCTCGGTCTGTATCTTCTAGGAGGCGCTGAACATACATTTTAACACTGTAAAGTTGTGCAATTTGACACACTTTGTAATCATCTCATTTTTTGGAGCCAACCTCATGTGAACAATAGAGGAACTGCATTTTTTGGCACTTGCCAGCTTGACTGGCTTGAGCAGCCATCCACAGAATATCCTGACAGGCCAAGAAAGTGGGCTGATGGCTCAATGAGATTATTCAATTCAATTTGATCTTATTTATATAGCGCCAAATCACAACATAAGTCGCCTCAAGGCGCAAAAACCCAACAATCATATGACCCCCTATGAGCAAGCACTTTGGCGACAGTGGGAAGGAAAAACTCCCTTTTAACAGGAAGAAACCTCCAGCAGAACCAGGCTCAGGGAGGGGCGGGGCCATCTGCTGCGACCGGTTGGGGTGAGAGAAGGAAGACAGGATAAAAGACAGCTGTGTGGTAGTTATCCTGTCTGGCAGGCTGCAGTCCACATAGTATGAACTGTGTTAGTGTCAGTTTTGTGTAATTTCTCATTTATTTGTAAAGTTTGATTCTAGTCATGGGCTATGCTCTCTTGGTGTCACAACTCAAGTTCTTGAGGAAAAGAAAAAATGAGCATAGTGAGCGAATAAATTAATAAATTAATGATTAAAAAGAAACAGTGCATCATGGGAAGCCCCCAGCAAAACAGACCTATTATAGTAAAACTAAAGGAGGATTCAGGGTCATCTTATCCAACCATAACTGTATGTTTTATCAGAAAGGAAAGTGTTAAGCCTAATTTTAAACGTAAAGAGGGTCTCTGTGTCCTGAATCCAAACTGGGAGCTGGGTCCACAGAAGAGGGGCCTGAAAGCTGAAGCCTCCCAGTCTACTTTTAGATATCCTAGCAACCACAAGCAAACCACGAGTAGTCTTTTGTTATTGTTCAGTATTTCATTACAACACTTCAAGTTCTAGTGTAGTCGCAGGTGCAGGAGCTTGTAAGTGCCCTTGTTCCTCGTTGATGTAAAACAGTCACAGTCACATCGTCACATTTCAGAAGCTGGTCTGCCTAAAACCAAAGCATAAA